>NC_135369.1:58268264-59518264 GCF_049243985.1 Paroedura picta | reverse complement strand
TGCACTGCTGGCAATAGTAATGCTACATTATGGCAGACTACCTTACTTTGAAACTCTTGCTCCATTCTTAATAGTGGGACTTATCTTGAGCTAATGTCTTGCTTTGTGTGCATGATCATAGAATCATAGAGTTGGAAGGGGCCATACAGGCCATCTAGTCCAACCCCCTGCTCAACGCATGATCAGCCCAAAGCATCCTAAAGCATCCAAGAAAAGTGTGTATCCAACCTTTGCTTGAAGACTGCCAGTGAGGGGGAGCTCACCACCTCCTTAGGCAGCCTATTCCATTAGGGGTTCATTAGGGTACATATAAAGAGCCTCTTGTGGCGCAGAGTGGTAAGGCAGCTGTCTGAAAGCTTTGCCCATGAGGCTGGGAGTTCAATCCCAGCAGCCGGCTCAAGGTTGACTCAGCCTTCCATCCTTCCGAGGTCGGTAAAATGAGTACCCAGCTTGCTGGGGGGTAAACGGTCATGACTGGGGAAGGCACTGGCAAACCACCCCGTATTGAGTCTGCCATGAAAACGCTAGAGGGCGTCACCCCAAGGGTCAGACATGACCTGGTGCTTGCACAAGGGATACCTTTACCTTTACCTTAGGGTACATATAACATATTTTGATGATGATGCTTGGAACCTGAAGTTTTAACCCTTTTCCTTCCTGACAGATGAACTGTAAAGTTGTGGTTTTTTTTATTTTACATAACAATGGTCTTGGGCTCCACCTGCAGTCAGGAATCTCAATAATCACAGAAGTATTGTGGTGCTCACCCACCCCGATTACAATTCCCAAGAAGCTCTATGAAAACACACAATGTATAACACTAGGAGCCAGCTGAGAAAGCCACCAAGCTTGTAATCAGAGGTTCAAATACAATTTGAGCATTGTTTCGATATTGTCATGGATGTGGGGAGAACACTGGGATAGCATCTAAACAATGATGCTCAGTTTAGGAATTCAAACAATAATAGCCTTACCAAAAAATCATCTACTGATTCCTATATAAAAGAGAATCAGATTTAGTTATACTGTCTTAAGAAAGCAATGATACCTTGATTTCCTCATGATTATAATCCCAGAGGCTATCAGAATGGATTATGATCCATTCTTTTAGTGTTTAAAAATATATACTCTAATTTCAGAATCAGATTTTCTAGCTTCATGTTTTTTAAGTGAATCACATGGTGTCACAATCACTTATTTTACTGATGGACACTTTATGGTGACTTTCATCTTGAAAGGGCTGTTATGATTAGGCCCAGAGTGAAAACCAGATTTTGAGAGAAAAATGAGCCAGCAATGATTCTTCAGTGGGAGATGAGAAGAGCTAGATAATGACTTTTGTAGCAGGTACAGAGAGAACAAAGCAGATTTGGGAAATGTTAAAACAAAAGACTCTTTTAGTAGCACAGCTGATTACAAAGAAGCAATTTTTGCTCTTTTGTTGGTTTTGTTTTACTGCTGAATGCTACCCTTTAATTTGCCACTATCAGTTCATCTAATTATTGTGGCCTCATTTGTGGATACTTAATTCCAGAGACTGGAGCTATGCAAAGACAAGACAGATCTTTCTACAAACCTGAGACAAGAACCAGGTTTGGGGGGGGGGGGGGAGGGGAGGGAGAGAATCTGAAGTCTAAACAAACAAACAAACAAAAAATGACACTACATAACTGGGCCATAGTTTTCCTGGGTAGATTCTGTCAGGGGGAAGGAAGGACTGAAAGCTGAAAACAAGGGGGTAGATAAAGGTAGGTCAGCTGGTGGGTGAGTAGGAGAGAAGGAAGCAGGAAAAGGGTGAATTATGGGAGATTTCAGAGAAGAGAAAGAGGAAATAGTGGGATAAGATAAATAAGATGCCCCCCTCCATAAGTGGGGAACTTTCCCCTGCTTCACCTTCCCCACACTGGCATATTTTGCCTTATCTTGGTTCGAATTCCTTCATACATATTCAGACAGAACCCTGATGCTCTCTAAAATATATCCATACACACCCAGCACATGTGGAATGTTTCCCAATCATCTCATCATGATTAAAGACAGCAAACACTGATTAGAAGAGTTGATCTTTTCTTGTCATCTTACTTGCAAATTCCCCAGTCCCTTTCATTTTAGAGAGCTAACCATGGTTAGACTTACATTCACACCAGTGTTTTTGCTCCAAGTCCAAAACCCCAAATATAGGAATTAACCATTATTAGCAAAACCATTATGGCAGATTTAATAGTAACCATGGTTACTTAGTTCCCAAACTGTAGGAAATTCACAGGCCAGAGAAGAGAAAGTAAGCCTGAGAAAGAAGGGGAAGTAATTCCAGTCTCCTAACCATCATTAGAAGATGATACGGCATTATATTTGTTCTGGGTCACATTGAAGGGATTCTCAGCCCTGGCAAAATGCTCTTTCAAGCTAGATTAGGGCCCTACAGAACTTAAAACAGTTACACAGGGCCTGTAGGACAGAGCTATTCCACTGGGCCTATGGTTGAGGCTTACAAAATACCACCAATACAAGCCTCTCTACAAACACATATATACAGATATGGAAAGGGTTATTATCTATATATCATAGAATGAACAACTTCAGCACTTTACCCCCCTCCCAACACACACACACTGAAATAGACATGTGTTCCTAGGATTTTAAATGTTTTATTATTTAAATTTTAAAATTCAACGATGTTCAGTTGCAAATGTTGTAAGCTGCTCTAAACTTCCAGAGAAGGGTGGCATATCAATTCAATTATAAATAAATATAAATAAATAAAATTCAGGACTGGAGACTGACAAGTTTTGGGCAGGGGGAAGGCGTTAATGTAAAAAAGTGGACTGAAGCATACCTCTGACAATGAATTAAAAAGTCACAAAACTTCACAACATAAGCATCAGAGAGCTGGTATTACACTACCAACACATGTATTTAAACCTCTCTGCTACCAGTAGAAAAATATACTGTTTATATCACAATCTCCAACAAAATGATGGTATAATGTATGAATGTATGATAAAGGAAGTCTTAGTTTGGAAGTTATAAAATTTAGCAATGAAATGTTCCAGTATTTAAGACAATGCAAAGCTAAATTTTTAATCCAGATATGCCATCAAAAAGAAGGGGGAAGGGTGTCATCTTACATTCACATTCAAGTTATAGTCATATCCACTAAAAATGCAAAGTAATTAACTCTTTTTGAAGGGGAGCTCATCTTTCTTTTTAGTAGATCCAGTATTTTAAATATTATTATTATTATTATTATTAATTTATTGATTTATTCATTTATTTAGATTTCTATACTGCCCTTCCCTACGGTTCTGGGCGGTTTACATTAAACATTGTGGAATACTTACATAGAATATTATAATAATATAAATAACAATCATAACATAACATACGCCTAATAGTTTTTTTCTCATACATTTCTAATTCTTGAATGAAAGATAGCAAGCATACCTTAAGATCGCGATGAACAATGCATTTTTGATGACAGTACTGTACAGCAGACACAATCTGAAATACCACCATGATCATCATTAATAGAACATAACACAAAAAATTTAATACAATATATTGCCAAACTTAGTCTAATTTTATCTCTCAATATGCCTTACTAGTTAAAGTATGAATGTTTATATTTGGGTTTCAATACATTCCTCCTGGTTCAGATAATAATTTTTATCAGTGTAACCGGAGAACTTGTATGATAATATCATACAGTTACACTTTAACAACAGAAAGAAGACTCCCCATGTTAATGCGTACTTTAAAAGACCTAAATTTGTAAAAGCAATACTAGTGGACGCTGTCAGGGATTGATATAGTCAGGAAGCTGGCAAGGTTCTAAAGAAGGCCATGGCTGACCCTTGCCCCGGTCATTAATTATCTTGGAGTTTGAAAGGAGCATGCACTCTGATGTTTGCAAAAAATGGAGGATCACCCTGAAATGTCACCTGGTGCTAGATTCAACCGCAGTTCCTGTTATGAGGAATCACAGAGGTATCTTGAATACTGAGTATTTATGTTTCTTTCCCTTACATATTACAGGAACCAAAAGTTTTAATACACTATCTAATTTCTTTGATAATCACTAAACATTCTCTTCTCAAACCATCCCACTCATTTCTAAATTTACTTCTTCAGCCAGATATAGAAAGTAAATCTAAGACACAAGGGCACTTGAAGTGGAGACTACTATGCTAAATATATACATCAGAACAAGGCTGGTATTGATCAACTGCATTCATACCAATAATGACTATCAGAAAAGCAGTTTACTCATATAAACTGAATGGTTGCCTTTTAAGAATATTTACTGTGGCTTGTATCAAATCATCTAGTACAAAGAATTATGAATAACAACTTCCACCAATTCCCCCTTTCTATGCAGGTCCTTGTTTTGCTCCCTCACTGTTCCTAAGCTTCCAGAATACTCTAATTCCCAACAATGGTCTTCAGCAATAAACTATACATTCAGCACAGAGTTTCAAATACTGATAGCCTACATTTAATCTGTACCTGTCTAAATTTTGCACGTGCTTCTTTCTCTTTCATTCTTCCATGTGCAACCAAGTAGTCAAATACTTCTCCTATAATAGAAATAATAAAATTAAACTGCACTGCATTCCAGATGATGGATAAAACTAGTTGTACTTTTACTTTTTGCATTTCGTCAGGAACACATTTTTCCCAGTGTGGCCATAACTGTGGTAGGAGAAAGGGCTCCATAGAGTTGGAATGGATCTATATTCCAAGCCTTTCCCCTAGATTTTCAGTGAAGAAATGAACCCACAATCTGGACTTTGTTGTATATGGATAACAAGAGAAAGGGCACTCCAGTTCTTCATGTTATATAGAACACATCTCTCTATTACCTTCAGTATCAACAATTCCCTATCTTAGCAGAATTTTACCATGGGATAAGAGTTGGTTAGTGAATGGTCTTTATAATAGTCCTGGATCAGAACTTCTTCTCAGTTAACAATCTCTATTACACCAAACCAACTAAATCAAAGTGGTTAAACTAAATTGGCAGCTTGAGTGAAAAGCCATCACAGTGGGGTAACCAGGTGAAAAGTCACTCTTAGCGCTCATAAAACAACAGACAAGGCAGTAAATCTGTGTCTAGATTGTACCACTTCAGACTGTAGGTTGCTTTTTTGAGTGTAAATATCCCTCCATGGTGGGGAGGAAAAGTAGTATGTTGGGGAAAATGAAGAATTAGATTTACTTCAAGAGTTTCCTTTCATAGGTGAATTGAGAGGATTAATCCTCCCACTCTGGGGCTCTGCTGAAGATCCTGCAGATTTGCTTCTATTGCCTGTGGTGGGCACACCTCAGAACATGGTTTTCAGCAGTGTGAAGGAGATCAGAATGCTCCGTGTGTTGAACTAAAGAGTATCTGAACTCAGGCAGTGTCCTATGTACAGGACACTACTGAATGGGCCCTGACAGATTCTCACTGAAAGTTAGTTTTCCATTCCCAGTAGTGTTCTGGGCCACAATCCAGAAGGAAAAGGATTTTCTTCAGACCACTGAAGAAAACTTAGCCACAAGGTATGCTCAATTATTCAGTTTCCATCAATGGGTATCTTCATGAGGGATAAGGAAAAGTTACACCTTTTCAGGCAGAAAAACCTTGAGGAGCCAACAGGGGAAAACAGAGCAGAAGTCTGCTCTGGCTGAGGTGTAATTGTCCAGCTTACAGTATTATTATTTTGTATAAGTAGAAAAGGGAAGTCAGGTAGATACTCTGCAGAAGTCGGGGGGGGGGGAGGGAAGGCTGAAGACAAACTTGCTGTGGATTCTGCATCCCTAATGGCCTAGACAGTAATCCTGAAGAGGACTGGGAGATGCTGGTTGGCTACATGAGAGAATTACATGATGATCATAGATTTGGAAGCATTCCTACCTATCTTATATCAATTACGAGTGAAACAGTGCAAAAACCTGGTTGTCTGAAAATTTGAAGTCAGTGGTACTTCTGACACAAACGTTCATGGTTCTGCATATATCCAATATGGGTCATTCCATTTAATAAGAGTGACCTGGATAAGTGGAGAATGACAAGAGCGGTAGTTCTTGAGTTCTGTGAAAAGAAGAGCTGACCTTTGGGATGGAGTCACCACAGAGTCCCTGTGGAAGATGCCATGTACATTCTTATAGATGGAGTTCTGAGTTCCAATACTCTTCTGACTGAGGTGATGAAAGTCAGGAAGACCGTTTATGCACTGGAGGTTTCATGCCGGGCTGCAGACTGGAGCTTTAGTCATGGCAGGTTGCCCCACCTCTTCCTGCACCCACATGGAGGAACACTTGGCCTGGTGTACCTCATCCACCCCCGATTTGTGTTCTTGCATAGAAGCTGGGGAAGTAAAGTACCCAGTGCATAAACGGTCAAAGATAAACTTATAGAACAGAATCTACAGGGGGAACCTACTTGAGGGTCCTGAAGGCAATTTTGTGGAGTGCTCTGAACATATTGTAAACCGCCCTGAGCCCCCAGGTATATAAATATAATTATTTAATTAATTAATTAATATTGAGAAGATCCCAAATGGGAAAGTAAGGCACACTAGGATGACTGAAAAGGGATGAACCCTTGACAAAACACTGGATGTGAAAAAAGTAGCTTTTACTGTTACTTGGGTGAAGACCTTCTGGGAAGACATCATAGAAGAAACCTACAGCCCTAAACCTTGTTCTCAAGAAATCATTACACTTGCATCAGCATTATCAGATTAATACCTTCCATGTTGCTTCAAAAATTTGATTTGTGTGTGCTGATGACTAATCTTGCATATCCAAAAGTTTCCAGGGCTTTCTTTTCAGTCTTCAGGCAAACCGGTGTCACCAGCTCGTATTGGAGTACTTCCCCAGAGGTGTTACATACTGTGGGAAGGATCCATGGGATATATGAGGTCTTGCAAGGCCACACACTGCTTACCAGTTAATTACACTCAGCCAGGAAGCAGAGACCAAATCAAAAGACAAGCTCAGAGTCCAAGTCCAGTCCAAGTAGTCTAAGCTGAGAGACATTTCACCAAGGAGGGCGGGAGCAGGGAGTGGAGTCAAAGCCAGGCCGGGGTTATTTGCCAGAGGCAGTGCCAAAGCTGCAACATGGTCGAGTAGCTGGAGAGCAGAGTTGAAAGCCGGACCAGAGTCAAGAGCCAGAAGCAGAGTCAAGGAACAAGCCAAGATCAGGAGCTGGGAATGAAGTCAAGACAAGCCGAAGTCAGGACCCAGGAACGGAGTCGAAAGCCAAAGTTGAAGTCAAGAACCAGGAATGAAGTCAGAAGCCAAAGCTGAAGTCAGGAACCAGGAGTCACTTGAGCAGAGCTTCGCCATAGTGAGCCGGAACACACACGTTGTACCCATGGAAAAACTTGCCTCAAGGTTCTCCTAAAGAACACCAAGCTGGGTGGGGTAGCCTTCAGCCAGAGAGCTTGCACCTGGACTTAATCCTCATCTGAGGAAGTGGCTGCAGCTGGACCCCATCTAGTCTGAAAGTCATACTGATCTTCTGACAGATGTCAGATTTGGATGCCATTGCCTTTGCTGCCACTCTGGCGAGTCCTCTGGGCTAGATGGGGTCTTGTCCCATGGTTTCACATAAGCTGGCATGTAGGGCTGGATAGCAGCCTGGGTAGGACCAGGCTGCTCATCATCTGGAGGTTCAGACTTGACCCATTCCTCAAGCCGATCTTTGCTGGCAGGATCTCCAGGTGGTGCTGGGAGGGTGCTTGACCCAGGCAGTGCACCTGGATCGACTACAGCCTCTGAAGCTCCCTCTGGAAGCTCAGCCAGAGGTGCAGCAGGAGTGGGTGTGACAGGTTATCATATCTATGAATTCTCTAAACAAGGGCTTGCTTGGCCAATAAAGTATTAAGAAAAATATTTCAGCTCCCTCCAGATCTGCTGAGGTCCCTCATACTGAGAGGATTCGAGTGGGTAGGCATATAACAAGTCTTCTGACCAGGGACAAAAGACTGCCCTTTCCCCCTTATCACCCTACTTTATACCTTGAAAATAATCTTGGAAGCTTGTTATTTGTGGGTAAGGAAAAGAGATCCAAGACTGTTAGTTCCAGGTGTCAATTCTGTTTCAGGGCTCATTTCTCCAAATTAAGACCCTGGCAACTTAGCTATGGTGTTAAATTTATCACATTGGGCCTGATGGTGTAGCGATCCACTGAATCAAACCTAAGAACAACTTGCTATTTGGTATAAGGGGCTCCTTTCCACGTGATGTGAGCTGCTGCCATATTGCTGTCTGTGAGCATGAGGAGATGACTTCCCTCCACACGGTAGATGAAGGTATGGAGGAGTATTTGTACTGCCTGGAGCACCAGCCACTTTCTGCTGTGGAGGACGTTTTGAGCTAAGATGCTGGGACAATCAACACTCCTTCTGGTCTGGCTGGCATCTACAGTGATTTAGATGGGGGGGGCAGTCATCAGAAGGTACTGGTTTCAATTCTTCTTCCACAAGACTGGGCTGGGAATATGCATGACCGGTGAGAGGAGAGGGTCCTACTCTCTGCCTGCCTCTGTACAGCTAATCCTAGCCCCAGAATCCTGACTAGCCAGGGAGGGACTATTCCGTGGTCTCATAGTGTGTTGGAAATAGCAGCTGGAGAGAGGATTGCTTTAGCACTGTCAGCCAAATTGGAAGAAGGGAGCAGTGGTCCATCAAAGGACATGCTGAGATGGGAGTGCTGTGGGGCTCTGGTGTGATTGCTAGAAGACACTCCTACTCAGCCATCCTCTCATCCATGGCTGTACAAGGTAAGTCCTTGTACACCTTTGATAGCCCCCTACCCACTTGACTTCAGCAGCAGCTGAGGGTGGCATTGTGGTGGCTGGAAATGCAGCAGATCTTCTGAGAGTCTTTCTAGTCATTCACTTTTGTACCTTCTATGTGGTTGAGTGCTAACGGTGGTAGCATATCCTCCTTCTGCAATGTACACAGGATCAGTATTGGGGATTCACCTCCCAAATGAAATGGAAGTACTCTGCAATATCTTCAGCACAGAACACCACAAGGGGTGGGAAGACAATCTTTCACAAGGTTACTCTCTTTCATCAAGGCGAATAGCTGGCTTCTTCCTAATATTTAGTTTTCTATTGGCAGGTATGTGGAGAAACATTCAATCATGTAAGCCTTCCACTGCAGTATGAAACAGTATAGTCTACAAGCAGTTTTATCCACCTCATCTCCTTAACGTCCTACCCAGGGTGTAGTTTTACAACCCTCTTTTTAAAATACATCAGTAGATGATAAAACATCAACAAGAAAAAAAATTCTTTAGTTGTGACTGTGGTTTTCATGGAGCTATGAATCATACAAAAGACACCAAAGTGTATTATATCAGCTGAACCTCCATCTTCAGATTCATATATTTCCAACTCACCCACAGAAACAGAAGAGAACTTTACTTACCTCCACTGGCATATTCCATTACTAAGTACAACGTTTTCTCTGTTTCAATAACTTCAAACAATTTAACTGAAAGATAAAAGAATGACAGTGAATTACTTCAAGCAGTAAAGAAAAATGATTTAAGATAATAATCTTCAACTGATGCGCCTTATCCATGTCATAGATAAAAGGAAATCCATGCTGAAGTTGAGATTTAGATCTACACTTGAAATTCTTTAAAAAAATCATAACCACCCACTTCTCTTCCAGAACTAGTCCAGGTTAGAAATAGTGCAGATTCTGATACAATTAAATGCTAAGGGAGACTGCAGAACTGTTAAGAACCAGAAGGACTGCCCATCAAGTATATTAACAACATGAATTATGCTCATTTTAAAGTTTATATAAGCCAACAAGAGCCAAGCATGTCGGAAAAACAGCACTCTCTGCTGGGAGACGGAGGAAAAAGGGCATACCCTGTATGCAATAATATGTATACCTTGTATGCAACAAGCCCTCTGGCCGATTCAGGAACAATAACTGTCTCTGGAACAAAACTGTTCTGCCTTCCTCAGCCAGAAGAATTGTCATCACAAAGTAGGGCTCTAAAGGCAACAAAAACTAAAGCAGAAAGGGAAAGTTATACACTTTGTAATCCTGTTTTTCATTCACAGGTCTCAGTTCTTCACAACCAATGGTATTGATTTAAACAAAACTGATTTTAAAAACATATTTTCTCTGATAACTATTACATATAAAACAGTTACCATAGATTCATTCCATTCTGAATCAACAGTGCAATCCTAGGGATTGAAATCTCTGATTATGTATAGTTTAAAGCACAATCATTTGATGATATGCCTAATATTGACTTGTTGGACTAGTAATAAGTTCTTCCAGAACAGCCCCTTAATAAAAGGCTGTAAAACCAACTTGAAGACACAGTGGCCTTGCAGAAAGCAGCCAAAGAACTGGGCAAGTCATATTCCTTACTGGTACCCTAACTTTTTCCTAGAAAAGAATATAAAACTTTCAGAAAACTGTTTCATTTCCTACAGGAAACCAACAGGACACTTCTCACAACTATGAAAGTTTAATACACACTGGGAATTTGATTATAAGGCTGAAAGCCTAGTTTAAAATTATACAACCCCAAACAAATATATTTACTATATGACTCAGCAGAAAAGTGGGAAATTCCTACCAATATTAGGGTGATTCAAAATCTTCATTATTCGTACTTCTCGGAACAACTGTTTAAAAAAAGAGAAAACTATTTTTACTTACAGTGATGTTTATATAAGTATGTCTCTAGGTGAAATAAAATAGAACTGCTCAGATAACTCAAGAACAAAATAGCACATTTAAAGATATAATTTAACAATCAGATAAATAAAAAAGGTAAAGGTATCCCCTGTGCAAGCACCGGGTCATGTCTGACCCTTGGGGTGACGCCCTCTAGCGTTTTCATGGCAGATTCAATACAGGGTGATTTGCCAGTGCCTTCCCCAGTCATGACCGTTTACCCCCCAGCAAGCTGGGTACTCATTTTACCGACCTCAGAAGGATGGAAGGCTGAGTCAACCTTGAGCCGGCTGCTGGGATCGAACTCCCAAACTCATAGGCAGACAGTTTCAGACAGCATGTCGCTGCCTTACCACTCTGCACCACAAGAGGCTCTTAACAATCAGATATACTTTCTATCAAAAGCTCTCCTGGATGTTGATGTCAAGTGTATTCCGCAGCAGTAAGCTAGTATGAACACCTGGGGCATTTGGATATAGAGCTGGGGCTACCAGAGTTGCATTAAATGAAAATACACTGCCAGGTTCCTAAAAACAAACAGTGATGTGACCTGATGAACTTCTCTACAGAAAGAATTCAGGGTATAAGAGCCATCATTGTAAAGGCTCCGATCCTCCCCCTTACTAATTATCACATAACCTGGAAGTCAAAGCAAAGGAAAGACTTCCACTAATCATTCCAGTTGGCATGTGGACTCCGTACAGGAAAAGTAGATTTCTAAGGTGTTGTGTGTATGCTGCAATTCCCTACAAGTGCAAAGCTGAGCGCAATATTCAACTTCCTCAGAACCCCAGCCCTTATGGCTATGAAGATGTGCTTGAATATGAGTTAGCACAGTTCTTGCTAAGTAAGATTTCAAGTGGTTGCAAGCATATCCTCAGTGTCTTTCATAGCTTCTTCTTCATCCCAACGACACGCAAACCCATAAATTATAATTATTAATTTGGCTTTTATACTATCCTTCTCAGCAAAGCAGGCTTGGATGGTTTATTTGTTTATTTAATGAATAAAGTGGCAATAAAACATAGCATTAAAGTCAATATACATAGTTAAAATTTTAAAACATAATAAAATCTAGTATAAATGTCCCCCATTTCCACCAGCAGCACCTCTTCTGACCACCAGTATATGCTCCCTTTGGGGGGGGAGGCCCATTTGATATTTGGCCACTATTACCTCAACCATAGGCTTGGCGGAAGAGCGCTGTTTTACAGGCCTTGTGGAACTTTGACAGTGCATTCAATTAATATATTTGATTTATGCATATTGCTAAATTCAGGTTTTCTTGGTGCAGAACTTGAAATTGCATTTTATTTCTATTTTTATTTCTATTTATAATTTGATTTCTAGACCGCCACTCCCAGAGAACTAGGTCGTGGTGATTAACACTAGATCTAAAGCCCATTTCACTTTGAAATGAAATGGGCCCTAGATGGCCTGAGAGCAGGCCCACCCCCCACCCAAGACTCTCTTGAGCCTTCTCCCGGCCGGCGGAGCGGCCTTGCCGTGTCTGCGATGCGGCGAGGCCACTCCGCCAGCTGGGAGAAGGCAGCAAGGCCCACCCCCCACCCGAGGCTGTCTGGGCGGGTGAAGCAGCCAATGGGGAGCCGCGCGCCATTGGCTGCTTGGGGCGGGATGGACACTTGGAGGGGCCAATCAGGAGCCGCTTTGCGGCTCCTGATTAGCCCCTCCAAGTTTTTATCCTGGACAGGGCCCGCCCTAACTCCTCCCACACTGCCCTTACTGCTTTATTCAGTTCGTGGCGCTCTGCGCCACGGGGCTGTTTAAAGATGGTAACATAAAATCTCACAACAATACCCCAAATCTTACCCCAATAAAATATACCTAACAATGAAATACAATAAAACAAGATGGCGGTACAACTAAAAGATCTCTCCAGCCTCCAACACAGTGGACTTGGTGGGATGGAGTGGCTAGGGGTATAGACTATAACAGGGTGATTCTATATGGTCTAATGCCCAAGAACCGGGGGGGGGGGGTGTTTGAAATTCCGCGGTACTCATTGCATGAAGCCTCAATCAAACGCCTGGTAGAACAGCTTTGTTTTGCAGGCCCTGTGGAACCTCGAGAGCTCCAACAGGGTCCACAGCTCTTCAGGGAGCTCATTCCACCAGGTAGGGGCAAGGACCAAAAAGGCCCTGGCTCTAGTCAAGGCTAGGCACACTTCCCGAGGCCCCAGGACCATGAGGAGATTCATACCCGCACAGCAAAGTGTCCTGTGGGGGGCATAAGGAGGTAAGTGGTCCCCAGGTAGGTAAGAGCCAAGCCACACATAGCCTTAAAGGTCAAATCCAAAACCTTTAACTTGATTCAGAAACAGACTGGTAGCCAATGCAGTTGCCTCAGCAGAGGCTGGACATGGGTCCTCCAGGATGATCTAGTGAGGACCCTAGCAGCTCCATTCTGTACCAGCTGTAATTTCCAGATCAAAGCCAAGGGTAGGTCCGCACAGAGCGAGTTCCAGAAGCCTAGCCTGGAAGTGACCGTTGCATGGATCACTGTAGCCATGCCTGACACAGATGGAAAAACGCCATCTGGGCTATCTTTAGCCTGCATGGTGAGTGAGGAATCAAAGATCACCCCCAAATTCCTGGCCAGCAGTACAGATGTCAGTTGCACACCATCCAGGCAGGGTAATTGCACTTCCAACCCCTGCCCTCTTCTCTCCAGCCACAGGATCTCCATTTTGGAGGGGTTGAGTTTCAGACGACTCTTCCTGATCCATTCAGGAATGGATGCTTCCAAACAGCTGGCAAATGTATCTGGGGGGAGATCTGGCCGTCCTTCCATTAGGAGTACTGATGACACCCTAACCCATAAATACGGACCAGGTTGGCCAGAGGGCGCATATAGATGTTGAATAGAGTCGGGGAGAGTATTGCCCCCTGAAGCAGCCCACAAGTGAGTGCATAGAGATCCGACAACCTCTCCTCACTGCCACCCTCTGTGACCAGTTCTTAAGGAAGGAGGTCAGTCGTTTTAGGCCACACCCCCATCCCCATGTCAGCAAGACAGTGAACCAAAATCTCATGATCGACCACATCAAATACGGCATTCTTCCCTAACACAGCACCCCCACCCGTTTTTTTTGGGGGGGGGGGTTAAAAATAACATAACTATCTTGACATGCTGAAGGTAGGTGAAAACCCCCATATAGCAGATCTAGTCTTAGTCTCTTAATGAGCTGTAGATGATGAAATTTACCAAGTTGAATTCACATCCTCTAAAATAAAATAGACTGAAAGTTTAGCATAGACTGTAACACAACAGATGCCTGGAAACACTGTTTACATTTTAAAAAATCCACAGAAATAAATGAGTCCAGGTCAGGTTCTGCACTCACATATTCCCTGTAAGCCAAAACTATCAATCATGGCAATGACTGCTGTATTCCCTTGTTGGATATTAGGAATATCTGATGCTTTTATGTTATCGGTTAACATTACATGGCCCAGTAACAGGTATTTCAGAATACCTGGACTCCTGAATATCCATTAGCATGCTAGTACCACTTAAAATTTTCATTAAGAAATAAAAAAAGTTAGCATACATAAAGGTATTATGAAATTATCCTGGAAAGGGATAAAATATCATCTTCCCAGAATGAACCTACAGAGGATTCATACAAACAGAATATTTGAAAGTTGTTAGTTGCCTAATTTAAATGCTATTATCAGATGAAGAACATATTGAAAAATTTTAAATTTAAGGAGGAATAATGGGATTTACACATTTACACAAATCTATATCACACAATTAGAATGATTAACATCCAGTTAGATTTAACATTTTCCTTTATTTGAAATAAGTGAATAAGAAGCAATCAACATTAAATGACCTAAAAAAGGATAATTTCTTATTAACTAAAATACAATTGTTTATTATCAGCCAATGGAAACAATATGCAACTTCCTGGGTAACTGGTGAATCATCAGTCAAGGAATTCAACTGAGGCATTATGCATTGAATGAAATCAGTTGTAATGTCGTTTAACTTTGTTGAAAACAAGTCTCTTTAGAACTCCGATGACTTGTCTTTACACATCAATTTTTTAAATACTTGTTTGAAGGCATTTGTTTCTTATTTGAGGAGGTGAATAAATTATTTCACATTATCAGTGTAGGTTATTAAGCCCTCCAAAAAATCTAGTACTGACAACATACTATTGTATCTGCAGAACATACCAGTGCTTGTTGCTGTGTACGATCTTCCTCACCTAATTTAATGTAAATGCAGTGTCTCCATTATATAGGCCAAGAGTAGTCAAACTGGCTCTCCAGATGTCCATGGACTGCAATAACCATGAGCCACGGTTTGGCCACCTCTGATACAGGCCAGTGTTCAGTAATCTAACATAGTAATTGGATTTCTCTTGTTCCTGCTTCTAATTGAATTCTAATTGAAATTACATCCCTATAATATGCAGTCACACCATACAGCCTGCCTGAAATTGCCTGTGTGGTATAGCTTCCCCATGAAGCAAATTGTCTGTACATACTAAATGTCTGTACTGAACAGTTCTCACTGCACAGTAAAATTCACCAGCACCAAACACAACTAGTCGGCACAAAGAGCTACCTGGAACAGTAAGCAAATGGAAGTAGTTCCAAGCTACACTGAGAGAAGCAGCCAATGCCACTGGAAATATACAGTACTGACCTTGACATAACAATGGATTGTTTCAAATAAGGCAGCTTCATGTGTTAGAATCATAGAATCATAGAGTTGGAAGGGGCCATACAGGCCATCTAGTCCAACCCCCTGCTCAACGCAGGATCAGCCCTAAGCATCCTAAAGCATCCAAGAAAAGTGTGTATCCAACCTTTGCTTGAAGACTGCCAGTGAGGGGGGAGCTCACCACCTCCTTAGGCAGCCTATTCCACTGCTGAACTACTCTGACTGTGAACATTTTTTTCCTCATATCTAGCCTATATCGTTGTACTTGTAGTTTAAGCCCATTACTGCGTCTCCTTTCCTCTGCAGCCAACGGAAACAGCATCCTGCCCTCCTCCAAGTGACAACCTTTCAAATACTTAAAGAGGGCTATCATGTCCCCTCTCAACCTCCTTTTCTCCAGGCTGAACAAAAACTGTGTTCAAAAACTCAGGATAAGATATTACATTGTTTTTGGACCCTCCAAGTATATTTTTGTGGCTTGGGCCCTGCCTAACTGAGGGACCGCTTGTCTGCTTATGCCCCCCACAGAGCTCTTCACTCTGCAGGTACCAATCTGTTAGTGGTTCCAGGCCAGAGAGAGACACGCCTGGCCTTGACCCGGGCCAGGGCTTTTTCAATCCTGGCCCCAACCTGGTTGAATGAGCTCCCGGGAGAGCTGAGGGCCCTGACAGAGCTGTCAAACTGCGGCAGGGCTTGTAAAACAGAGCTCTTCTGCCAGGTCTTTGGTTGAGGCTGGGTCTGTTACAATCAATGGGCCGCTCTCAATCTATGTCATTCCTTCTGACGAACTCCCCTATGGAGGGTTGTGAGGAGGAAGGAGGATTTCTTTTTTACCTTCTTTTGACTTTGCCCATGGTTTTAAAGGACCATGGTTTTAAAGGTTTTAAAGGGAGTTTTAATGGGGTTTTATGGGGTACTATTTTGTAATCCACTGAGTCCAAGGAGGAAGGCAAAAATATAAATTGAATAAACAGTCAATTATTCCAGTTTATTCGCAGAAGCACTGGTTGCTCAGACAACTGGGACAAGCTAGGCTATAAGAGAATCTGATCCTTTATCAGTTAAACTTCAACACAAGAAAAGTATCCTTGATACTTGCTCCTATTAATCTCGCTGCAAACTTTACATGCATAGACTCAATCCTAAAAATCAAAGCCAAAGCACACTTATCTAGAATGCATATTGAGCAACTCCCCCACCCACAATCCTCCACCTGAGATGGAAATATATCTCCATCTCAACTAAATCCTTGAACAGAAAACATGCAAGTTATCTTCAGAACAATTTAATCATCCTGTAAAAATAATATGATTTCCATACAGCTATTTAATATAATAAAATTCTCACCTTTTGTAGACTGGTGGGATTTAGTTGGGTTTTGTCTATTATTTTCACAGCAACCTAAATAGAGAAGGAAAAGAATTATCTGAACTATTTAAAAACTTACATTTTAATCTGACAAATGCAATTTTAAGGAGGATATGGTGAAAGTTTACAATTAAGTTTTAAATATCTGAGCATTTAAGGGCTTAATTTTGCAGATATTACAGCATCTGCTGTTAGTCTGTTAATAGCAAAAAACAAAAACAAAAATAAAAACAAAAATAAATAGCTTGCAATTCACCTGAAGACTGAGCTTGTGAGCACTAAGTGTGTCCAGCTGAGTGCTCTATACCAGTGGTCCCCGACCCCCGGTATGCGGCCTGGTGCCGGGCCGCTGGTGGCCGCGCCTGCCTCCCCCCCCCCCTCCCGCAGCGAGAAGCTCGCCAGGCTTTGCTCGTGGCCCGGTTAGCTTCTCACTGCGGGGGGGGGGGAGAGTTAGGTGCAGCCGTCAGCATGCCAGTGGATGCAAGCACGCAGGCGCGGAGCTGCCACGCACGCGCATTTGTGCGCCGGTGGATGCATATGCGAATGTGCGGCAGCTCCGCACACACACGTTTGCGCAACGCTGCTGAGCATGCACGTTTGTGCCCTGCCGGTGGGCGCAAACGTGCATGCGCAGCAGCTCCACATATGCATGTTTGCGCAGTGCTGCTGCGCATGTGCGGTGCCTGGGCCGCCAGCCCTCCCCCACCCCCAGAAGCGGTCCTCAACCTGGAATAGGTTGGGGACCGCTGTTCTATACCACTCTGAAGTAGCAAATTCCAGGACAGCTGTACCCTATTACACAGCACATGCTATACAGTGTACATACATACACCTACATTACATGTTGTCAGAGCAAGTCACATCTGTTTAAACAGGTTTTATGGGACATAGATGTCTCATGTTCTGGCAATGTCAGAATTTCTAATAGTTCTTTTATTTATTAAATCCAAGTTACCTAAAAAGCACTTCTGCTTAAACTATCAAATGCAAATTCTCTTTTAATTAGAGGTTTAGTGTCTGAGAAATGAATTAAGATTTTTAAAAAATATTTTCCCTTTATTTTCAATTAATGTCTTTGTATTTCTATTAATCAGGGCTAGGCCGTTTAGAGATAATCTCAAAACAGGAGATTAGTCTGCATTTCTATCATGCACTTTGGTCAAAGAGTTCCGACTGTACCCATCCTCTTGATCCTTCCTGTGAGTGAGTCAGGCTAAGAGAGAGTGACTGGTTTATGATAATCACTATTACCTTTGTGGCTAAACCCGATTTTGAATCCAGGTCTCCCCAGACTAAGTTCAACATTCTAACCTCAGCAGTCTAAATATGCTGCACTGATTCTCAGGCAAATTATCTTGTCTCTGCACTAGCAGATTTTACCTTTTAATTTCTTAGGTGCAAAGTTGTGTCCGACCCATTGTGACCCCCATGGACAATGATGTTCCAGGCCTTTCTGTCCTCTACCGTTCCTCAGAGTCCATTTAAGTTTGCATTACCTTTTAATAGCTACAAATAAATATGGTAGCAAGAGTACACAACCTGGTCCTGCCTATGAAGTGACATGGGGATGATTTAAAGCATAGCATTTTGTGGGCAGAAGGAAGAGGTCAACTTTACTTACTTCCTGTGACTATTTTCTAACAGGATTACTTCTGGCCCTGCTGCTCTCACCAGGAGAACAAATAGCTTTTAAAAAAAGGGAGGCATGATTATTTAAGCCCCTTCCCTCACCTCTTTCTAGTAGTTTAATGGCAGATCTTGCTCTGCTTGCAAGGCTCTACAACCATCATGTGTCTTTTAGTCCTAGGGAAAATCTGTTTCATATCACAGAGTTAGATGAACAAAACTGTTACTGCAAACAGCCAAACAAGAATAAGACAGCATATGATATTATTCACAAACTTAAGCAACTTACCTCTCTACCAGTAAGAACATGTCTAGCCAACTTCACCTTAGCAAAATTTCCTTTTCCTATTGTTTTGAGTAAGCGATAATTCCCAATGTGAGGATGGTCATCATTTGCAGAAGTTATTGAGTTCCTACAACGGGGTATGTTTTGCCTGCTACTGGATTTTGTGGGCTGGACATGGGGCTCTGTATATCCATCAACAGAAGTATGCTACAAGACACAATTTGTTAAAAAAGTAATTATAATGGTAATCTATATCTATATAATATCTATACATTTCCTCTACCTGATTTCATGGTTAGCTTCTTTTGAGATTAGCAACAAAAGTGAATCATATTATATTCAAATCAATGAAAGGCAATGAAATTGTTTTGCTTAGCAATTTTTCCCTTTAACTAATATGCTTCCCATTTTAGTTCCTAAATAAGCCAGTAACGTAATTTACATTGAACTATTACCCTTTGCATTATCCCCTGAGAAGACAAAGACACTGGTTCAGTGAAAGGGAAAAAATTCACTCTAAACAAATATGACACTCAAATACTTTTTATTTGGACCAAACACTCAGAAATAAACTTTCTAAGTTATAAAGTCTCAACATTATTTTGTTTATTGTTTTTGTTTTCATCAACTTTTTAAAGCCGAACATGCAAAATCCAAACATTCCAGTCAGTGCTTTAGAAACGATGAATAGTTTCAAAGTGTGCATAAGCACAAACTCAAGATTTAATCTGTACATCAGTACAAAACAGTTTTAGGTCCACAGGAGTCTCTGGCCATTTCCGTAGGAGGAAAATGTTCCTGGACAGCCTTCACATGTTGGCAGCATATAGAGTCTCCTCCCCATGACATCACCAACATCCCAAGGCTGTCCAGTAGTCAGGTCGGGATTCTGGCCAATTTTAACTCGTGATTTCAGAAATCCAGAAAACTGTATTTACATCCCTAAATTTCATGTTCCATCGGTGAGCAACCAGTGAGCAACCAGGGATATGACCGTATGGAGGGGGAAACACATGATAGTATCAGCAGCTTTGTCCCACCCTTGAACCCACCCTCTCCTCCCCATTTCCTGCTCCAAGTAATTTTTTTTTAATGGTGTGGTCCGTGTTGCAGCGCAACCGCAAACCTACATTGTCGAAGGTGAAATAAAATCTTCTTTAAAGTGTCCACAGTCTTTTTGGGATCAGGCAAGCAAAACACAGCCCCATCTCTGTTTTCAGGAGGTGGGGATTGAGCTGGGAAAGGGGGGGGGGTGATCAAGCATCCTTCTGATCATACAGCAAATAAGCCATGTCTGACGGTCATTCTTATTTTCATTTACTGTGTGTGTCTTATTTTGTGTGTCTATATTTTGTACTCTGTGTCCATTTCAGAAGTTTTTGCTGGTTTGGGGGCAGATGGGAGGCAGCT
The DNA here is from genome assembly GCF_049243985.1 of Paroedura picta. Classification (NCBI taxonomy): domain Eukaryota; kingdom Metazoa; phylum Chordata; class Lepidosauria; order Squamata; family Gekkonidae; genus Paroedura; species Paroedura picta. The sequence goes on along the minus strand of NC_135369.1, from coordinate 59,498,164 downwards.
AAGTGTCATGTATTTTAAAATGTTTACATCATTATTTGAAAATATTGTTGTTCAGGCATCCTTCCATAGGAGCTACTATAATGCTAATGCAGGTTTATTAATTATTCAACTCCATTATGTCTACAGTGTTTGTCTCTTCTTCCCCTATCTAAAGTCATGACTTCAATGAGGTGTTCCATCATCCTACATCATAAAGCCAAAAACCTAATTGTTCTTAGTAACCAATACCATTTAGAATGACGAGTTTTTAAGTAGGTGAAACAACAAAATAAAACCAATCCCAGAATTTTGATTTCATTGCCAGATTGTTCATAGTCTACCTCATGCCCTCAATTTGCAATGCATCCAAGATCAGATTTGTTTTGAAGCAAGTGCATATGCAAAAGCAGTCAAGTAGAACCACTCTTCTTTAGTTTGATGACTACACATACAGATTATTCAAATAAGAGTTTCCTGGAGGAATATAAATAAGTCCTGTCAAAGTATAAGCCTTCTGCTTTATGTAACTCAGAAGAATTAAAAGATCATGCTTCTTTGTTATTTGAATTTTCAGGCACACCGGAAACACTAACCAGACACACAGCATACAGATGTAACTCCAAACTATGATGTAACAAGAAAACATGGTTTGGCAATGCCATGCATCCGGCTTGTGTATTCCCTCTTCCTCTGTTGTGATCCAATTCTCCCCTGAATGTTCTGCTTTTCAGAAACTGCAGTTTCCATGCTTGAGAGCCAGTTTGGTGTAGTGGTTCAGAGTGCAGACTTCTAATCTGATGAGCCAGGTTCGATTCTGCACTCCCCCCGCATGCAGCCAGCTGGGTGACCTTGGGCTCGCCACAGAACCGATAAAGCTGTTCTGGCCGAGCAGTGATATCAGGGCCCTCTCAGCCTCACCCACCTCACAGGGTATCTGTGGTGGGGAGAGGAAAGGGAAGCCAATTGTAAGCCACTTTGAGATTCCTTCGGGTAGAGAAAAGCAGCATATAAGAACCAATTCTTCTTAAATTTCCCTCCAAATCAGAAATAGAAATTTACTTCCAACCACAGCTTCCCATTCTGTTTTGGTAAAGTGAGGCACCCAAGTGAGCCTTCTGTGATGGAGTCCTCAGCAGTTCTCAACAAAGCCCTGGCTTACAGACTGTTTTTTTTAACAGGTGTGAAAACTGGGCTGACGCTTGCCAACTTGGATATGAGATCTTTCCTGTGTGTGACTTTGCCTCTTGTTTCAAGCTCTCATTTGACCCTTGGAAAACCAGACCAATGGATGCTTTTGACCTCACCCTTTTCATCTGGCCCCCTCAACCTATGGATTGAATTCTGGTACCGCAACAGATCTGGAAACCGTAACTTGAACAGATATCATTCTAAACTATGGCTGACATGGATCAGGAAATTCAGGTAGGAGGAAATCTGAGCATGCAAGGCAAGGCGGATCCATATATACCTGCAGGACAACCATAAATCTTAATAAGGCACTCTCATATGAAAATAGGATGTCCTTCGCATTCCAATCCCAAATTACTTAGATCTGATGGTATGTACCAGAATTCTGGACTGTGCTTAGAAACTGCTTGGCAGCCAAAGATGGTCTTTGAACAGTGGCGAGATGTTACACTGGCGCTACTCTCTGAACCAGCTGACAATTCATATACATCCCACTATAGTAATCTAAATTAGCCAGATGATGTTTCCAAGGGCTCCTCTGGCATACCACATGAAGTTGAATAATGGTCCTATGTGATACAGGAAAGACATTAGTTTCCTCCTGCAAACCAGTCTATTGGCATTTACTATTATCAAGCTGCTTTCATTTTGGTTTATCTCTCTCTCTCTCTCTCTCTCTCTCTCACACACACACACACACACACACACACACACACACCTTCCAACTTATTGGTGGGATCAAATTCTGCTTTCTCTGTATTTGCATAAAACCAAAAAACAGTTTCCAGCTATTACCTCAATAAAAGCCTGGAAGCCAACTGTTAGGACAACACCTTAACAGGAACAAAAAGGCTGTCTCAGGGAAAGGCCGTATTTTGTCCAGAATCTGACCACTGGGTGGTTAATCAAGGACTTTCAGTAGCTGATCTGTGTGCTTTACTCACATAAAAGAACCTGCTGCATTAGCATTTCTCAAAAAATATAGATTGATCTAATTTAGTCTACGTGGACTAACTACTGTCTCAAATGCAAACCACCATGTATTTTTAACTTATAAGAAATATTCCCAGGACCCTGAACTACCCACACTTCAACCAGTCAAATGACAGACTCAATAACCCTCTTTGCTTTTGTACCTCCTAAATCTGGAAAGAAATGCATCTTGTTTTGTTTGGTTTGGGTGCCTGTCCCGTAAACAAGGCAACAGTCTGCTACAGAGGTATGTGCATTGACTGGCTCTAAAACACTCATGTTTGTGCAGCTGACACTCCCCCAATTCTGGACATGGCCACATCTATGCTTCTCTTCCCTTGAATTATTTGCTGGCAGATACATTGGGGGTTGAACCTTTCAGCGGTGGTATAGATAGCAGGTTGCTTATTTCTTCCTATTTCTTTCCCATCAATTTATGTTGGACACAACTGGCACTGCCTTTTGTTTCTGATCATCCAGACAAGGCTGGACTTGAAGCATTAATTCCTTGATAGCCATCTTGGCCAGATCTGGTTCAGAATAATACCTTGGTTAATGGTGTCAAAAGCTACCAAGAACTTCAACAGGTCTCAAAAGCAAAAGCTATCTTGTCAACCAAGGCGGTTTCAGTTCCAAGATCAGTCATAAAACCAAACAGAAAGGAATCCAGGTAATTAGCTTGACCCAAGAAAACTTGGTATTATATGGCCACTACCCACTCAAGTACCTGGCATCTCTAAGAAAAGTTTCACAATTGCTTCCTTCAAGGCACCCAAGAATTGTATCCTATAGCCCAGTGGTCCCCAACCTTTTTATCACCGGGGACCAGTCAACACTTGACAATTTTACTGAGGCCTGGACAGGGGGTAGTCTTTTGCCAAGGGATGTCACTACCGCCTGAGTCCCTGCTCCACTTGCTTTCCCGCCGTCCGCTGGGGGGCGCTGCCTGCAGCAGCTGCGCAGTGCAGTGCCACGCCGAGGGGGAGCCCCAGGTGAGCTGGTGGCAAAGTGGAAGGGCAGCCCCCCAGGCAGCAGCCAGGAAGGAGGACAAGGAGGAGTCACAGACCGTACCAACTGATCTACGGACCGGCACCGGTCCCCGGATCGGGGGTTGGGGACTACTGCTATAGCCAACCAGTCAATTCCCACCAGCACGATGCAACAAGCCACATTTAGCAAAGGTCTGGTACAGCTGTACCATTCCCAGACTACAATAACATTGAAACTCATCTGTGCAACTGCAAATAATCTGATTAAATTTAAACACCGTTACAGGCTTACTAGTAGACCTACAGGGAAATTTGCAGTTAAGAAACAAACAAATAAATATTATATTAATCAGCAAAATAAACATTTATCTCCAAGTTGTACCCCAGTCCTGTGCTACATTTGTAAAAAGAGCGAATTCCATTTTTGAACAAAACCACAACACAACTCAATTTTATTAAAGGCTCAACAGCAAAATCTGTAGTCAGTTGCGCTGTGGAGACTCACAGGTTCCTCCTTGTTCTCCTGTATTGTTTAACACTTATTGATTGATTTTATTTGATTTTTATACTGTCCTCCATGAGTATTTAAAATATTGTGGTTAAATAGACAAAAATATAAACTTAGTTTAAAATTGGTTTAAGATCAAAGCAGTGTCTATGATGACAACCCATTTTCAGATAGCTGGCTGTCTTGGTTCTCCCCGGCCAGGTTATGATCAAGGGAGGGGATTTACAATAAGCAGTAGATGGGGTGAGCTTTAGGTGTTATCTTTGCCACAGCCAACGGCCTGGTGGAAGAGCTCTGTCCTGCAGGCCCAGCAGAACTGTGTCAGCTCGGGCAAGGCCCGGATATGTTCCGGGTGTTTATTCTACCAGGCAGAGACCAGGCTGCAAAATGTCCTGGCCCTGGTTGAGAAGAGACGTACTTCCTTGGAGATAGAGACCACCAATTGATTGGTATTAGCAGAGCAAAGAGCTCTTTGGTGGATATGGATAGAAAAGTGGTCTCTCAGATATGCAGGACCCAGAATGCAGATGGCCTTATGTATACGTACCAATAATTTAAAATTGATCCAAAATTCAACTAGCAACCAGTGCAGCTGTTGGAGCACAAGTTGAATGTGTGCCCTCGAAAATGTACCCATAAAGACCTTGGCTGCTGTGTTCTGGACTAGTTGCAGTTTCCAGAGCAAAGATAAGGGTAGGCCTGCATAGAGGAAATTACAGAACTCCATTCTAGAAGTGACAGTCACATGGATGACTGTGACTAGGTGTTCTGGGGCCAAATAGAGTGCTAGTAGTTTGGCTTGGTGAAGGTGGAAGAACGTTAGCCATGCTACTCTTGAGACCTGTGCCTCCATAGTTAAGGAGGCATCAGTCGCATATGGGTCAGTAAAATGAAGATCAATCCAGACAAGTATGAGGTGCTGGTAGCACAGCCAACTAAGGATTAAGGAGACAACATGTTCTAGACAGGATTGCAGTCATCTTGAAGGGGCAAGTTTATAGCTTATGTTTTTGATGGGTAGTCACAAAGATATGTTTTCACTAAAAGTAAAGGTAAAGGTATCCCCTGTGCAAGCACCGGGTCATGTCTGACCCTTGGAGTGACGCCCTCTAGCGTTTTCATGGCAGACTCAATACAGGGTGGTTTGCCAGTGCTTCCCCAGTCATTACCGTTTATCCCCCAGCAAGCTGGGTACTCATTTTACCGACCTCGGAAGGATGGAAGGCTGAGTCAACCCTGAGCCAGCTGCTAGGATTGAACTCCCAGCCTCATGGGCAGAGGTTCAGACTGCATGCCTGCTGCCTTACCACTCTGCGCCACAAGAGGCTCTATGTTACCTTTATGTTTCCACTAGAAGGTGTCTATTTGAAGGTGGCCCTCTTTGCTGTCTAAGTCCACACTTAAGAAGAAACAAGACCTAAGAAGAAGCAAGAATATCTTGAAAAAACTAAACGCTGGATTAAACAACTGTTTACAAGTAATTGGAAAGGAGGTTATTTTTAGTAGCAGCATGCACACTTTCACAAACACTGTCAAATTCGAAAAGAGATCACAAGCACTACTGTAGTGGGAAAATAGTACAGGTCAGTAACACTGCCATTTTAAAAAATCTTGAAATTCCTGCCCAGAAGTCGGGCAACGATATAGCTTTCCAGAAATGTGTTATTACAGGGAAATCTTTGGTACTGTTTAACTGAACAGCACTGAAATACAACTCTCTACTAACAATCCTGCGGAGCGGATTAAATAAAGTGCTAAGGGCTCTGCGGGCGGAGCAAGGGCGGGGCCTGTCCGTGATAAAAACTTGAAGAGACCAATCAGGAGCCGCAAAGCGGCTCCTGATTGGCCCCTCCAAGTGCCACTCGGGGGCCAAGTGGCCAATGGGAAGGCGCGCTGCACGTGCCTCCCCATTGGCCACTTGGCCCGCCCTGGACTGGCCGAGCATTTGCTTTGCCACAAGGAAAGGAGCAGGGCCGCTGTGTCGAAGATGCGGCGGCCCTGCTCCTTTCCTGCCGCCCAAGCATCGAGCTCGCCTGGAGAGAGGGGCCCAGGAAAGGAGCAGGACTGCTATGTCAAAGACGCGGCAGCCCTGCTCCTTTCCGCCAGCCCAGCCACGAGCCTCCCATCCAGGCCACCCTTGCCGCCCAGCCCGCCACTACCGCCACCAGCCACCTGCCTGGAGGCACCAGGCCGTGGCGCCGCCACCGACCAGGAAAGGGCACCTTACGCCCCTCCCAAGCCACCTACAAGACGCTGACCGAAGAGGTAACCCCTCCCGCCCGCGCCACCCCCTAACTCCACCCACCCACCTCTCGGCCCCCCAACTTGGCCCGCCAACACCGACGCCGCTTGACCCAGCTTTCCCTCCTCCCAGCAACCCACCCACCCACCCCCACATGCTGGGACGACCGCCGACTTAACCACGCATGCGCGGCCTTCCGTGCATGCCTGGTTCCAATCCCCCCGCCCCGCCCATCCCACTACACTACACTAGGCATGCGTGGACTGCTGCGCATGCCTGGTTCCCAGCCCTACCCACCCCGCTCGCCCCAACCCTCGCCACAAGCGGGGGCTGGCCTCCGCGGCCTGCCTCTACTCTGCCCCTTTCTACAAAGGGGCTTTAATTCTAGTGCCATTCATAAACTCCAAAACAGCATAGAAAACATATCAAAGTATATTTCACTCTACAATTTTACTGCAGTTGTCTATTAGTCTCATCTGTAAAGGCAGTCCTTTTTCATAGCTATGCTGGCTTACGAAAGAGCGTGCCCTTAAATTTGAACAACAAGATTTCTGTGCCCAGATCTCATTCTATGAATACTCATGAGGTAAGGTGGGCAGACGTCCTGCCTTTGGCCAGACAGTCCCGCATTTGGGGGCATTTACCCCATGTCCCGCAGCGTTTTCCAGATGTCCCGCGGTGTTCCAATTTAAAAAAAATTGGGGGGGGCCATGTGGGGCACAGCAGCCCAGCAGGCAAGCCAGGCTCAAGAGGCCCCCGCGCAGGCACTTGGGCTCCAGGGCGAGGTTTGCACGGTGTTGCCATTCCTGCCGGGGCCCGCCGCTCTGCTGCTGCCTGCTCGTGCCTTCCCTTTTTGCCTCCATGGATCCATCCACTGGGCTCTTCCCGGTCCGCCACCACCGCCCTTCTTGAAGCCAGTCGGGGGAGGGGGGGCCGCCGTGGCGGCATGTCCCACCTTTGGTTCCCTTAGTTCTGGTCACTTTATCATGAGGCCATCATGTGCAATGGGTTTTCTTCTTGCCCATCCGGCCATCCTAGTGGCAGATGCTGCAGTGATCCAAAAGTACAATGGGAGATCGAAGGAGCGCAAATGGTACTGGCAACTATTGGCATAGTATCAACAGCCTTCAGTAGATGGACATCCTTCTCCACTTTTCTGAGGATATTTTGGTGAATTTAATTCTATGGTAGACTGAATCACATTATTTATTTATTAGATTTTTTAAAAATACCACCCTCCCTGCAAGTGAGCTCGGGGCAGTTCACAACAATAAAATACAGTAATAAAAACAGTGTTTAAAGCACAATTTGAAACCTGTCACATCTCCCCCCCCCACCTGTCTGAACATCCTTTACTTATTACCCAGACTCCAGTACACAATGTAGAAGGAGGGAGGCCAAAAAGGAAGATACAGGAGCATTTGTCCTGGAAAATCTTCTAAGGTAAAAAAACAAATTTCCAGCTCCTGGGCCCTGGTTCTGGGAAAGCCAGACTGTGCATATATAAAGCCTCTTGAATGATCTGATGCCTGCACGGTGCTACTCACATGCTGCTGCCTGCATTCTCATCACTCGCCTCCAAATGCCCATGGCAAGCACCATCTGATTTCGGCGACTCTTTAGTACTGATAGCTCAGAATACCAGCATGCGTCAATACCTTGGGCACTGCTGCCCCCACTGCTAAATGCCAACAGTAAGTGTACTCAAATCCCAGTGAGCAGTTTAGAATCACTGTCTGGCCCAATCAAAATATGCTAAAATTGGACTGGAAAGGGTGGGAGAAACAGGCAAGACAACAAGAACTCTCGCCTCATTAGCAACAGCTCACATCTGCACAGAGAAGAATCACACCCTATTCTGAACACCTTTAATAAGTAACAGATCAAAACCAAAATCTATTGCTATAAGTTGTCAGAAAGGTAACAGAGTGGCTATAGTAGGCATAAGACAGAGATTTAGATTTAGACATGAGAAACCAAGAATAAAATTTGTCTCACCTCCAATTTAACATGCTTGCACTGGTTGCTTTAGGGTTAACACACAACCCTGAATTCTTGAGGAAAAGGGCAGAGAATATACATAATAAAATAAAAAATAAAACTACTATCAGAATAGTGAATTAAGAAAACTATTAGATATTAAGATAGCTTTGTTTGTAACTGGTTTTGTTCTCTTGTAGTCAATGAATTATCAAGTTTTCAGAAAGCAACTACTGACATATTCTTGAGATTAATAAAGTATTTCAGAAATCATGTAGGAGAGAAAAATGAGTTTATATCTATATATCTAATAGAGATGTGAGGCCCCTATCTGAAGATACTTAAATCCATGGATTGGGAACACACCAACTCTAAACATATTTTATAAACTTGTTTATAAAAATACATACATTATTTTCCCTACAACGTAGAAATATTAATGCAGGTGTATCACACAAATATTGCCTAGTTTTCAACTTCAATACAGTACAAATGGTTTAGCATGTTGTAAGCTATGAAAACACCCCTAGTTTCCAACTAAACTTAAAAGGCAGTTTATTTAGCACTGTGGTAAATAACTCACTGAAAATGCTGACTCAGTATGTAACTGCAATAAGAAAGGAAAACGCTATGCTGAAGATTATTAGAAAGGGAATGGGAAAAAAAACAGCCGGTTATTGCAATGCCCCTGTATAAATCTGCGGTGTGGCCTTATTTGGAATACTATGTATAGTTTGGGTCACCACACCTCTAAAAAGATATTATAGCATTGGAAAAGATGCAGAAAAGGGCAACTTGATTAAGGGGATGGAATACCTTCCTATGAAGACAGGTTATAGAGTGAATACAACATCTATCTGGGGCAGTGACACTATGTTTTTTTGGTGCTTGGATGGCAAAAGTGGGAGGGCTTCTGGACTTCTGGCCCTGCTGGTAGACCTCCTGATTCCACCTGACTTTTTGGCCACTGTGTGACACAGAATTTGGACTGAATGGGCCTCGGACCTGACCCTGCATGGCTTTTTCTTATGTTTTTTAAATCACTGTACATGAGGACGTAGATGCTATTCTATAGCAGTTTGCTCCCAACTACACACTGAGCATTATACCTTAAGGTAAAGGTATCCCCTGTGCAAGCACCGAGTCATGTCTGACCCTTGGGGTGACACCCTCTAGCGTTTTCATGGCAGACTCAATACAAGGTGGTTTGCCAGTGCCTTCCCCAGTCATTAGCGTTTACCCCCCCAGCAAGCAGGGTACTCATTTTACCGACCTCGGAAGGATAGAAGGCTGAGTCGACCTTGAGCTGGCTGCTGGGATTGAACTCCCAGCCTCATGGGCAGAGCTTTCAAACAGCATGTCGGCTGCTTTACCTCTCTGCGCCACAAGAGGCTCTATACCATAATGTAGGCCTGTGTTGTGATAAAAGAAAAGATACCCACACAGAGCCAAAGTAGGCAATGCTGCATACTTAAATATTCCATAGGTACATGGCATAATTTTAAAACCTATTTCACAGAATTGGAAGGGGCCATACAGGCCATCTAGTCCAACCCCCTGCTCAACGCAGGATCAGCCCAAAGCATCCTAAAGCATCCAAGAAAAGTGTGTATCCAACCTTTGCTTGAAGATTGCCGGTGAGGGGGAGCTCACCACCTCCTTAGGCAGCCTATTCCACTGCTGAACTACTCTGACTGTGAATTTTTTTTCCTGATATCTAGCCTATAGCGTTGTACTTGTAGTTTAAACCCATTACTGTGTGTCCTCTCCTCTGCAGCCTACGGAAAAAGCATCCTGCCCTCCTCCAAGTGAAAACCTTTCAAATACTTAAAGAGGGCTATCATGTCCCCTCTCAACCTCCTTTTCTCCAGGCTGAACATTCCCAAGTCCCTCAACCTATCTTCATAGGGCTTGGTCCCTTGGCCCCAGATCATCCTCGTCGCTCTCCTCAGTACCCTTTCAATTTTATCTACGTCCTTCTTGAAATGAGGCCTCCAGAACTGCACACAGTACTCCAGGTGTGGTCTGACCAGTGCCGTGTACAATGGGACTATGACATCTTGTGATTTTGATGTGATGCCCCTGTTGATACAGCCCAAAATGGCATTCACCTTTTTTACCGCTGCATCACGCTGCTGGCTCATGTTTAGTTTACAATCCACAAGTACCCCAAGGTCTCATTCACACACAGTGTTACCTAGAAGCATATCCCCCATCCAATAGCCATGCTTTTCATTTTTTTTACCCAGATGCAGAACTTTACACTTATCTTTATTAAGTGTCTTGTTCTCACTTGCCCATTTTTCTATTGTGTTCAGATCTCGTTGAACTCTGTCACTATCTTCTGGAGTATTTGCCAGTCCTCCCAATTTGGTGTCATCTACTCATTGATGAGTAGTCCCTCCACCCCCTCATCTAGTCTAGATGATTAATGAATATGTTAAAATGTACCGGACCGAGCTACTCAGTCCCCTGCTACTCACCTCCCTCAAGTATGATGAAACACCACTGACAACAACTCTTTGAGTGCGGTTCTTTAACCAATTCTCTATCCACCTAACTATCTGAAAATCCAGATTGCGGTCCTTCAATTTATCCATCTGAATATCATGAGGAACCTTATCAAAATCTTTACTAAAATCCAAGTAAACGACATCAACCGAATTTCCACGATCCAGCAAACCTGTTACTTGGTCAAAGAAGTAAACCAGGTTGGTCTGACAGGACCTGTTGGAGACAAATCCATGCTGACTTCCCTGGATCACCAAATTGTCCTCCAGATGTTTGCAGATCGTTCCCTGTAAAGGCTCTTCTGTTTATTAATCTCTAAAATAGACAGGTAGGGAGGTGGGACTAGCCTGTATCTAATCTTATCTGACAGCAGGAATTATGTTTAGATCCCCTTGCCAGCTAATGTCTTTAGACCTTTGTTTGAGTATGGATTTAGCTTGATTGTGGCCTAGGTTGATCGGATTCTGCGTCTTGGATTTTAATGAGAAAATATATCTATCTCCTATATCTATAATAAAATATAAATACTGCCTAAATGGCCAGTTCTGTATGGATGACTATAAAGTTTTATGTCCTCAGACCGAGAATTAGTGGGAATATAATACACCCCTGCATTAAACAGAAATGGAAAATGCACTGTATGAAAAGAGCCCTCTATCCAAATTATTTCTGCAAGAGTACTTCCCTGGTACACAGTAATCCAAGCTTTTAAGGTAAAGGTAAAGGTATCCTCTGTGCAAGCACCGAGTCATGTCTGACCCTTGGGGTGACGCCCTCTAGCGTTTTCATGGCAGACTCAATACGGGGTGGTTTGCCAGTGCCTTCCCCAGTCATTACCATTTACCCCCCAGCAAGCTGGGTACTCATTTTACCGACCTCGGAAGGATGGAAGGCTGAGTCAACCTTGAGCCAGCTGCTGGGATGGAACTCCCAACCTCATGGGCAAAGCTTTCAGGCGGCTGCCTTACCACTCTGCGCCACAAGAGGCTCTTGATCCAAGCTTTTACCTTCAAGCATTTAAGAAGACCACAATAACACTGACAGATCTTCCAGCAGCAACTTAAAACAAAACTTCCAAGAGTCCATTCATGAAATGAAGGCATGTTTTGCAGTAATTTGTCAAGTCCCATACACCTAGAAGAAAATTCTTTTTATATTCAGTTGTTCTTGATTTATGCACACTTCAGAATAAATGCTCTTTTTGTCTTTTTATTACTTTGAGAGATATAATGTAGCTCAGACTGTTCTCATCCACTGCATTTAACTTAAACAATTTTATTAGATTGGTTGCCAACACCATCCCACAAACTCTGAGTGGGCTACAGTTCTGCCAGACACATTTAATTTTATACAAGACTACCCAGAAAGTCTGTTGCACCCAGGGATGCAAAGGGCGCTAGCAGGGAGAGGGTATAGCGGCACTGGCGTCACCCTACCTGGCGCACAGCTGGGTATACCGGGGTCAGGGTCAAGGCCACGTCGCTGCCCACCTCCCCGTTCTGCCATGTTGCCTACTTAGGTAAGTGAAACACGCAGGTGTCACAATCTGTACAAGCCTGTATTTTCCAACAGATTTCCAGCCCCGTGCTCCTTCCCCTCGTGCCAGGGCTTTCTCCTCTCCCTCTGTCGAACTCTCCACCTTCCCCCACCCTCCTCCCCTCCTCTCCTGGTGACCACCACCCCCACGTAACACTGTGCCTCATTCCCGCCCTCCTCCTGTACATCTTCTAGGGCAGGGGTAGTCAACCTGTGGTCCTCCAGATGCTCATGGACTACAATTCCCATGAGCCCCTGCCAGCAAATGCTGGCAGGGGCTCATGGGAGTTGTAGTCCATGAACATCTGGAGGACCACAGGTTGACTACCCCTGTTCTAGGGCATTGTTCATTTCCTTTCTGGGCTGTTCCTCCTCCCAGCTGGTTCTGTCCCTCGTGCTCTCCCATAGGCATTTCATTGCTTCATGCCACAATGCTGGGTGTGGGGCCCACTCAGGCTTGGAGGGGGTGAGGCAGAGACTGTTCTTTCCCTCCCCCTCCCATGCTGCATGTGGGCTTGCCGCAACCATATTCTCCGGCAACCTCTCTCCGTGCCCTTCCTCAGGCAAGTAGTTATCCACCCCACCCCCCGTCCCTGCCTTCAATCTTCTGTCTTCTCTGCCTTCCTGCTCTTCTAGCCTCTCTCAGGCGCTGTTCCCTCCTTAGGACTTCCCATCCCCCTGCCCTTCTCTCGGCCCTGAGAGAGTCCCGGGACACTTCTTGTTTCTCCCGTGGCTTGTGCTGCACTCTCGGGTCTGTTAGCAGAGTCCAGGGATGGCTTTCCTCAACTTGGCGGGGGGGGGGGGCAGCCAGCATGTTTTTGCTTGTCCTGCCATGGCTGTTTTCATGCTGTCACTTCTTACAGCTGTTCTCCTAGCCCCCACTCAGTACCCGGAGTCTCTACCCCTGGACACTGGGCAGGGTGGCATGGGCCCACCGGCCTCCAGCACCAACCTGCCCTCGGCACTGGTGTGGCTTGCAGCCTGGCTGGCAGGCATCCAGAACAGCGGCCTTGTCAGGGAGCATCTGGCTGCAAAACAGCAAGTGCACTGGGGGCGGGTGCCATAGGGCAGCAGTCCCCAACCTTTTTATCACCGGGGACAACTCAATGCTTGACAATTTTACTGAGGCCCAGTGGGGGGGGGGTGGTTTACTCCTCTACTCTCAACCACTGCCCTAACGCTCTCTGATCGCTATGGTAATATTTAAACATCCCTTCAAAATAAGATACAGACACGCCACAACAATGAACATAAGGAACATTTTATTTTCATGGAAATTTTAAATCATGACAATGACAAATCAATGGGAACCCTGAGCTTGTTTCTCTGCAATGAGATAGTCCCATCTGGGAGTGATGGGAGACAATGACACCCGAAGTGTGTTGTAAAGGGCCGGGGGGGATGAAGTAAAGGACCGGGGGGGGGGAGGCGTCCTTCGCGGCCCACCTCCAATTAGTCGAAGGACCACATGTGGTCCACGGCCCACAGGTTGGGGATCGCTACCGTAGGGCACATATAGATTGGCCCACTCAGCTGGAAACTGTGTCCAGCCACCATACATGTCCCGGACAGCGCTCCTCCCTTAGTGTCTCTTCATAAATATAAGAGGCACTAATAGTTAAAGATAAAAAAATACATGGTCAAAGAATTGGTTTCACTCTGAACATTGTATATTTCTCTATACTTCCATACCAATAATCTATTCTCAAGGTCCTGATATTCCCCTGAAAGTTTCTCCATCCAGATAACATTATGGCCTGTCTTACAGTGGCAATCACTCAAATTGAATTTAATGTACAAGATAAAACCTATTTGTTTCTTTCTCATCCTTTCAATGAAGCTTTGTTCAAAACCAAGACTAAAGCTGTGTATAAAATGCCTTCTCAATATTGAACTTTTATGAAGTTATCTTGAGATTCTAAGACTGAAAAAAGGAATTGTCCTAACTTCCACCAACTCCCATATATCCACCATTCCTTGGAATAAGTCGTTATCACAAAAAAGCAATATAAAGGAAGCCACGTTATCTCCCAATGTGTATACAAACAAACATTCACTCTCAGAACAGTATCATACAGATAGGCTTTCAAATTACAGTAACCTATTCCTCATCAACAATAAGAAATGCGTCAATTAAACAAGGCTCTTGTAGAAATAGATTATAAATAGAAAAATAATGCCCAAATGCCCTAATAATTCCAACTGAAAATGTAATCCAACTACTCAGCTCAACTATCACCTGTTACTTCCTCCCTGAAGGCTTGAAGCATCAGTAAACCATTCCAAGTAAGATTCCTAGAACATTACAAGATTTCATAACTCTCTCAGGCCGGATTTTCAAGCAACCCACCCCCATTACTCAAAGACTCTAACAAATAGTGATAAAAGCTTTGCAAAAACATTCAAGGCTGAAGAACCGAAAACAAATTTCTGTTAGCACTTCTAAACATTATTTTGGCACCAAGTAATTTGAAATATATTCAATATTTAGGATATTATTTACTATATATTTATACCCAACTTTTCTTTCTAGCAGGAACTCAAAAGGGCTTACAACATTTCACTTTTCTCCATTTTATTCTCACCACAGCCATCAGAAGGAAGTTAGAGTGTGAGTGTGTGGCTGGCCCAAGGTCACCCCGCAAGCTTCTACAACAGAATGGAGCTTTGAACCTGGTTCTCCCAGATCCTGATCCAACACTGTACCACACTGACTTTTCCTGAATGTGTTCCACAGTTTTTCTACAGTTCATCACAGATGTTTCCAGTAAGAGAAAAAAGAGTTACAGCACAGAAATATAAGCTAACCCCTTCACACATGTATTCACTAAAATATATTTGATCAGAAATCTGTTATATAAGTTGCGTGGTTTTGGTTTTTTAAAATCTTTTCTACTGTTCAAACATTTCAAGGCAACATACATTGCCCCCTTCCTTCTTTTTGTCTTCATAAAGACATTCTGGTAGATATAGCTGAGAAAAAATGACTTTCGTAAAGTCACTCAGTGAGCTATGAGGGCTGGAATTTGAATCCAGGTCTCTCCAAGGGCAGTGTGATATTCAAACTGCATCATATACACTAACTCAGCAGTCCCCAACCTTTTAGTGGTTGAGGACCTCCTCCGTGGGTGGGGAGAGCCGGCGGCCTGGGCGCCACGCATGCACGTTTTCGTTAGCAGGGGGCACTAACGCGCATGCACAGAGTTGTCGCACATGTGTGTTTTCACCAGCAGGGGGCGCTAACGCACATGAGTGGCAGTTCCGCGCATGCACATTTGTGTCCACTGGCCCGCCAGGGGACACACCTACCTCTCCCCCCCCCTCTTGCAGCAAGAATTTAGCCAGGCCTCGAGCGAAGTGGCCCAGTGAGCTTCTCACTGCGGGGGTGGGGGAGAGGCGGGCCTTTAGGGCCCGGTACCGGGCCGCAGACCAGGAGTTGACGACCCCCGCAATAACTCATAACTGAAATGCAGCAGGTAATAAATATAAATTCTAAAAGGCAATTGTTAATCCACTTTGCAAATTTGATAAATTGAGAAATAAAAATAAATAGAAGAATCAAATTTTCTTTATTTAAAATATTTATATTCAGACTCAAAGCTACTAACAATGCACTCTATGTAGGGCTGCCCTTGAAGGCCATCTGGAACAGTGGTTCTCAACCTTCCTAATGCAGTGACCCTTTAATACAGTTCCTCATGTTGTGGTGACCCCCAACCATAAAATTATGCAAGTGGTCTTTCACCGAAATTAAACCAAAACTGACCAACGGTGTGAAGATCCATTGTTGATGATTGAATATAAATGGGTTTTTTCTGGGGTTTCTCAGTTCAATTCTGCCTCTTATCCCACAATGCTGATCTCACTTTTTTCCGCTGCTCCAGACAGATGAACACGCAATCTACCCCCACAAGACCATTGTGTAGATGCCCCCCACCAGCCAAGCTGCTTGCCCTGCTGTGACCCCTGTGAAAGGGTCGTTCAACCCCCCAAGGGGTCCTGACCCCCAGGTTCAGAGCCACTGATCTGGAAGCTACCATTGGTACAGAATACACCAAGCTAAAGAGCCACAGGGACCATATTACCTCAATCTTGTTCCCTCTACATTGGCTCCCAATTTGCTTCCAGGCACTATTTAAGGGCCTAATACTGACCTTTGAAGGCCTATACAGTTTGGGGCTAGCATATTTCAAGGATCATTTCTCCCATATGAACTAATCCAACCACTCCTGACTAGGGTTGTGTGTGGCGGTGGCCAAATCAGCTGTTCCAGGCTGCTGTGCACAACCCTACTCCTGTCACTTTCAGAGGCCCTGCCTTATGTGCCCCCAACAACCGAGACTAGATAGATGGCAACCAGAGAAAGGCTCTTCTTAGTAATAGCACCAAAACTTGAAAACTTGGCAACTCCCTTCCAAAAGAGATTCATCTGTCCCCCACCTTCCCACCCCATTTTTGTCTTTTGTTTTCAGCCATAGGGTGAAGGATTTTTGTTTGGTATTATCAACAACCTCAGATATGCAGATGATACCACTCTAATGGCAAAAAGTAAAGAGGAACTAAAGAGCCTGTTGATGCGGGTGAAGGAGGAGAGTGAAAAAGTTGGCTTGAAATTTAACATCAAGAAAACAAAGATCATGGCATCTGGCCCTCTCAATTCCTGGCAAATAGATGGGGAAGAAATGGAGATAGTGACAGATTTTATTTTCCTGGGCTCCAAGATCACTGCAGATGGTGACTGCAGCAAAGAAATTAAAAGACGCTTGCTCCTGGGGAGGAAAGCTATGGCAAATCTAGACAGCATCCTAAAAAGCAGAGACATCACCCTGCCAACAAAAGTGCGTTTAGTCAAGGCTATGATATTCCCAGTTGCAATGTATGGCTGTGAAAGTTGGACCATAAGGAAGGCCGAGCGTCAAAGAATTGAGGCTTTTGAACTCTGGCGCTGGAGAAGACTCTTGTGAGTCCCTTGGACTGCAAGGCGAACAAACCGGTCAGTCCTAGAGGAGATCAACCCTGACTGCTCCTTAGAAGGCCAGATCCTGAAGATGAAATTCAAATACTTTGGCCACCTCATGAGAAGGAAGGACTCCCTGGAGAAGAGCCTAATGCTGGGAGCGATCGAGGGCAGAAGAAGAAGGGGACGACAGAGAATTAGGTGGCTGGATGAAGTCACTGAAGCAGTAGGTGCAAACTTAAATGGACTCCGGGGAATGGTAGAGGACAGGAAGGCCTGGAGGATCATTGTCCATGGGGTCGCGATGGGTTGGACACGACTTCGCACCTAACAACAACAACAACAACAAAATTCCCTCACTAACTGTTATTAGCCATCCTCCCTCCTTTTATGTTTTGTTTTAAGCTTTGCATAAAATCTCACTAAAAAAATTAATGTAAAAAGTAAGTGAGAAGGGTTTCTGGATCAAAAATTGATTCCAAAATAGCAGCTAATCCCCTTGAGACAAACGTAATTTCAAGCTGAATCTATATACATCTCTTTGGCATCTGTCAAATTTGAACAAGACCCAAGTTGGAAGCCATGGGTTCATGCCATGGGTGGCCTTGTACCACAGTCACATTCTCTCAGGCTGACTTACCTCACAGGGTTGTTGTTGTGAGGATAAAATGGAGGAGAGAAGGATGGTGTAAGCTGCACTGGATCCTCATTGCGGAGAAAGACAGGATATAAAAGAATTGAATAAATATCAACTGGAGTAAGACTTTTGATAAGGTTCCCCATGATATTCTTATTGACAAGTTGGATCTTATTACTGTTAGGTAGATCAAGAACTGGTTGACAGATTGTACCCAAAGGGTGCTTGTAAATGGTTCATCATCTTCTTGAAGAGGAGTGACAAGTGTAGTGCCTCAGGGATCTGTCCTGGGCCCTGTGTTGTCCAATATATTTATAGATGATTTGGATGAATAGAGGGGGTACTAAATAAATTTGCAGATGACACGAAACTGGGAGGGGTAGCAAACACACCAGACGACAGAATCAGAATACAAGATGATCTTGACAGGCTAGAAAACTGGGCTAAAATGAATTTCAATAGTGATAAATGAAACGTTCAGGTAGGAAAAACATATGTATAGGTGAGACTTGTCTTGATGGTAGTACGTGTACAAAGGATCTGGGGGGTCTTAGTAGACCAGACACTCAACATGAGTCAGCAGTGTGACTCAGTAGCTAAAAAGGCAAATTGGATTTGGGGCTATATTAAAATAAGTATAGTGTCCACTTTACTCTGCTCAGGTAAGATCTCACTTGGAGTATTATGTTCGGTTTTGGGCACCACAACTGAAGAAAGAGAAACTGGAGTATGTCGAGAGGAAGGCTACAAAGATGATGAGAGGGGTTTGGAGACCATGTTGTATGAGGAAAGGTTGAAGGAGCTTGGCTAGTTATCCTGGAGAGAAGACGACTAAGAAGTGATATGATAACCATCTTCAAATACATTAAAGGCTGTCATAGAGAAGATGGAGTAGAGTTGTTACCTGTTGTCACAGAAGGTCGGACCAGAACCAATGGATTGAAATCAATTCAAAAGAACTTTTGGCTAAACATCTGAAAATTTTTGACCGAGCGGTTCCTCAGTGGAACAGGCTTTCTTGGGAGTTCTTCGTTGGAAGTTTTTAAGCAGAGGCTAGATAGTCAACGTAGAGAAATGCTGATTTTATGCACTTAGGCAGATTGTGAGTGGGTGGGCAGGAAGGGATGTGCCAGTGTTTGTCTCTTGTGACCCTTACTTGCATACCCAGGGAATTGCTGATCGCCACTGTGGGATGGTACATGAATTTCCTCCAAGCCAGACTGGATTCTGGAGATTTTTGGTGTGGGGGAATCACTTGGGCATGAAATTGGGGTCACCATGAGTAGGCAGGTAGTTGTGAGTTCCTGCATTGTGCAGGGGGCTGGACTAGATGATCCTGGAAGTCCCTTCCCACTCTATGATTCTATGGAGGGTTGGCATTAACAATTTTTTGTCCTAGCAAATATGGAGAGATTTACAGACATGATGAAAAATACAGTTATTGTATCAGACAATACTCAGAGAAAGGAAGCCAGCAACTATACATTTTCAATGAATTTAGTACTTAAGTTTCTGGGTTTATTAAAAAAAAATAAAATCTGGGCAAAGCAACACTATTTTTTTTTAATCCCATTCTGGGCATACAAATCAATTCCTGTCACAATCTAGAATTATGATGCTTAATGTGTTGCATACTTTCAACAACTGAATACTGACATCCCAAGGGGTGTGCTTATTACAGGAACGAAGGATATTTGGCTTATGTCCCACAAAGTTAACCCCCACGAAATAAAGCATGGTTTAAAAAAGACAACTTACCTCATGCTACAACATATAGTACTTAGAAGCAAGCATACAGAAAATGACTTGAGCATCACGCTCCTCATTCCTACAAATAAACTTGCAGGAAGTTCCCAAACCGATAACCCAAAACACGCATGAGGCTGTCTTATTTTCCTATGGTCATTAAGAGATATCAGTTTTCACAAAGCTCAACCAATACAATGAAATATGCCAAGTAATATTTGTTATTATTCAAGCCTTATCTGCAAACAAGCCAGCTTTATATGCATTTCGCTCCACTGTACCTATCACATCCAGTGGCACATTTCCCATCATGCATGTCTACTTCATTCTACATCACAAAACTGAATTTGCTGTCAGGTTTTCCTGAGTTACAGAGTTCATTTCATTAAATTAGAAGCAAAAGTTGCATAAGAGAATATGAGGCTAGCCTACCAGCAATCTTCACACATACTTCACCAAGACCACAAGGTAGAAGGCATAACTGTCAGGCAAGAACCTAACAATTTCTGTGTGTGAAAACATGCCTACACTTCTGCATTCTGCAATATTTCCATTCTATTGACCAGAGGCTGAATTAAAAATAATCTCTCATTGTTAGCCCAGCAGCAACCACCCAAGACAGGTCAGGCTGAAAGATGTACTGTACACCCTTGTACAAGTCCCAAGATCCAGTATGAATTTGAACTGTTATACTGTTATTAATTGCTGTATGTTTTTAACGAAGACTGTTTCATGTATTGTTGATTAGTTTAATGTAAACCGCCCTGAGCCTTCGGGGAGGGCGGTATATAAATCTAAATAAATAAATAAATAAATAAATAAATAAACTCAGGATCTGTAGTCCACATCAAACACTATCCACTAGAGTACACTGACCCATTTTTAAGTCTTACTTAGATGAGTATTTACAAGTCAAAAGGAGTTCTACTAGAGCAGTCACAGAGCATGTCACAATGCCCCCAACCCATTCAGAGCAGTTGCTGCAGAGCAATTTAGTCTGGAACAGTTCTATTATTGTGGGGATGCCATCATCACACCATTTTCAAAGTATGAACAAAAAAAGCTGTTCTGCTGTGAACCTGAAATGCTTGGAAAATAGGCCATGCTGTTCCTTAAGGCAGTAAAAGGAACTATTTAAAAAGAATTATCTCCTGCAGCTCTGCTTCTTAGACATGATCCATATGTTTGTACTCAGAAGGAAGCCCAAGTACTGGCATTATTCATATAGCCAGCTAACTCTTATTTTACGCAAACACCTGTTCTTTCTCTCAAACCAGAAAGGGTTGCTGTTCCTTCCTACCTGCTTTTCTAAACTGCTCCGTTGCCAGTTGTCAGTCTTGGAACTTCCAAATTTGTTTCCAAGTCTAAACTGTTCCCATGTATACCAACTCCACAGTGGAAAAACTAATTCAAGGCATCCTTTGGTTCAGCAAAGAACAACTGAGCAGTGACATATTACATGCTCCAAAAGCTTGATCTCCTTTAAGGAGTAATTTGTTTACAGTTAAGATTTTAAATCAGTATTAACCATATGCAGTGTGAATGTGTTACGATTTCAAATTCAAAAAACAAAAAGTTGGAAAAAACAAAAGCAGACAATGTCATCTATTAGCTACTGTTCACGAAACCATTTCATATGTTTTTTAGAGGGAGAATTTTCCATAAAGAAATATCTCAAAAACAAGCATAAGCATATGCTTTATCAAACTTCTAAGCAAAAATAAAGCTCCAATTTATTTCCTTGAGGCATTACAGATTACATACTACCTTTCTTTGTGCTGCTCATGTTCCTGATCACTAGAAGTGCCTGTAACCCAGTTCCACCTTTAATGAAGAAAGGGACCTAGTTGGGAAAAGAGGCTCCTTTATGCAGTCCTCATATTAGCAGCTGACGTTGTTTTCTTCCAGTAGCTCCATCCCATCCCACCCTAATGAATCTAGCCACTGACACTGAGGCATTATATAGCCAGGAATTATACCACTGCCCTCCACAGCTACCTTCTCAAGTCATCTTGCCTCATTACCCCCTGGGTACCCATGCCTGCAATAAAACAATTAGGTAGAATGCTGTTTTCAAAGCCAGCTGGCATTTGAAGTGTGAGAACTCTGGAAATGGGCCAGCTGTCACTGGAACAATATACTTGGTTGTTAAAGCAGCAAAATGGGTTCATGTTTGGTAGCAAAATAAGTATTTCTGTCCTTGTGGGGAGTGGACTGGCATGTAGGTTTCCTCTGGGCAAGTACATCACACTTACTTCACTCTCTGGTGGCTGAGAGGACTGGTATGCCTGGTAGGACACTCTAGGGAGGCAGGGTTACTGCTGCCCACTCCCTTCTCCCTCCTATTTTGGTATGTGAGAATTGAACAGGGACTAAACATGGGCCGCAGATCAGACAGACTGTGTTAAAATGAAAGAAAATGCACTTAAGAAAATAAAAGCTGCACACATTCACTGCAAACGCTACAAACTGAGCAATGATCAAAGAAAAGGTGACAAATGCAGTCCTCTGCCCTGTATCTTAAATATCCATAACAACAGTAAATAAAATAAAATCGGAGTCGAGTGGCACCTTTAAGACCAACAAAGATGTATTCAAGGTGTGAGCTTTCGAGTGCAAGCACTCTTCCTCAGACAGTAAATAAAGGCAGGCCATTTAATTCTTGAAACTGTAAACATTTAGAAATCATCTACTATGTTATGTAGTATTTGTAGTTTCCCCCTTTTCTAATTTCAGCACTATGCTATTATGGCTCCCTCTTGGAGATAAGATTTATGTATTATATATTTATATACTGCTCTCCCTGAAGGCCCAGGGCAGTTTACATCAAACAGGAATGATACAACTAACTCAGTTGATAGTAAAACACTAGCAACAATAAACACCATTATGGAATGATAATGCTGGGGAGAATAAGTCAACATTTACTGATGGCCCAGTGGGATGGGTGAGTCTGTAGCGATGGTCATAGGAGGGAGGCTTGGGAGGGGCAATGGGAAGTGGTGGTTTGTGTCAATCTCAACTGAATGCCTGGCGGAGGAGCTCCCTTTTGCAGGCCCTGAGGAACTGTTCAAGTTCTATCAGGGCCCTGATCTCCTCTGGGAGCTCGTTCCACCAGGTGGGGGCCAGGACAGAGAAAACTCTGGCCCTGGTTGAGGTCAAGTGGGCTTCCTTGGGGCAGGGATCACCAGAAAGTTGGAGGTGGTGGAGTGTAAGGCTCTTTGAGAGGTATAACAAGATAAAGTTTTGGTATACTGTAGCCAAGAGAAAATGGAAAAAGCTCCTCATGGCAAATGGCTCTTTCTTCTTCATGGCAAGAGGTTTTTACAATCTACTCTTCTGTCCGTCTTCTTTGCAGATCCTCCTTTTCCTGACCAACAAGAAAAGACAGCTCACTTGTCCTTTATGCATGACTATAAGTGAAGTGTGATGTTGCCTGTCTGCCGTTCTCCTCTGGCTAGGATTTTCTTATTTCTATGACACTGAGAGAGAAACATGCTTTTTTTCTTTCTACCATTCAGTAAAAGCACTTTGTAGACTCTAAGCCTGTACAGATAGCAGACCCATATATTGTCCTGTGGGCTGTGAACTTTTGAATAATTCCTATGGTATTTCACCACATCTGGCTCTAATTTCTGGATATTTTACATCTCTAAACTCTGGAGGTTTTTATGACTAATGCTTATGTTTTCAGCAAAATTGTTTTATTAATGTTTTATGCAGTTGATTATTGTTTTTATGCCACACTATATTTATGCTGCTTGTATGCCCCTTTGGGGGTACTTCATTAGTCATAATTTTTATTGTTATATATAGAAATAAAAGATAATGTAACATTTAAATAGCTAACAACAAGCACTTAAAACAACCTCACCCATTTTACAGATTAATTACAGATAATCAATTATAGCTTACAAAAAAATAAATATGGAAGATTCCATTGCATAATTTGGAGATAGACCATTTTTCATAGAATATGTTCATCCAAATATCTGCTGTTCTTTGGGCATGTACACAATACGGTAATCTGATTAAACTAATTTCCCAAATCTTATTAAACCATTCTGACCTTATTGATGCTTTTTATTTTTCCAGTTTATTGCAATTCCACAGTCAGCATGTTTGTTTAGAAATTTCCTAATTTCCATCAAGTGCTTCATTTTTCAGACAACAGAATTCATCTTCAATCTGTAATTTCAGATATTTCATCCAAAAGTGTGAATTTTAGGACATGTTCAAAAGAAAATGTTTAAAATTGGCTCTACTAGTATGGCACCTCTATAACATTTACTGATCTCTGTTTTATACAGTGTATCGTATGTGGTATCAACTATCATTGTTACTGCACCTTAACAAACTCTACTTTAAAATCTGCTGGGATTAAAACTATCAGACCATGGCCACACAGTTTAGCAAACCCAGAACAACCTGCTGAGATTTATTTATTTAAATAAAACACTTGCATGCCACCTTTTTAGCTGGTTTAAACAGTTTTAAACAAACAAGCTACATCCTCAGCCCTGCCAACAAGACATCCCATATCCAGAGACAACTGGGGTTACAAGCACACTTAGAATTAGAGGTGCCCACCTCCCAGTATCTATCACCTGCTGATATCCCACCATTACAAATGCTATCTAGGCCAGCGGTCCCCAACCTTTTTATCACCGGGGACCGGTCAACGCTTGACAATTTTACTGAAGCCTGGAGGGGGGGGTAGTCTTTTGCTGTGGAACGTCGCCACCGCCTGAGCCCCTTCTCCACTTGCTTTCCCGCCGATGTCCCTGACTTCCTGCCGCCCACTGGGGGGGTGCTGCCAGCAGCAGCTGCGCAGTGCCACGCCGAGGGGAAGCCCCAGCCATGGCGGCCGCTGGAGAGCACCAGAGGCAAGCTGGTGGCAGAGTGGCAGGGCAGCCCCCGAGGCAGCAGATGGGGAGGAGGTCAAGGAAGAGCCGCGGACCGGTACCGACTGATCCACAGACTGGTACTGGTCTCCGGACCGGGGGTTGGGGACCACTGCTCTAGGCGACACAGATCAGTTTCCCTAGAGAAAATGGCAGCTTTGGAAGGAGTCTGTGGCATTACTCTCCAAACCTCTCTCTCCCCAGGCTCCACCCCAAAATCTCCCAACCTGATTCAGAATCCAGGAACAAACCCATCATCTGTAACAGTACCAAAGCATCTATGAGAGCAAGTGTTATTCAATGTTTATGCTGGACTAGGCTCTAGGAGACCCAGGCTGAAGAGGAGAGCACTGTAAGATACATTGAATCCTCATCAGGGAGAAAGGCAGTGTATAAAGAAAGTGAAGTAAAATGAAATAAAATAAAACCAGGGATTAGTTTGGCCATGTGGCATAACAAAAGCTACATGTCATTTCTCTTCAGATTATCATTTATTTCCTTCTGCACTGTTAATACAGAATTCTTCATATTATAGTATTTTAGATAGATATTTTTCAACTCTAATTTTTCTTAACAATCTTCACATTGCTTTCCTAATCTTCCATGAAAGATGCAAGTATTATGAACCTGCTTTTTTGTTCAGATCCACCCATGAATGGCCCAGAATTCCTATATGCTACCATAATCATAGTCTAAGTTATTTCTAGGATTCCAAAGAATGTTCAATATAAATAAGTCTGCTTTACAGTATGTAAGCAATTGAACTTTTTCAAGTTTCTATTAGCTTTACCAAAGCATGCAGACATACTCGTTAGCGGCCATGGTGGAGGACTGGCAGTCCCGCCTGTCGGCTGCCATAGACGAGATTGCTCCTAGACGTCTTCTCTGCCCTCGACTCAAACGGGCACCCTGGTATACTGGGGAGCTCCGGGAGAAGAAGAGGGAATTGAGACGACTAGAGCGAGTGTGGCGGAAGGCCCGTGACGAGGCTACAAGAACATCTCATCACATCTAGCGTTCCTGGGTAAGGTGGTAGAAAGGGCTGCGGCGGACCAGCTCCTAGCGTTCCTGTAAGATACTTCGGCACTCGATCCATACCAGTCTGGCTTCCGCCCTGGTCATGGGGTGGAGACTGTGTTGGTCTCCTTGTTGGATGACCTCCATCGCCAGCTTGACCGAGGTGGCTCTGCTGTGCTAGTTCTTTTAGATCTGTCAGCCGCGTTTGACGTGGTCGATCACGAGCTGCTAGCGTTAAGGGGTACAGCGTTACGCTGGATACGCTCCTTCCTCCAAAACCGGTCACAGAGGGTAGCCGTGGGAGAGGAAGTATCGGGCCCTTACCGGCTCCCTTGTGGGGTCCCACAGGGCTCGGTGCTCTCTCCTACATTATTTAACATCTTTATGCACCCTCTGGCTCAACTGGTACGGAGCTATGGGCTGGGTTGCCACCAGTACGCTGATGACACCCAGCTCTTTCTCCTCATGGATGGCCACCCGGACTCCCCCCCAGATCCATTTGCCAGATGTTTGGAAGCCGTAGCTGGATGGCTCGAGCAGAGTCGCCTGAAACTCAACCCCTCCAAGACGGAGGTTCTGTGGTTGGGCCGTAGGGGGGCAGATCAGGAAGCGCGCTTACCCTTTCTGGCCGGGACGCAACTTAATATCGCATCTCAGGCCAGGAATTTAGGGGTGACCATCGATGCCTCACTAACACTCGAGGCACAGGTTAAACAGGTAGCTAGCCGGGCATTTTTCCATCTTCACCAGGCTCGGCTACTAGCGCCCTATCTGTCCTCCGAACACCTGGCCACAGTGATCCATGCGACGGTCACCTCTAGACTAGATTTCTGTAACTCACTCTACACTGGCCTGCCTCTGGGCTTGATCCAGAAACTACAACTCGTCCAAAATGCGGCTGCTAGAGTCCTCACAGCTACACCATGGAGGGCTCACATCCAGCCAGTTCTGAGGCAGCTGCATTGGTTACCGGTCGCCTTCCGGATCAGGTTCAAGGTTTTGGTTTTGACCTTCAAGGCCATCCGTGGTCTAGGCCCAGCATATATGAGGGACCGCCTTTTGCCCTATATCCCCCACAGGGCTTTACGCTCTGCGGGGGCTAACCTACTGGTCGTTCCCGGCCCCAAGGAAGCCCGCCTGGCCTCGACTAGGGCCAGGGCCTTTTCGGTCCTGGCCCCAACCTGGTGGAATGAGCTCCCGGAAGAGCTGAGGGCCCTGCGGGAATTACCAGCATTCCGCAGGGCCTGTAAGACGGAGCTCTTCCGCCAGGCTTATAACTGAGGCCGGGCGGAAAGAAGATCAGCCCCCCCCTCACAAACTGGCGGTAGAGAGCGTCACCCCCCGCCGTAGATGAGGATGCGGAGAGCAAATGAGTAGATTACGCCATCGCGGTTACAATTACTGTAAATCATTGGTTTTTATTGTCATTTTATGGTTTTAGGGGACGGGGTTATGTAAGCCGCCTCGAGCCTTCGGGGGGAGGCGGGGTATAAATATAAATATAATAATAATAATACTATTATTTATTTAGAAAACGTATGCTGCCTCTCCAGAGACCTGCTTGGCATTGCTTACAAACAAACAAAGGCAAAAAACCATAATTAAACAGCCTAAAACAATATTCATAAAAGAAGCAGGCTAGAAGCAATCCACAAAAACAGCTTTAAAAGATGGAACCCCTCAGTTATAAACCCAGATCAAAAGAAATATTTTGATCAGGCATCTAAAGAAGAACGTTAGGCATCAGGTGAGCCTGAAGGGGGAAGGCATTACAAAGGTCTTGTCTCACTTCTGCAAACAGGACTTGAGAGGATATTAACTAGAAGGCCAGATGATATAGGAGGAGGCAGTCTTTCAAATACCCCCAGTGGAAGCCATTTAGGACCTTTAAGGTATGAACCAGTATTGTGTCTTGTGTCCCAAAACAGCCAGGCATCCCATGCAGGTGAATCCAGCCCTGACAATAGCCTGGCTACCAGATTTCAGACCAACTGAAGTATCCAAACATTCCCATAAAACACATTATAGAAATTTCACCTCGATATAACCAAAGCATGCATTTCCATGGCCAGACGACACTTTCTGAGAAAGGACCATGGTTGCTGTGTCAATCAAAGCTGCTAAAAGGCACTGGCTCCCACAGAGGACATCTAAGCCTCCAACTAATAGCCAGAATTCAACAGCGGGAGACATGAACTGTTAAATATGTAAAAGATTAAACAATAATTATTCATCTACCATTTATATATTTCTATGAACATTTAACAAGATGGCCAAATGAGCAGGGGAGTCTTTCCATGTCAACAGAAAAGTTACAGAATCAACAGGGTTGGCCGTTCTCCCTGTTTCTGAGGTCTCTTCTAAATAATTAAGCCATCTTTGAATGGTTGCTTTTTAAAAAGAACTGTGTATCTATCCCAGCCACACCCCCAAGCTATAAAGCTGCTCCTTCATGGGGCATTTAAGAACTCTTTAGTTCTTGAGTGGCTTATCATTGACCAATGGCACCTCAGTCTTACCTGGATTGAGTTTCAGTTTACTGACTTTCATCCATCCCATTCCCTTCTTCAGTTTTATTATTCTGTTTTATTATCATCTATATTCACAGAATAGAATAAGAAACAAACCAATCTGCCTGAACTGTGAAACCAAGCCAACAAACCAAGCCATTTGTCAAGGAAGCAATGTCAAAATATGACAAGTCAAGGGGTTGGGTGGGGGGAAAAGAAGCACTCTTTTGTAACTAAAACCATTCTTTCAACCTTGATTGAAAATAAAACTTCATAGTAGGATGGTAATCCTAGTACTGCAACTTCCTCTTTCAAGTGTAACAGATTTTTGCCTTTGGAAAGGATGCTGTTACCTTTAAGAACACTGTGGATAAAGAAACAACTCTTGTTCATTCTTCCTTGTAGGAAGTCCTGCAAAGGGCAGGAGGTGTTAGGAGAGAAGCTCTCTCCGTTTTAGAGGTCTTAAATACATAAAAATCCATTTGGAAATGATGTAGTATAAGTAAAAAGACTGAAGAAGACTGGAGAGTTGCAGGTCAAACTAAAGAGAAACGTTCTTTTGTTAACAAGTACTTGGCCCTATTTGGTAATTCTACCACCTGCTGACTCATTCTGAAAATATAAGAAAAGATTGAGGCAGGGGAGCAGTAAGATAGCTCCGTTAACTACTCCTGACCTGTAATCCTCCAAATAACCAAGGCATTCATGAATTGAGTAGCTCTAAGAATGCATAGTATATCTACTGTGGAAATTGATAACCTGACTAGTAAAATAGTACAGAAACAAAACAAAACTAGCTCATTCAGGGACTGCCAGGTCACAAGCAGATTCCTTAAAAAGAAAAGAATCACAGCAGATTAGAAAAGGGATGCATCTATGACTATTCAGCCAGTACATCTTCAAGGGGAGAATGTACTGCTTACTGGGAAATAAGGTATTTTCTTTTACATTGCAGTAGTCTTAAATCTGACAGTATTAATTGATCCAAGAGAGACTGATGCATAATATTTAGGATCAAGTTTATACCAAGTCTCCAATTAAAGGAAGACGTTAAATTGGTCAGAATGCCTGACAAAGGTATACTGGAATAAGTAAGTCACACTAAACTATGGGATGCAGTGCTAGTTTCCTGACCCAAGCTACTTCTCCTTCCCATGGTTGTTTTCCCCTGCCCACACACACGCACACCTTCACAAGAAACAAGAGTTTCTAGATAGGGTTTGGTACACAACATTCCTAGGCAAGGATCATTGGTTCAATATTGTTTACAACTGTTAGAAAAAGCAAGCACGGCTAATCAGTGCCTTCTAACTCAGTGGGGCTGCATATATCGTACCCCTTTTTGTCAACATAGTAAACTTTCCTTCAATTCAGCCATCACTTACAAGTGGGCCTTCTCCATCCCATCCATAATACATTTTCTATTAATCATAACTATCAATTAGAATTAGCACATATCTACATAATGCCAGATTTTACACTCTCTAAGTTAGTGATGTGGTGTTCTGGGAAAACATGCATTAGGAAATTTTCTAGGAATGCTTCCAATTCAAATTTAAATACTGTTAGCCCAAAAGAAGACAAATACACCATGAACAAGCCTGAACATGCATAGGCACTGGGGCATCTCCATGCTTAATCCCCTACATTTAACTCATCTAGCATGATTGATTTGCAGCACAATACCCCTGACATCTATAGATAAACTGATGATGTTTACATATGTGGGGTGGAAACTATTTCCATGGAAAATATGGCATTGGAAATTTTTCAGTTTTGGACATTTTTCTGTCCTGTATAATTCTCTGAACTTTCTCTTTTCCTTTACCGCAAACAACCATCAGACCTGTGCAATGGACTTTCCAAAACATGTTTCTTCTTTTCCAGAGCCTAATATCTTCCCGTATTTACAACACAACAACCCATTAAAAATACCGCATGCCTTAAACACTGATTTTGCAAAGCTTCTCATTCTTTTTTTTTCCTCTTGTATTTTTCCAACAACACTCTTCCAATGGAAAATAATCATGCCTCTTTATTTCTTCATTTTCTGTTTCAGCAGCAGTCACCACACAAAAGGAAGTTCATCGGAATACTTCACAGGAACAAAAAATACGTATCCAACTGATCTTCTCCAAAAGGAAAAAAAGAAAGAAGTTGTTTTCTAGAAGTAGAAGCAAATGGAAGGGAGGAGGAGTCTGGGACAAAACAGTCATGAAAGCAGATCTTACCCTACCCTTAATGGATAGATACAGTGACAGACAGACAGGAACAGCCCAGTTTTTGGAGGTCACATCCAGACACCCAGGCCTGGCCCACTACAGGATGCAGGTCTGGCATATGCAGACTGAGAACCCCCCCCCCCCCCCCGAATCAGTGCTGAAGAGCGGAGCAGTCCTCCTCAATAGAAATAAAGATATGAACGCTGGGGGGGGGCAGCTATGGAAAGGGAGGGTGGAACAGAGAGCTATAGAGTCGACAGGGATAAAAGGCTCTTGGGAAGCTGCTGGTCTAAGCCAGACCGGGGGGGGGGGGTGGAGAGAGACGCACACTCGGCCAGAAAATGCTTTGCTCGGGAGGGAGAGTGCCAAGAGGAAGGGCAGCCCGGGTGTGGCTGGGGGGGGGGGGGGGGAGGGGGGAGGAAGAGCATCCCCCAGCGAGACAGGGCTTGAGTGCAGGCAGAGAGGCGCCCCGGGGGAAGGCCTAGCGGGGGCGGGGGGACGACTGCCCCGGGCCATTCACGGGTGCCAAAAGTGGCGTCTCTCTGCGTTCCCCCCGTCGCCACCCCTGCAGCCGCCCGGCGCCAGAAACGACCAGGGCACAGGCGGCAGGCAGGCAGGCAGGCAGGCAGGCAGGCAACTCCGCCCGGCACTCACGTTCTCCGTGTCCCGCTCGTTGACGGTGGGCAGCGGCGTCCGGGTGGACATCTTGGCGCGAGCGGCGGGGCAGCCCCTGCAGGGCCGAGCGAGCGGCGGCTTGGCTTGCCTTGGCCGGCGTTGGGCTTGCAGGCCTTTGCGGTGCGCCTCGTCCCGGCCCCCCTCCTGGCCTGGCGCTGCTAGCGGGTGGCGTGGCGGCCCGCCTGGGCTGGCGGGGTCCCGGCCATGGCCTCTCTCTCGGCCGCCGCCCCCTGGGCCGGGATCACGGCGGCGGCTCGGGCGACTCCTCCTTCTGCTGCCGCCTCCGCTGAGCGCTCAGGTGAGCGGCCGGCGGAGCTGCGCAGGGGAGCCGGCGCCGTTTCCTCCGCGCATCCGGCGCCAGCGGCGGCTCCTCCCCGTTCTCCTCCTCCTCCTCCTCCTCCTCCTCCCGGAGCAAGGCCAGGCCGGGCCGGGCCGAAAGCGAGGGGAGGGACGCGGCTCGGTCCCTCAGGCGGAGGGAACACAGCAGCCCCGCCGCCGCCGCCGCCGCCGCCTCCAGTGCGGGAGGCCGCAGAAAACACTAGGGGCGCTTCGGCAAGTCTCTGCGGAGCCGGACGCTCGCCTCTTCATTCATTGCCGGCAGCGCCTCGCCTCGCCCTGCCTGCCCCCGCCTTCCCCGCGGCAGCCGGAGGGCGATCCCAGCAGCGCCTGCCCCCCTCTTCTGCTTGCTCCCGCTTCGCCCTTCATTCACACGTTACGGAATGCCTGCAGGGAAGACGCTTCAACGCGATACGCGCCGTGTGTCTGCGGAAAGCACACGTGAACGACTGGAGATCACCTCCGACAAGGAAATGCTTCCTGGAATGGTATATTGTGCTTTTATTCAGGATGTGGCTTTAAACACAGACATCAGTGCCATGTGCCAGCGTCACACGTATCTGGGGCACCAGGGATGCATGCTGAACGAGCCCCTTGCCACTCGGGACTTCCTGCTCCCACGGGCAGACACGTGACTGTAGCGCACATATGTTTCTTGCATGACATTTCTCTTTTCTCCGGCCCTTTGTTGCATGTATAGGATAACGGGGATTATTTCGAAATGGGCTATCAGAGAACTGAGAATGTAATAATGTAGGCTAGGTTTGGTCTAGACAGCGAGTCTAGGCTTAGGCTGGTACTGACAGCATACAGGGAGGCATCCTAAGCAAGAAGTTAGTTGCATTTTGTCGAATGGGGCTTACTCCACGGAAAATGCTCTTAGGAGTGTGGCCACACAGGAAGGGATTGACAATGGATCCATGAGACAGTACATGAAGTGCTTTAAGCACTCTGCTATATAAATGAAAGATATGCTGTCAATGTCTCCATTCTCAGTCCATTTCAATTTTATGTTCCCTGGAAATCTTTTTAGACTCCTGATAATCCCATTTTTTAATCTGTAAAAAGTATATTTCTGGCCCTTATGATTCCAGAGAAAGGTGTTGGTGAATGTTTACAAAATAAAGTTACTAAAATTCCAGAGATAATGACAGTTTCACATCTTCAAAGACTGATACAAGTTTTAGTTTACACACTTAGTGGCAAGCATTTCCTTTAAAAAATGAAAGCGATGTGTCTACTATTATTTTACACCTTTCATATTAATGGAAAATACATTCACAGTACCTAAAGATTTCTGGCTGATAACATGTTTAATAAGACCATTCTTGCTGTACTGAAGAGTTGCCTGTTCCTAGTTAAGAGAATCACACTGGGATGCTTGCAGGTGCAGCTTCTCTTTTTTAGCAGGAATTATTGGGAAGCCCTTCTACCATTAGAAAGGACCTCAAAGGAAAATACTTCTGATATGGGGGGGGGGGGGTTGAAGTTATCAATGCTGTTTGGCTCCATGTAAACTACTAACAATTAGAATGCACTTTCTCCCTCCCAAAAGTTGTAATTCCCTGATAAATGGCACTCTACTTCAACACATAGTTTAATAGTCTTTAATAGTCTGACGAAGGGTGCTTGCACTCGAAAGCTCACGCCTTGAATAAATCTTTGTTGGTCTTAAAGGTGCTACTAGACTCTGATTTTATTGTGCTACTTCAGACCAACACAGCTACTCATTTGAACATATTTTAATAATTATGTGCACATAATAAAAGTTCAAAACTCTGATTAAATCACAGTTGTATATTCTGTATAATACAGCAAGTACAGAATCAACATTAACACATTAAACATATAAGGGGGAAAAACAGATGTGTTTTGACTCCTCCTAAGGAGTCTTCCTCAGTGGTCAAATAAGTTTAAATGCACTTGTTCAGTACATTAATATTGGTTGGCAAAAAAAATCTAGAAAGCAATCCTCCAACTGATATGCATTGCATATAAGTGTTGGAAAACAGCTCTCTGTGCAATGTCTCCTGACTTGTGGGGGTGTAAACAGGACTCTCTTGCCATAGAATTAGTGAGATAGATAGGACACTGACCACTCTCACCTTTGATCTCACTGACCTGTCCCTAGAGAGTAATTTCCTGTTTCCACAGTCCCATCCTCTTTCTCCTCCATCTCTCCTCCAAGCAACTTGATGGCAGGGAGATGCATCTCTCTCCATGCAGCTATTTAGAATAGAATAGGAACCTTATGTTTACCTCTAAGTATGTAGTATTAAGTTCTTTATTAAACAATAGTGATATTAGTTAAGTACCATGTTTGTGAATGTGTGTTTCTTTGTTATTTTCACTCCACAAGCACTCTGCCAGCTCCTGGATTACACGCCTCACTAAGGCACTCTGTTAACTTTAAGGATATTAAGACTTTACCAATCCTTAATGTCCAACAACAAGAATGTCAAATATGGAGCCTACATTGTGAAATATTATCCCAAAAGCTACCACTCTTTATGTTGTCCAATGCAGTCAAAGCGCATTCTCATGTGTTAATCAGAAGAGCATTGTAATTATCTCACAATATCTACTGGTTGTTACCAGGTGGTTTTGTTAGGTGCGAAGTCTTGTCCGACCCATTGCAACCACATGGATAATGATCCTCCAGGCCTGTTACCATGTGTATGTAACTGTGATACCTACCGGTTGGAGCATTACTTTCTAGATCAATGTTGATGATAACAAGTTATATAATAAATATTTGTATTTGTATTTTGAACAAATAAATGTTTGCAGCTCAAACTTGTCTTTTCAGGTTGGGTTTTGTTTCCCTTTTTAGTTATATACTCTGCTTCAGCATGCCAATCACCTACCTATCCATGCAATGGTCACCTCAAGACAGGATTACTGTAACTGGCTCCATGTAAGCCTACCCTTGATCCTAATTCAGAAGTTACAACTGGTCCAAAATGCTGCCATGTGAGTCCTCACCAGAATGCCATGGAAGGCCCATATTAGACCAGTACTATGGCAGCAGAGTTCCAGGTTTTAACCTTCAAGGCCATACATGGACTTGGCCCAGTGTATCTAAGGGACTGTCTATCTAAATATGTCCCCCAGAGCAGTGGTCCCCAACCTTTTTATCACCGGGGACCGCTCAACGCCGGGGACCACTCAACGCCTTTTACTGAGGCCCGGTGGGGGGGGTAGTTTACTCCTCTACTCTCAACCACTGCCCTAATGCTCTCTGATCGCTATGGTAATGTTTAAACATCCCTTCAAAATAAGATACAGACATGCCACAACAATGAATTGTGTTGTAAAGGGCTGGTGGGGGATGAAGTAAAGGGCCGGGGGGGGGGGGGGAGAAGGCGTCCTTCGGGGCCCACCTCCAATTAGTCGAAGGACCACATGTGGTCCGCAGCCCACAGGTTGGGGATCGCTACCCTAGAGGGCACTTCCCTCAGCAACTGCAAATCGTCTGGTACTCCCTAGTCTGGTATAATGAGCTCCCAGAGAACATCAAGGCCCTAACGAACTACCACAGTTCTGTAGGGCCTACAAGATGGAACTCTTCTGCCAGGCTAATAGTTGAGGCTAGTTCAGACAAGCAAATAAGCTAAACACCAATGAGCCTTCCCTGCTGTAATACCGACATTCCCGCTCATACAAGCACCTAAACCATCAATTGGTCTAGCCAATGAGACCTGGCACATAATTACGGTATCATTAGTAATGTTTGGTTGATTTTAACTTTTCAATTGTTTTAATGGGTTTTAACTGGTTTGTTGTATTTACAAATGTTGTAAACTTCCCCGAGACAACAGGTTCAGTAGGGGCAGTCTATAAATGTAATAAATAAATAAATAAAAATAAAGAAGAGCCTTCAAAGAAGCACTTTCTTTTTCAGGGATTCTCTTCCTTCTAAGTGACTCGACAAAGCTAGCTGCTGACTAGATTCAGGTATGCAGCCATGTTGGTCTAAAGCAGCAGAACAAAGTTGGAGTCCAGTGGCATATTTAAGACCAACAACATTTTCTTCTAGGTCTAAGCTTTCATGTGCATGCACACTTTGCCAGATACAGTCAGATACCATATGTGACAAAGTGTGCATGCACACAAAAGTTTATACCTTGAGTAAAACTTAGGTGACTAAGTAATAGTTACAGTGGCCCTTGGGTTTAAGAAGGTTCAAGTAATGACTATGAATTTGAAGATCAATTTTAGAAATAGCTTGACATTTGAAGAAGTCTCTGTGCTGTTTGTTCTGAACCGGTGTGTCCAGGTGTCTAAGGCAGAATACCCTGAATCTGAATCCAGACAAAACAGGTGATGCTGATGGGAAGGCTGATGTTCTAGATGGCTTGGATCTACTTCAATGGATGAAATGGAGCTGGCATAGTAAAGTAAGTGTTTGGAGGTATTAATGGTCCCAGCTTAACTGCTCAAAAAACAGAGTGGTTTAGTGGCCAGGAGTTCCTTCTATGAACTGCATCTGGTTTGCAAGACTGCCCTTTCTTAAGGGCCCATTATGCATGGCCGCCGAAACGGCGATTTCAGGTCACATGGAAAACACAGAGGGGGAAGAAGTGAAGCAAACCACTTATGCACGGGATGGGACACAACAGCGATAAAACCCAGAGTAACCGATTATGCATGCGGCGACCCTGGCGCCGCTTCTGGTTGCGCTCCAGTCACCCGGAAGCTGTGGTTTCTTCCGCGTTTCGCTAACGCAGCTTTTTTGGCGGCATGCACTGAATCTGCGGCCGGTTGCAGCTGGCACCGTGCGTTATCCATGATTTTAGTCGCCGCCATTCCACTCCAAATATGAGTTATTCCCCCTGTGCATAATGGGCCATAGACATCCAATAAGATCTTTGCATTTGTAACCCTTCAGCTAAATCATTGTAATGCACTGTATGTTGGATTGTCCTTAAGACAACTCAGAAACTGCAGCTGGTTCAGAGTGTGGTAGGTAGCAGATGGGAGCACATCCTGCCCACGTGCTGGCTATGACCTTTAAGTCCCTTCACTCCCTAACCCGCATATCTAAAGGACCGGCTTCTGCCATTTGTCTTCATAAGCCAACTGCCTTCAAACTGCCACCTACTGGCTAGTCCGCCACTTAAGGCAACCCACCTGGCATCAAACAGAGCCCCTCTGTTTTCTCTATAGCTCCCCCTCTATGGAAGAGTCCCCCCCCCCCAGAAGGTGACCAGAGCAGCATCATTAGAAATCTCCAGAAGACACTGCAAAGCCATTATATTTCAGTGCTTTGAATGTATAAACTGCTGGCATTTTGGGGAGAGGGGTACATAGGGTTTTATTCTGCTGGTTTTAAATTGTAATGCTTTAACTGTGATGTGTAAGCTGCCTTGAGCCACAAGGAAAGATGAGATAGAAATATTCTGAATAAATAAAAATAATTGAGTAATAAATGGGAGTGGGGATCCAGATCCAGATCCAGATATAAGTAGCACAAAAATAATATTCTGTCAGTGTGTCATGTCACATCATTCCTTTCCACAAAAACTACAATATAATTTGTTTGCTTCACATATCTAAATTATATCTAAGCTTTATCCAGACTTATGCATAGGGACACCTGGAACTAACAAAGAGGAAGCATGATTTTCAGAAAGACCAGTATGAGTCTCTTCATGGATTTGTGGTTTGAGGGGAAAGTGGCTTCAACTAAATAACTATCAAGATATATTCAGTGTCACCATTGAGTCAGGAAAGACTTGCTGGTTTCCTGTAATAGCATTTGAGCATGAGCTGACTAATACCATCAGCCCTTCCCCCCATCATCATTGTGCAGAATGCTGCCTTATACTTTTGGTAACCTAAAGTACTATTGTCAATGTGATTTTCTCTCTTTTAGGATGTGTTGTTTTCCCAGGACAAGTATGTTGTTCTTAATGACAGACCAGTAGAGAGGGCTGTGTCAGCCATAACTGACAGGAAAAGATCTGACTGGGATGTACAAAAATATAAGGGATAGATGACTAAAGCAATACTTTCCTATTTCCTGGAATGTCCCTTTCTCACCACAGCTTTATGACAATATGTGTTTTCAGTAAGCTGATGGTAATTTCTCTCCAGTTGCTGGTTTTAACATCTTGATTTTCGGGAGGACAGGTGAAGCTAACAAAAATCCTATTGTGATGGAGTTTGTAAGGCTCAAGACTGTAAATATCTGGAACTAGAAGACTGAAATTTCCACTCTCCATTTGCAGTTCTTTCTCTAGTAGATGAAAACAGGCTGTGGTCGTTCTTTACATCTGTAGTTTCCTCCTGGAATTTATTGCTACCTTCTGAAAATTCACCAAACCTTGTTAAATTGGGGGGGGGGGGGGAGCATGTTTACCAACTGACAGTTGCATTTTTAAAGGATCTGCCTGGTCACCTTCCTGACCAATCAAGATTCTGAATACCATGGCTGGATTGGCACTCTACAATAGGCAAAGTGCAGAGCAGGACCTTGGTCCAACAGCAGCTCATTATTGGACTAAAGGTAAAGGTATCCCCTGTGCAAGCACTGGGTCATGTCTGACCCTTGGGATGATGCCCTCCAGGGTTTTCATGGCAGACTCAATACAGGGTGGCCTTGCCAGTGCCTTCCCCAGTCATTACCATTTTACCCCCCAGCAGCAAGCTGGGTACTCATTTTACTGACCTCAAAAGGATGGAAGACTGAGTCAACCTTGAGCTGGCTGCTGGGATCGAACTCCCAACCTCATGGACAGACAGCTTCAGACAACATTTCTGCTGCTTATCACTCTGCGCCACAAGAGGCTCCTTTCATTATTGGACTACAGAACCTCAAATAGTTTGAATGTATATATAAAGCTGCCTTTCACTGAGACCAGGAGTTCATCTGCCTCAGTCCTATTTACTCTGCAGTGGCTTTTCCCCAACACCTACTGCCTGAAATGCTTTCAACTGAATAAAACCAGGAATTGAATTTCTACCTCTCTGTTGTAAAACTTGTGTGGCACAGGGTCACAGCCCTTCCCTTTAGCTCCTTCAGCTTTGTAATTAAATCAATTCTGGACAATTGGGAGGATGAGACTTTCTATATGTTACAATACAAACTTCTACAACGAAACAAAAACTACCTTAATGGGAAGAAAGGAACAATGAGTTAAGTCGGTTTGTTTGAAATGGACAGAGTCATTTCACAGCAAGTATGGTTGCTGCTTAGAAAGTTGTGGGGGTGGTTGGTGTCTCCATTGTTGTTTTGTGTTCATGAAATTACATAAACATGATGACCTATATCAGTGATCTCCAACAGCTAGCTTATGAGCTATCAGTAGCTCACTGACTGGTGAAGAATAACTTGTACAGCCCCTGGAAGACCCAGGAAAAGATGATGAGGGACTTCTCTTGCAGTTATATAAGACCAAGGGCAACTCAATCAATTAACCTGACATTTCTCAAAGCCCTGTTCACAAGTTACAAAGAACACATCTACAATCCAAGTACCGTGTACTCTTGATTTTTCTTTATACATGCATTGAGTAATTCTCACATTGCATTCAACGTGAATGTGTGATTGAAACTGGGCATTTCCACACATCAGTAAAAATAGCGTTTTGCCAGTTGAATGGCAAAGCTCTAAATGTTATCTCACTTCCCAGCCATTCCTCACCTTTTCTGCTGTCTCGCCTTGTGTGCCACCGTTTCATGCTTCTTACACTCAACGTGTGCTGCTAGAAATGGCAGAAGAGAGCAATGCGCTTAATACATGACTCTTCCGCCTGTCAATCAATCCATTTACTGGTGGTTCCTGGCCCCCGGGAGGCGCGTCTGGCCTCGACCAGGGCCAGGGCCTTTTCGGTCCTGGCCCCCGCCTGGTGGAATGAGCTCCCAGAGGAGCTGCGGGCCCTGCAGAATTTGCCATCCTTCCACAGGGCCTGCAAAATGGAGCTCTTCTGCCAGGTTTATGGTTGAGGCTGGTGCCTCCCCTTTTTAGATCGAGCTCCCTCCTCTACATCAGCAATGACCCCTGGTTTTCCAGATAGTTCCGCCGCCATCAGGTGAGGTGGGTTGGGGATTATTTTTAGGTGTTTTTATGTATTACGGATTTTATGGGGTTCATAGAATCATAGAGTTGGAAGGGGCCATACAAGCCATCTAGTCCAACCCCCTGCTCAATGCAGGGTTTTTACATGTTGTCACTAGCCGCGAGCCTCGGGAGTGGTGGGTTAGAAATCCAATAATAATAATAATAATAATAATAATAATAATAATAATAATAATAATAATAATAATAATAATACAGGCAGCCAATCCCATTCCTCCATATTCTATAATGGGTACTTTTACATTCCCACCTTTCCCGTGGCCTGGGGTTTGAGGTAGAGCCTCCAAACTTTCAGGGTAGCTCCAGGAGGCTCTTCCCTGACTCCCCTCCAGATTTCAGAATGATTGGTCAAAGGGGCCCATGCTTAGGGGCTCCCAAAGAGGGTGCCCCCATCCCTCCATTATATCATATGGGACGGAGTCTCCATAGGGAGAAACCTGGAGCTACCCTGAAAGTTTGGAGGCTCTACCTCAAACCCCCTCCCCCCAGGCCCCAGGAAAGGCGGGAATGTCGTAATTCCCATTATAGTCTATGGCACCATAGACTTTCATGGGCACCAAAGGCCAGACAGCTGGATCGGGCCCTTAGTGATTCGAGTACTTTGATTCGGGGGTAGGGGAAAGAATCGTTCCTGATGGGGGGGACTTTAAAGAGGCATCCTTTGTGTGACAACTGGGAAAGAGTCATTTTTTGCTTTGCCTGCATGCTTGAATGCCTATTCGTTGTTCCAGGCAGTTTGGTTAAAAAAAAGAATCCATCCCCGGGAGAACGGAGAGGGAGGCGGGTGCAAGGGCGGGACATTGGTAGTGGAGATAGCACTTCTTTGCTGCCGTACATTTCTTTAGTGTGTGGCCTGCTGGCTGCTCTTCTCTAGCTGGCACTTTTTAGGTTGGGGAATCCACCTCATGCGATTCCCCAGCAAGTGCTTTAAAATGGGGGATGTAGCTAGTGGTTTGCTGCTTGGACACTGGATGTTAGTGACGTTGTGCGAAATGCTAAAAAAGTAGCGTCTTCACCAGTTAAGTATTTCACTATATTTATGGCATGCAGAAAAGCCCTTTATGGTTATCCGGGTACTGGTCCACAGTTTCATTTCTAAAGTGAACAGGTGTTGATTCTTTAAAAAAAAAACAGATGTACTTATGTATATGCAGGTGGTATATGTGTTTATAACATGAGAAGAGAATTGCTGCCACTAGCTCTTTGTCTTTTCCATGTTGAGAATTACCAAAGTGAGAGTGAAAAAGAGTAGTAGGAATGAGGAGAGTTTACCAATAGGGCTTGATAAAGTTCATACAGCTCTGAAGGGCTGGATGAACTGAAATGTAAAAGGGGGAATTAGGAATGGAGGTTGCTGAGTGTCCTCTTAGCAGACACTGTTTTGTCTTTTCTGTGATGCTAATAATTATTTTTACCTTTTACTTCATGAGACTACTGCTATTGGTAATATATTTAGCATTACTGGTACCATGGTGTAGGGATGTTCACATTTTACTTTCCTTTAGCAAACTGGTATCCTTTTGTGTGTTTGTGGAAATACTGTTGTAGGCATCTCTTTTTAAAGCTTTCATTTCATAGAATTCTTTTCCGTGCTGATACCTTCCTGGTCCATTTTTTGTTTCTAGGACCGGGAAAAAAAACATGGAGGAGAAAGGAAGGAAATAGCATAGATTCACAGGGATGTTTGTGTGCGTGTTTGTTTTAATTGCTTTGGATATTTTTCTTTACTCAATCAAAGTGACCAATATTGCATCCTAAACTTTCACCTATATTTCTGTGTAGGAAAAATATGTGTAATTTCTCAATCTCTCTCTTATTGGAGAAGCACCTAGGGAAAAGTATGTTTGTTTTTTCTTACGTGTAGTTTGTGGATTTCAAATACTAGGTCAAGTTAGAAAAGTCATATGAGCCAACAGCTCAAATTGAGACTTACATAGGAGCCTCAGCTTGATAATTGTTCATTTTTCAGTCACTCCCTCTCAGTCCCTCCCTTCCACTTCCCTTCAAGTCTCTTTTCTTACCACATATCAAGAGTTAGAAAACTGAAACTGGACAGCCATTCCCACAGCTAAGGTAAAGGTAACCACAGTGGGTTCTAAAAGAAAAGACCACAAGAAAGTCAAGAAGTTGTTTTTGTTTGTTGTAGCTCAAGAAAAGGTCTCACATCTTAAAATGCAGCTGGGAGGGGTTACAATTCTATTCTGTAGCCCATGTAAGACTTCCAATTAATATATGGAATTGGAGTACTTAAGTGATTAAGTGAGATCATTACCAGACTTTTGAGACAGAATTCTGCAGTGGCTGAGTGGGTTATACCACTTCAGATTGCAGGTGCTATTTTCAATGCTTTATCTAAAAACTAGATTTTAAGCCCATTTTAAAAAGCAATAAAATGGGCGCTAGAAGGGGGAGGGACGGCGCGGTGATGTGGGAAGAGTTCTGTGTGGGCAGGGAGGCCAGGGGAAGAAGGGCATGGTGCAAGTCTACCACGAGGGAACCTACCTGGGCGAGGCATTTGCGCCGTGAAGGAGGCGAGGAGGGCGTCCGCGGCCATGTTGTGGTGGATGAGCATGGAGCAGGGGGCAGTGCGGTGGATTGTGGCTGGCGAAGCAGAGGGCGTGCAGCGATGTCTGGGGCCACGGTGTCCCGCAGAGCGGCTTGGCGGCGGGCTCTTCCTGTCGGCGGCGATCTTCGAGGACATTGGCTGGGCGCGGCGTTGTCTGCAAAGTGGTCCTTGTCCCGGGGGCGATCGTGGAGGTTGCAGGCTGGGTGCAGCGGCACCGGCGAAGGTGGGACGGTGGGGAGCATGCTGGCTGGTCCCGGCGGCGTGCAAGTTTTCGCGGAGCAGCTCGGCGTCGGCGTCGGCGTCTCGGGGGCCATCTTGCAGGGTCGAGGCTGGGCGCGGCGGCAGTGGCGACTTGCGGAGGTCGGGGAGCGTCTTGCCTGGGCGACGGGCTTGCTGATGTTGGCGGCGAAGTTGAAGTGGGCAGCGGGTCGTCAGCACGTTGGTGGTCGGCGCGGCCATTTTGGAGTGTGGGTGGCGGCTCTGCGGCATCATTGCTGTGGTGGCGGGCAGGCACCGTAGGCTATCAGGTAGGGCATGGGGTCCGGCGTCGGGTGGTCGGTGGCGCCATCATGTCGGCGGCGCCCTCTCCGTTGTCGGATGTCGGAGCGCGGGCGTCGGCTCGTTGGCAGGCTGCTGGGCTGTGCGTTGTTGTTGGAGGTCAGGCCGCAGTGGCGGCAAGCGCGGATTGAGGGGGCGAGCGAGGATAGTTGGGGAAGGGCATCCTGTGGGCGGAGGGAAAGCGATTTTCCCCGAGCCCAGGGAAGTGGGGCGAGCCTCCTCTGTGGCAGCCATCCGGCCAGGATGGCTGCTTGCGGAGAACTGGAGTGTGTGGCGCGGCGTCCAGGAGATTCGCTCCTCTGAGTTTTTATCCCGGACAGAGCCCGCCCTAACTCCTCCCACACAGCCCTTACTCTTTTATTTAGTCCGCGGCGCCCGTGGCGCCGCGGGCGGTTTAAAGATTTCCTGCATTTTTTAATTGTAAGGCTTTGGGAAAAAAATGTAATCCTTCACCTGAAGTGGTACAGTCTATTCCACCACCTCAGCACTCTGTGCCCCATTGCAGTCTGCCACATGAGTAGATCAGGCGTAAAAAAATAAAGGGGGGAGGGGAAGGGGAAATCTACACTGTAATGTTCCACATAGTCTTTTGAGTTAAAGGGCCTCTGTAGTGATTGGATGGATTTATGTGGTGTCACAGCAGGCTAAACTAGGCAAAAGATTTCTGGTTTCCACTGGTTAGGTTGAACAGGGTTAGGAAGAGACAGCATAAGCAGGCAAGCATCCTTAAGGAAGAGTAGAAAAGTACAGAAAAGCAGCACATAGATTTATCAGACAGCCTGGAACTTAGGAAATGGTGTTGGAAGAGGGGATGGTCTAGAAGAGATTAACAGGCCAGCAGGAAGATCTGGAAAAGGGAAGAGAACTGGAAGAGGCCAGCCAGAAGATCTGGAAGAGGGAATTATCATGGACCTGCTAAATGAGGAAAGTGGAAGATCTCATATGATTTTGAAACCATACGCCAACTTTTCGGTTGAATACTCCTATGGCATTGGAATATTCAGTGGCAATCATCATTTCAAACTGCAACAGACCCGTAACATTTTAAAGACTAATACAATTTATGGCAGGGGATGAGCTTTTATGAGTCACTGAAGAAAGCTCATACCCTGCCACAAATTGTGTTAGTCTTTAAGGTGCCACTTGAATT
Organism: Paroedura picta; assembly: GCF_049243985.1. Lineage (NCBI taxonomy): Eukaryota > Metazoa > Chordata > Lepidosauria > Squamata > Gekkonidae > Paroedura > Paroedura picta. The sequence continues at coordinate 59,454,898 of NC_135369.1, read as the reverse complement.
ATGTAATTATGTAAGCTTATGTATCAATACTTAAATTCTCCTTTTCAAAGATAACATGGAAACTAATACTCTTCACAATGTTTAGTAAGAATTTACAGATGTTTGCTAAACATTTTAAAGATGATATGCACTTTTACTAAATGCTATATAAAAGCATATTATTAAAATTACTTTCATCATTCACTGTGGTGGAGGGAGGATACAGCCAGTGAGAAGAAAGAAAGAAATCATATTTGCTTCTGCTTTTAGTTAGTCGGGTAGTTTTTGTTTCTTCCTTGATCCCAAAGGCTTAATACATGTAACAATAACTAATAGATAATAAAATGAGGGTGTTATTGAAAGATAAAGTATTCTAATTAAAATACTGTAGCACTTCACCCCAAAAAACACTAAATGCCAGCCCAGATAATGAGGTCTTACCTCATTTTCTGAAAATGCTAGTTAAATTCATGCTTCACAGAAACTGCCAAGAAAGGTATGTTGAAAGACAAAATATCTGCCACCTTAGAGAATAGTGGTTTATTGTGCAACTTTCCAGAATAAACCTGGGGCAAGGATGGAGTCATCCATGGGCCAGCATCAAAGATAGCAATGTTGATACACAGGAGGCAGGCAAGGTTCATACCTAAAAGTTGGCTACAAGCATCTGCAAACTCTGAAATAGGGATATAAAATTCTGCCACGGCTCTTGACAAGCACGAACCTAAGATAGTCATAAATACCTGTAGTAATTAAAAGTCCAGTTCTACCATTATATTTCCTACATATTCAGAGACTTTTGGAAGTTATCTTTCCAATCCATCATGAGCAAAGATTTATACCTTAGCTGGAAGCATCACTATATTTATTTATTTATTTATTCATTCATTCATTCATTCATTCATTCATTCATTCATTCATTCATTCATTCATTCATTCATTTACAATGTATTGCCCGCCGCGAGCCTTCGGGTTACAATGAATCTGTAGATGACCATACTTGCTATCCTCCAGTCCTTTTTCTGAGAGAACCAACAAGACAATGAGAGGATAAAAGTATAAGATGAAAGCAGATCAGAGCATTCTTGACAAGATTTTAGCTACTATTGGTTACATATAGTTGCCTAGACGAATACAGCATCAGCACTAAATATTTGCCTCTATAATGGTCAGAGTTCATCCTTTTCTTATCATTTTCATTTATTGGCTGCCTGAAGGTTTGGCTGTTGTACCATTTTCATTTAGAAGAAGAGTTGGTTCTTATATGCCGCTTTTTACTACCTGAAGGAGTCTCAAAGCAGCTTACAATCACCTTCCCTTCCATCTCCCCACAACAGACACCCTGTGAAGTAGGTGAGGCTAAAAGAGAGAAAAGAAAATTAGGTAAGAGGGGTAGGGGGATTAGGCAAAAAAGCAAGCAATATTTGTTAATAATGATTACAAAGAAACTTTGGTGCAGGAAGAAGTTAAAACATAAAAAGGCATTCTTAAATATGTTTACAGCTGTATTTAAAAAGTGAGTGGAGGACAAAACCTGCTTCAGACTGAACAAATTTCTTTACAGGTGAATCATGAAATGTGACTGTAAATTCACTTTCCTTCATAGCCATTATTCATTTGACAAACAAAACAAATAAAAACACATTTAAAATTGTGATTCTGGCTTTTGTGTTGTGCTCTTCAGCAGTCAGAGAAAAGCTTTAAGCAGTATGTGTGAAATCACTCTAGTGCTGTCTTTTTCAAAAGGCACACAAAGAAACCCACCAGAAATATGACGGTTCTTTGTTTTATAGTGTCATCATCGACATTTGATTCACAAGACAGGGCACTGCCAAACGCACATCTATCATGTTACAATGAGTCACTCATACCATTCAAGCATAACCCCATAAACAGACTCCCAGATTTTAAGAAGTTACATGAATAGCCCATTGTGATATAACTTTTTCCAAATGAATATGCTAATATTCCAGAAGTCTTCTTCAAAGTGCAAGTCCCTTGTGAACTGCTTTGCAATTCAGCTATAGTCCTTCACACTAAACTAGCATATTAAAGCATGCCCATATAGGGCCAGCCATTCCATGAAGCACCATGAAGCTCATACTTCAGGCAGATTTCAAGAATAGAATTTTCTTGCCTCTATTCCCTGTAGTATTTTGTAAGCAAGCATCAGCCCAGGGAAGAAGGCCAAACAATCTAAAGATGTCATTGCTACTATATGCTTAGCCATATGTGGGACCATTGCCTAAAATATTTTAGACACATTTGTTTTCTACAGGTGTTACAACTTGTCTTGTCTAGCTCATCTGTTGAACCCAAACTTCAGATGGTAGCCATCCAAAAGCACTACTGAACAGTTACATTTCAGAATACCAGATAAAGGATTGTTCCTGTGATTACAAAGCCAGCATTTGGCCTTATTGGAAATTATGGGAATATGCTAATAGTTAACATGAAATAAAGCTGCTATGGATATAGACAAAAAAACTCTGGCATGTCATTTGACAATATTATCCTTGAAAAAACTCAGAATGGCACTGTATCATTTAGCATGCACTTAATTCAATGAAGAAAGTTTCAGGACCTTTTCTACTTAATGCAATGGCATGGCATGAGTACCATACAGAATTGATGGGCACTTAGCAACATAGCCATTTTAGGATAATAGTTTTTTGTAGGATATAGCATAGCTTGATAGAGTTACAAAGAAGAGGAAGACAAGCAGGCACTGAGAACTACCCTAAGCCATTTCCCCAGGAAGTGACCTACTCCTCAGATTCCAGAGCAATGGCAGGCTCTGGGCTTACACAGGAGGTTGCACAAGGAGGCTGGTCTCTCTTGTGCTGGAACATGCAAGTTCTGTAATGTGCATGATTCAAGAGGATATGAAGAATATCTTATAGGGGCATCAGAGGAGATGTATAGTCAGCATATTTAGATCAGGAACTTCCTGGTATTCTTCAAATACTTTTCTCCGGTGTCCTGATTTGCTTATTGGAGACTTCTTCTTGAACAGACAGAAGTCACCGACTAACCGTGGGACTCTCTATAGAGAGAGACTTTCTATACTGCAGGACTGTCTCTTTCTACACAACATCGTTTCTCCTAATACTAAAACTATCTTATTCTTTTTAATAGCTTAGCGCTCTTCTCCTCTTTGCATATCTAAATATCTTGATCACACCATTCCATTACTGGGATATTCTACCCAGCTGTTCTTACCTATTAGCTTGAAGGACCCTTAAAACCTCTGTCCTGATAGAGCAGTGAATTGGAGAAAGCCCTTGGCAAAATTAGAAGATAGCACAGGGAGAAGGACTGCAAGGCTGTCAAGAATGGGTGTTTTAACAATACAAAATTCTTGTCCAGAAAAAAATCAGATTATTTATCGATAAGACCTCTCCATACATATCCAAATTCTATTAGAAAGTTTTTGCACACTGCTGAAAATAAAAAAACGTAACTGGCCAGTAAAGCCTCTTTTGGAATCTTCTTTGAGAAAATAAATGGATAATTCAAAAGCTAACATTTTCATTTTGCAGTCTATGTGCCAATTCTTTGAAACATTTTCCTAAAGACTATCCTAGTAAAATTCTCCAGACTTGCTTTGAAAAGGTCAAGGATCCTGCAGTATTTCAGTGATATAACACAAATTAGTCAAGGTTAATTTTTGGCACTGTTCAATGTACAGCATGTTGCTCAAGTTGTGAAGAGAAACTTATCAAATACCATCAAGTGTATGAAATCTTTATTAAAGACATAATGTGGAATTGCAGCAAGTTGAAAAGCTCTTCATGCAGTCACTTCAGTATCCTCTTCCCCTACCCCCCCCCCCACTCCCAACTTCTCTGGAGACCCCAGAATAGTTTCACATGCTGCACAGAGATGCAGGAAGTGCAGGGCAGTTAGATCAAATAGGTATGGAAACGTACTTTGATCAATTGGATTCTGGCCATCACATCCAGTTGTCTTAGACAGCAACTTTAATCAGGTCTACCCAGAACCATACGATCCTCTTGTGGCGCAGAGTGGTAAGGCAGCAGACATGCAGCCTGAAAGCTCTGCCCATGAGGCTGGGAGTTCGATCCCAGCAGCCAGCTCAAGGTTGACTCAGCCTTCCATCCTTCCGAGGTTGGTAAAATGAGTACCCAGCTTGCTGGGGGGTAAACGGTAATGACTGGGGAAGGCACTGGCAAACTACCCTGTATTGAGTCTGCCATGAAAACACTAGAGGACGTCACCCCAAGGGTCAGACGTGATCCGGTGCTTGCACAGGGGATACCTTTACCTTTACTCAGAACCGTACACAACGGGGCATGTTCCCAGGAAAGTGTTATTAGGATGATGTGGTTAACTCTGGGTGGGTGGGTACCAAGTTTCTGTATTCGCAGTTTTCATATTTTGCTTATGGGGCAGGGTGCTTATTTTGTTGGCTACTCACATGTCTCGAGTTTTTGCTTGTCATGCAGTAACCATATGAGGCAAAGCCTGCTTGGGGAGAAATAATTCATGAAATCTGGTTTGTTTTGTGTGTCTGTGTAATCCTTCTTGATTTTTGTCTTACATTGTGCCTTGCGATATGGCCCCTAAGGATCATCTTAAGAGCAATCAATTCTCTTCGTTTTAATGCTTTCTGGTTGTCCTTCAGAAAACCAACTGGTCATTTTCTATTATTTATGTCGGTATCACAGAGTAAACCTGTAAAAAGAGGACTCAAACACTGATACATGCCCACTTAAACCCTACACACAATGGACAAAAAAATTAATTCAGACCAATACCCTATGGGCAAGGTGGGTTTTTATTGATGTGGAATACATCTTCTGGCGCGCCCCTTGGAAGTGCACCAGAAGATGTGGGGAGGCTGCCAGCACAGGAGGCTGAGGCGCTGGCAGTGAAACCGGTGGAGGTGGGGCCTCTAAAACTGGCTGGGGCCACTGCGGGGCAAGGCACCGACCCTGAAACCAGCCAAGGCTGCTGCACAACCCATGCAGCCACTGTGGGGTTAGGTGCTGTTTGTGAAGCAAGCCGGGGCTGCTGTGTAATCCATGCAGGCGCTGCAGGGCGAGGCGCCACCCACGAAGCAAGCTGGGGCCGCTGAGCAGAGCAGGCTAGGCCAGGCCAGGGAAGCTCTGCTGCCATGGTGCTTGGCTTCCCAGGCTGGTCCCACGCTGTGCAGAGCAGGGCAGACCGGGGAAGCTATGCCGCTGCAGAGCCTGGCTTTCCGGGCCAGTCTCACCCTCTACAGAGCGGGGCAGGCTGGGGAAGCAGGGAAACACCACAGCAGCAAGCAGAGGGCCACAAAACTCTTGCTGCGACAGGTAAAGAGGGGGAATGGGGGGGGAGAGTGTCAGAGAGGGAAGGGGCCATGTATGTGTTCCACATACCCTGTGATAGACACTCACTAGAATTTAATTTCTCCAGTGTCCCGGAAAAATTAACTTAATTTCATTAAGATCCAGTTTACTGAATATTGGAAATTATGGATTTGAAGATCTGGGGATTTCTGAAATAAACTTCCATTTTTCAGGACAGTAAAGGTTGAAATTTGGTACTAGTACATCAGATACATTCTGGTTTAGGAAATATTTTTCACACTCAATTGGACTCAGGTTTCTTGCACAATTCAGTTCTGGTTGCTTCAACTGTTAAAAAGTGTTCACATAAACCCAAGATTAGAATGCAGCTGCAAAGGTTCATTTCAACATAGCAGCAGTTGTTTTAAGCTAAACCAAAATTCAATTTGTATATTTATTTAAACTATTCATAGCTGTTCTCCTGACAAATTGGACTAGATGGTTTATCCATTTAATACAACAAAAATCTCAATTCACTGAAATAGATTTTAAAAAACCCCAGCAGATCATAGCCTCCATTCATGAGTCATCCAATTCTCATGTTTGTGTTTTCTGCCACCATTCCCATCATTCATGCTAAAGTGTGATCTCACCCCATCCCATAAGGAGGTGCAGGATAGGGAAGCAGGTAGAACAAAAGGTGGAAAAAAGTGGCAGCTACCTGATTCTTCTCCACTAGCCATCAATGTTAGGTGGTTTGTGGCTGGTACTCTTTGCATCCCAGGGCTGAAGGGAAATGGCTCTCAATTCACCTCTTAACAAACATTTGATATGGTAAATCAATAGGAATGGTGGGCTATAAGACATACTGTCCATTGCTGTAGGATCTTATTGTGTAATTTCTACATCATTTAACATGTCATATAATTAATATAATTATTTATATAATAAATAAATGTAAATGTTTATAGAATCACAGAGATTGAAGGGGCCATACAGGCCATCTAATCCAACCCCCTACTCAATGCAGGATCAGCCTAAAGCATCCATGATAAGTCCAGCCACTGCTTAAGGACTGCCAGTGAGGGGGAGCTCCTTAGGCAGCTGATTCCACTGCTGAACTATTCTGACTGAAAAAAATCCTAATATCCAGCTGCTACCTTTCCACCCATAATTTAAATCCATTATTGCAAGTGCTATCCTCTGCTACCAACAGGAACAGTTCCCTGCCTTCCTCTAAGTGACAGCCTTTCAAACATTTAAAGAGCCACTCAGTTATACCCTATCTTTATTATTTTATTGCTTAACATTCCTATTATTGATGGCATTGTTGTTATCAAGGATGAAAAAAATTACCTGCCGTAAAAGAGATCTTTGGCAAACAGGCTTACGGGTTAATATAATTTAATAAAACTAAAATACAAAAGAATGAAATACCGGAAGAAGAGAATAAGAATGCTGATGTTGTCATCATAACACACTTGGTTAGCTTAAATAATGAGTCTGTGTGTGTGTATTTTAACAAGAAAAGAGAATCCACTGGCAATATATCAGCTAGCAATCAATTCCATAAATAAAACTCCCAAAGAGAAAATGTACAAAGACATAAAACAAAAGAAAAACAACGAAGTATAATGAGGAAGAGAAAAGACAAAAAGAGTGAGAAAATACAGGGATCAAAGATGAGAAATAAGCAGATATTCCAAATGGATACATTTCAAAGTACGTAACATCCTTACACTGGTAAATGCAGCTAGTGAAAGAAAGTGACAGTGAAAAAACATACTCATGTTTGTGTGTGAAAAGGGTAAAATGGGTACCCAATGGAAAGGCTGAAAAAGAGGCTTAAGGTGGGAATCAATAAGATCAAATAAAGGATATTACAATAATCCAAATGAGACAGAACAAGGAAACTAACCAGTTTGAATAAAATCAACAAAAATGAAAGAATGGATTTTAATAATCCATGAAAAGAGAGCTTGACAAGCTAAAACATAAATATGAGAAGAACAAGCAAGAAATGCAGATTTTTTTCAAAAAGGTTAAAGTCTGAGGAGGCGGAAAAACAGAAACATCAACAGCAAAGCAATAAATGGAACAAAGGGAAGGCTTTGGAGGAAGGCTACGAATGTAAAAAACAATACAACAAACCTCCATCTCTACATAGTAAGCATGTCCTATATCTGAAATACTACCTAATCTCAGGGCCATTCCACACAACAACCAATGTTGCTAAATGTTTGGAGCATGCAGAAACACTATATTTAATAGTGGAATTTCGTCATTCCGCACACCTTCAATTCTAGCGGAATATTGCAGTAGCGGTCTATTCATTCCCCACAGGTTTCCGATCTTGCTGAAATTGCAACAAAGGAGGCAATATTTTTCCATGCTTCTTCCCGCCCCTGGCCATCAATCAAACAGAACAGCCAATGAACTGTTGTGTTCGTGCTCCCAAAAAGGCCCTTTCCCTCTAAAAACTGTTTTTTAAAAATCCAAAAACACCAGTAGCAACGGATATTTGTTCATTCAATGTCTCAGAAAGACCTTTTTTGCTGGCGTAGGAGCTGGAGCTTAATTGTTTACATGCTCTTCAAGTAAAAAAAAAAAATCCCCCCCCCCCCGATGGGTGCAATTTCTGGCTGAAATTATGGACAGTGTCAAACAGGGGGCTGTATTGTGCTCAGAAACTTTAAAGACAATTGCAAAAGAGAGCTTTGTTTTACTGTTAAGCACTTCTGAATTGCTCGTGGAGGGACTTCAGCCAAAGAAGCTTCGCTTATTCGCTGCTTTCGCCGGTTTAGGGGGGGGGGGAATGGCGATTGCGTCTACGGAAGCTCAGAGGCGAGAGCTAGGGAGGGACATTCTTTCTACTGCTATTTTGAGAATGCACGTCTTTCACTGATGTGTTGCGGCTTGTGTTCAGAAGTGTAGCAGTTTTTCCTGTATGTATTACCAGCAGACCAGAACGTTACATCATAGATGTTGAGATTGGGTATTTTAACTTTGCTAATTTTTAAAACTATATGAATATTTATGGTTTGATTGTAACTAATGTAATATTTGTTGTCCATTGCCCTGAGATAGCTAGTCTAAGAGGGGCAGTATAAAACTCTAAATATAAAAATAGAGGTATGCACTTTCTAAGCTGATTGGAGCCTGCAGGTCTAAAGCAGCTTCAAGGGGAGATTGAATAGAGTATAGAGGAGAGTTCCATGGTGGCTATTCTAGATGGAACACTCTGTCTGGGGCACTGATACCCTGTATTCTTGGTGCTTGGATAGGCCTCAATGGGATGGCTTCTCTTATGCTCTTATGTTCAATTCTTCCAAATTCCGAAGTCTTTCTCTTTTTGTTGATTTTTAATATTTTGACTTAGTACTACCAGAACTCTTGATCTGTCACAGCAGTGCAGACAGTGACGATTTGCCAAGGAAATCTGTTGTCTTCTGACACTTCAAGAGAGGGTAGCACAGACCCAAATGGTGATCAGGATTAGCTGATGGCCATCTCTTGGGGCTGACCCTTCCAAGGAAAGCAGCTGACATTTGGGAAGAAGTAAAGCTCATTGGGGTGCATGCCGTCATGTTTGTGAAGACCTTCTGTTACCGGGAGTGTGGGACTGGAGTCATGAGCTGTGCATCCCATCCTACACTAAGCACTCGGTGCTTAGCACTTAAGATCTGGACCCTCTAGTTCTTTATCATCTAGGGCAGCGGTAGTCAACCTGTGGTCCTCCAGATGTCAATGGACTATAATTCCCATGAACCCCTGCCAGCAAACGCTGGCTAGGGCCATTGCAAAGGCCTCAGGCTAGAACAGCTGAGTTGGGTTGAGAGTAGTAGGAAATTACACCACCATCTTTTGATGTTATTTGATATTGTTTTATACTGTTGTTATTATTTCAATATTTTCATGGGATTTTTATGGATATATTGTGTTTGAACCTATATTGTAAGCTGCCACATGATGACTTTTGTTGTGAGTGGTGGGGTAAAAGTCTAAAAATAAATAAATCTAAATGCCTATAAAACTTACGCTATCACAAAGGAACACATAGGAAACTGCCTGAGACTGAATCATCCATTAAGGTCAGTATTGTCTACTTAGACTGCCAATGACTCTCCAGGGTCTCAGGCAGAGGTCTTTTAAATCACCTCCTACCTAGAGACGCGGGGGTTGAACTTGGCACCCTCTTCATGCCCAGCAGAGGCTCTTCCATCGATCCACAGCCCCTCCCTTGTTATATTGCAAGCCAAATATCTAGGCACAAAATAGGTGGACTAGCTTTTTAAAGAAATCTGAACTGTACAAGTTAAACTTCATGGCTTTTAAAATACATGTCTCATGTGTTTGATATATACAGGGCAAACACGCAAGACCATAATTATAACAGTATTTACATGCAGCTAGAAGAAAAGCTCATGAATAATGCATCATCCCCTAGCAAAGTCACATATATAAAAGACACCATGTGCATAATTCATTGAAATGCCACACTCAATAAGATAACATGCTCAATCTGGGTATAGTTAAGAGTCTGATATGTTTTGGCTGGGAGGACAGGAGAGTTAACCTAACAATAAAGAGGGTTATTTTGGGATGTTATATTGTCATTAGAAGCACACATTTATGTTCCTTATTTGCCACAAGATATTCCTCTCTGGTTTGCTGCAGATACAAGTGGTTCCTGAGCTTGCAAAACACATGCTGTCTCATAACAACACTCATGCTGCTTTCTGGGGTGCCATTGTTTTGAAATGATTTAACTCTTATTTGACTGTTTCTAAAGCTCCATTGCTTGTATCAGCAGGCTATAGCATGGAGCAATTTAGTAGCTATATGTTTTCAATGGGGAATTCCTTTGAATATTTTCTGTAACTTCCATGATGCTTGTTATTTAAACATCAGGGCTATCTTTGGTCCTACCTCAGTAGTGCCCTTGGTTGCAGCCTATTTACATTCTCTCACAGCAATAATAGAAACTCGTCCCTTTTATGGGAGAAAATAGGATTCTTGCTTGGACTGCAACATACAGATGATTACTAATAGAAAAGATATGGCGCCATGTTGAAGCTCTGATTAAGAAGGGTCCATAAAACCGCATGCACATTTTGTTAAACAAAGGGAATTTCCTCTTTTATAGTCAGGTTCACTGATCATATGTGAAACAAAAACAATTCCTAGCCAGCTAATTTATAGCTCCAATTTTACAGGGCAGGTGTAATGGTATCCCAGTGGTATCCATTGGTATCCTATTCTTCCTCCAAGGTCCTTGGAATACCAGATAAGCTTGTCAGATTTTCTGGAGAGAAAAAAAATTCTGTCACTTTAACAGACTCTTAATGGGATATTATTTGCATGTTGATGTTATTTCCCTTTTTAAGCATTTAAAGAGGGTCCCCCTCCCCCAACTCTGTTCAGACAACAGACAGGGAGGCGGAAGTTGGTCAATGGCTTTCCAGGCTTGCCCCAGCTATCTCTTGCTAATAGATCCAACTAAAGACAAAGGAATGGTCAAGCCCCCCCCCCCATGCACACACACATAGAATCATAGAATCACAGAATCATAGAGGTGGAAGGGCCATACAGGCCATCTAGTCCAACCCCCTGCTCAACGCAGGATCAGCTCTAAGCATCCTAAAGCATGCAAGAAAAGTGTGTATCCAACCTTTGCTTGAAGACTGCTAGTGAGGGGCAGTTCACCACCTCCTTAGGCAGCCTATTCCACTGCTGATTTACTCTGACTGTGAAATTTTTTTTCCTGATATCTAGCCTATATCGTTGTGCTTGAAGTTTAAACCCATTACTGCGTGTCCTCTCCTCTGCAGCCAGCAGAAACAGCATCCTGCCCTCCTCCAAGTGACAACCTTTCAAATACTTAAAGAGGGCTATCATGTCCCCTCTCAGCCTCCTTTTCTCCAGGCTGAACATTCCCAAGTCCCTCAACCTAATTTTCATAGGGCTTGGTCCCTTGACCCCAGATCATCTTCGTCGCTCTCCTCTGTACCCTTTCAATTTTATCTACGTCCTTCTTGAAGTGAAGCCTCCAGAACTGCACACAGTACTCCAGGTGTGGTCTGACCAGTGCCGTATACAATGGGACTATGACATCTTGTGAATTGCCACGATCCAGCAAACCTGTTACTTGGTCAAAAAAGGAAATCAGGTTGGTCTGGCAGAACCTGTTGGAGACAAATCCATGCTGACTTCCTTGGATCACCAAATTGTCCTCCAGATGTTTGCAGATCGCTCCCTTTAATATCTGCTCCATTATCTTCCCCACAACAGAGGTCAGACTCACTGGTCTGTAGTTTCCCGGGTCATCCTTCCTCCCTTTTTTGAAGATCGGAATAACGTTTGCTCTCTTCCAGTCCTCCGGGACATCTCCAGTCCTTAAAGAGGTCCCGAAGATGATGGACAAGGGCTGTGCAAGTTCTCTGGAAAGTTCTTTGAGTACTCTCGGGTACATTTCATCTGGCCCAGGGGATTTGAACTCATCCAGTGCAGCTAAATGCCTCTCGACAACCTCTCTATCCATGTTAACCTACCACCCAGACACTATCCTTTGGCTACTGCCATCTCTAGATCTGCCTAAATCCTTTGACCTGTGGGTAAGAAACAGATGTAAAATAGGCACTAAGCCTTTCTGCTTTCTCTGCATCTTTCGTTAGAGTTTGTCCATCCGCACCCAACAGCGGGCCTATTGCCTCCTTTACTTTACGTTTGCTCCTCACATAACTGAAAAATCTTTTCTTGTTACAATGGGTTTCCCTGGCCAATCTTAGCTCACTCTCAGCTTTGGCCTTTCTGATGATTGATCTACAGTGCCTAGTAACCTGTAGGTACTCTTCTTTAGAGCTCTGTCCTTCCCTCCATTTCCTGAACATTTTCCTTTTCTTTCTTTGTTCCTCTTGAAGTTCTCTGTTCATCCAAATAGGCTTCTTAGAGCTCCTGCAGTGTTTTCTTCTTTCTGGGATAGTCATTGATTGAGCATGCAAAAGCTCTTGTTTGAGTAGCGCCCACCCTTCACATGCTCCCTTCCCTTCCAGCATTCTCGTCCATGGTATGACACTCATCATGTCTCTGCGTTTATTCAAGTTTGCCCTACGAAAATCCAACATCTGCGTCTGGCTACAAGCTTCCTTGGCTCCCCATCTCAAAAGGAATTCTATGAGGACATGATCATTTCCCCCTAGGGTCCCCACCTCCTTCACCTTATCCACCAACTCTTGCCTGTTGGTCAGTATTAAGTCCAGTATGGCTGAACCTCTTGTGGGTTCATCTACCATTTGATAAATGAAATTGTCAGCCAGGCAGGTCAGAAACACTTTTCTCCAAGCAAGGAACAGAGGTTTGGAGGAGTTTAAACTAGACAGCCTCCAGGAATAATCTTCAGGAAGTGCCTCTTTGATACAGTCTGGCTGGATCAGGTGGTAGAGAAACAGATGTGGTAAAACCTCCATGCAGCAAGGAGGAGATCTTTTTGGTGTGGGGTCTAGCAGAGCAGGCAGAACTTGTAACTGAGTTCTGAGGTAGACAACCATTTTGACTACACACTTGCCTAAAAGAGCAGGAGAAAACCTCAAGGTACTAGAAATTCTATAGAGATTCCTAAATTAAGGAGTCTCCGATAGATTAAAATCTATAGATAGAGGGACAGAGGAATTGCATTTTACCCAATTCTTTTGAAACCCTTGCTCAATCTGGTGGTGTTCTAAAAGTATGTTTTATGAACATTTTCATTTTAATAAATACTTTATAGCTTTGAACGCTGGTAGTGGTTCTCCTTGGAGTGGGCAGGGTAGACTAGGGCCTGCAGGCTTGAGCAGGCCCACTCTACCAAAGCATCAATGCCAAAAGTTTCAACTGCTCATTGTTTCACATGAAGTCTTTATTCAAGTGATAGGCCATTTTTCTACAGGGTTCTTGATAATCCTATACTTTGCTCAGTTATCCAAGATTAGAGGTGAGTTTTAGAATGATTAATACTGACATTTCTGCAATACTACTCAGTCCATAAGTTGTAGCATAACGTACAATTGGGAATTGTTTTCTCCCTTTGGACATGAAATTGCCCCTATATCTGTCAGTTGACCAAAGAGATCCTGGCTTCAATGAGCAAACGGTAGCAGATGAGCCCAGCATGCTGGCTTCAATTTTCAAAGCATAATTTGCCTCCTTTTGCTAGCACATAGCCTGGAAATCACCACTTGTGCTACCCTGCTGGGTAGCACACTGGGGCATTGGTTAATTACACCCTTGTCCGGAAAGCTGAGACTGAATCAGAGGGCTGGTTCAAAGTCAAAGTCCAGGTCGAAAGGTCTAAGCCACTGGAGCCAGTTCACCAAGGAGGGCAGGGCGGGGAGTGAAGTCAAAGCCAGGCTGGAGCCCTATGCCAGGGGGAGTGCAAATTCCATACCATAGCTGAGTAACTGGGAGCAGGGTCAAAAGCTGGACCAAATTCATGAGCCAGGAGCAGAGTCAAGTAACAAGCCAAGAGTCAAGTAACAAGCCATGGATGAAGTCAAGCCAAGCCAAAGTCAAAGCTGAAGTCAAAAGTCAAGCCAAAGTCAGGAACCAGAGACAGCTGAGCAGAATTTCATCTTAGCGAACCAGGGCACGGAAACATTTGGGAAGACTGGCAGAGAAATGCAGGCATTGCACTAGGCATGTGCACTTCGCACCGCTCCAGTTGAAAAATCTTCGAAGCGGGATTGCTTCGGAGACAGATGTCTGAATACAGTCCGAAGCGCAAAATTCTTCAGAGAGACAGAGCCCAATTGGCTGTCTGAAGCATGCTTTGGCACTTCAGACCCTGCCTGCCGCCTTGCCTGCCTGCCTGCCCTGGAACAACATTTCTCTCTCACGAGGTCTGAGGAGAGCAAGAGCCCCAATACTGGCCCACTCCCTGCCCGGGCTGCTGCTGCCACCACCACTCCCTCCCTCACTGTGGCCGGTCCCCCATCTGGAGGGAAGCCCTCCTGGGTCTCCACCCACTAGCCAGAGGGGCGACAAGCAGCCACATCCGGTCCTGCCACCTCCCCTGAGCACCGCAGGGTAAGTGTGCCGCATCGAGGCCCATCTCCCTGCTGCCTGAGTGAGGCTGAGCCGGGGCAGGAGCTGCACCAGCCCAGGAAGGCAGCCACGTCAACTCATTCACCCGAAGCTGGAGAGGGCGGGCTTTGAGGAGGGGGAGGCAGGTCTTTAATATTCCCATCCTCCGCCCGCCATGGCAATGCAGCTTCGACCTGCCCAGCAGAGCGCAGGAAATGGGGTGAAAAACTTCAATGGCTTTGGAGATGTCCAAAGCTCTTTGGTCGAAGCAGTTGCTTTGGCCGAGCTTATACCAATCTGAGGCAGGTTCTCCCAAACCCAAAGCAGTCTTGATTTTTTTGTTGACACACATGCCTACATTGCACCTACAAAGAGGCTTTTACATAAGTTAGCAGGTAGGGCTGGGTAGCAGCCTGGCTGGGACCAGGTTGCTTGTCCTCTGGGGCACTGGATTGGCCTCTATCCCAACATGATCTTCACTGACCAGAACTCCAGGTGGCGCCTGGAGAGTACTGGGCCCGGGCAGCAAATCTGGCTCAGCTATGGCGTCTGAAGAGCTCTTGAGAGGCTCAGCCAGACGTGCAGCCAGTGTGGGCATTATATCACTGGTCTGGATCCTCTAGTAAAGTATCAGCTATTTTACCTGTGTGTTGTCACTAAGTCATGCAGGATGTTCTGCTAGGTGGCTTTGTTTTGCTATTTTACAGCTGTCAAGCCAGAGCTTGTTACAACAAGATGCACAGACTCAGCTGGTTGGATTCCAGCCAAAGTGTTCCTAAAACATTCTCCGTGGATAGTGCTGTGATATATGGCTATAGGGAATGAGGGGGCATATGCACAGTCAAAAGATTGACAAACAAGGTCCTCCAAAAATATTTATAGCAGCTACATCATACATAGCGCTCTCTCTCTCGCTCGCTCTGTGTATGTTTGTATAGACACATAAAACTCTTGGGGATCAGATGCGAGTCTCTCCAGTAATCTCCCTAGGGAAACCTGTATCCATTGAGTGCTTTACAAATGGACTGCATATGGATCTTGAGAACCCATTCCTACAATAAATGGTCTTGATGGAGAGCTAGGGAACAGAATGGATTATATTGAAAGGTGGACTTCCCCCACTACCGCATTAAGCTCTGCCCATATCTGTTTCACTTTCATTACCTTAACCACACTCCCATCAGAGAAAGGAAACACAACACACCCACACGTTTTCTGATTTATAATGATTCATTGCTCAATTATGCTCAGTGTGCAGCTTTCTGTTGTGATTACTGATCTTAAAGTTTGTAATATGATTATTATGAGTGTTCCTATTTTTATTTATTGTAAGGTATCTTGAGTGCTCTATTGACTGCAAAGACGGAGTATAAATTTTCTGAATAAATGAAAAGCTGAGTGGAGAATATAAGGCAAGGAAGGAGAATGTGAAGAGGTGAGAACGTAACCAGTAGAAAAGTCACAGCAATGAACATCCCCATTGCAGTCAATAAAACGTGTACTTTCAGAGATGGATAGAACAGCCACAAGAACAGGAAGAATCAATAACGACAGGCAATGCTGATGTATCTTTCTCCTTATCTCTTTTTCAGTGATTTATCACAGAGAGAAGCAAATGCATTCCAGAATCTCCATCAGGAAAAAAAATAATTTGGATCCTAAGCCTTCTTAATCAGAAATAAATCTCAGCAATTACTTGGAAGTTAGTCCCTCAAACATCTCTGGGCCAAATTACACATAATTTTAATTTATTTATTCACTAGCTGCAAAACCCATTTCTAAGAACGGGCTTTAAAAGGGCCTCACCCTGCCCCCACCACGTGGCTCAAGGTGGCTTGAGTAGCTTGCAGTCAGATGGGGGCTGGCGAGCTCGTTAGCAGGCCGGGGACAGAGCTCCTCAGCAGGCAGGGGACAGAGCTCCTCAGTAGGCAGTGAGCAGGCTGGGTGGGAGGTCGTTAGCAGGCCGTGGGGGTGGTGGTGGTGGTAGTAGGTTATTAGCAGGCCTGGAGGAGATCATCAGCAGGCCAGGTGGGAGGTCATCAACAGGCCAGGAGGAGCTTGTTAGGGGCCTTGAGGGCTTGCCTCCTCCACTACCACCCTTCGCCCAGGGCCCCTTCGCCTTACCTGTTGCTGGCTCTAGGGGTGTCTGAGAGCAAAGTGGCTAGCTTCCAGGGACGGAGGGCGGGAGCTGTAGGGGCAGGGCCAATCACCCTGATTAGCCCTATTCCATCTCGGACAGCCAGGATACTCTCCACCTCCCATGCTGTTTCACAAATATTAAGAGGAACAATGGATAAGGATATTGGGATTTGTACCCCACCCCTCCCATCAGGCTGGCTCGGGATCATATTCATAGTTATTCAGTACAGTTAATCTATAAATTAACTTTAAATTAAGATATTAAAATTAAAACCTTTAAAATCAATCATACCAATTGATTTGCCTACATACATTACTGCATTTGATTTTCAGTTTCAGATCCAAGTCTTTGAAGCACATTCAGTTCCATTTAAAGCAACAAAGGAACATGTGAATGGGGCATCTAGCACTTTCCCCCTTGACGCCTTGCTGTTCTTCCAATTGGATAAACAGTATTTATTTTATTTGTTTAAAACTCTTCCATGCCACCATTCCACCCAAATTGGGTCCCCCATCCAGTGTGGCAAAATGCAAATTCCAAAATAGTGCAGCAGTAAAAATACTTCCATGTGGCAGATTTCTCCATACTTTTCCACTCCAACAGTAGTCAATCTTCCTCTGCACCATCATGACATTTCAGTGTTTTTCTAAATCAGTAATCTTGTTGCCAAGACCAGACTCTCCCTTATATCTCTGAAACTGAAGGGACTGGGTACGTATGTATCCATAGCTAGTAAAATGAAAGCTTTTGCAAGTCCAACATATCATATTTGAAACATCATATTTGTCACCAGTGCACCATTGCATTGCAATTAGGGTTTCTAGCCGGACTCGCCATTCCAAAAATGGGGAGCAGAGCAACATTGTGCAGTGTTACAACAACCCTTCTGGTTGCAGAACTGATGTCGCAATGCTCTAAGAGTTCCTTGACTTCTATGGTAAATACCATGGATATCTGGGGAATTACTACAACACCATCATTCCCCACTCCTTTTTCTCTCACTAGGATGAACAGTGATAGTGGGGACCTGGAACCAGACATGGGAAATAGTGGGCCATCTGGTAAGCCTAATTACAATGGATTGATGGAATCAGAAACCCATGTACAACGTTTTCTTTCAGGTGAAGACAAAAGAAGTATACCTGGTTTCCCATCATCTCAGGTGAGACCAAATATTATCTGGCAAATGGTTCCGGGGAAGAGTCCGGGTTGCCATCCATGAGGAGAAAGAGCTGGGTGTCATCAGCGTACTGATGACAACCTAGTCCATAACTCCGCACCAGCTGAACCAGAGGGCGCATGAAGATGTTGAATAATGTGGGGGAGAGCACCAAGCCCTGAGGGATCCCACAAGGGAGCCGATAAGGGCCCGATAACTCTTCCCCCACTGCCACCATCTGTATTCAGTTTTGGAGGAAGGAGCATATCCAGCGCAAGGCTGTACCCCGTATCCCCGTACCGGCGAGGCGGTTCGCCAGCAGCTCATGATTGACCACATCAAATGTGGCCAACAGATCTAAAAGAACTAGCACAGCAGAACCACCTCGATCAAGCTTGTGATGGAGGTCATCCAGCAAATTGACCAACACCGTCTCAACCCCATGGCCAGGACAAAAGCCAGACTGAGCACTGAAGTATCTTCCAGGAACGCTAGGAGCTGGTCTGCCACAGCCCTTTGTACTATCTTTCCCAGAAACACTAAATGTGCAACTAGTCGGTAGCTTGCAGGGTCATGTGGGTCCAGAGATGGTTTCTTGAGGAGAAGACATACCATCGCCTCCCTCAGCATCTCAGAGAACTTCCCCGTTTGAAGGGAGCAGTTGATATTGTCCCTGAGTTGGTCACCTATATGTCTACCACCCCCCTTATGGAGCCAAGACGGACAGGGATCAAGGGGGCAAGTGGTTGCCCTCATCCTCCCCAGCAACCTGTCCACTTCGGGAACTGAGAGCCACCTGAAGCCATCAAAGGTCACCTCCATAGGCGGCCAACAGGCCTCCAGTTCATTTACAGTATTAACCGTAGCAGGAAGGTCGAGGCGGAGCGACAAGACTTTATCCGCAAAATAGCTCGCAAATGCCTCACAGCTAAAGGCCAATTTTCTATTATTTTGGGCGCCCTTCCTCCCGGGCGGTGAGAGACTGAACCAACATCGAGAAGATAACCTTCTTAGATTCAGACAAAATTGACAACAGCAAGGAATGGGTTTAAGTTAGAATCCATACTCTTCAAGATTTATGTGTCCATGTTGTTCTGGGATGCCATCAAAAACTCCCTTAGTCAGATACCATAAAGGGAGCTTTGACTCCTGAAAGCTAATATCCCAAAAATCTTTTGGGTCTCCACATTTGGATCTAGCTGTTCTACTGCAGGCCAACATGGCAGCCGTCTAAAGCTAATGGCAGTGATGATGACTGTGTGTAAGGGACTAAGCTAACATTTCTGGCTTCTTGTCTTCTCCATGCCTACAAAGATGCTAGTGAGTAGAGGAAATACAATGCTCAGAACTGGAGGTGCACAGGAGAGTTTTGGGAAGCCCAAAGAGTGTTGCCCTGATATTACAATGACAGTACAGGATCTGAGCTCTGGATCTCCCTCCCTAGGGATATTTGCCTCTTCCATTTTGTTGCTATCTGCCGTCCAAAGATGAAGACATATTTGTTTCATTTGTCATTCCTTCAGTGATCCCTCCTTCCTTAACAATGTTTTAATTGCTGTTTTTATGTTTTGAATGTATCTTAATTCTGTTTTAAATTTGTTTTAAAGGTGTTGAGAGGTTCATTTTAATGGTTTTAAAATCTGATTTTATTAGGTATATGAATTGTTAATGGCCCATATGAGGCCCTTGTGAGAACAAAAAGGATATACGTTTTGTAAATAAATGCATGATGGGGGCTACATTCATATGAACAAATGCAATGGCTTTTGTGGAGAAAATAAGTGTTTGCCAATCCACTTTTGACTTTCTTTTGGAAACAGATTGAACTGTTTTCCTCTTCCACATTCACCCATCCTGTAGTGAATCAGAGAACACGAACATTTAAAAGGTTTCTCATCATTCCCTCATTACGAGTTGTTCTAATAAAGCATTATACCTTCTTGCACTGCTCCAAGTATACATTAAAAGGTTTTTGTGATCGATTAACATTGTTCAACACTTTGTCAGTAGTTTAATGACAAAAAAGACAGGCATTGATTTGTATGCTGAAAATCACTTAATTTTCTCTTCTGACTTAAAGAGGAATGATTTTTAACTGCTGCAAGATAGCATAAAATCAATTTAAACCATGGTTCTTTCCCTCTTTCTTCTTCCCAGTTCTAACCTGGCATTTCTTCCAGCTACCTGAGGCTGAATCCCTAGATGAGTTTTCCTCAATTTATTGTTCCATATTCCTTTTTTGGCTACTATTTTTTTCAACTATACACATGATCCTTTCTTGACCCTTATTTTCTTTGGAAAAGAAACATAAAGTGCCTGTCAGGTCACTAAACTACAGAGTCCTAATGATATAGCTGATATTCTGAAAAAGTTTCAAGAGCGACAACATTGTCCTGCTGGTGAGATTCAAAGAAAAGTTTGTTGAGCCACAGATTTCTAAGCCTATAAATTCACAGACTGGATGGTTGATCCTTGAATTGAACTGACTTTGCACAGTTGCTCTTGGACTGATTCCAATGTGAAATTGTTTCCATATGTAAAACAGTTGTTTTTTTATACTCCACTTTTCACCACCAGAAGGAACCTCAAAGCAGCTTACAATCACTTTCCCTTCTTCTCCTCAAAACAAACACCCTGTGAGGAGGTGGGGCTGAGAGAGCCCTGACAGGAATGTTTTGTGAAAACAGCACTATAAGAACTGTGACGAGCCCAAGGTCACCCAACTGGCTACATGTGGAGGAGCGGAAAATCAAACCCGGCTCACCAGGTTAGAAGCTGCCACTCTTAACCACTACACCAGGTGCCTACCAGTGCAATCTTAAACAGTTATACCCTTGTAAATCCATTAGAGTAAATGGATTATATTATGTGCATTATCCCAAATCACTGCTTTAACAACAACAAATAAACTGCATGAGACTGAATTAGGCCCTGTATCTCATTAACCTTTCAAGGTTCTTAATCATCTCCCATGTTTCCGTGTTCTAGATCAGTGGTCCCCAACCTTTATTAGGCTGGGGACCGGCAGGGCATTGGGCCGCGCCGGCAGGGACCGCGCGGGCCACGCCCACAAGCTGCGCCCGGCCGCGCCCGCGGGCCGCACTCGCAAATCGGGCCGCGCCCGCGAGCCGCGCCCGGCCGCGCCCGCGAATCGGGCCGCGCCCGCGAGCCGCGCCCGGCCGCGCCCGCGGGCCGCACCCGTGGCCCGGCCCGGCCCTGATTCCCTCTCCCCGCCCTCCCCGCAGTAAGAAGCTTCCCGGGCCGCAAGCTTGCGGCCTGGGAAGTTTTTTACTGCGGGGGGGGCGGGGAGAGGGAGCCGCGGCCCGGCGCCATGGCCTTTGCGGCCCGGCGCCGGGCCGCGGCCCGCAGGTTGGGGACCACTGTTCTAGATTTACTTGCAATCCTGCTTGCAGTTGTATGCATACAGCCCTTTGACAGATGGGAGATCAATGAGAACAGCTTTCCCTTCTGTGCTGTATTGTGATTATCATAGATAGGTAAAGGAGTAGGGAATAACTTTGTCAATAACTTTGTTAGGGAAAATGAGCCTTTGAAAATTTTTGAAGGGGGTGAGGAAGAAATATACTGCAAAAGAAAATGAGGTGAAAACTACTGAATGCTGAGATGGAAGGACACTGCTATCTGTGTGTATGATTTGTTCCCTTTTTTATGAATGTATATGAGCGTTCATCTGCTTAAGTGGGCAAGCTATCATGAACTTCAAACCTTTTAAAAGTAGCTTTAAAATTTCATAAGGTAGGGGCTGGGCAGGAAACATGAAGGATGTTGTTTCAAATCTGTCTAGAGGGTGAGAAGGTATCTTCTCTTTGAGGACATTCAATGCATTTCAAATTACAAACACGAAACAAAAACCCTGACCTGCAAATTAACTTTTAGACATATGTTATGGTTAATTTCTTGGATGTTCCCCATGATTACTCATAGGGCTATCACTGCAGGTTGAATATTCACTTTTTCTTTTAAAAAAAACAAAGATGTATTTTTTGCATGTACATTCAGAACCGAGGCCATTTAATTGTTCCTAACAATAGTAATAATTCTAAAGCATCACTACTATTGTTACTAATAGTAGTAATTCCTACATAGTTCCAAAATCACAAGCAGTCACACACTATTGTACTGTGAAGGACTTCTACACAAGAAACAAATTAATGATGAGTTTAAATTACCCATCCACTGAGGAGGCTTCCCACAACAGCTCTGCTCGAGTCATTGACTCGAGAGCTCAGTCATTGTCTGAGAGCTCAGACAACTGAGAGCACGTGGAGAGAGCTACTGGGGAGAGTTGCTGCTGACCAGGTGAGGGTATTGTTCTGCCTGGGTGAGGTGATTGCTGGGTAATTGTTGGGAGGATTAAAAAGGGCTGCTCCTCACCAGAGGCGCGAGCCTTTGGCGCGAGCCGAAGAGCGAGAGAGACAAAGGGCTCTTGGCTTGGGGTTCTTGGCCGAGCAATTAGAATCAGTAGATTATATCAGTAGATTATATTTCCCTAGTACTTGCACTGCCTAGACATTACAATGGACCTCCAGGACACTCATCCCATCATCTGCAGTGAGTGTGACATGATTGCCTTCCTCCCAGAAGACAAGATGGACTACAGCTGCCCCAAGTGTAAGCTGGTAAGACTTTTGGAGGAAAAGATTAGGGGATTAGAAAACAGAATTATTACTCTGACCCAAAGTAAGAAAGGGGAGAAGTTCGTAGTCCAGAGCTCTGCAACATGGAATAAAGAGAATAAAGAGAATACAACCAGTCCTGAAGAGGACAAGGAGATTGACCACAATAGGGAGCCTCTGCAGGCAGTTCGGAAAAAGACTGAACGGCGAAGGGCGAGACAGTTCTCGGGGCCTTTGGAGCTCCAGAATAGATTTCAGGCCCTTGCAGAGGAGGTGCAAGGGTCAACAAGGGAAGAGGTCCCAAAACAAACTCTAAGACAAAGGGAAGAGGCCACGGGGACAGAAGGAAATGGAGTTGAGAAGAAAAAAAAAAGGAGAGTACTGGTAATTGGAGACTCCCTGCTAAGTGGAATGGATCGCCATGTGGCTGGGCCCGACCCCCTAACCCGAGAGGTGTGTTGCTTGCCAGGGGCGAAAATTAAAGATGTTTCAGAAAGGCTGCCCAAACTCCTCAAATCTACGGATCGCTACCCATTTGTGATGGTCCATGTGGGAACGAATGACATGTCCCTGAATACCATCGCTCCTATTAAAAAAGACTATCAAGATCTGGGGAGGAAACTCAAGCAAATGGGGGCACAAGTGGTATTCTCTTCAATCTTGCCTGTCAAGGGAATAGGAATGCATCGGGAGAGGAAGATAATGGAGGTGAATCACTGGCTGCGTAGTTGGTGCCGGCAGGAAAGATTTGGTTTCTGGGACCATGGGATAGGCTTTCTTGAGGAAGGCCTACTAGCACCTGATGGACTGCACTTATCGAAACTGGGGAAGAATGTGTTTGGCAGGAACCTGGGGAGATTCATCAGGAGAGCTTTAAACTAAAGCCACTAGGGGAAGGAGACGATCAACATAGGGAGTGTATGGAAGGAAAACAATCGGAGGCAGCCCAACCGGCAAGGCCAGCTCATAGGGAACCAAAAGTAAAAGGATTCAGTTGTCTTTATACTAACGCCCGAAGCATGGGCAATAAAAAGGAAGAGCTGGAACTTCTCATGCTGATGGAAAGGTATGATCTAGTAGGCATCACAGAAACTTGGTGGAATGATTCTCATGACTGGAATGTAATGGTGGATGGATATGAACTGTTCAGAAAAAACAGAATAGATCGAAGAGGTGGAGGAGTGGCACTGTATGTGAGGAAAGGGCTTACCTGTCAGGAAATTCTAGTGAAGGAGAGCATATCTGCAGTGGAAAACATCTGGGTGAAAATAAGCGAGGGGAAAACAAACAGTGTCTGCTACCGACCGCCTGACCAACGAGAAGATGTGGATGCTGCACTTTGTGAGCAGCTTGAGAAAATATCCAAACGGCAGGACCTTGTCATCATGGGTGACTTCAATTTCCCAGATGTGTGCTGGGAAACTAACTCTGCGAAGCGTCCTCAGTCATGCAAGTTTCTGACCTGCCTGGCTGACAATTTCATTTATCAAATGGTAGATGAACCCACAAGAGGTTCAGCCATACTGGACTTAATACTGACCAACAGGCAAGAGTTGGTGGATGAGGTGAAGGAGGTGGGGACCCTAGGGGGAAGTGACCATGTCCTCATAGAATTCATTTTGAGATGGGGAGCCAAGGAAGCTTGTAGCCAGACGCGGATGTTGGATTTTCGTAGGGCAAACTATAATAAACTCAGAGACATGATGAGTGTCATACCATGGACGAGAATGCTGGAAGGGAAGGAAGCATGTGAAGGGTGGGCGCTACTCAAACAAGAGCTATTGCATGCTCAATCAATGACTATTCCAGAAAGACGAAAACACTGCAGGAGCTCTAAGAAGCCTATTTGGATGAACAGAGAACTTCAAGAGGAACTAAGAAAGAAAAGGAAAATGTTCAGGAAATGGAGGGAAGGACAGAGCTCTAAAGAAGAGTACCTACAGGTTACTAGGCACTGTAGATCAATCATCAGAAAGGCCAAAGCTGAGAGTGAGTTAAGATTGGCCAGGGAAGCCCATTGTAACAAGAAAAGATTTTTCAGTTATGTGAGGAGCAAACGTAAAGTCAAGGAGGCAATAGGCCCACTGTTGGGTGCAGATGGACAAACTCTAACGAAAGATGCAGAGAAAGAAGAAAGGCTTAGTGCCTATTTTACATCAGTTTTTTCCCACAGGTCAAAGTGTTTAGGCACATCTAGAGATGGCTGTAGCCAAAGGATAGTGTCTGGGTGGCAGGTTAACATGGATAGAGAGGTTGTCGAGAGGCATTTAGCTGCACTGGATGAGTTCAAATCCCCTGGTCCAGATGAAATGCACCCGAGAGTACTCAAAGAACTTTCCAGAGAACTTGCACAGCCCTTGTCCATCATCTTCGGAACCTCTTTAAGGACTGGAGATGTCCCGGAGGACTGGAAAAGAGCAAACATTATTCCGATCTTCAAAAAAGGGAGGAAGGATGACCCGGGAAACTACAGACCAGTGAGTCTGACCTCTGTTGTGGGGAAGATAATGGAGCAGATATTAAAGGGAGCGATCTGCAAACATCTGGAGGACAATTTGGTGATCCAAGGAAGTCAGCATGGATTTGTCTCCAACAGGTCCTGCCAGACCAACCTAGTTTCCTTTTTTGACCAAGTAACAGGTTTGCTGGATCGGGGAAATTCGGTTGATGTCATTTACTTGGATTTTAGTAAAGCTTTTGACAAGGTTCCCCATGATGTTCTGATGGATAGGTTGAAGGACTGCAATCTGGATTTTCAGATAGTTAGGTGGATAGGGAATTGGTTAGAGAACCGCACTCAAAGAGTTGTTGTCAATGGTGTTTCATCAGACTGGAGAGAGGTGAGTAGCGGTGTACCTCAGGGTTCGGTGCTCGGCCCGGTACTTTTTAACATATTTATTAATGATCTAGATGAGGGGGTGGAGGGACTACTCATCAAGTTTGCAGATGACACCAAATTGGGAGGACTGGCAAATACTCCGGAAGATAGAGACAGAGTTCAACGAGATCTGAACACAATGGAAAAATGGGCAAATGAGAACAAGATGCAATTTAATAAAGATAAGTGTAAAGTTCTGCATCTGGGTCAGAAAAATGAAAAGCATGCCTACTGGATGGGGGATACGCTTCTAGGTAGCACTGTGTGTGAACGAGACCTTGGGGTACTTGTGGATTGTAAACTAAACATGAGCAGGCAGTGTGATGCAGCGGTAAAAAAGGCAAATGCCATTTTGGGCTGTATCAACAGAGGCATCACATCAAAATCACAAGATGTCATAGTCCCATTGTATACGGCACTGGTCAGACCACACCTGGAGTACTGTGTGCAGTTCTGGAGGCCTCACTTCAAGAAGGACGTAGATAAAATTGAAAGGGTACAGAGGAGAGCGACGAAGATGATCTGGGGCCAAGGGACCAAGCCCTATGAAGATAGGTTGAGGGACTTGGGAATGTTCAGCCTGGAGAAAAGGAGGTTGAGAAGTATTTGAAAGGTTGTCACTTGGAGGAGGGCAGGATGCTGTTTCTGCTGGCTGCAGAGGAGAGGACACGCAGTAATGGGTTTAAACTTCAAGTACAACGATATAGGCTAGATATCAAGAAAAAGTTTTTCACAGTCAGAGTAGTTCAGCAGTGGAATAGGCTGCCTAAGGAGGTGGTGAGCTCCCCCTCACTGGAAGTCTTCAAGCAAAGGTTGGATACACACTTTTCTTGGATGCTTTAGGATGCTTAGGGCTAATCCTGCGTTGAGCAGGGGGTTGGACTAGATGGCCTGTATGGCCCCTTCCAATTCTATGATTCTATGATTCTATTGCTCTGACCTTGTTTCCTTTTAATCTGAAGGCCAGCTGCTGACACAGAAAGGGTTCATGATTGAAATGTTTTAGAAGAAGAGTGAAATGTACTCCCAATTATAATTCAGAAAAAAATACCTACAAAATCTGTAGTAAATTTTGAATGTTTGGAAGAGAGATCTGTATTGTTATAAGCATGTTCCTGAAGATAAACTATATATGAGCAGAGAAGGTCTTCTCTTTGCTTCCAAGTCAGAAAGGAAACCACCATCTATCATCATACACTTCACTAGCTGACACAGGAAAATCAGTTAACTGAGTTGACATCTTGGCATACTACCGTAGGGAAACATATTTTGCTTGGTTCTTCCTGGCTCAAACCTTTAGCGAGTAACTTTTTTAAACTGGGGCATGCTTACTGCTACATTTAAGTAATTAAACTCTGTTCGGAATGACTTCTGAAACTGAATCCGTGGCTTCAAGAGGTCACCTGTTCAGTATGT
Organism: Paroedura picta; assembly: GCF_049243985.1. NCBI lineage: Eukaryota > Metazoa > Chordata > Lepidosauria > Squamata > Gekkonidae > Paroedura > Paroedura picta. The sequence continues at coordinate 59,428,335 of NC_135369.1, read as the reverse complement.
AGTTGGGGCATTCTATAGGGAATGTAAGGCAATTAAATGGGAACCAATTGGAAAGGGTATTCCCTTGATTTAGAATTGATTTAATGCAGCATTTAGCCAGAACATAATATACATACATAGATTATTAATAGAATAAAACATTTTTAAAAATGTAAAAACAATATTGATATGTTGAAGTTAGTTTTATATAATGGGATTCCATTTTTGACCACTAATTGTCTTTGAGCTTGCTCTATATGCAATGGCACAAAATTTAGCAGCCTGCCTAAAAGTAGACTTTCCCCTTTGCCACAGGAACACCTAAGGGCTTTTCCGCACACCATAAATTTAGCCTCATGCTTACCTGGTGAAGACGCTATATTCTGTTCTCTCCACATGATGTTGCCAACCTCCCATGTCTGGCCAGCAAACTGCTCACTTTATCTGCCATTTTAAAGTTCGAGTTGGTGAATCCCCAAAAGTGGATTCACCAACCAGCAGGCCACCAGGAAAAGAAATTTATGGAGGTGAAGAAGTGTTACCTCCACCTCCAGTGTCCTGCCCTCGTACCTGCCTCCCTCTTCCTTCTCCCAGGGAATGGGAAGTACTTTTTAAAAATGGAGAACAGCCTGGAGCAATGAATAGGCAGACATGCATGCAGGTGATGCCAGAAATAAAATATTTATTTTCCAAAGTTGTAACACAAAGCATGCCTCTCTAAAGCCCCCCCCCCCATCCCAAATCAGGAACGAGATTAATGTTTAAAAGACTTGTGATTCCATAAGGGGTGGCATTCAAAAAGCACTATGCATCTATGATTCTATGCAAAGGTATTTCAACAAAGAAGTATGAATTTTAAAAAAATTAGCAGGCATTGTGGGACCTTTAAAACATGGAGAAAGGGGATTGGCTGCTTGGCTTGCTTGACAGGCGGAAGAGACTCGTGTATAAAGCGCATTGCTCTTCCGCCATTTCAAGCAGCACTTGTGGAGGGTGAGAAGTGCAAAAAGGTGGCAGACAAAAGCAAGACAGCAAAAAGCTCAGTAGAGGCCGGAAGGTGCGATATGATTTAGTGCTATGTCATTCAGCTGGCGTAACACTATTTTTACTGATGTGCGGAAATACCCTATGTTTTCCTTTTTCTGAAGAGGCACTAGTTTTAGTGAGTAAATGGGAGACAAGTTCAGCTCTGGCTGGCATATAAAATGGACATCTGAATAACACATGTTCTATGATCACCAGCAGCTCTCCAGAATCGCAGGGGCAGAGTCTTTCAGCTCTAGGGATTTTCTTACATCGACCCTCTAAAATCACAGAAGGGAGAGCCAAACATCTTGACAATATGAATGCTCTTTTGTGATTTTTATTTCCAGGGAACAGGTATTCAGCTGAGGCTTGAATATATCTTAAGCTTATAGGCGCTAAATACTCTGGGGTGATCCATTTGTCTCTCTATATCTGTGCTGCCCTAGCCAGGCACACACAGGATTAGTCCAAAGGAATGCACGCTTTCCGAGTCACCCAAGTTCAGAGTGCATACCAGAGAGTAGTCAAAAGTCCAGTCCGGGTTTTATCCAAAGCCTTGACAGCCAATGTTCAAAGGAATACCGAAGGGATAGTCATTTAGCACACCAAGGTCAAAAGCCGGAGAGTCATCTTTAATAAAAGAGTCATCTTTAATAAAAGAGTAAGGCCACCTGGGGAGGAGTTAGGGCGGGCCCTGTCCAGGATAAAAACTCAGAGGGCCCAATCAGGAGCCGCAAAGCGGCTCCTGATTGGGCCCTTCGAGTGTCCATTCAGGACCAAGCAGCCAATGGGGAGGCGCGCAAAGTGCCTTCCTATTGGCCCCTCACCAGGACAGACCAAAATTCCATTCACCCAGCCCAGTCTGGCTGCCAGTCTGCTCCTGACCACCGCAGGGAGAGGAGGTCAGCAGGGCTGCCAAGGGGAATGAGAACACAGGCTTGGACAGGCTGTGCCAGCCCTTTTCGCCCCAAGGCTGTCCTAACTGTCATGTCCAATTGTAAATTGCTTCAGGACCCTTACAGAGCTGGCAGGAGGCTGGAGAATGTGCTCCCTCCCCCCTCCCTTCAGGCCTGCTGGGAAGGAGCCTCTGACAGCCCCTGACTGAGGGAAGGGAGGCCTTTCCAAGAGCAACGCAGGGGAGCCTGAGGGCCTTCCTTTTGAGGGTGAGGAACTTCCCCTTCTGCCAAACAGTTGGCAGACAGGGAGGCCACAGAAAAGCCCCTTCTCACTTAAAATACTGCTCTGGCTGGGGGTTAGACACAGCCAAGCCATGTGTCTTTCTTCTTTGCAGCTCTCTGCAGATTTGAGGCCACTGCACAGCGTTGTTCTGCAGAGGAAACTGGCTCTTTTGTCTCCTGTTTCATCTGCACAACAACCCTGTGCAGTAGGCCTCAAGTCTTCCAATTCAACAACAACCTGTGTGGGAAGCCTTAAATGTTTCTTCTCTACCACAACCCTGTCCAAAGTAGCCCTTTCTGCCTGGGGAGCTGATCTTTATACTCTGCTGGTGAGCTGTAATTCCAGGAGCTCTCCAGGCCACACCTGTAGGTTGGCTACCCCTGGGTTGGAAATATTCCTGGAGGTTTGGAGTTGGGACTTCAAAATCATACAATGCCTCAGAGTCCAGCCTTCAAATGAGCCATTTTTGCCTGCAGTTGGTAGGGAGTGGTGCAGGAGTGTCCCTCCTGGCCTATGGGTTATGGCCAGCCCTTATCAGCAACTGTTTGTATTCTGGGGCGCAGACAGGCAGACCAGCATCAGTCCTGTGAGTCTGGAAAGTGCAGGAAGATCTAAATAAATATTTACAGCCTGAAACTAAATAGAGAACAAGTAAATGTCTGGAGACACATCGTAACTGAAATAGTAACTGGCAAATAACCTTGGCCTGGCAAATAAAAAAACAGTATTAAAAACCTTACTAAGGTCAAGACTGCTGTGCACAGACAGTCTTCCTCTTAGGGTTGCCAGCTTCCCTGTGAGGCTCGCTACCCCACCTCCCTCATGGGGAGTCTGCTATGGGGAGAGAAGGGGAAGACGATTGGAAAATGCTTTGAGACACCTGAGGCCTGCTGGGTCACTGCGGCCCATTCCCAGTTCTCTCAGATCTCTCACAACCCTACATACCTCACAGGTTGACTATTGTGGAGAGACAAATGGAAAAGGTGTTTGTAAACTGCTTTGAGACTCCTTTGGGTAGTAAGCAATAGGGTACAAAAATCCGTTCTTCTAAGGAGCAACCATGAAAGAAGCATGTGGGCACATAACATTTTACCAACAGTGAAAATATGGGAGACAGAAGGAACAGGGTGGACACCTGTGTACTGTGACTATGTGTATTAGGGCAGAGGGGCATTTCGGTGAATGTGGCCTAATTCACACAAGAAGAGAAATGACGCAGAACTGGGGGGAATTGGTTGCCATGTAATCTTCCCCTAAGAAGAGTCTCCAATCTGATTTTCCCTTCACATATCTGAGGACATGGCTCAGGAAAGCTCATCTGTAACCACTATGCCACAATTCCCAAAGGTCAGTCCTCTCCCACAATCAACGAACATTCCACACCACAGGTTCTTGACACCCATATCTCCACACCCATGGCCTCATTTGCCACCATGCCACCACAACCTCCCACACAACACACATGACAACCCCATGCCCTTACAGACTGGACAACTCCTCCCCTTCCTCTTCCCACTGCCAAGCTCTAGCGCCCGTTGTATTCTTGGAGACAACGGGCTTTGCCCCTAGTTCAAACATAAATCAAGTCCACAATACCTATTCGTAGGTATTGTCAAGCTGGGAATCAGGCAGAACTTCCCTGAGGCGTAGGTAAACTGGAACCGGGTCAAGGTAACGGGTGGGCTTGTGCAAAACTTGTACCCACACTGAGAAGCACTGTTGCCGTGCTTAAATGAAGGCTGAGCTGACAGTCTAAGTGGCTGCATCTGTACTCAGTCTCCGTCCATTGAATCAGCCCCACCTGGGCCCCATTTAGCTTCCTCCCTTGCTCTCAGCCAAGCACTTTGACGGCATGCTGTCAATGCCGTTCGTCTGCATTCCCTCCTGCGCTCTGGAGAGGAGTCTGGACTGCGAAGGGGTGTTGCTGAAGGCTGAGGTGCTGCTAGCACAGAGGGCATGAAGACTGCCCGGCTGGGACCTGGTTGTGCCTCTGTAACTGGCATCCTGCTGCTTTGCCCCAGCTCCTCATCTTCCTCCTCCGAGGGATCTGGCAGAACAGGCTCTGGCATTGGTGCAGAGGCACCCTCTGGTAACGGGGCCATGACAATATCCTCAATCCTTTGTTTGATGCCTGATGTTGCTTGCTCTTTTCTCATCCCTAGTAGCAGCAAAGGAGAGGTTATCCCCTCTAAAGAACAGCAAACTATCATTATATCTCACTGGGTGTTTTCACACGCACTAAATAATGCATTTTCAATTCACTTTCATTGCACTTTGTAGCTAGATTTTACTGTGTGAAACAGCAAGAACCACTTGCAAATTATCACTGGATTGAAGCTGCATTAGTTTAGTGTAGTGATCAAGAGTAGCAGGCTCTAATCTGGAGTGCCAGATTTGATTCCTCACTCCTCCACATGCAGCCAGCAGGGTGTCCTTGGGCTAGTCACAGTCTTGATAGAGATGTTCTCACAGAGCTCTTCTGGCAGAACTCTCTCATTCCCACCTACCTCACAGAGTGTCTGTTGTGGGAGAGGAAGGCAAAGCAAGTGGAAGCCCCTCTGAGATTCCTTCCAGTAGTGAAAAGCAGGGCACAAAAACCCACTCTTCTTCATTATTTATCATATATGAAAGTGTTTCCATTTTACAGAGAGGGATATGAAGCTAACGTCAAAATCATCCAATTGTTCTATGGCAAAGACAAGCCTTGACTCCAGTTCTTTTATCTAATCACAGCTCTTTGTCTTCTGAACTAACCTGGCTTGTGAGCATCTGTGAGTCATTTTTGCATGTTTCTTCCTGATGCTGTTTATACTGGAGTATTCTAAACATATATCTATATTGTTCGCTCCAATTACTATGGGCTGATGAGCTCTATTTAATCTGTATCATGTTCTTTTTCTTCTAACCTTGGCAAGCAGTTGTGTCTCCAGCCATGATAACATTTTTATTTCCTGACTCTGGAAACACTTCTTGAGAAGCAAGCCAATGATATGACAAACTGCAACTGATCAAGATCAGGGAGCAGGGAGACCCAATCGAAAGTTGACTATAATTCAGAATTAACAAAAGCAACCCCCAAAGTGGAGAAATATTACCTCTCAGAAAAGAGAGGAGGAATCCTTGCTGGATTTAAATACATCTTTACCATTAAAATATAAAGATTTTAAGACAGAATGGCTAGGTCCCCCCTGAAATGCAGTCAGTTAACCTACTTTTTGCAGGTTTGAACTGATTTAGCATCACTACCTTGACAGTTACCTGATTCAAAAGAGAGCCTGTCTAGTATCCCCAAGGTTGCCAGCTCCAGGTTGGGAAATACCTGAATTTTTTTTTTGGGGGGGGGGCGGGCGGGGAGGATGGGAGGGTTGGGGAGGGACTTTAATGGGGTATAATCCCACCCACCTTCCCAAGCAGCCATTTACTTCAAATGAACGGATCTGTGTTGCCTGGGTCAGCTGTCACCTCAAGAGATCTCCAGCCACTACTGAGAAGTTGGACCCCCACCCCCACCCGAAACATGGTAGACACACATTTAGGAAGATTCCGGCCTCTCGTTTTGTCAATCCCTTACTTTAGTGAGCCATGTGCTGTGGGAGAGGGGGAAAGAACTGTGGGCAAAAAGGGGTGGGAAATCAACTGGCCACCCAAAGCTTCAAGGGCTTTAAACTGTACAGGGCACATCTCCATCTTACGAACTGAATGACAGCATTTGCCTGCAAGATAGTTCTGCTTCATATTTTATTTTATTTATTTTCAGAGTTTTAGCCTGCCCTTCCCCAAGAGGTCATATAAGATATAGAAATAGAAATACAATCAACATTTATATCTCAGCATTAATTATAGAATAACATTATAAAATACATTATAAAATGTTCCTGCAAAGAGATTTTTCTCCATGTAGGGACATTGCAATGTGCTTAGGTCTCACTGGCACCAACAGGACAAACTTCCCAATAATTCTAAGCATCAGGGAGCCCCAGTCCTAACGACATTTTCTGGAGTCTGTCATCTGAAAACCAAGTGTTCCAGCACTGCTGGTCAGTGTATTTTTGGTTGTAATTATTGAAATTTAAAAAGTGTACCAATGGTTTATTTTATATAGCAGCCGGCACCATTTAAAAAATAACCTTTTCACGTTTTAATGAGCTCACTGAAGTTCTTATATTTTCTGCTCCTGTTGTGTGTTTTTCCAAGCACATGCAAGTCCCTGATTTCTTCCACATGCAAGAGGCCTGGAAGTAGCAGAAACAGACTGCATGCTGGCAAGTTGACTCTGATGTCTTTAGGTACTTGGCACTCTGTCAGAACTCAGCTCTTAATATTTAATAATGTTTATAAACCTGAAATCTGCAACAAGTGTAATAAAGACATGTTCAAGGCTAAATGACGTAAGGCTCTGTCTGCAGTTCTTTCCATTACGGACACAATGTTTACATCCAACTGTGGAGCCAAGCCTCTTCCCCACTAACAAATGCTGTGAGATTGGTTTTGTACCTGAGAAAGCCTGCTGTCAGGCAGTGAGAATAAAAATAATCCAGAGAATATTAGTAACATTCACTGACAAGCAATACTCCAGTGGCAGACAGCAGCTCCCCCCACCCCCCCAGCTACGTTGAGACCTATCTTTAACCGCTCCTGCAGTTAAATAAAGCTCTAAGGGCTATTGGGGAGGAGTTAGGGCAGGCTCTGTCTGTGATAAAAACTCAGAGGGGTGAATCAGGAGCCGCGAAGTGGCTCCTGATTCGCTCCTCCAAGTGCCACTCAAGGGCCAAGCGGCCAATGGGGAGGCGTGCAAAGCGCCTTCCAATTGGCCCCTCACCAGGACAGACCAAAATTCCATTCACCCAGCCCAGTCTGGCTGCCAGTCTGCTCCTGACCACCGCAGGGAGGGGAGGTCAGCAGGGCTGCCAAGGGGGATGAGAACAGAGGCTGCCCCAGCCCTTTTCGCCCCAAGGCTGTCCTAACTGTCAAGTCCAACTGCAAATTGCCTCAGAACCCTGACAGAGCTGGCAGGAGGTCCCCCCCCCCTTCAGGCATGCTGAGGACATGGCTCTGGAAAGCTCATCTGTAACCACTATGCCACAATTCCCAAAGGTCAGTCCTCTCCCACACTCAACGAACATTCCACATCACAGGTTCTTGACACCCATATCTCCACACCCATGGCCTCATTTGCCACCATGCCACCACAACCTCCCACACAACACACACATTCAACCCCATGCCCTTACAGACTGGACAACTCCTCCCCTTCTTCCTCCCACTGCCAAGCTCTAGTGCCCGTTGTATTCTTGGATACAATGGGCTTTGCCCCTAGTTCATTATAATTTATTTCTTTACAGGTTGAGCAGGTATTGTTCTGTAGCAGCAAGCATAAGGCAGTGCTAGTCCCATAGTAATATCAGTCTAGCACGAGCTAAGTCCAAACTTTCTGCAGGAATTCTTTCATTAGGTATAACAGATGGGTTTGGTTCCAGGAATGACTTCCATTCCAGATTTGTTTCAGATAGAAGAGATTAATACTTAAATACCCCCCCCCCCGATCTCAATCAGGCTTCTAGAACACCTATTTGTTCTGTTGGAGGTGAACATACTGGCCATCCTTGTGTTTCCTCTTGCAAGGCTTTGGGGAGGGGAGCAGCAGCAAGGTCTCTCTGAACAGGGTTGTGGTGGAATTTACTGCCAAGTCAGAGTTGGGTTTGCAAAGCAAGAGACCTTCACAGGTGGTTTGTCTTTGCATCAAGATCCTGGTATTCCTTGTCAGTCTCCCATCCAAATACTAGCTAGGGCTGACCCTGCTAAGCTTCTGAGACTGGACTAGCCTGGGCTACCCAGGTCAACCGAACAGGGTTAACTATGCTGCATAACCATGGAGACCTGAATCTTGCTCACCATGTCAATTTACCAGTAAAAACGTCTGAGCGACCCACAAATTTGAGAGAATGTCTGTGAGACCCACCGAGAAAGTGAGACATCCACCAAATTTGGCCCTTAATTGATTCAAACTGTTTCCATCATCACATAGCAGAAACATTGCACACAATAGGAAACATAATTTCTTTCATGTTCCACAGGAGAACAGCGTGATCCAAAACAAACCAGGCCCAGACATTTGTATGCAGTGAAATAATTACACAGTAACAATTATTGTAGATATATACATAGATTATACATGAAAACATCTGTATAAACACAGTGGGGAGGGGAGAACTATGAATATGTGGGTATAATAATTTCCACTTGTAAAAAGCAATCATATTAGAAGGGAAGTCAGTGTGATGTGGTGGTCACTGTGGTGGGGTAGGAACAGGACCCAAGTTCAAATCTCCATTCAAACATAAAGAAACTCAATTCTTGAACCAGTCAATCTCTGCCTCACCCGTTATGTCTGGGGGTGGTGCGTCTTAGGGGGGGAGGGGTGTTATGACTGTAGGTATTTGGACACTGATTCAAATGAGGGCTTCTGCCAGCCAAGGAACTAACCAATCAAAGGAATCTGATTGCTCTGCTAGAGCCAATCCGATTGCTCTGCTTAGGGCCAATTGGATTGCTCCACTTAGGGGCCAATTGGATTGCTCCGCTAGGGCCAATTGGCTTGCTCTGCTTAGAGCCAGAGGCAGCAGCTGGCTTCCTGAAAGGTATAAAAGTGCATGAATTTGCCTATTTTTCTCTGTTCAGTAGTTGTAGTCTGTTGCTGGGGTTGCTAAATAAAAAGAGCTGTTCTGAAGAATTGGTGTCTGTGATCACTGAACCCGCAGACTTAATATCACTTAAACTAGGGGTAGCCAACCTGTGGTCCTCCAGATGTCCATGGACTACAATTCCCATGGGAACCACAGGTTGACTACCCCTGACCTAAACCATAGGATTATAGTGATGGTAAAATGGAGGAAAGGGGATGATTTGACATCATCCTGATTTTCATGCAGAAAAAACAGAAATAAATGTAATAGAACAATGATGCAGTTTGGGTAAGTAGAGCATGCCCATTTCTCCTTCCCTTTCCAACAGCAATAGCTACGCTCCTCCTTTCTGAACATGCTACTCTGGCAATGTGTAAAATGAGCAGCTCCCTGGATCTGAGCATACTTTGTTGTGGCCTTCACCTTCTCATCGGACTCCCACACTTTCATTCCCAGAAAGCTCAAACAGAATTATTCAGAAGAACATTTCAATAAGAGGACTAGGTTGTAATAAATGCAAGTGGTCAGAAGAGCACCTTTAAAAAGGAAATGGGTCTGTAGTTAATTGTATGTATTATCTTGTTTGCACTCCGTTGTTTCAGAATGTTCAGGAGGGCCTTTACATAATGGGAATGTAGTAAATGGAATTGATCATGTAGGTACTTTCATATAGGAAACAGGGGATAGTCCATTGTATTGTTCCATTCAAGTATTATCTTGTCTGTACTGCATTGATTTTGAATGTTTCTAGTTGTTAAATTGTTTATGGCATACCTTCTACATGGGGTGAAGACCTGGCCATGGGATAGAGACAGCACTAGTTGCTCTGATGGACGACCTCCGCCACAAGCTGGACTGAGACGGGTCAGTGCTGCTTATACTATTAGATCTATCAGTAGCATTTGACGCAGTCGATCATGAGCTCACTGCCTTGCCAACTCCAGGATATGGGGGAAAGCCCTCAAATGGCTGATCTCCTTCCTCTGCAGTCACGGACAGAGGGTAGAAATAGGAAAGTATCTAATTGTTACTGGCTCAGATATGGTCCAACAAGGAGCAGTCCTTTCTCCTGTCTTATTTAACATCTTCATGTGCCTTCTTGCTCAGCTGGTGCGGAGGTTTGAGCTGGGTTGCCACCAGTATCCTTGGCTCCACAGGAGCCTGACAACTACCGCCCCATCTTGCATCTGGCATTTCTAGGTAAGTTGGTTGAAAGGGCTGCTTCGAGCCAAATATCGGCATTCCTGGAAGAAACTTCAGCCCTTGACCCATTTCAGTCAGGCTTCCAGCCTGGCCATGAGGTGGAGACAGCGTTGTCACCCTGATGGATGACCTCCGCCACCAACTGGACCGAGGCGGGTCAGCGCTGCTGATACTATTAGACCTGTCAGCAGCGTTTGACACCGTCAATCATGAACTCCTAGCTCACCTCCTTGCCGATGCTGGAATACGGGGGACAGCCCTCAAATGGCTGATCTCCTTCCTCCAGGGTCGCGGACAGAGGATAGCAATAGGAGAGAGAGTATCTAGCCATCACCAGCTCACATGTGGAGTCCCACAAGAAGCAGTCCTCTCTCCTATCCTATTTAATATCTTCATGCGCCCTCTTGCTCAACTGGTGCGGATGTTTGGGCTGGGTTGCCACCAATATGCAGATGACACCCAGCTCTTCCTCCTGATGGATGACTGCCCTGACTCCCCCACAGAATCTTTAGCCAGATGCCTGGAAGCAGTGACAAAATGGATCAAGCGGAGTCATCTGAAGCTCAACCCTGCAAAGATGGAGGTCCTGTGGTTGGGTAGAAAGGGACCATGTGAGGAAGCGCACCTGCCCACCCTGGACGGTGTGTAGCTCCTAGCGACTCACTCCACCAGGAACGTGGGCGTGATCCTGGCTGCTTCCCTTACAATGGAAGCCCAGGTCACAAAGGTAGCATGGCTGGCATTTTACCACCTCCGCCAATCCAAACTACTAATGCCCTACCTGGAACCAGAGCACCTAGCCACAGTGATCCATGCGATGGTCACCTCTAGACTGGACTTCTGCAACTCGCTCTATGCAGGCTTACCCTTATCCTTGATCCGGAAACTACAACTGGTGCAGAACGTCGCGGCCAGGATTCTCACTAAGACATCATGGAGATCTCATATCCAGCCAGTACTCCAAGAACTCGGCTGGCTCCCAGTTCAATTCCGGATTAAGCTTAAGGTTTTGGTAATCACCTTTAAGGCCATACGTGGTCTGGGCCCAGTTTATCTGAGAGACCGCCCCCCTGCCTATACCCCCTGCCTATACCCCCCTATGCTCTGCCACCTCCAACTGGCTATGGATCCCTGGCCCTAAAGAGGCATGTTGGATCTCAACAAGAGCCAGGGCCTTTTCAGTCCTGGCCCCCACCTGGTGGAATGAGCTCCCCGAAGAGATCAGGGCCCTACCGGAACTTCCACAATTTCACAGGGCCTGCAAAAAGGAGCTCTTCCACAAGGCATTTGGTAGGGCTGACTGACCCATAACATCTACAGGTCCCCCCCCCAGACTGAGAGATTGAACCTGCTGAGGGAGTGTCAAAGTTATTGTTGAAGTGCTGTTCTAGTTGTTATTGTTATACTGTTATATTGATTTTGATAGTATTCTATGTAAATGTTTCAAAATGTTTTATGTAAACTGCTCAGAGCCATAGGGAAGGGCGGTATAAAAATCTAAATAAATAAATAAATATATATATATATATATGCAGATGACACACAGCTCTTCCTCCTGATGGATGATCGCCCTGATTCTCCCTGAGAATCCTTAATCAGATGCTTGAAGCAGTGGCAAAGTGGCTCAAGCAGAGTCATCTGAATCTCAACCCTTCGAAGATGGAGGTCCTGTGGCTGGGTAAGAAGGGACCAAGCGAGGATGCGTGCTTACCCAACCTGGAGTGCAACTAGCAGTAACCCATTCCACCAGAAACCTGGGTGTGATCCTCGATGCCTTCCTCTCTATGGAGGCGCAGGTCACAAGAGTAAAGCGGCATGCCTTCTACCACCTACACCAAGCTAAGCTACTAGCGCCCTACTTGGCTCCAGAACACCTAGCAACAGTGATCCATGCAACTGGATTCTGCAACTCACTCTACGCAGGCCTATCCTTATCCTCAATTTGGAAACGACAATTGTTTCAGAATGCCGCAGCCAGGATCCTCACAAATACACCATGGAAATTCCACTTAACCGGCCGGTACTCCAACAACTCAACTGGCTCCCAATTGAATTCTGGATTAGGCTTAAGGTTCTGGTAATTACCTTCAAGGCCATTTGTCACCTTGGCCCAGTGTACCTGAGTGACCATCTCTCTGCCTATACCCCAAAAAGAGCACTATGCTCTGCCACCACCAACTGGCTAGTAATCCCAGGCCCCCCAAAAGTACATTGGACCTCAAGGAGGGCCAGAGCCTTCTCTGTACTGGCTCCCACCTGGTGGAACGAGTTCCCTGAAGAGATCAGGGCCCTGGTTGAACTCCCAGAATTCTGCAGGGCTTGCAAAAGGCATTTGACTGAGGTTAATCCAACCTCAAAACATCTGACCTAAAAAATATCTGGCGGTCCCCTTAAACCATACTCTGCGTAATCTGAAGGATTTTCACTTCCCTAGGGGTGTTCTATTGATATTGTTCAAGTAATTAAACTTATATTTATAGTTAGAATTGTTACTGATGTGTTATGTTGTGACTGTTATTTAATATATGATGTTGTTTCAGAATGCCGCAGCCCACAACGTTTCCCACAGCGTTCCATGTAAAGCCCCCTGGCCTGTATGGAAAGGGAGGTATAAAAATCCAAGAAAAATAAACAAACAAACAGTTAGCTTTCCCTCATTTTTTTTCACATGTTGTAATCCACTTTGTTTCTTAGTGAGAAAGACAAAGTATTAGAACAGTAAATATTTACTGGGAAATTTAATCACTTTAGCATTTTGCTTGCTCACCAATAAATCCTTTTGAGTTTGCAGTAATGTTTTGATGAGTAGTAACTGCAGTACTGCAGTGCTAGATCTTAATGTGTTCTGGATAGAGTCTATCTTCATCCACACAAGTCTTGTATTGCTTCAGACTGAACGTTTAACAATACAACACCCATAGCTTCTATATACCACTAAGGACTGACCTGACAGGTACCTGATATGTATGTCTAGGCAGGCAGAATGACGTAGCAGATACAGGAGTTTTATATCAGACTGTGGCATGGGATTGGGTAATTTAGGCAGGCAGAATGACGTAGCAGATACAGCAGACTATGGCATGGGATTGGGTAGCTTAATCCCCAGGAACAGGAAGCTCCTGAACTCTATGATGCTACCAAATGTGCTTAAACTCCACACTGTCCCCTTCTCCATTGATCAGCACTGGGAAGGGGAAGGTCAAGCCAAAAGTCCAAGATTAAAATCTGTGACAGCAAGATTGCAGTTTAGAGAATGTGCCTGTACTTACAAATAACAAATTAAGTATAAAACAGCTACCATTACCCCAATCTATTTTTCCTCTGATTCTTTCATCTACCTCCTTCCTGGGTTGGCAAAGTTCGTATATTTGTTGGGTAACAACATGGTGACTTTGCATCAGATGTGCATTGGGAGTTTTCTGCAAACCACCTGGCTCTTACACAGCTGTATGTAAGTTTCACAATGGAGCTGGTAGCAGCTCCACCAGGTGGTCTACAACTACAAAAACAGCAGGAGGGACCAGCTAAAGCTGCTCTCTCACTGTCTGCCGAGGCCACCAGCAGAAAAGAGCTGTGGCCTGTGGGGGAAGTAGAAAGCTCTAAGCCTGCATCTGTTGCATAGGCCTTGTTTTGTTACCCAGAAAAATATGATTAGTGGACTTTGTAATGTGTAGATAAGCCCTGAGTTAGTGCAGGCAGGAGAGGAAAGAAGTAGGCGAATGCAGCTGCAGCTACTTCATCTCCTTCTTTAAATCTATTCCCTAAAGGAAAACTGACCAGATTGCTATGTGTTGATTTTCAGTATGAACCATTCCATGCTCCCTTGCTAATATTTATCTAATTATTTCTGTTTATGTTACCTAAGTGGATACAAGAATGGCTCCCCTAGGGTTGTCAGCTTGGGGTTGAGAAATTTATGAAGAATCTGGTAGAACCTGATAAGAGCTGGGTTGGGGAAGGTGAAGGAATTTCACTGGGGACGTGACACCATAGAGTCCACCCTCCAAAGCAGCCATTTTCTACAGGGGGGAACTAATCTTTGTCATCTGGGTATAAGTTTTAATTCCAGGATATCTCCAGGACCTACCTGGAGGTTAGCATCTTTACATAAACCATACAGTACTGCTGGTGCATTGTCCAGGTGACTGAGGTTTATACTGCCATCCTCAGCAGTTACACCCTTCTAAGTTCACTGACATCAATGGACTTAGGAGGGTGTAATTCTGCTTAGGATATGCAAACACTACAATCACAGAGTAATGTCTCTGGTAAACTCAGAAGTCCAGTCCTAGGAAAAAAGGCCTCTTTTTTAAAAACTACAAGATGCTCTAGATCAGTGGTTCTCAACCTTCCTAATGCCATGACCCTTTAATACAGTTCCTCATGTTGTGGTGACCCCAACCATAAAATTATGCAAGTCTTCTTTCACAGAAATTAAACCAGAACTGACCAATGGTGTGAAGATCCATTGTTCTTGATTGTATATAAATCGTTTTTTTTCCCTCTGGGATTTCTCAGTTCAGTTTCGCCTCTTGTCCCACCATGCCGATCTCACTCTTTTCCACTGCTCCAGACAGACGAATGCTCTATCTCGATCTACCCTGCAAGGCTGTTGTGTGGATGGCGCCCCCCCCAGCCAAGCTGCTTGCCCTGCTGCAACCCCTGTGAAAGGGTTGTTGAACCTCAAAAGGGGTCTCAACCCCCAGGTTGAGAACCACTGAATTAAATGAAACTGACCAATGAAGATCCATTGTTCAGGATCATATAGAAATTGTTTTTTTCCTGGGTTTCTCAGTTCTGCCCCTTGTCCCACCATGCCGATATCACTCTTTTCTGCCGCTCCAAGCAGACAAATGCTCTATCTCAATCTACCCTGCAAGGCTGTTGTGAGGCTGGTGGCTCCCCGGACAAGGGGTTTGCTCTGCCGAGACTCCTGTGAAAGGATTGTTTGACCCCCAGGTTGAGAACCACTGCTCTCAAACTCCTTGACAGCACTGTCAACCCACACATACAAACAGTTCTCCTTATCCATTACAGAACAAGAACAAAGGAAATCCTTATGTATGTCTGTTGGCAATTCTTCCTTGTATATACTCCATGACCTCATTCATGGTCTATATTAAATACTCATGTGAAATGTAGAAGCATTTTCATTTTGCCCATCCTTCAAGAAGATCAGAATGCCACATATCTTCCATTTTATCCCTTCATCTAGTCTGTGAGGAAGGTTAGACTGTGAGAGGCATTACGGACTGGCTCAAGGCCACCCTGCAAGCTTCATGACTGAATGCAAATTTGAACCTGGGCCTCTTCGCTCCTGAACTCTCTTAAAACTGTTCTGGGACTCCACAAAGAGCCGTTCAGTTTTGCGAAGACCCTCTGTGACCCTACTAATTCCTGTTTTAGAGAGCTGCAGGGGAGCCAAATCTGAGATGGAGTTTGTAAATGTTATTCATTTATTGTCCCTCTCTCCCCCCATAATTTGAGCACTGTGCTGAATATCTTGTGGCTATTGAAAGGCCCTATAGACACTTTCTGGTATGTGTTGACTTGGTGTTATAATAGATAACAGGGGAGTTGTAACAAAAACTATATCTGCCTTGTATAGGAAACCTGCAATGTAGGTCTCTGTCAGACAGGTAAGGGATGAGCCAAAATAGCTGGATAATGGCTTTTAAAATTTAATTTTGGTTTCAATTTCTAACTATGAGCAGCATATATACAAAACAACTAATAATATTAGCCACCTCCCCCCAAATAACATTTATAATTCAAATCCAACATTATTAAATGCAACTAAGAACTAGGAAAGAGGAATTACAGTAACATTACTTATGATGTGACTGTTTCTGTTTGCCCGTGAATAGGGAAACTATCAGAGCTCCTCCCAGAACTACAATCCTGCCCCCCAAGCAGTCCTTATGTTCCTGCCAATTCCCAACTGAATCATTAGCAAAATCCTCGCTTCTCTCCATCAGAATTACTTGGCAAGCGAAGGAAACGGATCAGCTCTTAGGCAATGGAACCGACTTCCCTGCAGAGAGCATTGCTTTGGAAGCTTCACACAAATATATGGAGCTATTTTATACCGAGTCAGAGTATTGATTTTTCTGGCTCAATGCGGTTTATTCTCTGGGGCCTCATGCAGAGAAAGGTCTTTGCCAGCATCTGCTGCTTGTCATCCAATTAACAGGAGATTCTAGAGACTGAGCTTAGCATCTTCTGCATGCAAAGTGGGTGCTCTGTCTACCACTGACACCAGCAGCCTAAGCAAAGTTACACCCTTCGGGGCCTGCTGACTTCAATCAACGAAGAAGGGTGTATCTCAGCTTAGTATGGTACCGAGAGCCACATACCATTAGAAAGACTGTCTTAAATGTTAGCTGGGAACAGCTCAGTAAATAACAGCATGGTGTCACGAATTCAGTCGTCCAGACGAAGGGTGCTGTGTTTCTGTACTGCAATGATTTCAATGGTATTTGTGTTCTGGACTACCAAGAATATACTCCAAAAGCACTTAAACTGAGTTAGTCTGTTTTTCTTCTTCAGCAATACTGTGTAGGTATCTCTCAAAATTTCAGTGAATCAGTTTTACAAACAGTAACATCATCTGACTTATTTTCATAAGGAAGAGAAAGTGAACAAAAATACTGAAGGGAAGGATACGCTCCCAAGGCAGTCTATGTGTTTTCTGGCATTGTATTCCGGAGTCTGAGGAATGAGTAAACGATAAGACACACGGAGATATGAGGTCCCATTTAATCCTCATATGAAGGCCTCAGGTTGGTTTTGCAAATTTGCTCTACCCAGACTTTAGAGATGCCAACTCTGGGTTAAGAAATTTGGGGGGCGGAGAAGGTAGAGCTTGGGGAGGGAAGGGACCTCAGAGACATAATGCCATAGAGTTCACCCTCCAAAGCAACCATTTTCTCCATGAGTCTTGTGATCAGCTGAAATTCTTGGAGTTCTCAAGGTTTCTCTTAGAGGTTTCCAGCCTAGTAGAGATGAACTAGAAGGCATTTCTATTACCTCCAGTGCTCACTGAAATCTGAAATCTCATGCCTGAGTAACAGGGGATTCTCAGGAACACCAGGAGATGCAGTACTAGGCTACAGTAAAGAGAACCTTACTGTGACACCAGCACCCCATACCCTAGGCTCCTGCACAAAGCACAGCTAGCTCCATACGTGGGGGTTGGGAGATTCATACAAAATGAAGGACCATTTCTGCTGGTTCCTTCTTCTGGCTCAGAACCAGCTTTGCAGAGAAGGCACCCTACTGTGAACTTGTTCTGTTCACACAAAGATTGTATCCAAACACTTATTAGTGTGTGTGTGTGTGTGTGGGGGGGGGGAATCCTTGTTTAAGGGTTTTTGGTACTCCCGTCTTATGTATCTCATGAGCACCAAAATTGTAATGCCAAAACAGGGCTTTGTGACTCCAAAGAGAAATCAGCTTACCCATGTGTTATTATTCAGCACATGAACATGCTGACACACTGCAATTATACAAAAAAACTAATGGATTTGGTATGCACAGAAAAGTACATATGTTAACATTTAGGCTGCAGTTCTAATTTGTGCTCAGTCACAAGCCATAATAGCAAAGACTTGACAAACAGAAAGCAATGATGCATGATAGTGTTGGCAGCTCCAGGTTGGGAAATACTTGGAGATTTGAGGGGTGGCACCTGGGGGAGGCAGGGTTTGTGTAGGGGAGAGACCTCAATGGTGGATAATGCTGTCGAGTCCCCCTTCCAAAGAAGCCACTTTCTCCAAGGGAACTGATCTCTGTTGCCTGGAGATCAGTTCTAATTCTGGGAGTTCTCCAGTCACCATTTGGAGGTAGACAATTCTAATGCAACATCAAGTTCTGATCAAACAGCATTATTGTTTGAGCTGTATTCAGTAGATCTACCTAATTAAAGGATGGGGGAGGAGGTCATGGCTTGCATACTATTTTCTTTACCGGATTTTGCTTTGTGGTGAAAAACTTCAAAATTAATATGTTTCAAAAAGTAGAACATGGGTGGATTTTTTTGCAAACACAATAATTTCTGATAAAGGATACAGAGAAGGAAGTGTAGAGCTAACAGAACTACATTGATTGTGACATGCATTAAGCTATAGGTAGAAGTGACAGAAATATTACTTTGGTTGTCATAGAAATGGCTCAGTTCCAGACATACAAAAAAGGGGGGGGGAGAGAACAGCTTGAAATACAGTTCAGAATGCACTTTAGAGAACTATGTCACAATAGACTTCCTAACTGAAACCAATGACTTTAGTTACCAAATATGGAAAACAGGATTGGTCAGAAAATGTGCCCCATATAACATCTTGAACCTCATATTCTTCCAATATATCTTCTTTGGTAAAATGCTAACAGCAACATCATGCTGAAAAGTGGCCAGTTTCCGAGCACCTGAATTCCTATCTGTATTGCTACATTCTCTAGAGCTCACACGTGCTTCTCATGTGCTTAAATGAAATTAAATGAAAATGAGATTAAATGAAAATCATCCTCTAAAATACGAGACAAGCAACATAGAAATCTCATGCATGTAGGTGCTAATACCAAGTGTCCTTTAAAGGCTGCCTCAAACACCTTCACTTAGAATCAGGGATGGTGACTGCAGGTAAACACAGGATGACAATGGCTTAGATATTTCAAGTGCTGTTGTTTTGTTTCAAGTTCAAACTGTTCTCAGCCTACAGGGTAGATTAGGTGAACATTTAAATTTCTATGTATGTGAATAATTTTTTCCAGGCAATGCTGCCAAGTGCTAATAAACTGTACTGTTATGGTACAGTTACAGTAGCTATTACATTGTGCCTTTCAGTAAATCTAAAGGTGGTGCCAGTTTCTAATAAAAATTGGTACAGGAGAGGCAGCCAGGGATCAGCATCAGCCCAATATAATTTAAGAACCAGAGAGCGTATCTATTGCAAATACTGGTCATCAAAACCTTAATAGTGCCTGCTAGATTGCTTTCCAATTATATTTACAAAAACACATGCAACTGACCAGAAGGGTTTGTAGGCTGCTTTCTTTCTCATAAGTAATAACAAAAATAAACAGGATAAGGGTGGGGTGGGGTGGAATAGGGTAGAAGTAGCTGAGGATAAAATCACAACACTCTGGAGCAAAGGACCCAATGCCCCCTATAGGGCATCATAAAACAAGAAGAGCATGAATGTAGATCACAAGAATTCTTCGTGCTCCAGAGCCTTATCAACATCAGTCAAGGAAATTATCCTGAGCTAGTCCAGGCAACAGTGACTATATGGTCCTACACAAACCTCTACCACCTGTGTACTGATTAATCCAGCATCTAAATCATAATGAATATAAGCTTTTATTGGCAAAGAACCATGCAAAATCATCACAGCTAAATGCCAAACCACTAACATTTAGAGAGTCACTCCTTAGGAAATATCAGCTGCCTAATTAATCGAAATAATTGCAATGAATACAATTCAGATGGAAAGAGTTCTTGGCCCAATATGCTTTCCAAACATCTCTATAGTGTGTTCTATTTGATATCACCCAATCTTCACGACCATTGATGTCTACCAGCTCTTCTTGATACACCCAGCTCACCTGTGAGCCATGGGGATGAAGTTCTGTTTGAAGTTCACAGAAGTCATTTGGGGGCAACCCTGTCTATAGTCTTCCATCTTTTCTTTGAGGTGCTGCTTTTTCAACAGCTATAATTGTTGATAAAGACAAACTTGTGAAAATGCAACACAAATATGCTATTTACTCAAAAGGAAGTAAATGACATACCTAGGGGGAAAATTACTTTTGCACTTGAGTAAATACAATAACAAAAGACATCTTTGATACCACACTATAGTGGCAAATCTTGTGTGGTCCAATTACAAAACCCATAGATCTTATGGCATTTGCAGTATCTTGGCCACTAACTTATTCCAGCAAAGATAGGGCCATCTCCCTAGTAAACTGTACAGTTGCATGGGGGTTCTTGGGCTGCACCCAGTTGTACAATGGCCACCAGGCCAGGGTAAGTGGTGAGGGTAGTATGTGACCTGTCCCTAGTGACCATTCCTCCATCAGGGGACATGACAGGAAACTGACTGACTTTTCAGGGTTGTTTAGGACTCTGCTCCCCCCATGCATGGCTTTGCATAAATAAACTGAGGCTTGGGAAGCTTACCAGTATTGTTGGGATGCTAGCTATCTCCAAAATGGTGACAGAATGCAGTGGACATTCTTTTTTTAAAGCTGCAGGCATTGTTTCTGTGAGAGCTTTTTTGTAGATTTCAATTTTTTCCCTCCCATCTGTCCTTGGCTATCTTGTTATATGATACATGCAAATTTTTGACCATGATACTTGTTATAAATTTTATATTGAGCTTCCTTGAGCCTATGGGATGGTCACTGCTATAGGTAATTATATAGGTAATTAGACTGAGAGCGCATAACTGGCTCAAAGTTGCTCAGTGAACTTCATGACCAAGTTAGGATCTGACCTTGTTTTCTCCAGCTCTGACTTAAAACCTTAATCACATTCTATGCTGGCTCTCCCTACCACAGTCCAGGCTGCATGTTACTTGCAATTTACAAAGGCTGTCTGACGAATAGGTATCAAATATGTATCACATTCTCAGGAATACAGACTTCACCATTCCCATACTATTTGTAAACAGAAAAGTAGGCCAAAATTAATTATGTATAAGGAATGTTCCATCCATTTTTATTGTGCAATAAATGTGCCTATGTTCATGTTGTTAGGGTTAAGTGCCCTGAATCTTCAGCCAAGCTTCTGAGTGCCATTTCCCCATACGAAATTTTCAGAGACTGTTAAATTTATTTTACTGACATCCCACTTTTTCCTCATTAAAGGCCACAAACACTGCATGTGTCTCCTCTCCCCTTTCTCGCTTTTCCACCTCCTGATCATATCCCTGCTGTTTCCTTCAGATCTGGGACATCAAAGTCTTATTCTAATGAATACAGGCACTGAAAAGTTGCACTTCAAATACAGCAAATGAATGTTTTTGTTTGGATGATGGTTTCTTAACAAGATAGTAAGAGTGCAGTATATGGGTATGGCAGCCTTGCTTAGAATGATGACATCAAAGCACAAAAATACCATGACTTTTAAGTACTTTTCATCATGGGAATTCTGAGAAATACAAGCTTAAGAGCTCATAGATAAGATTCGTTTTAAAGTGCACAATTGCTTTGCATAATTTATTCTGCTACTGCCAGTGGTGAGCAGCAGTAAGCAGGGTAGTGGAGTCCTGCTCTCTGACTGACAATTCTATCAACCTCCTTACACAGTGAAACCTAACCCAAGGCTCTAGAACAAAATATTGGACTTGCCTGAACATTTCTTTTCAGTGGGACAAAGTCATCCAAGCTGGTTGCTCTGCTGGGCTATGCAAATTTGTGTGGCTTCTTATGAGAGTGATTGTTGCTTGACCCTCCAGTCATATCCAAGTTCTGCTGTGTACCTATTTGTGCGCTTCATACTTTCCTGATGTCGTTTTTGTTTGTTATATCTTTTCCCTCTTTCTGCACATCTTCCTTGTTTTGCATTTGCATGGAGAGTAGATGATTTTGGCCCACTGGAGAGAAGAAACCTTCAGGTAAATCTAATATTTTGTTCTCCTTCATTGGGGGGGAAAGTCATCTGAATTGGTTAGCTCTCTCCAAGCTGATCTTCTGAACTGGTGCTTCTTTGCCCCATAATTTCTCAACCCCCTGCTGTGCCCAAAAACTCCTTCCGCAGAAGCCATTTGGTCGATGCAGTAGTGCTTGAACATTGTGAATGACACACATGTGACAGCTGTGCAAGTCTCTCCCACTGAGGCTCTTCTAGAAAAGTCTGCAGTTGTTGCTGCTGTCCTCATGGAATGCTCTGTGCCCCTGGTGATATTTCCCCCTCAGCCTTGTATACCTTGATTATGCATTGTTTGACCCAGAGGATGGTCGAACTTGACTCCTTCCTTCTCTGGTTTTGACGGCTGTGTAACACAGAGTGAAGAAAGATGTAGAGAAACTGGAGTGTGTCCAGAGGAGGGCTGAGAAAATGGTGAGGGATTTGAGACTCCTTCAGGTGTGAAAGCAGGGTATAAAAACTAACTCTTCTTATTCTGCTGTCCTACGCTAGGTTAGCCAAACCTATCTAAGGGCTATCAAAACAACAGTCACTCCCATAAGAAACCATGCAAATTTGCATAGCCCCACCTGAACAAGCAAAGGCATGACCCTCATCGGCTTGATTTCCCCCTACTGAAGGAGAACTTTGTTTTAAAAGGGAAAAAAAACAGATTCTCAGAGTACTGAACATTGCACCCAGTACCAAGATAATAAATGTATACAGTGTTGACTATTTTCCATTAGCTGTAATCTCTTTGTGGAATACTTCCTTGGGCATTTATTTTACCCTTTTGGTGCGTCTTTTCATATTTATGAACTAGATTTAATTGTGAAAGTGCAAGGATGTAGAAATGCTATGATGAAATGGTTGTTCATCTACCCAAGGGCTGTCAGGCACAAGAAGAGCAAAATGTCAAAGTCAATGTTGCAGTGGCAAGAGGCCTTCTGTTGGTGGCTCTTGCAGGGACGCATATGAAGGAAGCAGAAAGATCCCTGGTGGAAGACACATCAGCCCTGCTAATCACTTTTGACCAGTCAATCATTTTTCAATGGCAGTGTGTCAGATACATGTGTGTATGGCTAGAAAGCTGTCATGTTCAGGAACAGAAGTGTACAAACTAAATTTTTCTCAGTCCATTCATCTCATGCAGTGTTGGCTGATACAAAGACAATGGAAACAATTATATGATAGGAAATTATGGAAACATGTAGCAATTCAGAATTAAGTAAAGTTAGACTTGAATGTCAGAAATTATCACCAAAATAAGTTTGATCAAACAGCCCACATGTGGATGCCACCAGCATCTTCTTTCCATCACCAAGCCTTCTATTCATCTCTACATTTTCTCTATTTTGTCCATATCAAATCTCCTTGATAGATTTTTGCCCCATTGTTGTGAAAATTGTGCAATGTTACATAACTATCATATAGATCAACCTTTCTCAACTTCTTTACTGTTGAAACCCCCCTGAACTATCCTTCAGGTTTTGAGATACCCCAGAGGTGGTGGGATCGTGCAGAATATGGTTGGGTAGCATAGCCCCTCCCTCTCCCACCCTTTCCAGGCACATCATTGGGCACTGGGGGCGGGTCAATGTGACCCTGAATCCATACACCTGAACTGACCAACCATGGGTCTGTTAGACTGTTATCCTTTCTGTTTATTGCCATTATTATTATTATTATATTTATATTTATACCCCGTCTCCCCCCGAAGGCTCGAGGCGGCTTACATAATTATTAATGCTAGTATTCATTTGACACAGCCATTGAGTTTGATGTACTGTTCTTGTTCCTTTACGTTTCACGTGAACTGTCCTGAACCTCAAGGGAGGGCGCTATATAAATGTAATAAACAAAAAATGGGGCTTCCACAGAAAAGCATCACAAATCGATGCAAAGGGCAGTTTTGTCCCACTAGAATGAACAATACTGGATTGCTGTACTGAAGTTAATTTATTTAATCCTATACTGCTACATGTTTCAATATATTTATCAAAAGTGGAAATTACATAGAAGTATGAATAGTTACTAAAGGGGTGTTTACTGTTCTGCACAAAACCAAAATTCATATACTGTAGCTTAAAAGTTCCATTTTTCAGTTTTGAAATGTTTAGAGCACTTTCAAAACTGGCTATATTTCAGTTACAATTAGTGGATTTCCCATTTTTGAAAACTGTCATGTTCGGCTGATGGTTGCTTAGCAACAGCAGGTCTCTGAATACAGCAGAAAGCTTGTAAACCTGGTCATGAAAGGTGAGGAACAGGGGAGGGGGGTGCAGCAGATGGATCAACACATCCTGGGCTTTAAAACTGCATAAGCACTATGTAAAATCATGAATATTTAGAAAGATAGGACTGCCTTTCTGTGGCATATTTTAGACCACTACTGTTTATCACAAAATGCTTCAATTTCCAAACTAGTTTAGCTTTTTACAAAGTAATCCCTGAGGGATGCTTCTGAAGCAAGTTTGGAAAACTGGCTCACCAATTACATAAAGTTATTCAAACTTGCTTGTAAAACATGGATTTTTTTACCCTAACTGGGGCCTAACCAAAGCAATAGAGAACTGTGGGAAACTTCAGTGACCTAGTTGTTCAATCTCACCCACTGAAGTTCAACTTTCTACAGAAACAATTAGCTGTATTATGGATTGCCTCATTAATACATCGCTTAATATTTCCATGCCTTGGTAACTGCTTCATGCCCAACATAATCTAAATGGGTCATTACAGAATTTATCAATGTTAACTGCAATCTTGTTACTACCAAAAGAGAAAGTATGCAACAGTCTACTTGAGTAACAGCATGACTATCAAAGATTTACATTAGTGAGCAGTCGCTGTAACATCAGGCTGCCTGGCTCAAGATATCTGGCTGCCCTGGGCATAAATTAATTTTGCATCTTGTTCTCTTTGTGCATGCATGGGGGAAGCATGCAAAACCCTCAAGGTTTTAGCAGTGGCACTCTCCTTTCTTTTCCATATTGGAAAATAGAGCAAAGAAATGAGACTTTTGCTTCATTAACTTGTATTGGATGACTTAAAGGGCAGCATTTGGAAACAGTTGTGTGTGTGTGTGTGTGTGAGAGAGAGAGAGAGAGAGAGAGAGAGCGGCAGCAGCTTCCCCCATAACTTTGTTACAAGCAACATGAATTCTTCCCTCTGAATCCCCTCCCCCAGGGGTCATTTTTTTCCTCCAAGCTTGGCTTGCTTCCAGTACTGGAACTCTGATGGAGGAAGTTCAGCACACTGCTAATGTGGACTTTTGACTGACTACCACCATGCAGGCCGTGTTGTGGGACTGACTTGTGGTTCTGCCTTCAGTATGTGTACTGTGAACATAAACTTTTTTGCCCCCTCCTTTTTCCAGCTGCAGCTCCTTTTTTATTTCCATACAAGTGAGATGAGATGTGCTGGGAGCGGAGGCATATAAATAGAACAAATAAATAAATAAAATAAATGTTAAACAATGCAAAAAATTACATTGTATAAATACATTCAGAAACAAATAGTACTTATTGTACACAGAAGTATAGTTCACAATCCTGTATACTCTATCAAAGCATATTCCTGAACCATCCTTTGTAAAAATGTCAATACAACAATAAGAATCATCAGTGGGTATATTAAATCCACTCCAACCTACTGGCTACCCTTATATTGTGCCACAGCACTCCTCTGTATCTCCAAAGACATGATGCTCTTCTTTATGAAATGTAGGAAGATAATTGAAAACAGAGAGTTGTGTATCCACAAAGACATGGCTGACGCGAACCTATTCAGACAAAAATTCCAAACTCTGGAAATAAGCTCTGCACAGTGGAAACTGTATTTATTTTAAGTTCTATTGAATTACCGTTTTAATTAAAATTACACAATATACAAATCTTGCATTGTAATTTCCAAACTCATTCTCTTAGCTCTTAATATTGAATTATTTAACCAGATAGCATCCCTGAACAGAGGTTGTCTGAATAGACCAGGGAGGAGAATGTCTGAATAGAGCCCTAGATTGAAGTCCTCCATGCTAATATAAAGCTCCTTAGGAAACCTTGGCTGGCCACCACCTCTCAGTCCAGTCTACCTGACAGAATTGTTACTAGGTTAAAATGAGGAAGAATTCATATATACTGCTGTGGATTCCTTGTAGGAAGGGAAGGATAAAAATAAAGTTTCAAAGAACATTGCCATGAACAGAGATGACTCAAGGCAACTTGGTAGGTGCTTGAGGCAAAATTTCAAATGCTGCTTCTCACAGTGGCAAAAAATAACAGTAAGCTAACTAATTTAGACTTTTCTACTCTTTAATAGTATGTGTAATCTTCCATTTGAGATGAATAAGGTACTGAACCTAGTACCAGCTCCTGAATGTTAAATTTCAAAGTAGAATATTTAAAACAGGACAAAGTGCATTCAGTCTAAGTACTTCTCCGATTCACCCACTAGTGGATGACTTAACATTAATAGAGAATAAGCTAACTAAATTAAAACCAAAGCAAATTTCAGGATGTAACAGACTTCCCAAAGTAGATTTCCCAAAGTTAAGGACTGAACTTACCCCCCAAGAGATTTTCTGCCAACTTTCAGGCAGACAGATGAAAGGCCAACAGTTTTATGGGCAATTAAAATTTTCATTTACATGAAATATCCCCCAAAGTACTTTCTTTTTAATTAAATAATCATTTCAGGGCAGGTGCTCTAAAAGCCTTTTGTAAAAATATGTCAATTATTAATCTATGATGATGATAAATGTTGACTGCATTTATGTATTTATCTG
Source organism: Paroedura picta (assembly GCF_049243985.1). Lineage (NCBI taxonomy): Eukaryota > Metazoa > Chordata > Lepidosauria > Squamata > Gekkonidae > Paroedura > Paroedura picta. The sequence continues at coordinate 59,401,853 of NC_135369.1, read as the reverse complement.
ATCTGACTGATACTTCCAATAAATCCTCTAATACTGTTAAGTTTTTAGCTTACATTCAGGCCTTTATTAAGCAAAGCACTTGTAATCTGAATTTTGGAATGTGTGGATAATTGCTTTGCTCAACAAAACTCCTTTAAACTTAAATGGATATTTTAATGCTTCACCGAACCATGGACATGGGAAACCGAATTAATTTGTATGTGTGCCCATGTCAACCTTCATATCACAGGGACTACAGTTCTATGCACACTGAGTTGCAAAGACCCTAGTGGCTGCTTTTCCATACCTGTTTTATAGCTCTTGTGCCTTGCTGCTGCTCTGGTCTGCCTTAGAGATTCCTGACTTCTGGTCTGTCCCTGGCTGTGCTCCTTCCATGACCTGCAGACCACTTCTGAAGATGTGCGCATGCAGATGAAAGCTTATACCTTGAATAAAATTGTGGGCAATTTTTGTTTGGAACACTTTACTTTTAAATTGATATCTTATTGGTTTTAATAGCTTTAACTATATATATATAAACTGGCTTTCATATGCTGTTAATAATCCCATGCCTGCTTGCAGAGAAGGACAATCTACAAAATAAATAAATATCTGCCACCTGATCCTTTTAACTGAAGATGCCAAGTCTGAACCTGGAACCTTCTGCATGTCAAACAGGTGCTCCACTGCTGAATCATGGCTCCTCCCTGCCAGGCAATGAATGGTCATCAGTGGCTGCTTGTCATTGTAACTAAAGGGAACACAACATCCACATACAATAAACCTCTACATATAGTGCCAGGGGCCAACATCAGGGGAAGGCCTCAGCTGGCTGGCCAACGGGGTGCGATCTAGCAGGGCTGTTCTTATACTTCAGTCAAAGATGCCAGGAGATCGAACCCCAGCCTTTCTACAACATCGGTTATGTCTAAACTGCTACTAACAGCTAGCAGGAGCAGAAGCAAAACACCAGCAGGTTGCTGTATACAACTAAGGCACGGTTGAGCAATAGGGTGCCCAAGAACCTGGAGGGGGAAAAAACAGACCCTGCCTGAGTTGAACACACAAACCCTAACCTAATCCTGAACTCGGTCGCTGATCCACCTAGGCCAGTTCTATCTCCTACTCAGGCTGGCGGGGGCTCTCGAGGACCTCAGGGCTTTTACCTCACCACCTGCCTGGCCCTTTCACCGGGAGATGCCCGGGACTGAACCTGCGATGCTCTGCCAGAGCCACCGCCCCTCCTCCGCACAGAGCGGGCAGCTGGATGTTATTCCCCTCCATGCCGCGAGAAGCCCATTCCGAGATTAAAGGGCCAGGTCCGGACTGCTAGCGGCGCTAAGGGCGAAGGAAGCCGCGAAAGCACCTTCACGGTCCTTGCAGCTCCAGCGGTTATACCCAGGAAGAAGAGTGCCGCTGCTGCACCACGGCCTCCTTCTCCTTCCCCCACCGCAGAGAAGAATGACGAATCACCCGGCCGTCGCTTCCGACTTAACCGGGGCAAGGCCCGGCCTATGGAGCGAGCCCCGCCCCGGCGGCCCTCCGCGCTTGCGTCACGCGCCCGAGGCTGACTCACCACCACCGCGACCCGAGAGCCACGTGATCGGCGCTGTCGTTCCGCTGCTCCCTCCTCTCTCCGTCCGGGGCGAGCATGCGCATGCGCCACGGCTTCCGGGTCGGGTTGGCAGTCCGGGCGCGGGTCTCGGGTCGGGGTTGTCAAGCGCGAGACGCGGGTGTCTGCTGGGCGCCATGGTCTGCACCCTCGTGCCTTTCTGCAGCTTCCAGGACCTGGAGTCGGCGCGGGACTTCCTGTGTTCGCATCTCCGGCAGGGCGGCGCTAGTGCAACCGGGGGCGTTAGGGAAAGCAGCGGCGGTGAGTGTGCGCGTCCAGCTCCTGCGGGGGAGGGGGAGGGGGTAGATGGGAAGTTGGTGGGTGCTCCACCCCACCCCTTCTCATCCCTTTGTGACTAGCTGCTCTCTCGGCCGCTCTTAATCTTCGGCTCCCTTAAATGGGGTCGGAGGTTTTAAGGTATTGGGGTGCTTCCAAATCCATACCCCCTTACAGCATACGGCCTGCTTCTCCTGATCTGCACATGCAACACAATGAGGGATGAAGTTCTGAGCTCTTATTCCTGTCTGCAAGTAGAAGAGACTTCCTCCCCGTTCATCTTTGTACATACATTTCTCTGCAAATATAAGCAGGGTATGGTAGGTAGGGGGGTGAGCTATAGTGCCTTTCTTGCTGGAGCCTTTCTCATTGATGTGTTAGGTCCTTTTCCTTTCATATGTGGGAGGAGTCAAAAACACTATGTGCCATCTGCAGTATGAACACTCATGAAGCTGTCTTATCCTGAATCAGACTGTTGGTCTATTACAGTCGGTATTGTCTACTCAGAATAACCAGAGGTCTCCAAGGTCTCAGCAACCACCAGCAGTTTCTTTAATGTGAGATTCTGGAGTTTGAACTTGAGATCATCAGCATGCCAAGCAGATGCTGTCCCACTGAGCCATGGCCCTTTCCCCAGCCTGGTGATGCAGTCAGTGTTACTGTCTCTGGGTTTGGCCTTATTCTTTATGTGTATAGCAAACCTTACTTATGTTGCATTGAGGAGGGCAGTAATATGGGCAGTTAATGTAAAAGGACTGTAGGGTACTATACTCTGGTGCACGATCAATGTGTTTTAGTACTCAGTGGGCTGAATATCTGTTGCTGGTGCTGCTGGCTGGAGATACTTTTGGGCATAATTCTGTGACTACATAAAGCATTTGTCAAATTCTGGTGATGGCTTGGAGATTCTTGTTTGATCCCACTGATGGGTTTTCCTAGGAATTAAGATATAACTTCTTGAGTAAGGTTGTTTCACTGGTCATTCTGAAGGTCAAAATTTGAACTAGTCCTCAGCTGTATTTTTCGTGCATTGTTCTCAACATCTATAAGGTCAGCAGGTTCCTAATGTACAATTGATCTCTTATATTTTAATGCAGCTTTTAGTGCTTGTCCCTTGCAGACGAGAAGATGAACTTGTGTCTGATCTTCAGAGTTGAGGACCTGGTGTGGTTGGCGTGCTTTTCAGCATGCACACACAAAGTCACTATGCATAGAAAATTAGCATGTCTTGGAGAAGTTCTGGTTTAGCCTTTTCTCTGACATTGTTTTCTATTTAGGCACTTTAAAAGATACAGTACTGTGTATCTGAAACTCAAGCTTAAAGCTCTATGCACCAGAATTGGGTTACTATTTCATGCACTATTTGTGAGAAGCAGTGGCCTGGGAAATTTGTTTTTTCTCATTTTTAGGCATGGGGTCTACACATCTCTAGGCCCAAGTGTGATGTAGATGGCTTGCATGCTTCCATAAGTTCATTGATACAGTGGGGTGCAGTTTTATTCCTGTTTTAATGTACAGGCAATTCCTTGCGTTTAACCAGATCAATCTTAATTGAGACATGTTTTATCTCCTTGGGGTCCTTTTTTCCTCCTGTGACTCATATTAACATACCTAGATGAAGCTTCAGTCCTGGATCCATTCCAGTCTGGCTTCCAGCCTGACCATGGGGTGGAAGTGGCACTGGTCACCCTGATGTATGACCTCCAGAGGCAGCTGGATCTAGGCGGGTCAGCACTGTTTGCGTTACTGGATCTCATGGCAGTGTTCAGCTTAGTTAATCATGAGATTTTAGCTCACTACCTTGCCAATGCTGGAATATGAGGGACAGCCCTTCAATGGCTGATCTCCTTTTTCCAGGGTCCTAGACAGAGGGTAGATATCGGGGAGATATAATCGTGCAGAGTCCCCCTTCACAAGGTGTGACTCTCTCCCCAACCTTATTCAGCATCTTTATGCATCCTCTTGCCCAGCTGGCCAGCGGTTCAGGTTTGGGTGTCATCAATATGCAGATGACACTTCTCAAAAGTAAGAGAACAAATTAGCAAAGGGTGTTGTAATTCAGAAAATTCTGCTGCAGATGCAATTCAGTCCTTGTTCTTGCAAGAACTATTTTAGTCTCCTTTTTGATTAATTAAGCAGGCTTTTCACCAAAGGCAAGATTTTTTGGGCATCTCCTTGAATGGGTCTAGGTTTGGAGGTGTGGTGCTAAAGGCAGTGGAAGAGCCACATAAAACCAGCTTCATTTAACAAGATGTACCAGTATAAAAACTTATCAAACAAGTGAGAATTTAAGGCAAATAAATAGCAAACAAGAGCTGGCGTGTGTATTGGGAAGAAATGGAGAAAGTTGAAATGCTGGTGAACTTCCTTCACTTTTCTTGTAATATGTAAACTGGGACTTGCACAGAGATCCATAAACTCAAAATGATTTCTTAAGAGCACTGTGGATGAATTACAACAGAATTATGTATGTGGGAGGGAAGTGTATGTTAACTCATGTGTTTTCTGTTCTCACTTCCGGAGATATGGAAGATCTGTTCTTCAGCTTGAGCAAGAAAATGAAGTATCATAGAATCATAGAGTTGGAAGGGGCCATACAGGCCATCTAGTCCAACCCCCTGCTCAACGCAGGATCAGCCCTAACCATCCTAAAGCAAAGTAAAATAACTTCAGTCACAGCTAAATTGTGAACATAAACTAGACCCATACAAAAAATGCATTGATTAAAATCCTTGCATGGACTTTGAACATGCAAGGTTTGTAAGAACAAAATAGTGGAAGGTCATAGGAGGTTGAAAAATGAGTAATATTGCAAAAGATAGAAACCTCAAGGAACTCATAGTCAGCTTGGCTTTATAAACCTAGCTTTTTCATCTCAAAATTTACATTTGATAATTGGGCAAGTATGGAATTAATCTAGTTGAATCTTGTAGTCATTTCTAGAAAATAGTTTTAAAATGTTTTCATCTCCAAGGAATATTGCATTCAAAGCATGAAAGTTCTTAAAATGAGAATTCTGTGCCATTAAGTCACAGCTGATTCATGGAAGTCCCAGGACCTTAGGGTTTTCAAGGCAAAAGCTGAGCACAGGTGGTTTGCCTTTGTCTTCCTCAGGACAGCAAGTTCAGTCTTTCTTGGTTGTCACCCATCAAGTATGAATGGCCAATTATGTTTAACTTTCAAACTGTGATGAGATTGGGTTAGGCAGGACTATCAGGCTACTTCTATTGAATCCATTGAACCATGTGCCTTTCTCAGATTGCTGCCTTCTTAGCTGAAGATGATGGGGGAAGCTGAAGCAGGGCCTCCAAAGATGACTGGAGCATACATGTAGGGAGAAGGCATTCTTTAAGGCATGATGGTCCCAGGCCATTCATACCAGCTCCTTAAACTGAGTCCTGAAGAAGAAGCAGAGCTGGCTTTTTATACCCTGCTTTTCATTAACCAAAGGAATCCCAAAGGGACTTAGAGACATCTTTCCCTTCCTCTCCACAACAGACACCCTGTGAGTTAGGTGGGGCCAAGAGAGCTCTAAGAGAACTGCTCAGTGAGAACAGCTCTAAAAAAACTGTAACTAGTCCAAAGTCATGCAGCTGGTTATTTGTGGAAAAGAAGAGAAGAAGAAAAGTTGGTTCTTATATGCCGCTTTTCTCTACCTGAAGGAGTCTCAAAGCAGCTTACAGTCACCTTCCCTTTCCTCTCCCCACAACAGATACCCTGTGGGGTGGGTGAGGCTGAGAGAGCCCTGATATCACTGCTCGGTCAGAACAGTTTTATCAGTGCCGTGGCGAGCCCAAGGTCACCCAGCTGGCTGCATGTGGGGGAATGCAGAATCGAACCTGGCATGCCAGATTAGAAATCCGCCCTCCTAACCACTACACCAAACTGGCCCTCAGTTGGTAAAGAGAAAAATGAGAAATCAAATAGAGTTCTCCAGATTAGAGTTTGTCTCTCTTAACCATTACACCATGCTGGAAGCAAATTGGAAGCAAATATAGATGTAATAAGACTGAAGTAATATTGTCCCTCTGACCCACTCCAGCCACCATTCTGGCTGCAGCATCCTGTACCAAGTGTAGTTTCTGGGGCTACAGCCCAATGTAGAATGCATTGCAGCCATCTGATCTAGAATAGGGGTAGTACAGTCCCATCTGGAGCAAGTGATAGCACATGGGTCAGACCCTCTGCCACCATCGTTGGATGGATGGCCAGTCAGGTATGCAATGAGTCCCAACTCCTCCCACCATCCCAGTCTGCTTTTATTTATGTTACAGATTACAGATGTATGAAGTGTTTGCTGTGGTCTAACCTTTCCTTCTTGATCAGGTTGTTTGTTTATATGGCATGTGTAGCCAGGAGACCCAAGGACTGTCTGGCAGCCAAGCAAGGGACATGCCCTTGCATGGGTTTGCTATTGCCTTCCTCCCCTAGTGTTCCTTGGAGGAACTACCACCCAAATCCTTGGCTCCTGATGAGGTAATGAGTCACAGCTTGCTGCTATACCTTCCCCTTGGGATACTCTTCAAAGGGTAGTTTAATGTGCTTTCAGACTTTTTAGCTGGAAGTTGATATTTAGCTAAAGGTTTCTTGTCTGTTGTTGTTTAATCTCTATGTGATTTAACATTAATTGCTTATCACAGTTTCATAGGCACTGAAATGCAGCTTCTCACATGAGCCTATACATTATGATTTGATATACTAAGCTAGAATACGTTATAATTTAAACTTTCATATTAGGTAAGGCTGCAAACTGGGAAGATGACGATTGGGGAGCGTGGGGTGAAGGAGGAGAAGTGCAAGAACCTGTAAGTCTGTCTTTTTTGCTTTCATGATTAATTGCGCACTCTTCAGTGCTTTTCAAAATAATTGGAATAATTCCTGTAGAAACATTGCAGTCCTGTAGAAACATATGTAATATAGCAGCTTGTTACATGCAACTTTCCTGTTGTTGGGTATAGTTTATTTGATAGTTGTTGTATGGAGGTAGTCATAATACCATGGCTCCAAAGCTTGCTTTCTTTCTTTCTTTCTTTCTTTCTTTCTTTCTTTCTTTCTTTCTTTCTTTCTTTCTTTCTTTCTTTCTTTCTTTCTTTCTTTCTTTCTTTCTTTCTTTCTTTCTTTCTTTCTTTCTTTCTTTCTTTCTTTCTTTCTTTCTTTCTTTCTTTCTTTCTTTCTTTCTTTCTTTCTTTCTTTCTTTCTTTCTTTCTTTCTTTCTTTCTTTCTTTCTACAATATAAATATACTTCTGAAACCTGGCTTTAAAAATTGCTTTGTGCAGGAGGAAGAGGAAGAAGAATCTGCTTCCAAGACACAGGCAAATTCCTGGCTTCAGGACTGTGTTGTATCCTTGTCGCCAACAAATGATCTCATGGTAATAGCTCGGGAGCAGAAAGCTGTGTTTTTTGTGCGTAAGTATGCTGTATGTGTTTTCTATTCATGCTGTTGTGATGGTGATAATTGCAGTTTTTGGATTGGATTGCCTTGCCTTGGAACATGAGCACTGTGGAGCATTTATGCAGGTGACTTTCTCAGCTCCCTTCTCCCCCTGCAGCCCCAAATGTTCCCCTCATCCTTTTTATGGGTGTCTACTGTTCTCCAAGAGCAGGATTTCAAAGAAAGGGGACATTTTGGGTTGCTGTGGAAGTAGAGAAAGTTATGCGGCAAGGGCAGAAATCCCTTTGTGGAAATGCTCTGCTGGATTCAAGCCTGTATCTTGAATTATCTATAGCAGTGGTCCCCAACCCGCGGGCCACGGCCTGGCACCGGGCCGCGGCTCCTTCTTCCCCCCCCCCGAAGCGAGAAGTTCGCCAGGCCACGAGCAAATCGGCCGCCAAAGCGGCCGATTAGCTCGCGGCGTGGCAAGGTTCTCACTTTGGGAGGGGAGGGAAGAGAATCTTGCTGAGCCACGAGCAAATCGGCCGCTTTAGCGGCCAATTTGCTCACGGCCCGGAGGGGCAGGGAGGAGAAGCCGCGGCCGCTGGCATGGTGGCGGCGCAAACGCGCATGCGTGGACTGCCACGCACGCGTGTTTGTGCCCCTGCCGGGCACAAATGCGCGTGCGCGGCAGTCCGCGCAGGCGCGTTTGTGCTGGGGCCGCCGCGCATGAGCGGGCCCCCGGGTCACCCTCTCCGCCCACTACTCCGCAGCGGTCCGCGGCAAGCGGAAGCTTGCGGACCGCTGATCTATAGCATATAGATAATTCGTCTTTCTATTCTGTCCTCCATTTCTTCTAGGAATTATTTCTAGTGTTGATAAACACTGTTCTTTTTAAAATTCAGAATCAGTGAAGGAAAATATTGCATTACCTTTAGCAGCTACTGTTGGTTAAAACTGATCTATCACCTCCATGTTTTATGTAGCAAACATAATTGTGGCATTTCCCAAAGCAAATATAAGTGTGGGTGACATACATGGCTTGGAATTTGACAGGTCAGTTTTCCCAGATGAATTGTTTAGCGACTTGTATGTTTCTTGAAAAAAAGTATGATGTAATATTGATGTACATACAGAAATTGCCTGCTTTTAAATTGAAGAGTTTTCATGTGGGATGTAAGTGGAGACCAATGACCTTTTGGAGAATATTGTTATTGTTATGAAGATTGCGCTCCATATACACCGCACAGTTGTTAATGAAGATGTGCAGGGATGCCACGCATGCATGCTTAATAAATTTAAGCTGCTCGCCAGAAGGTCAAGACGGACAGCTTTGCTTCTTTTATTTAGATTAGAATGTTTCATAAATAGATGGTTGCTTTCAATATCAAAAATTGAAACCAGTTCATCAAAAACTACTGTGAAAATACTAAGAACACATGCGAGAATGTTGTGGTCCAGCATGTAAACCAACTGCCATTTCCAGTCTGGGAAGGCCGATAAGGGTTTATAACTTAGTCAGCCCCTCCCTTGGGAGGTTATTCTGAAGTGGCTGCTGAAAATTGTACCTTGCAGACAATGGATTGGATCCAGCGCAAAACTTCAGCTTGCCCTAGAGCTTTTGTTCAGGGCGAAATGCAAGAAAAATATTACATTAAGTTGGACTTACTGTATCCTCACATGCACTTTGTTTGTGTAAGCTATTATGCAACACGTTTCTGGGCACTACAATCTATACGGAAGGCAATAGGTGTTGCAAAAAATCTTCAGCAAGCGTGACTAACCAACATTCCTTGAGGTACTGAAGGAGGAAGCACGAAAGTCTTTTCTGTACCCATAAGTGTCTTTCTGAAGTGCTATGATAAGATAAAATCTATTTATACCCATCTATCCATATTTTTGGAAATTTGGCAAAGTTCTTTATCCCACCACTATTCTAGGAATATTATTTCTGAATTTTCTTCCAGCAGAATGTACAGGCTTAATGGCAACCTTTTTTTTTTTAATTGTGGCCTGCTGTCCCCCCTGAAATTATGCCCCCAAGATTCAGTATCAGTTACAGAGGAAAATAGACATTACTAAAAACCACACTTCCCCTTCTAGATTAGGATCCAAGACTTGGTTACATTGGCAGGGTAATTTCTTGAGTTTTATGTTGAAAATTGAAATATGAAAAAACGTCCATAAGCACTTCTATGTTCTTTTGCTTCTTTCAGCAAAATGGAGGCACAGTGAAAAAGGGAAAGAAGAAATGCAGTATGCTGTTGGCTGGAGCGGCACTTTAAATGTCGAAGAAGGGTAGGGAACTGGAAATGTTGTGAATGACAGTATCCTCCCCCTTTTTAAAACATTGCTGGTGAAACTATTGGCTGGGATATGATCCAAAGGGTTTTGTGTGCACAGGCTGTGTATTCTTTCCAGTTAAGAAACTGGCTCTTTCCTTAAGCGTTTCATGTTCACGGGTGAGAATGGCTGTTCATGTGCAGACAGACATAGCATTAGAGCTGTTAGGTGGGGATCATGACTCTTAAAATAAATATTATTCCACCCAATACGTATAATTCTACTAATACATTGCAATATATCAACAACACAGCAGTTATACTGTAGAGAAAAGAAAATGTGATTTTTGTGGCTGTTTTCTGTAAGCCAAGGCATTGATGTCCAAGTCAAGGTTTGTGACAGACGCCCTCAAATTTTCATGCAAATGTTCGTCTGTAAGCCTTGACCTACACTTCGATTTCACAATTTTCATTGTGGAAAAGGTTTGCAAATCAATTAGTTCCATCTGTAAAAAGTTAAAGGGACAGGATGAACAGTGGTAGATGGTGCCTCTTGAGGCAGGAAGAACAGGATGGGTCTGAGGGTGACAGCAGCAGACAAGCAGGTTGGAGGGCTGCACAGAAAGAGGTTGGGGGCCTCATGCAGCTCGCGGGCCTCCAGTTGAGAACCCCTGCTGTATGCTAAAAAGGGAAAACCTTGAGCCTAAAATACTGAGAGAAAGATGCCTATGTGGACAGGAAGTGCATAACATTTCCATAAGAAAACAAGGGACGATAATAATATGCAACAAGAACAGTTCTTATCCTAAGTATAAACCAGACTGACACTCTGGATTTAAAGGAAGGGCACATCCATTAAAACTGAATTAGCAATCAGAGGCTCTATTTCACCATTGTATTAAGATTTCCTTTCTGGTTCTCTGTACAGCAAAGTCTGTCATAATATTCTTACTATTCTTTTTTCTTCCTCTAGCGAATGTGTAAGCAGTGCATTGTGCATCCCACTGGCAAGTCAAAAGAGGTAAGAATAGATTATTTAAACCTACAAGGAGCCTGAATGAAAAATAACTGAGTCTGTGATACAACTGAGAATAAGAATAACTCCTTTTATTTTCTTTGTACGAGACAGGAGTTCCACAGGCCGACCTGACTGGACCTGTATTGTCGTAGGCTTCACCTCTGGATATGTTCGCTTCTACACAGAGGTTAGTTAGTTTCACTGTAGCTTGGCTTCCTGCAGAGGACTGTTTCATTCACCACATGTTTCCTATACGGAGGTAATTGGTAGTACTTTGAAACACAGAGCATCCATTTGATATGGGTTTTCCAACAAGGCAGAGGTATTTGTAGGAGAGGCTAGCAACATATGGCAAAACAGTATGAAGAAAATCTACACATTTGGAAGAGAGATTTCATGAATGGCTTCAAGATTATTTGAAGATACAAGGAGTTTTTGCTGATATTGATCAGATATTTAATGTGAATTAATTATTTACATTCAAGAATAAGCTGCCTTGAGATATATTGGTTCACTTACTCATAAGAAAACAGGAGATGCAATACTAAAGTAGTAAAGAGAATCTCCATTTAAAGTAGCAGAGAAAGAAGTTAATATCTTTTAGGATCTGCCAACAAGGAAAATGAAAGATTTTGACTTTCTGAGGCAGATTCTACAAGAGAAAGAAATATCACTGGAAAATACCATTCACAAGAGGGGTGTACTGGCCAAAAGGAAGGAAAGTAATCGAAACAGAAGAAAACGTCAAGCTGTTGGCAAAAGAAATGCAGACGATTAACACAGAGGAACCTTCCAATTCTATGATTCTAACTGAAGGAAAATCTTCAAGTAACCCAAAGTTAATGGAAAATCAATAGAAACAATTTCAATTGAAAAAGGAACATGCCATGAATGTTTCTTGTCATCCCTACTTTTTATCCTAGCAATAGAGATTTTAGCTACCAAATTCAGACAAGTCACGAGGATCAAAGGAATAAAAGTGGGTGATGTAGAATTTAAAATGGAAAGCTTTGCAGACAATGTGGTTCTAAGTTTTGGATCCCCCCAAAATTGTTACAGTATGTAGATTTATGATCTATTTCAGGGTATAATAGCAATAGGAAGAAGACAAAAATGATAACAAAATTCTTAACACAACAATAAGAACAAAACTATAATATTTTTAGGTGATTGTGAGAATTAACCTGTTTGAAAAACATATCAATTATAGAATCATAGAATCATAGAGTTGGAAGGGGCCATACAGGCCATCTAGTCCAACCCCCTGCTCAACGCAGGATCAGCCCAAAGCATCCTAAAGCATCCAAAAAAAGTGTGTATCCAGCCTTTGCTTGAAGACTGCCAGTGAGGGGGAGCTCACCACCTCCTTAGGCAGCCTATTCCACTGCTGAATTACTCTGACTGAAAATTTTTTTCCTGATATCTAGCCTATATCATTGTACTTGTGGTTTAAGCCCATTACTGCGTGTCCTTTCCTCTGCAGCCAACAGAAACAGCATCCAGAAACAGCATCCTGCCCTCCTCCAAGTGACAACCTTTCAAATACTTAAAGAGGGCTATCATGTCCCCTCTCAACCTCCTTTTCTCCAGGCTGAACATTCCCAAGTCCCTCAACCTATCTTCATAGGGCTTGGTCTCCTGGCCCCAGATCATCTTCGTCGCTCTCCTCTGTACCCTTTCAATTTTATCTACGTCCTTCTTTAAGTGAGGCCTCCAGAACTGCTGCATCACACTGCCTGCTCATGTTTAGTTTACAATCCACAAGTACTCCAAGGTCTCGTTCACACACAGTGTTACCTAGAAGCGTATCCCCCATCCAGTAGGCATGCTTTTCATTTTTCTGACCCAGATGCAGAACTTTACACTTACCTTTATTAAATTGCATCATGTTCTCATTAGCCCATTTTTCCATTGTGTTCAGATCTCGTTGAACTCTGTCTCTATCTTCTGAAGTATTTGCCAGTCCTCCCAGTTTGGTGTCATCTGCAAACTTGATGAGTAGTCCCTCCACCCCCTCATCTAGATCATTAATAAATACATTAAAAAGTACCGGGCTAAGCACCGAGCCCTGAGGTACCCCACTACTCACCAACCTCCAGTCTGATGAAACACCATTGACAACAACTCTTTGAGTGCGGTTCTCTAACCAATGCCCTATCCACCTGACTATCTGAAAATCCAGATTGCAGTCCTTCAACTTATCCATCAGAACATCATGGGGAACCTTGTCAAAAGCTTTACTAAAATCCAAGTAAATGACATCAACTGAATTTCCCCGATCCAGCAAATCTGTTATTTGGTCAAAAAAGGAAACCAGGTTGGTCTGGCAAGACCTGTTGGAGACAAATCCATGCTGACTTCCTTGGATCACCAAATTGTCCTCCAGATGTTTGCAGATCACTCCCTTTAATATCTGCTCCATTATCTTCCCCACAACAGAGGTCAGACTTACTGGTCTGTAGTTTCCCGGGTCTGTAGTTTCCCGGGTCATCCTTTCCTCCCTTTTTTGAAGATCGGAATAACGTTTGCTCTCTTCCAGTCCTCCGGGACATCTCCAGTCCTTAAAGAGGTCCCGAAGATGATGGACAAGGGCTGTGCAAGTTTTCTGGAAAGTTCTTTGAGCACTCTCAGATGCATTTCATCTGGCCCAGGGGATTTGAACTCATCCAGTGCAGCTAAATGCCTCTCGACAACCTCTCCATCCATGTTAACCTGCCACCCAGACACTATCCTTTGGCTATGGCCATCTCTAGATCTGCCTAAACCCGTTGACCTGTGGGAAAAAAACAGATGTAAAATAGGCACTAAGCCTTTCTGCTTTCTCTGCATCTTCTGTTAGAGTTTGTCCATCCCCACCCAACAGTGGGCCTATTGCCTCCTTTACTTTACGTTTGCTCCTCACATAACTGAAAAATCTTTTCTTGTTACAATGGGTTTCCCTGGCCAATCTTAGCTCACTCTCAGCTTTGGCCTTTCTGATGATTGATCTACAGTGCCTAGTAACCTGTAGGTACTCTTCTTTAGAGCTCTGTCCTTCCCTCCATTTCCTGAACATTTTCCTTTTCCTTCTTTGTTCCTCTTGAAGTTCTCTGTTCATTCAAATAGGCTTCTTAGAGCTCCTGCAGTGTTTTCGTATTTCTGGAATAGTCATTGATTGAGCATGCAATAGCTCTTTTTTGAGTAGCGCCCACCCTTCACATGCTCCCTTCCCTTCCAGCATTCTCGTCCATGGTATGACACTCATCATGTCTCTGAGTTTATTAAAGTTTGCCCTACGAAAATCCAACATCTGCGTCTGGCTACAAGCTTCCTTGGCTCCCCATCTCAAAAGGAATTCTATGAGGACATGGTCATTTCCCCCTAGGGTCCCCACCTCCTTCACCTTATCCACCAACTCTTGCCTGTTGGTCAGTATTAAGTCCAGTATGGCTGAACCTCTTGTGGGTTCATCTACCATTTGATAAATGAAATTGTCAGCCAGGCAGGTCAGAAAGTTACATGAGTGAGGACGCTTCGCAGAGTTTGTTTCCCAGCACACATTTGGGAAATTAAAATCTGAGGGGAGGTTATACAAGCAGGATACAAATTTAGAATGAGAAACAGTTTAAAAATGGTGTATAAAAATGTATATATGGTATATAAATACGCAGAAGCAGATTGAGAACAAGTTTTCTATATAAATGTATTTTGAGCAGAAACATAATAGACTTTAATATATTAACAGTTACAGCTATGTAGAAATGTTACTAAATGTGTAGTAATGATGAAACTAATACTACCCCAAGAGATAATTAATTCATAGATAAAGGTAAAGGTATCCCCTGTGCAAGCACCGGGTCATGTCTGACCGTTGGGGTGACGCCCTCTAGCGTTTTCATGGCAGACTCAATACGGGGTGGTTTGCCAGTGCCTTCCCCAGTCATTACCATTTACCCCCCGGCAAGCTGGGTACTCATTTTACTGACCTCGGAAGGATGGAAGGCTGAGTCAACCTTGAGCCAGCTGCTGGGATTGAACTCCCAGCCTCATGGGCAAAGCTTTCAGACTGCATGTCTGCTGCCTTACCACCCTGCGCCACAAGAGGCTCCTAATTCATAGAATGTCTTAAAAATTATAATGAAAGGGTTGTTTTATACACTCTGTAATATATAATTATCCTTGATATTTATAATTATGTTACATAACTCCTCTTTTCCTTTTAGTATCCCCTCTGCACTATTACTTTGTTTCCTGAAATATTTGAGATATATATATATCCAAAAAGAAGAAAATCACAGCAATTCCTACATTATTAGGACAACGTAACATGAAATGGCTCTGAGGTTGTGGCTTGTCATGTACTTCCTAGATCAGTGTTCCTTAACCCCTGGGCTGCAGACCGGTAGCAGGCTGTGGAGCCCTCGGTACCGGCCGTTGGCGGGGGGGAGGGAGGCACGGGTGCCACCGATTGTTCCCGGCGCAGGAAGTGACACGCTGCAGGGGGGAGGTGCAGGCGCCGGTGCCTCCCTCCCCCCCAGTCCCTGGGCCTCCTTCTCTCTCCCCCCCCAGTCCCCAGCCCAAAAAAGGTTGGGGACCACTGTCCTAGAGGCTATGTTGTAATGGCTCCTGTCCTTTACTCCCCTGAACCCCGGTAATATAGGCATTCCTTATTCATGTTTGTCTCTTAGAATGGGGTGCTGCTTCTGGCACAGCTTTTGAATGAAGATCCTGTCCTGCAGCTGAAATGCAGAACTTATGAGATTCCACGGCATCCTGGAGTTACAGAACAGGTACTAGGACTGATATTTTTTGTGCAGTGAAATTATCACAAGAGACAAGCTGCCATTGTACCAAAGTGAGGCCACTTTCTCAGAGTAAGTCCCATTGCACAGTAAATGGTATCCAGTGCTGTTTTTTTCTTTGGCTATAGGGGCTGGTTTCAAGGGTAACACTGAAGCATGTTACTGCAGAAGTGGTTGACATTCTTCTTAATTTTTTTAAATACAGAATGAGGAAATGAGTATCTTGTATCCTTCTGCAATTGTGACTATTGATGGTTTCAGCCTATTTCAGTCCCTTCGTGCTTGTCGAAATCAGGTAGCAAGAGGTAAGTCTAGGACAAAAGTCAGCTTTTCATTGGGCTTTTCATGGCGAAAGGAGTTAAACCGTGTTGCTCCCTGTCAGCACCTAAAGGGAAGTTAATAAATTGTTGAGTGGCAGAAGGAAATGCTGTTCTTTGTGTAAACCTGATAATGATCAGACAACTGCACACTGGTTCCTACAGAACAGCCTCATTGGGGGGGGGTCCCCCAACTTTCATCACTGCGTTTAGTGTAGTGGTTAGGAGTGCGGACTTCTAATCTGACATGCCGGGTTTGATTCCCTGCTCCTCCTCCACATGCAGCCAGCTGGGTGACCTTGGGCTTGCCACAGCACTGATAAAGCTGTTCTGACCGAGCAGCCTTAGCTTTGAGTAAAGTAATGAACTATTGAACAACTGTGTACAAACTCAGTGGCTAAGACAGTTTGACATATTTTACCTGTGCTGCTCATTGCTTTATTCATTTGAGGTTGATGTGCTAGCAAATAATTCTATATAATCTCTCTACCTATTTCATGATATGGGCAGCTGCAGCTTCAGGCAACGAGAATGTTCAGCCACCTCCATTAGCGTACAAGAAATGGGGCCTGCAGGATGTGGATACCATAGTCGATCATGTTAGTGTTGGTAGGTATCGTCACGTTGGTCAACAGCATTGCACTAGAAGCTCTGTTCCAAGAGTCACTATGTGAGCACTTTAGAGGATTAGTAAAAGAAATAAGTATTTATGTAATACTTAAACTACTTCTCAAATACTAAAAGAGCAAACTTTATAACGACCCTATAACATCAGAGTCCAGTAGCACCTTTAAGACCAACAAAGATTATTCAAGGTGTGAGCTTTCAAGTGCAAGCACTCTTCCTCAGACTATCTTGCACTCGAAAGCTCACGCCTTGACCTTTGTTGGTCATAAAGGTGCTGATTTTATTGTGCTACTTCAGACCAACACGACTACTCATTTGAATTTATAACAACCCTATAAGATATAGCCATGTAATTATCCCCATCCTGAAGTTGGCTTCCCTAAAGCCACCTAGCAGGTACCCAGCAGAAAGTTTGAAGCAGGAGATTCCTGATTCACAGGTCGCCTGTGTAGCTGTTTCCTCATATGAGTCAGTTGGTGCTGTTTTGCTAGTCCAAGAGGCAGCAGATTAGTGGTCATCACCAGTAATCTTCTTCTCCTAAATACTGTAGTCCCAGAATTTATGCACTGGTGTAGCTCTGTGCAAATCTTTTGATAGTTATGGACCTTTCCTTCCTTCCTCCTTCCCTCCCTGCTATAAAGCTTTATTTCAATATAAAGTATGCTAAATAAAATGTTTATATGTCAGACTTTTATATGGGCACTTATGGTGCAATTCTGTGTTCAATTACTCCATTCTCTCAACACACGTAGATTGGGATTATCTGTGTATAAGATTTTACTCTTTAGCAGCTTCACAAAATGGCATCTTTTGTTTTGCCCCTGAACTTATGAACATGCTTGGGCCTGATTTCTTGAAATGTCATAGCATTTTTTTTGTTTTTTTAATAATAGGTATCATGACTCTGTCACCTTTTGATCAAATGAAGACTGCTTCCAACATTGGTGGATTTAATGCAGCTATAAAGAATAGCCCTCCTGCCATGTCTCAGTACATCACAGTAGGGTCAAATCCCTTCACTGGTTTCTTTTATGCCCTTGAGGTAAGCATGGACTATGAATTGGAAGCTGGACAAAGAACATTGCCTTGTTTATTAATTTGGTCTTGAATCAATCTCTTATTCTGCTGACATCCTTACCATAGGTTCTCTATATATTTTCAAAATGCCCACCTGGGTGATGGCTCATTGCCTGGTCCGGGTGTTTTGGGATCGTTTGCCTATTGTACAGTACCCCAATAGAGTGACCACTAGACTGGAAAACCTTTTACGATTTAATCAACTGCAGAAGAATAAAATGACACAGGAGGGTTGGTCCCAAAAGAGCTTGTGCGTCAAACAATAGAGATACATGAAAGGATATAACTCTTCAGAGCCGGCAAGAGGGCTTTGGACCCAAGGGAAAGCGGCTGCGGGGCGGGAGGGGAGGGGAGTATTTCTTTTCCCTTCGGCCCCCGAAGCCCTCTTGCTGGCTCACAGAGCCAACGACAGGGAAGCCTTTCAAAGCCCATTTTTAAAATGGGCTTTGATACTAGTTCTAAGATATTTGGGATGGTGGATTGGAGGTTTCAGAGCAAAGCACATGGATTTAAAAATGCAGGGTTTTTCAAAGTGCAGTAATACATCATAGATATCCATTGAGATGTGAGCCCCTTTCCTTAAAGAAAAAAATCTACCAATGGCTTTAAAGTAAGCGATTGTTTTTAAGAAAATATTCTTATTTCAATATGATCTTTTGATATATCAACAAAAAGTTCTGAGGTATAAATGATGAGCATCAGCCAGCATGTCAGTGTTCCACAGTATATGATGCCTTCTTACTTAGGAAAAACTATTAACCTTGTGCAGTACTTTCATTGCCTGCATCTGGCCATCCTTTTTTTAAGGAAAGGGGGGCCTCTTAGGCATGATACAGTTGCAATGGGTAGCTGTGGGTTATCATTGCCTTCCCAGGCCCTTGCCCCCCTCCCAGCTCATGCTCTCTGGCTGCCTCACCTCTTGCCAGCAGTCAAGTAGAGCGGGCTGGTAGTGGAGGGGGATGTTGCCAGGGGCAGGACAGCCTACCTGATTGGCCATTCATTGGATGGACAGCCAGCGAGGCACGCAATGAGTGCAAACTCCTCCCACCACCCCTTCCCCATTTTATTTATGTTTACAGATTACAGATGTGTTAAAGAGAAGAGCCCAAATAGTGATTCATGGGTTTAGCAGAAAAATAGACCTTCAGAAAATCAAAGTTTTCTCTCACACTTTGCTTGGCCTTAGAGGGGGCGGAGGGGTAGTGTGAGTCAAAGGATCCTCTAAGCTCATTCGCATAGTGCCTTTTAATACTCCAGATGATGGTTCTGTGCTACGTGCCAATTAGAATAGCAAGGTTGCCATGTGGGGACCTTCACTCATGTTGACTGTAGTGCAGTTTGTGTGTGTGCAACTGTGTACTTTCATTGGTTGGTGTGATGAACACTGTGTGCAAGGAGCAAATAAAATATAATAGGCCCTTCAAGGTTTCAGTCAGTTGTCCATTGCTGTAATTGGGCCAATTTCCTGTCTGTGAGCAACGTGCCCTTAAGGAATCATTGATTATTTTGATTCTTTATAAACCCCCTTTTAATCTTTCCTTAGGGTAGTTCACAGCCACTCCTGTCTCATGTTGCTTTAGCTGTTGCCAGCAAGCTGACATCTGCATTATTTAATGCTGCCAGGTAATGATGGTCAAAATAACACTGTCACATAGATTAGATGGAAACTCCAGTGACTTTGCATTTTATGGGGCTGGGTATATTCTTGAACTTTTGGCAATGACACTGCTGATTTTTCTAATTCTAGTGGTTGGCTTGGCTGGAAGCACAAGCAGGAAGAAGAGTCAATACAGAAGCAAAAACCCAAAGTAGAGCCTGCAACTCCTTTAGCTGTAAGGCAAGTGTTAATAGGGATTCACGCTAACAGGAACATTTCTGAATGGTTCGCTACCCTTTTTCCATTCTGGGCTAATAGGTCATCCCAACATTTTTAGAGCCTTCACTCATCTCGTCACTGAAGTAGTGAAGCAATAGGAGACAAAGCCCAGTTTTGTAGCTGTGGCTTACTACTGTTCTGATTCAGTATTAGGCAACTTCATGCGAGTTCTAATGCTGCTGCTCCCCTCCGTGCCCTGCGGATTAAGAGCATGGGTTAGTTCACACTGGCTGCTGGCTTCCACTGGGAGTACTGGCAGGCTTGTGCATCAGTGATGGTTGTGGGTAATGTCTTAGAAAAGGATAGGTGTTTGACCGAAACATGCACCATCCAATAGGATTCACTGCAGGAAGACGGGAAGCATTTTTATGATAGTTGTTTTCCCTGTTTGCTATGCTTGGAGGGTGTTTTCCAAGAGTGAAGCGTTACTCTCTGTGTGCTGAATTCATGTCCTGTTGATTTTTGCTTAGTGCTATTTGTGTGAAGCCATCAAGCGTGTCGTTTCTGATCATTATTTGTTTGGCTATAGGTTTGGAATTCCAGATTCCCGTCGTCATGGCGAGAGGATATGCCTTTCTCCCTGTAACTCTTTGGCAGCAGTAACTGATGATTTTGGAAGGGTTCTTCTGTTAGATGTTACAAGAGGACTTGCTATCCGCATGTGGAAGGGTATGACAATGTGGGAAAAACTTTTTGGGGAGGGGAGAGGTAAGATGGTAGCTAAATCTTAATGAAGGTATTTAATTTCATTTTTGGCTCAGTTAATTATATTATGGTGATTATTGATAATGTTAAAAAGTAAATGTTGTGATTTAGAAAGTATTACAAAGAATTTTTGAAACAATAGCTCCTATAGTGTGACAATATCTTGGCTGTTTCTTCATGTACATGTAGGTTTTCGTGGACATACTGGCCTATTTGTATTGGCAGAGTGGAGTGCTCTTTTGGGGGCATAGTCAGTTAGGCAGTCCCTCAAGTATGCCAGGACTTGAGGGTCGATACCAAACCTTGAACTTATCTCCTCCCACTGCTGAATCTGCCATATCCTCCAATAGTTGGTATTCCCAACCCTACTAGGCCCTCCCCTTCCTTATCCTAAGCCTCCCTTATTGGACAAACAGGCAGGTTTGTTTCGATGCACAGGCATCCATACCCTCTTTCTCCCTCACATTTTTTCATATGCTGAACGAAAGACTTGGGCAAATGGGTGAGCTCTAATGGGAGGATCTGTGGCAAATCTTCTCATTTCATGCTGAGAGGGGGGCAGAAACCCATTTCTCAGTGCTCTTGACTGAGGAGATAAATACTCGGCCATAGCCTGTTCATATTTCAGATACATTTGAGGAGCAAAGAGCCTTTGGGCTGCGTTGCTGTTGTTTTTAAGCTTGCAAGTCATTGTAGCTGGCCATTTTAAAATATGACCCTGGGTGAAGAATATTTCTTAACCAGAGCAAGAAGAGAAGGTGGATGGGAGGAGAGCAAAGACATGGCATGATGGTGTGGGAGGCAACTTTTTCGACAGTTCCTTTTTGGAAAGAACAATATAAATTGGGGCTGGTGTACCTGGATGCCGGAAACAGGGTGCCCTGCCTGCAGTCCCTCAGACGGGTGAAGCTTGGAAGAAAGAAGGTGCTATATGGAGAGCGGCTCTGGCTTGGCTCTTCAGCCTCATTGTGCTGGTCTGGAAATTGCAGCCTTGCTCCTTACTTGTTGGCCCCACTGCTGTCCTGAGTCAAAGGAAGGCAGCCTTATGGGGCCATGTCCGTGGTTTTGCTCTCATTTACAAGTACTTCTTAAAAGGGTAGAATAGGCATTGCTCTGAATATTTGCCTCTCCGTAATAACTGCCTGTAGGACAAAGCGTACAGGGTTTTTGCATGTGTTTTGCTGTGGATTCACTGTTATAGTTGCATTGACTGGTCACAGGAGGAGCAGGAGCCTTGTGGGATTAGGGGTGGAGAAGGGAGTGAGCATGGCAGTAGTAAAGGGAGGGGCAGGGAGGCTGGCAGGGGAAACAGAGGAAAAACGTTGATCAGGGCTGGGTGTGAGGAGTGTCTGCTTCAATGTGACCAGCAGGGCTTGATGTCAGCAAGTTAATGAATTCCTTTTCTTTTATTCTCAGGTTACCGTGATGCACAGGTTGGGTGGATTCAGACTGTGGAAGATCTTCATGAAAGGGAAGCTGTTGGCGGTTCTCAGGGGCCAAGCAGAGTGGCTCAATTTCTTGTGATTTATGCTCCCAGAAGAGGAATTCTGGAGGTGTGGAGCACACAACAGGGCCCAAGGGTTGGCGCCTTCAATGTAGGGAAACACTGCAGGTGAGAACTAAAAGCAGGTGGAAAGAGAAGCAGAGAGTGGCAGTGTTGAAGACTGTCACCACTGTTGATCTTCCCTCCTCCATTTTATTTGTACTATAACCCTGTGAGGTATTTAAGCTGAGAGTATGTGACTGGCCCAAGGTCAGCTAGCAGGCTTCCATGGTGGAGTGGAAATTTAAGCCTGTCTTCTCAAGATCACAGCCTGACACTAACCTAATTATGCTGGCTCATACAGCTCCAAAACCAAAAATGGAGGTTTAACAGCCAACGAGTTTTCCAGGGAGTACACAGGGCTTAAATGGAGCATCTAAAGATGCAGTTATTCCATGCAACCTTTTCACAACCTTTTTACTTACCTTTTCTAAAAAAGACTCCCCAGAAATTCATTTGGTCATGATTGGGGTGAGTGGTATCTATAACCAAATATCCCAAACTTGTGTTTATCATCTCTGTTGGGTGGTAACTTGTTATAAAAAGGAGTTGAGCCTGTTCAGGAGTCTGAAGCAACCATCTCTGTTATTTGTTTTCAGGTTTGTCCATGTAAATTAAAATTGTGCCTGTAAATTAAAAATGTGTTGAATTCAGCTGTATCTTTCAGTGCCATAGAAATGAGAGGAAGGGTAGGCAATCATAAGCCGCTTTGAGATTCCTTTGGGTAGTGAAAAGCAGGGTACGTAATTCTTCTAATTAAAATTACTCCTTGGTATTCACTGGTCTGGTGAAAAGTCTTCCCTGCATGAGGGAAAATACTGCTTGTTGTTCATTTGACACCCCCCCCCCCACTTTTCACTGTAATAATTACATTTGTGTTTCAGGTTGCTGTATCCTGGCTATAAAATAATGGGCCTGAACAATGTAACAAGTCAGGGCTGGCAGCCTCAGACTTACCAAATCTGCCTCGTTGATCCAGTGTCAGGAACAGTAAAAACTGTTCATGTCCCTTTCCATTTAGCCCTGAGGTAAGACTTATCGAATGACAACTACTGTACAGCCAAAACAGTTAACACAACCTTTTATTAGAGCATGGTAAGCCAGCAGGTTCCTCTGCTGTTTCAAAGAAGCACTAGGGGCTGTTCTCAGAGACTACCAGGTATGCGTTTGTTGCTATATTTGTGTTATGGGAAATCCAGACTTTAAGAGATGTTGCATTTTCTTTTTTTTATAAGAATTTTTATTTTTATGATAGTATACAGAATCACAGAAAGAATCACAGAGTTGGAAGGGGCCATACAGGCCATCTAATCCAACCCCCTGCTCAATGCAGGATCAGCCCAAAGCATCCTAAAGCAGAAGAAAGAAGAAAATAGATTTTAGTTACAGTATGTCCCTGCTTTCTGATCACTTGAGAGATAACTGTTTTGCTGAGGGGGACAGGAAGTCTGTGTTGCTGCCCTAACAGGTCCATTGCTCTGAGTGAACAGTGGTTTATGGCTGTCTGAATGTGTTGTTGGGTCACCAGAGATGAGCAACACAGTTTCCTCTCTGAGGTTATTGTTTGTGCTTTTAAAGTATTTGCTAATTTCAGGGAACGAGTGCTTTCTTTCAATGAATCCACAAATAAATCCTCTACAAAAAACCAACTGGAAGTCAAAAGACTGCTGAAAACTGGATGATGAGAAAAGCAGGAGGAGAATACTGTGGTTGTCATGCTTTGGTTGTGGTTTCTTAGAGGCTCTTGTCGGGCCGTTTTTGGAGTGCTGGGTGAGGGAGACCTCGGTCTGATCCAGAAAGGCACTTCTGTGCTCCCCCACTATAATTTCATAGGCCTTTTTTGTTTTTGTTTGCGTAACTAGTTCTTTCAAGGTCGTGTGCTTCCTTTTCTGCCACTGCAGTGCACATGAACTCATTTTGTATGCAAGCAATTTCACTGTCTGCTTATTTAAAATATCTTCCAGTGATAAGAAAAGTGAACGGGCAAAAGATATGCATCTAGTGAAGAAGTTAGCTGCTTTGCTGAAAGCTAAAACATTAAATCTTGGTAGGTTGGCTATTTTTTAAAAAGAACTATTTCTGTCTTGTCTTTTTGAGGGTTGCACTAAGCATCAAAAGAAGAGGGCCTTTATTCATTATTTTTTACTCAGGTGTTTAGCAGGAGTTGTGTAATATTCATGTTTCATTCATTGGTAGTGGGAGTTACATAATATTCATGTTTCATAAATCTGTGCTGTGTTCTATGTTACATCCTTAGACAAATCTTACAGTTTGTTAGCACAGCCTCACAGTAGTTCATAATCTGCCAAAATTGCTTGAATTGGACCACATGCTATATACATATTCTCCATTTGATTTTTAATCAATCAGGCCCTATCAACTCCGCTTCAGTGAGCAACATGTTGCTTTTCACCATTTGAAATAGCAGTTTAGAAAGCCGGCCTGGTGCAGTGGCTAAGAGCTGCAACCTCTGAACTGGAGAACTGGGTTTGATTCCCCATTCCTCCACATGCAACCTGCTGGGTGACCTTGGGCCAGTCATAGTTCTCTCAGGGCTCTCTCAGCCCCACCTATCTCACAGGGTATCTGTTGTGGAGAGAGGACAGGTAGGAGATTGTGAGCTGATTTATGACACCTTTGTGTGGTAAAAAGTGGGGTACAAAAAACCTTTTAATTTTAAACTTCCAGAATGTGACACATTCTGACAATCCCTTGTATCTGTGCATGGGAAATGCAACTCTTCCACCTTTGAACGCTTCAGGAAATGCTCACATTCCCAGGATACAGGCTTGACAATGTACTTAGAAGGATGTTAGCACATTATAGGGTGGCACTGTAAACCTTCTTTAATTTGACTTTGGTCCAGATGAGTAGTGGGTGGGGTGGGGTGGGGTGGGCTAGTTCAGTTATGTGCAAACTTCCTGCATGTGTGCACACATCAAGTGGCTTATTCCGCTAGTGACCTTTAGGGAGGCTCTGCAAGAGCAGTTTCATTGTCTCACTCTGCTTGATGAATATAATAATGTAAACAAATAGCCTTTATGAAAACTGCTTTTTCTAATCCTCTTGATAATAGTCTATATTCTCTTCCCAGATGTGGTTGAAGCCGAAGTGAAGGAATTAATTCTTGATATTAAATATCCTGCTACTAAAAAACAGGTAATTAGCCCCTGTATGCGGTTTGTCATGACTGTGTGTGTGCTTACCAGTGTGCTTCCGTGTGCAAACATTCAGGTCTTTAACTGGAGAGACAGTTGCCATCAGCTTAATCAGTGTATTCACTTGGATTCTGCCTAGATAGCGGTTGACGCAATTGGGGGTAGGTTCTGCTTCTCTGCCCCCATGGGAAACCTCTTCTTCTGCAGAATAGCATCTTGGGTAGTGTTTATGGCTGCTGTGGGGTGAGAGAACTGGTGAAAGACTTCCCTTCTGCTAGTTGACCCGACCTGGGTAGCCACGGCAAGCCTGATCCCATCACAGCTTGGAAGCTAAGCTGTGCCGGCCCTGGCTAGTGTTTGGATGGTGGTTCCTCCAAGGGACACTGCGGGACATAATGGGGAGGCAGATAATGGCAAACCACCTGTGAACGTCACTTGCCTGGTTGCCAAACAATCCATGGATCGCCTGGCTTCTCTGCCATATAATAATATATAATAAATAAATGTGCCAGTGGAACTGTTTTGTGTGGCTTAGCAGTGGTCTTCTGGCCCTACTGACAAGCTTATATAGGGAGAAGCTCTTAGCTTTCGGTAGCAGTCATTACCTCTCTAGATAAAACTCACTTGCCACTTCGAAAACAGTTCTGCTGTGTATCATAGGCATGGTTTATAGACTTTCCCATGAATTTATGAACCTGGTTTGTGAGATCAAATCCATTTAGTTAGGGTTTTACAGTCCTGTTTTGTAACAAGTGACTTATGGAGGCTACTTCAAAGCCACCAGAATTTCCTGTTTCAAGAGAAGGCAACATTAATCTGTGTAGAAAATAGTTCTGGTTTGTATTGCATGTGACACCTGTATTAGTTCTTTAATCGTAGCTTGGAATTGAGAAATATTTGTTGTTATATATAAATGTGTATTTTGAAATTTAATTTATTTTTTTTACTAAGGCTTTGGAAAGCATCCTGGCAAATGAGCGTTTGCCTCTCTCTTCTCTAACAACCATTGCACAAACATTAATGGATACCTTAAGAAATCAGGGTAAGAGGAAATGTATTTTGGAATAATTAGTTCTGTTACTGGGATCAGTAGTAGAAAATGAGAGGCGAATTGCTTTCTGGTTTCCTTGATGACTGCTACAAATGTCAGAACTTTCATGATTTCATTTGTGGCCGGCAGTTATTGGAAAACAGATTGAATTTCAGATAAGATAAAGAAGAGGGACCTTGTAAGGAATGGTGTGTGTGTGTGTGTCTTTTTTCTTTCCACTCTTCCTTTCTGTAATGAGTTGACCAGAGAAGAGGGTTACCCTTTCAGAAAGCTTTCTTTATTTAATAACTAAAACATTTATAAGCCACCTTGTCGGGCATCTACTGGCCTGACTGCGGTCCCTCCCACCGAAGAAGCTGCTGCTAAAAGTAGAGAGTCCTGCTTGCTAGTTGGAGGCTCAGGCAGGAGAGAGAATGTCAGACGAAGCCCCAAGCAGTGAGGAGAGAAGGAGAATGCAGAACTGCTTGTTGGCAGGCCTTGGGGTGACACCCCAGGACGGGGACACCCGTTGAGAAAGCTTGGTGTCTGGAAGTGGGGAGGTGGGAGGAGGAAAGCCAGGATGCCCTCTTGAGCATTTGCGGGGAGGGAAAGGATAAAAGGGAGACTGTGACTAAGGTTGGGGAGGAAGCAAGGTGTGGGGATAGTGCTACAAACTGCCCCATGCCCAGGGGCTTGGTTGAAATCAGCTGCTGACCCCACTCCATTCTGAGACCTTGCAAGAGCCTCTCTCCTTCTTCCCCTCACAGTGGCTGAGGACGGCATCCTTCCAAGGAATAGCCTTTCTCTATAAAGTAGGCCTTCGAGTATTGGGAAGGAAGGGAATTGCATCTGTGATGTGACCACTGCAGGGAAGGAACTGGGTTCAGACTGCAACCTTCTCTGAGCCCAGTTTTCTACCTCCTGTTCCCCTGTGGCTGCTTTGGCAGCGGGGAGGGGGGGCTGAATCCTATGGTAATTTTCCTGCTGCAGTGAGGGCAGGGGGCAGCACTGGCACATTGCTTCTGTTCCTGGGGATTCTCCGTGGCTATGGCCACCACGCCCCAAGCCAGGAATTTGGGAGTGATCTTGGATGCTTCGATGACTATGGAGGCTCAGGTCAAGACAGTAGTCCGTCAGGCAATTCTACGTCCACCAGGCTCGGCTACTAGCGCCCTACCTGTCCCCTGAACATCTAGCCATGGTGATCTATACGATGGTCACCTCCAGAATTGATTTCTGTAACTCGTTCTACGTGGGCCTGCCCTTGTCTCTGACCTGGAAATTGCAACTGATGCAAAATGCAGGTACTATGGTCCTCACAAGTACACTTTGGAGGGCCCATATCCAGCCTGTGTTGATGTAGCTGCATTGGTTGCCAGTTGTGGCCTGGATCAGGTTCAGGGTTTTGTTTTTGACCTTTAAGGCTCTTCATGGTCTGGGACCCATGGATCTGAGATACTGCTTGTTGTCCTATGCCCCCTGCAGGGCCTTGCGCCCTGCGGGTTCCAACTTGTTGGTCATTCCCAGCCCCAGAGAAGTACACCTGGCCTTGCAGGGCAGGTCCTTTTTGGTCCTGGCCCCTACCTGGTGGAATGAGCTCCTGGAGTCCATTAGTGTGGTGAGGTGTCACACCCCTCTCCACTCCCCTGGCTGTTAGTGGGGGCTGTTACATAATGTGTTGTCATTTCTGCCATGTGGTTTTTGTATTTTTCTTAATTTTATGGGGGTTTAATTGGGGATTATATTATTGTTTGCATCTTTGAATGTAACCCACCACAAGCCATCTTGTCTGGGAGTGGTGGGTAATAAATCCAATAATAATAATAATAATAATAATAATAATAATAATAATAATAAAGCAATCTTGTGACTTTTGGAGGGTGACATTGGTGGTCATTCCAGCTACTGCTATTAGTCTGCAAAGGTCAAGGTTTTCTAATATCAGCACAAAGCCCCACCCTATTTGCCAACCTGCATTCTTTACAAGTAGCTTAGTGGCAGGAAATTTCACAAATGCATAAGTAGCAATATCATTTACTGAATATCTTTTTAAATGCAGGTTTCTAACAAACTCATTGCTGTATGTAAATTTGCATCAAATAGACCTTGTATTCACATTGTATTGCAGCAATATTTCTGAACTGAAACTGGTACAAAGGTTGAGAGTAATGTGCTTGAAAAAGTGCCATATAGTTTTGGGGCTCCCCTATTATGTGGTAATTAAACCTACATTTGGTGAATGTAAATTGAATTAACTAAATTACCTTGGCTTGATTTGAGATTTCCAGTTTTGAGAACCATTGATTCTGCTTATGGAGAAATAAGCATGAATGTGCTCATCACATGTGGCAGTGCTTGTGTGGAATTGGGATATTTATTTATTTATTCATTTACTTACTTATTTATTACTTTTTATACCACCCTCCTCTGAGGCTCAGGGTGGTTCACATAAAACATAAAGGAGCAGGAACAGTACAGAGAAATCGGTAACCATAAATAGCAATCAAACAATAAATCAGCAATAATAAATAACGATCAAACAATAATAAACAGTGCGAACAGTAGAATTTATAACTATAACATACAAACGGACCCATGATTAGTCGGTTCAGGTGTTGGATTTCACAGGAGGGGAGGTTCAGGGGCCCAGTGGAGGATGTTGGTTCCAGTCGGCCTCAACCATAAGACATGAAATATTACTATGTAGGTTGTTGGCTTTGAACAGAGGTGCCATAAATGGGAAATGCTCTAAACCAGCATTTGAAATCTTCTGGCTAGCCCACTTCTGTCCTCAGTGTTGCATTTTTGCCACATTCAGTCTCCGTTTTCAGAGTGACAGTTTCTTTGCCTGTAGGCAAAATTCACCCAAGATAGTCTCTCTCTGTTTTTTTTGTTAATTTTTAAAAGAAATGTCTCGGAATCCTTGTGTTCACTAGGAATAGTTGTGTCACAAGGCACAAAGCAATCTCGCAGCAATCTCGCGACACATTCATTGAGATGCCCCCGTGTCTTTATTTCTGCCTGCGTCTTTAGAGGGAGAGTGCGTGGATGAAGGGCTGCTACGGTTCTGCACAAGCAAACTGAAGCTGCTGCAACTTCATGAGTCAGTCAGCAAGATCCACAGCCTGGCCGTGCAGCCGGATGTGGTGCCGTCTGAGAACGTGAGTAACTTAAAGGTTTTGTTTCTCGCTAGGGAATGAAATGAAGCCTCTTTGGAGGTGTTTCAAAAGCATTCCCTTTCATAAAGAAGCTCATATATCCAAGGAAGGGTGTCTAATGAGCCCTGCCTAAAGCAAGGTTCTGGGCTTGTGTCTAAGTTCTTCATAACCAGAGCTGGCATTCTGTATCAAGGAAAACAGATTTTGTATTTAAAAAAACTGTGGTAGGATCATGTATGGATATATGGGCTAGTTAGTTATGGGGCCAGGACATCTGGGACAGAGCAGAGGGAGGCTTCTCTTTTCCTTGGTGGCCCGTATCTGACCCATCCTGGGTTATGGGTTTTCTCCAACCTGACTCTTTGTTTACTTTGGTTGGCTCTCCTTTGGTATGGATCTTGCACCCCCAAAGTCTGCCGCAGGAATCAAGGCCTCCTGGGGAACCCACCTATAAATATGGAATATGCTGCAGGTACAGGGTGGCAAAGTGTATCTGAAGAAGTGTTAAAAAGGTGCCACTGGACTCAAACTTTGTCCCAGTGGACACTGTTAAGAGAATGGGTTATACCCAACCAATGCTGCGCAACCTTCACTCTTCCATGTTTGTCTTTTTTCACTTTTAAGGACTTGGCTAAACTACTCAGATTAGACGAAAAAGAGTTTGCTAGGCTGCAGATGCTCCTGGAGAATTACAAGCTGCAGGACACCCAACATTCTGTTCATTTTGCGGAAGATAAAGCTGAAGTGTTGCCTGTGCAAACTTTCTTAGAGCATTTGGAGTGTGAAGAGGACATGATTGAGGTGAAGAAGCTAGAAGAAAGAGACTATGTAGCTTTAGGTAAGAGCCTTTTGTTGCTAGGCTTTGCCTTGCCATTTATTCTTTTGTTTTCTCTTTATTTCCAACTAAAGCAATTGGCTCCCTAAATGGTGTGGGATTAAAAATTAATTCAGTTGTCAGTTGCAATACAATTTGGGCTAGGATCTTAATCTGGATGTGATGTTCAAGTAGCTCTTCTCATTGCAGCCTTGCTGGTGGTAGTGATGGCCATGTGCGTAAATAGCTTTAAAAGAGGGCTAGGTAGCTACATGTAGCATAAGGTTGTCATCGGCTGCTAGCTGTGGTGACTGAAGGGGACCTCCGAATCCCAGCGCTAGAAGGTAACATCAGGGGAAGGCCTCGGCTTCAGAAGAAGAGCCAATTTGGTGTCATAGATAGAGCAGCAGACTCTAATCTGAAGAATCAGGTTTGATTCCTCTCTCCTCCACATGCAGCCAGCTGGATGACCTTGGGTCAGTCACAGTTCTCTCAGAGCTCATTCAGCCCCACCTGTCTCATAGGGCTTCTGTTGTGGGTAGAAGAAGGGAAGGCAACTGTAGGCCATTTTGAGACTCCTTTGGGTAGTAAAAAGGTGAGATACAAAAAAGCAGCTCTTCTTCTCTGTAGTTGGCCCTCTAGAGGAACTAACTGGTTAGCTACTGTATGAGGCAGGAGGTTGGACTAGGTGGACTTGTTCTGATCCAGCAGGGCTCTTCTTATATTCTTATGGTAGGTGGGAGCTCTCAGTTGGAGGTGGAATGGAAGGGAGCCTGGTTGCTTCTTCTCTTTTGTCTGGCCTTCATTGGGAGGAGGACAACTGTTAGCTGCTTCATGCTTAAGAGGTGTGCTTCAGTCCTGTGACTCCTTGCAGGTGTGGGGACTCCAGGATACAGATGGAAGTTTCCTCCTCTCTGTTTGTGATGTGAGTGCTGCTGCCCTATTGATTTCAAGGAAGGAGTTCCCTGTATAAACACTGGAGTGAACAAGGGGCTGTGGATTCGAATGATATTGTTATCTGTGTGAGACAGCCCTAAGGGATGCCCAAAATTGCTGACGTTTTACTAAACACCTCTCCCTAATCAGATGTAGTGTGTGGGAATAAATTTAGAAGGAGGTGAGAGGAACATATGTTCCTGTCATCAGTATTAAATGGTGAACATGTTAGCTGCTCAAAATCTCTGAGTGCTTTTTGTTTAATAGTCCCTGAAAAGGAAGATAATAAAGTCCTAGAAGAAGGTGAAGCTTCCGTTTTAATGACAGGAACTGTGTTTGGTGTTTTCTATCCTCCTTCCCCCCCCCCCCCCCCCGGTATGTACAGGACGCTTTTTTTTCTGGAAATGTTTACATGGTGAGAGTTCAACAGAAGAAATGTGCAATATCCTGGTGTCGGCAGGATTTAGTCCCCAACGGTTACTGGTGAGGAGCAATTCATCTTCTAGGATTTTACTCTTAAAATTGGGTCTTGATGGACCTGTTTTGTACCTGATTTCTCATGCGTAAACAAGTATGAAAGGAGGAGAAATTGCTTAGGGTTACAACCCAAAAGATGCTGCTGGGGAGGTGTGGAAAGACAAGGCAGAGGCATGACAAGGGGTCTCTTGCTGGGGGTATGAAAACTTTCCCTGGGCCTCGTAGGTTTTGGGGTGGCAAGCGTAGTGACGGGTGCTGCTGCCAAAAGACTCCTAGTCAGATTGGCCTTGTTGAGTGGATGTGACTGGTTGGGCATGGAATGGGTACCTCAGCTTGGGTGGGCGTGTTGTGTACCTCAGGTCTGTAGGGGCCTGAATGCTGTGAAGAGAGAGAGTGTGAGAGAGAAAGAAGCACAGAGAGAAATCCAGCCCTTAGGAACTAGCAAGTGGAAATTGGATGGCTTATTTCAGTCCCCTTCAGAACTGAGGGCCCCCAATCTTGACTGCCATTCAACCTGGACATGAATGTGTTTCCATTTTTAAGAGAAGGCTTTCTCAAAGCAGGTTTATTTTCCCCCCTTCTCAGTCCCTGCTTCTCAGTGTGTGGCTTTCCAAGGAAAAAGACATTCTTCATAGGACACGGTCCATTTGCTGCCTTCATGCCGCGTTGTCCCTTCTGAGCAAAATGACTGGTAAGATGAGCTCACAGGATGGAAGCGAGCCAGGCCTTATTCTTTAAAAAAATGCTCCATTGTCCTGATGATGATAGTTATAATTAAAACTCTGAGCAAAGCCAAAGTTAGTGTGGTGTTAAATGCATTTCAGAATAAACGAGCCAGGGAATCAATTTAGACGCCTGCTTTGGGGAGACGTGTGGGGTTTCTGCTGCGTTCTCATCACAATATCACGGAGGCCTGAACTTTTGCATGATGGCGTGCAGCAGGCCTCTCGAGCAACCGGCTCCACGGCTGGTGGAAACTTCACCTGAGCTACTGATGTCCTTTCCTGAGTTCAGGCTGGTGTTATGTTCGAGGACTAGCATAGCATTGCCATAGCGAGAGAAGCTTTCTGGCCCTCACACTGGGGGGTGGGGGGGGTGTACTGAAGGTTATGTCTGCTGTAATCGCCGCTGCCTGTCATCCAAATAATGGGATCGGCTGGCGTCCTGGGATTTGATTTCTGAACACCTTGTGAAGTGGGTCACAATGTTTCCTGTTCTGCTGACAGAAATGGCTGAAGTTGCAATCCTTAGAGGTGTGAAAGCTCAACCCAGGACCCAGGCCTCTTGCACGCCTGCCCAGTTAGTTTAGGTGGCTTTTGTAAGGTTCTCTTGGAGGGCCCAGGCGAGCCCAGTCTCATCAGATCGTGGAAGCTAAGCAGGGTGGGCCTTGTTGGATATTGGATGGGAGGCCTCTAAGGAAGTCCAGGGCCAAACCACCGCGGAATGTCTCTTGCCCTGAAGCCCTTCCAGGGGGCTGTAATAAGTCAGCTGGGGCATGGGAGCGCTTTCCACCCCCACTGCTTTCTCAGTAACCCAAATCCCTCTGGAAATGTTCTCTGCTCTGCCCCTTGCTAAAGTCTGCTCGGGCTTCAGGTGTGGCTTGCACATTTCTGATAGCCAGTTTGTGCCTTCATCGTTTCCCCAAGAGCTTGTCTTGCAAATATAAAGCCAGCATAGTACTAGAAGGGGGAGCGTCTGGGTTGAGCCCTGCATGGAAGATTCACGGGTTGTAGTCTGAAGGGGGTACAGCTCATACTGCCATCTTATTCCCACTTTGTTCCTCTGCATGCATGAACCAGCCCTAATGTTGTATTTTCTGCCCATAATTTTTGCATGTTAATATTTTCTTTTTAAAACGACACCCCCCCCCCACTGTCATTAATTGGGACTACTCTTAGTCTCAGGATTTTAAAATCATTTAGTGCACCGTATTCACTGACGCCCATGCCTGAAGAACTGTTATGGCATTGAGTCTGATGGCTTTGATTAAAAAAGGCCCCGATTTCCTTCTGTTTCAGACTGCACTTGGGTCTGCTAATTTCAATTCACGATCTGTGTCTCTCTGCTGGTGTCTCCTTTTCTGTTCCAGTTGCTATTGATGAGTCGTGGGATTCCCAGTCCGTCTCCCCCTGGTGGCAGCAAATGCGCACAGCCTGCATTCAGTCGGTGAATAACGGAGCTGCCTTATTATCAGCCCATGTTGGGCATTCTGTAACAGCACAGATAACTGATAGCATAGCAGAGAAAAAGGTAAGTAACGCTCAGCTTTCTGTGCCTTGGGCATATAGATGCTGATGCCTTCCCGGAAGGAAACTGACCAGGGCTTTATCTAGATCCCTTAGTTATGGGATTTTAGTTCCTAAATGATTCGGAAAGTAATGGTCAAAGCCCCATTTGTGGTGTGCGTATGCTCAGTGTACATGTGTATAAAGGCAAACCGCTTGTTGCAGAACCTTGTCTGTTAAAAGGTATTCTTTGAACAAACAGCAGCCCTAACAGTTTGCAGGTTTAACTTTCTCAGATGTGGTCTCACTGTTCCATCTTAGGGTAAGAGAACTTGAAATAGATGGACAGTTACCCCCAAAAGTCTCTGAACAAGCTGAACTAATAGTAGTTAGGTTTGAAATGTATATTATATCATTATATAATAACAACATAAAATATGTAACAATTCATTTATTTTATTACTTATTTCATATATTTATATAAATATAAGTTTCTTAAAAAATTAAGTATTTATAACTTAAAAATATAAATATCTAAAAATTTAGCATTTAAAACTAAATTGAAGCGATGATTTACGTTAGTGTCAGCAGCAGTCCCAGTATCAGCAGTACTGGCTTGGTCGTTGTCAGACCTCGCAGACTACAGTCAGCGGGGCATCTCTGTTAGGGAGGGCCCAGTACATGTTGTTGTTTCACTGGTCCCAACCATAAGCCTGATGGAAGACCTCCATCTTGCAGGCCCTGTGGAACTGTGCAATTTGGATCAAACCCATTGTTGCCACATTCTGGACCATTGGAGGGCTTTACTGATTTCTGTGATTGCTTTAGCTCTGTGTTTCCTTTCCAAGGAACACATGGAGGTATTTTTAGTCATACACCAAAGATATTCTGACATCCATCTAAAAATGCGATCTGCACATGCAACAAATATGTGTATTTTATAGGTCAGGGGGGCTTTATGTGGCACATTTGCCCATTGTGCACTGAGCAAGCTGCAGTGCTTCCATGTAATGTGCGAAAAGCTTATGACCAAACAATCATAGATCCTTTTCCTCTCTCCCTCCTAGTTTTCCCAGATAGCTGTAGGTGGTGACACAGACCCTTGGGAAGCGCTCTCCCTTGATACGGAGTACTGGAAGCTTCTGCTGAAACAGTTAGAGGACTGCCTAATACTTCAGACCCTCCTGCATAGCAAAGTGGACAAGAAAAGAAGCCCGGCATCCTCTGTGCAGACTGAGCCACTTGGCCGACTCTCTGTAAAGAAAGTGCTTGAAGGAGGAAAAGGTGAGCTTGCCAAAAGGGCTCTGCTTTTGGCCCTTACTCAGTACCAAATCTTGTGACTAGTACATGGACTAGCACATTGCAAGTGTCCAGCAAACTGTCCTGCTTAACTTACTAGCAGTGACATTTTAGGCAGAAGTTGCCTGAAGTTGATGAACTTAAAGAGCATGGTTTTACTTAGGATTGTACTGTACACCTTGCATCTGTCATCTTAGATCTGTGTTTTATTATTCAGTGTAGAACTTCAGTCCCTTTGTATTGTGTGGCCAGCATTGAAATGATGAAGAAGAAAAGGAGGAAGAGTCTGTGAAACTAAAATTATGTGACTTTTTGAGGCAAGGTGAAGATTTTTGTGTGCCTTTGGGAGTCCTCTAAACTAGCGATCCCCAACCTGTGGGCTGTGGACCATATGTGGTCCTTCGACTAATTGGAGGTGGGCCGTGAAGGACACCTTCTCCCCCCCCCCCCGCCCTTTACTTCATCCCCCCAGCCCTTTACAACACACTTCGGGTGTCATTGTCTCCCATCACTCCCAGAAGGGAATATCTCATTGCAGAGAAACAAGCTCAGGGTTCCCATTGATTTGTCATTGTCATGAGTTAAAATTTCCATGAAAATAAAATGCTCCTTATGTTCATTGTTGTCGCGTGTCTGTATCTTATTTTGAAGGGATGTTTAAACCTTACCATAGCAATCAGAGAGCATTAGGGCAGTGGTTGAGAGTAGAGGAGTAAACTACCCCCCCCCCCCACTGGGCCTCAGTAAAAGGCTTTGAGTGGTCCCCGGTGATAAAAAGGTTGGGGACCACTGCTCTAAAGCTGCCAGTAGGCCCCTGTGTTCAGCAGGAGCGTTATGAGGTAGATAGGAATGGAGCGAGAGGCCGGAGAACGTTTCTGTATTTTTAACAAATTTAAACACACAATCATTGGAACTTCCTGTCTGAGATAGAAGGGGAAACTCCAGGTATCAAAATTTCAGTCAGATGGGAAACCTAAATAAGCTTCTGTCATAACAACCAGAATATGGCAATAACCCCTTATCTCCTGGTAGTTATAAAACTCTTTGAGCAGTTTGTTTGCAAGTCAGGTAAAACAGAAATCCACATTTGTAATCTGTCTCTCCACACTGGAGAACTTGCCCCCAGCATTTGCGACATAGGGATGGATTAGAAAGTAGTATCTGAACTGGTTGAGAGATAGCTTCATATGAGAAGGCAGGTGGGGAAAAGAGGCGCAAATATGAAGACTTCACTCTGCTGGGAATCAGATGGCAGGTGTCTGTACTGGTCTAAACTAAATAAATTTAATATCTCGTCTGGGATTTGTGTCAATATGTGATGAGCCATATGGCCATGGCACACATGCCAACAAAAGAAAAGAGGGAATAGGATGTAGTATAAGGATGGGCATGAACCCCAACAAGCCAGAAGTCACAAAATGAACTGGCTGGTTTGGGCTGGCCTCTTTCAATTTCTCCTCACTTATAAGTCAAGAGGAGGCAGTCAAGAGGACAGCACAGTGAACAGGTGTGACTGATTTTGCTTCCTTCTACTTGCAAATGGTAGGGAGCAAAATGGATTACTGAAGTGGCTGTCAGCCCTTAAAACCTCTCAGCTTGATGAGTCCACCTATCAGCTGTGAGTTGTAAAAGGCTGGCAGCCATTTAAAAGCTCCGTTTCACTTTTCCCTTCCCAAAGGCAGCTTTAAATGGCTGGCACCATTCAGTCTCTCTCTCTCTGTCTCTCTCTCTCTCTTTCAAACAGACACAAACACACAAAAATATGTATTTTTTTGTCATGAACTGAGATTTATATTTCTCTGAACTGTGATCCTAACTGAAACTGGTCTAAATGACTATAAATAAACAAACTAAATATGTACAACAATCAAAATAAAAATCCAGTTATGACCTCTCCTGATTGACTAACTGCGCAGGTTGAATCCAAAGCAGAACTTCAATTCTTACATGTCTCTTCTCTTACATGGCAGAATGGATATTGTTATCCAGCTATCTAATATGGAATTATCAAGTAACATTATGGAAAATGATGGTGACATGGAGGTAGCTCAGTGACCTCTGTGGAAGGTTGATTGAAATACATGAGTAGAGAGTCAAGCCTGTGGCATATCATGCACAGTTCTTAGGGTGTACTAAAATTTGTATGCCAACAGTTTTCCATGTCTTCAGAGGTTTTCCCTTAACCCCCCCCCCAAAAAAAAATTCTAATACCCTCTCCCTGCCTTCACAATTCTGAAGAGATCTTGAGGGGAATCTCCCATGTCTTTTTAGGAGGAGCACTGTAAGTGGCAAAATGTGATTCCTCAGTTTTCTTTTCAGCTTTATTGTGTCAGGATGGGACCACAAATGCTGAATGTGAAACAGTTGTGCTTACTTTATTCTGTAGGAGAGTGTGTGTGTGTATTTGCTTCTATGCACTAGAAGAGGGTGATTATATAGTAGGAAAGGGCCAGTTACCAGGGGGCATCTTGTCCTGGCAGCTCCCCTGCCCCCCCCCCCCACACACACACCTGGAACCATCCTTGAATATAGAAACCATCCTAGGATGGAAATGCCTGAGGACTTGTGCAAGATCTGTGTGTCCCAAGCCCCATATATTTGTTGAATCTGTTTGTTTCAGTCCCTTTGCTTGAGGAGGTCACACCAGTCATTTTGGCTATGGAAAGGGGTCATCCAGTTAACAGCAGCCAGTAGTAACACTTTTTCTGGTGGGTTTGTGAACATAATTTGAAATGATTCCATCTTGCCTGAACTTCCGTGTTTTATCATTTATCACGAGCCTCCCTCCTATGGCACCAACTACAATTCTGCCCAACCCACTGGGCTATCAGTATGTGTTAATTTAATGTTCTCCATATTTTTCCATTGTTCTATGTTGCTTGTTGTTATCACTTCATTATTGTTAAACTGAGTTATCTGTATCATTTCCATTTTATGTGGACTGCCCTGAGCCTTCAGGGAGGGTGGTACATAAATATAATAAATAAATAAGAAATAAAATGTATGGATTGATGCATCCGAAGCTTACACTACAAGATTCTGGATTTTTATTTAATTTGTAGGAGGCATTGCAGACAGCGTAGCAAAATGGGTGTTCAAGCAAGATCTCAGTCCACCATTGCTCCGATTGGGATGGAAAAAAGAAGAAAGTGAAGATGAACCTCCAGAGACTGGCAGTATCCTCCTAGCTGAGGGCAAGGAATACCAGACTGGACTTGAGACCATACTAGGTAAAGATAAGAAACAGACCATGGGATTTGTGGAAGTTGACCAAAATGGTGCACTAGGTTTTCTGCTGACAAACAATGAAAGGATGAAAAAAGCTGTTAATGATCTTGTCTCACTTGCTTTCTAGAGTTGCTGCTTTTGGCATATCAACAGTTTCCTTGCAGCCTGGAGCTGGGTGTACTCCATGCGCATTGCTGTTGGGAGTATGTTGTGCAGTGGAACAAATACCCGGAGGTAATGGGACATTTTCATTTCTTATACTTCCCCCGTTTTGTGTTGTCTGTGTAGCTGGGGATGTCAGGTAAATACTGGGAAACAATTAGAGATGAGAATTTAGGTAGGAAAAAATTTGGGATCGATTCCATTTTTGAACATTATTTTTACTCCACATGATCTTTTCTGGCCTTTCAGTCTGGTCATCTCCTTTTATTTCTGTTGCAAAAAGCAGGATGAATTTTGCAGTTGCACATGTACACTGGAGCCACTGTGATTTTTGTCAGAATAGCTGATAGCGCACATACTGCAAAAACTCTCTCCACCATTAGGGGGTCACCAACATTTCTGAGCATCTTTGGAATTTTGAGGAGTGGGGGGGGGTGAGTGCCTTCCTAAAGTATATGCTGCAGGAGGCAGAACTAGCTATGAAATGGTTGGCACAGGAATTAGTTACACACATCCCATACACATGGGAGCAGGAAGGAGGGGACTGAGAAGAATCTGGAGGGGAGGGGAATAAAGCACATGAACACTCAAAGAAGCCTAAGAGGGCTGTAAAAGAGGGAAGAAAGATGTATGAAAGAAGCCCAAGGGAGAATAAGTGTACACATGGAGGTATGCGCAGCTTAAGGGGTGGAGGAGGAACAAGAAACACGTAGGCCAACCAATGCCATTGCTTGGCGTTCATTTTCCCCCTCTTTTGCTTGTCACTCCACCCCCTCCCCCATCTGCCAAAGTTCAGCAGGAGGAAGCTAAACATTTCTCCTC
This sequence comes from Paroedura picta, assembly GCF_049243985.1. Lineage (NCBI taxonomy): Eukaryota > Metazoa > Chordata > Lepidosauria > Squamata > Gekkonidae > Paroedura > Paroedura picta. The sequence goes on along the minus strand of NC_135369.1, from coordinate 59,363,079 downwards.
AAAGCCAGGGCAGGAAATAAAGTGGAGATGTATGTAATAATTTGCTTGGAGGCAGCTGTGCTTAGCATGTTCCTCTCACTGCACTTGACTGATTTTAACACTTTCTCTTTAATCCTTTTATACAAGGAAGCACACTTTCTCACCAGGTCAATAGATCATCTCAGATGCATTGACAATGCTCATGTTCAGCATGGTGAGTATAATGCGCCTCTTCGGGAGAATGTTGCTTTTCAGATAACGGCAACCTGCCATCTATGTAGGGAATTTTTTTTTTTTTATAACAGCCAATCCACAGTGACATAATCTGTAGCCATTCACTTTTAAGCAGAATAAGCCTTAAGGCTGAACCTCAGGAAAAAAAGAAAAACTGAATGTGATTTGGAATGTGCCCTACGTTTAAAAAGAAACCAAATTCTTCTTTGATTTGGTTATATCCATATCTGTTTGCTCATTCCCTCTGAAACAGGCTTGTCCTCTTGTGGGTTTATACACAGGCGGGCGGGGACTTTTCCATCCTCTTCCAACCATCCAGGAGGAAACTGGTGTCTGTTAGGAATACATTTCTGTCATCTTAGCTTCTTTCTCTGCTCACTGTCCCCCTTTCTGGATGAAGTAGTGCTTGCTTGGGAGTCACTACTTGCACATCTTCCCCTCACAGCCAATCCATGATTTGAACCCTGGGAGTTTTCTTTGCATCTCTGATTCAGGAGGATTTCTGTACCCTTTGAAAGCTACTTCAAGAGCAGAAGCTGAGTGGTGACTTACAAATAGAAGACTTATGGGGCTGATCTTTCACCTGTTTGAAATGTTGAAAAGCGGCTAACAAATCTAGTAAATCCAGTGATTAGAGGTTGCGTAATATTAGACTTACCGACATCAGGGTATCATGTGTTATTAATGCATTGGATTTGGACCAGAAGAGCATGTGGACATTGCAGATGCTCATGCCCTAGCCTCCTGTTGAACTTGCATAACAAATGTATTTCAGAAACTGTTGTGTGCCTCACATTCTGCCTGGAATGAACTTGGAAGCAGGCCCTGGGGTTTGTTTCTTTCTTTCCTGCTCCTGTTCCTGTCAACATCGTTAGAAAGTAGTGCCCCACTTCCCCCCCCCCCCTAAAAAACAAACAAAAACAAAACAAAAACTTCTGCTGATCATCCTGATCTGGGAAATCAGTGGGAGATAAAAGTCACAATCGTCTCCCTATTTCCCCCTGACATGGTCAGTTAAGGCAAAACAGTATCTAAACTGGTCGTGTAAACTGTTTCTGATTCTCAGCCATTACCAACAGTCCTGATTCATGTGTGTGAAGCTATAGGCGTGGGCTGCTAAAGATATCTTGTTCTTTTAAAAAATGTATATTTTAACAAAGTTGACCCATTTTTCAAAGCGGAGTAATAAAAATTCACTTTTGACATCCCAGGCTACTTGACCTTTTCAAGTCATGTTCTTGTTTCAGGAATTGCTCTAATGATGTGGAACACATTCATAGTGAAAAGGCTCTCTGCTGCTACCTTCCTAATGGACAAGGTAACCGTTAGAATTTCCCATTTATTTTTGTCAGGTGGGGGAGAAGATTGAGGCCTTGCATTTTTAAATTGACATATTTAGCAAGGAGTGTCATCCTGCAGAGGAAACCTTAAAGTCAAGCTGCAGGTGATCCAGGAGATCCACACTTAGAATGCCTTGTGTTTTTGTTTGTACGTGGTGTGGGGCTCTGCATTTGACTGAAGCAACAGCCTTTTCTCCTGCCCTGTTTCCTTCCCATCTGTAGCTGCAGCTGTTGTTAGAACCACAGTAGAAGCAAGCTGTCTTCCCCCAGCACCATTGTTCCAAACAAACTGGGTTCACAACCCCCCTCCCCGCATGCAGGTGTCTGACTTAAAGTAAAAATAAAAAGGATAAGAGATCTGATCCCAGATTTCCTGTGTCATGTGCAGTATCTTCTCAGTCTTCATACATTTGCATGTGAATACACCATGCGGAAAAAGTTCTCAAGACTGCCCTGTCATTCAAGATGTACTGGCTGGTCTCACTCTGGTGCTCTTGCTGGGATTGATACTTTCATTTCCTGCGTTTTTGAGTTATGCCGTTCATGGGAGGTGCTCTTATAAGGCATTGGCCTGGTGGAGTGGCTCTGTTAAAATGCAGTTGTTTATGGAGCAGTGCTTCTTATGGGAGAGGGAAAAAGTTTTCAAAATTACCTGATGGAATATTCCCTCACATTGATCTGTCTTGTGGGAAATGAGCATTGAGGGGTTGTGTCCATAAGAGAGAGGGGGGAACACAGGGATACATTTTTAGTAGCTGTTTCTAAATGGAGTATTGGACTTAACAAGAGAAAACATTTCTGTAATAGGTTGGGAAAGCACCAAAGGACAGACTGTGCAGAAGGGCAAGTAATTTTTTTAAATTTATTTTGATTTCTAGGCTGTCCCTCCCCACTAGTGGGTTCGGGGTGGCTCAGAACACAATGAAGAAATGTGTGACTGATCTGACGGTAGCCTGAGAGGAGAGATTTCGAGCAAGATCATAGTTTTGGAGATGCTTTTGCCGAGTTCAAGGCAGGAGAACTCTTCTAATGTATAATCTAGTTCTTTGTCCCTATTTGTCCCTTTATAATTCCACCACGCCCCAAAGCATCATTCAACATCATCTGCTGTTGTAGTGCATCCTCTTTAGTCTGGACAGTGACAGGTGCCATTGATTAAGCTGGCCCTCTGAGCTGAATTTAAATGACTTTTTTTGGTGGTTGGGGGGGGGGGTCATAGAATCATAGAGTTGGAAGGGGCCATACAGGCCATCTAGTCCAACCCCCTGCTCAACGCAGGATCAGCCCTAAGCATCCTAAAGCATCCAAGAAACACTGCCAGAAAAAGGAATGCTGGCCTAATGCACAGATTTCCTTGTTTCTATAGCATGAATCCTTAAGAACTTTATTGTTTGTTTGTTTATGCCTGTATGTTGATTTATATGCTGCTCCTCAGATGAGCCATCTCTGGGTGGTGAACAACATTTAAATGTAGAATAGCTATAGAAATAAAGGTTACAATTATGAATAAAACTGTAAAAAGCATCTAAAAATTAAAACCATAAATTAGGTAGCTATCAGCACTGAAAGAAATTACCATGATTATGAAGATGGTTGTGTTGTTAGCAAGATGTTACTAGGAGGCAGAGGTTGAGGGAGGGCAGGGGACGGGAAGAGAGGCCTGATAAATTTTATAGGAAGATGGTTTGACTGTTCAACTGGTCTCAGGGCATCAGCAAGCTGCCCTTTGTCCAGCCTGGGGAGATGCACTTCAGAAAGATCTGGTCTCTTCCTTCCCAGCCAGAAGACCCCCCGTCTTTGAAGGGTTCAGTTTGAGGCGGCTTGCTTTGAGCCATTCTGTCACCGTCTCCAAGCACTGTTTGGATGAGGAATGTAGTTAACTGATGTTGCAGAATATTTTAGGAATGTTTCAAGTTACCATGATCTCATTGTCCAGGAGTATATTTTGGCATCAAACATAAGAGCTCTTGCTACAAAAAATGTTTTAAAAAGATGTTCAGGAGGAGTCACTGCACAGGCTGACAGTTCTTTCTCAAACAGGATGTAGGGATGAGTGACGCTGCAGTGACGTCTTTCCTTGCCTGTTGCTCCGATCTTCTTCAGACACTTATGGAGGTACTACACACTCTTCTACTTCTTCAGAATTGCTCCCAGTAATATACTTGGGCAATTGGTTTACTATGAAGTGCTTTTAAAGCTTCTGTATAATAAAGGGTTCATATACTACCCAGAGCTACAGTTGTAAGCCTCTCCTTTTAGGAAGAATATTTCATAAGGAATATCCATGAAATTTCTACCAAACTGAATCATAAAAGGTGAAAGGTAGCTTTCATATAATTTGTTTTTATTTGTAGCGTTTAATATTTTTGCAGGTGAGATTGTTTTTACTCCTGATTTTGTGTTTTTCACTATTAGAAATGGAGTCTCTCTGTAAATTAAATTTGTTTCCATTAAAAAACTGCTTTCCATGGTCACCCCAGGCTGATGTACGGAGTGATGAAATGCCGCTTCCTGTACTGGACACAGAAGATGCTTGGGCGACTGTTGAAGGCCAGATCTCATTGGTGGAATTAGCCTTGGAGCAGAAACACATCCATTACCCTCTGGTGGAGCACCAGTCTGTGCTCTGCACTGTCCTGTATGGGATCATGAAGTTTTCCCTCAAGAGCGTGAAGCCCTTCTCTCTTTTTGATAGTAAGGTATGTTTGTAGAAGACTTATTAAGAGCAATAACTTAGTCATGTTGTGCCTTATCTAATAAATTAAACACATTTAGTACATGGACGAGTTGTTGACAACTCATGTTGGAATCCAAACAGAAAGGGCCTTATGAAAGTGACCCAATTTGTATCAGCCCCCTGTGCCTTCTGAAAGGCTGTTCCGGAAGCTTCCAGGACAGCAGCCATGCTGTATGCTAGAAAGCCCCATAGATGGCACTGGTGGCTTTCTCCACAGCTGCTCCCGGGCTCTTCTCAATCTGCACATAAATTACGTGCGACCATTGCGTGTGTTTGCTCCATGAATGTGTGCTGGTATAATGCAGCTGACCACATTTTCCATGCATGTGTGTATTTGAATGCACCTGTATGAAGCTTATGGTAATCTCCCCACTCTTGGGCTCAGATGCCTGCAATTATATAAAAGCACATGTGTGCATGGAAGATGTTGCCAGTTGCATCGTGCCAGCAGGCATAAAGGTTGAACACCTGTCTTGAGAACTGCCTACAGAGGAAAGACCACATCTTCCAGGTGTTTGTACTGTGTCCCCTCTCTGTTACTGACCAGAGTATTGTCTGTTCTATTCTTGTTCTTCATGTAGGGCAAAAATGCCTTTTTCAAAGACCTGACATCAATTCAGTTGCTGCCTAGTGGAGATGTGGATCCAGCTCTGTTATCCTCACGCCATCAAGTGAGTTGAATCCCCTTGGGAGACGAACACGGTGTGTGTAAAACCAAGTTCTTGCTGACACCGTCCTCTTGTTTCCTTAATAGTTCTTAACCAAATTGTTGACTGCGGTGGTGCAAGCCCAGTCCTCGTCCCTGAAAAACAAAGGGAGCCCAGAAGTACCAAACATCAACTTGGTGAAAGATAGAGATTGGCCAAGTCTAACTGTGGATTTGGCTCAGCACCTTCAGGTCAACGAGGATGTGGTTAGGCGGCACTATGTGTGCGAGCTTTATAACTATGGCCTGGATCATCTTGGAGAAGAGGTAAACCGATTGTAGGGTGGTGTGGAAATGTTCTAAGGCAGTGGTCCGCAACCTTTCCAAGGCTGCGGACTGGCAGTGTTGGGGTAGGCGATCGCGCGGCCGCGCATGCGCGTTTGGCCTGGCAAGCTTCGTTTTGTGGGAGAGGGGGAGAGGGAAGCAGGTCAGCGCATGCGCGACAGGCCCGCGCATGCGCATTTGCACCACGTGCGGCCTCAAACGTGCATGCACGAAACTGCTGTACATGCACGTTTGCGGCCGCACGTGGCGCAAATTCGCATGCACGGATCTGCGCATGCACAGCCCTGTTTCCCTCTCCCCCCACATGCTTTTGCGGCCGATTTGCTTGCGGCCTGGGAAGTTTCTTACTGCGGGGGGGGGGCGCGGAGAGGGAGCCGCGGCCTTCGCGTCCTGGCACCAGGATGCGGCCCGGTGGTTGGGGACCACCGTTCTAGGGCAGCAGCAGACTTGGAGCTAAAAAGTTGGTCACAGGCCAGTTTTTCTAGGCTTGACAGTGTAAGTGAAGGAATTTTTCTTACAAGGAGGAATCACTGCCTTCTGTGTTGCTCTGAGGGTTAGAGCCGGCTTGGTATAGTGGTTAAGAGTGACAGCCTCTAGTCTGGAGAACCGGGTTTGATTCCCCATTCCTCCTCATGCAGCCAGCGGTAACCTTTGGCCAGTCACAGTTCTCTTAGGGCTGTTCTCACAGAACAGTTCTGTTAGAGTTCTCTGTCCCACCTAACTCACAAGGTGGCTGTTGTGCGGTGAGTTAGGGTAAATGATCGTAAGCTGCTTTGAGACTCCTTCAGGTAGTGAAAAGCAGGGTACAAAACAACCTGTTGGTTGGCCAGGCAATCGCAAAATGGCTGCTCCTGTTCTGTTTCTCTGGAATGCAGAGATCTCAGTGGATCCAGATTACAGAAAGGATCAGGCTGTTAAACGTGTTCTGTGTAGTATTTTATTCTAAGCCAGCCATCATGCGCTCCAGGTATCTGCAGAGTCTGAAGTTCATTGAGGGGGGGTGGGGGCTTCTCTTTTGAGCAGCTTCGGAAGCAGGCTAGGCAGGCTTTTGTCACTGGGTTAGAACAAGCCTTGACTGGGGAGGGGGGTTCTGCTGTTTGTTAATAGGCTATCCTTCAAGTACATGACAAAGAAGTCCTTGCGTCTCAGCTGCTGGTGCTGACAGGTCAGAGGCTGGCCTACGCCTTACTCCATACCCAGACTAAGGAAGGCATGGAGCTGCTTGCAAGGCTGCCTCCAACACTCTGCACTTGGCTGAAAGCTATGGTGAGTTCCTTGGACTGGATGCAGATCAAGGTCCTGGATCTAGCGTTTGTGACTTATAAATATAAAGTCTTTCCCGCAGTGCAGTTCATGTTTCCAAACAACCAGACCAAGGTCTGTGAAATGTTCGGGTGAAGCACAAACCAGGGCATTTTCATGGGAAAATTCGGTTTGTGCCCATCCCTAATTGGGAAAGGGGGCTATTATTAATCTTTAGCCAGCAAATGCCACGCAACATTGGTGCAGGTTTGAGTGCACGCGAATCTCTAGTTTACATTAAGAAAGCATGCTTTCTAGTGTTCCTCCCAACAAATACAGCCTCTCATATTTTTTGCTGTTCTAGCAATTAGATTTCCAGCCTGAGTTCAGTTGGTCTCTATTGTTTGTGTGTTGCCCAGGAGTGCCACACCCCCTCCAACACCTTTCTTGGTGGCTGTTGATAGTGGGTGGGTATGTGTGTGTGTATGTTTGTATAAGAGAGAAACAATATTCCATGATTGGAAAGTGGATAAAGATTTAGACTCAGATTATCCCTACTTTAAGATGCTCAGCAAATTCAGACTTGAAAACAGCTTGTGGAAGCAACTGCCTCTGAAGACTCTGCCTTTCCTTCTTCTGCAGGACCCCCATGATCTTCAGAATGTAGAAGTGCCAATTACCACAACTGCAAAGCTTGTTGACAAAGTGATAGAGCATTTACCTGAAAACCACGGCCAATACAGCGTTGCCTTGAATCTAATTGAGGCAGTGGAAGCTATGTCTTGATGGGTAACGACCCCACTTGTCCTCGATCATTTTAAACTGTTCTCCAGGCTAAGCAGAAATGTCTAGTGGGGGATCCAAGTTACTTTTATGAACTAACATTAGGGCTTTTAGGAGGTGGTACCCATGAGATGTTCTGCCTCTCTGTGACAGTCTGTCTCTTGTATATTTGTCTATACCCTTAGATATTTATTTTTAATGCAGTCACTTGTGCAATAGTTTAGGTTTCAGAGCAGCTTCCTTGCTGCTGCAATTAACTTGTTAGAATTTTTTGTATGCTAAAGAAACAAAATTTGGTGTTGCTTAGATAGGTTAATCAGAACCACCTCCAGAACTCCTGAATTTTATGTATGTTGCTGAGAGCTTCTGGTTTAATAAAGGAAATGGTGGGGCAAGAAGCCCACACCACACAGCATCATGCTAAGATGTAACTGGGCGACTTGAAATGCTAGGTTGGCCTCTGATGCTGGTTGTTAAACATTAATGTAGATCCTGAACCATGCTGCATTGATGGAACAACAATCAGGAATCTAATCATCAAGTTCTACAGGAACGCTTGTCTTTTGTACTCCCCCCCCCCCATGGTTGTACAGCTTACTGTATAAATATTGTAAATTGTGTCCACTAGCTTTCCTGTGCTGAAATTTCTGCTTCCCTTACAGCTATTCACAATATTAAAATTGTCAGGATTGTTAATCCCATTTGTTACCCTGTCAATCTGTACCCTGGAAGACTCTGAATATTTATGGAGGGTAGCCCTGTCGGGGCTAGAATACTTGCGTTGAAGGTACCCAATGATGCTGGGCTCTTCAGCTGAAGCCAGCAACCATGGAAAGAACACTACAGAGTCTAACCAGATGAAAAGGAGACTCATTAGCCTGAGACTGGCCTCTGATAGGGTAGCTTACATTGGCCCACTGCTTTTCCTTGGAGTTAACTGGACCATCCTGGGTGAGGAGACTCCATTCGGAAATATAAACGGACATGCAGTGACCTCATAACAAGGTTAATATGAAAACTGCCTTGTGAAGCAAGGATAGAATTGACTTCATCTGTAATGTATTAAAAGTTTTTCTATACTATAGCTGTTTGTGTGCCATGTTTGGGGAATGCAGCTGTTTATGTATGACTTCCTTTGTTTTTTGCTAAAAAAAATGCTTTCATGAATGGAGATAATAAAATCAGCGTCCAGTAGCACCTTTAAGACCAACAAAGATTTATTCAGGGCGTGAGCATTCGAGTGCAAGCACCCTTCGTCAGAAATGAGTGGAGATATTAGTGTAACTTAATTATGAGGTCAGCCACCTGTTCACATATCTTTTCCCCTGCAGCTTGCGAATGAGGCTAAAGCAAAATCCAGTCAGTAGGAAGCATACATAACACATTAAAAGTAAGGACCACTCAGCATCTCATATGAACAATTTATTAAGTGTAGAAGTATGAGCATATACAGGCTTATTTTCCAAGCTCAGCACTATCCCCCCTCCCCCCCCCCAATGCCTTCTCCATGGACATGTCTGCATCCCTTCCCGTTTTCCAGAAAGGAGGAACCTAGCAAATGCGTCCATTTACTTCAGCCATTGCATTAGCCTGTACTTAAAATGTGGCTCACTTCCCACCAAGGATGTCCATGCAGCGTGGGCATGGTGTTTCTGTGGAATCAGCAGTGTACTTTCGACATCGGGGGCATTTTGACTTGGCAGCTGGCAGAACTATGACTTTATATGAGGACTCTTCCCGGATGTCACCACCTGTTGAAAGAATCCAATTAAGCATCATTTGCAGCAAGGGAAGTCCAAAGCTCAAGAGGATCTACCACTCACACTTACCTTCCAGGTTAATCAAAAATGTCCCTTTTATGGTATTCTCCTCAGACATCACGTCTCTCGGTACTTCTGTCAGCAGAGAGGTTTGTGATGCCATCATTATTTCATTGAGCTGGGATGTACTGGACGACTCCTCCTGTTGTAGTACCTGGGGAAGGATTAGAATTACGAACTGTAAAATCTCCTGCTATGGCAACCAGAGTTGGAGCCTGACGATTCTATTCCTAACATTGAGTACATTCCTCTATTTGTGTGTGTGTGGTGGGGGAGGAGGGAAAAGTAGCAGCATTCTCTATTTATGGGGGAAAGTGCAAGGAACATGACTACTACATGAAGATCAGCATTAGCAAGTTCTAAGGGAAAAGTCCAGCTGCAGTACTCTTAGTAGGTTTTTGGCAAGTGTAATAGCTACAAAAAAGTCAATGGTGGTGTGTGTAACCCCCACCCCCTTTATGCATTTTAGGAGTCTTTTGCTCTTAATTGACATGAACAAGGTGATGGAAGTCCTTATGGGAACTAATGCCCGTATCACAAACACAGAAGGGAATATGGCGAAGACTCCCTGTGGACCATCTATACACGCGCAGGGTTTTAGGTAAGGCAGAAGGGCTTTTATGCCACAAGTGTGGGGGAGTTATTCATGAAGGATAAAGCCCTGATAGGTTCCCCCCTCCTAGTTGCCCCCACTACCAAAGGTATTAACTAGATTTTGTATCATAAGGTGTTAGTTTTTAGTTCGATATCCAGTGCGGTACAGAGATGGGGGGAAAGCCAGCTTGATATAGTGGTTAAGAACGGTGGCCTCTAATCTGGGGAACTGGGTTTGATTCCCCACACTTCCACATGCAACCAGCTGGGTGACCTTGGGCCAGTCAGTTCTCTCAGCCCCACCTACCTCACAGGGTGCCTGTTGTGGAGAGGAAAGGAAAGCAATTGTAAGGTGCTTTGAGACTCCTTCAGGTAGTGAAAAACAGAGTATAAAAACCAACTCTTCTTCATTACAAATTACAATGGCGAGGCTGGCAAACACTCTGAACCATGAGCTATCTTTGGGGAACTCAGTGTGGCCTCATGTGCTGGGAAGGTATGTTTTGTTGTACCCGGGATCTGTTCACTGTGTCAGTCCTACTGGCACAAGAGCCAGGAAGGGCTCTTTGTGCCCCTGTGAAGTGGTGTAGACATGATAAGTGTGCGCTGAGAAGGTGAACTGGACAAAATCACCTCTTCCCTCCTTGTGCTGGTTGACAATCTAACAGGGTTGCCCTTTCTTAATTAGGAACATTCAAGGCATCAGCCATAGCTGGAGTTCAGATTTCCCAGGGATGCTGGTGATGATTTTCAGACTTACCTCCATTAATTCAAAGAGCAAGCCAGGCTCTATTACCAGGATCACCTGATGTTCCAGAGCATTTTTGCCTGGGATAGAACCAAGGAAGGCATCTCTCATTGCACAGGCTCCTTCTACTGCTTCCTCGAGACCTGGCTTTTTCCATACAGGACTTGTGTTCATCCATCCAGAACGAAACACACTATCAAACTCTTGCAAAGGAAAGGAAGGGGGACGGGGAGTTAACACCAGAGGTTCATAGAATCATAGAATCATAGAGTTGGAAGGGGCCATACAGGCCATCTAGTCCAACCCCCTGCTCAAGAGCCAGTTTGGTGTAGTGGTTAGGAGTGCGGACTTCTAATCTGGCATGCCGGGTTCGATTCTGCACTCCCCCACATGCAGCCAGCTGGGTGACCTTGGGCTCGCCACAGCACTGATAAAGCTGTTCTGACCCAGCAACGATATCAGGGCTCTCTCAGCCTCACCCACCCCACAGGGTGTCTGTTGTGGGGAGAGGAATGGGAAGGCGACTGTAAGCCGCTTAGAGCCTCCTTCGGGTAGGGAAAAGGGGCATATAAGAACCAACTCTTCTTCTTCTTCAATGCAGGATCGGCCCTAAGCATCCTAAAGCATCCAAGAAAAGTGTGCATCCAACCTTTGCTTGAAAACTGCCAGTGAGGGGGAGCTCACCACCTCCTTAGGCAGCCTATTCCACTGCTGAACTACTCTGACTGTGAAAATCTTTTCCTGATATCTAGCCTATATTGTTGTACTTGAAGTTTAAACCCATTACTGCGTGTCCTTTCCTCTGCAGCCAACAGAAACAGCATCCTGCCCTCCTCCAAATGACAACCTTTCAAATACTTAAAGAGGGCTATCATGTCCCCTCTCAATCTCCTTTTCTCCAGGTTCTATAACAACTTTCAAATTCTTGCTGCAGCAAACTTTGAGAGTATAAACTTTTAAGATTTAACAATTTTTTAAAGCTACTTTAACAGACTGGCAAACTCCATTTTGTCTGTAGTCTAAGCACAACCCCTGTTTTGAGGATTAGCAACCTACCCACTGACTGATCTAAAAATGTAAAACTTCCTTTTTCCAAGCAGAAGCAGCCAATCCCGGGATATGCTAATTATCTACCTATCCATCCAGTCCTTCCACAAACCTCAAGGCAGTTTACACGGAAATAGAACACATGGCTCTTAAAAGGTTCCCTGAAGAACTGTCCTTTTTCACATAGACTGTTCCACTGGTGTGTGAAACTGCCAGTATTGTTCTTGCATCTGGAGTTTCTCGGGTATTTCACTCACAAGGTATCTGATTGTGGGCTTCCTCCCATCTAATTGGCTATTTGGTTAGTTCCCTTATTAAATTAAGAGCTTCAGCCCACATGCAAGAAGCCTGCTGTTTAATTGTGAGGAAAGTAAAGTTGGTTCCTCCCTGACAGATTTTAAGAACACCTCAGATATGTCCTGCCAATGCTTACTGCTTTATTCTGAGGAAGCACATGCCCAACTCCACTTTGAACAATGTTTCAAACACAGAGGGTCTAAAATGGAATTAGATTTTGTGAGACCCCATTAGGTTACACCAGGCTTTCTCAATCAGAAGCGATGGGAAGGGGAAGGGCCCTGGATGAGCAGGAATACTATTATGTTTCCCAACCATATTCTGCAGTGTGATGTCACTCCAGGGGCTTCTCAAAGCCTGAAGGTTTCTCGAAACCCCTTTCACAGAGTTTCGATAACCCCTTTCACGGAGTTTCTCGAAGCCTGAAGGCTTCCTGGGGCTTCTCGAAACCCCTTTCATGGGTTTCACAATGGTAAAAAAGTTGAGAAAGGCTGGGCTAGACAATGAAATTTGTGTGTTTATTTTTTATAATCCTTTTCTATTTTTAGAAGAAGTTTTTTTGTATATTACTTGTTATTCTCATTTCCTGCTATCATTAAGTTTTTACTTTTTAACTTTTAAATCGGTGCACTTGTACTCCACCTGACCCACATCATGCTTTGGTCACATGTACTAGGTAGTTCCTCAGATAATTATGAGGTTTTTTTTGTAGCAAGCAACTGAAGAGATACAATCAGTGGCCGAATGACAGCTTTGATTTGTACAGCTGCCTTTGGTTGGAATGGTCCAAAAGGACTCTGCACCTGCCTAGCAGCATGGGTCTTTACACCTAGGATGCCAGGTGCTTATTGCGTTTGGCCTACAAAATGTACACTTAAGCAGGCTAGCGGACAGTTCCAGCTCAGTAGCCTTTGTTTAGCCAATTTTAACTTCCCTTACCCAAATGCAAGAGTGTGTTGGGAGAACCACCACTTGATGGGCTCTAGAAGCTGAGTTTTATTTAATGATTGCACATGCATCTTACCTTTCCTATAGGGAAGGTACTGGAACACTTCCTCAGCTAGATGTGGAAGGACTGGCGCAAACGAACGAACCAATGTGTCCAAGACCTCTGCTAAGGCTGTTTGACAGGAACGGCGTTTAGGATCTTTTTCTTCTTCACAATAAAGTCTGAAATAAAATGGAGAGATGTGGTACTTGAAAGTTTTTAATTTCACCCTGGATGCAATTTTAAAGGATGACACAACACATTTATATCTAGGTTCAGGTGGGCAGCCATGATGTTCTGAAGCAGCAGAACAAAGTCCAGTGGTGCCTTTACGACCAACAAAGTCTTATTCAAGGTATTAGCTTTCATCTGCAGATGCACCTTGTCAGATACAGTGAAACAATATCTTCAGCTGTAGAGAAAGGAAGAAGGGTGCTAATTGCAAGGAGGGGCTAACTGGGATCAAAATACATAAACAATGGATTGATAATAGCTGAGAGTGGATTAAGGCAGCAATTAGAAACTGAATGGCCATAAATCAGCATACAAATGTGGGGTTTGAGTCCAGTGGCAGCCCCACTTTGGGTATCAGCAGGAACAAATAAACTTGGCATATGAGGTGCATGCCCCTTAAGTTACATTGAAACAGGTTTCCTTAAATGTAGGTAGGGGGGTTAGTTGCCGGGAGGGAGTAATGTGCCCTGTAAAAAATACAGCTGAAATTGGAATGGTATGCACATTTGGGCATACCAAATTCATATTGACAAAGTATGCATGTACATGAGAGCGCCTACCTTAAATTAAAGAAATAAACAAACAAACACCCTCCCTGTGTAGCTCAGGGTGGGTAACAACAGGGTTATATAGTTTACATGGAATAAAATGTCGTCGGTGGTTAAGAGAGCCAGAGGATACAAACTTTGTTCTTCTATTCATATTTAGATATCCAGCCTTTGAATCACTGATTGGTTCAAAATTGCTTCAAAATTGAGAAAGGAGTTCGGCAAGGCTGTATATTCGCCTTCCATATTTAACTTGTATACGGAGCACATCATGAGAAAGGCGGGATTAGAGGAGTCACAAATTGGGATTAAAATTTCAGGGAGAAATATCAGCAACCTCAGATATGCAGATGATACCACTCTAATGGCAGAAAGTGAAGAGGAACTAAAGAGCCTGTTGATGTGGGTGAAGGAGGAGAGTGCAAAAGTTGGCTTGAAACTCAACATCAAGAAAACAAAGATCATAGCAGCCGGCCCTCTCAATTCCTGGCAAATAGATGGAGAACAAATGGAGGTAGTGACAGATTTTATATTGGAAATATAATAATTATATATTATATACAATCCTTCTGTCCCCCTGTCAAAACATCCCCTCTCTGATACAGACTAGGTGCCTTTGCTTAAGGAGCTCCAAGTTCTCATGGCAGTGAGCTCACCTGGCAGCCACGTGATCCAAGGTGGCCACTCATCTCTTCTCCTCATCAGAGCAACCTCCTACTTTGATGGTCAGCAGGTAAAAATAAAGCCCCCCTTTCCAATGGTCAGCAACAGATATACTTTCCTATCCCCTCCTGCTCGTATTGTCCTGCTGGCAACAAGAAGTCCCAGCCCCCTTTACAGGAAGCTCTTTTGTTTCCCCAGGGGAATTTGGGAAGAAGAAATCCCCCATTGAGATACCTGTTTCCTGGCTAGGCCAATCAGCATTTGAAAGGAGATGAATAAGTAATTAATGTCATGTCTGCCCTCTCTCCACAGCACATAGGGGAAAAAAAACTTTTTTGAAATAGCTACAAAGGGGGTGTTGTGCATTTCATCACACAACCTCCTCCAGAACAGTGGTTTTGAATAAAAATGTATTACTGGAGATATTCATACTAAACAAAAGAAAGAAAGCAATCAGGGAGAAGGTAATGCTGGAATGGTCAGAGAAATTTATGCAAACCAATAATGATGACAGCCCAGTATGCAAACTACTTGTGTTTCTACACTCCAAAAAAAGCAGAAATGAAAGCACGTTTTAGTATAACTGGAAGATGAGAAAAACAAGTTTCTTTAACACAGTAATAACGGAGTGTTACTTATACCAACCTGTCCTTGACTATACTGAAGTAAAAACTGGAGATCTCTCTTGAATGGAAGGCCTGCAGTAATCGAATGACTTTGCCATAGTCATATTCCTTATATGCATTTGTAACCTGGGAAACAAAATGCAAAGTTACATAGCTGTAAAAAGATGAAAATGATAAATTGTTAGAACAAGAGTCGCCTGAAATCACATCAAGAAACAACTATTTTTCTACAAATGTCCATTAACCAAGTGAGCCATACTGCAACCCATAGTCTCTTATAGTTATGATGGATGCCACTAAGATTAAATCTTCGTAAGAAAACAAAAAAACATTCAGCAAGGTCAGAAAAGTTTGCACTGCCCTGGATTATGAATTCCTTTCCAGTTCAAACTATGATGCTACCAAGTTCAATCACAGATATCTATCGTTAGAAAAAAAAAAGGTCAGATAGTAGGTGATGAGAAAGACCTCTACCTGAGATTCTGGACAGCTTCTGTTTACTGGCCTTCAACCCAAACCACTGCAGTCTCCAGCCACCTGCTCAGAATGTCCACCTTACTGAAATCTCCTGGAAAGGAATTTGTCTGCTACCAGCATATTGATACCTTTCCAAATACTCAGGCAACCTAGAATCATAGAGTTGGAAGGGGCCATGCAGGCCATCCTGTCCAACCTGCTCAAGGCTGGGTCACCCTAAAGCATCCTTGATAAGCATTTCTCCAGCCGCTGCTTAATATCACCAGTGAGGAGGAGCTCACTACTTCCTTAGGCAGATAATTTCATTGTTGAACTACTCTGACTGTGAACATTTTTTCTCCTGATATCTATTTGGTACTGTTTGAAAAGTAGTTTAAACCCATTACTGCAGGTCCTGTCCTCTGCTACCAACAGGGACCGCTCCTGCCCTCCTCTGAGTGACAACCTTTCTACTGTTGTGAGCCACCCCGAGATGCCAGGTGTGATAGGGGTGGTCTAGAAAGGTAACAATAAAACATAAAAATAAATAAATAAAGAGAGCAATCATGTCCCCTCCCATCCTCCTCTTCTCTAGGCTGAATATTCCCAAGTCCCTCAGCCTTTCCTCATAGGTCTTGGTCCCCAGATCATCCTCATCATTTTCCTCTGCTCCCTCTCAGTTTTATCCACATCCTTTTTGAAGTGAGGCCTCCAGAACTGCACACAGTTCTCCAGCTGCCACCTGACCAATGTGGTACACAGAAGGACTATGACATCTTGTGATTTTGATGCGATACCTCTGTTGATACAGCCCAAGACTGCATTTGCCTTCTTTACCGTCACATCACACTGCTCATATTTAGCTTACAGTCCACAAGTACCCCAAAATCTTGTTGACACACACTGTTATCCAGAAGTAGCAGGGTCATGTAGATATTAAAATAAATGTCAGCCTACAACCATACCCATATTTTTAATAAAATGCAACAAGCCAAAAAGTAATAATCTGAGGTCACTTCAAAGTAATGCCTCTTGCCAGCTGATTGTTCAATGACCTCTCAAGCTCACACCTTGACACCACCATCACCTAGGAATTCCACCAAGTTCTCTGCTTACCTTGTTTGCATAGCCCTGCAGCAAATGGAGCATATACTGGTCTATTACATACATCTCTGCAGTGGGGACTGCA
This sequence comes from Paroedura picta, assembly GCF_049243985.1. NCBI lineage: Eukaryota > Metazoa > Chordata > Lepidosauria > Squamata > Gekkonidae > Paroedura > Paroedura picta. Next base: position 59,346,563 of record NC_135369.1, on the reverse strand, counting down.
TCTGTCTCAGGATTGAAGTCAGCCAGGTTGCCCAACAGAAACCGGATTGTATTCCGAAGCTGTCAACAAACCATTCAATAATAGGTGTTAAATGAAAAAGCATTCCACAAAGTCCAGGACTATGCAGTAGGATTTACATTCAAGACAGCCAAAGCAATTTCTAAATTTCATACTTCCTCTTTGAGGCTCAAAGAGTCAATTCATACTGCTGGAAGACACCTACAGAAGCCCCCTAATCCCTGTGCACATCAGGATTGGGCCCAGTAGTTGCTACATGGTTTCCAGATGTTTTTGGTTCTTCTGTCCTCAAACTCCAAGTGAAGCTTTGGGTATGTGTACTACAGCATCAAATACGAGGGATGACTGCTTTGGCTTGTGTGAAGGCCAGCATGGAGATTGTTGCCCAAAAGAAACAGCCCTCACCCTTGTTTTCTCCTGAAGTGCTAAGACAGGCTCCATAGATGAGGCAGTATCATTATGCTAATAGTTTCCCTGCCCTGAAAGTGGCAGAATGGCAACATGCAGCATGATGAAATCACAAGCTGGGAAGAGAAGGTGATGCCGAGGGACTTTGATAGCAGCCCTACATTTTTCATTCAAATCCCAGTGTGAACCACGAGGCAGACATTTGGCAAACCAACAAAAGATAGCATGAACAAGCAGCAGAAGACAAAACATACTAGAAAAGATTCTGTTTTCTCCTGACATCAAAATTGCAAGCCAGGCATGCACTAGCATTAAGATTCAAGGGGGGGGGAAGCCTTTTAATAGGCAAGATTAGAATCCATCCTTTCCAGTTATGCACTCCAGACTTCTACTTATGAACTTTCAAGGATGCACTCCAAAAGATACCTTTTTAATGCTGAAATTGATTTTAGTTAAGTTTCTAGAATGGATTCTAGTCATCATGAAGTTTTGCTTCCTACCCTGTTGATGTCATCTCGTGCCGTGTTAAGAATTGCTGGTCCAATCAGTACTTCTGTAAATACATTCGACTCAGCCACCCACCAGCGTAGAATATCAGCACCGTATGGAGGGTCCGTTCTGTGATCCTGTGTAGTGATGAGAGGTAGCGCTCTTTTAGTGCTCTAAAACTGCCCACTGAAGGCCAGGACAAGGACTATAAAACTCTCATAATAACGCAATTTTAAGTTGTCTCCTAAAATGGCAAAAAATGCATCCCTTCAAATATATCACAATTATATCTAATCCTAAACATGACCCCATATGTGGATGTTTAAATCCAGAGATGGGACTACAGGCAGCCCAGACAGATCTTTCTACAAACCTGAAAGAAGCCTGAGGTTTGCAGAAAAACCAAACACCATTTTTGAAGGTGGGTGTTAAAACCCCCACCAAGTGATAGAAGCAGCTTTAAGAAACAAAGACCCTTAGTGGCAATTGCTAGCCAACTGCATCAGTATCTCCAGCTTTTAAGCTTGGCTTCTAAAGGCAAAGGGGACAGGCAACACCCTTTCCAGGACTGTTTTGGCCTGATAGATAGAGGCTTCATTGGGGCTTGCCCTGGCAGCAACCACCAGGCTACTTGATGCCATGACCAGCATGAGTCACCTACGCCTGACTTGTTTCAACAGCAGCCATACTACAATAGCAGGTTATAGTTTCAGACAAGGATATGGGAGAGCCAGATTCAAATGCCCACTCTGTTGTGGGAGCTCACTAAGTGATCTTAGGCCAGTAATGCAGTATCAACCTTGCCTACTTCACAGGGTGGTTGTGACCACAAAATGGAGAACAGAAAGCTTGTTTAGTTTCCCACTGGGGAGAAAGGTGTGGTATATTGGAAGTAAATAAATCTAGCTGAAGATGGGGAGCAGATAAAAGGTAGATTATTTGGTAAGTGGGGAAGGGCAAAAGGAAGCTGGGAAAAGTGAGAATATTGGTGTTGCCAGGAGGAGGGCAAGAAGAACTAGTGTGGGGAGGGGGATACAGGGGAAAGGACTTTTAGGGGGCACAAATTCTGCACTGTGCAACTGGACCCGAGCTAGCTGGCACCATGCAACTGGGCCAGACTTTTCCTGGGGAATGGCTGCCAGGGGGTGGGAAAGGGAGGCAGCTGAAGGATCAACTAAAAGTTGGCTGGCTGGTGAGTGGGAAGGAGGGAAGGAAGCAGGAAAAGGGGAGAGGCTATGGGGGCTGTCAGGGAAGGGGAAAAGGAAACAGTGGAGGAGGGGAAATGAGATGCCCAAGCCCTTGTGGGGCCTCCACTTATAAATGACTAATTGTTACAAAACCTTATGAAAAGATTATATTAATTATCCAGTCCCTAGAGAACATGAATAGGTCCTACCAAAAGATTCCACTAATGACAGCACTTCCCTGCAGCAGAAAAGGTCTTCTGTCTATGAAAGAGGCTCCTTGTGCAGGGGGGGTGTACCAGCATTAGCAGAACACTTTGGTGGAATCTGACCAGTTAAAGTACAATGGCAGTGACACAAAAGACCTGCACATTATTTGAAGTTTTATTTGGATATATCATAGACGTTATTCATTTATATTTATTTATTATATTTATACACTGCCCTCCCCTAAGGCTCAGGGCGGTTTACATAAAACAGGGAACAATACAGATAACTCAGTAATTGTAACAGTAATAATACAGTGGTAACAATAGACAATATAATAGAACAGTAGAACATCATCAACTAAAGCATACTGATGGCCCTGTGGGTTGGATGAATCGGTAGTGGTTCCTATAGGAGGGAGGCTCTGGAGGCCAATGGGAAGTGATTGGTTCAGGTCGACTTCAACCCAATGCCTGGCGGAGGAGCTCCCTTTTGCAGGCCCTGTGGAACTGTTTTAAGTTCCGTAAGGGCCCTGATCTCCTCTGGGAGCTCATTCGACCAGGTGGGGGCCAGGATGAAGAAAGCTCTGGCACTGGTTGAGGTCAAGCGAACTTCCCTGGGACCAGAGATCACCAGAAAGTTGGAAGTAGAGGAGCTCTTTGAGGGGTCTAGGCAGAAAGGTGATATCTCAGGTACACTGGGCCCAGACTGCGTATGGCCACTCCTGGTGGAGTGGGCCACTGATAGCTGCACTCTGTCCAGGTTGGGTAGGCGTGCTTCCTCGCCTTGGGCCCTTCCTGCTCAGCCACAGGACATCCATCTTTGAATGGTTGAGCTTCAGACAACTCTGTTTGACCCACCTTGTCACTGCTTCCAGGCAGCTGGCTAATGTTTCTGGGGGAGAGTCAGGAGGAAGAGTTGGATATCATCAGCATATTGGTGACAACCCAGTCCAAATCTCCGCACCAGTTGAGCAAGAGGGCGCATAAATATATTGAAAAGAATTGGAGAGAGAACTGTCCATTGAGGGCCTCCACATAACAGGTGGTGATGGCTTGATGAACTCTCTCCTAGGGCTACCCTCTGTCTGCGACCCTGGAGAATGGAGATCAGCCACTGAAGTGATATCCCTCTGATCCTGGCATTGGCGAGGTGATGAGCTAACACAGTTCATGATTGACTGTGTCAAATGCTGCTGATAGGTCTAATAATATAAGCAGCGCCGACCTACTCTGGTCCAACTGGCGACAGAGGTCGTCCAACAGGGCAACTAGTGCATGGCTAGGCCGTCAGGGCAACCCCATGGCTAGGCCGGAAACCTGGCTGGGATGGGTATAAGACTGAAGCTTCTTCCAAGTATGCTGACAGTTGGTTTTCAACAGCTCTTTGGAATGTATATAGCCTTTCAAGCAATTATTCTGTCAGTGACAAACTGGGGGTAGGCTGTACTGAGAAGCTGCCTTTGAGGCAATAATTCGTGGTAACCAACTGATATTTGTGGCACTTCTCATTGTCATATTTCAGGGACTGATGGATGATGGTTTTGGACTTGGACCACAGCTATGTAGTTACTTACATTGCCTCCATTGATGACCACATCAGGGTCTATGACGTTTCCAATTGATTTTGACATCTTTTCTCCTTTTTCACCAAGAGTAAATCCATGAACCACAAGAGTCCTAAAACAAAGAGCTCCAAACATGTAATTTTTCATAACGGATTCAGTATAAAATTTTGTACTGCTGTTGTTGCCCAAGGTTAATTGTTTCCCATTCATGTTCTGCTCCAGCAACAATGACTTACTTGTAAGGTGCTTTTTTCCGGGTTGCCACACTAGTCAAGAGAGAGGACTGAAACCAGCCTCCTAGCTGGTCTTTTCCTTCCAAGTATAGATCAGCCCTTCCACCTACATCTGAAGACACACAGAAGTGGGCCATTTTAAAACCAGATCTTTAAATTGCTAGTTGGCCATCATAGCAACTTCTTGTACTTCTGCTTCAATCCTGAATTATTATTTTAAAAGCCTCATTATCAAAGTTTGGCAAAATTTACAGAATCTGTTTGGTATAATGATCTCAATACACATCGTGAATAAAATGACAAATTTGACTATTTTAAGGGATTTATATTTTAGATTTTCTTAGAAGTGTTTAGAATTTAGGGTGGCAGTGAATAAACAACCCATGCTTCCTATGAAGATGAGAGAATGGTCCTTTAAAAAAAACCCAGTTGCTTCTTTTTACAGATATCCCTTTTAAGTCTATTTATATAACCTCTGGTTATTTAACATTAATTTTTTATATTTACATCCAGCTGTAACAAGTACAATGTGACAGTGGTTTCCAAAAGAGACCGACCACATCCCATAATGAACATGACATTTTCTACTAAGCTCCCAATAATGGTTAATGTGAAGCATCACAACTTGCCAAAATGTATTTATGTGACGTTAACAAATTTCAACTCAATATTAAGTAAAAAGAGATAACCAAGATGACAGATTTCCAATTTAGACAGCTGGATGGCAACTGTCAGTTTAAGCCGCCCTGAAAGCTTGCAGCCTGGCACTGAAAACAAACATCTACCTATTCCACAGGCCTCTTTTTGTGCATATCCTAGCTTACTACTAGTTCAGTGATATATGAATGCATCCTGTGACCCAAGAAGTAAATATTATATTATGAGATCCAAGGTTTGTTTATTTATATTTTGATTTTTATACTGCTCCTTTTGAGCAAGTCACCTAGGAGCAGTGTACAACATTTATTATCCTAAAATGATCATCTTGCCTTCCATCAATGCGGATCTCTAAAACAGCTGGCAGTATGAAAGCAGCAAAAATTTAAAACCGTGAAACACAAAGATACAATAATTGCTTTAGAGAAACATCAAGTGAGCCATTGTCAACCAAACCAACTTTGGCCGTCATTGAAAGATTGCCAGGTTGTCAAAACAGGAGAGTAAGTGCCAACATCTGGCAGCTGCCTCAGAGAAGGCCCTAAAAACATAATTATGTTTTGTGGGAGACCTTAGCTCTTCACTTCACAGGTTTGTGCATCCGTTCTCATTATGGAACTGCTCTGACACTGAAGGGCATGTGCAGACACTGAAAATGGGAAAGCAAAAAGTGCACAAGAGACCTCCTGCAGAGATCTGGATTGGAATCAGGAAGCAGACAATTTCAACCTTTCAAATGAAAAGGGGGGGGGGGAAGCTTTAACTGTATACAAAAAAAAATTGGTCTAGAATTTCAAGGGGGAAGGACTAGCTCTGGCTGGCCAAAATGTCGACATTTGTATGTCTTAGAACCTACTATGCTCAGATCCTATCCTTCCTTTCCATTTGTGTGGCACAGACCGCTATTGCAGAGCAGGCTTCTTTGATGCTTTCTTCTTATGCAAGATATAGTGCCTTGGATAAGCAGAAAGCATCTAAAACCAGAGGATCACACTCTGCAATGCAGGGCTGCACTGTGCAAGAGGAAGAAAAGGGCAGGATCTGAGCCCAAGTTCCTCGCTGTAATTCTCCGTGCAAGAATCAAGGGATGGGGGAGAGGGGGGGGGGAAGAGAGAAGTGCACATGAGAGCATGGCAACACGCCAGGTGGAGGCACAGCTTGGTTTTACTTCTGGTTACAAAAGTGACACTATGAATGCAGCCTGTAAGGCTTTTACAAAAATTACAGCTATTAGGCAATCACAAAGTACATAAGATTGAGTACAATTTCATTACCCTGTTAAAAATAAAATTCAGTGCAAGTCAATTTGTGCTCCATTATCAGCTCCAAACTGTTCAAACACCTTCTTTTCCTGTATTGCAGAAAATGTGCTCTATTCGTCCAATTTATTTCAAAGGGAGAAAAATTCATTTCAGTCGCACACACATTTGATGCAGACAGTTGTGCCCCTCTTCCCTTCCCTTCCCCTCCCCAATAAATTTTTCTAGCAGTAAACATTTCACATGCTTGAAAGGCGCCTAGGAAGCTTTAACTACGGTTATTATTTGCAGTTCAGAGGGCATAGGTCTTTAGGAATTAATGATCCTTCTTCATTTTGAGTTCAGTATCTTTTGATCATAAAGGACTTTAACCTACAGATTAAACACATTGTACATTAATGGAAACCACAATTATCCAGGCCCTTTTCCTGAAAATGCCCTGTCAGCATAAAAGCTCAAACAAGATAGGCTTGCTATAAAACAATCCCATTCACTTAGTTAAACATTAGTAGAAAAGCTCCCTGGGGAATTATCCTGCTGAAGACACATTTCAGAGTGTGCACCAAAGAACTTGGGACACAGCAGTTATCCACTGCCCCATCTTTGACACTTCTTTAAGCACAGGCTTGGCCAAACTCTGCAAGTCGTTTTGCATAAAGGCCATGAAATACAGGCATGAGTTATTCTTTGTTACAGAACACTTAAGCCATCATTAAAGGGCAGTGTCTGTAGGTAGCCCTATGACAGGTACATATGCAGATAAGGAGGACAACCAAGAGGCGAGGGGTCTATGGCACAACGTCCTCGAGGCCTCACTGTGCCAAATGCTAGAGTGGGGTTCATGACCGCCCTGTATGCTTATTCATGGATCTGCTCTGTTCACATCTAAAGTGTGAATGGCTATGGTTTTGCATACCACTTTCCATGACAAACCTTTGACCTTTGCGTGTGAATGGGTAGCTCCATGGCCTCTACTATGCCCTCAAGTTTTCATACAGTTTATATACAATGTGTCTTTTTTGTAGGCATCCTGGGCTCCTGAATTCCCATGGTTTTAAAGCGACATTAACCATTTATTAACCTCCTCCATGTCTTTACCCAGAAGTAAAGCTAGGCCCATGTGGGCGTAGGAATATTTGTGAAGAATTTGAAAATAGACCCTTAACATTTCACCAAGGGAACATCTGCCAGGCATGTACACTGATGGGAACTCACTTCAGCAGATACTGTCAAGCATGACTCCGGCCTCACATCTACTTTGTCTAGACAGAATGTGGTCAAGATCAAGAACCTGAACTGGATGATGTATAGTCTGTGCCTAGTGGCAGGCCAGCTGCAATCTGGGGTCTACAGCTGGCCCACATTATCAACTGAGTCTTCATGCACACTGGGGTCCTCATATGGGACTAGCACTGTTAGCCCTGATCATGTAGATGAGCAAAAATCTTAATTACTGCAGCCATGTGGACAGAGAGTTATTTGCAGCCTTCAACAATGTGATAGAAGTTCTGCAACTGCTTGGAACTTCAAAGGAAGTAGACTAATTGTAAACCTGGCATTTGTTTATGGGCTACGAGTATTTCCCAACTTGGCCACAGATGGCATGCATTTTAAGCAGGTGGTATATAATTTCTGGATCAGTGTGCATTCAAAATACAAATGAGGAAGAGAAAATATAGTGCCAATGTACCACCATGTGATTATGAACCTTAACAGCTAAACCAATCTCAAAGAAGACAAAACAGAAGTGAAGCTTGCTGAAAGAATTCTGCACCAACTTTACAACTGCAAATCAGCTCTGCAAAATTCATTGTCGCTTAACTGAATGGTTTCATGACAAGGTGCAAAGAACCCTTAGATAAACTCACTGTTTGCTGATGATACCATTGGTTCTCTGTGTTGCCAGGAAATAAAAACCTTGGGCCAATATGCTTTACAGTTGTAAGAGATCACTATCAGAGGTTTGTGTATTCCAGGTTTAAAGTTCAAAAGCACTTGATGCCCTGGACAAGTGTCCTACTCAAACAGAATTTACCACGAAAGTTCACTTTCACTATTTGGGAGAACACTGTAAACATGGGTTGCTTTTCCACTGTTGCACTGAAACCACTTCCACAGATATTCAGAGACTTCTCATACTTGAATCACAAAACAGGAATCAGAATGCCCTATTTGACAAATGAGGGACCTAATCTATAAGGACCTTACTATTTGTAAGAAGTCAATCTGTACTTAAGGTACATGTTAATTGGAAGAGAAGCAAGGGGCCATACCACACCCATGGCCCTGTTTACTGTCACTCACATGGCGAGAGACTTAAGGCAATGGCAGCCAGTTTCAGGTGGGCTGGCCACACAGAAGGCTGAGAAGCCAGGTGGCTGCAAGGGCATGAAAGAGTAGGCCCAATCCTCCCCTAGCCAGCCTAAGCATTGCCTGGGTCTGGGCAGGGGGAAGGGGCACCAAGCAAAAACGTGTTGCACCACTCAGCCATCTCACCTGCAACACCCAACATTTCATTAACTTTGAAGCTTTGAACATAAAATGTGATAATATTCATACATGCTAAAAAATAACCTAATTCTTTAACGCTGTCATTAGCTTTATGTTTAAAAAATCATGAGCTTAGATGTATGAACCAATTTCTCTATCCGAAGGAGTCTCAAAGCAGCTTACAATCCCCTTCCCTTTCCTCTCCCCACAACAGACACCCTGTGAGGCAGGTGAGGCTGAGAGAGCCCTGAAATTACTGCTTGGTCGGAACAGCTTTAACAGTGCTGTGGCAAGCCCAAAGTCACCCACATGTGGAATCAAACCTGGCTTGTCAGATCAGAGGTCAGCACTCCTAACCACCACACCAACCTGGCCCTTTATTTAACAAAAGTCATATCCAGCACCAGCCTTCTAAGGTCTCAGGTGACTGCCACAAGAAGAGAGAGGGGGAAAAGGAACCACATAGAATCATAGAGTTTGAAAGGACCTCCAGGATCATCCAGTCCAACCCTCTGCAGAATGCAGGAAATTCACAACTACATAATGGTACATAATGAATAACCTTTTACATGTGTGTTCCACGTTATTGTGTTGCAATGAATTCAGTTATCAGCATAACCTCTCTCATGCCTAGTGAGTAATGTTGCATCCTCTGGTAGTTGCAATAATCCACTGCATGATTTAAGACATTAATAATTTAGAGCTTACCTTCTAAAACATGAGCCCAGGATGTTCCACTGTCAAACCAGATATCTAGGACATCTTGCCCTGGTAAATAATCTTGGGCATTTTGGGTCCCAGCCTGTTCCAGATATAGATAGAAGCATGTCACAAAATCAACAGAATATTCTATTATTTAGATTACTCACGTAGAATATTCTACAATTTAGATGACCCAAGCAAGTGGTGGTGGTGGTGTAGAGAGTCCAAGAACATAAACACACTCTGCCATGAAGCAGAATGCCTTATTTTATATGGCAAAAAGTTCCCTGGCATAGGTTAGCTTCCTAGCTCCAAAAACAATAACCTGTTGGTCCAGAGGTAAAGTTTATATAATTCACCTCAGGTTAGGGTTAGGGTTAATTCACCTCAGGTGAATTATAGGTGGACATAGTGGCTGATGACCCTGTAATTACCGGATGGGAAAAGCTACCAGGTTTGGAGAATAGAATTGCCTAATTAGGGTAAATGAGTGAGGGGAAGTGAGGCTAGGTGTTGATGAAATTATTGGGAAATCCTATTGTCTTAAATTATGCGTCTCACTAGGGTGGAGAGGAGGTTGTAATGGGTCAGCTGTTTCTTCCCACACATCTAAACTCACTCCATGTCCAGACTTTTTTCTGGTTGATATCCACTGTAGTGTAATTTTGGGCCAGGCACTACTTATGATATCTGAAATTATGTTAGAGGAAGAGTGTTTATGATTTTCTATCTATAAACTGCACCTCAATAAGATGAGGAACCTGACTAGTAACAATGGCTGCTGGTGCAATGGATCCAAGCTTCTTTGTCCTTCTGCTCGATTACCCAGGCCAACAACTAGAGATGGGACTTGAACTGGACTAGTGAATTCTGGGTCAAAATTAACATCAGCCACTCTATGGTCTTCACAGAGCACCTCCCAAATTACCTTTGCCAAAACCTCACTGGGAAGAAGCTGCTCAATAGGAAGAGTCCACCAGGCATCGCTGCCATGCTGCTCCACTATTTTAATCACATTCTCAATACTTTCCCTGTGAAAGACATGAAGTAGATTTCAACACGTCAGAAGATTACTATTATCTCTTTTTCAACATAACTCAAGACAAATATAAACGTGAGGCTATGGCTTTATCCCACCACCAGCCTGCACTCAGTGACATTCAGAAAACACTCCCAAAGTCTGGTTATCTTCAGTTACTGCAGTTAGTCGTTACATAGATGCAGAATCTGTAAAGTTATGCCTTTAATGTCAAAACAGTCAAAAGTTTCAAGTTATATATGTTGTGGGTTTATGAATGCTTATGTATTGTGCCAAGAACTTATACTGCCATTTCTCTATTTTCACTGTAGACCCCCTTGAGTTGAAAGGAAGGGTGGTAAACAAATAAAATAAAATGCCCCAATATTTTTTAACTCTCCTTTTTCACCGAGATTCAAGGGAGATTAAAGAATTAAAACAATATAACAACAGTATACAATGTACAACAGTGAATAAAACGGCATTAGATGATATACTAGCAGTACCATACATACCAGCAAAGCAATGGAGTTGGATTGCAAGCAAAAAACAGTGCCTACACAAGAAACAAAGCAACAAACACTGTCTAAAACTCACAGATGTTAAAGAAAAGTTGCAAAACCCTTGCAATGCCTTAAAAGTATACCTATGCAAACCAATATAAACAATATCCGAATCATTCAAAGTTCTTTTCCTTCTGTGCCAGTCCAGTGGCTTCCTACGTTCGGCATCAGCCATGTACCAGGCATAGAAGACAGGAGCTAGGCAAGTTCTACCCAACTGTAACAAGGACCAAGTAAAGACGAGAGCAGATGGTGGTGGAAATGTAGCAGGTGGCTCCTTAGAACACTTGCCATTGAAACCCGTCTTTTTGTAGTTGTTTGTTTTTACACTTGCACTCAGTGTGGCGTTTTGATTTTTTTCATATGCTGCTTGATTTATGGCCTTTTGAAAGCACATTCTAAAAAGCAACCCAGTTTAGAACCTCTTGAGATCTTCTGTCTGAACAGTTCATGGAAAATGCCTTAGGAATTCTTCATTCTAAGCCTTTGGCAGTTTCATTAAAAATTTAAACCCTACCTTTCCTCATGATTCAAGGAGGTCCAGGTTACAATATACCCCTGTCCTGACTCTCCCACAACTAAATATGGGAGAATATAGAAGAGGAATCCCATGGTTGATTGTTCTGGCATACAGTTAGTTTTCTAATGATAGGAAGAGCTGACAATTCAGTCTAAACAGTTACACCTTTCTAAGCCCACTGACTTTCAGTGGACTTTCCAGAGGACTGGAAAAGAGCAAATGTAATACCCCTTAAAAAAAGAAAAGAAAGAATCCTGACATTCAAGAAGAGAAAGCAAGAATCCAGTAGCACCTTAAAGACTAACAAAATTTGTGGCACACCCTTCCATAAATTTTGTTAATCTTTAAGGTGCTTCTGGACTCTTGTTCTTTTCTAATGCTACAGCCAAATTAACACGTCTACTCATCCGGATCAATCACTAGAGGGGATCTGGAAGGTTGCAAAATCCCTTCAACCAACTTATTTCATTTCCAGTAGTATAGGATCCAACACCCAGTTTCTCTCTGCAGAAATATTCACTCGAGCTGTTTAATTACTGGCAAAAGTTTGCACAGGCAAAACTGTGAGGGCTAACAGAGTAACCCATCTGATCTTTCATTGCAAGGTACCCGGAACTGCACTGCATTTCATAGTGGAAATTTGACCATTCCTGAGGTACCTATTCAAGCCTCACAATATGAAGACAGCGACTTCCCAAATTGGTGCAACATTGCCAAGCTTTCATGGGAACCCTAGATTTCATGCTCGCAGATGAAAGCCTGGGAAGGGGACTGCAGCTTCCTTTTGCAACTCAAAAGGATCTCAGTTTGCTTTGCAATCTCATGATTCTTACTTGGGTGTTAAGGGAAACTCTGCAACTGTGTTTTATCTGCCACATTGAGACCACTGTAAGAAGAAGCGTATGAGCCTAACTTTTATTAAGAGAGATACTGAGCCAACATACTGCATCTGATGAAGAGCATTGCAGTTCAGGAAAGCTTTAATAAATCTTTAATAAAGTGCCACATGACCACTTTTTGGCTTTGCTGCAACAAACAAAGGTGGATGGCTCACTAGATACTGGACTTCAGCAGTGCAGATAAATTGATACGAGACTATGATATAACGTCAACATCAGATCCCCTGGGAAACCCAAAGGCCAACAGCATTTTAGTACATATCACGATAAGATATTATCTTCTTTACTATTCTGTCAACTGTTAAAAGCTAATTTAAAAAAAAATGAGGAGTTACATTTAGTTTGGCCATAAGATGCATTGATTAATAGTCTTCCAACAGAATAGACCATCAACATCAGGTGGACATGTTTGGTTTGATACGCAGGGTTGCAAATAAAAACATGCCTATGACAAATAAGAATTTCTTCTAAATGACTATGCAGGAAAGTTGCTATACTTCTATCAAAGGTCTAAGCTGGAAATCACAAGCATAGTTATGTGGCTAGGCAAGATATACAAATGCTACATGATACTAACTTTTGTATATTTATTTACTTGTTTTTACATCTTCAACATTTTCACTTGTGACCTTTCAGATTCATTACTGTAAAGACAAGGTCTGTTTTGGAAAACATTACAAACAGTATCATTTTTGAATAGTTATAATTTATGAATAATTTTCACCTTACAATCTATATTTAAGTCTTAATGCAGAACTGCCCCCGCCCCACCCCCCCATAAATAAAACTATTAGGAATTTTTTTTTAATCTTATTCTGGTAGCATAGTTAAAAGAACAAATGTGATTTCACTGATTTATTTGCTAATCAAGGTGGATCAGGAAATAGCTGTTCTTGTAAAAAAAACTTTAAAAACATCATTTGGGTACCATAGGTACCCATTATTTGACTTTTAAGAAACACATCCTTGCAATATTTCTCAAAACCAGAGTATGTCCCTGTTGAGCTCCTCTTGGAAACCCTCTTTTAAGTTTTATCAATATGATTGCAAAGACCAAGAAGTATCCTTCCCATTTCACCCTGAGGTGAAAGTTCTCTCCACAGTGTACATTCAGTGTGCCAGCCCAACACCTTGCTCAAATAACTACTTATCACTCTACAAACGACAAGCTTCAGTTTGAAAATCATAATTCACAGAGTAAGCAATAAGCAGCCCTGTTGTAAAACTTTGCCCTGTATTCATGTGCCATATCGGATAGAACTTGCGGTACGTGTCACCCCAGCCACAAGAATCCACCAGGCGATACACGCTACCATGACGCCAACCAATCATTTTGAACCCTGATACTGATTACGCCAACTGCTTATTTAGTGGGAAATTAAGCAGCACCAAGAACTTTTCCAGGAGGGAAAAGAAACAGTTGGTTGGTATCGCTTCCTTGTGTACAACCATGAGAAATGCCAGGTAACTTCTTTTTTACTTAAGACATTATTTTATCTTTCTAGAAGATATTGAAAGTAGGGGGATTTTAGATGTTTACAGAATTTAAGGCACAGTTCAGTTACAATAAGTTACTACCTTAGAAGCCTTAGACCACTTAGGATTTGAGATTGGTTCCAACCAGCTTTTTTGCTGATGAAAAAGGGAAGAAGGTTTCCTACTGGATACCCAAAAAAGGCTATGCCATGTTCAAAAATTATAATGCGTGGGGGCTACAGGAAGGATGATAATTGAATGTGAAATATTAAATCAAATACAGTTACGTTTTAGTAAAACCAGACAAAGCAGTAGGTAGACAGATCCTTTAACACTCTTAAATAATAACTGGAGTATTTGGAAAACAATTTAAAAGGGGATTAATGTACATAAGTTGCAAAGTTCTGATTAACTGGGTTTGTAAGCCAACATGTATTTCTCTGATCACTTCATTTCAATAATTAGTTAATATTGTGTAGAAGAAATGGAAAGCCATGGCACAAATGTGCATATTTCTCATTTTTTTAGTTTATTAATTTCTGTTGTACATTACTGTTGCCACTTGTTGAACATTCTGGTCCCTAGCTTTTGACTGCATTAAATTTAAGCAAGATGAATCAAGACAGCTGCTGCTACTTCAATATACAGGAAATATATGGTTCCATTATGGTTCCATAAATGAAGGCTGTGAATCCATTGATACTTTAAAGAAATGTCTTTGTATGGTATAACATCTCAATCCTTAATGCAACCGGTAGTCAATATCAAAGGCATAATTTTTCCATAATAATTTTCATTTATATGGAAGTTTAAAAACTCTTATGATTTGAAGGAGAAATCTCAGTGCCTTAATCACAACACTACTCAAAAAAGAATAAGCCTGCTTCTTGATCTGCATTAACATGTTGTTTCTGTTAACTTGCTTTTCTTTTAAATCCTCAGTAAACTACCAGGACCCTGCTGCTTCACGGTCCAGTTTTTCAGTACTATGCTTGAGGGGTCTGGTGTGTCATTAGATGATGAGAGACATATAAACATAGGGGGAAGGGAAAGGAAAAAATAATAACTATTAATGTCCAGTTTGCAAGTTAAAAGGTATGTCATAAAGACATTAAAGTAAAACATTGTATGGTTTCTGCAATGTCACCCCAAACAAGAGTATCCCCTTTTCACTCACAACCTTGCTTACTTGCCAGGGGGGAAATAACTTTCTTATTTCAAGCTAGCTGCAACAGGAGCACTCATGGACAATATGGTGGACATGAAACAGGTGCTGTTCAAACAGTGTTGTCAAGTGTAACAGCAACTCCATGTGGACTGGACAAATTTCCAGTGGAGGTGCTGTTACTTTTGAAGGCCACTGACCAGACTTGGAGTAGATATTGACTGAAGAACATCTGCTTATCAGGACGAAGTGTAGAACTACGATCAGACAAATTCCCCATCCTGGTTATATATATTATGTACATATACATGTGCTCTATGGAACATACTGTTTTTATTCCAATGCATTTTCTTTGTCTTACGCAAGCATAGAAATGTATGTCCTATGAAGAAGGCAGCAAAGGGACACAGAACTAATCAACGTTACTGTTCAAACCTGATGTCCAGGGTAATGACCTATGATTTGACAGACTGTGCTTCCTAAGTTTGCCTGTCATTTCTGTAGGCCAATACACTGAATACTTTCACCACTACATGGAATACTTTCACTATTCAGCAAGTTACACACAAGATACGTTGGGGGGAAATGAGCTGGTATGCGAAGAAGATGACGGTAGTTCAGACTGAAGAAAAAGTGTTTTATAAATACTTAAAGGCCACTCTTGAATCTTACTGTGCATGCCTTCTTGTATAATCATCATCATTTATAATAATGTATGAATGAATGCTGTAACGCAAACAAATGTAAAGCTTCTGATTTACTTGAAAAACTGCCACTAGCTTAAGATTGTAAGAGAAGCACTTTGGATCTGTAACTGGGCTAGGATAAACATGAGAGTCATTCAGCAGCAATGTTTCAAACACCCAAGTGGCAATTTATGCATAAAAACAAAAAAAATGTTTTCAGAAGGAAATATATTAATGAGTTGTGTTGTTTTTTGTTAGCACACTGTCCTTTTAAAAAACTAACACAGCAATATATACTTTTCTCGCCCCATAAAATAACTCAAACAACTATTTTCCAAAAGGAATTCAAGCTTGCCATTCAGTGTCTTTCTCCTTTGTCACATCTGTGCCTGTAATATTGGGGCAGGAATTTTATATGGACTCTTAGAAATGCTTATTTTGCTTTCAGCCTTGATCATATATAAATCTGAGAGGTCATATGACTACCAGAATTTCTGATTCAACTGGGAGACTATAAGAAGCCATTTCCTGTAATATGTGCAATACATGTTCATAAGCACCATAAAAAGAACATAAATTATGACTTTCTGATGTCATGAACTAAAACAGAGAACGAATCCTTTCTATAATATATTTCCCCACCAATTGTACATCAATTATCTGCAAAGTTAAAATCTCAGCACACAAGAAAATCTCCAGGGATTGTGTTAGCTTATGTCTTCAGTTTACATGAAGAACCACTGGTTAGTCCATCCAGCACACTGCTACCTACCCTGACTGGCAGCAATCCTCCAAGGACCCGAATCAGAGGACTTTTCTAGTCCGAGATCCCGTGCATGGGAAGCACATGCTCTACCACTTAGCTCTTAACCCTCATCTAACTATGTGGGTTACATATTTAGACAGTTATATCTGGACATGGGGTCGCGATGGGTCGGACACGATTTCACACCTAACAACAATAACAATCTGGACATTCTTTCCAATGGAGACCCAAAGAAACTTACATCAGTCTCCTGTCCTCCATATTATCCTCATAACAACTTTGGGGGCCAAGTTAGGCTGAGAGAGAGTGACTAGCCCAAGTTCATTCAGGGAGTTGTCATGGTAGAGTGAGGATCTGAAACTGGGTCTTCTAGTCCAACACTCCAATCACTACACTACAATTGTTTATCAAGAAGTATTATTATATTTCCAAGATAGGCCAGAATGGTTTACAGCAGTGTTCCCCAACCTTTTTATCACCAGGGACCGGTCAACGCTTGACAATTTTACTGAGGCCCGGGGGGATAGTCTTTTGCTGAGGGACGTCACCGCTGCCTGAGCCCCTGCTCCACTTTCTTTCCCATCAGTGCCCCTGACTTCCCGCCTCCCACTGGGGGGGGGGCTCTTGCCAGCAGCAGCTGCGCAGTGCCATGCTGAGGAGGAGCCCCAGCCATGGCGGCCGCGGGAGAGTATGAAAAATGAGCCAGCAGCAGTCAGGGCAGCCCCTGAGGCAGCAGCTGGGCAGGAGGACAAGGAGGAGCCACGGCCCAGTACCGACTGATTCACGGACCGGCACCGGTCCCCGGACCGGGGGTTGGGGACCACTGGTTTACAGTGCATGGTTTACAGTTACTGATATTTACATAGTAGAGCCTGAGTCTGTGAGCCACGAATTCTACGACCTGCCACCCAGTGAGTTGCCATGGCATTCAACCCTGGGTTCTCCTAGATTTTAGTTCCACACTCTAACACAGGCTTTCAGAGCCAGGATTTTGTGAAACCCTGGGGTTACTTGTTGGCCCTGGGATTCCTGAATTGCTGGGAGTCAATTCATTTTAAATATATTTTTTTAAATCTGTCAAATATTTACTATGTGATATGACCATATATGGTCATGTCAACCCCTTCCTAAAAGGGCCAATGTCTAGAGAGGGTGGGGAGGGGAGGGGCCCAAGGTGTGTACACAGCTATGCTTCCCACCACATTCTCTATGATCATGCCACTGATGGGGTTTCTTGAAGCCTAAAGAATATACCAGGAGTTTCTCAACAATAAAAACGTTGAGAAAGGCTGCCTAAAAGCTACACTACACTGGCTCAACTGGAGTCTGATGATATAGAAGACTACCATATATATTAGTCCATAGGAGTTTCAGTGCATAGCCACATTCAACTGGCAGAATTTGTGCTTAGGAGGGGGAAGGCAGAAGGGAGGGCATGTATGATTCTACAGATTGCTTCTTAAGCTTACATTTCAAGATTTGCTTCCTGAGATAAATGCAAACTAGGCCTATCAAGATTCACTTGGCCCTGTGAAAGAATTTGATGCAACAGATGATCATCAGCATTCATTATCAGAGGTCACAGGATCCTTAGAGCAGACGTATGGCATGTATATGCACACTACTATGATCCCCAAAAGTCACAGGTGTGTTTTTAATCTGCTAAGGAAAAGTGCAAACAAAGCACATTCTCTTAACCCTTGGAGCAGATGAACTAATCTCCCTCCAATGGTCTCAAGCATGCACTCTGGAGCTAGAGTGCTATGCGTATTGGAACAAGGTCACCGAATGCTGCACACTTTGCGATAATCCCAGCGGGTACTGAATGGTTCACCAGAAATCGGATGCCAATTTACCTTTGGCCTACACCTGCTCTAAACAACACTTCCATTTATATTTAGAAGAAGAAGAGTTGGTTCTTATACGCCGCTTTTCTCTACTTGAAGGAGACTCAAAGTGGCTTACAATTGTCCCCACAACAGTTTCCTGTCCTTTCCTGTCCCCAAAACATATACGCCTGTGAGGTGGGTGAGGTTGAGAGAGGCCTGATATCACTGCTCGGTCAGAACAGCTTTATCAAGTGCTGTGGTGAGCCCAAGGTCACCCAGATGGCTGCATGTGGGAGAGCAGGGAATCAAACCTGGCTTGCCAGATTAGAAGTCAGTGCTCCTAACCACTACACCAAACTGGCTCTCTTGGTGCAAACATTTTAGGTTGTCACCCAGAAGAGAATGAATTATAAGATCTATCAAATCAGAACACTGGCAATTCACAAAAGCAAACTAGTAAGATTTTTTAAAACCTATAAAATGCTTTTATATATCATAGATGAAGCATGATTCAAACTCCTTTGAAAGGAGGGAAAAGACAGATTTAAGATTCCCAACTCCTTTATGTCACCAAACAACAGAGAAAATTACCTGAGGCAAGCTTGGTTTGGGTTTGTTTCCTTTTAGTAATTATTAACTCCTAACTCCTAATTCCCTTCTTTCCCGTGAAAGGCGGGGGAATGCAAGAAGTTTTTTTTCATAGTGCATATATGGTGTATATTGTTCTTTTCTTTCTTGTCTGGCTTCTTTTTTTCTTTTTCTTCCACTCATTTTTAAGTATTTTTAAACAGCAGACCGAACAAGGCACAAGAAAAAAAAACTTCCTTAAATAAAAGAAACTATCAAAATATTAATCCAATTACAGTCTCAAAAGTTGCTAAACAAAGGAACATGGAAACAGGTGTAAACTAACCTCAAACACTTCCCAGAGAATACTGCTTCTGAGTTTCGAGCAACAATTCCACTCCCTACCCCAAAAAGTCCACTTTTAGAATTTTCATCCGCACATTCTCCAAGGGAGACTTCCTCCAGCATTCTAGTTATTCAGTTATCTCCCCCGAAACGGTCACCAATAGTATGGCCCGCAGACCCTTCCCTCCCCAACCAGGATTTTTCATATCTGTTTTAAGAGAGTGTGCGTAAAACATGCTCATGAAGCAGCGGAGTCCTTTTTTAGAGGATAATAGTGAAAAGTTTTACTTTTCTTCACCCTTCATGTAAATCTTGGACTAAGACAGTGCAATCATTTTAAGAGAGTCAATATCACACATACATAAATAACTTATCAAAACTTTTTACTAATTTAAAAGGACCATAAACTGAGGAGAGTCACAGTATAATTGAACCATGTTTTCTTTTTGACTCATTTCCTGTTAATCCTTCCTTCCCCACATCCTCTAAGTAGCACTTTCTGCACTACATCTGCAAACCTCCCTTCTCTTTCCCCTCCTGCTCCATACTGTTGTTCCTTCCTCTGCTTATCCAAATCTGTGCATACTTAAATCTACAGATTTGAGCCATGAACAGACAAAACCGATATTTCCACAAACCTGAAAAATGCCTAAGTATATCTTGATGATAAAACCCTCCAAATTAATAGAAGCAGCACACATAGCTTTAAGAAATGAATGCTCTCTGTGGCCAATGCTAAACAAACACAACAGTATTGATAGAATTCAAACCTCAATGAGTAAAAGACTGGAAAAGGGGACAGGGCTCTTTCCAGAACTGTTTTTAGTCTTTTTGATGGAGAAATCTTCAGAGCCAGACCTGGCAACAACCACCAGGTACCTTGTTACCATGCAACCTGTATAACTCACCCATGTCTAGCTGCTTGCTACAATTCAACATCAGCCATCCCATGAAAACCTGTATGGTGGATAGTTTTAGACCAGGATCTGAGAAACCAGGTTTGAATAGCCACTCAAGCCCAAGGTCACCCAGTGAGCCTCTGTGGCCATCACACATGCAGGGCACATGCAGCTGTGCATCTGAGACAAGCTGCAAAGACATGGATGACCTGCCACACTCCAATGAACGCTGAGAGAGGAACAGCACTGCAAATGTAATCATTTGGCATTCATCTTCTCACTTCCCTTTTTCTG
Organism: Paroedura picta; assembly: GCF_049243985.1. Lineage (NCBI taxonomy): Eukaryota > Metazoa > Chordata > Lepidosauria > Squamata > Gekkonidae > Paroedura > Paroedura picta. The sequence continues at coordinate 59,326,322 of NC_135369.1, read as the reverse complement.
AAAAGATGTAGGAAGGGATCTCTAACCATGTGTATTTGGAACTCTGTCTGTCAGGCGGAGCAACTAGCACAGCTTTATTTCAATCCCATTGGCCAGACAGCAAACCACACAACAATGGGCAAGAGGACATTATTCTTACTACTAATGTATGAAGCCTCAATTATGAAAGGGCCTACAACTACACACACACTAGCAGAAGTTAAAAAAGAAGTCTAGATTTCTAAACATGTATAGATGTAGACGCTTCATTATGCAGCACTCAGAGGCAAAAGGGGGGTTCAGGTTAATGAAATATAACAGACCCTCAAGTTTATTGCTCCGTCCTGCTCCATACTCAAAAAGATCTACAGTGAATAGCATTTTGACAGCTCCCAGGCTTGGGAGAACCCTCCTCCTTCCCCTTGAGCCACACGGTCTTCCTATTCAGGAGCAAACAAACAGGCCAGCTGCCCAGGAGCGTTCTGGATGATCAAGTATTGCACAACAAAGCCTTGACTATATCAAGACAATGTTCAAGAGAACCCTAGCATATTAAGAAGCACTATGAGGAAATAAGAATGAAAGCGGTTTGTCCTCATCATAATGTTTAGCATGGCTCACCCTTTCCTCCATGAAAACTGGCAGGAACCATGCAAAGCAGAGAGATAATGAGTCTTTTTATACAGAGTCTATAGCTCCTGAGGGGTCTCTAATACTGCCTGTATTGGAAGAGATTTTGGATTCTGGCCAGGTTCTGCCCAGCAATGCTGTAAAAAGGTGAACTAGCACTGTCCCTGAGCAGTGTCAACTGCTTTTTGTGCCAAAGATGGCAAGTGAACTATGGGGGCCCTGGCCAAATGACAGTGAAGAACAGGCCTGGTTCTTTTACAGGCAAACCCAGCACAACCTCTTCAATCCAATGATACAAACTGGTCTATGAACCTTTCCTTTCCTCTCTATGCTCAAGAAAACACTGGTAGTTCCATGGGCTCTTTGCTCCTTCACAAATACCAACTAATATGAGCTGGAAATAGGGCAGAACTACTCAGGCTGGACAGACATTCCCAACATCCGGAGTCATCAGGTATATCCTGCGTCCCACAAATCTGCCATACTAGTGAAGGGTAAACCCTCACTTCTGTGGAGAAAAATGATGCCCACACTGCTTTTGAGAGGCTTCCATCTTCAACACTGGATAGCCTAGCTGGCAGTCCTCCACAAACATTCTGTAGTGAGACTACAAAGTGTGTGTGTGTGTGTGCAGGCCTTTGAAACCCAAAAGCCCTCCCTTCACACATACCCTGTTCATCACAATGAAGGGCACTTTATTATATAAAATAAACAATTCTTTACTTGTGGTCTCCTTTTTAATCACACTGAGGCTTAGTTGTATAAAATGCCAATCCTGTGGCCCCCTGTGTATGCACAAACTTCCATATCTATGGCCAACTTTTAACCACAGGAGTTCCCCCCTTCACTTCATCCATCCCATGCAGACCCAAATATAAATCTAAGAGGGCAATCTAAGAGCTCCCTTTGACTAAAGAACACAGACTTGGACACAGCTTACTGTCACTTGGGATGCAGCATTTCCCGAGTTAATTCTTATGCAAATTACCATACTGATGAAGCAAGCATGGAAATGGTATTACCTGCACGGTTCCCCCAAAGCCAGATCACAAGGCCAAAGTACGTTGTTTCAAAGTATTCCCCTTGCCAATTGTTGTCATACACAAAACCCCCAAACCACATTACATTTTGAAATAACCAAATGCCTATAAAATACATACCTGTTGATTAAGGGTTCACTTGTTGTCTTATGGTAAAAAACTGGGATGGGAACTCCCCAGCGCCTCTGTCTGGATATACACCAGTAATTTCTTCTGTCCAACATATCCAGCATTCTATTCGTTCCTGAAGTTGGGACACATTTAACTTTCTTTAGGGCCTCCTATAAAACAGCCAGAAAAAGCCATGGAGTTTGACAAAAGGTCACAGAGAAGCAAAGACACTATTTTGCCATAAAACTGTGCTACAAATACCAAACTTTACAACAGCATGTTCTTCCATTCCCAGAATTTGAACACAACAAAATCTTATAACTGTATTTCTGAAATAAATACTATATATTCATGTGTTCCCTTCACATTTATAGGAGCTGTGGGTACAGAAACATGAGGCCCAATACTCTACATGGTTCAAATATGTACCTTAGGAGCTGCACAAGTACATCTAGATATCTGTTCTGGGTGATTTTAAATTCTCTCTTAAACAGTCTGGCAAACAATAGTTACCACATGTTTCAAGTTGCCAAAGGACTAGATTAAAGAGATGTCAACTTCCTGGTGGGACCTGGGAATGGTCCAGAAATACAGCTAATCTCTAGACTACAAAGATCAGATTCCCTGGAGAAAATGGGTGCTTTGGGGGGTGGACTCTATGGCATTGTATCCTAGCTGAGGTCTCTGTCCTTCCCAAGCTTCACCCCCAAATTTCCAGGAGTTCCCCAACCTGGATCTGGTTTCCCCCTCAACCTCATTCAGCAGCCAAGAGGAATCTGGCAACCCTAACTTGTGCCTTCCTGGGTGGGTCCCAAATTCTGTCATCTTGTAGAAGGGTTGTTTCTTAGCCCATATATTTCTGCCCCCATGCTTGAAGAAGAGTTGGTTCTTATATGCAGCTTTTCTCTACCAGGGGTTTCGTAGTGGCTTACAATCACCTTCCCATTGCTCTCCCCACCACAGACACCTTGTGAGGTAGGTGAGGCTTAGAGAACCCTGATATGACTGCTCAGTCAGAACAGCTTTATCAATGCTGTGGCGAACCCGAGGTCACCCAGCTGGCTGCATGTGGGGGAGAGCGGAATCAAACCCAGCTAGCCAGATTAGAAACTGCCGCCCTTAACCACTACACCAAGTTGGCTACCAAAAGCATGGAATGTGATACAGAAGGGGGGGGACGGGACGGGACTTGAGTGATAAATCCACAGAAATCCTGCTATCCTTTGAATATACAGAAATGCCTTAGAATCTAACCCACAGCCTTCATATATCTTCGTTCTCCTCTGGATGTTACCTACTGGAATTTAGAACAAGATGAAAACATTCTGAATAGTGAAAATTACATCTGAATTTAGCAAGAATGAAAGATTCAGAGGGTCTGCCTACTACCTGAGCAGGAGCCTTGAGGTCCGCTGTATTAATGAACCATTGCTTGCTGGCACGAATAATCACTGGTTTTTTAGTCCTCCAGTCATATGGGTAACTGTGGGTGAATTTCTCTTCCTTCAATAAATTCTTGGCTGCCTGAAGCATCCGAATGACTGCGGAAAACCACAGAAAGATCACTGGTGAACTTGCCACAGCTTGCACAATGGGAAATTAGCTCTGCTATGTCCTACTTCTACTTTCAAATAGAAATTATATACAGACCCATTTCATTTCCTTCTCCAAGAACAGCTTTATTCTGAAGCTCTGAACCTGCAGCTTCTGTGAAAAGTCCACCTTCATCTACCAGACAATCCTAGAAGAACATTAGTTGAGGTTATACTTAAAACTTGAGAATGTTTTATCAGACAAGTTTTAAAAGGAAGTGATCAAAGACAGCTGAATTAGGAATTTCTTGGTTCAGCTGCTGTTTCTGTGAAGAACTCACCTTACATCTGCTACTCAATCTTAGATCAGCTCCCTTTCTGTAATACAAGGAGGAATACTGACCTACCGTAACAGGGCTTACTGTAAGGATTGCTATAAGGTAATTACGCTGTATGTCTCATACATCTGAAAACGCTATAGAAACATTTGTCCATATCCCTCTAATAGCTAAAATACTTCCAGGATATGCAAATCCATTCAACAGGTCCAGCCACAGGCTGACAACCTCCCTCCTACAACCATCATTGCAGACTTGCCCACCCACCGTGCCATCAGTAAGCATTGATTTATTGTTCTCCCCAATGTTCTATTATTCATAAATTTATAGTTATTATTGTATTACTAGTAATTAAGCCCGCTGCAGCTTAAATACAGCGGGCGCTAGGGTGGCAATGGAGTTTGGAGGGGGTGGCAGTGTGGCCTGGGGGTGGGCAGGCGCGGACCGTGGGTCATGGAGGGGGGGCGAGACGGTCTCGCGTTGGCTGAGGGCTCCTGTGGGTGTTTTGGCGGTGCAGCCTCTACCTGAGGTGTCCCAGGCAGTGGAGCGTGGTCGGCGGCGGCAGATTGGCGAAGGGGCAGATGTGCTTGGCGCAGCGTCTCCGGCGTTGCGGCCACGGCCTGTCCCGGCGGCAGCGGCTGGCGGCCAAGGCGGTGGCTGGGCCGTTGCCGCAGCCGGCACCATTGGGGGAGGGCTTGCCGTTGCAGGCGCGGCGGCGGGTGGCAGCAGCAGCCAGAGGGTTTGCGGGCCAGCGCCAAGCTCTGAGCAGCGGGCAAAGGCGGGCGCGGCGCTGGCACGGCTGCCGGAGGGGCCAGTGCCGCGGGGGAAGGCGGCGCTGGGTCGGGCGCTGTCGCAGCTGTGTCAGGAGGGCGAGCTGCGCCTGCAGGCAGTAGGGAGGCGCGCAGAGCGTTGGCAAGGTGGGCCGGGTGCATTTTGGAGCGGCAGCGGCTCCTGGCCTGCAGGCAGCCAGCAAGGGTCCTTTGCGGGCGGACAGGCAGGCAGAAAATGGTGCCGGTCGTCCAGATGCGGGCGAGTTGGGGGGGACAGGTCGGGAGGCGCGACTGGTCAGTCCAGCGGCAAGGGACCAATCGCGACCTATCGGCACCCTTCCTCATCACAGACAGGGCCCTCCTTAGGTGCCCTTACCCAAATATTTAATCCGCTCCGCAGGAGCGGTTTAAAGATTATATACTGAGTTGTGTGTATTGTGTATTGTTCCTGTTTGATGTAACTGTTCCTGTTTGATGTAACTTGCCCTGACCCTTTGAGGAGGGCAGTATATAAATATAATTAATCAACCAATCAATCAATCTCTCTAAAGTGAGGTTTGAGATACTGGCATGTATCTTACCACTTTACTGAGCAAAATCTGTAGTCCTTTCTACAGCCTAAGGTTTTTCTGTTGGAGAAAAAGAACTACCAAGAATTGGCTGACAGCTGACTACAGGTGACAAAAGGGTTCAGAAAAATAGTTTACTTAAGAATTCACAACACTTGATTGAAAAGTTTTCAAAACAGAATCACTCTGTTATCTTAATCAGACATGCTTTCTTTTCCTACCAGTCCTGTGAACAGAAGTCCAGGGCCAAATTACACATGATGCTGGAAGACAATGACTGGATCTTCCAATGTATAATTCAAGTGGGGGCTGGGGGCACCTGGGATTAGGACACTTGTGCAAGTAGCTTCTTCCATCTACATTCCTCCCTCAGCTGCTAAAAGATCTAATACAATGGAAAGGGGGAAGGCAAAATTCTAATACCTGTCCTCTCCCTGCCTCCCCAATTAGCAATAAATAGAGCTGTGGAGAATCAGATTTCTCTTGGAAAACAATAGAGGGAGAGATCACTTTTCCCTCAGAGAAGATCCAACCCAGAATAACATATACAAACCTTTTACGTGTTATTAACCACTCTCAGGAAGGCTAAAAAAAATGACATTAAGAGCTTCTACTCTTTTTTGCTCCATCCTTATCCATGGTTCCTCTATATATTTGTGAAACAGCCTGGGGGGTGGAACGTGTCTGACTATCCAAGTTGGAATAGGGCCAATCAGGGTGCAGTCACCTTTGCTGGCTGCACCCTGATTGGCCATGCCCCTGCAGCTCCCACCCTGTCCCTGGACTCTAGCCTCTTTGCTCTCAGAGGCATCTCAGTGCCTGGAGCCAGTAGCAGGTAAGGGGCCCTGGGAAAAAGGTTGTGGTGGAAAGCCTGCTAATGAGGGCCTCTTGGCCTACTAGGCTGGGCCTGCTAATGAGGGCCTCTTGGCCTGCTAGGCTGGGACTCCCGGCCTGCTGACTGCCTGCTAAGGAGCTCTGTCTCAGATCTGCTAATGAGCTGGCCAGCCCCCACCCGCCCCACTTGATCTGGCTGCGAGCTGCAGCCCAAAGCCACCTTAAGCTGCCTGGCCAGGGGAGGGGTCCTTTTCAAGGCCCGTTCTTACGAATGGGCTTTGAAGCTAGTCTATTAATATCTGACATCAAGGTTTTTTGAAAAAGAAAAACACAGATTAAAAAACCAAGCAAGCAAAACCACAGTACCATGGGAAGTTGGTGGTGAGAAGCTACACTGTAATCTTCCATACCATGAGCTGGGGCTGTATGAACTAATCCTGTTCCTTTTGACATAGTCACATGATTTGCAGGTAAAAGTGGGGACAGTTTTCCAGGAATTGTAGGATGTGAACATGTGCCACCTTCCAAATCTGCCCCTGAATTTAAAAAGAGACAGAAATAAAAACATAAGAATCAAATCTTGTGTGTTGGAAATGGAACTCTGGTCACATTTTAAAGTAAGATTGCAGCCCAGATGTATTAACTCCTCCCCACTCCAGTCACTGTCCACAAGTCTTCAGTATCTGCACCAGATTCTTGAAAATACTGGTTTGTGATACAAAAGACAAACAGAAAACAACAATGAAAAATAAACCAAAGAGACCCAGGCCATATTTCAGAATTACTTCCTTTGAGGGAGCTCGTAGTTGCTTCCTTGAGGGCGGCCTGACATGTCGGGAGGCGCGAAGCGCCTCCGATGCGTCAGGCCGCCAGCAAGGGAGCCCCTGGCAGCTGCTCTCTGCGCGGCTGCCGGGGGCTCCCTGCCCGGTGGGCTGAAGCGGCGAGAGGCGCAAAGCGCCTCTCGCAGCGTCAGCCCCCTGACACACAGAGCCCCGGCAACCGCGCTCCGCACGGCTGCGGAGGCTCCGTGGTCTAGCGCCCGCTGCATTTAGCTGCAGCGGGCTTGATTACTAGTATAATATAAATACAATAAATAAAGTTTAAAGAACAATCAGAAAATTTCTGTAATGGAAAGCAAAATCAACAGCACCACTAAAAAAAGACACCCAAGGATTACCTCAATGGCAACTCCTAAAGTAGAATAACTGAGTTTATCTTCTGAGACAAATTACTATTCAATTAAATGTACTAAATAAGATCTCTGAACGCAAGTAGTGCTCACTAGTTAGTCAACAAATGATAATACACTAGACCAGTTTTTAAACACACATCTGAGATCTCTTAAATTCCAAGTATTAAAGCATCTACCTTTACATGTTGAAATCACATCAAACTCTGTATCCAAGACAGCAGCTATAGATGGAACTCTATCTGCAGCCACAATAAAGCGCTCCCCAGTATTTGTGCACTTCACGATCGAATACCTACAAATTTATGCACATATACATACATATTAATATTCCACAACACCATGGTATTATTATACACATAAATCAAAATGAACACACAGAAGACTTTCCTCTCTTTTTGCTGCCGAGTTGCAGCCGACTTAAGGTAACATTTCATGGGGTTTTCAAGGCAAGAGATGTTCAGAGGTGGTTTGTCAGTGCCTGCCCCAGACTTCCTTGATGGTCTCCCATCCAAATACTGACCAAGGCTGACCCTGCTTAGCTTCCAAGATCGGATGAGATCAGGCTATCCTGGGCTATCCTTATTGCATGACAATTTACAGGATACAGCAGTGCTGATAAGGCACTTTCTGTCACAAAAAGAGAAGCACCAATTGTACTTCACTGCATTTTCATAGGATTTGTCATTGTAATCACTGTCAAACAGAAGAAAAGCCTACTTTGTGAGGATTATTTTGAAGAAATCTGCACAGAATTGAATTATGCTAACTTGCCTTACACACCTTGAAAAATCTGCCAATCGGTGACAAAATAAATAGGGCAGAGTAAAGGTGTCACCAGTTGGAAAACTGTCATCAGTTGCAAATAGTGATAAATTTAAGTGAGATTTTGTACATGAAAGCAAAACAATGGGGATACGTTTAATAGCCCAGCAAGAACTATTTTCCATTAATTTGTCCACTCCCCTTCAAAGTCAAGTGGTAAATTAGGCCATTCCACTTTAGCATGGAGAAAAATGCTAGATAAAATGCATCCTTTGCTTAGGTGCAGCCTACTTAATCAGTACAAACTAGAAATTGCTGGGGTGCAACCTAACATCTCATCCTCAATCAGGAATCTGGGGGAGATTCTGGATACCTCCCTTTCTTTGGAGGCCCAGGTTATAAGGGTAGCCCACATGCCGTTTTACCACCTTCGCCAGGCAAGACTACTAGCACCCTATCTTCCCCTGGACTGTCTAGGCACAGTGATCCATGCAATGGTCACCTCTAGGCTGGATTTTTGTAACTCGCTCTACATAGGCCTACCATTGTACTTGACCCAGAAACTCCAGATGGTGCAGAATGCAGCAGATAGGGTCCTCACCGGTGCACCTTGGAGGGCCCATATCCAACCTGTGATGAGGCATCTGCATTGGTTGCTAGTCCTGACCCTGATCAGGTTCAAGGTTTAGGTATTGACCTTTAAGGCCATTCGCAGCTTGGGCCCTGCCTGAGGGACCGCTTGTCTCGTTATGCCCCCGCCCGCAGGCCACTTTGCTCTGTGGGTGCTAATCTACTGGAGGTCCCTGGCCTCATAGAAGCATGCCTGGCCTCAACCCAGGCAAGGGCCTTTTCAGTCCTGGCCCCGACCTGGTAGAATGAGCATCTAGGAGAGCTGAGGGCCGTAACAGATCTATCAGTTACCAGAGCCTGCAAAATGAAGCTCTTCCACCAGGTCTTTGGTTGAGGTCAAAGCCAGCCCTCCTCAGGCTATACGGTAACTTCCAGCATATCCCACTCTGAGGGGTGGATGGCTGCAGGGATGGGGGGAGGGATTATACCTTATGGTAAGGCAACAGAAATGTTGTCTGAAAGCTCTGCCTATGAGGCTGGGAGTTCAATCCCAGCAGCTGGCTCAAGGTGGACTCAGCCTTCCATCCTTCCGAGGTCGGTAAAATGAGTACCCAGCTTGCTGCTGGGGGGTAAACGGTCATGACTGGGGAAGGCACTGGCAAACCACCCCACATTGAGTCTGCCATGAAAACGCTAGAGGGCGTCACCCCAAAGGTCAGACATGACTCGGTGCTTGCACAGGGGATACCTTTACCTTTACCCATTGTACCCCACCAAAAGTCTTCGGAGAGTTGCAGGCTAAAAAAATCTAATGAACATAAATAAATAAATAAATAAATAAATAAATAAATAAATAAATAAATAAATAAATAAATAAATAAATAAATAAATAAATAAATAAATTAATTAATTTAAGCAAGGCGAATAAAGTGATGTTTTCCTTCTGTAATTCTGTTAATAGCCATCTGTGACAAATGGCATAACATTTTAAATGCAAAGGTACAGAGAAATTGAAAGAGTAGATTGAGAATTTGGCAGTGGAGCTAGTGGCAGAGCTGATAGGAAACCATAAATGTGCAGGTGTGGTATATTCCACATCTACCCCCTTATTCTATGTTTGTATATTATGGTAAGCATTCCATTCCATGGAAATGAAAGTTACATAATCCCAAAGTTCTTAGTATGTTAATCGTATTTAAGAAGACAGCAAAAATGTTCCAAAGGAACGAAGACAGATAAGAACAGAACTTGTACAGTGGTCACAAAAAAGGAAGGCAGATATATGAAAGAAAGCATGCAACTCTCTTTTTTTTGGATCTGTAACATTTTGGATCTGAGAATTAAAACAACAATGTCAAATTATTCATACCCTACACAAATGCTTTCTTGGAAGCAAACACGTACTTGATTCTTAGTAAAGAAATCAGATCAACCACATATGACTAGTTTGGCACTAATATTTGGCACTAATATTTGCACGACATCTCGTTAATTGTACAAACGAAATTCAAGTTGTTCCAATACTAGAGATACACTAAAGCAACGAATTCCTGGCCCCAGGAAAGCACGCCTAGCCTCAACCAGGGCCAGTGCCTTTTCGGTCCTGGCCCCAACCTGGTAGAATGAGCTCCCGGAAGACCTGAGGGCCCTGCGGGAATTACCAGCATTCCACAGGGCCTGTAAGATGGAGCTCTTCCACCAGGTTTATGGTTGAGGCTGGGGTCTATGCCCCACCTCCAGGTATGAGTATTCATCTTACCTCCTCCCCCCCCCTCTAAAATTCCCCTCTAATGTTGGGGATTATGTTTTAACTGGGGGGGTTTAGCGGGGGTTTTATGACAAGTAACCCGCCATGAGCCAACTTGGGAGTGGCAGGAATTAAATCTATAATAATAATAATAATAATAATAATAATAATAATAATAATAATAATAATAATAATAATAATAATAAATACTCTGAATTTGGCATGTAACAAACAGCTTGATTGGCTGGAATAGTCCAGGCATTCGTGGTCCAGATGATCAAACTCACAGGAGGCGTTCCATCTACAGATGAAAACACATTCCATTAGCCCATCTCTTTGAAGAATCAAATTAAAACAAACACACACATAGAATCGGGAACACAAAGCATACTTATCAGAGAAGCCAATTTGGGTGGCGGTTTCAACAAGGGAAATCGGACATATACAGAACGGCTAATATGCTGCTCATTGTATTCAAGCTCAGCTTCAGCCACAGCTGTACTGGATAAAGAACAAGCATAGAGGAGAATGCATTTTGCAACACTGGTGGAGCACTAGGCAGCACAGGCATGATACCAAAGTGACAGCTACCACCCCCAAACTCTGACACCCCAAGGCCACCTCCCCACTGCAGAGCCAGCCCTGCTCCTGCCCCTTCTTCGTTATATCTGAGGGGTGGGGGAAACAAAACAGGGACTTACTTTGTTGAAGGAGACCAAAACACTGGTTTATAATCCTGATAAATATAACCCTAAAGGAAGGAAAAAAGTCAAAACCATCAATATTGACTGGTTTTCAGAAAGCTGAGATTCTGTTATGTACTAAGTGTTAACCTACCTTATGATACATTTGTTGAAAAATACTCAGCTGTTTTGCTTCATACTTCTTATCAAATGTGTAGTAGCTTTTCTCCCAATCTGCCATTATGCCCCAGCGAATGAAGGCTGATTTCTGTTTCTCGATCACCTTTTGGGCAAATTCTTTGGCTGAAAAGGGGAAACATGTGGCTAATAGCAATTTGGCCAGTACAAGGGAAATGTTACGGGCTTAATCAGCAGTCTTTGCAGACAAATAATAATAAAAGCATAAGCTTTTACACAACTATACAAGATGCTGCTGACTCAAGAACTGTTCATCAGGGGTCTTTAATATCAGCTGTAAAAGAATGAATGAACCAAAGTTGCAGCAGTGGAGAATTTTAATCTCTTCTTCAACACATTTCCATACCATTTCCTTAAGAGAAGAGCAAGAGTCCAGGAGCACCTTATCAATATCTGTGGCAGGGAAAGAGCTTTTGTGAGTCAGACACCATCTGAAGAAGTGAGCAGTGACTCACAAAAGCTCATACCCTGCCACAGATGTTGTTAATCTTTAAGGTTTCACTGGACACTGGCTCTTTTCTACTGCTACAGACAAACTAACACCCATCTTGATTTCCCAGACAGAAACTGGTACATAGAATCATAGAATCATATAGTTGGAAGGGGCCATACAGGCCATCTAGTCCAACCCCCTGCTCAATGCAGGATCAGCTCTAAGCATCCTAAAGCATGCAAGAAAAGTGTGTATCCAACCTTTGCTTGAAGACTGCCAGTGAGGGGGCACTCACCACCTCCTTAGGCAGCCTATTCCACTGCTGAACTACTCTGACTGTGAATTTTTCCCCCCTGATATCTAGCCTATATCGTTGTACTTGTAGTTTAAACCCATTACTGTGTGTCCTCTCCTCTGCAGCCAACAGAAACAGCATCCTGCCCTCCTCCAAGTGACAACCTTTCAAATACTTAAAGAGGGCTATCATGTCCCCTCTCAACCTCCTTTTCTCCAAGCTGAACATTCTCAAGTCCCTCAACCTATCTTCATAGGGCTTGGTCCTTTGGCCCCAGATCATCTTTGTCGCTCTCCTCTGTACCCTTTCAATTTTATCTATGTCCTTCTTGAAGTGGGGCCTCCAGAACTGCACACAGTACTCCAGGTGTGGTCTGACCAGTGCCGTATACAATGGGACTATGACATCTTGTGATTTTGATGTGATGCCCCTGTTGATACAGGCCAAAATGGCATTTGCCTTTTTTACTGCTGCATCACACTGCCTGCTCATGTTTAGTTTACAATCCACAAGTACCCCAAAGTCACTACACTTTGTTATAAAAAGGCAGCTTGTTTTTGTTGCTATTGTTGTTATTTAATTAAAACAGTATTTGTTAGCAAGGGCAAAAGTGAGCACGATGCGTCTAGGCCTCATGCAGTCAGGAGCAGACCTACTAGTGTAGGATACAAGGCAATTATTCACTGACATTGAAATTTATACAAATAGTATTTCAGTTGGTTAACAATTATAATGACACTAGCTTCAAAGCTTTGAAAGGGACCTCCCCCACGGCACCAGGTGTGCTCTGCGGGCCATGGGGAAGCCATCCTGGCTTCCTCCCCATCGGCGAGGCTGCGGCTTTCCCAGGTGCGTGGCCTCCTGACTGGAGGGCCGCCATGATGTGGGGGTGGCGTGGCCGGCTCTTGGAGGCAGGCGCTCCAGGGGCCAGCCCAATCCGGATGCACCCAGCAAAGCAAAGCAAAGCTGGGTGCATCTGGATTGGCCCGCTAACCTGGACACCACCCGGACAAGGTGGTGTCCAGGCTTGGACAGGGCCACCCACATGGCCCTTTTTCTTTTATATATAGGCCTATGGTTAAGATAGTGGGAGGTGCAGTGACTCAGCAGTACAGCCTCTGCTTTACATACATAAGGTCCCAGGTTCAATCCCCAGCATCTCTTGTTGAAAGAATTGGGTAGGAGGTGATGTGCAAGACCTCTGCCTGAAACCCTGGGGAGGCACAGTCAGCCTGAGCACACAATAGTGACTTTGAGGGACCAAGGGTCTGATTCAGTATAAGACAGTTTCATGTGTAACATTTTAAAAGATAAATCTATTTATTTAAAAATAACCACACACAGTACCTGACTAGTACTTTTTTCTCACTTCTCAAATGTCTACAACACCATATTTTCATTTTCTCAAGACCCTTTCAGTAAGAAATTTAATCACTGATCTATAAAGGTATAATTCTCAAATACTTCAGTGCGCACACATTCTCTCTTTTAATAAGCGAGATTCACATGCTCAAATTGCAGCTGCACACCCATGACACAAACCTCTCAGAGAAATTTCGCAAAATACCTCTTTGTCTGATTTCCATTGCTGAAAGATGCTGTGTTCCCTCAAATCCTGATAATGCTTTTAGCTCTATGGGTAATCCATGGCAATCCCAGCCTGGCACATAATGTACTGTGTAGCCTTGCATCATGTAGAATCGATTGGTGATGTCTTTCAAAATCTGAAAAGGGAGAAAAAATTATATACTTCAGACTTTACCTTTAAAATTCAGGAGGATTATACAATATTTATGTTAGATTTCAAACTACTGGGCTACATATATCTCTTTCCTCTGATATGTAATTTCTAAGAGTGCTAACTAAGATATTTTAAGAGAAATGCATACTGCCTAGATCAGAGGTGGCCAAACTGTGGCTTTCCAGATGTTCATGGACTACAGGGGCTCATGGGAATTGTAGTCCATGGACATCTGGAGAGCCATAGTTTGGCCACACTTGGCCTAGATGGAAAGATGGTGTTTTAATACATGCTAAATAATGCCAGTTCAATCTAGTGACCATTTGCAAGTGGATTTTGCCATTTCACACAGTAAAATCCAGTTGCAATGCATTGAAAGTGCATTATTTAGTGAGTGTGAAAGTGTTTTAAGTCTTAAAGCTAGCATCTGCAAAGTGACTAACATGACTGGTCCCTTGCCATTCTCAAGAACTTGAAGACACAGATAGTGTGTCTTGCTTCCAGATAGGCACTTGCAGATAGGCACTTGCTTCTACAGACTGACATGGTAATAAGAGTCAAGGGCAAATCTGGCTTCAGAGCCAAAGACAAATCTGAAGTGCATTACTAAGCTAGGAACTGAATTCCTGTCATTGATCCAGTCAGTGATAGCTATCATACACATCAGACTTAGCAAGCCATTACGTTTTCTAAAATCTACAAACAAAAACACAACAAAACACTTCATTCATCTTAATGTTTACTTGACAACAAATTCTGAAGACATTAACCATATGATAAAATACAGAATCATTTCCTTGCAACCAGGTGTCAAGACAGCTAAATACATTTGTAAGGACAATCCCTGAACGAATCATAGATTCATAGGGTTGAGCTTCAGACGACTCTGCTTGAGCTATCCTAGCACTGCTTCCAGATATCTGGAGGTGAATCTGGGTGGCCCTCCATCAGGATGAAGAGCTGGGTGTCATCTGCATATTGATGACACCCAAATCCAGAGCTCTGTACCAGCTAGGCAAGAGGGCACATAAAGATGCTGAATAAAATTGGGACTCCACATGTGAGTTGGCAGTGGCTCAATTGTCTCTCTCCTTTTGCTACCCTCTGTCCGCCATCACAGAGAAAAGAGATCACCCATTGGGGGGCTGTCCCCCATAAACAGTTCCGCAGGGCCTGCAAAAGGGAGCTCTTCTGCCAGGCATTTGGTTGAGACCAGGTACAACCAACAGCAAATGAAGGGCCCCTGCTCCCCTCCCTCTCAGAACTCCACCAGAGTGCTCTGGACCTGTTTGTACTGTTTACTGTATCATGGTTTACATTGTTTATTATTACAACTACCTGTTATTAATATTGTATGGCGATTCATGTGTTATTGTTTTATGTATTGTTCATAAGTTCCATGTAAACCGCCCTGAGCCCCCGAGGAGGGCGGTAGGTAGGTAGGTAGGTAGATAGATACCTACCTACCTACCTACCTACCTATCTATCTATCTATGGAGGTCATCCAACTTAATTAAAAGCCTGAGTGAACAAAAGTGTTTTGGCAACATAAGTACTGGATGAGCTTCAGGGGACATGGTATTCGGAAGCAAGGCGCCTCTAATGAAAAAAACACCTGCCTCATCTCTGAAGCTGGGAACAGAAGGTGGGGCTTGTGAGGTAGATCATTACTGAGAGGTTGGACAATGACAGGAAAAATGCATGTTTTATGTAGAAGAAGAAGAGTTGGTTCTTATATGCCGCTTTTCTCTCCCCGAAGGAGGCTCAAAGCGGCTTTCCCTTTCCTCTCCCCACAACAAGAGGTGTGTGAGGCTGAGAGAGCCCTGATATCCCTGCTCGGTCAGAACACTTTTATCAGTGCCGTGGCGACCCCAAGGCCGCATGTGGGGGAGCGCAGAATCGAACCTGGCATGCCAGATTAGAAGTCCGCACCCCTAGCCACTACACCAAACTGGCTCCACTACACCAAACTTTATGTACAATGAAGACAAACCAAATTAATGTAACATAAATATACTCACCTTATTCAATGCATGCCCAACGTGAGGGTCGCCATTGGCATATGGTGGTCCATCATGAAGACAAAATTCTTGCTTTGTTTTCCTTTGTCTTTGCCATGAATACAGTTCTGAAAAGCCACATTTCTACAGAAATATAGCACCAGAACAGTTTTACTCATGTATTCTAACAAGCCAACAATAGAACACTATATTAAAAACAGAAAAGTGAAATATGTCCTTATATTTAGTTGCAACAATCTAACACATATCAACTAATAAATGGCTGCTATGCTGCTTTCAAATTCAAAAAACTATTTGTATAATAATTATTTATAATTATTGACAAGCATTACATTGAGTGCACTTGATTTTTAAAAAACCCATTCCCACTTGAAATATCAGATTCTCTAGTTAATTTTGGGCACACAACTACATAACAAAGTAATGCTGTTTTATACAACAACAACAAGACATCAAGTAAACTCATTACATTCCCCGAGATAATGAGATTTCGAGACAAGAAATGAACAGAGGTGGGTTTGCTTCATCTGCAATCCCTGTCTTCTTTGGTGGCCTCCCATCCAAGTACCAACCATGGTCAGCTTCCAAACTCTGACAAGATCAGACTAGGCTAGGCCATTAGGCCCCTTCTCCCGACGACTTCCAGGGAAAAGATTTACAAATATCACCATTTGTATACTTCTGGGCTAACTGACATTCCCTTGGATTTTGCCCTGGTTGCTTTCTGCAGACCAGAACCCCATGCATCTTGGAGATACACGTGCACATCACTGCATTGTGTTGGTGCATAGTTATCTTTTCCATGAACAGCTTTACTCCAGCTAATTGATTGTGGCACTCTGAATTCTACATAGTGGGTGCTGATCTAAGATGAGAGTGCGCGCAGCCCCAGAAAGCGCTCGACCTGCCTCGTGCCGTCGCATTCAGCCTCCCTCAACCCAACTCCCTCTATTTAAGAAGCCCCCGTCCTCCTCCTCCCTCTCTACCTGCTGTATCTCTAGCTCCGTTTCGGGCTGCAGCCGGCCGGGCAGCTGAACGGGAAAGTCGCTGCGGGGCAAGAGCACCGTTTCCCGGTACCTGCCGTCCGGCCTCGCTTTCTGACTGCTGTTGGCCCCGGAGGAGGCTACCCGGCGAGCCCAGCACCAGGCACGCGCCGAGCCCCGCACCACCGGCGCGGCCCACAACATTGTCCACCTCGGGCCGAAAGCACTTCCGGGTGAGTGACGGCGAACAGGGGACGTACGACGGTCTCCGAGAGGGGACATGCGGCAGCGCTCCCAGGTTTCGCCGAAGTGGGCTCGCTCCTCCCTCTCCTTCCAAGAGCCCGCCCGGGTTTTAGAGCGCGGGAAAGTGCCGCGTTGTCTTTTTTCGTGCTCTGGAGATGGAGTCAGTCCTGCAAGACGCTTCAGGCTCTAGACGCGAAGCGAAACCGGGATTTAGCTAGCCAGCTCTAGAAACGAATGACAAAATGAACAGGAGCCTTTTCTGTGGGGCAAGGATGGAACACAATCGGAGTCCAGTAGCACCTTTAAGACCAACAAAGATTTAATCAAGGCGTGAGCTTTCGAGTGTAAGCACTCTTCCTCAGACCATCATGAACTGACCATCATGAATTCCCACTGTCTCGATGTTCAGTTCATAGTCTGAGGAAGAGTGCTTGCACTCGAAAGCTCACGCCTTGATTAAATCTTTGTTGGTCTTAAATGTGCTCCTGGACTCCGATTTTGTTATGTAGTGCTGCTTCAGACCCACACGGCTACCCACTTGTCAACCCACCTCGCTAAATCGCTAAACAGATGGTTAAAGCTAAACCTGCGTGCAGTAAATATTTCTGCATACATCCAGTGATAGCTTCAAACTGAGAAAAATACCGGTGATCCAAGTACTTTAGGACCCGGTGGAGAGGCGGAGGCTGGGCGGGGAATAGAGGAAGTCAACGGAGGCTTGGGCTCGAAGGAATTGGCTCCTCAGCGAAAGTCTTGGTCCGGGAACTGCGCTTGCAAGCTTAGGTACGTTTAGTCGGGTCAAAATGTCCCTGCTGAGTTTGTTTCCTAGATGCTGGCATGCCTGTGAGCGGGCGGTAACCATAAAGGGCGACATGGGGGAGGAAACCAGAAGGCAGGAGGGTTTCAAGATATGTTATTTTTCTTGCGCTGTCAGGCTGTAAGTAAGTTCGTTTCGGATCACTGTTATTATACTGTGATGATTCGGACAAAAGTCATTAATGTAACGATCCCACATGTGCGCAAATCCACGCGCGTTGCAAGAAAGAAAAAAAGCAAACCTTTTCAATGTTCTTATCTGCCCTTCATTTCATTTGCAAAAGGTGGCTAATGTTGAAGGAATGACTAATCCACGTTAAAATTTGACAACAATCCTGTGCTGGTACTTCTGAATGTAAATCTCGTTGATCACAGACAGCCATGTGCAGTATTAGGATTGGGCTTTTTTGTATAAAGTCAGGGGGGTTATAATAGTGGAATTTGTTATTTCAACAAAAAATTCCAGAGCTGTTGCACAGGGTCTGCGCATGTGTGTTAGGTGCCATCAAATAATTAATGACTTAACTTGACTCTTTGAATTAATAACCTTCCAAGCGACCTGCCCTTAACAGCGTTGCTCAGGTCTCCCATGACTGAGTCAATCTTTCACATGTTGTACTGCTGTCTTGAACTCTTCCTAGTGTTATTGTCTTTTCCAGTGACTCTTAATAAACTCTAATAATATGACCAAAGTGCAATAGGTCATTTTAACTTCTAAGGAGAGTCTAGGCTTGATTTGATCTGGAAGCCATTTATATGCCTTTCTGTTGGTCTGTAGTAAAATTCTCCTCAAACACCACTTTGCAAACGAATCGAGTTCCTTCCTTTCTGCCGTCTTCACTGACTTTCACACTCATACGTAGGAATGGGGAATACTGTAATATGAGTGATCTTTATTTTGGTTACCAACAACATGTTCTTACACTTAAGGATATTTTCTGAATCCATCATGGCTGCTCAGTCTCAATCCCCTTCTGATTTCTTGGTTGACAATGGAGCGAAGAGATAGAAAATCTTTCCTAACTTCAGTCTCTTATCTGTTTTGTGTGTGTGTGTGTTAAGTGCGTTCAGGTTGTTTCTAACTTATAGCAGACCTATGAATTAATGACCTCCAAAACATCCTATTGTTAACAACCTTTCTCAGGTTTTGCAAACTGAGGGTTGTGGCTTCCTTGATTAAGCAAATTTATCTCAGGTTTCTCAATATTCTGTCCTAATAGTAGCTTTATACAGAGTATAGGTTGTACATCAAAACAATGTAGATTGAGTGTCTCTAGTCACTAGGCCATTGTTTTGTTTTCCGTATTTGTTGGGGTGGTCTTGGGGTGCAATCAATAGCGGCAGGTCTTGGTAACGCACACAGCCGTTTCTATAGAAAAAAAAGGCTGTCCCACTAGCGCTGTTCTTGTAATGCACAAGTTTCCAGTTCTCGTAACGCACAAGTTTCGGTGATCTCGCTGAAATCGCAACAAAGAAGGCGATATTTTTCCACGCTTCCTCCCGTCCCTGGCCTCCCGTCAATCAAATAGAACAGCCAACTGTTTGTGCTTCCCTTTAAAAACTGTTTTTTAAAAAACTGAAAACACCAGTAGCAATGCATATTTGTTCATTCGATGTATCAGAAAGACCTTTTTCGCTGGCATAGGTGCTGGCGCTTAATTGTTTACATGCTCTTAAAGTAAAAAAAAAAAAAATCTCTCCCCCCCAGTGCAATTTCTGGCCGAAATTATGGGCTGTGTTGAACAGGAGGCTGTATTGTGCTTGGAAACTTTATAGACAATTGCTTGTGGAGGGATTTCAGCCAAAGAAGCATCGCTTATTCATTGCTTTGGCCAGTTTAAAGAAAAAAAATGGTGATTGCGACGCCAGAAGCTCGGGTGCAAAAGATTAGGGAAGGACATGCTTGCTACCGCTATATTGAGAACGCACATGTCTTCTTCGGATGTGTTGCAGATTGTTCTCAAGAGTCTAGCGGTTTTTTTTTTAGGGGGGGGGATCCATTTTTGTGGATTCTTGGGATTTTTATGATTTCTTGGGATTTTTATGATTTTATTATTTCTAGCTTATCTTGATTCATACTTCTCGTGTTCTATATTCCTGTTATTTGTATTGAACAGCTTTGTGTCCATTCACATCAACAATGAGCATCCTTTCTGCTTTCGTCCAGTTGCATCATTAAGATTAGCTCTATCGCTCTTCCCCAGTAGTTGTTTGAATACTATCCAAGGGGTGGGGGGTGGCTGTTTCCCAGCACTGTACCTTTCTTCATTCTGGATGGGCCTCATCATAGGTTTTTCGAGGTATGAGATTATCAGCAGCAGTTCACCATTGCCATCTTCTGCATTCTACTAACCAGGGTTACCCTTCCTCATCCCGGACAGAGCCCACCCTAACTCCTCCTCCTAAGCCCTTACAGCTTTATTCAGTCTGCGGCGCCCGTGGCGCCACAGGCTGTGTAAAGATATGGTCATGTCATCCCACACAACCCCCCCCCCCCGCCAATTAGGAGCCTGGAGGGAACAGGGAAGGGAGGGATCCCAGGTGGGTGTGATTTTCGGAATGATCATACCATTTCTGGGGTTTCTCAAAGCCTGGAGAATTTTCCAGGGGTTTCTCAACAGTAAAAAGGCTGAGAAAGGATGCTTTTGATGCATAGGAAGAAACTAGATGGTCGTATTTCGTTGTTTTCAAAACTGTAGGAGGTATATACTTCTTTGGAATTTTTTTTAAGAAAAGGAAAGGGCAAAGAAAAGCAAATACTGAGCAAAAGCTGGTTTGTAATAGGAGTCAAATAAGGAAGTACCTCTTTAAAACGAGAAAAGGCGTTTGTTGCATAAGTGGATCAAAGGTAAGAAATACCTCTGAGAAGAAGGAGAAAAACAAACAAAGTGAAGTCATGGAGATTTTCCTTTACAAATTACGATGTTAATTCAAAGTTTGCTAGATTCTGTTGATGATCCAGATGAACTGGATGCCCTTTGCAACTATTAGCATCACTTTACTGCCCTTCCGCTTTCCCTTTTGCCTTGTTTGATATTCAGCATTGATTAACCTCATTGCATATTCCACATGTAAGAGAACTTATAGTGTATTTAATGAAGGCTAGGAATCCTAACATTACCCCTCAAACTGGGGATGAGAGAGATTGAGTCAGTGTTTCATAACTCAGCAGCCAAAACTGCTGTCATGACAGTGCATCTAACAAACACAAATTCTGTAAAAACAATTTTTGATGGTGTCAACCAGGATAAGAGTGCAGCTCACTCACAAGCAGTAGTGTGGTCATAATTGTGCTGCCCTGCCAGGCTGCACCTACTCGTCCAGGTTGCCATGCTGAGGTAGGGCTGCACAAGTCCAGTCCAGGATGTCAGAAGGTGGGAAAACAGTTCACACAGTAGGCAGGACAAGGAGAGGAGTCAAGCTGTGCCAGGGTCAACAGCCAGATAGATGGTCAAAGCCAAACCATGGTCAGAAGACAGGGATGTAGTCAAAAGCCAAGCTGTAGGTCTGGAGCCGCGAGCATTGTCAGGAGACAAGCTGAGATCAGAAAACCGGGAGTCAGGCTGGCAGTCTGGAGCAAGGAATCACCTGGAAAGACAGACAGGTAAACGCATGCATTACACCCACAAAGCAGCTTTCAGGCCCTCCTGAAATACAGCAAAGCTGGTTGGGTCCCAGTCCTCATCAGAGGAAGGTGGTGCAGCTGGGTCCCATCTACTTTGACAGTGAGCTGGCGGGCATGCCAATCTTCTGACAGCTGTCAAGGTAGATCACCTTCACCAGCACTGCCCTTTGGGGCTTGCTGGGATCTTGGGACCATCAGTGCTGCTCTTCCGGCAATTCTTCAGGGCTGGTGGGCATCTTATCCCAGGGTTTTACATAATAGGGTTGGGTCTCAGTCTGGCTGGTACCAGGCTGCTTGTCCTCCAGAAGATCAGACCACTCCTTGTCCTCGACATCTGGGTCTCCCAGTGCCTCTGAGAGATCCCCTGCATCCAAAGCTCCCCCTGGCACTGGAGCTGAGGATGCAGGCATGATAGTAGCAGTATAAAATGATGTCTAAGTGTATGGAAACTTCCAATGTGACCAGTGCTCTAGGCATAGTATGGTATAGGATCTGAGAGATCTAGATTTGAATTCCCATTCTGTTGGGGTGATATTGGGCCAGTTCTTCTTTCTCAGCCTGACCTACCTCATGAGGTTGTTGTGAAGATAAAATGGAGGAAAGGGGAATGGTATGGTAAATGGCTTCAGGTCTCCATCAGGAAGAAAAGGAAGGCTTAAATGTATAAGTACCTAGCAACAGAGGATAGCCTACCTCTGCCACAATGGTTTCTCCAAACTCGTTCCTTTCCATTTGAATTTCATTGTGTGACTCCTGTGACTTGTATTTGTTTCAGATAGCTGCTGGCTACACCATTCACAAGACTCTTCTTGGTTTTCCTGCCCCTTGTGCAATAAGCATGGCTTCTAATACAAGCGTTCTGATGCGTCTGGTGGCTTCGGCATATTCTGTTGCTAATAAAGCGGGAACGATTGTCAGGGAAGTGATGGCTGGTGGAGACTTGGGCATAGTGGAGAAGGTAACTAGGTTGATGGGTTCCTGTATAATTTTGCTTATTAAAGAATCTAAGTTTGTTTTGTTATAAATCTTGCCAACATCAGATGACTGAAAGAAAATGCTGGCTGTTTGAAGAATTATAGATCTTCTCTAAGTGTTCAATGTGTCTGTCTGTCCACCATCTGGATGTAACCACAACTTGTTTAAGGCTCTAGATGAGAGACTAGGAAATTAGGAACTAAAGTCCCAGAGCTCTGTCCTGTTCCTTTCCTGTTCATGAGCCTAGAATCATTCTGGATGTTTATGGATCATTTCTTCCTTTCGATGCTTTTAAATACTTCTGCTTCTCTTGCAACTTGTGCTATAGTTTGGGTTGTGCCATACTGGCACACTCCTATGTGATTTATTTTGACACCTCCTCAGATTCCTTGTTCTCTTATTGTGTCATATGTGCCCAAGCTAATACTGGACATGAAAAACGCATTCCAGGGCCAGTGTGCAGAAGAGCCCTCTGCTGACCCCAAACACTCACTGTGTTCCTATTGCAATTATCTTCAAAGCCCTAATAGGACTGCAGCGGTCATTTCAGGAGGGATTATTATTGCTTATCTCATGGCTGAAACCAGTTGTTCACCCCTGGCAAGTCAGTGAATGAATGGCTGACTACACCTGTGCATTATAATAATGGGAAAGGACATGGTGGAGAAATATAGCATGTCTGTTCTGTGCACAAAATGACGGTGGTTCATCGTCATCTCCAATTAAATGGATTCCAGGTAGTGAGTGGAAAATAATTTTGTATGAGATTCTAAAGAGCTGCTGCTTGTCAGAGTAGATTAGATTCCTTACTAGGGTTGCTAACAGGCCTGGAGAAATATGTCATTTTAATAGAGGCTTAATATACAGCATAATGGTAAATAAAAATACCTGACAAATAACATCTTATTAAGTGTCTATTAAAGAGACAAAACATTTCCCCCCAGTTTATATGACAGTATCCTGTGCTGAAAGTTATACCAGTGGCAAACTCATTTAGAAAGCATGTGTGTTCAGGCAGTGTGCAGAGTGAAGGAGAATTTGGTTTTAACCACTGCACCACACTGACTCACAGAATAGCTTAACATCTTTTTTTTCAAATAAGAGAAATAGTTCTCATGGTGTTGTTATCTACTCTGACAATGGATTTTGAGCACAGATTGGAACACCTGCTTTCTTAGATCCTTTAACTGGAGATTCCAAAGACTGAACCTAGGATCTCCTGTGTGCAAAGCACATACCTGGGTATTTAGCCACAGCCCTTCCCATTATTGATCCAGGAGAAGAACCTGATTCAGTTACTAAATCCAAACAATAACAGAAGCAGAAAATTGAAATTTCATTTCTGCATCTCAGGTTTAAATGTTTGTATCTAAGAAATGATGAATGGGGGAAAATCAGTGACATTGTCTGTTCCTCTCTATTTTTATCTAAGATAAGATATTTCTAATCAATTTTGCCATTGGTATGCCAAAAGAAAATTATCCAAGTATCACAGAAGCAAAAACATAGGCTTACATTCGTTTAAGTTCCAGTATTTCCCTCCCCGTGACAAAACTTGGAGGCATTTTAAAGCACAGA
Source organism: Paroedura picta (assembly GCF_049243985.1). Taxonomy (NCBI): domain Eukaryota; kingdom Metazoa; phylum Chordata; class Lepidosauria; order Squamata; family Gekkonidae; genus Paroedura; species Paroedura picta. The sequence continues at coordinate 59,302,657 of NC_135369.1, read as the reverse complement.
GATACAGGATTAAAATTCAGGCTTATATCAAAAGACATATCAACATGGCCCCATTGGTGGCTAATTAAGTCCAGAGATGACCCATGAGCAGACAAAACAGATCTTTCTACAACCTGAGATAAGCTGCAAATCTGAACTCGATCTATATGATCTGTATCATTGCTATGAACATCAACTTATGATTTTCCTTCCTAATAGTGTGGAGCTAATGACCTGCAGACTAAAGCAGACCGACTGGTACAGATGAGTATTTGTTCCTCCCTAGCACGGAAGTTTCCAAAGGTGGCAATTATTGGAGAAGAGGTGAGGACTCTGAAATTCTGCAGTTTCCCCTTTGTTCTTTACACTGACCACTTGTTTAGTTAGATACACTACTCATTTTGGAGCAGAGAAATCTATGTGGTTAGTCATGGCCCCCTCTCATTGTGAGGGTTCCTTCCATAAGGTCCACCATTGTGTAGAACTGTGTTATCCTAAGTAGGGAGGGGGCAGTGGTGGGATAGAAATCTTGTCCCACTATAGGTTTCTTGCTTTTCTTAATACTTGGTGGCATGCTGATCCCATGTTATCCATCTTATAAAAGCTTTCCTGATTGGCTTCTTAAATGTAAGTAGGTGAGTTCCTGTATACTAGTTAGGGTGAGCATTGTTGACTCTGAATGTGTGTATCTTTTAAAATCAGGATCTTCCTTCTGAAGAGGTAAATGAAGGACTGCTTGAGGTTGGCCAGTATGAGGAGATACTGAAGAAGGCATGTCCTCCTCAGTATAAAGCTATCAAGGAGGAAGAGGTATTTAAATCTGGGCTTCACTGTTGATCAAACTGGTTCAGTATGATAGGGCCATACTGATAGTTTTCTGCTGAATGTGCCACTGAGGAACACCATAATCAATATTAAGCTATTCCTGAAAGACTTTCAGGAGAAGGGCGAAACAAAGAAAAAAGAAAGTAGAATAGAACTGTATACATAGTGCAATGTACAAAATATATAATTTAATAATATTGCAAGTACTAAAATATTATTTTGAAAACAACGATCTTACCATTAAGCGTATAAGTACCTAATCCCAATATAAAGACAAATGTCTGTTTGTATAAATATAGGTTAAAAGGCACATAATGTCTCTGTGTGCAAAACCCAATACCAGTGGATTTCAGCAATAAGCCTTCCTCAGTGATGTAGTGGTTAGGAGCATGGACTACTAATCTGGTGAGCCAGGTTTGATTCCCCGGTCCTCCTCCACATGTAGCCAGCTGGGTGACCTTGGGCTCACCACATCACTGACCGAGCAGTAATATCAGGGCTCTCTCAGGCTCACCTCCCTCACAGGATGTCTGTTGTGGGGAGAGGGAAGGGAAGGCGGCTGTAAGCCGCTTTGAGACTCCTTTGGGTAGAGAAAAGTGTCAACTCTTCTTCTGTAAATCAGTCATACATAGAATGAGGAAAAGAGAAAAATAATTATTTTATGTCTCTTAAGAAACAGCAATTCTTTTGAAATAAATGGAACTGGGATAGCTGCCTTACTCACACTGAGATGTTAACCCATGGAGTCAGTGAGCTCAAATATTCTTGAGATACAACAAAGGCAATTCATCAAGATATGAATATTTAGGGCATTTCCATGCATCGGGGAAAAATAGCGTTACACCAGCTGTCTGGCGTAGCACTGAACATTATCGTGCTTCCAAGCCTCACCTTTTTGCTATCTTGCTTTTGTATACCGTCTTTACGTGCTTCTCACCCTCCATAAGTGCTGCTGGAAATGGTGGAAGAGCAACACGTTTTACACGTGACTTTCTTCTGCCTGTCAATCAATCCTGGCTGCCATTCCCCTTCCTCCATACTCTTAAGGTACCGCGATGCCTACTAATTAAAAAAAATATTAGTTCTCCGTTTAAATGCCTGTGCATATATCTTTAAAAAATTAATCTCATTCCTGATTTTGGGGGAGAGGGGGGGAATTATTTCTGGCATCACCTGCTCCAGGATGTTAGACCTTTTTAAAAAAGAAATTCCTGTCCCCAGGATCAAGGGAGAGGGAGGCGGGTGCGAGGGCCGGATGAGGCAAGCGTCTTTAGCACGTTTTAGCCTCCATAACTTCCCCCTGTTGGTTGCTCTCCTGTAGCTCACACTAAATAGGTTGGGGAATCCACTCTATGTGATTCCCCAACTAACGCTTTAAAATGGAGGATGTAGCTGGCCAGTTACTGCCCAGACACTGCATATTGGCTGCATCATATGGAGGGGCCAGAATATAACGACTACGTAAGGTAAGTATTTCACTACATTTAACAGGTGCAGAAATGCCCTTAGTTTGGCCATGAATCTAAAATACACAGTAACTAAACAACTGCAAATTAAGTAGTCTTATTATTTTAGAAAAATATGTAGCCTGTTAGAAAATGGGACAATATTTACCTAGATCCAATCTGCAATCTCAAAGCTCCAATGGAGTGCTTCTAAGTTTAATTATAGGACTATTTTAAACATGATATTTTAGCAACCTGATTGTATAATTAAATTGCATATTAATTTTTTTACATTTGCACTATGTGCACAGTTATATTCTATTTTCTTTTTCTTTGTTTCAACCTTTTTAGTTACCTTTCTCATGTAGGGTTGTGTTTTTGCTCTCCTTTTTTGGTTGGACTTACTTTCAGGAGAAGTAGTGGCTCCATAATAGGAGATTCTACTTTGCCTGCAGGAAGTCCCAGATTGTTTATAGTCTGTCTCACTAAACCCAAGGCTTTCTCGGCAGCTAACAGGTAAAGACTCTAAAAACAATGGCTACATTCAGCGGTCATGTTTATTCATAATAGTTTGTTCATAGAGGTAGGGGTTGGGGTTGAGGGTAGAGGGGGGTTTTCCGCCATGTTGTTGGTTGGCTGGTCTATTGTATTTGTATTTTTTGTCCATTTTAATAGGGTTTTAATGGGGTTTTTAATTGGACATCAGTAACCCGCTATGAGCCTACTTGGGAGTGGTGGGTAATAAATTAAATAATAAACAATAAGCCTGATTTATTCTTAGTTTCACTACTTGGAGTAAGGAATGCAGAGGTGCAAGCATAAAGTGGGCTTGCTCTAGTTTGCTGGTGGTGTTTGCAAATGGCTGCCTTCAGGTATTTCTCTAGTTTCAGAATGTAGAAACAGTGTACAAGATTAAAATTACAAATATCCTCATCAGGTTTCCACATAAAATAGGAATCAGTCCAAAAGTTTTGATAGAAAAAAGAATGTTCATCAGCCTTCTAATTTGTTTATGTATTGTATGACATGTGTGTAATAGAGCCAGGAGATCCTAAGATTGTCTGGCTGCCAGGCAAGAGATGTTCACAGGTGATTCGCCGTTGTCTGCTTCTGTTTCATGACCCTAGTTACCCTTGGAAGCCTCTCATCCAAATACTAGCCAGGGCTGACCCAGCTTTGTTTCTGAGATCTGATAGGATAGGGCTTGCCTTCTAAAAGAGAAAAAAGAGAAAAGTGATGGAGCAAACTGATCCTAGGGGGAGCTGGTCTATTAGAGCAATAGTCAACTAGGTCTGCCACTACTGTATGCAAACTTTGCATTCCCATATGATGGAATTTGGAACAGGAGGGTCCATACAGGAAATATATTCTTAAAAATACTATGGTTCTGTTGCCAAAAGTGCAACACATCCCTTCTGTGAATTTCTTGACCTGTATTTCTTTTTGAAAATCTCTGGTTTTACTTTTTTTCAAAGCTTGTTGTTTGGGTTGACCCACTGGACGGAACCAAAGAATACACTGAAGGTTTGTTTATTTTTTTCCTTCTATGGCATGAAAGTTTTATTATTTTGAATAAGCACAATACAGAATGCATCTGGAATATTCAGGTTTAACTTTTCATGTGTAAACATGTCACCCCTTAAATAGGCAGATAGAGGTTGTGATCATCTTTTGGGCCAGTCAACGTCTCTTAGTCCAGTCTACTTCACAGGGTTGTATGATAGTGGCAGAAAGTCAGAATTATATGTGGCATGTCTTTTTTTATAGCTACAACCAGTTTGTTATCTTTTCTAGGTCTTCTTGATCACGTAACTGTTCTTATTGGAATTGCTTATGAAGGAAAGGCAATAGCTGGAGTTATCAATCAACCCTACTACAACTATGAGGTACACGACTATTTGATTTGCTGGAAAGTATTGAATAATTCTTATTCTAAGAGCATGTCCTCATTTCTGTACACAGCACTACTAGCTGTCTGGAGCTAGCTTGGAGGTGGGTGACTTGTTTTTTTCTTAAATTCCACTTCTCAAATACTGTGTCCACAATCCATATTTATTAACCTTTGCAAACCTGCTGCAGTTTATGGAGGACATGGGATAGTACCATCCATGATTCGTGAATAACGTTATTGAGCATCTGTGACAGGGACAGGAGAATGAGTCCACTTAGCAGAGGAGGAAAGCCCTGAGCCATGGGTAGAAAGCAAAAGGGTACACCAACAGCTCTGAGAAGCCCGCTCAGACAAGGCAAAGCAAACCCCATGGATCTGGGGAGGGCAAAGAATGCTGGAGACAGGCTGAGCAAGCAGCCATTACCAGCAGCTGGGGAGTAGGTGGGGCAGCAGGTCTGCCAGGCCAGGGTACTTGATAAGGCAAGGCTTAGAAAAGCAGAGGGAGGTTTGCTGGGGAGGCACAGTGGCAAAACTTTGGAGCCATGAGGCAGGAAGAGTGCTGCCAGCTACTTCATTGCACTGTATAACTGTATAAGAGCCAGTTTGGTGTGGTTGTTAAGTGTGGCGACATCTGATCTGGAGAACCAGGTTTGAGTCCCCACTCCTTCTTCACATGCAGCCAGCTGGGTGACCTTAGGCCAGTCACTGTTCTTTCAGAGCTCTCTCAGCCTCACCTACCTCACAGTGTCTGTTGTGGGGAGAGGGAGGGAAAGTGATAGTAAGCCACTTTGAGACTCCTTAAGTTAGTAAAAAGTGGGGTACACAAACCCAGTTCCTCTTCTTGGAGGACTGAATAACTGACTGGGCAGTCCTGCTTGTGCTTGGGGGAAAGGGATCAGTGGTCTCTAAACTCTTACCCAGATGCCTATGGGCTTCTGTACCACAGGTCACCCAGAAGATGCCCAGTGCTGCCACAGCAAAACTCATTAATTACCTTTCTAGGGGTTTCAAAAAAAGAGTTGGAAAAGAGGAACTTTGAATTGATATATATTTTGATGCTAATATTGTTATAATAGTTTCCATAACAGTTAACTGTGGAATTCTTGTGTGTTTTTTTCCCATTATAATACAGCAGAACAGTCTACTGTGCTCTGTTGATATAAAGCCTGAATACATAAAAAATTTTCTAGATAAGGTACCATGACATACTTGCCATAGTACGCCATAATATACTTGTCCTTATAAAAACATTCTAAAATTGGAGGACAAAAATGTATGAGAGAGTCTTGATAAGTTCATCTGTCGTGGTACAGAAAAATAACTACTAAACTAAGCGGTGGACTAAAGTACTTTTCACAGGGGGCGGTGTGGCGGGGCTAGCCAGGGGGTGGAAAACTCCTCCCCCCCACCATCTTGTCAACATGGTGCATGACACACTAAGTTAGATAATGGGAGCTTACATTAAAGGAGAGCTGTTTTTTTTGTACCCAGCTTTTTTACTACCTGAAGGAGTCTCAGAGCAGCTCACAATTACCTATTCATCCTTTATGTGAGGTAAGTAAGGCTGAGAGAGCTCTGAGAGAATTGTGACTGGCCCAGAGTCACTAGCTGGCTGCATGTGGAAGAGTAGGGAATCAAACCCAGTTCTCCAGATTAGAGGCCGCCTCTCTTAACTGCTACAGCAAACTGACTCTCAAGCTGGAAAGGTTTACCGATTTATACCACAGTGCCTAATAGATTTTTATACCTCACTTTTCACTACCAGAAGGAGTCTCTAAGCGGATTACGATTTCCTTCCCTTTGTCTCCCCACAACAGACATGAGGTAGGTGGGCCTGAAAGAGCTCTGACAGGACTACTCTGTAAGAACAGAACTAATAGGACTGTGACTAGCCCAAGGTCACCCAGCTGGCTGCCTGTGGAGGAATGGTGAATCGAACCTGGCTCGCTAGATTAAAAACCACCGCTCTTAACTGCTACACTAAGCATTTTGTACAACTCCTTTTGTGAAGATGAGAGGCATAATGAAAGTCCAGAAGTCCATCCTTGGTTATTTTCTTGTTTTTTCACTATAACAAGGCAAAGCTTTATGCTATGCTCTGTTCATATGAAGCCTGAATCCATAAACTCTTCCAGATGTCTTGCACAGGTATCTTTAGCTCTATACTATACCTAATATTTACTATATACTCACTGCCAGTGATAGGACCCACAGTTTATCTAAAGAGGAAAATAACTGCATCAGATCTGGAGATATTGCAGTAATGCTTCTGAATCAGTTATTCTCCTCTTTAAACAATAAAGGTAAAGGTAAAGGTATCCCCTGTGCAAGCACCGAGTCATGTCTGACCCTTGGGGTGACGCCCTGTAGCGTTTTCATGGCAGACTCAATACGGGGTGGTTTGCCAGTGTCCCCCAGCCAGCTGGGTACTCATTTTACCAACCTCAGAAGGATGGAAGGCTGAGTCAACCTTGAGCCGGCTGCTGGGATTGAACTCCCAGCCTCATGGGCAGAGCTTCAGACTGCATGTCTGCTGCATTACCACTCTGCGCCACAAGAGGCTCTTTAAACAATACAGCTGGTAATAAGTCCAGTTAGTATACTTTCCATCTTCCTCTTTAAAGCCATGCTGAAGGACATCATTACTATGTGTTAAATTTGTGTACCTTCTCTGCAGGCAGGTGCAGATGCAGCCCTGGGCCGGACAATCTGGGGAGTCCTGGGTTTGGGTGCCTTTGGATTTGAACTGAAAGAGGTGCCAGCTGGGAAACATATCATCACTACTACCCGGTCACACAGCAGCAAACTGGTCAATGACTGCATTAGTGCTATGAACCCTGATAATGTTGTGAGAGTTGGCGGGGCAGGAAATAAGGTATGGAGATTATTTTATTTCAGCTATGCCAAAGTGGGGATCCATTGTTTTGAAAACTGAAACTACAAGTTATTCTGCAAATGGAGCTAGTACTTTCCTTCCCCCTCCCTTAGCTTTCACTGTCTTTCTAGGAGACAGGAACAAAGATTAATTTTTTTAGAAGAAAAAATTTAAATGTGCACTATGCAGTTTATTTGGGCTTACTTACATTGTAGCTGTTTTTGTTGAGAGCTGCTGTATGTGCCTTTGGGGGAAAAGGCAGAATATAAATATTCAAATCTAAATAGACATACTAGTCCCAGTTAAATATAATTTTATCAAAATGCTACAAAACCTTTGTGAACTATTTAAGTTTTCATTGAGTACTGGGATCTGGTTTTCTCTGTCTTTGTCTTATTTGTCTGTCTGTCTGTCTGTCCGTCCCTCCCTCCCTCCCTCCCTCTCTCCAAACAAAAGTATATTTGAGCAGTGAAAAAGATGCATGCCTTTTCTGTAACTAAAACTGTTGAAATGGTCTTTTGCTGGAATCAATTTGGGCTGCTTAGATCTCATCTTGAAATTGATTCCTTTTGTTTTCGCACCAGCATAGCAGATTCAGTTTATCATATTACTGCAGCAGTGTGATGGATAAGAAGAAAAATATACACACAAGTCTATTACTGTGTAGCTATCAAAACTAAACAAGGGTTCTAAGCTTGTGGGATTTTTGTTTGTTAATACATTTCAGTATCAATCTGTTGCAAAAAAATGTCTATAAATTCTTTCTTTGTATCAGATCATTCAGCTTATAGAAGGCAAAGCTTCTGCTTATGTATTTGCCAGTCCTGGGTGCAAGAAATGGGATACTTGTGCCCCAGAAGCTATTTTGCATGCAGTAGGAGGTGAGTTGACTGGTAAAACATGTTTAAAAGAATTGAAATGTTTCAATGTACATAAAAATGCAGCACAAAAGTATTGAAAGCTGTGTGTGGTGTGCATTTTTCTCCTTGCCAGCGGTTGAGCTTATTTATTAAATTTCTATACCACCCTCCCAAAAACAACTCAGTATCGCCGTGCCTTCATGAAAACCAGTGCTGACTTATGTGTTTTTATGGTTAGTTGGCTTTTTTTGATAATCCCTTAGTAAAGTTATTACTCTTAGTAAAGTTAGAGGCCAAAACAGATGTGTCCTGTGATTCAATATTCCCAGCTACAGTTGCAGAAGTTGGTAGAAACATGACTCAGACTGAGGCCATGGTGCTGAGGGGGAACGTCTTTAGACTGCTCCTTCCTGCATTGTGGGACCAATCACAAAACGACAGCCTAGAAGGGAAAGGTACAAAATGTTGGGAGGTTAAAGTCCAGCAGTTCCCAATGTTCTGTGAAAATGAATGTTTCTTGCAGATATAAGGATGATGCCTCCTGTCATCTTTTGAAGCACCTCTTCAGAATGTTAGGAGGATAAAAGTTTCACTGTTTTAGAAGTGTTTGGGAGAAGAAACAAGTGGGTGCCAGGAATCACATGGGGTCCATGGTTGTCATGATAGGGATTACTGGTATGGATGATGATGAAGAAGAATTGCTTCTTATATGCTGCTTTTCTTTACCAGAAGAGTCTGAAAGTGGCTTACAATCACTTTCCCTTTCCTCCCCCCACAACAGGCACCCTGTGAGGTAGGTGGGGCTGAAAGAGCCTTGATATTACTAATCAGTCAGTATAGCTTTATCAATGCTGTGGCGAGCCCAGCCGGCTGCATTTGTAGGAGCGGGGAATCAAACCCAGCTCACCAGATTAGAAGCCGCAGCTTCTAACCACCAAGCTGGGTCTCTGGATGAATTTCATTGTATATAAACAAAGTCTGGAAAAAGAAAAGTCTGTTCCTGAGTTTCCAAGGACAGGGCAGAATATAAATCAAATAAGAAAAATAAATGAATAAATAAAAGGAAAGCAGTTTTTATGGCCATTTCTTTTCTCTGTAGAGATGCAGCTTCAGTGTCTAAATGCATAAACACTAATACTTGTTTTCCTTTTTTTTCCAGGCAAGCTTACTGATATCCATGGGAATTTCTTTAATTATAATAAAGAGGTCAAGCACATGAATTCAGGAGGTGTCCTCGCTACCTTGAGAAATTATGACTATTATGCCACTAGAGTTCCTGAGGCCGTTAAAGATGCTCTTGTGCCTTAAGTGATGGATGATGCATTCCACTTAGTTGGGAAGGAACTTTTCTAAATCTTAGCTGGAATCGGTTAATGTGTATGGAATTGAATTAATGTTTCTTTCTGCCGTAATGTTTAGCAATCTTTTTTTTGTGTGTTAATTGTTGTACCTTATGGTACTGGCTGAGAATTTGACTTTAATTTTTGGTGGAATAATATATTTTCTTAGGATCCATAAATATATATATGTTTAATATGACAATTCCATATACATTCCTATTGAACAGTTGGATCCCTGTTCCAATCCAATTACCTTGCTAATGGAAGGAAAGACACAAAAATTTATTACACCACTATTGCCTTTTCATGGTACCAAATACCCTTTGTATGTAAACATGTATAGTTTAACTTTTTTATGTAGAATATATCATTTGTCAAAATGTCATAGAGAATAAAGCAGTGATTCTTATATCAGATTATCTATAAACTAGTAATCAAGCCCGCTGCAGGGGAATGCAGCGGGCGCTAGGTCCTACCTCAGTCGGCAGCGGGCTGGTCGGCGGCGGCGGGCTGGTCGGCGGCGGCGGTGGGCTGGTCGGCGGCGAGCTCGTTTCGCTGTGCGCGGCTCGCAGTTCCTGGAATTGGGAATCGGAGGGGCCAATCGGCAGGCGCTTTGCGCCTGCCAATTGGTCCCTCCGATTGTCTGTCGTGATTGTCCCTCCGATTGTCTGTTGTGAGGAAGGGTCCAATCCGGACCCTTCCTCATCACGGACTAATCCCACCTCTACCCCCCTTACCAAATTATATAGTCCATGGCGCCCGTGGCGCCACGGGCGGTTTAAAGATGGCGCCCGTGGCGCCACGGGCGGTTTAAAGATGTTTTCAGGGAACTGATAAGCTGAAGATTTATTGTCTCCTCCCATTCACTGTATTGCTCACAGTTTACTTCAGTCTTTCATAATGCAATATTTGAGTGGATAAGAAAAGACCTCTGTTATGAGTCTAGCTAACTCTGCTTATGTGCAGTAATACTGAAAGTATATGGACCTCCCTGTGTTTTCATACATTCTTTTAAAATGAATGCAGACAGCGCTGCATCTTTACTAGAAGGTTAGTCTATAAAGGTCATAGAGATAGTAGCCCCTTAGTGGCAGGGGTGCAGCTGGAGGCTTTGCTTAGAGTTGCTGTTTGCCACCCACAGCACACCCCAGCAGCCTTTGCAATTGCAGGCCAGTACTGGGAAGGCAACTCTGATTATTATGAATTCAAACAAAAATATGTAGGAAACAGAGATGCTCCTATCTTAGCCTGTATTTGAGCAGATTTGCTCCCTCTCATCTTCTTTAATGGCATTATGTCACACTAGGAAAAAATGCCAGGAGATGGATGACTCATATATTCTACAAGTCCCTGTGCATTTAAAAATTTTTAAATAACTGTGTAATACACTTTTATTAAGAGGTCTTTATAAAATCAACAGAGCCTCTTGTGGCATAGAGTGGTAAGGCAGCAGACATGCAGACATGACCCAGTGCTTGCACAGGGGATACCTTTACCTTTATAAAATCTCAAATTGTATTTTTGTAGATCCCCCTTGATGAAACATGCATGGCAAAACATGTATAATAACTAATCAAATCAATCATCCATTACCTGGCATTTCTCCTTGTTTTTTGATACATTCCCGAGTGCAGCCCATATTTTCTTTATACTATATTATAGTGCCATGTACAAGTGGCATAAATATAATACCATATTTCTCTGAACCAGCATAGATATACTGACACTACATGTTTGACAAGGAGGGCACCAGTCCATAAAAGTTTGTGCCATGATACATTTTTTAACTTATGATGCCAGTCTGTTGGCATTTGGTAAAGATTTATTAGTGCTTTACAGTGCAGTGAGCACTTTCCTGGGATCAAGCCCCACTAAACAGACTTGATTAGGATTCTGACTAGACCCACTTATAATTGTTCTCTTTTACTTGTTCATTTTATGAATTAGGCCCATTTTATTAACTACTTCCTTGAATGAGCAGCAGAAAGCAAACACTTTTAAAATGCAATTCTCAGATTACTAGAAAATAAAAACTGAATTTGATTTAAATCTAGAACCAAAGAGCCTGAAGCATCTTAATGGGAGAATAGCTCTTCCTTCTTCCATTAGGTAATTGGATATTTTTAAATTTTAGAATATTTCAGTGCTACCTCTTTAGAGTTCTGCTCAATGAGGCTTACTTTAAACAATGTATCAATATAGAACCAGCTTGGTGTAGTGGTTAGGAGTATGGACTTCTAATCTGGCTAGCTGGGTTTGATTCCCTGCTCCCACATACAGCCAGTTGGTTGACCTTGGGCTTGCCACAGCACTGATAAAGCTGTTTTAACTTAGCAGTAATATCAGGCCTCTCTTAGCCTCACCCACCTCACAGGGTGTCTGTTGTGGGGAGAGGAAAGGGAAGATGATTGTCAGCCGCTTTTGGACTCCTTCGGGTAGAGAAAAGCAGATAAGAACCAACTACTTCTAAAACAAGCACTTAAAAACAAGTCATTAGATGTAAATAGCATAAAAACTATCCATAAACCAGATATAGATCATTTAAAAGCTGGTAAGAGAAACCTCTACTAATTCCATGTATTCTGGAATATTTACTTGAAGCGTTTTCTTTTCTTAGGCTTGAAAAACATGGACTCTACTATTTCCCTGTAGGTCTTAACCACTGTTTCAGAATTATGTATGTTAAACCCAGAACTCTTGGGTAAGATCCTAACTTTCTTCGTAATTGTCCCTGGGATGGCAAACATCTAGTTGCAGAGTGCCAGCTCATGTTTGCATCCAGTGGTCCTGAGGCATGTGTAGCATTCATAAAGCAGTGTGTCATGGTTAAATAAGCATGGACAATTTACACTGCCATCACAAGCAGGGTTTACACCATTCTAAGCGAGTGCCTTCTGTGGACTTAAAAGGATGCAATGCTTTTTCAGGGTAGCACAGGGGAATACCAGTATTTTATTTTAAATGCTTTAATAGTAGTTACAGGTTTATCAATGTTCACTTTTTAAAATTAATTGTATTATTGAAAATGTTATGACAATTGAAGCATGGGTGTTTCATGTTTCTTATATTAACCAGGGAAATAAGGGGCCTTTTCTGAACTCTTGCTACTTTGCAGGATGATGATGATGTTAGCCATTCAGCTGTGTCTGACTGATGGATGCTTATGGTTGAGTCCTGGGGAGTTTACAACTTCTCATGATCTGTGGCTGTCCTGGCTTTTAAAATCATGATAACAATACGTATTTAATTTATTTTATACCCCCCTGCCCAGCAAGCTGGCTCAGGGCAGTATTGGAAGCAATGATAAAAATGGTAAATTATTATAGGTAAAGGTAAAGGTATCCCCTGTGCAAGCACTGAGTCATGTCTGACCCTTGGGGTGACGCCCTCTAGCGTTTTCATCGCAGACTCAATACGGGGTGGTTTGCCAGTGCCTTCCCCAGTCATTACCATTTACCCCCCAGCAACCTGGGTACTTATTTTACCAACCTCGGAAGGATGGAAGGCTGAGTCAAACTTGAGCCGGCTGCTGGGATTGAACTCCCAGCCTCATGGGCAAAACTTTCAGATGGCTGCCTTACCACTCTGCACCACAAGAGGCTCTTTAAATTATTATAAAACAGATTAATGCCTTTGATAACTGAAAGACTATCACTAGCCCTTTGAAGGGGGCAGTTACTAGACATTCCATTAAAAACTTCCATTGGCTAAGGATGAGGTGGTCAACTATAGGTCAGACTCCAATTAATAGCAAATGTCATAAGAGAGCAGCTACAGGGGTTCTTGGATGACACATCCACCACTGATCTATTTGAATCTATTTTCAGTCCTAAAGATATCTTTGGTGGCACTGGAGGAAAATCTCTATTTAAAGTTGGACAGGGGAAGGTAATCCCTATTGATGTTGTTAAATCTGTCAACAACCTTTTACACAATTTGACACATTTTTATCCATTACATGGGATATGTAGTTGTTTTAAGGGACCCTTTGGGTTGGTATTTGTCCCATGAACAACCCTTTGGGTTGGTATTTGTCTATTATCCAAGCCTCCGGATACATTAATCTTAGGCCTGAACTGCTTTTTTGAAGCCATGGTCAGTTGGTTAAGTCAAAATAACCTGAAACTGAATCCAGACAAATCAGAAATGATGCTGGTTGGAAAGACTGATGCTAAAGGGATTGGATTTACATATAGTGTACAGGTTTGCAGAGTTGGCAAAGAGCCTGACAACACACATGGACCTAGCTTTGCTGTTTGAAAAGCAGGTTGGCCTATGGTCAGAAGTATCTTTTATCAGCTACATCTGGTTCGCCAGCTCCTTTCTTTGACTCAGTTTATCTGGCCACACATCCATGTGGTAGTCGGATACATATATTTCCCATTTTGAAACTGCTCCATTAGCTTCAACTGTGTTTGAGTTCAGCTCAATTTGCTGCTTATGATCTTTAAAGCTCTTCATAGCTACAGGACCACCTGTCTAAAGGACTGTTGCCTTTCTTAGGTTCTCATGCACCAGCTGCAGTCCTTGGGTTGCCACCTTCTGGCTTTAGAGCGGCCCATATGGCATCGATTCCAGGTCTTTTCCATTGTCGCTCTTACCTTGTGGCATGAGCTGGCAGAAGAGGCGAGGAAAGCCCCTTACAAGAGGGGCTCCAGTTCTCAAAAAGTGTATAATACAATAAAGGACAGATTTTTTTTTAAGAAATGCAGTAATTTACAAGCACATTGGGGATGAATGTTATCAATAGCCTGAATAGCAATGAACTGTGACACATGAGAGATAAAACAAAGTTTTAATATACATCCATGTTTCTCTCTAGGGCAGCTAGAATTCTGGATTAATAAAGAAATATAAGCCAACCATGGTCTCGCTGACGTGACAGATTGTTTCACTGATGGTAGGTTCAGTGAGGTGTATAATTTGACTTATCTGTACATTTTCATCCAGCTTAGTGTTTGTGGCGTCCTTGCAGTAAACCTGCCAGGTAGCTTAAGGTAGGCTGACAGTGAGTGGCACAAGGTCACCCAGTTCCCCGGCCACACTAAGTGCTCCCAATAGGCTGCAAATAGGCGATGTGCTGTGGACGTGCGCCTGGCCGACGAACAAGGTCTATTCGAGGGAACGGCTACTGTATTTCTATCTCTCTCCTCCCCCCCCCCCCCCCGCCGCCCGGGTCTGTGGCCGAAATCCGCCTGCGCGGATGGAGGCGTCGCCATCGCGTGTGACGAGGCCAGGAGGCGGGGCACGGGCTGGCTGGGGCCGGAGAGGGCTTTCCTCCGCCTGGCGGTGAGTCGACGCCGCGCCGAGTGCCCGCCCCGTGCTTCGGCCGCCTTCCTCGTCGCTTTCGCCTCCGCCAGAATGGCGCTGAGTCTGACGGTGAAGTCCGCGGACCCCCCTCTCGGTAAGCGTTCCGTGCCAGCCCCCTCCCCCCCTGCGTGCACGCGCCCCGGGGGCCCTCCGCGGGCCTTTCCAGAGGACGGCTGAGGCGGGCCGTGTTGCTGCCATGTTGCATCAGACGGCGCATGTGAAGCGCCGGGCCCGTCCATTCATCGCCACGGCCACCCTCCCCGGGACGCAGCGCGGTCCCGAGAAAGAGATTTCGAAGCACGGGGCCCCGGGGGGGGGGAGCCAGTCTCCATCCCCCCCCCGCTCCGAAGATGCGGGGCGGGAGGGGGGAACGGATCGGGCAGTGGTGGGAGGGAGGGAGAGGAAGGGCTGGCAGATGAGCAGGGTTGCAAGCAGTAAGTTGAGGAGCAGCCGGATGCGAAACGGGGTGGGGGGGATGGAATGGGTTGAGAGGGGCTGACACGTGGCGCGAATGATGCCAGAGCAGCAGGGAGACTGACAACTGGGAACTGTCCTCCGGATTAGGTAGGCCAGACTCCAGTGTCCTTGGTTCATTGTGATCCCTTAGCGCCCTTTAATCGCCTACTTCCCTCACAGTCGAGATGGTGAAGGATGGCATCCCTTGCACTTATCAATAAAGCCTGGACTCTGCTTTGTAATTGTCTGTGCAGCGCCAAAGGCGATAGTGGTTGAAGATCAAGGATTGTTGGGTCTCTCCCTTACAGGCACTCACTCCCCAGTCTCTGATTCTCCCTGCAGATATGTCCGGAGTCCCTGGGTGGGTACTGCCTCTGCCTTTTATTTAAAGCTCTTAGGTAGAGACAGAAGTTTCAAAATAAATCTCATATGGCTCATTACTGAACAGCTGCTGTTATACTTAATGTACTCTCTTATCTGCTGCTGCTGCTATATGCTGTGCTAACTGAAGAAGAGTTGGTTCTTATACCTTAACTGGACTTGTAGCTTTCACTTTTAGCTTTAAGATGTCACTCACTCACCTTCGAACACCTAAAGAAATCATATGTTGAAATAAACGGATCAAGTGGGAGAATGCATACTTTGTGAAGAATACTTTGGAGAACACAAATCCTTAAGAGTGTTATAAAACAGAACAGGGCTTTCCCATAGGGTTTACTGTGTCACTGTAGGGAATTGAACAGGGTATTTCCTTGCTAAATCAGGGCTGCTTTTAGACATTGTGGGGTGTAGCTCAGGAAGATCTGTGCTTAGTCATGGGTTTTCTGTAATTATAGGATAGGATGCCTTCTGCCTTTCGAGCAGACGGTAGCAGACTGAACTTGCTGGAATGACAGCTTCAGTCACTTAAAAATGGTTGAATGTGTAGTACTGGTAATACGTGTCTTAACTAATTACCGTTTACTGTTTTTGTTAACTATACATTGAGTAATTTTTTAAGAATCATGGAGTGTTGTCTGCTGATAGATCATGGTGGCTTTGAATACCCACAAACATATTCATGCTAAACTTTTGATATGCCCCTGGATTCTGTAAATGTTTACTTGGCATCTATTCCTGTTGGGTTTAATAGGATTTAGTTCCATATGATTGCAGACTTGGACATAATGTTCCAATACATTCCACTGGGCTCCCCTGCTCTTTAATATCCTTGAAATAATATGACTATGTAAATAGTGAATTTGTTGTTAAATGCAGCTTCCCCATGACCATATTTAACTACTAGGTGATGTTTAAATATTTCAGGGATAGTTAAACTGTGACTTTCCAGTTGTCCATGGTCTACAAAGTCCCATGAGGGGTAAACGGTAATGACTGGGGAAGGCACTGGCAAACCACCCCGTATTGAGTCTGCCATGAAAACGCTAGAGGGCATCACCCCAAGGGTCAGACATGACTCGGTGCTTGCACAGGGGATACCTTTACCTTTGTTTTGTGTTAGATCAGAACTATAAGTGTCTTCATTTAACTGTGTCCACTCTAGTGTAAAAGAATACCTTGAAATGGTTTTTGGTTTGTTTTTTTGTTCTTGTCTTTTTTTTTTTTTTTTGCAGCCTTCACTGTACATGGTTAAAACTATCGTATCATTAGTAGAAGTCAGCCTGGCTTGGAGACATCTACCCATGATGTTTGGAATTTGTTTTTGAATTTATATCCCACTGTTCTCAGCAAACTGGTTTGCGGTGGGTTTTGGCTTTGATTTTAGTAATAACTGAAGTGAAAGGTTGAGCATGATTCAGCTAATGTAGCCCCATTGATTTAACGAAAGAGGATTAAATCAATAGTGCATTAAAAATTGTGGATCATACCCTTGCTTCGTGCAGCACTGTAAATTGTACAACACTGCTAGGAAATTAATTTGTAGTGAATCCTTTCTGAGGCCATGACTAAAGATTATTTTGGGTTTTCACTGTTCTACCCTAAAGACTTCCAGGAAAAATAAACCTGTTTGTATAGGCTCAGTTGATTTCTTCCCTGAGAATTTTGGTCTTGGAGTGAGTGATAAGGAGAAATGCTGATTTAAAGCTGCTTTAGAAAATAAATAAATTGAATTCTTTTATTCTGAATATGAAATATTTTCTTTTTAAAATCAGGAGCCTTGCTGACTGCAGAACATGTGAAGGATCAAGTTAAAATTTCAGTTGAAGAAGGCAAAGAAACCATCCTGCGGGTATCCGAGTAAGTGCCTTGTATCTCTGCCATGAGTGCTTTTAAAAGGCAGTTGTAACTCAGCTTCTTTAATGGCGAGTGGACGAATTTGTGGATACAGAATTTGTGATTGCATATACAATTGCTATCCTTTGCATTCCAAAATTATCCTCCATTTTCGATTGCTACTATTACTGTAAAAGCCTTTGCTCAGATGAATGAAGCTGGCATGGTGGTGCATGGGGAGAGGTGATCTCACCTATATGGGGTCTTTGTACATTATGACCAGTACCTCAAACAGAGCTTGGAAACTGATGGGCAGCTAGTGGAGTAATACACCCTGTGGCATGGGCCTTTGGCAACCCCACAAAAGAGGGATGGCAAGACAGTAGCTCTGGAAATGGTGACAGCATTAACTACATGGTGGCAGGGGCCTGCAGCATTCACCAGAGTAGGCCGTAGTGCATTGGGCTCTATACACTGAAAGTCTATGGGCAGGATCTAGGGGTAGACTACCCAGAGAGGATTAGTGGAATGGATCTCTTCCTGCTTTCCCTTTCACTAACCAACCTACAGTTTATCCTGAATCTCTTCTCTGAAGGTTGGAGGAGCCTTGCAAACAAAATGAACCAAAGGACAGCAGGGGATCTGAAATAAAAATACAATTTCCGAGAATCAGATTGTCACAGTAGATGGGTTTCCAGATCAACAAGGAATTAGTTGAAACTACTTCTGCTTCCCTCCCCTGCTGAGGCAAGTCATGAGTGAAAGAGGAAGAAAGAGATCTGGGCTGCAGCCCATTCTCCCCATCCTGTGGCATCTGTTTCTTGCTAGAGTCTCCCAGTCTTCAAAGGAGTTTCAGGATAAAGGATAAGCTGCTTCTGTGTATAGCTCTTCCAACTCCTATCACTAGCTGTTCCACTGAATGCAACTCATTCTGTCTATCTGTCCTCTTAGTTTATTCATTAGTGATTCTTAATGTCAGTCGGGAAATAGCCATTCCAATTTTTTGTGATTCACTTACTTGGCTGAAAGCAGTTGTTACTCAGCATTTAATGCCTTCTTTTTGTGTGAAATATTTTGGTGAATAATGAGTTAACATTCCTTTGTAGAACTATAGGGGTGAATGAGATGTCAGTAATTTATTAACTGTAGTTAAGGAAAAAAAACAGGGATAAAACTTCTGAGGTATATATATATCTGTTGTTGGCACAGAATTTATTTTGTACCTGTGGCCGTGGGAGGATACAAAAGTTTTTAGTGACATTGATCCTTGATCCTGGCCCCCTCTATGTCACAGACACACACACAGACACAGAGTCCTTCCCCCCCCACTTCCCCCTTGTCTCTTGTTTCCCCAACGTCCTTCCTGGTCCCTCCCACTTCCCTCTCTCTTAGACACCCAAACGCACACAAACACATATTCTTTCCCTCCCCACTCCCCCTTCCCCTCCCCCTCCTCACCTCTTGTGGCAAGAGGGCCGCCATGTTCTGTGGTCCTCCGCTGCCTCTGCTGGCTGCCCCACAGCTGGTTGCTGCGGGGCTCAGGCACCACCACAGTTGGACCAGCCTCTGCAGGCTGTACCTCTGCAGCTGGCTCAGTTTGTACCGCCTCCGTGGCTGGCCTGGCCTCCTCTGCTGCCACCACTACCTTCTCTGTGCCAGCTGCCTCTCTGGGCCTTCTGGCGTGCTCAGGTGGGTGGGGTTCATGGATATCACGTTTGTGAGGAGTTAGGTTTCACTGAGCATGCCAGAAGATGTGTTCCATATCAAAAACTCATATGCATATTGTGGAAGGGTGGATTAAAAATGAAATGTTGTTCTTGTTCTTGTTGTGTTGTTGGTGTGTGTGCTTTCTGACACACACCCTGAAGAGAATTGCTTCATATGGTATCTTCAACTGCTTTTGAAACATTTCCCATTTTCAACAATGGCTTGTTTATTTTATTCAGTATATATATTTATAGAACTCTCTTCGAGCGTATCTGGTCCCTATATAATGTAATGCCAAACACATGAAACAACAAAACCTTAAAACAGTGAATAAGAGCTATCTCTTTTCAACAGCAATAGCAGCTCTTAAACCTGTATTAAACTAGTACAGAAATTATGTGGTCATTCCCCATTCCTAGAGAAGGTCATACTTTGATGCTATAGCAGATACGGCCTTCCTTCTCTGCTCCAAGCCTAGTTTCCTAAGGAAGTTTACTGTGTGCAGACCTCAAGTCCTGCTTTGGACAGTATGGGGGAGGAGGGATCAGACTTTCAGGTCTTCGGGGTGGGGGGAGTTGTTGTTGTTGTCATTATTATTAATATTAATAATAATATTAATACGGACAACAGAGAATGAGGTGGCTGGATGGAGTCACTGAAACAGTCGGTGCAAACTTTAATGGACTCTGGGGAATGGTAGAGGATAGGTAGGCCTGGAGGATCATTGTCCTTGGGGCTGCGATGGGTCGGACATGACTTCGCACCTAACAACAACAACAAATATTAATATTTTATTTATTGAATTTATAGTCCCTCTTCTTCTTGGGACTCGAGGCAGATTACAGTAACAATCTAACCCCCATAAAAACACCAATAATTAAAACAAAGTTAAACATCTCACAGTTATCATAAATATCAGATGCCTATGAGAACCGTCCTGCCTCCCGACAGTCATCCACCAGGGGGTTCGCATGTTGGTATAGAGCAGCCTGGAGGGGGACCCATTGATCTTAAGAACCCAGCTCAACCAAAGACCTGATGGAAGAGCTCCATTTTACAGGCTCTGTGGAACTCTGACAGCTCCATCAGGGCCCTCAGCTCTCCCGGGAGCTCATTCCACCAGGTCGGGGCCAGGACTGAAAAAGCCCTGGTCTGTGTCAGGGCCAGGCGTAGCTCTCTGGGGCTGGGGACTACCAACATATTAGTCCCTGCAAAGTGAAGGGCCCTGCAGGGAGCATAACCAGACAAGTGGTCCCTCAGATAATGGGTTCTGAGTTCTTATGTGTGTGTATACAGAGGCAGACACAAGTACCGTGGATCATTTTGCATTTTATAGTACTGCAGCATATTTTTGAGTGATCCATTTGTCCTTGTGCTGAGCTTCCTTCAGCTCATTTATAAATCTTAAAATTGATTCTGTTTAACAGCAGTATCTCTTTAAGTGGTGCTTATAATGAGATACATTTGCTCTCTGAAAAATCCATCTACCTAAGGAAAAACTTTCAACCCGGGCTGCACCCTTAGCATACAAACTTAATTGAAGGGACAGTGGCTTTTCCAGTTTTTAAAACCTAAATTTTACTATATGATTGTTCTTCTATAAGTCCATATTGATTGATTTAAACCCTGTTGTTACCCACCCTGAGCCATCTAGGGTAGGATGGATTACAAAAATAAATTAATAATATAGTAATAATAACAATAAAGTTTCCAAAGCTACCTTGTACACATATAGTCTATCAGAGTCTGTATTGTTCACTCAGTGGCTCTCCAGGGTCTCAGGCCCTTTCACAAAAACTACTGCCTGGGAATCTAACCTGGAGCCCCCTGCATATTAAACAGATACTCTTACACTGAGCCGCATTACCTCCCCCAAGTCTGAATTACTACAGTCCCAATGAAAGGCTTAAAATTTTGCTCATCAGCAAAATTAATAGTATATAAATAATACTTGCAATATTTCATTCAACAAGGGCAGCTGCTTAGAAATGTATCATTCTGCTTAGCTGTCAAGGCAAAAACTATTGAGCCCTTTTATGACATCAAGACAGCTGGGGAAGTGACAACCAGAGCAACTGCGGTACTTTTTCGTGCAAGACCTCATTGTATCAAGTAGGATTAGCTGGACTGTATATAATGTCAAGCCTTGAATTGTACTTCAAGGGAAGGAGGGATTGTATAAACAAGGCAACCACTTGTAATATGCTAGTTAGTTAGAGCAACTTTATCTCAGAATTATACTGAGATCTATTCTGTGGGGCTTAGGAGGTGCTTAGGATTGCACTGCTAGATACTTCCCCATCTGTGATGAACGGTTATTTGTGTTACATCTGAACTAGAAGGAAAAAATATTGTAGATTATTCTTTAACTGACAATTGTTAATATTTTCTATAGTTTTTGTCAGCAAATGTTTAATGATTAGTATAGTGGGACAAGGTATAAGTATTTAAAAATAAATGCATGAGTATTTATTGCTTGAAAGAATACCTGCTAATTCAATTTTTTGTGCAGTTGTGAGTTTGATTTTATAATTGTTCTACAGTTACA
This sequence comes from Paroedura picta, assembly GCF_049243985.1. NCBI lineage: Eukaryota > Metazoa > Chordata > Lepidosauria > Squamata > Gekkonidae > Paroedura > Paroedura picta. The sequence continues at coordinate 59,281,207 of NC_135369.1, read as the reverse complement.
TTCCAAGTGCTCATATGTGTTTCATTTCTTTATACAGTCAAATTACATTCACTGATGCAGCTTCTATAGCTCGCTATCTGGCCAGAATTGCCCCGTCTGCTAGATTATACGGATCAAATTTGCTGGAGCACACTGAGGTGGGGAGAGTCTTTTGTAATAGAATGGAATTGCATTTCTTCTCTACCTGATGCACCTCTTAAAATCACAGAATGTTATTGTTTGTTGCTGTGACGAACAGCACCTAGAAAATGAGGTTCTGAGTGCTGAACAACAGCAAAAGGGAGGGAAGAGTTACAAATTGTCACTAAGCTATATGAGGCAGAGCAACAGAGGAGTTGATATGCCAGCTGTAGGTTGGAGGGAATTCATTCCATATGGCAATATATTCAAATATAATATTGCTTCCCATGTTTTAAATAATAATGAATTATGCTAATTTAATAATCTATTCTAATAACTATTTTCTAAGTGGCAATGGATGTCATTGTTGTTGGCCATCAGTCATAGCTTCTTCTCATTTACTAAGCATTTCTGTTTAAATATTATCTTTCTCCAAGATTGATCACTGGTTGGAATTCAGTGCTCGGAAGTTATCTGATCCAGCCTATTTTGCTTCCGCAATTGAAGAACTTAATAATTGCCTTTCTCTGAGGACCTACTTGGTTGGGAACTCTTTGAGCCTTGCAGATTTCAGTGTCTGGGCAACATTAAAAGGTAAAAAAAAAATCATATTAAATATGCTAAATGTTTGTTTATTTGTGTGCAAGTGTATTTATCTCTGTCCTGCTTTGTTCCCCAATTTATCTTTTTGCATTGAGCAGGGAGGTTGGTCTAGATGGCCTGTATGGCCCATTCCAACTCTATGATTCTATGACCCAAAGTGACTTACAACACCATTCTTCCTACCTGCGTTTTATTATCAGAACAACCACCGTGTAAAGTAGGTTAGGTTGAGAGAGAGTGACTGACTGGCTGAAGGTCACCCATGGCAAAGTCGAGATTTGAACCCAAGTCTACTAGATCCTAACATTAACACTGGCCACTACTCCAGTGTAATTGTTCTTCTGTGTATTTTAGTGGAGCAGATGTCGTGGTAAGTTATCTTACCAGAAAACAAAAAGCACAGATCCAAATCTCTTTACGTCATCACATCTTTGTTAATTAATCTAGCATAAGCATTGGGGGGGGGAGGGTTAGCCATGGGAAATGTAGCATCCTTGTGTAAATAAAATATCTTCATATGTTAAAGTCTCGTCATAGAAACGAGACTTTAGTATTCAGTAGAGCATAATTCACATAGTTTTCCCTGTTGTGCTTTGCCTTTTTCCTCTTGTATTTTTTCTTAAAAGTGTATGGTGTAGGCTTGGACAATTATATTTTTTCTTTCTGGCAGCAGTTCACTTTTTGGTAAGAGAGCTCCAGGTATCACCCTGAGTGTTGTTCATTGAGAGTCATTAGGGTAATATATTTTGTCAGGCTTTGTGTTGGCTACTTATTAAATCAGTGCTATTTCTCAACAGGCAGCAATCAGTGGCAAGAGCAGCTAGTTCAAGCTAAGGCTGCAGTTCATGTAAAGCGCTGGTACAACTTTCTTGAGGCTCAGTGTGTTTTTCAGTCAGTGGGAACGCAGTGGTCTGCAGCTGCTCCTGCTTCCAAGGCCAAGGTGGTAAGTGTTGTTCAGGTTCTGTTGCAATTTTGGCATCTAAGTAAGGCTAAGTACTAGTGGTTTAATCAGTAAAGTGCTGATTGAAAAAGGTCACCACTGGCAGCTGCATAGCCTAAACCTATATTGATATGCCTGGATTGGAACGCCCTATTATGAGCAGAGTTCACTAAGGCCCCAGGAGGAGTAGCTACATTGTGAATAAGAAACTGCAGTGGATAACACAGTTAAGGCTGTATTAGATTTAATTAGTTAAGAACTGAGTTAAATAGACAAATGCTGAGTTTTGTATAGAGTGGGTGAAATGTTGATGTTAGCTGTTCTGGGGAGTCACATAGCCACTCTCAAAATGTTATCCGCTGTTGACTTCAGGATTATCTCTGGATTGATAATGTTGCAGTGTGAGAAAGTGAGTTGTATCTATAGTTTCTTTTCTGCCAGTGCAAAAGCACTTCTGCTGGGGAAGATTGGGATGGGGGGCGTGATTTACTGATCCTTCTCACTGTATTAGTCCCAGTGCTGATTATGGAGGAGGAGTGAGGGTTGAAGATACACAAACTGAGCTCCATTCACAGTTGGTTGGATACCTGAGTGGAGGTTCATGCAGCCCATTCCCAATAATTATTTAATTGCTCTGCTTTTACGATTTTTTTAATGATAATGATATATTGTTTTAATGTTAAGGCTACAGATAAGAAACAAGATGTCGGGAAGTTTGTTGAGCTCCCTGGTGCAGAGATGGGGAAAGTCATTGTTCGATTTCCGCCTGAGGCAAGCGGGTAAGATGAGCGCACCTAATTTATATTCCTTTCACCAAACTTTAAAATTAGATTGGGTACATTTCTTTTAAAGTTTTTAAAGCTTTTAAGGCTTAACAAATTACCGTATTTGCCGGTGTATAAGACGACTGGGCGTATAAGACAACCCCCCAACATTTCCACTCAAAATACAGTACTATGGGCCACTATGGGCAGCTATGTCTATCCCAAGTGAAGTGCACCCGGCGTATAAGACAACCCCCCCCCCACTTGGAAGCATGTTTTTCAGGGGGGGAAAGTAGTCTTATACGCCAGCAAATACTGTAAATGGCTTGACATAAATGCTGCTCTACATAACTGAAATGGAATGTGTCCTGTGAAAGGAGATAATTCAGCGTTCATTCTGTACTGAATAGAATACTGATAATGCATTTCATACAAGTAGCTGAGCAGTGGGACATACTGCCAATAGATCTTGGATTGAATTTAAAGGTGGTTGGACAGATTTGGAATAGATAGACCATTGGTCTGGACCTGCATGGCTACTTAAGATTATATGCAAGCATTAACTTGTTATTGTGATATTTGTGAAGACTTCAGTTCTGTTTCCTGCACCAATTTAATTTTAAAATGCAAATAGTTATAATAGTTCTGCATCTGTAGAGGCAGATAGTTTGCATTAATTGGAGACCTTGCAAGAAAATGCAGAAAGAGAGGAAGAGATGAGCTTTTCCTTCTGTATGGCTGAGTTCCAAGACTACCCTAAATCTCAGTTTAGACCTGTGATATTTAACATTTACAGACCTGGGGCTTGCTCTTAATGCTTAAGCAGAAGCATGGGATACTCTGAGCTAAAAGCATATGACAAAGTTATATGGCATCACAGATAAGGGACAGAGTCATGTGACTAGAAGAAGAGGGGACTGGGTCTCTGAACCTGCCTGTGCTAAATAAATTTTGAGTCCTGACTGATCTTGTTTTATCATCCTGGTGGTCCTTTCAGTATATGTAGAATGGAAGGCACAGCTGCTCTGAGTGCAAAAAATCCTTCCCAAAAGCAACTAAAATTGCAGTTGCATATATAGGTTGTAACCCAAAAGATGGGCCTCTGTGATCCACTTGCCCCAACAAATCCTGATCTAGTGGTTTTAATTGCTCTGCAGCAGTGATTGCTGGGGTTGAGGGCTATTTAAGAGGGGAGTTCGGTTTTTCTATCCAGACCCAGACAATATAGTGCCATATACTGTTCTGAAGAATTTGAAGGATATAAACTGACCCTAGGATTTATACCTCAAGCTAGGAAAGGGCACAAACTGGCTTATAAGCCAGAATTCTGCATGAACTTGGCCTGGTTCATAACACCAGAACTACTATTTGGAGAAGGTGCATTCTGCAAACATCATACTTTTGTCTGATTTGGCTGTTCAGGCCATTTTAACCTAACAGCTCAGCAGGGTGGGTCCACCCATCAACTGTGAACCATTTATACCATTTGCTTCACTCTTCCCACTTCCAAGCCATGGTTGGGATAAAGGGAGATCTGGACTGGATGGTTTGGTTTGGGGAAACTCTGGCTCAGTTTGGGGCTCGGTTCAGGGACTGCCCCAAATACCAAACCAGAATTTTTAGGTTTGTACTCATCACGCCCTCCAAAATTTTACAGATGGTTATTTCTGCTTTGTCTGTTGTCTCCACCCCTCTTTGTGCTTTGTATTTTGTCTGGTTATTTCATTCCTTGTTCCCTTCTGCTTTCTCCTTTGTTGCATAAAGAGAGCAAATTAAATCTAAATTAGGAGATAAACCTTACTGCTTTTATTGAGAATATTGTAGCAGGGGAATATTCCTATATTGCCTTCTTTCTTTTGTATTATGCTGTTTCTGGCTGACTAACCCTTTTTTGTCTAAAGCATGACATGTCCTTGTTCTATACAATTATTTTATTTTTAGATACTTACATATCGGCCATGCAAAAGCTGCTTTGTTGAATCAGCACTACCAGGTCAACTTCAAGGGTAAATTGATCATGAGATTTGATGATACAAATCCAGAAAAAGAAAAGGAAGATTTTGAAAAGGTATGATAACATTGCTGTGAAAGTCTTTCATTTATGATGATAATGCAGGATAGAAATAAGCCAGGTTAATTGCTTTGTTTTTCAAATTGTTCTATTTGCTTGTGAAGTTTTGAATGCAAGGGACATAGTTACCTTAAATACAGTTTGTACATATACTTAGTGAAAAATACTATGATGCAAATTGTTTATTGAAAACACTGCTATATAGTTACAAGTTGTATTTCTGAATTGAACTAATTTCAGTGACTTTTGTAGAAGTGACTCCACTTTTTTTGATACAGTTTAGAGCATATGTTTTGCATGCTAGTCTGAGTTCAAATGCTGCTATGTGGCATGACTCAAATGATCTGTGGTTGAGATTTGGAACCTGCTGCCATTCCCAGTACACAGTGATAGGCTAGATGGACCAATATAAGTTTGCTTCATGCATTTACAATTTCACAATTTCACTTTTCATTAGATTCGTTGGGTCTTATCTCTGACTAGATACGCTGACTAGAATCACCACTAAACAACACTGAAACTTACTGAGTGTGGAAAAGCTTTTAATAGCAGTTGGGTCAAATGTTAGTTCTTAAAAATGAATCCTGCTAAGTAGCCAAAATCAGTGACAGAATGAGGCTTCTTTCATGCACATACCTGTAGGGCTCTCTTTTTAGATAAGGAAACCTCAGCAGAGGAAATAGAAAGGTCAGTCAAAGTTAACTTCTTTTGAGAGTCAGAAAAGGTGTGGCTGAAGGTAAAAGTAGAAGTTGGCTGCAAGTTGCCTGGTGCAGTATAGTACATTCCTTAGCTCAAATCAGCCTTTTTCAACCTTTTGACCGTGGAGGAACTCCTGAAATATTTTTCAGACTTTGAGGAACTCTGGAAATGTTGACATGCCCCTTCAGAGAAGTGGGTTCAGAAGTAAGGTAGATCGGGAACCAGCTAATCAATCAATCAATCAATCAATCAATCAATCAATCAATCATTTACTGTTTCCATTGTGGTAAACGAGACTAGGCCTGTAGAGTAATGGGGAAGTGGGCTCCAATGATTTTTAATGATGTCAGTGGCCAGCTGAACTCTGGGAAAGACTGCATAATCCTTGAGGAGCTCTTATGTAAACCCAGAGTTACATGGAACCCTGCGTGGGAATCCCTGATTTAAAGGCTCTCTCCAGAATGGACAGCACTCTCTTCAGTGGCCAGCTGGAAAAATCCCTTTGTGGAACATGGGTGAATTTGTCATTTAATCCTATGCATATTTACTCAGAAGTAAGTCCCAGTGTTCATTGGGATTTACTCCCATGTAAACATACAGGAATTTAAAGTATGAAATACTATCAAGTCTTCTTTTTCCTCATTTTAACAGGCTACTTAACAGGCTACAAGTGGATGAGATCCTTTCTGACTTTTTCTCCCTCTTCCTTGTATTGCTCAGAGTGACTTGTGCCTCACTGCTTCTTGTTTCACTGCATTGTCCAAAATACAGTATTTGCATCTCCCTGCTTGGAACACTCCTTACATGAAAATCTCTGGTAGAACAGCATATATTGCAAATTTCTGCTTAATCTCTGGGCTGCACTCTTTTTCAAAGAATCTGAGCTCCAAGTTAGACTTGTCAGACTATAGGCTTTCCTTATTCAATTCCAGTGCCTTGCTGGAGAAGGTCTAAATTCTTTTTATACACAGAATATAACTTCCAAATTTCCAGTTCTTTCTGAGAGTTTTATTGAAAAAATCTTAAGGGGTGTACCAAGTGACAGCTAAAATTATTTTACAGAAAATTTGTATATATGATGAACAGTTCTTTAAAATCTAATATTTGCAGGTTATCTTGGAAGATGTTGCAATGCTGCATATTAAACCAGACCAGTTCACATACACATCTGATCATTTTGAGACAATAATGAAATATGCTGAGAAGCTCATTCAGGAAGGGAAGGCTTACGTAGATGACACACCAGCTGAACAAATGAAAATGGAACGAGAGCAGAGAATCGAATCCAAGCATAGGAATAACTGTAAGATGCTTTGTCTAGCTTTATTTTAGTTAATGAAATCTCTCTGTTAATTAGTTGAATCTGTTGCATCTAAGAATTTCTGATGCTCTTCAAGTGACCCTGCCTGAGTTCTCATCCCCCCCCTACCTCACTATTCCAGTGTCACCCTGACCGTTCACTGAAACCAGTGGGCTCAGAAGGGGGGGGGGTATCTCTGCTCGAGATGGCAGTGCTAGTGATGGAGCTTGTAGCCGGCAGTAGAGAGTTACCATTCAGTTTAAGCAATCAGTTCCTGAACAAGATCCTGAAAGAGAATTGAGGGAAGGGGGACTAAAATAACATGCTTTAATTGCAAAAAGTGTCAGATTCAGTCCGTGGTGTGGGAATAGGCAGTATGGAACTAGATAGATCAATAACTTGATTTGTTGCGAGGGAGTTTAGTATGTGAACCAAAGATGTTCAGAGCACTGGCCCAAAACATGAAGATGCTTAATTTGATTCCTGATACAATTATCTGGATTTAGCATGACTTTTCCTTTAGCTTGCCTACACATAATGTCTACTAAACTACTAGAAGAAGCAGACGAGACTAAATGTCACTTGAGAAAAGAATCATCCTCCTGCCTCAGATAATTCTAGGTATGAATAGTAGCTTTAAATATGTTCTTGTTCAGAGGGGGCTCGCATTTCACTGAGATAAATCAGTATTAGAACTAGGTCACTGAGCAATGCAAATATTTTCAGGATTCAAAACATTTTATAGCAGTTTTATATGGTAGGACGGTGTTATTATCCTTGTATTACATGTGGAGGGAGATTGAAAGAGAGAGAAAAACAAACTTCGTAAGAACTTCTAAGTTAATTTTTAGTAGAGGTGAGGTTTGAACTGGTGGAAAATGTGTATGTCATATGAACTGTACCCTTTCCATTCAATAGCTGTTGAGAAAAACTTGCAGATGTGGGAAGAAATGAGAAAAGGAACAGAATATGGGCAGACCTGTTGTCTACGAGCAAAAATTGACATGAGTAGTAATAATGGATGTCTGAGGGATCCAACTCTTTATCGTTGTAAAAACCAGCCCCACCCACGTACAGGAAATAAGTACAAGTATGTATTCTGTTCAGAAAAAAACTGCTTTTGCTTTCCATCTAGTACTATTTCCTGGGAATGCAGCCAGACCGCCTCTGAAAGAGCACTTGATCTGTTGGCTTTCAATTTTGTTTTAGAATATTTTACTAACAAATACACCTGTTGCTAAGTATCAAATGGTACAAAATGCACCATAAACAAATGGTGAACAATGTGTTTATAGGAATAGGTAATTAATTCTTACAGTGAGATTGGGAGGAAACCTCAGGTTCTTGCAATTCCAATGTCTGTTTGGTGTTCAGGTCAGTGAAAGAATACATTTGAGAGATTGTGCATTTATCTTAACCTATGTTCCACCCAGTTGGCTTAACTTTCACGGATGGTTGTTTGTTGTCCTTTGATAGAGGAATATGATTTTCCTTTGAAGCTTTGTTTCAAGCATCAACTGTTTTTCATTTTGTCCCCCCTCCCTCCCCCCCTGCTGAAGTTCTATCAGTGGGTCTTGACTTCTACAGTTTTAAAAAGGTCATTGCAGTCATTGGCTAAATGGATTTTACTGTTTATAGCAGCCCTTTTCAACCTTTTTCAACCATGGAGGAGCCCCTGAGACAATTTTTCAGGCTTTGAGGAGTCCTGGAAGTGATTTCAGCTGGCCATGCCTTCCTGCCACCTCCTCCCCTCCTCATCAGAAGTTACATAGCACTGGAGGTGACATCACCACCAGCGTTAAGAGGCAGGCTTGAGGAAGACTGGGGCTGGGGGGAGATATGGGATGCAGTTTATGGTGGGAATATGCGTGCAGGCACCACATCCTTCCAGTTGCAGAAATCATGAGAGGGAGAAATGGAAGCAGCCAGTTCCCTAGCTTGTGGCCAAGTCCATTAATGCAGGAGTCAGAATGGCCATGGACTCCTTCTGGAACTCCCGGGGCCCCTTGGTTGGGAATCCCTGGTCTGTAGTCATTCTGAAGAGTTAACTGCATAGTCTGATGTAAGTCTACCTAATGACACACTGCAACAGTTGACCACTAATTTTAAATACCTATTTCCAGCTGCATTATGATAAATTCAGCAGAGAAGAGTCTCTGAAACGGTACCTTTATCCTTGACCTTGGTTTGAACTGTTTCAAACCAAAGGATTGTGAAGTTTAACAAAGTGAAACCATTGCTATTTTTAGTTGTACTTTGTCTGAGGAAAGGCAGTTTGTAGGTTGCTAGTTTTGCTCTGCTTTCTTTTCTCACAAAAAAAATATTTTTGACAGAACCCTTTCATTCAAATGAAAGTTTTGTATAGAATAAGACTTTGAGAAAAGACCACTATTTGCAATGCTGTTTTCCCCTTCTTACACTAACGTACAGAGGCAGTTCTAGGGGAAAACTGGTGAAGTTCTACCCTGCGAACACAAGCCCCACTCCAGAATTTCAGCATTTTTCTTTGGTTGAGCTCTGAAACTGGGCATGCGCTAAGGGGAAATGATCCATAGGAAGGGGATATCTTGCAGGCTGGAACATTTCCTGTGGAATGTTTGACTTCCACAAAAACAAGCTTGCTTTATTATAGCAAATAGAATCAAATTGACTCCACTGCTATAAATGAACTGAAAAGTGAAACCTTTCTATTTTTTCTGTTTCTTCCTGGAACATCCATTCTCAGAATTGCTAGCTCATTCCACTGATGAAATAATGGAAACAAATAACTGCCCATACATGTTGCATCATCATGAAGATAAATTTTTTAGCTCTTATCTCAAAGATTTATTTATTTTATTTATTTATTTAGATTTCTATATCACCCATTTCTTTGCAGCTCTGAATACTCCTTTTTGCACAGTTGCCATCCCATATATAGTATTATAATAGTTGGTTTATCAAAAGTTGTTTATTTAATTTGGTTAATGATATATATATAGTACTTAATGTTTGATATTCTAATAATAAGTTGTTTTTTCCCCTTATATTTCAGTATTTATCCCACCTACGACTTTGCATGTCCTATAGTTGACAGTATTGAAGGTGTGACTCATGCATTAAGAACAACAGAATATCACGACAGAGACGAGCAGTTCTACTGGATAATTGAAGCCCTTGGCATAAGGAAGCCCTATATCTGGGAGTATAGCCGTTTGAACCTCAACAACACTGTGCTGTCCAAAAGGAAGTTAACCTGGTTTGTCAATGAAGGGCTAGTGGATGGCTGGTACGTTAAGAGCAGAGCCCATATCACATATGCACAAGAAATTATTTTAGTTCTTTCAGATAGCTTTTGTTGTGTGCTCAGATCATTTTAATTATTAAAAAATGTTTAATTGGTAGCCATCTGATACAAACATAAACTGGTAGCTGGACTGGTAAGACCCATGTTTCTCTCTGCTTATGTTTATTCATGCAAATTATAATTCCAGGGCTGTTATGACTCTTGAGTGGAAAGGATGCATTCTATCACAGACTTGTAAGTCAAGGAAAAAGACTTGTGCCTACTCTGTTAACAGCATATTCTTTCTTGTGTATCTGTGAAGAACGAGATTTCCAAATGGAGTACGCTCTGCGGGGGCTAACCTATTGGTCATTCCCGGTCCCAAGGAAGCTCGCCTGGCCTCAACCAGGGCCAGGGCCTTTTCGGTCCTGGCCCTGACTTGGTGGAATGAGCTCCCAGAAGAGCTGCAGGCCCTGCGGGATTTACCAGCTTTCCACAGGGCCTGCAAGATGGAGCTCTTCCACCAGGCTTTTGGTTGAGACTGGGCAGCAAGAAGATCTAGCCCCCCCCTCACAAATGCGACTGTTGCATCTGTCATCTGCCCCCTCCCTTTCCCTTCTTAGTGGGTTGTGGAATTGGGTTAGTTATATTGAATCTTGCCGCCATTCTTGTCTTAACTTTTGTAATTGTATTATGTTTTATTGTGCTTTTATTGTTTTAGGGGATTGGTTTTATGTGACCCGCCTCGAGCCTCCGGGGAGAGGCGGGATATAAATTAAAGAACAACAACAACAATAATAATAATAAAATGGCAGAAATCTTCCCTGCTATATAATAGTAAAGGCCTGTCCCTGTTTCTGTGTTGGTTTTATCACAGCAGCAAATGCAGAGAAATGCATGTTGGCATTGAAGCTTCACCAGTTATAAAATTAGCCAGTATTAGAAATTATTATGCTTAATTTTTAAGATTCTTGGTTTATCTAGAAACCATCGTTTGATGGTCAAGAAAATAAAAGAGGAATTCGATAAAATGTTCCACATTTGTACAAGAATACTTTTTCCCCTTGAAACTGGAATATTTGTGTGTTGTTTACATGAAGTATAAACTTCTCTGTTAGGGATGATCCCAGATTCCCAACTGTGCGTGGAGTACTGAGAAGAGGCATGACAGTGGAAGGACTGAAACAGTTTATTGCTGCACAGGTAGGTTCTATTTCCAAGCTCTTCCATATTAATGGAGTGTCCTTTTAGAAATTAGATCAGAGATTAAGTCCCCTGGGGGAAAAAAAGAATATTTGGAGGGTGGACTCTAGAGTCTATGGCATTGTTCCCCACTGAGGTCCCTGTCCTCCCCATGCTCCATCCCCAGATCTTAAGGAATGTCTCTACCTGGGTTTGGCAACCTTACTGGCACTCCTGCTGCTTAGTGTGGGGATGGGCTGTAGAACAATGTGCTATTCATTCAGGAGGTTGTTGCTAGAAGAGGATCTGTACAGGAATGGGTTGCCCTCACCTTGGAAGGGGGGAATACTGGCTTTACAATAATTCAAAATGCAAATCTCCCAGAAAAGTCTGGGAAATCTAGATTTTTAATACTGTGTTTGTAGTCTTTCACATATATTCAGATTGGTATGACTATCTGTTGTCTTTTCATGTGGCCAAGAAACAAAGCCCAGGATAAGGTTTGTACTTTGGTTGTTAGTGGTGGAAGTCAATTGGGACAGGGAACAGGGCCAGGCTTCCCACTGCCATTCTGTCCCTGCTTGATGGTGCCCCTGTTTGCTTTCTCCTCCATAAAAGAACATGATGACAGTGGAAAGTGCCATCAAGTCACAGCTGATTTATGGTGACCCCCCCACAGAGTTTTCAAGGCAAGAGACGTTTAAAGGTGGTAAAAGAATAGTTTCTGTTTAATTGTAGTGGGCAGTTTCTGGAAATCAGGCACTGGAGCTTTAAAGAAAGTGAAAGTAAAAACTGTTGTTTGTATATATCTGGGAGGAAACCCAGCCGTTTGTTTCTGTTCCTCCACTCCCTCTTATTAGCATTTGGAGGCAGAGTTGCTTTTATTCTTGCCAGCAAAGTCTTTCAGTTAGTATCTACTGTGTTGGTGACTAGATTGTTACTGGGTCAGCATCTCCATCCGTTTCCAGTGACAACCCTTAAAATATATGCTGCAGAGCATTGGCTGCAGCAGGCAAACACGTGGGTATCATCTCTCGTGGATGTTTTGATTAACTTTGTTTATATCTTCAACCACTGATTAGTTTGCAGTGGTAGCAGAATACCTTTGGAAACAGTGTGTGTGTGTGTTTGTGTGTTGGTTGCATTTGTCAGAGAGAACCTTGTTTAGAATGTCTTATATATTTACTTGAAGTTACCTGCTTTCGTTAAATCTAACTAATTGTTGTGTAACTGATATTTCAGTGCTTGAGTTAAATTATTTGTGTCAAATGTTGATGGATCATGATATAAACTTCTGGGAAGCCTGAAGCTTATTAAAACAGTCTTATTTATAGTTGTACAGAGAAATATAGTAGAGCAAAAAAGGAATTAGGTGATTTTTTTACTCCAGGATAGCTAATCTCTGGACGTTGACAGAGAACAGTGTTCCCTGTGTGACTTGATAATGGTCCTGGACAGTTTTTTCTATATGGAAAGTTTATTTATACATTATCACTCTTCTAGGCATGTATATAATGTTTAGATGGAATTCCTACTATATTGGTCTAGGTAAATACTCAGAGGCATTCAGATAGGTATATTTAATGCTTGTTCAAAGCAACTGGCACAGCTTTTTGTACAACAGAAGCCTTATCTCATGAACAACCCTTAAGTTAGATCCTCTTAGACTATAGGCTGAGAAATGCAGTATTGTACTTCTTCTCCTTACATCATTTAATAACAAGAGTAGATGAACAATACCTGTGAAATGGTTTCAAGTAGTGTTCTTTCTGCATTGTTGGTTAGTCCTAAGGCTATAATACCTTTTTCTTTTAAAAATCTAATTTATTTCACAGGGTTCTTCTCGGTCAGTTGTAAACATGGAATGGGATAAAATTTGGTCATTTAACAAAAAGGTATGTGCTTCTCCATTTTAGTTTGATGATAGTTCGGGTTGTGCTGGTAGCAAATCCAGCATTCTTTGGAATGCTCTTCAGAGAATTGCAATTTGAGTATGTTGCATCATCCTGCTCATTTTCAGGAAAATGGAATGTCCCCTCTTGCTAACAAGGGCTAGCACTAATCTTGCTGATTTTTGCCAAACCAATACTGAATTGTTGTTCATGGATTGTGTGGGAAGGTAATGGAATTTTGATGATGTAAATCTGATATGAAAACTCTGCATTTCATTTTTCTGCTTTCAAGCTGCGAGCTATCTGTAAGAAGGTATTACTTAATGCTTTTTCTGCCTTAGCATATAGCTTACAGTATTGTAAGCATACATAGCATCATTATGCAGCTTCTCATAGCATAAAAACATTTGCTTACTTAACAAGGGCTGTATATATTAATATATATATATTTATCTTACATCCATCTTAAAATGCATTATTCCTGTTCCAAAGGCAGGGGGGGGGGTCAGTCTTGATTTCTCAGTAGAAAAGAGAGCGTCACTCCAAGTTACCTGATATTGTCTGTGCTGTTGTTCTGCATTGAATGTACTGAGAGCTTTAACTTTTTCTCCCTTAACACAGTCAGTAAAGCTCTCCTGTTCCTTAATTGAATTTCAAATAAGGAATACTGCATCTTGACATGGTTAGTAGCTTTTTGGCAGCAGGTGTTTGGACAATATGATAAGGCAAATTGTTAGTGTCTGTCTGCGCAACTCTGTTGAATGTTCCCATTCTTTTAACTTGTGTCTGAATTCTTGCTTGTTTCAACCAGGCTATTTCCAGAGTTAAGTGTTTGCTTGCCTGGCATGCGTTGAATATTCCCCTATAGCCCTTTCTGTTTGTTTTTCTCTTCATTTATATGAAGGATTATCAATTGGTTCTTTCTGTTGCTGCATAGGGTGACTTGTCTTAACGTGTAGCAAATTTATAACACCATAAAACATTAAATTTTAAGCTGCTGGGCTACTTATTTTTGGAAATGTATGCTGCCTTTCGCAATTCACTCTCATTGGAGTAAAAGTGGAGACACTCAATTGTTCTGTATGAATATTAACCACATAAAATTCTAAAACAAATGGGTTGGTAACGGTTCAGAAATGCAGACTTTTATGAGATGCTACAAGAACATCCAAAGTATCCCTATTGTCCATTATAGCAAACTCTGGGTCAAATTATGCTACTTCTTTGTTGTGAATAAAAGAATAGTTTTGTACCCCTGTATATAACTACTAAAAATATAATGGAAAAGTTGCTGATAGATAGATCTTTTTCAAGACCAGATCTATGAACTCTGAAGTGCATGGACTCACTGTATCAGCAATTTGTTCATTTTCCTAGTGGGTAGGCAAAGGCATGAGTAATGATGGTGTCAGAAGTAGTCGCAAGAATGTCCCACTTATACTGGATGTTAAATAGGCAATCCTATCCTCATATAAGCCTAAAATAGCTGTGAAACTTACCTTTGTAAAATGCTTGCTTTCCATGTTCCAATAAGAGTATCATTGCAGTAGTGGCAAATTGAGGGCAGGTGTTTTCAACGTAGGAAGTAAAAAATATTAAACTCCACCCTCTGATTTTTCTGTCAGCCTAACTCTATATATGTATGTATACTTTTAGCTTTTTATCTTCTTTTTGCCTAAAACATTTCCTTATAGTTCTGAGTGATAGGGCGTCACAAGATGGATTAGAAAGCCTGTGCCAAGGAAGTAGTAAATGTGATGGAAGCAGAAAGAAAAATTGCTGGGAGAGGCTGTGTTTGAGTAGAGTTCATAACCATCTAATCCAGGATGACCAAGTGGAGAAGCTCTTAATTCATTGTTGTGATTTTGCCTTATAATAGTAGTCTAATACTGTTCTATTTAAATAATTATTACATTGGAGATTTTAGATTCAAATGTGTAGCCATGTTGGTCTGAAGTAGCACAATAAAATCAGAGTCCAGTAGCACCTTTAAGACCAACAAAGACTTTTTCAGGGCGTGAGCTTTCGAATGCAAGCACTTAGTCTGAGAAAGAGCACTTGCACTCAAAAGCTCACGCCCTGAATAAATCTTTGTTGGTCTTAAAGATGCTACTGGACTCTGATTTTATTGGAGAGTATAGGTAACAGACTAATTTAATAGCCAATCTTTTCATTTAGCAGGAATTTACCAGTATGCTATGAGGAAAGGAAAAATATGGAAATATTTGTCATTGTTGTTGTTTGATTTATACCTATATGTTAAAAGGGTTAATTCCCATTTAGCCTTTTCAGACATGTACATGGCACTTTTAAAGTTTCCTATGTAAAAGTTTTATATCAGGACTGGCTCAGCTGAATCCACTAGGAGCATCCTCTTGTAATTCTTCAGTCCTACCCATTTTTAGGTCTCAGAAAAAAGTCAACACATCCAAATTTGATGTTGCATTTGTATACATGGATATTCATTGATGACCCTGTGCATGTTAAGAGTCATATTGAAAGACACTCAAAATCCCCCCCCCCGATATAGATTTAGTATAATCACACACGTGATAAAACATATACGTTGACATAATTTTTCTGTAGTCTATCACATAGGGGTGTGTGCATATATCACATGTGTACATTTGATTGAGACTTATGGAATGAATTGGCTTTGAGAGAGGCCCAGTCTTAACTTCTGTAATCCCAGCATTAATATTTTGGTAATATTAAAAATTGGGTTTCCTTTCTTGCAACTTCGGTTTTATTTTAAAGTCAGCAATTGTCTGCTTTTTGATTCAAGGAATTCTGCCTTTGGAAAGGCAGAATTGGAGGTGCCTTGCTGACTTTGTAGTTTATATTTCCTTGCTTGTTTTACTGTTACAATTTAGATTAAAGTAAAATTAAATCAAATAAGCAGTAACACAAAGAATACCGGTTAATACTCCTAAATGATGCGTGTGTGTATACTTTTTTGTTCACATGGCAATGATTTTCATCTGTTGTTGGAGAGCTGAATAGTGGTGATTACCTCTGGTTGTCTTTGGCATATAGGTTATAGATCCAGTGGCACCTCGGCATACTGCTTTGCTGAAGGATGAAGTGGTCATAGTGAATGTCCCCGAAGCTCAAGAAGAGATGAAAGAAGTGGCCAAGCATCCAAAGGTTTGATGTTCAGTTATTGTTGTTTTGTGGGGAGGGCAGTTGTAATGCTGCAAAACTGAGAAACTGGGTTAGATTTCACAAGCTTGTCATAAAGAAATATTGCAGATGTCCAAAGTGTAATAGAGGAAACAAAAGTTTGGTAGAATGCCTGGGTGTGTAGAGTCAGAGGGATGACAGTGTTAAAGATGGATGTGTGAATATGTACAAAACCACAGAGACCCTTAAGGAAAATTTGGGGGGGGAGGGGGCTGACCTATCTAGATGAATGGGGGCACTGCCCCACTAAGCTCAGTTGCCCTTAGCCCACACCTCGTCAGTGTTTTTCACAGTCAGTCTTTGTCTTTGCGGAACTTTTTCTTCCCTAATCAAAGTGCCATGGCTAGGAGAAGTGAAGTCTTTTTGTGGGCCCAGAAGAAAAGGTAGAGGAAGAGCCCCAGAGGGAGCTAACAAATGATTGACAAGTCTGATCAGTACATCCTGTGGAATTAATTTACCAGTCAGGTCAGCAGTGGCAGATGTGATGGTAACCAGGTTGTGTGGATGGGTGTAATATGACCTAGCCTAAGTGGCCTGCTACCGCTGCTGCTTTTGCTGCTATTTTTGTATCCTGCACTATACTCTTGTTTGTTTTTTGTCAGTCTGTCTATGGAAACTGTAACTAAGTAATTAAAGTCTGCCATGTTCCTTTACAAGGAAGCTATTTGCATTTAATGCCAGGTATTCTTGACACACTTGCACATTATTCCAGAGTAGATTGTTTTCTGCCCAGTCAGTTAAAGTTGAAACCAAATAACTGAGCCAGTTCTTCATCATTTTCCTTCACCATATACAGAATGCTGAAGTGGGCTTGAAGCCTGTGTGGTACAGTCCCAGAGTGCTGATCGAAGGAGCAGATGCAGAGACCTTGGCGGAAGGGGAGACTGTTACATTTATTAACTGGGGCAACATCATCATTACCAAAATACACAAGTAAGTTTCTGGGTTTTAAGGCAATTTGGATGTTGGATTTTGCCATAAGTTTTTCATTAACCTCATGGGCAGTGTTGCTTAGTTAAGTAAATTTAAGTTGTTGTATTTTTCTGTGTATTGAAGCGTCTTTTGGCATGTCATTGATGAATTTCGGATACATTTTAAATAATTCCCTTGCAGAAAACATACTTAACCATGACATCTGTCCTACTTTCTGTGTAGGAATTCCACAGGGAAAGCCACATCCATTGATGCTGCACTCAACTTGGAGAACAAAGACTACAAAAAAACTGCTAAGATTACCTGGTTAGCAGAAACCTCTCATGCACCTCTTATCCCAACAGTCTGTGTTACCTATGAACATTTGATCACCAAGCCTGTCCTGAGCAAAGATGAAGATTTCAAGCAGTATGTCAACAGAGATAGCAAGGTAACTCACAGTAAAACCACCTATGCAAGCTGTTGTGTTGTGAACTAGGGGTTTTACTTTTTGTACTGGTCTGTCAGCACTTTGGAGTCTAGAGAGCTGGGATATTTTGGCAATATTTACTTAATTAGCAACGTACACAAAGGCTAAAAGCTGCAGCAGAAGCCATGTTTCTTTGTGTGTGTAAAACAACAACAAGCAAAACTGTGACTTCTCTTTTCAAACTAATTTAACCACTTTAGTATAGGAAATCCATTTCTATATAGGATAGTGGAGAGGTAGAGTTCTAATCTATTCTAGCATATTAGGATGGAGGGAGATGCAGGAATCCATCCTGTCTTCATGGGGCCAAGATGGAGAAAGAGGGTGTGTGTGTGAGAGAGAGGGAGGTTGAAAAAGTGAACAAGCAGGAAGGAAGTTCCTTGAGTGTATTAGTCTGCATAAGAAAAGAACAGCAATAAAGTAGAGACAGGAAGGATCTTCAGTGTCCTGGTCTATCCTTCTAACTCTTTGACAGCCCCTGCTAGAGTCTGAGGATAAGAGACATTGCAAAGTCCTTCACTTCAAACACAGAGTATATTCCAAGTCCTGTTGCTATCTTGTCTTTTATTCTGATTTGGTAGATGTGTAGTTGTGATAATGTCTTAGATGCCACTGAGATTTCTGTGTGTGAGGGGTGGGTGGAGCATTTTCACCAATACTTTCCCCACAGGACACCTTTCCCCCCCCCCCTCTCACTGCAGCAGAAGCGGAGTGTTTTGGACTGACACAGGAGAATTGCTGAAAATGCCCTCTCTCGCCCCTCGCCTACAGAAGTCTAGCATAATTCAATCTGTCTTGGTTTTGAACTCGAATAGGCAGATTTAGTTTAGTATATCTGTTCTCTTTTGTTAACAGCAAGAAACCAGTTCATGTGTACATATATATACATTAATACAATAAGTTGCAAATCAAAATACCAGGACATAAGCTGTCAATGGAACGTGGCTCACAGTGGCTCATGTCTCACTTCTTAACTAAGTGACAACTGAGGTATTCTCCTTGTGCTTACTGATCCTCCATGTTCTCTTTGGTTAACATTGGGTTTCCAGTGCAGCTTTACGTTATTTCCTAGCAAAGAATATAGTACATTACTCCAGGGAAGTATCTTTGACTTTTTTTTTAAACTGCTTACAGCGCGAAGAATTGATGTTAGGTGATCCTTGCCTTAAAGATCTGAAAAAGGGAGACATCATACAGCTTCAGAGAAGAGGCTTTTATATCTGTGATCAGCCATATGAGCCTATCAGGTGAGTGTTTGGAAACAAATCTCTGTTCCCTGTTGCTCCATCCAATGTCATTAAGACCCTTTGAAGATTTTTTTGTTTCATTGGCCAAAATTGGTGCATGACCACAGTATTTTAAAGGTTCAGTGTTGTTTGGCCATGCTTATTGTTTGTCTGAGTTGCATTTTGGCTTACAGTAGTGTTACATTTAATTTTTGTGACATTGGATTTCTTTTTATTTCAAAAAATGCTATTTCTTGGGGTGTGTTAAATGTTCACATAGCATATTGCACTCGAATGTTAGGTGCAGCCATTTGTTTTACTGATCTGATGTACTCATTTACTGATTTTGTAGCTGGGTGATGAAAGAATGTCCATGTTGACCAGGCTTTCACAGTGATCCTGGTCTAGTTGTGTATGATTCTTTGAGGCAGTTGTACATTTGATATTCCCAGGAATTCACACACTGTTGAAATCAGTGCAGTATAGATGGACACCATCCATAAACAGATGCTTATCTAAATGCAGAGATTTTCCTCCTTTGTCATATTACTTTCTGTAGGTTGTATGCATGTCCAGAATTGTATGCACATCACATTATGCCATCAGATAATCTGTTAAATAGGATTAAGGGGGGAAAACCACACCCTATCTCTGCACCACCCATCACTCTGGCTTTTTTTTTTTTTGTAAAAGTATGAAAAATCTCCCAAGTGGTGGGGAGTTCTATTTCAAAGGCCAAAAATGTTTGTTTAACCATGATCTTCCCCTCTCCCACTTTCAGCTCTACACAAAATACTTCTGCTTGTTAGGCATTATGGAAACAGGCTTATTTATTTGCCATTTCCTTTGTAGCCCATTTCTCTCAAGAAAGGCTGAAGATGGATTGAAAATTTAACAGTCAACAATATAAATGTAATAAAATCCATCTCCAAACTTTCAGGAAAAGTTAAAATCTACAATAATGTTATTTTCAGAAAAATGCCCTCCTAAAAAGTTCCACTTTACATATTCTGTGAGATGCTACTAATATGACCTTTTCCTGACCTTGTCATATCAGTTGTTCTACCAGGTGGAACTCTGACATAGAGAGTCAAAATTCTCTGTATTCTGAGAATAGATAAAATATGGGTGAAGTTGAGGACTTTTAAATCTTCTGTTTGGCATTCATGCTTGGGAATGAGATCCATGCAATTTGGTGATACTTCACTTAGTAATCAAGAGTAGGGTTGAGTTGCACCTCCAGTTGTCTTAAGCAGGAAGAGCATATGCATGGTTAATTCCCACTCTTCAGAATCAGAGGGTCTTGGAAGTGCTTGCATTTTTTTACTATTTTTATCTTCTGAACAATTTCAACCAAGAAAATCTATTTGCTTAATCTTTGCCTGTAGTCCATACAGCTGTAAAGAAGCCCCATGCGTTTTGATTTATATCCCTGATGGGCACACAAAAGAAATGCCAACATCTGGATCTAAGGAGAAGTCTAAGGCAGAAACAGCAAATAAAGAGGTACAGAAACTAGTTTATATGGATTGTTAAGGGGACACTTTTGGAAGTTGCTTTACAATGCAATCCTATGCAGAATTACTCTAGTCTAAGTCCTTAATTTCCTTGAGGTCAGACTGGTATAACTTTGCACAGGATTTCACTGATAGTCTTCCTGGCAGATCATATTTTCTCAGTTTTGTAGATCTCAAGTAAAAAAAAAATCAAATGAGTGCTGTCCTTCACTCTTCCATATTATGGTCTGTGTTTTTTTTATTTAAGATGGAAAAGTGTTGTAAAAATGTGATTCTGTATGATATATAGAACTTATTTTAAAAGTTTGTTTTAGCCTCTAAAACCTCTTATTGATCTAGCTAGGGATGGGAAGTAACCTACAAATTCTAGTTTGGCCTCTGAACTTGGAACTGGAATTTCCCTAAACCAACTATTTCAGATCCCCCTTTCTCCACAGTGAGGAAGAGAGAGGGAGGGCTCGCCCAGGAAGGGTTAAATGTCTAGTAGTCTTTTAACCCGTCTGTTTTGCTGCCCCCCATTTTGAAGTGAGTGGGGGAGCGAAACAGACATGTTTAATGGCTCATAGCCATGTTAACCTAATACCTGATGGGCAGACCCACCCTGCTATTGAGTTTAATTGGTTGATTGGTTTCACTTTGATGTGGGGGGAAGTGAAACCAATCAGTGAAATGGCAGCCATTTCAGCAGGCCAGGTGCACCCATCATTTGGTAGGCTGAAATAGCTGTGAGCCATTTCACTGGTCCATTTTGCTTCACCCTCTCATCGGGGAGTAGAAAGGGCAGGTTAAATGCTTGCAGCCATTTAAAGCTAAAATCAGCAGCCTGTAATCTGGAGAACCAGGTTTGATTCTCCACTCCTCCACTTCAAACCTGCTTGGTGACATTGGCCAGGCACAGTGATATCTGAAGGCCATTTTATCTGCCCTGAGCAATTAGGAAGGGTGGATTGTAAAAATAAGGATTCATTTAGATTTATTTTATTTAATTATTTTGCTCTTAATTTTTGGACGGTATAAATAATAACGTGAAATAAAGCAGAGGCATCAATGATTTGTCTGCCCAAGAGCCAACTTGGTGTAGTGATTAAGCACAGTGGCCTCTCATCTGGAGAGCCAGGTTTGATTCTCTGCTCCTTCACATGCAGCCAGCTGGGTGACCTTGAGTAAGTCATAGTCCTGTTAGAGCTGTTCTCACACAGCAGTTCTTTCAGAGCTCTCAGCCCCACCTACCTCACAGGGTGTCTGCTGTGGGGAGAGGAAGGGAAGGTGATTGTAAGCCACTCCTTCTGGTAGTGAAAAACGAGATATAAAAGCCAGCTCTTCTTCTATTGTCTTTTTGTCAAAAGTGAGATAATTGTAAGAACTATATGTATACACGCACACACAGAAGAGAGTGGGATTTTTAAACTAGGAATCATGATTGAAACACTTCATCCAGTTGATTAAATGCATGTACAAAAGAGTACTCTTCCCCCCCCCCCAAAGGCCAGCGCTGCATTGAAAGGACAACCTGCTCCACTTACGGCTGAAGTTTCGAGTCCAACCACCAATCTAGACAGCAGAGCTCTTTATGATAATGTAGCTGCACAAGGGGAAGCGGTTCGCAAACTGAAAGCGGAGAAAGCACCCAAGGTTAGTCTGCTGAAAAATTACATCAGAGAGTGATATTTTATACTTTTATGAGATAAATCATAGATCAGAGCTATTTAATTTCTCTAGGAAATCTCCTATAGATTCTCCTTTTAAAAAATCTCAAGGTGATTTACAGTGCAATCCTAAGCAGAGTGATTCCAGTCTAAATTTACTGAAGTGAATGAGCTTAGATTAGAGTAACACTTTTTAGGATTGCACTGCTATACCACTAAACTATAGCATGAAGTCTGTCAATGACATTTAATATGGGTTTCAGGAGTTTTTGAATTTCTGTACGCTTTCAGATAGGATAGATCACATGACAATACTATCAGTGATGGCCCAGTTGTACATATAGTGCATGTGATTTATGTGCAGAATACTTGCATCCTGATTGTACTTCTAAATTCACATACTCAAGTATATATGTGGCTTTTGATAACGAATCTCCAGTAAGTTATCTAACATTATTAAAACTCTGAACAGATTTTTGTTAGAGACAAACAAGAAAGCATGTATTGTTTGAGATTTATGCCAAATTCATGCTAAAATATAGTATCTGTACTGTATTAGAGCAGTACAGATACTATGTTTTTATAGTAATTTCTATAGTAATTCTAATCACTACTGTATTAGAGCCTCTTGTGGTGCAGAGTGGTAAGACAGCAGACATGCAGTCTGAAAGCTCTGCCCATGAGGCTGGGAGTTCAATTCCAGCTGCTGGCTCAAGGTTGACTCCATCCTTCCGAGGTCGGTAAAATGAGTACCCAGCTGGGAGGTAAATGGTAATGACTGGGGAAGGCACTGGCAAACTACCCCGTATTGAGTCTGCCATGAAAATGCAAGAGGGCGTCATCCCAAGAGTCAGACATGACTCAGTGCTTGCACAGGGGATATCTTTACCTTTTAAAGATGATTTAATGACATAATTTCAAGAGATGCAGTTTGAGTCTAAGGCATTTCACAATTTGATTATTAAAAACAGGCAAGAGGCTGATAGAAGGAGGTATTTTAAGTCACCTGCAATTCTGCACTGGATTTTCTGGGGATAACTTAGCCAGAATGCTAGGGGGCGTCATCCCAAGGGTCAGATATGACCCAGTGCTTGCACAGAGGATACCTTTACCTATACCACTGTATTGAGCAGAACAAGTGTAAATAGGAATCAGTAGTTACTTGTTTTGTATAAATGGTAGAGGTTTCTGCTTTGCCACCTCATGTTGATATCTAGATGGAGGCAACACTACTGCTAATTTCTATGGAAATTAGAGCTAAAAGATATAGACAGAGGATTTTATTGCCTTTTGTCTCCTTTCCCCATTATTGTTGAGGGAGAGGACTTTCAAAATGTCACTGATTATGCACAGAGAGGAAAGGATAGGCTAGCAGCAGCTTGGAAGCGTGGCTAATCCCCACTTACACATGACGTTGCCGCCATCCCGGACCCCACCCACTGTAGGGTCCCTGATGATCCGTGGCATATGGGCAGAGCTGGGTCTTTGAGGCTCTCCCCCCCCCCCCCCCGACAGTGTCTCCGCATGAACACAAAAACCCCCGTTCAAGCATGCACAACTCATGGGTGGACTGTGTGCACCGGAGGATTTCTTCCCCTGTGCATACACAGGAAGCTGCGGGGCATGCTGCCCCACCACTAGGAATCAGCAGCAGCATGGCACAACTGCTGCTGTGTATAATAGGTCAGAATTATGAAACTAGGAACTAACAGGTACTATAAAGCTGTGCAGTTTATGCCTGTTTTTTTCCCCAGAAGATTTCCTGAAGAGAGTCATGTGGACAAACACACACACACACACACACATATAAAGGTGTCATTATTAAAGAATAGTTTGGAAATCAAAATACTATTTTTAACTGTGTGCTAAAATATTTTCTCCAATGAAGAACAAGTTTAGGATATTGTGAATCTTTTTGTCACCTTGCCTGTGTGCATGCTAATAATTGCATCCTTGCCTAGAACTTCATTTCTGTCTCATCTTCCATAACACTTCTTTCGCTTCCTGTTTTAGGATCAGATAGATGCTGCTGTGAAACTGCTTCTAGCTCTAAAAGCAGAATATAAACAAATAGCAGGGCAGGAATACAAACCTGGAAACTCACCAAAAAGTGTCCTTCCTAGTTCAACTCCTGTTGCTGCTCCTTCTCCTGTTCTTCCTCCTGCTTCCCCCTGCCCAGTAGACAGCAAAGCTCTTTATGATAAAGTTGCTGAACAAGGCGATGTGGTTCGTAGACTTAAATCCAAGAAAGCTTCAAAGGTATAGTGGCTACTCTGTAGTTGCAACAGTAATAACACCTTCTTCCTTTAAAAAACAAGCAACCAGTGTCAGTCCAACAGGCATTATATTTGATTTCCCAGCATCTTGTATGCACAATAGATTATTTTGTTGGCCAGATGTATCAAAATGTTGCTATGAATGGCAGCATTAAATGATAGTGGAAATTAATCAAAATTGGGAACAATAATAAGCTATTGCAATTTTGTTTGTGTATTGGCACACATTATCTTTAGTTTCCAATATATGAAGGCATGTAGTTTATAGCAGGGGTAGTCAACCTGTAGTTCTCCAGATGTTCATAGATGACAATCCCCTTGAGCCCCTGCCAGCATATGCTGGCAGGGGCTCATGGGAATTGTAGTCCATGGAAATCTGGAGGGTCACAGGTTGACTACCCCTGATTTATAGGGTTTAATGCAAGCATTCAGATTTGTTCATGGCATGGCTGCTATTTGTTTCATTTAAGTTTATGTGAGAGAAAATCCTGGTGAATTGTGTCCAAAGTTTCTAGTCTTTCTTACTATTCACTTGAATCTTACTACAAATAAATATTAATTATATATGTTAATTATATTTTTACACCGCTCCGTGGGAGCGGTATAAATAAAAGAGTAAGGGGTGTGGGGGAGGGCTCGGTCCAGGATGGGGAAGGGAGGCCATTGGCCCCTTGCCCCCAGACTGATGGGGGCCCACCCCCCAACCAGGGTCTCCTTTGCCCAACAGCTGCCATTATGCGGCTGTCCAACGACAAGGAAGGTAGGTGGCCGGCGTACTCTACCCTGCGGCCCTCGGCAGTGGAAGGGGGGCTTCGGCCCAGCTCCTTCCCCACCCACGAAGCAGGGAGGCTGGGGCGGGAGGGGGGAAGAAACAGGGCTTCGCAGCTGGGGAAGGAGCCTGCCTGCTTCCCTCCTTCCCTGGCTGCGAAGTCCTGTCCCCCCCCCCCCCAAAGCCACCCCAGCCTCCCTGCTTCCTGGCTGGGGAAGGAGGACATGCCCGCCCAGCTCCGGCTGGGGTGGGGGAGGGGAAACAGGGCTTCACAGCCGGGAAAGGAGGGAAGCAGGAAGGCTGGGGCGGGTGGAGAAGCCCCCCCTGCCACAGTCCCTTCCAACCCATTCCTAGCGCCCATTGCATTTAAAAGTGCAATGGGCTTACATTTCTAGTATAAAATACATACCATTTTATCTGCCCTGAGCATTTAGAAAAGGTGGAGTAAAAAAATATTTATTTAGATTTATTTTATTTAATTATTATTTCACTCTTAATATTTGGACAGTATACAAATACAGTGAAATAAAGCAGAGATGTCAATTAATTGTCTGCCCAAGAGCCAATTTGGTGTAGTAATTAAGAGCAGTGGTCTCTAATCTGGAGAGATGGGTTTGATTTCCCACTCTTCCACATGCAGCCAGCTGGATGACCTTGGGCTCCTCACAGCCCTGACCATGCTGTTCTGACTGAGCAGTTCTGTCTGGGCTCTCTCAGCCCCAACTACCTCACAGGGTGTCTGTTGTGGGGAGAGGAAAGGAAGGCGATTGTCAGCCGCTTTGAGACTCCCTCAGGTAGTGAAAAGTGGGTAGAAAAAAACTCTTTTCTTTTCATTTGGGAACTCTGATTTTATTACATTTGTGTAATATTTCTTTCTGTTTCAAAATGTTCAGTGTGCCTTATGATCATAATGCATAGAGAAGATTGAAAAAAGTCATGGCAGTATGGTATTTTGTCATTTCCCCCTCTCTTCCCTTGCTTCATGCCCTTCTAGTTTTCTGAAATATTTCTAGTCTTGCTGATCCCTTTTATTCTTTTCCTGATTCAGGATCAGATAGATGCTGCTGTGAAAGTGCTTCTTGCTCTAAAGGCAGAATATAAACAAAAGACAGGCCAATGTTATAAACCTGGAAATCCACCTGCAGCTCTTCCTTCCTCCTTGTCTTCTTGTGCCTCTGATTCTTCTCCTCCACTCTGCAATGGCTTGGCACCTTCTAGCCCCATAGACAGAAAAGCTCTATACAATAAGGTAGCTGAACAAGGAGAGGTGGTACGGAGACTCAAGGCCGAAAAGGTTTCCAAGGTATAATAGTGGTAAATATGTGCACTGGCATACCTGTATCTCTGTATTCACTATTGTAATGTGAGTAAATAGAAATAGTTCCAAGTCCCTTGTGTTCTTCCTCTGAACATGAACAGTGCATGATGTGCAGGGGCTTTTGGAGGGATCTGGAAGCAACAGACCTGGATTTAATTGCATGTAAAATTATTAGTGGTGATAATCAGAGAAAGAGATCTGCAGAGGATAGCTCAAATCTATTGCAGATTACCTACAGGATTTTCGTGGTGTGTGTTCTTGGGATATGCAGGCAAGAGACAAAATGCATGGAACATCTTGCTTACTGTTTTCCATAGGAGCAAGTGGATGAGGCTGTAAAACTCCTCCTTTCCATGAAAGCAGAGTATAAAGACAAGACAGGTCAGGACTACAAACCAGGACAAACCCCAGCTTTTCCAGCATCTCCTGTCATCCAGCCAACATGCCCAGCAGCCAGTGGCCCTGACACACCAGAAGCCAAAGCTCTCTTCAACAAGGTTGCTGCCCAAGGAGAGGTTGTTCGGAAATTAAAAGCAGAGAAGGCAGAAAAGGTATTTTATAAACATTTTTCATATACATGAGTAGAATTTGGTCATACACACCATTCATTTTTGTTTATTGTTTATGCTAACCCCCTCTTTCATGTCTTCTGAGTTCACTGGTGTGTTGAGTAATTCTTAAATGTGCAGTTATATATGTAAAGTTTGACAGCATTTTTCAGTTGTTGTTGTACAACTAACTTTTTAATATAAATCATCCAGAATGCTACCACTTGCCTAATGGGGAGAAAGGTTAAACAGAACTAGTAGGAACCAGTGGTCTCCAATAGGCAAATCTGTCTTGACTGCACCTGTCCTCTTTCTGAAATCCAAAATGTGGAAAATAAACTCATACTAAGATAAGGAAGAATATTTTTTTAGGCTTAATCACATCTGGCAAAAATATTTTCTTTGGGCCATTTTCATTTATGCAATTACATGTGCTTCTTTACAGAGCAGCAGGCAAATACAATAAGTGCAGATCATTCTCCAAAGTCATTACTGTCTAAATTTTGGCAGTGGTGGAGGGGAGGCAGGAGAGCACTTGAAGTTACATCAAGCTATTGGTTCATCTAGCCTAATATTGTCTGCAGCAATTGGCAGCCACTCCTCAAGTTCTTAGGCAGGAATTTTTTGCCAGTCCTCTTGCCCAAGACCCTATGAACTGGAGAAGCTGGATATTGAATCTGAAACTTCCTGCATGCGAAGCATTTGACGGACTACTGAGCTACAAACACTAACAAAGAATAATACCTATATTCTGGCTTCAGAATATGAAACTTCCACTTGTAAAATAGCTGAAACAACTAATGGCTTGTCTTCTCTGAATACTGATTTTTTGCTGATTATAAATTAAATTGATTTATAAATTAAGTATTTCTTCTTTAATGTAGTTTTTCCCCCAAGTTCTTCCCACATGTGTAGTCAGAGTAACCAAAATATAAACAGTTTTGTCTGTTACTTATTTTGGAGGCTTCTCTAGCTGTTCTCCAAGTGGTTCATGTTTAATGACAACTACAAAGAACATTTCAAGGTATTTTCTCCTCTGAATTTCCTCCTTCGGCATGGGTTTTGTGACTTTTCTTTAGTCAATGTGTTGAGCATGTTGTTTCTTGCTTTGTCATGTCATCTTTCCAAAGGCTACAGTTGATGCAGCCGTGCAAGATCTGCTTCAGTTGAAGGCACAATACAAATCGCTAGCAGGGGTAGACTATAAGCCAGTCTCTGCAGCTGGTGCAGAGGACAAAGACAAGAAGAGCAAGGAGAAAGAGAACAGATCTGAAAAGCAGAACAAACAAGAGAAGGAGAACAGCAGTCAGAAGAAAGAAAGGCAGAAGGATCAAGGTGGCAGCAGCAACCTGTCTTCTGATGGACCAGGAGATGGACAGGGACCTAAGAAACAAACCAGGTAACAAAACTTTACTGCTTTCTAATAATTTTTGCTATTATATTATGTGTTTAGTCCTAGTTATTTGCTGTAGTTTTTGTGAAAAACAGGGGTGATATATTCCATACCCATGAATTTTACAGTAATGATGAAGGTAGATAGAAAGGATTGATAAGGATGTAATAGAGTGAATAGCAGAAGATATGGTGTTCACATTCAGTGCAGCGGTGTATCCTGAATTGCTGTACACAATTACATGTATTAATTGTGCTGCATAGTTACTGCAATTTTATTGGCATGTAGCTTTAGAAGAGGAAGAGGAGGAGGAGGAGTTGGTTCTTATATGCCGCTTTTCTCTACCCGAAGGAGGCTCAAAGCGGCTTACAGTCGCCTTCCCTTTCCTCTCCCCACAACAGAAGCCCTGTGAGGTGGGTGAGGCTGAGAGAGCCCTGATATCACTGCTCGGTCAAAATAGTTTTATCAGTGCCGTGGCGAGCCCAAGGTCACCCAGCTGGCTGCATGTGGGGGAGTGCAGAATCGAACCTGGCATGCCAGATTAGAAGTCCGTAGTCCTAACCACTATACCAAACATATGTCTGTGTAGTTCATATTTTAAGTTTAAGCACATTTAATATTTTAAGGTAAGGTACTCAAAAAGCTAGTGGGATTTTGTATTAACTCAATGATGTTTGATGTATTGATGGCAAACATTTCTAAAGTGACACACCATCTTTTAGATGGGGGTAGGATCTGCCAGTTTGCATTCTCAAGTCTTGCCTCATTCTTTATATAAAAAGTTTTAACTTAGTTTATGTTACACAAAAGATGGTATGAAGAAAACTAAAATTCTTTGTATGATCATGTATGGTTTTTTTAATTTTGGGATTTGAATTTAGTAAAACAAAATCCCACTCATTAATGTTGAGCACAACTTGCTAATATTGAAGATATGTTTGTGTGTGATTATGTTAATATCGTATGGAATGCAAGACTAATATATAGTTCCCAAGAGTTCATTCAGACAATGATTAGACCCACCTTTAACTAGTTTGTTTGCATATCATATGACCATGACCTGAGCCCATATTTGAATATTTTTCCTGCAGCTAATTTTGTTGACTCAGCATCTCTTCCCCTGTGTTTCAATATACAGATGAAAGATTTATATGCATAGACTGTTTCCAGTGTTTAATTTTATTTTAATTATTCCAGATTGGGCTTGGAGGTTAAGAAGGAAGAGAATCTATCTGAATGGTATTCTCAGGCAAGTAGAACTTAGTTTTCACTGAGAATTCCTGCATGTTTTATAGATTTATGGATGTGCAGTGTATAAATAGCAAAATTAATAAAATCAATGAATGTAACTTTCCTTCAAAATCATCTCTTTTAAGAACCATGGAGTAAATTGATAAAATTATATTGATAAAATGTTGTTTTGGTCATTTATCTTTTAATCAGGAAATTAGCTCATTACCCCAATATAGATTTGTTTGATTCTGTCACATAACACTGGAATGAATTTCATGACTCAGGTTTAATAATTGACTCTCAGTTACACTAATTGTTATGAGGTAAAGTTGAGGTAGAGGAACTGTGGGTGAGACAGAAAAATAAATAGGCCTTCCTGCTTATGCCCCCAAAAGAGCTCTACGCTCCACCGCCACCAACCAACTAATGGTCCCTGGCCCGAAAATAGTCCGCCTGGCCTCAGTCAGGGCCAGAGCATTCTGTGTTCTGGCCCCCACCTGGTGGAATGAGCTCCCGGAGGAGATCAGGGCCCTGACGGAGCTTAAACAGTTCCGCAGGGCCTACAAAAGAGAGGCATTCCGCCAGGCATTTAGTTGAGACCAGGTACAACCAACAGTGAATTAAGGGCCCCTGCTCAACTCCCCTCCCTCTCAAAACTCCACCAGAGTGCTGTGGACCTGTTTATACTGTTGCACTGTAGCATTGTTTACACTGTTCTACTGTTACAACTACTAATTAATATTATTGTATGGTTATTCATATGTTGTAGATTGTTTTATGTATTGTTCATATGTTCCATGTAAACCACCCTGAGCCTCCGGAGAGGGCGGTATTAAAATAAAATAAAATAAAATACAACTGCTCTATCCTAAACAGTCAGTTTAAAAATACAACTTCACTTAAAGCAGCTGTTTAGAATTGTCCAAGAAATTGAATTTCCAAATGCACTTAAATGTAGCTATTCACTTATGGATGGCTTTGTATTATCCAGGCTGACATCCACATTGACTGCAACCCAGCATTCAGTCCTGTCCTGCTGACTTCAGTGGAATGTAACAGGCATATGTAACTGTGCTGGCTTCAATTTAAACATATATGAAAATCAAAGTAAAATCCTCATTTTGTCAGATGATTCTTTTTCTCTGATCTTTACTGAAATGAAGTTGTTACATTCTACTATTTTCCCTGTGTAAACCTGTTTGTAATATTATGTCCACCACATTGAAAGCTTTTCATTTTTCTATAAAGGTGATCACAAAGTCAGAGATGATTGAATATTATGATGTCAGCGGCTGCTACATTCTCCGTCCATGGGCTTATGCTGTGTGGGAAGCCATCAAGGAGTTCTTTGATAATGAAATCAAGAAACTTGGTGTGGAAAACTCTTACTTTCCCATGTTTGTGTCCCAAGCTGCACTAGAAAAAGAGAAGACACATATTGCTGACTTCGCCCCAGAGGTACTCTTTCATGCTGCATGACCCTGGAAGTCCCTTCCAACTATATGATTCTGTGATTCTGAGATAATTAAACTTGTTCTCATTAATAGTACCACTTAGACTGTTACTAAAAACTTTCTAATTCATCAACCTCCACTTTTTAAAAAACAAATTTCCAATTCTACCCATTGTTATATTCCAAATTAAATGTGTGTGTTAAAAGATCTCTATTAATATTCAGCCTTTTCCTTTTTTTAACCACCCCCCTTTTTAACATATTGAGTCTAATCAGTTAGTTTTTAATTATTAAGGTACTGGCATCTATGATTTATAAATGTTAAATCCTCATTTTAAACAATATTTGTAATCTAAATTTAGGTTTTAAGTGATGCCAAGTCCTCTGTATCATCTCAATCTGAAATGAATCTTTGTAACTTCTTTTGTTGGTTTCATCTTGAATATTTGTATTCAAGGTTTCAGTTTGAGTATTTTAGTTCTTAAAATAGTCTTATATTGTTTATAGATGTTATATCTTCTTCAGTATAACAAATATTTATAATCCAAGTTTAGGTTTTAAGTAATACCAAGTCCTCTGTATCATCTTAATCAGATTCAAATGTTTGTAGAAGATCTGTAACTTACTTCGTTGATTTCATCTTAAATATTTGGTCTTTGTGGGTGATGTGAAGTCCTTCTAGTTTAGCCCATCTGAATGGAATCTTTTTACCTTCCAGTTTTTCCGTAAGGCACAAATATTATTTTCTTTTCTGTAAAAATCCTCTAGAGAATTTCTTTGCCATCAATCTGTGTCTTAGTTTTAAATTTCTTAATTAATATTTGATCTCTTATTTTGTTACTGGCAAATTCTTTGTTTTTATTTATTTTATTATATTTGGCTGGGAGTTCGATCCCAGCAGCCGGCTCAAGTTCGAGGTTGGTAAAATGAGTACCCAGCTTGCTGGGGGTAAAACGGTAATGACTGGGGAAGGGAATGGCAAACCACCCCTTATTGAGTCTGCCAAGAAAACACTAGAGGGTGTCATCCCAAGGGTCAGACATGACTCGGTGCTTGCACAGGGGATACCTTTACCGTTATCCTTTGGAAAATTCTTCATCTTGGCATAAATTTAATTCACCTTGTAGTTTTTTCATTGTAGTTTTTTGTCAAACTCTACTTCTGAATCTTTTGGTGATATTCCAAGATAATGTGTTAAGTATTTCACCACTTTTAATCTGATGTTTTCATCTGGATCTTCTTTAACTTCATGTAACCGAAGGCATTTCTCATTAATTTTTAATTGAAACAGTACCAGGCTGCCAGAGCCTCTTGTGGCGCAGAGTGGTAAGGCAGCCGCCTGAAAGCTTTGCTCATGAGGTTGGGAGTTCGATCCCAGCAGCCGGCTCAAGGTTGACTCAGCCTTCCATCCTTCTGAGGTCGGTAAAATGAGTACCCAGCTTGCTGCTGGGGGGTAAACGGTCATGACTGGGGAAGGCACTGGCAAACCACCCCGTATTGAGTCTGCCATGAAAACGCTAGAGGGCGTCACCCCAAGGGTCAGACATGACTCGGTGCTTGCACAGGTGATACCTTTACCTTTACCTTTTACCAGGCTGTCAAGATTAGGTTGTATTTCTTGGTTTAGTAAGTCTGATTTCTCATCCAAATTCTGAATTTTGTTGTTGGCTTGATGCATGTCATCTGATAAATTTTTACTGTTGTCCCCCAATGAATGAATTTCATGATGCATAACAGATTAATATTCTCTGTCTTAATTCTTGTAAACATGGCTCAAAAAGGTCAGATTTTGTTCAGTCTTGAGATTGTTAAAACAAATTTTAAAGTAGATTCATAACATCTTTTTCGGTGCCATTCACCTTTTGGTCCCTTGGAGAGTTAAGATTTTTTTTTTGCTAAGGTTAGCCATATTTAATTGTCCACAGGAGGGCATCCGTGGATCCCAAATGACTTTAAAAGTCCTTTATAGTGGAGTCTTGAATTTCCCCAGATGCCTATGCAGACTAGATACTTTCTCATGAGAAATTAATTAATTGTAAATCTCTCCCCAAACTCTGTCATAGCGTTGGGCGCTTCGGTTGCCAAAGCATCCAAACCTACTCTGTCACTCCAATTTCAACAACTGGAATCCCCTGTTTGTTTTTTTAAAATTCTTGTCAGTTAGGTATACATCTGCTTCTTGTAGGGTTTTAGTTAATTTTCAGGCTCTCTAAAGCATATCATTAGGAAATTCTTCCATCCATCAGTTAAAGTTGAGAGCAGGAAACTTGCATATGCCATTTAAAGGCTGTTCTTGAAAGAAAGAAGGCATTCTTCATAGTGCTAGAGATGGGAGGCATGATCTAATACCGAGGCTTCAGCAGATACTGGTTTTCGATCTGGCCTATGCCAGAATAATATTCCAGGAATCTCACTTAACCAAGCATAACAGTGTCCTTTGATCACATCAACTGGAAATTAAGTCCAGCTGGCAAAATCTCTTACAATCTCAACAATGGTACACAGTGAGAGTACAAAAACCCTAACACTCCACTATGTATGCAAGGCCAATAAAATGCTCATTAATGCTGCAGTGTCAGTACAAATGTATATATCAAAAAGCCCATTCATATTTAACAGACAAATTCAATGCAGTGATTAAAGTGATAGGTGTAAAATAATGCAAAACAGCTTTTTCTTTTCTGGCACAGAGTCTAACAACATGGCACCATGCCTAGCTTACAGTACATAGCTTCACTGGTGTTTACAGGCTTGCAGTTGTTGCATATCTGATGTCCTTCAAGTATCTGCAAATTGTCGGGTTTTTGCAAGTCTAATATGCAGCAATTAGATATACAACAACAAGCAATAAGGCATTAACGTAACAGTTACTTGTTTTACACTTCAGAGGGCTAGAGGAAAACCAGAAACACAGGGTAGGGAGGGGCACTGTCCAGGAGTATAATTCAGGTCAGGAAATGAACCTGGGCATATGACAGCATGCAGTTGAACTCTTTCCTGCGTTTGCTGGATCAGAATGAAGGTAAAATTGCATGAAGCAAGTAGATATTCATAGTTATTTAAATTAAATGACATTTCAAATGAGCATGAAAATGATGTGAAGTATTTTAAAAATGTAACATTTTCTAAGAGTTTACATTCTTTTAGGTGGCATGGGTTACACGGTCAGGCAAAACAGAGCTGGCTGAACCAATAGCTGTCCGTCCTACTAGTGAAACAGGTAAGACTTGGAAGTATTTTGCATTGATTAGACTTTCTCCTTTACAGCAAACTGGTGACAAGAACAACTTATGACTGTTGGACAGTGGGTTGTGGATTTGAAATAGGTGCAATAAAATTTGTGTTTAGCAGAGAATTAAATAGTTTGTCACGAGAGGTACTCTGCTCCCCAGATGAATGAAATGGAGAATCTTCTGTCATTCCATCTTTAACTGTAAAAGCTTATCTTTGTTGTCTTTTTGCTGGTGGTGGAGAGACATTGAGAGGTGGTTTGTCTTTTTATGCTACCCCCCTCCAGAAAGGTTTTCAAAACAAAAAGTTAAAAAATGGGGTTATAATAATTTTCCTCTCCCTGTCCTTTTGTAGTAATGTATCCTGCCTATGCAAGGTGGGTTCAGTCACACAGGGACCTGCCCATCAGACTTAACCAGTGGTGTAATGTGGTGGTAAGTTCAATTCACATTGTTACTATTTACTATGATAGCCTTGCTTTCCCACTCCCAGTGGCTTTAAAAAAAAAACAATCAATTTGATTTCATTCCTACCCTCTCATCCAATTAGTGCACTTTTCCTGTACTTAATTGTATAGTAGTACTGGACCAATTATCATGGGCCAATTAGTACAGTCATTTGCATTGTAAGGCAGTAACCTTCATGCACTCCACAATAGAATCATAGAATCCATTGCATGGAAGGTGTACATCAGACATACTTTGTATTTGATTTTTGTGCTCCAAAGAAGGGGAAGGACTGAAAAAGTTCATGAAGGTTATTGTTATATGTATGTCACACTTTAGTAAATGGTGTGTCTTCAGATCTTAATGCAACAGGATTTGTGATTGTGTAAAGTATCGCTGGATTCATGTAGATATCTGTAGTTGCAGAGATCTACAGGTATTCTGCATTCTTATGAAAATACAAGTGGGAACCTGCCAGGACTTGGAGGCATCTCATTTCCTCCTTCCTCGTTATTTCCTCTTTTCCTTTCCTGAAAGACCCCATATAATAAATAAATATAATAAATAGCCTCTTTCATTTTCCCGCTTCTTTTTGTCTTTCTAGGGTTGCCAACCTGCAGGTTGGAAAATTCCAGGAGATCTGCCATGATCAAAACAGATTTCCCAGCTATAGAGTTCAGTTCCCCTTTATGGTTGCCAGCTCCAGGTTGGGAAGTTCCTGGGGATTTATGGGTGGAGCCTGGGGGGACGGAAAAGGTTCAGAGAGGGAAGCAACCTCAACTGTGTATAATACCATAGAGTATTATTCCTCCAAGGGAGACATTTTCTCCAGAGGAATACTGTCATCTGGAGAGATGCTGTAATTCCAGGTGATCTCCAGCCTCCATCTGGCTTAGTTCTCTTGAAGGAAATGGCAGCTCCCCAAATCCTGCTCTTCTTAGATTCTACCATGTAATCTCCAGGATATTTCCATCCTGGAACTGGCAACCCTAAGACCTGGCCTCATGAGTCCTCCCTCAGAGACCAGAATAGGCCTGGAAAGGACTCTGCCCTCTTTCCCTGCCTATTTGTTCACTGAAACCCCAGAATACTGTATTTACCTAGCAACATCAACACTGAGGGAATCTGTTGCTTAAAGCTATGGGTGCTCCTTTTATCATTTTGGGGCTGTTTTCAGGTTTGTAGAGAGATCTGTCCTTGGCTGTTCACAGCTCCAGTCACTGGAGATTTGGTTTCACTATTAGTATATAGACCAGCCTTTTTCAACCTTTTGACCATGGAGGAGCTCTTGAAATAATTTCTCAGGTTTTGAGCAGCCCTGGAAGTGGTTAGCTAGACACGCCTCCCTGCCATACCCCTAGAAGTGACATGTCACCCGAAGTGACTTCACCACCTGCATTACCAGACAGGCTCGAGGAGAACTGAGGAGGCAGTTTAAGGTGGAAGAAGTCATGCAGGAGCAGAGAGGGGAAGCATAGGAAGTGTCTGATTCCCTAGCATGTGGCCAAATCCATTAAGACAGGAGAGGCAAGGCCATGGGTCCCCTCTGGAGCTCCCATGGACCCCTGAGAGTCTGTGGTTGGAAATCCCTGATATAGATTCTATAAACAAAATTTGATCCAAATCTTCCTTGTTTTGTGGTGTGAATAGAGCTGTACTTTGAAAGATCTGGACAACTTTGAATTCACACCATCTGATGCCATCATTAAATATTAGAGTTTTGATTAGTGCTAAATAATATTTTTTTAAAAACAAGCTGATTGTTGAAGAATTGTAGTTTTAATACTGAATGCTAAACTTTCTCTTTTTTCACACTGAAGCGTTGGGAGTTCAAACATCCACAGCCTTTCTTGCGAACTCGTGAATTCCTGTGGCAGGAGGGACACACAGCCTTCGCAAGTTACGAAGAAGCAGCGGAAGAGGTAGACTTGCAGTCCACTTGCTGAATTGTTTATATTTCAGCAATTTTAAAGGATATTAATCAGAAATCATTGCCTAAATAGGACTGAATTATTTAACGCATTTATTGTGTTGCACCCTTATTTTCCTGATTGGGGTGATGGTTTTGTAATTCAGGATAACTGTTCAAGGGGAAAAACGGAACGGTGGCTGTTCATGACTAAGGAAGACACTTTGGATAGTACAGTCTTTGTTGTTTTGCATATAACTTAAATCTGCCTGTACTTTGATAATGCTGCATGTCTTTGTGTGTACTCATGGGTTGGATCCTGCAGAAAAGCCTGCAAAAGCAGCCAGCAGAGTATAAGAATGTAACAGTAGCAGTGCAAAATCAGACTGCTGGTCAGTCTTTCAGGGTGATCAGCCAGATACTACCAGAAAGCATATGAGCAAGGCCTGTATGCAGACAAGGCCCTCACCTGCTGACTGCATCCCAGCGTCCCAGAAACTTGCTGCCCACATGGCTATCATGACTAGTAGCCAGCACTAAATCTGTTGTCCTTGAATCCATCCAGCTTGTGACAGTACATTCCCAAGCCAGCTCCCCATTGTGGGAAGTAGCACTTCCTTTAGTCCTTTTTGAACATATTCCAGTCTACTCCTTAGGGTGACCCCCTAGTTCTGGTATTATGGGAGAGAAAAGCTCTCTTTCTATCCACTTGCTTCACACTATGCATCGCTTTGTATCATATCCCCTCTTTTCTAAACAAAAAGCTCCAGATTCTTTACGTTTGCCCTAGAGAGGAAATGTTCCAACCCTGAGACTTTTTTTTTTTTGCTCCTTTCTGTACTCTACTTCTTTGCCTTGCCCCTCCCCAAGCAGCCTCTTAGATATCCTGAAATCTTCTGCTGATGGTGGGAGGGTGCTCATAAACAAAATTACTACAGCACATGGAGTTTCAGTGAGAAGGAAAATTGGGTGAAATTTCCTCTTCAGTCTGCTTCTCTTGGCTTTTAACATTGGCCTGGTGAAGATGGTAAAACACCGTGCGCAAGACCCCTGTGACCTGTGCTCCAGTTTCAGATAGTAGTTCAAACTGAAACTAAAATATAATGTTGAATAATAATGGGTTTTGCTTTTTCAGGCTTTGGATGCCTGATGGTAGTTTCCCATCATAATTGGCACGTGGGCAGCCAATATATTTGAAGAATTATATGCTCCTGATGATGGGGTAGATGGGCTGTTTAACTTACAGGGAAGCTTCCTGTAAGGTGGGCTGAGAGTGGCCAGGAACAAACAGAGCCACACTTCAGCAGCTCTGCCAGTACTTCAAGGAGCTCTGCCAGTAGTTGGTTGGGACCCATCAGTAGCAGTGACAGTAGGCGTCAGCTGACACATTGCTTCCTCCAGCACTGTCTCCACTTGGGGAAAGAAGTCATAACCGAGCTCCTGTCCACTGTCAGCCCCACTGAGCTGAGTGGCCCTGCAGTTCTGGCCTGTAGCACAAAGCAGGGGCTGCTTAGTTTGGCTTGCTCCAGGGCTGTTTTCCTCCAGTCCACTCTTGGCTCCTGCATAAAAGAAGGGTTAGAAAAGTATACTTATGGTTAGAAAAGTCATTGTAAGCAATTGAAGAACTGGACTACCAGACTGGCAAATGATGGAGAACTTCCATTGGATTTTGTCTAGGACTCAGGGCTCATTCCTACCACTGTAAAAACAGCAAATCCTTATACAGAAGCCTGGTTTCTGGAATATTGTAATTACTCCTATTTCCCAATTAAAGTTTTAATTAATATTTTTGAGCCACAAAAGTACATGGGTAGCTTAGTTTCTTCTAACCCTTTAAATGATTTTGATTATTCCAGGTGTTGCAGATTCTTGATTTGTATGCTCGCGTCTATGAAGAGCTTTTGGCGATCCCTGTTGTGAAGGGAAGAAAAACGGAAAAAGAAAAGTTTGCAGGTGGAGACTATACAACCACCGTAGAGGCATTTATCTCCGCCAGTGGCCGAGCTATCCAGGTAGGCAGGAACTCATACATTTCGTGCCGTTTGTTAATGTAGACGAAGAAGAGACCTATGCTTTCAATGCTTTTTTCCAGGGAGCAACCTCTCATCACTTGGGACAGAATTTTTCCAAGATGTTTGAGATTGTTTTTGAAGACCCCAGGACCCCAGGAGAGAAACAGTTTGCTTATCAGAACTCTTGGGGCATCACAACTCGGACCATCGGTGTCATGGCCATGATTCATGGGGATAACATGGGTTTGGTGCTGCCACCCAGAGTTGCTTGTGTTCAGGTGAGTAAAATGCTGCTACTAACATTTTTTCTCATGCCTAATATTTCCATTTTATAGAACAATAATCTGTCATGGGTCGGAACGATGTACCATGAATGGAATGGCTTAACGGAATGGATCCCCCCCCCCCCCGCAACTCCCACTCTTCTCACACCCTGCAAGTCAGGGGATTGTCATTAGTGGAATGGGATGCATTTAAAGATGCTGTGAGCAAGAAAGGGGATCTTCAGCAATGGCCTCCAGGCCAGCTTGGTGTAGTGATTAAGAGCCTCTAATCTGGTGAACTGTATTTGCTTCCCCAGTCCTCTATATGTAGCCAATTGGGTGACCTTGGACCAGTCAGAGCTCTCTCAGGCCCATCTACCTCACGGGGTGTTGTGGGGAAAGGAATGGGCAGGTGATTGTAAACTACTTTCAGACTCCTTTGGGAAGTAAAAACTCAGCTCTTCTCAATTCTTGTGCAGTCTCTTTCTCCATTTGAGATGAGCTCACAGAGTGGTGTCTTATTTCTGCTCTTTGCCCTTAACCTGTAGTTCCTTTATGCACATTAATATACCTAATTTGCATCATTATTTAGATTGTCATCATTCCTTGCGGCATCACAAATGCACTTTCAGAAGAAGATCGGGAAGCTCTGGTGGCAAAGTGTAATGAATACCGAACACGATTGCAGGCTGCAAACATCCGTGTACGTGTTGACTTGAGAGAAAACTATTCGCCTGGTTGGAAATTCAATCACTGGGAGCTTAAGGTAAGTGTTGCTGCAGTTCGACTCTCTCTGTTTGTTTGCTTGTTGTAAGGCTTTCTTCAGAGATGAAATTTGGAGCTAGGGCAGATGTAGGAGAATGTAGGAGTCGGCTGTTAGTTGCTCCATTCTGGCCTCTAGTGGAAATAGTGAATAAAGCAATTGTTTGTGAACGGCGTGCTGTTAACGATAGGTTTTGGAGCCCATAAATTCATAAAATCACCGTAAGTTGGAAGCGACGTGACAGGACATAACACAAGTTCACACATTTTGGTTAGTCTTAATAAATGGTATTATGTGATTTTGGGTTTTGCATTTTGTTTTGAAAGGATTTTCTTTTGGTTGATGGATAAAGGGGATGGTGAAATGAAGACTAGTCTGGCACTTTTTTCAGTCAGGGTCTGTAGTTCTGGCTTGTTGTTATGTGCGAAGTCGTGTCCGACCCATCGCGACCCCATGGACAATGATCCTCCAGGCCTTCCTGTCCTCTACCATTCCCCGAAGTCCATTTAAGTTTGCACCTACTGCTTCAGTGACTCCATGCAGCCACCTCATTCTCTGTCGTCCCCTTCTTCTTTTGCCCTCGATCGCTCCCAGCATTAGGCTCTTCTCCAGGGAGTCCTTCCTTCTCATGAGGTGGCCAAAATATTTGAGTTTCATCTTCAGGATCTGGCCTTCTAAAGAGCAGTCAGGGCTGATCTCCTCTAGGACTGACCGGTTTGTTCGCCTTGCAGTCCAAGGGACTGGCAAGAGTCTTATCCAGCACCAGAGTTCAAAAGCCTCAATTCTTTGACGCTACGCCTTCCTTATGGTCCAACTTTCGCAGCCATACATTGCAACTGGGAAGACCATAGCCTTGACTAAACGCACTTTTGTTGGCAGGGTGATGTCTCTGCTTTTTAGGATGCTGTCTAGATTTGCCATAGCTTTCCTCCCCAGGAGCAAGCGTCTTTTAATTTCTTTGCTGCAGTCCCCATCTGC
Source organism: Paroedura picta (assembly GCF_049243985.1). Taxonomy (NCBI): domain Eukaryota; kingdom Metazoa; phylum Chordata; class Lepidosauria; order Squamata; family Gekkonidae; genus Paroedura; species Paroedura picta. Next base: position 59,240,805 of record NC_135369.1, on the reverse strand, counting down.
AGTGATCTTGGAGCCCAGGAAAATAAAATCTGTCACTATCTCCATTTCTTCCCCTTCTATTTGCCAGGAATTGAGAGGGCCGGATGCCATGATCTTTGTTTTCTTGATGTTGAGTTTCAAGCCAACTTTTGCACTCTCCTCCTTCACCCGCATCAACAGGCTCTTTAGTTCCTCTTCACTTTCTGCCATTAGAGTGGTATCATCTGCATATCTGAGGTTGTTGATATTTCTCCCTGCAATCTTGATCCCAATTTGTGACTCCTCTAATCCCGCATTTCTCATGATGTGCTCTGCATACAAGTTAAATAGGCAAGGCGACAGTATACAGCCTTGCCGAACTCCTTTCTCAATTTTGAACCAATCAGTGATTCCATGTTCAGTTCTCACTGTTGCTTCTTGACCTGCATATAAATTTCTCAAGAGACAAATAAGATGCTCTGGTATTCCCATCTCTTTAAGAACTTGCCACAATTTGTTGTGCTCCACACAATCAAAGGCTTTAGCATAGTCAATGAAGCAGAAGTAGACGTTCTTCTGGTACTCCCTAGCTTTCTCCATGATCCAGCGTATGTTGGCAATTTGAACTCTAGTTCCTCTGCCTCTTCAAAATCCTGCCTGTACTTCTGGAAGTTCTCGGTCCACATATTGCTGGAGCCTAGCTTGTAGGATTTTGAGCATAACTTTGCTAGCATGAGAAATTAGTGCAATGGTGCGGTAGTTTGAACATTCTTTGGCATTGCCCTTCTTTGGGATTGGAATGTAAACTGACCTTTTCCAATCCTGTGGCCATTGTTGAGTTTTCCAAATTTGCTGGCATATTGAGTGTAGCACTTTTACTGCATCGTCCTTTAAGATTTTGAATAGTTCAACTGGAATGCTGTCACTACCACTAGCTTTATTGTTGCTCAGACTTCCTAAGGCCCATTTGACTTCACATTCCAGGATGTCTGGCTCCAGGTCAGTAACTACCCCATTGTGGTCATCAGGGATGTTAAGCTCGCTCTTGTATAGTTCTTCTTTATAATTTTGCCACCTTTGTTTAATCTCTTCTGCTTCTGTGAGGTCCCTACCATTTTGGTCCCTTATCATACCCATCTTTGCATGAAACTTTCTCTTCATATCTCCAATTTTCTTGAAAAGATCTCTGGTCCTCCCGATTCTATTGTTTTCTTCTATTTGTTTGCACTGTTCATTTAAGAAGGCATTCTTATCTCTTCTAGCTTTTCTCTGGAATTCTGCATTCAATTGGGTGTATCTTTCTCTTTCTCCCTTGCCTTTCACTTCCCTTCTCTCCTTAGCTATTTGTAAAGCTTCCTCAGACAGCCATTTTGATTTCTTGCATTTCTTTTTCTTTGGGATGGTTTTAGTTGCTACCTCTTGTACAATGTTGCGAACCTCCGTCCATAGTTCTGGCTTATCAACATTTTAAAAAGAGACTTTAAAAAATCATATGGTGCCCAAGAATAACTTAGCTTTAATCACCTCTTACCATGTTAAACAAAAATCAGTATTTCTAAGCATAGCATGGTTCTATCTCTGGAGTCATCAACAGACAAGATGAATCTTTTTCCAAATTCGGGAAAAGCCAACATTTGCAGAAATATCTGAAATCTAAAAAATACATTCAGGAATGTTAACTCCCCCCCCCCCCCCGAAGCAGCACCTGTAACTTTCAGAAATGAATTCCCTTAGTGGCCATTGCTTGGTAACCATAACAATATTGCCAGCCTTCAAGTCTTGAATTATGTAGTAAAAAGCAGGCAGGGGGTTCTTTAGGCTTTTGAGTGAGGATTTAGCAAGGCCAGGCCTGGCAACAATCACATGTTTCATGTGAACCACCCTGAGCCTCGGGGGAGGGTGGCATACAAAAATAATAAATAAATACCACATAACTGGCCTGACATAACCAAGACCTGCTGCTTGCTATTGTTCAAAAGCAGCCAGTCAACAAAAGTGAGTGTGGTATAGTGGTTAGAGTTTCATATTAGACATGGGATGCTTTGGTTTCTTATTGGAAAGAGACTTGGGGTATATATGAAAGAAGACATAGAGCTGGAGATGGAGGGCACATAAAAGGTAGGTTGGTTGGTGGATAGGAAGGAGAGAAAGAAACAGAAAAATGAGGATATGAGAGAAGAGGAAATAGTTTGGGGATATGAGTACAAGGGAAAATGAAATATCCCTGCATGTCCTTGCAAGCTTCCCACCATGCACATAGGCCCGTCCCTGTGACCAACACTAGGCAACTCAGCCAGAGTGTACTTGGGATGAAGGGGAAGGGAAAAGCAGAGAGAAGGGAGAATGGTAGATTAGCTTATAAGCGAGGAAGAGAGAAGGAAGCAGGACAAGGAGAAAGACTATGGGGAGGAAGACCTAGTAGGGGAAAGGAAAATGTGCTTGTGGATTCCGTGTTTTACATAGTTTGGGCCAGGTGTAATTTTGTTAGATTTGAATATAGCCAAAATGAATCCTTTAACATAGAGTCATAGAGTTGGAAGGGACCTCCAGGGTCATGTAGTCCAACCCCCTGCACATTGCATGAACTCACAATTACCTGCCCACCCTCAGTGACCCCAATTTCATGCCCAAGTGATCCCCCCCCCCACACACACACACCAAAAATCTCCAGAATCCAGCGAGGCTTGGAGAAAATTCACCTACCATCCCACAGTGGAGATCAACAATTCCTGGGTACACTGGCAAATCCCTTCCTGCCCACCCACTCACCATCTGCCTAAGTTCATATAATCAGCATTTCTGTCAGATGACTATCTAGCCTTTGCTTAAAAACTTCCAAAGAAGGAGATCTTACCATCTCCCGAGGAAAACTGTTCCACTGTGGAACTGTTCTGTCAGGAATTTCTTCCTGATGTTTAGCCAAAACTTCTTTTGAATTAGTTTCATCCCATTGGTTCTGGTCCGACCCTCTGGGCCAACAGAAAAGAACTCTGCTCCACCTTCTCTATGACAGTCCTTCAAGTCTTTGAAGATGGCTATCATATCACCTCTTAGCCGTCTTCTAAACAGATGAAGCTCCCTCAACCTTTCCTCATATGACTTTGTCTCCAAACACCTCACCATCTTGGTAGGCCTCCTCTGGACATGCTCCAGTTTCTCTAAATCTTTCTTCAGTTGTGGTGCCCAAAACTGAACACCGTACTCCAAGAGAGGTCTTACCAGAGCAGTGTAAAGTGGTAACATAACCGCACATGATCTGTGCACTATACTTCTTTTAATACAGCCCCAAACCCCATTTGCCTTTTTAACTAAGACACACTGCTGACTTATGTTCAGTGTCTGGTCTACAAAGACCCCCTGATTCTTTTCACACGTGTTGTTGTTGTTGTTGTTGTTATATTCATTCATTCATTTGATTTTTAGCCTGCCACTCCCAAAAAGGCTCATAGTGGATTACAACATACATAAAAAACCCCAATAAAATTACCCCTACATAAAAACTACGCAGTACACATAAAATAACCAGAACAACCATAAAATATCCAAGGTGGCAGAAATCACAACAACTAGGCCTAGCCAGGGGGGCGAAAGAGGGTTGCTGACCATACAACCACCGTAAGTATAACTTAAAGAGAGAGGGGAGAGTACTACTGCCAAGACAAGACTCGCCATCCTATAGTGATGAATTTGATTTTTCCTACCTAAATGCAGAACTTTACATTTTTCACTATTAAAATTCATTTCAGTCATTTTAATCCAGTTTTCCAGCCTGTCAAGATCATCCTGTATCCTGATTCTGTCTTCTGGTGGGTTTGCTACCCCTCCCAGTTTAGTGTCATCTGCAAATTTAATAAGCATCCCCTCTATTCCTTCATCCAGATCATTTATGAATATGTTGAACAACACAGGGCCCAGGACAGATCCCTGAGGCATTCCACTTGTCACTCTGCTCCAAGAAGATGAGGAACCATTTACAAGTACCCCTTGGATGTGATCTGTCAACCAGTTCTCGGTCCATCTAACAATAATAGGACCCATATTGCATTTTACCAACTTGTTGATATCATTTGTGAGCTACGCAATACAAGGATGTATTCAAAACTCTGACCTTTTGACTTTAGGGTGTACCAGTGAGGCTTGAAGTTGGACCACGAGATATGAAAAATTGTCAGTTTGTAGCTGTCAGAAGAGACACAGGAGAGAAGTTGACTTTTGCTGAAGATGAAGCAGTGGACCAACTCAGACATATTCTGGAAGCGATCCACAATAATCTTTACAACAGGTTAGATCTGGAGCAAGCCATCTTTTATGCCTGTCTATCTATGATTGATTGGGGAAGGCACTGGCAAACCACCCCGTATTGAGTCTGCCATGAAAACGCTAGAGGACGTCACCCCAAGGGTCAGGCATGACCCGGTGCTTGCACAGGGGATACCTTTACCTTTATCTATGATTGTATAAAACAGAAATTCCATACTGTTGAGTCATCCTGTCATTATGTTCCAAAAGCACAGTGGAACATTATTGATGAACATTGAACAGAGAATCAATTCAAGCACAGCCAGCTTGGCATAGTCATTAGGAGTGCAGACTTCTAATCTGGCGAGCTGGGTTTGATTCCACATGCAGCCAGCTGGGTGGCCTTGGGCTCGCCAAGGCACTGATAAAGTTGTTCAGACCAAGCAGTAATATCAAGGCTCTCTCAGTCTCACCTACCTCACAGGGGAGAGGAAAGGGAATGTGATTGTAAGCCACTTAGAGACTCCTGGTAGAGGAAAACGGCATATAAAAAACAACTCTTCTTCAGTTCTTAGTAACTAAACCTTTGTCTGGCTGTGTTTCATCATTCATATTGGTTTCATGTTCCCTGTGAACTGCCCTGAGCTGCAAGGGGGTGGTGGTATAAAAATTAATGAATGACAATTAATTAAATATTTCCTTGATAGGTGGAATCGTGGTGTGCCATGCTGCAATTTAATATGATAGCAGTTTTTTCTTTCAGTATCTCATTACAGACTGAGATGACACATAAGCAATGAGTCAGGAGCAGAGTGGTATAGGCATAATGTAGACTGTATATATTTTGCAAATAACTTGAGATTTGTTAGCAGATTAGAATATTGTGAAAATTCAGATGTGACTGGCATCACAGTCCTGAAGATATTTTTAGTAAATTCATGTCTCCATATACCCTGATCAAAGTTCTTCCCCTTTAGAGCGTTGGAAGACCTTAAAAACCATATGGTGGTAGCCAACACAATGGAAGAGTTTCAGCAGGAGCTTGATTCAGGGAAGGTAAGAAGTTTTAAATATAGCTGGAATCCTGTTCTCATTTACAGATCCTAGACTAGTATTGAAGCCATGTGCATGCACCCTGTCTTTAGTGGTTTGTACTGATCTAGAACTATGCAATTATATGAGATACATAGTATTTTTTCATTTATTTGTTCGTTCATACATACATATTTGCTTATATTTATGAACCGCCAATCCTGAACTCAATCGGCTCATGGCGGTTTAAAAATGATAAAAAACCCATAAAACTGCAACACCTGGTGGAAGAGCTCTGTCATACAGGCCCTGTGGGAACGTTGACAGCTCCGTCAGGGTCCTCAGCTCTTCCAGGAGCTCAATTCATCAGGTCAGGGCCAGGACTGAAAAAGCCCTGGCCCTGGTTGAGGCCAAATGTGCTTCCTGGGGGCCATGGACAAGCAGCAGATTCATACCCGCAGAGCAAAGAGCTTCAAAAAATTTCCCTAGAACTGGTTCATATGAGCTCATCTACCACACCTGAGTAAATTCCATGCCAGCAGGCACTGGTCTAAGGGCCATTCACATGATGAGAAACATCCATATAGCCACAGTGCAACAGACTATATGAGTCAGGGCAACAAGTTAGTGGTTAAAGCCATACGACAGAAGTAATGTATATGAATTTTGCCAGGGCTTTTGTTGCATGGTTTTAAAAAGGAAAAGATTGAACAGTTGCCCCGAAATCATTAGACACGTGTCATCAACCATGCTGCTTTTTCAGCAGAACATGACCCATAGTAAATACAAGTAGCTGATCATATAATGTAATTTTTCCAGTGTGAATAACTGTAAAATAATTACTGGAAAATATAAGCAGTGTGAGAGTTCAAAGAACACATTATGTGCGTCAGGTAACTTGTTTTATCTGATTAAAACAAAGGGGGTAAAGTACATGTGGAAATTTTGGATGGCAAGAGGTTACTGGGTTTAAGAAGCACACTTAATTGTGATAAAGCTCACCACGGGGTTGGTTTAAGCCCAGCTGCTAGTTTTACAGTGGCATTGACTTTTGGGGGAGGGGGGACTAGGCTACTTTCCTCCTTATCTTCTTCAGGGTACTCATAAAGTTTAAGCATTCTGTTGCTTTGCTTCTTGAAATAAACCTAGCTTTGGGACCAGGGTATTTTCTATTCAGTCTTATTAAAGTGCCTGAGAGTCTTGGGTCACCAAAGAGTCCACACATACTACACCAAGGAGGGAGGGATTTACATATGATCTGATGCTGCCAGTATGATCTAAGTAAAGCTCTGTTGGGGAACTGGACACAAATGTTTCCATTGGCATATTTTTTTTAATGTTTATTAATAGTGTCTATTTCTCTATTTGTTACAGTTTAAGTAAGCATATGGTTTAAATTCTTGATTGTTGTTTAACTATACTAGGCAGATGAATTGACCCAGATATGTTTTGTAAACTTGTGTACCTTTTTATACAAAATAGCATTTCTTACTGTGCACTTAAGAGACTTTTAATGTAATTTTTCTTTTAGAGATTTAAGTTTTTGTTAATCAGAATGAAACTTGCTGAGCAATCTTGAGCCCTTGGGTGGGCGGGTGGGTGGGGCTTTCCACAAACTGTCCTTGAGGCACCAGATGGTACCATTTGAATTACACTCACCTTTCTAGTGTTGATGTGTCAGAGATTGCTGACAATCCATCCACAGTAACACCTGTAGCTGCTATTCAAGGCTCTGATTCTGCAAGAAAACGAGTCAAAGGGTTGCCTAGCAAGCTGGTTCACTACATACATTGGTGCAGCTGCCAGACCTCCTCCCTACAACCTCTCCCCCCTCCCCTGACATTCCCTGCCCCCTGCTGAGGGTGGGAAATATGCAAACGACATAGCATTCCCTCTCCTTCTCTGCAGGTCACTTGGAAAACTTTCTTGGGATATACATCAGAGGCCATGGTGCTGCAAGGCCATAGCTTATGCTATTCCTGCATGAACTCAGTGCTGAGCTTGAATATAGGAAAGGCTGTCATGGCACCCAGCCTCAAGCAAGGGGGATGGGGTAGCAGGTTTGGGATCCTTATCCTTGTTTACGTGTCAATGTGTGGTTGTCCCTTTTGGTACCTGTTATGGTTTTGAAATGGGAGAGGTCAGCCACAGAGAATGGACCACTCTCCTGCTTGAGTGTTACTGCTTTTCCTGCCACCAGAGTGCTTTGCTGCTTGCTGTAAGTCTGCACAGCAGGGAACTCTGAGACAGTCTCACAGTGGGCAGCCTAACTATTGAGATGTAAGATGTCCTGGTTAAAGATTTTGTATGGGGAGTCACAATTGAGTGCTGTGGAGGGAGCTTTTCTGCCCCGGGGAGGGTGGTCATTGGCCAAGCCTGTAGTAGGCATCCTGAGCTTTTCTGAGCCTAATTGATGTCGCGGGGGGGGGGGGGCAGGGAAGACTTTATTTTCTGTTTAATTAGTTCCTATGGGCCACACCATGTTTTTTTGTTGGCATAACTTTGTGCTTCTGGCAGAGGCTGAAAGGACTTTGGGAGCCAACTAACGATGACCATGACTCCCCAAACCACCCACAGCCATGCTGGCTCAGATGCCTTTAGTTCTGTTGCACCAACAGGTGGCTACTGTGGGGCTTTGTCTGCACCTGAGAGTGATGATGCAGCACTGGGGTCCTCTGCGTTATAACTGGCACTTACACTGAGGTATCTGAAACATATGCCAATAGAAAGGTCAGTTGGTTCCCAGGATTGCACCATTGGTCACTCAAACTATGCTGAATTGTGAGAAATTATTAACTCTCCTACGTGCTGAATATGCTGTCTGGATTCAGTTACTGTCAGATTTCAAGTGCAGCAAATGATTGTAAAGCTTTTATAACATGGAAAGCAAACATGTTTGTTGAAATGTGAGAACAGTCCAAGAACTCCCAGCCCTCATATATTGCTGGACTGAAGGAAGGAAGGAGTAACCCCTTCCGTCATTTCCCTACATCCATGCTCCAGCTGTGTTTTGTGTGTGCCTTGGAAACCATACCGGGTTTAGGATTTAGGCCGGTCTAAACTGGTTTTGCCAGGGAAAATACAGAACATTACAACTTAAAATTACCACTGTCTGTTTTTTGGAGACAGGAACTTGAGTTCAAAATCACCTTTAAAACTATGTATTTAGAAGAAATACTTCAGGGTTTCATGTATGATTAAACCAGAAGGTCAGCACTTATGCAGCACTTGCACACTATAGCCCAGTTTACACTGAAAGAAAGGGGACAAGGGATATTCTCCTATTTATTCATATACCTTTTGCATTATTATGCTGCTCAGTAGGCAGGAAATGAATGCATTGTAGTATGAAGGAATGTTGTCTGCTGTCCCCCTCAAGACAAATAGCTTCAGGGTGAGGTGAGGTTTGGTGGGGGGGGAGGGGCAGGGTGGGTGGAGCATCACTTCTCAGCACTGCTTTTCTCATTCCTCCCTCTTCTTCCCCAGCCCTTTAAAACTTTTAAAGCAGTGTAATTTAGCTTGGCTCTTATAAACCTGGGCTGGTAACCTGTGCTGAGGTGATGTTTAGTATATTTATTTTTATTTATATATATCCTGCCTTTCTGCCTTCACAGGAACCTCCAAAGCAGTTAAAAGTTTAAAATATACATGATAAAACCCCTTTTTTAACTATTGAAAAAATTGGTATAGAGTGTATAAAAGTATAGAATGACAGAACAGATGTATGAGTGAACACAATGTTTTGACCACTGTCCAATTTATCCAAGTCCTAGAATCCTAGAGTTGGAAGGGGCCATGTAGGCTATCTAGTCCAAGTCCCTGCTCAATGTAGGATCAGCCTAAAGCATCCAGGATAAGTATCTGTCCAGCCAGTGTTTGAAGACAGCCAGTGAAGGGGAGCTCATGACCTTCTTAGGCAGTCAGTTCCACTGCTGAACTACTCTTTACTGTGAATATGTTTCCTGATATCTAGCCGATATCGTTCTCCAAGTTGCTTGAACCCATTACTGTGGGTACTATCCTCTGCTGCCAACAGGAAACTGCCCTCCTCTAAGGGACAACCTTTTAAATACTTAAAGAGAACAAAAAGACCCATATGTATCTATAACACGTCTCTTTCTTATTATCATAACTTCCTCCTTTCCCACTTCCCCTGATAAGATACATGAAAACAAAAGAAAGAGATTTAAAGAACAAGGTGAGAAAGTGGTAGCTCCTTGCAAGAAGTGTCTCCTCCTGCTTCCCAAGAAGTGTCTCCTCCTCCTAAATACCAGCCATAAACACTGATTGAAGTTACTAGCCTCTCTGCATCTTTATTATTATTATTATTATTATTATTATTATTATTATTATTATTATTATTATTATTATTATTATTTCGATTTAAGAGCTTGGTTAAAAAACCGGGGGGGGGGGGGGAAGAAAGAAATACCTGTTGCTTGGAAATACATGAGGGGGAACCAGAAATACTTGAAAAAATCATTAGGACAGCACCATAATTTATATATGGGTTTTAAAAAAAATTGTTCATATGGTATAAACAGCTAACATAAGAAACTCAAATGGGAAATCAAAAAAGAAAAATTTATTTGTATCATTATAGGAAAACTAATGATGAGGGCATTAAATAATACATTTCGATTTATCTAATGTGTTTACTACTTCTATTTCGCAATGATTTCACATACTTCAGTTTTTGTGCAATGTTTTATCAAGGTTCACCACAAAAGGGGAGACTTTTTTAGCCCCCCCCCCCCAAATCTGCATTAAAAATCCCATCAGACTGTTAACAAAGTTCTTAATTCTGGGACAGGTTATGCTGGTCCATTTTGTTTGATACAGGGATAGTTCCTGAACAATGGAAGCCAATTGTCTAGTGTTCTGGTGTTTCCAGGTTATTGGTTTTTAAGTTAATTTTATAATTCGCACTGCATTTTATTAATTACTTAAATGTTTTATTTTTAAAAAATACGTTTGCCACCTTGTGGATCCTGATTGGGTGGAAAGGCAGTATAAAAATGTTTTAAATAATGGCAGCAATGTTATTTTATTTGCCTTCTCAGATCGTGCAAATTCCATTCTGTGGTGAAATGGACTGTGAGGACTGGATCAAGAAAACCACTGCCAGGTAAAAAACAAATTAAAAGATGATCAGGACTAAGAAAATATATCTTGAGCTGTGAAGGTTACATGTGTTCTTAACAATTACAATGGCATTTCTTAAACCTTTGCATGAACAAATGGCTTGGAGGAGTGTGGGAGGGGCTCCCACTGTAAAGGATCAGTTCACAAAGCAGTATGATTGTCTTAGAAAGGGAATATGATAGGATATTTGTAGAAGGCCTGTGGAAGAAGAACAATGACAGAGGATTTCTGTAGTATGTGGTAAAATCAGTAAAGTACAAATGGGCCTCTTGTGACGCAGAGTGGTAAGGCAGCAGTCATGCAGTCTGAAAGTTCTGCCCATGAGGCTGGGAGTTCAATCCCAGCAGCCGGCTCAAGGTTGACTCAGCCTTCCATCCTTCCGAAGTCGGTAAAATGAGTACCCAGCTTTCTGGAGGGTAAACGGTAATGACTGGGGAAGGCACTGGCAAACCACCCCGTATTGAGTCTGCCATGCCCTCTGCCACTAGAAGGCATCACCCCAAGGGTCAGACATGACCCGGTGCTTGCACAGGGGATACCTTTACCTTTAAAGTACAAAGGGTTCTATAGTTCCCAGGTACAGCCAACATTTCCATTTAGTTCCCTTCTTGCTTGAATTGCTGACCTCAGTAACTGGCCTGCAGAAGCATGAAGCAGTTGGCCCCCTGGATTGTAGCTCATCAGCTGCAAAACTGTTTTGTGCAGCATTCCCACAAATCATGAGCAGCAGACTGCGCCCCCCCTGTTCATCCCTTGTACAGATCTACACAGGGATCGGCCTCCTGTTCTGTGAAACATGGTACCCCTTGCTACTGTTTATAAATGATTAGATATTTGCAAGGTAACCATAAGTGATTTCATACATGTCCTAACTCATAACTTTTAGGTGTTGCGATTTAAGTCAGCTGGAAATTCAGTAAAACCTGCTTTGTGTTTCAGAGATCAAGACCTTGAGCCAGGTGCTCCATCCATGGGAGCAAAAAGTCTCTGCATCCCCTTCAAACCTCTCTGTGTGCTGCAGAATGGAATGAAATGTGTCTGTGGAAAGAAACCAGCCAAGTTCTACACCCTCTTTGGTCGTAGTTACTAAGCTTCTAGCTGAAAGTTTTCCTTGCCTTTTGAGTCCTCGAGTTTTTAATATAAGACTGAAATATTCGCAGATGCTATCAACTTTTGTTACTTTTCAGAACAATGATTAACAAAGCCATACGGTGTCATAACCCGTCTGTCAGGCTCACAGTAATGCACAGATTTTCCTGTATACAACATCTCTAATAATAAATATGTATTGTCAGCTGTTCCTTGGCTTCTTTTTACTGATGTTGGAGGACATGGGCTTGCCTCTGTGTTAGATAATGTATACAGAAAGGTTAAATCAGCTGTGCAGGAAAAATAAGAAAGGATTTGGTGGCACTTTGATAAATAATTTGTTCACATGGAGATTTAATCTGCTGTAGGGGCCAAATTGATCCCCAAGAAAGGGAGAGAAATTTGAAAAACTGGGGATTTCACTCAGAATTACATCAATTGCAAAGTAAAAATAAACCCTCACACTTCATTAAACTCTCCTTGGCCATGTAGGAAGAGAACAGGAAAGATTCCAAGGAGATAATACAGTGTTGTGAACTTGATCTCATATTCATTTCGCTTTCCTGTTCAGTTCAATGGGAAGTGAAGAATATCTAACATCAAAAGAGTTTACACTTTTTAGAAAATGTATGTGTGGGGAAGGCATAATATATCACAGGGCATTTGACCTCGATTATACTGATGAATACATGCAGTTGTAGAAGACACTGTAGACAGCAAAGCATTATCGGTTCACACCCTCATCCCTATATACATGCACACTTCTGTAGCAGTGCAATCTGGCACCCTGGTCTAAGCCAATTGTTTGGATGGGTGTTTTAAACATATATATATTGTCCAGAATGTTTGGAGAGATAGCTATGTCTACAAATGCCGTGAAAACAACTCTGGGAAGGTGGAAGCAAGCATGTTCCTCATGTATCTATCATACTTACTAATAGGGATTTCCTGTTTTAATGTGATAGAAAGTTGCCTGGCAGACAAAGAGGGCTTGATCCATCCTGAATGAAGCACTTGCTAATTTCTGCTTGCTTCAGTGGGATAGGATTGAACTCATATATGTAGCACACTTTCTAATTTCTCAATTGAAATATATGTAGCACATTTTCTAATTTCTTAAAGTGTTTTTGTATAAATCATAGAGCTGGAAGGAGCCCTACAGGCTATCTAGGATCAGCCTAAAGCAGTGGTCCCCAACCTGCGGGCCGCGGCCCGGCGCCGGGCCGCAAAGGCCATGGCGCCGGGCCGCGGCTCCCTCTCCCCGCCCCCCCCCCCCCGCAGTAAAAAACTTCCCGGGCCGCAAGCTTGCGGCCCGGGAAGCTTCTTACTGCGGGGAGGGCGGGGAGACGGAATCAGGGGTGCGGCCCGATCCGCGGGTGCGGCCCGCGGGCGCGGCTGGGCGCGGCTCGCGGGCGCGGCCCGATCCGCGGGTGCGGCCCGCGGGCGCGGCCGGGCGCGGCCCGATCCGCGGGTGCGGCCCGCGGGCGCGGCCGGGCGCGGCCCGATCCGCGGGTGCGGCCCGCGGGCGCGGCCGGGCGCGGCCCGATCCGCGGGTGCGGCCTGCGGGCGCGGCCCGAAGCGTGGGCGTGGCCCGCGCGGTCCCTGCGGGCGCGGCCCGATGCCCTGCCGGTCCCCAGCCTGATAAAGGTTGGGGACCACTGGCCTAAAGCATCCACCCAAAAAAGGGTCAAAATAAGGGAAATGTGCTTAAGCCTCTGGAGGGTAAAACATCTTGTAAAAGTGAATATTAATATTATTAAAATTAAAACCCAAGGCTTAAAATATAGCCTCATTAAAATCCAAGTGTACATTCATAGTAATGCCACCACTGACCAGATGCGTTTTGGCATCCCTGCCTTTATTAGCAGTCAGACATAAATAAAGCAGCATACATAAAATACAGGAACAGACATGTTAAATATACAGTTGGCTCCTTTACATACAGTGATATAATATATTAACTATGTAGGACACTAAGGACCTTAATCGATTCTGTGGACCAGAAGGCCAAATAAAATTATTTGAGGCCTCTTGTGTTTCTAAAGCAGGCCCAGTGTCCAGTGAGTGTTCTATAGGAGCCAGCCTTTCTCCAAAGTAGGCTGAGGTGACTAGTACTTTCTGCACTGGCTATACACTTATCAAGGGCAACCCTGCACAGAGCACATTTCCATAGTCCTTACTATTACAAAAGCATAGACTTCTGTAGTGGAAAAAGACTGGGAAATCAGGATCACAGTGAAAATCTAGGTGCAGAATGGTAAGCACCAGAACAGCCAAATGCTGTTCCCCAACCACAATCCAGGAAACAGCATTTAGAAAATACATCCATTCATAGCAAGCCCTTTAGTACGAAGGGTTGCATGCTGCATTGATCATATTCATTACCACATATGGTACTGCTGCTTCCCCTCTTATAGTGGCCCATCTAATTCTCTTGGCAGTTCTTTTCGCTATAGGAAAAATGTAGTGAATAGTTTAGCAGAAAGAATAAAATCCATTCTGGGGAAATGAAAGAATGAAACAGGGAAATAACTTGCTTCTTTATTTTGATACTAGTTTCAAAGCCCATTTATAAAAATGGGCTTTGAAAGGGGAGAAGGGGGAAGGGTAACGAAGACGCTCCGACCCAGTCACCCATCCCCTCTCCCAGAGTGCGGCCCCAAATCTGACCCCGGGCTCCTCCCTCGGAAGGCGAGACAGAATCCCAGGCGCACTCACCGGGTTCGCGACAGTCCCGTCCCTTGACGCCGTGGGCGTGCTCCGGAGGTAGGCAGAAGCCCAGGGCGGGCTGCAGAGGCGGCGGCCACGCGGGCTTCCAGTGGGGCCAGGCATTTCGTTGGCGCTGCATCCAGCATCGCGGGTCTTGCCGGCGCCAGAGGCCAGCGATGCGCGTCCCTGCGCGCCAGGCCGGCGGGTAGGGAGCCCCCGCCAGCAGCGTGGCGGTCATCCTCGTTGCATGTTGGGTCCCTTGGCTCTCGGCGCAGGCGGTCAGGGAGACTCCAGCAGGGGAAAAAAGCTCCCTAGACCCCGGGGAAGGCGCTCCGCGGCTCTGCGAGCTGCGGAGTGCCTTCCCCGGGGCTTGCGGAGCCTTTTTCCTTTCCCCCCCCCCGTTGCGAAAAAAAGCTCCCCAGGCCCCGGGGAAGGCGCTCCGTGGCTCTGCGAGCCGCGGAGCGCCTTCCCCGGGGCTTGGGGAGCCTTTTTCGTCCTCCCCCCCAAGCCTCCCGGCCGGCGGAGCAGCCTCGCGGTGTCTATGACGCCGTGAGGCCGCTCCGCCATCCGGGAGAAGGCGGCCAGGCCCCCCCGCCCCCCGAGGCTCTCCCAAGCCTTCTCCCGGCCGGCGGAGTGGCCTCGCGGTGTCGTAGAAGCTGCGAGGCCGCTCCGCCGGCCGGGAGAAGGCCGCGCGGGCGACCGCTCACCCGTGGCTGCCTGCTTCAGCCGGGATGGACACTAGGAGTTTTTATCCTGGACAGGGCCCGCCCTAACTCCTCCCACAGTGCCCTTACTGCTTTATTCAGTCCGTGGCGCTCCGCGCCACAGGGCTGTTTAAAGATTATGTTGCCAAACTCACTCCATATATGTGGCATTTAACTATTAGCAAACAACAAGAATGTTACTTCTGAGATGATCACCAGACTTTCCCTAAACTGGCAATTCCCTGTGCATGACCATAAATTAAAACAACAACAACAAAAACAGTACTATTTGGTTAAGTCTAAGGATCAGTAACTACCATCTTTTTAGTCTTGTCTGGGCAGAGTTTCACTTTCGTCATCCATTTATCAAAGAAGAGAAACCTTGATGCAGAACTGACTGGACTGCTTTGGAATCTGCCCAAGATGGTCAACCAGCTCTGAATGATCTCTCCCAGTAGCTACATTCAAACATCAAATAACAAACAGGACCCCTCGCCCAAAAAAGAGCCCCATTGATAACTCCCAAGTTTCTGAAAGCAGTTCCAACAGCTGCTGTTTTCTGGATTCTCTTGGGTAGGACAGGAACCGATTCCACGTGGAGGAGGCAATAAGGGAGAACTTTGTTTGGAAGGGGGTGCTGGTTACTCTGTGAGCCTGGACAAACGTCTTAAAAACCCAAATATATATTTAGGCCCTTACACTCGGCTCTAAGCAAATAGATTCAGGTAGGCAGCCATGCTGGTCTGAAGTGACAGAACAAAGCTGAATTCTGGGTATAACTTTCCTTAGACAATGTCTAATTTAAACATGGACAACGGTACTAGAACTTGTGATAAACCCAACTTTGCAGCCACATATACCCAAACAACAAAATCAACTCCACCAAATCAGGCTTATTCACTTACTCATCTTCTAACATTGTATATGCCATTAAATGTCAATAATGCTCTCTACATTTGATAAACAAGTCAAACCTATGCCAAAGAATAAATGGACGCAAATCTAACATCAAGAATAGCAAAATTTAGAAACCTGTAGGAGAACGTTTCAGTCTCCCAGGGCACTCAACAGGAGACCGCAAAGTAGCTGTTTTATTGCAAAGGAATTTCAAAAACAGATTGGAATAGAAGACTGCTAAATTACAAATTATTACAACAATTCAGGAAAATGGAACCCCCAGGGCTTAATAGGTATCTTAACACACTTGTTGTTGTTGTTTGGTGCGAAGTCGTGTCCGACCCATCACGACCCCATGGACAATGATCCTCCAGGCCTTCCTGTCTTCTACCATTCCCCGGAGTCCATTTAAGTTTGCACCTACCGGTTCAGTGACTCCATCCAGCCACCTCATTCTCTGTCGTCCCCTTCTTCTTTTGCCCTCGATCCCTCCCAGCATTAGGCTCTTCTCCAGGGAGTCCTTCCTTCTCATGAGATGGCCAAAGTATTTGAGTTTCATCTTCAGGATCTGGCCTTCTAAGGAGCAGTCAAGGCTGATCTCCGCTAGGACTGACCGGTTTGTTCGCCTTGCAGTCCAAGGCAGTGGTCCCCAACCTTTCCGAGGCTGGGGACCGGCAGGGCATCGGGCCGCGCCCCCGCGGAACGCGCCCGTGCGGGCCACGCCCGCGGATCGGGCCGTGCCCGCGGGCCGCGCCCACGCCGCGCCCGCGGATCGGGCCGCACCCGAGCCGCGCCCGCGAGCCGCGCCCGGGCCGCGCCCACGGATCGGGCCGCGCCCACGGGCCGCGCCCGCGGATCGGGCCGAGCGGGCATGGCCCGCACAGGCGCGGCCCGGCCCTGATTCCCTCTCCCCGCCTCCCGCAGTAAGAAGCTTCCCGGGCCGCAAACTTGCGGCCTGGGAAGTTTTTTACTGCGGGGGCGGGGCGGGGAGAGGGAGCCGCAGCCCGGTGCCATGGCCTTTGCGGCCCGGCACCGGGCTGCGGCCCGCAGGTTGGGGACCACTGGTCCAAGGGACTCGCATGAGTCTTCTCCAGCACCAGAGTTCAAAAGCCTCAATTCTTTACGCTCGGCCTTCCTTATGGTCCAACTTTCACAGCCATACATTGCAACTGGGAAGACCATAGTCTTGACTAAACGCACTTTTGTTGGCAGGGTGATGTCTCTGCTTTTTAGGATGCTGTCTAGATTTGCCATAGCTTTTCTCCCGAGGAGCAAGCATCTTTTAATTTCTTTGCTGCAGTCCCCATCTGCAGTGATCTTGGAGCCCAGGAAAATAAAATCTGTCACTATCTCAATTTCTTCCCCATCTATTTGCCAGGAATTGAGAGGGCCGGATGCCATGATCTTCGTTTTCTTGATGTGGAGTTTCAAGCCAACTTTTGCACTCTCCTCCTTCACCCGCATCAACAGGCTCTTTAGTTCCTCTTGATTTTCTGCCATTAGAGTGGTATCATCTGCATATCTGTTGTTGATATTTCTCCCTGCAATCTTGATCCCAATTTGTGACTCCAAATCCCGCCTTTCTCATGATGTGCTCCGCATACAAGTTAAATAGGCAAGGCAACAATATACAGCCTTGCCGAACTCCTTTCTCAATTTTGAACCAATCAGTGATTCCATGTTCAATTCTCACTGTTGCTTCTTGACCTGCATATAAGTTTCTCAAGAGAGAAATAAGATGCTCTGGTATTCCCATCTTTTTAAGAACTTGCCACAATTTGTTGTGCTCCACACAATCAAAGGCTTTAGCATAGTCAATGAAGCAGAAGTAGATGTTCTTCTGGAACTCCCTAGCTTTCTCCATGATCCAGCGTAGGTTGGCAATTTGATCTTTAGTTCCTCTGCCTCTTCGAAATCCTGCCTGTACTTCTGGAAGTTCTCGGTCCACATATTGCTGGAGCCTAGCTTGTAAAATTTTGAGCATAACTTTGCTAGCATGAGAAATGAGTGCAATGATGCGGTAGTTTGAACATTCTTTGGCATTGCCCTTCTTTGGGATTGGAATGTAAACTGACCTTTTCCAATCCTGTGGCTACTGTTGAGTTTTCCAAACTTGCTGGCATATTGAGTGTAGCACTTTTAGTGCATCGTCTTTTAAGATTTTGAATAGTTCAACTGGAATGCTGTCACCACCCCTAGCTTTATTGTTTCTCAAACTTCGTAAGGCCCATTTGACTTCACATTCCAGGATGTCTGGCTCCAGGTCAGTAACTACCCCATTGTGGTTATCAGGGATGTTAAGCTTGCTCTTGTATAGTTCTTCTGTATAATTTTGCCACCTTTTTAAAATCTCTTCTGCTTCTGTGAGGTCCCTACCATTTTGGTCCCTTATCATACCCATCTTTGCATGAAACGTTTTCTTCATATCTCCAGTTTTCTTGAAAAGATCTCTGGTCCTCCCCATTCTATTGTTTTCTTCTATTTGTTTGCACTGTTCATTTAAGAAGGCATTCTTATCTCTTCTAGCTTTTCTCTGGAATTCTGCATTCAATTGGGTGTATCTTTCTCTTTCTCCCTTGCCTTTCACTTCCCTTCTCTCCTTAGCTATTTGTAAAGCTTCCTCAGACAGCCATTTTGATTTCTTGCATTTCTTTTTCTTTGGGATGGTTTTAGTTGCTACCTCTTATACAATGTTGCAAACCTCTGTCCATAGTTCTTCAGGCACTATGTCTATCAGATCTAATTCCTTAAATCTATTTGTCACCTCTACTGTATATTCGTCGGGGATATGATTTAGTTCATACCTGAGTGGCCTAGTGCTTTTCCCTACTTTCTTCAATTTAAGCCTAAATTTTGCAACAAGAAGCTGATGATCTGAACCACAATCAGCTCCTGGCCTTGTTTTTACTGACTGTATAGAACTTCTCCATCTTTGGCTACAGAGCACATAGTCAATCTGATTTCTGTGTTGACTGTCTGGTGATGTCCAAGTGTAGAGTCATCTCTTGGGTTGTTGGAAAAGAGTGTTTGCTATGACCATTGTATTCTCTTGACAAAATTCTACCAGCCTGTGCCCTGCTTCATGTTGTATTCCAAGGCCAAACTTGCCTGTTATCCCGGTTATCTTTTGGCTTCCTACTTTAGTATTCCAATCCCGCATGATGATAAGCACATTTTGGTGTTGTAGGGACTTAACACACTATACATGCTAAATAACTCAGTTCTTGTTTATGCCCAGTATTAAATTAGTTGGTCCCAAAGGCACCACAGGACTCACATTTTGTTCTCACATTTGTTTGTTAACTTTTTAATTATCTGCATGCTAATTTGAGGCTATTCACAATGCTTGTTGACAATCCAGTTTTAGCTATACAGTAACTTATGCATCTTGACTCTAATTAGCCCTTCTTGGCAACTTGCCCCTCCCCAGTTATATGTAATGGCTGAGGTAATTTTGTTTCAATGTATCTTCCAGAAGGGGAAAAATATTTCCCTCAAAGCATGCCCACGCTATTGTCACTTTTTGCCTTTTAATTTAGAATTGTTTTAAGAAGAAGATTTGGATCTTATATGTGGCTTTTCTCTACCCGAAGGAGGCTCAAAGCGACATACAGTCGCCTTCCCATTCCTTTCCCCACAACAGACACCCTGTGAGGTGGGTGAGGCTAAGGCCCATTATGCACGGGGGGAATAGCGCACATTTGGGGTGGAATGGCGGTGACTAAAATCACCGATAACGCACAGTCCCGGCTGCAACCGGCCGCAGATTTGGTGCATGCCGCCGAAAAAGCCGAGTTAGCGAAATGCAGAAGAAAGCACAGCTTCCGGGTGACTGGGGCGCAACCAGAAGCGGCGCCGGGGTCGCCACATGCATAATTGGTTACTCTGGGTTTTGCCGCCATTGCGTCCTGTCCCGTGCATAAGCGGTTTGCTTCGCTTCTTCCCCCTCCGCGTTTTCCATGTGACCCGAAACCGCTGTTTCGGCGGCCATGCATATTGGGCCTAAGTGAGCCCTGATATCGCTGCTTTGGATCTTTTCGCAAAAGCGTAAATCTGGCCCCAAATAGCCACTTCTTCACATGCCTGAGTCAGCCTTTGACTGGTATAGTCAGAATTTACAGACATATAGAATGCTGTCCTAGGCCATGTTACCATGAACAGTTGAATGGTCTGCAAAGCCACAGGAATCCCAGGATCACTGAATAATTAGATTTGGATTTTTTAAAAAGTTTGTGGCTATAGTAAATCCCAAGTAACATTAAGGACAATGTCTATGCATGCACAGGGACTGCAAAAAACCCTTGATGATCCGAAAATGTATTGGGTATCCATAGCAATCCACAGTGGCATAGAATCATAGACTCATAGAATCCCCTGTTACAGCAACAGCCATATTTAAGATTAGGTGATTTCAGGGGGAGGGGAAACTGAGCAAGCATGGAGGAAGGGGAGAAGGGAACTGGGGCAAGCAGAAGAAGGGAAAGAAAGCACAGGTGGAGACAAAGAAGCAGGGACCAGTGATAGAGACGCAGTTTCTCCTCCAAAAAAGACTTTGCGGGGGCCCCTCTTGTTAAAGATATATTCCTAGCTGTACTGGAGTCAAGACTTCTTCTCCAGGTAGCTCCTGTTGCTGCTGTCAATAGAGCACTGTCAATAGAGCATCCACACAGTGGTTTCCATCACATTTTCTTTGCTTCAGCTTCCCCGTTGCTATCATTCCTCCTCTCAATAAGGAACTATTTTCTGGCTGTAAATATAAATTTGTCAGTAAATGACAGATTACTTGTAGTTTAATGGTCAGTTTGGTGTAGTGGTTAGGAGTGCGGACTTCTTATCTGGCATGCCAGGTTCGATTCTACGCTCCCCCACATGCAGCCAGCTGGGTGACCTTCGGCTCGCTAGGGCACTGATAAAACTGTTCTGGCAGAGCAGTGATATCAGGGCTCTCTCAGCCTCACCCTTCTTTTTCTATTGCAACAATGCATTAATTCCCAGCTTTCATTTTTAAAAGTAAATATGTAGCCCTTTGTAGCCCCTTACAAAGTTATAGAGGATTGCATCTTAACTCTTTTAATTTTAAGAAAATGGCTAGATACTTTTTAAAAACTGGAAACTAGATTTATGTAAAGGGACTTATTTCTCACTGGGACTCAGGGACTTAGGGTGGATTACACAGAATTAGTCAGTGCAATCCAACAGGTCATTTGTTTGTTTGTTCATTTATTCATTCGCTGCCCTTCCTCAGAGGCTCAGGGCAGTTTACAACAATTTAATAAGCAGTGAAATAGAATTTAATAAACAATGAAAAAGGACTGGAACCAACCAGAGACAGACAGAGACACAGAGAGAGACAGAGACAGAGAATCATAGAATCATAGAGTTGGAAGGGGCCACACAGGCCATCTAGTCCAACCCCCTGCTCAACTCAGGATCAGCCCTAAGCATCCTAAAGCATCCAAAAAAGTGTGTACCCAACCTTTGTTTGAAGACTGCCAGAGACAAAGAGAGAGACAGAGATGGACAAAGAGAATCAGAGAATCAGATCGTGCTGCCCGGGCAGTGGGGAAAGGCTCCAGCCGGGGGGGGGGGAGCCCTTCCCCGCTGCTCAGGGCAGCGTGGCTGCTGGCTCAAAGACCCGGCAACTCCGCTGCCCAGGCAGCGGGGAAAGCCTGTCGCCTGGGAGGGGAGGGTGAGGGGGGAAACCCTTTCTGGGGGGGGAACCTCCAGCTCCCCCCCACACCCAACCCATGGACCCCTCCCCCTCCTTCTACCCCCCTCCTTCCCCCCCTCTGCCCCATCCCCTTCCACGACACCTTCCTTCCTTCCTTCCTTCCTTCCTTCCTTCCTTCCTTCCTTCCTTCCTTCCTTCCTTCCTTCCTTCCTTCCTTCCTTCCTTCCTTCCTTCCTTCCTCACTCTCACTCTCACTCTCACTCTCACTCTCACTCTCACTCTCACTCTCACTCTCACTCTCACTCTCTCTATGCCTGCCTATCTTCCCTCCCTCCTTCCAAGTGGGGGGCCCTCCTGCACCCACCCACTGCCCGCTAGCACCCGCTGTATTTTTCTTACAGCGGGTTTACATTCTAGTAACATTATAATACTACAGCAGTCTTGCAATATGCAAGTTGGGTTTTTTGAAACCCTACAGTGGAGGAGGGAAAGGGCTGAGGCAAGGGGAGTCTGGGGAAAATAGTTGTTTTTGTAGTTGCAATGAGATTTACCCGGACCTTCTCTGTGTGGAAGCAGCCCATGTTTGAAGCAGAGTGCAGCAAAGCAGGATGAATAGAGGATGACATTGGGTGAATGTGTGTGTGTGTGTGTGTGTGTGTGTGTGTGTGTGTGTGTGTGTATATATGACCCAGCAGTAGCAAAGGCAGAACATCTGTGTGATAAACAGCCCAAAGGTATCTTGGTGTAGGGATTATTTGTATAGAAATTAATTATGACCAAATGCAATTCATTCTCTCAAACAGGGAGGGGAGCTGTTCAAGCAAACTTCCCACTGAGCAGAGCTCTGCTTGCCTCCTGCAGGCTCCGGCTACCCACAGGGTGATCTGCTGCCTGAATGGACATGGTTTAAGAAAACACTTCTGAAAAGATGGGGACAAGATGGGGTACTGTCGACTTTCTTTTCTAGAATGACAGCAAAATAGCCTCCTACCTGGCATTACAAGCATGGATACAAAAATTATAATATTTACTAGGGGCAAAGCCCGTTGCATCCAGGAATACAACGGGCACTAGAGTGTGGGGGTGGTAAAAGGAAGACAGGAGTTGTTGATTCTGGTAGGACATGTGGATGCATGGGTGTGTTGTTTGGGTTGTGGTTGCATGGCTGGGCATGAGGGTGTGTGTTTGCAGAGAGTTGTGGCACAGACGGGCATTCAGGAGACTTTAGTAGGTTTTAGAAGAGGACTGACAGGGGAGAAGCATGGCGTGGCTGTTGCATGCGTTGTTCAGAGGAGGATTTCACGGTACATGATATTCTTCATCACAACAAGTTCAGACTGCAGGAGCTGTGGTGTGGAATGTGCATTGAGTGTGGGAGAGGACTGACCTTTGGGAATTGTGGCATAGTGGTTACAGATGAGCTTTCCAGAGCCATGTCTTCAGATATGTGAACGGAAAATCAGACTGGAGATTCTTCTTAGGGGGAGATTACATGGCAACCAATTCCCCCCAGTTCTGTGTTCAACATCATTTCCCTTCTTGTCCCCCTGCCCTAATACACATGGGGTACTCACATTACACAGGTGTCCACCCTGCTCCTTTGTCTCCAGTTTTTTACTGTTGATATAATTTTATGTGCCCACATGCTTCTTTCATAGTTGCCCCTTAGAAGAAGATGAGCTGGATTTTTGTACCCTGCTGTTTATTACCCAAAGGAGTCTCAAAGTGGTTTACAAACACCCTTTCCCTTTCTCTCCCCACAACAGACATCCTGTGATGGATGTGAGGCTGAGAGAGTTCTGAGAGAACTGGGAATGGCCCGCTGTCACCTGGCAGGCGACAGGTGTTGTGAAGCTGCATACAATTGCCTTCTCTTCCTCTCCCCATGACAGACACCCTGTGAGGGAGGTGAGGCTAAAAGCTATGAGAGAACTGGGAATGTTCCACAGTCACCCAGCAGGCCTCAGCTGTCTCTAAGCAGTTTAAAATTGCCTTCTCTTCCTCTCCCCATAATAGGCACCCTGCAAGGGGTGTTAAATCATGTAGAATTCCCTTCTAAAGATGTTTGTGAATTTGTTCTTGTTCTTAATGCTGTAACATCTGCAAGGTCAATTTTTGCTCAGAATTGGAAGAAGAACATAATCCGAAAGAAAGAGGATTGGTTAGAGAAATTAGTTAACCATATTCATCTATGTAAACTAACCTGTCTACTACATGTCCAAATGTCTGATAAATCTGGAAAATTGAATGCTTTCCTATCTAGAATAAGAAATTAATTAATTAATGTATTAATTAAGTAATGAATGTTTTATAACAGTTTTAGATTCCAGAATGTTGTCTGTATTAGTTTTATTTCTAAATTTTTAAATCGGAAATCATTCTTCTAAAAGAGTCAGCAGCAGACGGCACACCTGGGAATTGTGAGAACCTGGAATCAAGGCCTTCTGTTCACTTCATAGCCTTGTTTTTCTCTTTCTGCCCCATTCTCTTCATATGCATTTGCTTCTCCTGTTGGGAATTGCTCTGAGAGCTACTGGGTTAGATCTTCCAGTAGTACAAAGAATAGCCACCTGTGCTTTGGCTTGGTATTACTGGGGCAGGCTACTATATTTAGATCTATATTGTAGATGATTGCATAGAATGATGTTTGGATAGAGGAATTTAGTCAGAGGGCTTCTTCAGTTGTAGCTCTCTTAACCTCTACCATGTGGAACGACCCATTCAAAGGAAGCCATGGCAAAATCTCACTAAAATTGTCTGCAGGGAGCTGCTATTTATTCATCCTATGGCATGTATATCATGTAGCCAGGAGATCTGAGGGTGGTCTGGCAGCCAGGGAAGGGATGTTGGAGGTAGTTTGCCATTGCCTGCCTCCATGTCATGACCCCTTCTGTTCCTTGGAGGTCTTCCATCTAAATCCTTGGAGGTCTCCCTTCCAAATCCTAGCCAGGGTTGGCACTGCTTAGCTTGGAAGATCTGACAGGAGAAATGAATTAAGCAATTAAAGCGACAAATAAGTACAAATAACCCATCCACAGACGAGGCTGACATGAATCTCTGTATAATTTACTTGAATCAATTACCTCTGTTGGTAATCTGTAGGTCTGTGATGGTCTCATTCAATGACTTTTAATATGTGACAGAAGTTTCAAGTCTTAAAGGAAGTTCACGTTCAAAACCAGTGAGTCACTGCTCAGGGCCTGCCTCTCTCCTGTCATGAGCACACTCATGCAGAAAAACCATGCTGGTATCTCAGTGGTTTGTAACTGTAGTATGGTATACTGATTAATATATCAGTTGGATGCCTGGGTTAAGATCCTGACTCTGACCTGAAGCTTGCTAGGGACCTTGGGCTACTATACTCAGCCTAATCTACCTCACAGCATTGTTGTGAAGGTAAAATGGGGGAAGGGATAATTGTGTACACTGCTCTGATCTTCTTGAGCACATTAAACTGCCTCAGACTGAAACTGAATCAGACCTTTGAGTCCACTAAGATCAGTATAGTCTGATCAGAAATGCAGCAGCTCTCCAGAGTCTCAGGCAAGTCTTTCACATCACGTCCTACCTGGCCCTTTTAACTGAAGGTGCTGGGAACTGAACCTGAGACCTTCTGCATGCTTTGGAGCCAGAACTCCTCCCTTTCTTGTTGAAAGAAGGGTGGGACAAAACCATACAAGATAGCCTAACTTTTCCATCAGCAGAAAAGGATTCTTCTTGCCTCCACCTCCCACTGCAGCCCACTGATTGCCACACTACTCTGCTCCTGCAGTTCAAGGGAGTCCAAGAAACAACATGAAGGAGGTCTGCTGTGGGAAAGAGGAATTGGTGGAAACTAACAATCTATCCTCGATCCAACCCATGTTTTCTCATATATCAAAAGTAAATTGTAAGAGTGAAGTGTGCTTCCAATTTCATTTCAGAACACTTGTTTCAGAACAAGAGCACCAACATCCACAAACCATGGCTTGTGGATACCAAAGGCCTAGGAAATACTATCCTAGGTAAAAATGCTCCTCCCTCCCAGCATTTCTCCCTTCCTCAGATCAATTAACTTTGGGAAACAATCAAGCATTTACTCTGCACAGACATAGTGAATACCAAGAAACTATTACTGCCATCTTATCTTAAATAAAAATAACAGGATAACTTTAGGCACTGAAATTAACATCTCTTGTTATTTTTATTCTCTTTAATTTTATAACTTGGTTATAATAAAAATAGACTGCCAGTGTGGAACAGGACTGGAGTGTGTGTGTGCAGATACCATTTTTTCCTTTGCGTACTTCTTGTGTGGCAGCCTGCATGTGATAAGTTCTTGCTTAATTGCCCTTTAAACAGGTTTTATGGTTTTAGTGTGGCTTATAAAAATTAACTTCTACATACAAGCAGCAGGAGACAATAAAAAGGGGCCCGCCACAGAACATCACTTGCTAATGCCTGTAAGACCCTTCTAGAAGACAGTCAGTTGTCGTCTGAGAGCAAACCCCAGGAAAGCTGCTGCCATGGGCCGCTACACAGGAAGAAGCAGTAGGCTTTTTCTCATGGTCATTGTGTCCTTTCTGCTCTTTGTGTTTGAAATGGCAATAGGATATATCGGCAACTCCCTGTCTCTAACCTCCGATGCATTTGCTGTCCTGTCTCATATGATCTCCATGATTATTGGCTTGCTGGGGGTTCGGGTCAGCCGCATCAGGTGGCACAAAAACAGCACTTTTGGCTTCCCTCGAGCTGATGTTTTGGGAGCCTTTGGCAATTCTGTCTTTGCCACTGCCCTGATGTTCAGCATCCTGATTGAAGCCGTGAAGAGGTATCTCAGCCCACAGAAGACAGAAGCAGCACTGTACGTTCTAATAGCAGGAGTTGTAGGGCTGTTCTTCAATGTGATTAATTACGTGATCTTCATGGACTGCTGTTACTGCCATCCCTCTGTTGACCAGGATACTGAGATAGGTAAGGAATAAAATCACGACACTGTCTCTAACTGATAATTGCAAGTCTAACATTTTTCCCCAATGCACAGGATGCTACTTATTGGTAGAGAATAGTAACCATGTCAGTCTTCTAAATAGATTCAGGTGGGTAGCTTTGTTGACTCGAAGCAGCAGAACCAAGTTGGAGTTCAGTGACAGTGTGCATTCTTGACTTCTTCAGATATAATGAAACAATCTGAAGAGATCTGCATGCACACGTGGAATTAACATTTGCTGGTCTTAATTCAAAGTATAAGCTTTTGTGTGCATGCACACTCCTTCAGGTTGTTTCATTGTACCTAAAGTAGTGTGCATGCACACAAAAGCTTACACTTTGTATAAAAGTTTGTTGGTGTTAAGGGTGCCACTGGACTCAACACTTTTTTCTGAGTCTTCTAAATATTATAAGTGCACTGATCATTAGTCATCATGTATTAATCTTCAAAAAATAAGTTTCTCAGCACACATTAGGCTATGAATTTGCCATCTTTTTAAACCATTGGCTAGGTAACTGAGAGTCACCACTAAAGAGATAGTACTTTTCTTTTGCAGTCAGTTGTATTTATTTATTTTATTAAATTGATCTAATGCGCTCCCATAGGGCTCCCATAAATGGCCATATTATATTGGTTCCTTCTAGTGGTGATGGTGGGGGAGGGGAGAGGCATGATTTATCCTTTGGGTCCTTACACTGGAAAGTTGAAAGCAGTTGTGAGCAACACTAGCATACCTGCTTGGGGTATAATGTGTAATGCTTCAGTGATATTGGACAATTGAGGGGTTTTAAATAAGAAAAAGTAAGGTCTAATTGCACTACGGAGAAATAAGCCATATACTGCCAAAATGCAACTGTAACACTTTAAATTCTGAACCAACTATGGCTCATATTAAACTAAATTAAAACCTGGGATTATGAATAATTTCTAATATATTTGTTGAATCTTATATAATCAATTTGATATATTACTTCAGT
The DNA here is from genome assembly GCF_049243985.1 of Paroedura picta. Taxonomy (NCBI): domain Eukaryota; kingdom Metazoa; phylum Chordata; class Lepidosauria; order Squamata; family Gekkonidae; genus Paroedura; species Paroedura picta. Next base: position 59,213,415 of record NC_135369.1, on the reverse strand, counting down.
GGTAATTTATGATTGAACAATAACTCAGTGGTCCATTTCAACCAATAAGAGTATTTTTTAAAATACAAAAATACTTTCATTTACTGTTCTGAAGATCAGCCTAGCACCTGCTTTCTTTCCTATTTTAGGTTAGGGATAAATTCTCATGACTCTGGTCAATCATTGTTTGAACAGATTTGACTATTTATTTATTAGTTAAATTTGTATTCCACCCTGTCTCAAGTGACTCAGGGAGAATCAATTGCTGTAATATATACATATTTGATTACAGATTTTCCATTTCTTTGACTTCCCACACTTGTCTTTAGAACAGTGGTCCCCAACCCCCGGTCCGGGGACCGGTCCCGGTCCGTGGATCAGTCAGTACCGGGCCGCGGCTCCTCCTCGTCCTCCTCCCCAGCTGCTGCCTCGGGGGCTGCCCTGCCACTGGCTCACCTTTGGTGCTCTCCAGTGGCCGCCATGGCTGAGGCTCCCCCTTGGCATGGCACTGTGCAGCTGCTGCTGGCAGTGCCCCCCAGCGGGCGGCGGGGGGAAAACAAGTGGAGCAGGGGCTCAGGCGGTGGCGACATCTCTTGGAAAAAGATTACCCCCCCCCCCGGGCCTCAGTAAAACTGTCAAGCGTTGACTGGTCCCCGGTGATAAAAAGGTTGGGGACCACTGCTTTAGAATTTTCTCCTCGGGATTTTGCACCATGATGCACACTTGAATACATCTCAGTATATCTATTTCTTTGCTGGTTGATCCTTTGGGGAGGGTGGTATATAAATGTGAATAAATAAATAAAATAAATAAAATGATTTATCATGTCTGTGCTTGATGAACACTGCAATTGTAGCTCCACAAAAATAAGCATTGTTGTATATGTTTTACCTTATCATTCCTTAGGTAGTAAAGTGATAGGAGAGAAAAAAAATGTGATTGGCTCTGTTCCGATTTGTACCGTCACTGAGTGGCCAAATCAAGTTCGGCGGAGAAATTCAGCTATGGACAATTTCTTAAGCATCCCTGCTTTAGGTGAGTTTTGAAAATGCATCTTTTGCTATCTGTATAAGGCATCCATAGAACAGTTGTTCTTTGAATGTGTGAGCGTGTGTGTGATTAGTGGTATTCGTTAAATAGCTCCAGTGTAGAAGTTTTGTTTATGTTTTATTGTGGGGAAGGAAAGCAGAGATTGTCAGTTCTGTAAAAGGATCAATTTTGTAAATCTGAGCGAATAATCCCTAGAAGATAGCTTGAGAGAGAAGGCTGGACAATGGAAATGAATCTTTAACTCCTTTAAAGACTTCTAAATTATCAGATCTCTGAAGTCACAAATAGCAGGAGATCTATGGCAAATTCCCTTATGAAGTTCTGGAAGCCACAGTGAAGTATATAACGTCTATGCAGTAATACTGTGCTACTCAATATCATTCACAGAGATGCATATTTGTTCTGGTTTGAAAGAAACTGTGCAACTTCTTTACTTTTGCTCTCTTAAAGCTACAATCTGTTGCCTAAATGCATAATTTCTGCTTTTTCTTGCTTTTGTGACTGGCTCCAAGCCAGGCCAGATGGAGGACACAAATATGTTAAACATATAAAAACAATAAAATGTTGAAATTTGTATGTTGTTTCTTTCTCATTATATTTCAGTAGAGGGGGGAACATGTAATCCCTTCGTGGCTGGGTTCATGGAGGTAAACAGGGGTAGTCAAACTGCGGCCCTCCAGATGTCCATGGACTACAATTCGCAGAAGCCCCTGCCAGCGAATGCTGGCAGGGGCTTCTGGGAATTGTAGTTCATGGACATCTGGAGGGCCGCAGTTTGACTACCCCTGAATATGACATTTGCAGAGCCTTATCTTCTTCAGATATGAATTTGTTGAGGAATGGGTTACAAACTCTAATCTCCAGGACACAGGAGTTCCTCACAGGACTCGCTAAAAGAAAAAAATTGTCATGACAGACTGACTCTCAGAGGGTATGTGGGACACATACCTTCTCTGGAGTGACTTCCTTGCAGACAGACAGACAGACAGACAGACAGACAGACAGACAGACAGACAGAGGTTCCTCCCCCCCATTTCTCCCTTACCTGTTGGTTCCCCAACCTCCTTCCTGTCTCCTCTCCCCTCTCTCATGCACAAAGGCACACACAGAGAGGCTCTCCCTTCCCCCCTCCCATTTCCACCTTTACCTATGGGTTTCTCAACCAACCTCTCTCCCTCCCTCTCTCCCTCCAAGCAAGCAAACACACACATGCACACACTCCCTTCCCCCCTCCTGTTTACCTGCTCCTCCTCTGCTACTTTGACCCCCACAGGTCATGCGTGCATGTGTGAGTATGCACAAGTGCAAGAGTATGTCTGTGAGAAAACATGCATGCGCACACTCACTTCCCCCTCCCACTTACCTGCTCCTCCTCTGCTTCCTCAGCCCTGTGGGTTGTGCAGCAGCTGTCCAGGGGCCAGCACAGCCGCTTCAAACACTTTGGGGATGGGGCAGCTGCTGTCTTGGTCCCTTGCAGTTTATGCAGAAGCTGCCCCTTTCCCTAGCCCCCAGGCCAGTGCAGCCACTGCCTCCGCCTCGGGGGTGGGGCAACCTCTGCCTCAGCCCCTGTGGGTCACGCAATGGCTGCCCAGGCCCCAGGGTCCAGCACGGCCACTGGCTAAGCCTTCCATCTTCTGCCGCGCTCCGTGGGTGGGATGATGGACGTCATGTCCGTCTACATTTCCCACACAAAAAAGTTTTTCCTGTCAATATTGGTTTCCCCCTGAATGACCATAGGAAAGTGTAGGTGTTGTAAGTCATATAATCTGTTTTTGGAAGCCCCTGAAATCCTGGCTGACATGAACTGGCATCCAGCCTAAAATATGCCCCAGGATGCTGGGGGTTCCAAGGGAGATGCTTAGGGACTACTGTAAGAGACTTCTGTTCTGCTTTATCCTTGAGTCTGGGCCAAGTACCCTTGTAAAATTGGAAGCTATACTTAATGGAGGAGAACGTTTTCTTGAGAAATGAACCCTGAGAACTTGACCTGGCCCCTGACGACTTGACCTGGCACAAACCTCCCTTGCCAATGTTGAAGGAACAAAAACAGATTCTAAAGGACACTCCAAGCTGTGCAGTCCTATTCACACTCTGCACCCCAGTGATAACTGTGCAGTTTGCTGACGTCAATGGAGGTACCAGTATTGCTTTCTAGCACTTAATAATCTGATTAATGTATAGATACTGATTAGCTGGGGTTGTAATGCAGCCATAATCATTAAGAGTCTCAGATAAATGGACATTTCCCATCAGATCCATGGATTTTGCCACTCTAAAACTATAATGAAAAAAGAAAACAAAGAATAAGGAGGGGAGAAACAAAATGAATGAAGTGAAACAACAAGCAACATGGAACAGTAGAAAAATGTGGGAAACATTAAATTAACTAATACTGATAGCCCAGTGGGTTGGGTGGAACTGCAGTGGGTGCTATAGGAGGGGGCTCAGGAGGAGGGCCCTTGGGAAGTGATGGCACGGGTCAACCTCAACCAAATGCCTGGCGGAGGAGCTCCCTTTTGCAGGCCCTGCGTAACTGTTCAAGTTCCGTTAGGGTCCTGATATCCTCTGGGAGCTCGTTCCACCAGGTGGGGGACAGGACAGAGAATGCTCTGGCCCTAGTTGAGGCCAAGCGAGCTTCCCTGGGTCAGGGATCAAAAGGAAGTTGGAAGTGCTAGAGCATAAGGCTCTTTGGGAGATGTAAGCAGAGAGGCAATCCCTCAGGTATACTGGGCCCAGGCCACGTATGGCCTTAAAGGTGATAACCAGAACCTTAAGTCTGATCCGGAACATTAGATGTGATAAGTCTCAGGTATGTAATGGAAAGCGGACATTGGCAAAGGTCGTTTCCATTAGCAGAAATTTATCCCAGCATTATTTCAATAAAACCTGAAATGCCTGTTTCTGTAGATCACTGATGATGGTGAAGATGTTGCTTCAGATGTGTTCTTCCCATTCCTCCAAATAAACTCTGGGTGTTGTGTTATGACTTATGTAAAGTCATCTACCCACTGGGTAGAAATTGTTATGGTGTGCTTGGTGGAGCTTGTGGCACTCAGGGGGCAGGTATATTCCCTTGAGGCTAGGGTTGCTGTCCTGGAGAAGCTGAGGCAGAAAGAGAGGTTTGAGGAAGGGATGCTCAGGTACTTCCTCAAACAGGCCCATGCCTGTGCTGACAGCTCTTCTGCTGATCTTGGGGGGCTGGGGGAGATGGCTTCTGGTAGTGGGTGATTCAATCATTTGGAATACAGAGTTTCGGGGGGGGGGTCTGTAACATGGTGCACGTTGGTACCAATGCCATTGGAAATTATAGTCATGTGGTCTTGGAGGAAAATTTTAGGTTACTAGCCAGAAGTACCTCTGGTTCCATTTGCAGGCCAGCTAAAGAGGCACAGATCAGGGGTCTCGGGCTGAGAAAGTGGTGTTGGGAGGAAAGGTTTAGGCACTGACAAGCTGTCTATATGCCATTGCTAGAAGTTTCCAAGGGAAGGTGGGGAAGTTGGCGGCCTTGGTGTTCAATGACAATGTAAATATAGTAGGTATCCTAGAAACATGGCAGAATGGGGGAAATCTATGGGTATAAACTCTATAAGCAGGACAGGGAGGGATGGGTTGGTGTCGCGTTGAACATCAAAAAGGGCATAGAATCCAACACATTAGAAAACACCCGGGGAATTAACTCCCCAACAGAAGTTATATGGTTGGAAATACTGGGTCCTAAGAGTTACTTAGAAGTGGGGGTGCACTATTGCCCATCTGACTGAACCCTTGAGGCTGATCTTGAAATGGAGAAGAAAGTAAGGGAGGTGACTAAAGCAGACAATGTTTAAATACTGGGAGACATTAACTATCCTTATATTAACTGGGTAACGTCCTTGAGTCATGTTGCAGAAATAAAATTTCTAGACATCATAAATGACTGTCCACAGAGTCACAGAGCCAACCAAAAAGGTAGTGATTTTAGATTTCACAACAACCTTGTGAAGTAGATTAGGCTGACCATGTGTGAGTGACCAAAGGTCATCTAGCAATCTTCCATGGCAGAGTGGGAATTCAAACTGTGGCCTTTCAATCTTACACTCTAACCCAGGCTTTCTCAGTCAGGCTTCAAGAAACCCCGGGGTTTCTTGATGGCTCTGAAAGGGTTTCCTGAATGGGTGAGAGTTAATTAATTTTTAATAATTTTTTTAATTGTTTAAACGTTTATCTGGTGACATGGCCATATATAGATATGTCGACCAGCCCCCCCCAATGGCCAGTGATGGTTCTTGAGGGGGTGGGAAGGGGAAGGGCCCAAAGTGGGTGTGCACACAGCTATTATTATTTATTTAATTTATATACTACCCTTCCATACTGGCTCAAGGCGGTATACATCAGTAAAAATAACAAGCAAATAAATTAACATTGAAACATTAAAAACTATTTAAAATTGCATCTTCTCAACCATATTCTGCACGATGAAGCCATTTCTGGTGTTTCTTGAAGCCTGAAAAATGTTTCTGGGGTTTCTCAATGGTGACCATTGTACCATCACAGACTATGTGAAAGTATTGCTTATATATTGGTTATAAACTGGATGTTCCAATTGACTGTCTTCAGCAACTAAGTAACAAGAGGTGGAAGCGAAGTTTTTAAGTGTGGCACTTAGGGATGCCAGCCTCCAGTTTGGACCTGGTGGTCCCTTAGAATTGCAGCTCATCTCCAGACTAGAGAGATCAGTTACCCTGAAGGAAATGGAAGCTCTGGAGGGTGGACTCTCTAGCCTAGAGCCCCACTGAGGTCCCTGTCCTCCGCAGGCTCTATCCTGAAAACTCTAGGAGTTTCCCAACCTTGATTTGTCATTTCTATTCTGCATCCTCCACTGGCAGCCATGGCTGAACTGGCAACCCTATATCTATAAGACTTATAAGCACATAAGAGTGCCCAGGGTCTTTAAAATTATTTAAGGATTGCCCCATAGTTGCCCTGGAATTGGGACAAAGACTGGGACAAGATGGGAGAGAGTGTTCCACATCAAGGTAGAAAACAATGACATTCATAATTAGAGGGTGTGGGAGACTTACTTTGGAAGCAGTACATGCGAAAAGGATCTAAAGGTCTTACAGTAGACCATGCACATAAACCTGAGTCAGCAATGTGATGCAGTAGCTAAAAAGGCAAATGCCAAGTGGCACCTGGATATCTCCCACTACGACAATTGATCTCCAGACAACCAGCATCTGTTCCTCTGAAGAAAATGACTGGTTTGCATGGTACACTCTATGAGATTATATCCTGCTGAAATCCTTCCCTTCCCTACCCTTTCCAAGATCCACCCCCAAAATTTCCCAGCCCAGAGCTGGCAACCCTAATGTGGTCACATTAACTCCTTTTATAACTAGTGGGATATGCAGAAGCACATTAGCAAATACAAAGGTCTTTTAATATCCTTAGTATTACAGAATGTGTGTGAGTTTCAGAAAGAAAACAGGAACTTTACATTAAACTCTTATGGTTAAGTGCATTCACTTTCCAATAATTTAAAGGATACTGATGTGATCATGGATATGACAGCATGCTGGAATTTCCTCCCCCCTGCCCAAACTATGGTTTTAATGTGTATGACCACTTCTACACATGGCCAACCTACAGCAAAATCATTCATGTGAAGAAACAGAAAACTAAAGCACTATGCATGCATAGTGCTCTTGACAAATTTTAAAATTTCTGATTTCAAAAACTGAAGCACTAGGTCTACTGGAAAAGTGAAATTCAGAGGTATTCTTGATCCAGGTGAAATACACAGGAATACATTGAGGCATATGTATCAGTCCCGATTAGCAAGGATTAAAATGATATATTATGGGTGAAAGAATGGAGGGAACAGAAAGAAGAAAAACATGTTATCAATACACATACATGAAAAAATGAAGCTCAGTTTTAAAGAGACATTTCCATGGAATTTCCAAAGTGTGACTTCGACAGGATAGCACTAGAAGGACAGCATTTCTCTTACCATTTGGAATGTAATTTTTAATAAGTTAGGGATTTTTTAAAAGAAAATTTGTGTTGCCAGTTTGCATGTGTAGAATATGCTAAACATTAAAATAATGAAAGTACTTATATATTATTTGTAGCTGTTTTTGCCAATACATTTTCCAAACAAACACATGCTACTAGGAAGGATTAGAAGCAAGCCAGACCAGAAATGGCACAGTGATTGTGTATATAATCAATATTTGTTGGCCCTTCACTTAGGACTCTGACCTACAGTGGGGATCAGTCTGCAAGAAAAAAAGCAGACCTTTTGCTGTGCTGGTTTCTTAAAGATGCTAGAACATTGCATTTTTATCATAGCCTTCTAACCCCACTGACAAGCAGGTTGTACCTTGTTTTATGATTGCACAGCCGGTGACATGCATTTTATTTATTATGGATATAGAAGTTGTTGGATAATATTTGCTTACTTTTGTTTTGTTTTACTTATGATCTAAAACTACATTGCTAGAAAGAATGTGTCATTTTAGGACATGCAACTGAAAACATCTTAGTGAACATCGATCAGACTTGCTTGGTTGGTTCTAGACAAGAGTTTATCCTGTTACACCAAGAATTCTTGTCACCTGCAAATGAGTTGCTGTGGTGGTGTCACATGTGAGGAATAAGCACTGGACTGAGAGGTCCAGCATATGGGCCACCTATAGATAGGGGTGGTCTCTAGGGATTCTAGAGCTCTGAGAAAAATTCATGTTGGTGCCCCACAATTGCTTCCCCCCCCCTCCCCCTTGACCAAGATTCAAGCAAGGGGTGCCCTTTCTCTCTGTGAAGTGACAGAAGGAAGCCAGCTGTCCAAGAACCAGGGAAGCCAGGTGTGAATGGCTGTTGCCAGTGAACTGGGGTGGGTGGGGTTGTAGGTTGTTGGGACCCCCCCCCCCCCGGACAGTCGGTTTCACTTCCTCTGTGGCAACACTAGTCAGTATCAGAACTGCTTGACAGTGCTGTAGAAACTCTCCAGGTAACAAGGCTGAACGTTGTGTGATTGTTTCTTGTATGCTGCAACCTCAAGAAACTGCCATTGCAGTCTTGAGTGGTTTCTTTCTGAGCCTACTGAGTTCAGTGGATTCAGGAGAGGCTAACTTTGCTTACGCCTGCCATGTAGCACCCCCACCCCCACCCCCACCCCCACCCCCACCCCCACCCCCACCCCCACAGTCCCCCATCCCCCTAACAGGCGACTTTTCCCACTAAGGGCAGGGAATTCCCCCTCAAAAGTTCTTCTGACTTGCCGACCTTCTCCCTGCCAGGCAGCGCTTTATTAAAAGGCACCGTTCCGTCCGCCCCGAGGCTGCCAGCGCTTTCGCCAGCGGCGGCAGGGGAAGCAGGAGCGCCACAGGTGCCTGGGCGCGGGGATGGAGGCGTCTGGCGTCAGGCAACGAAGCCCTGCCCGCGGGGAGCGGAGCGGAGCGGGGCGGGGGCCATTCCGCCTAGCGGCGCGGGCGGAAAAAAGGGCCGTCGAAGGCGTGCGGGGCGGGCAGCGCTGGTGCGCCCGCCGCGCCTCTATAAAGCAAAGGGCAGAGTCCTGGGGCGCACTCGCGGGCGGCGCTTGTGGGCGCGCCTGGTACTCGCTGCCCGCCGGGGCCATGGGGCGCTACACGGGCCAGACGTGCCGCCTGAGCTTCATGCTGGTGCTGACGGCGGGCTTCTTCGTGGCCGAGCTGGTGTCGGGCTACGTGGGCAACTCCATCGCGCTGGTGTCGGACTCGTTCAGCATGCTCTCCGACCTGATCGCGCTGTGCGTGGGCCTGGCCACCGGGCGCATCTCCCGCCGCCGGCGCCGCAGCCCGCGGGCCTCCTTCGGCTACGGGCGCGCCGAGGTGGTGGGCGCCCTCAGCAACGCCGTCTTCCTGGCCGCCCTCTACTTCACCATCCTGATGGAGGCGCTGCAGCGGCTGGCGCGCCCCGAGGCCATCAGCGACGCGCCGCTCATCCTCGTGGTGGGCGCGCTGGGCCTGGCCGTCAACGTCGTGGGCCTGCTCGTCTTCCAGAACTGGGCCGCCTGCTGCCCCGCCTGCTGCCGCCCGGCCCCGGCCCCGGCCTCGCCCCCCAGCCACGACGACGAGTCTCCCCCGGACGGCCCGGACTCCTCCTCCGCCCTTGAGGGGCCCTCGGGACGGCCACCCCAGCGCGGCCAGGAAGGGGCTGCCGAGGCCTCGAGCGAGGACCAAGCAGGTGCCCCTCGGTTGCTTTTCCCCATCGGGGGACCGCGCCGCTTTCTTCTCTCCCTCCGCCCCGCCACTCCTCTTTTTATTTCTGTCCACTTCTTCTGCTCTTCTCCTTTCTCATCCTTGTGAGATTTCCCTTCCACTGGTTTGAACCCACCTTTTCTTTATTTGTTGAATCCCGCCTTATTGGTCTCTCTGACACATTTGGAATTCTTCTCTTGCTCTTTGTTTCGCAAACCTTTGCACACACGCAGGGGATCTTTTCAACTTTTATGCCTCTTTTACCAAGGCTGAATAATGGCAACAGGATGTGAATTTGCAGCTGGATTTTCTTGTGCAAAACCTGAAAATCTGCTTTTAAAGTGTACTGAAAGTGACTTATCTAGTGTATGTGGAATGGGAGCCTTTGTAAATTCTCAACTTTTTCTGCTCTCCATTCTGTTTCCTGCCCCCAGCTATTTTCTTACCTTTTATCATTCCTTGACATGTCTTTTTTGACATGCAATTTTGTATAATATAATGGATATATTATAATTTAATCATCTAACATATTTAATCATATATTTAATCATATAACAAAGTTTGCAGCACTCTTAACTACAAATGAATCAATATATGTAATGGAGTTTGTACACTTTACAAGTACCATTAAAGCAAAGTCCATGAAATACTTTGTTGGCTAGTCATTGTGCTGCAATGTTATGTGTATGTATGTGTATGAGTGGAAAAGGTATTATTGCAAACACAAGCTTGAATGTAGACTTTGTTTAAGATGGTTTTGAAAAGATTGGTGTTTTTTCTGTTTGTAGAACTTATACACAACACAGCGTTTCTTCTTTGAATGCAGGTGACCCCATAAATACCCCGAAACAGCCCGAGGAAGAGGTGATAAAGAAAAAGGAGAAAAAGTCTGAAGCCTTGAATATCAGAGGTACTTCACCATTGATTGCTGGCTTCTCCAAAGTTTGAGCACCATTCTTGTGGATGACCTCCTCTTGTTTGTAACCAAGCTTTCTACTCAAGTGTATATTAGATTTCGTGAATTAGGCATACAAGAATAAGAAGTTTTTAGGATGTTTATCAAATTATAGTTAGATTTTTGTTTCCCCCAAAGAATCAGTCTGACCCCATTTGACTACCAGACTTTTCGACACAGTTGCTAATTCTGGAGGCAGAAATGGGGGTTGGCAGAAAGCAAAGAGAGAGATTGTTTAATGTTTACACATGGGGCCCCACAGATGAATGAGGCTGCTTTAGTTCCTATTAACTTTATCCAAACAAAAGTAACTGCACAGTGGTAGAGCTTTTTGGAATATCAGGCTGCTTCACACATAGCAGAAAACCATTGGTCCCCTGAAGACTAACAGCACTCCTGGCATTTTAATTATATGGGAGAGTGTGTGAAAATCATGTTTGTTTTACTGCATACACAGGCAGTGGGAAGGCACCGTGGGCAATGTGTGTATATGTGGCAAAGTGATCATGTGCAACCTTCACACGTTGTGAATACAGTTTTCCCATTTATTTTGGAGTATAACTGTAGACACATTTCATGTATACAGTGACTCGAATTAATTTTTTTTCTCAAAAACAATTCCTTAAATGATTTCTGTTGAGTAATTTGTATTTAAGCTCAAGCCCTGCTCTCTGTACTCTTCAGAGGTGAGTTATCATGCAGTTTTAATTTTAAGCCACCTTGAGCAGGACTTAAGAGATGGAATATAAGTGTCCTAAAGAAATCTACTGGAGTAGCTAGTTGTGTGTTAGGACTATTTAATATGGGATGCTCACTGCACGGGAAATCCTCCCTTCTGATCACCATAAAAGCCAATGCTTCCTCTCCTATTCCAGGTGTTCTTTTGCATGTGATGGGAGATGCTCTTGGCTCAGTTGTTGTTGTGGTTGCTGCATCAATATTCTATGTGCTTCCCCTGGATGAGAACACCCCATGTAACTGGCAGTGCTACATCGATCCAAGTCTCACTGTCATTATGGTGATCATCATTCTGTCTTCAGCCTTCCCACTTATCAAGGAGACAGCAATAATCTTGTTGCAGATGGTTCCCAAGGGTGTCAACATGCAAATTCTAGGTGAGTTGCATTTTATTGCATACTTTTAAAGCCCCTGGATTATACATTCAAGCCAGCTCTAAATTCTCAAGAGCGCTGAGTATCTGAGTCACATGATGGTGTCCTAGCAACATGACTCAAATCTTGCAGGATTAGTGAAAGCATGCATTTTGTGAACTTGGTATTTCTATGAAACAAGCTAAAAAGCAAACCTTCAGCTGCTGTTTTTCCAAATATTTGTTGCCATGTTGTATACATTTATAGAGGTTTCTATCCCAATCATTTAAACCATCGCTCAATGATTTTGCATTATGGAATTCAAGCCAGGGGCCTGCAAAGAAATATTGGGGCTGAAATAAACAACTTGGAAATCCCACCCCATCACTCCAACTCTCCCCCTCCCCCTCACAAATCCTCTGACTCTCAGGGGTGTAAGCAGGCTGATGTCCCCTCTCTAGAAACCTAAAAGATTGTGCAGCAGCAGAATATATTAAATGTTAAAATACAAATATTTATTTCAATTTATGAGCACACATAAAATTAAAAAAAAAACACTGCACAAATCCAAAGCATATTGACAAGATGAATGACAAAAAAACCAAACTCATTTCAACCCTTGTTGGTTCAGTGGTCTAATATTTAAATATATTCATGTGATGTAGTAATTGGGGACTATGTGGTGGTAAAAAAGTATGAATGAAGAAGTTCCCACACTTCTAAAATGTGTCAAATATATTTCTTGGAGCCCCCCAATTAAAATACTTATTCTTCAAGTGCCACCTTTACTGAAGCCTTCTCTCAGCCTGAGTGTATTCTCATGTGTCTCATAGAATGTAGTAGAATGGATTACTTTATTCCCTCTTTTGTTGTTTCATTGATGTCTCCTCTCCACAGTGCCTCTTTTAACTGACATTCAGCTGCTCCCTGCATTTTGCCCATTTGGAGAATTTTCTGTTCTCTTGAGGACACCCAAGTATGCAGAGACCTCTGTCTTGACAGCCCTAGTTTTGCAGCTTCATAATCAAATTGCATTATATATAACTTGTTTTGCTTTTGATGTGGCTTCCTAAAGTTTTCAGGACATTTTTCCTGTACCGAACATCTTAGTTCAACAGAGTCAGAAGAATGATCTAAACTACTTAGATTTTTAAGAGTTTATGAACAATTGTATTATCTGGTTATGGGATCGTCTCTAGAGAAAAACTGGGGGAGGGGATACCTACGAGAAGATGCTGATATTTAGGAATCTAAAATAACTTTTTGAGCCCCATGCCATAACAGAAAATCTCACTTGATTTATTTTCTCCTTGTTTCTGCTGTTTTTTTCTTCTTCTAGCCAACAAACTATCAGATGTGCCTGGTGTCAGCAGCATTCATGAGGTGCATGTCTGGGAGCTTGTCAGTGGAAAGAATATTGCTACCCTCCATGTCAAATGTCACACCTCTTCTGATTACCAAGAAGCATCTTACAGAATGAGGGAGGTGTTCCATGAAGCGGGGGTCCATTCCGTGACCATCCAGCCAGAGTACACAGACCACAAGAGCCCAGAGATCCTGTGCAGTGCCCCCTGTATCTCCAAAGCTTGTGATCCCCAGTTGTGTTGTAGCCAGCAGGAAGCAACCCTTGTCCAAGTAGGAAATGGCTATAAAGAGAAAAATGGCAGCATTACCCCATCACTGAAGAAAGCCTATAAAAATTCAGTGGAAATTCCCATTGAACCCATATGGGCAGAAGATGTTGTCAAAAAGGACAAGAGTAAAAAGGACACTTTAAATGAAACTGGCAATAGCAGACCATATATACACAGTACACGATTTTAGTCCATTCGGCTTATGTTTTGTAACTAATCAAGGGCAAACCCATCTTGGGACAAAGCCTGTATGTCTAAATAGCAGATGAATGGTGGCAGGGCTTGCAGTGTTCTTGGAAATCAGCCTTTGATAGTTGGGTATCAGACATAATGTTCAAACCCCAATTCCATGGCAGGTGTTCTTGTCTTGAATCAAAGCATCTTGCTGTGTGAGCAGAAGGCACTTTCACTTGTGCAGGGGGTGGGTCATTGGTTTTCCCTCTGTCTGCCTCAGAGCTCAGAGTCCTTTTGTCCTGTCAATATAGTTTTTTCAGAAGGAGGCTTCCTCTGGGGGATCTCTCCCAAACAAGAAGCAATGCTTTCTGGTCATTCTGTGGGATCTTTGGATTTAAGGTGACCTGTTTCCTCCAAATTCCAAAACAGTTTTAACTTTTAATTTGTTGACCCACCTTAGTGCTACCTCCCTCCTCCCTGTGTAAATGATCTCACCTAGTTTGTGGTTGAGGGTTTCCATCTGGTCCTACTAAGATGTTTGTAAGTCTTTGTGATCTCATGATTGTACTAGCTTGAAGTATTCTTTCATTATGAAAAAAGTATAAATCGAAATTTCACTGGGCCTTTCAAAAATACTCCGTTTACTTGAAGTTTACTTGAATGTGGACTAAGGGAAGAGAAGAAGGAAGGTTTTATGAGTTCATAGGACAGAACATGTACTGAGGGAACCTAGGAGGAAACCTCCCCTCAGGTGTGGTAACACCGACCCCTCCAGCATCATAGCCAACATGATAGGGGAGAACAGCCTATACAGCTGCCTGTATTGCACGTCTAAATGGGGTAATGTCAGTAAATGCTGCCTCCATTGGACCAACTCTGTGTAGTGGTTAGAAGTGCTGACTTCTAATCTGGTGAGCCGGGTTTGATTCCCCCCTCCTCCTCCACATGCAGCCATGTGGGTGACCTTGGGCTCGCCAAAGTCCTGATAAAGCTGTTCTGGTCGAGAAGTAATATTGGGGCTCTCTCAGCCTCACCTACCTCAGGGTGTCTGTTTGTGTGGAGAAGACAGGGAAGGGGATTGTAAACTGTTTTGAGATTACTTCGGCTAGAGAAAAGCAGCATATATGAACCAACTATACTTCCGTTAACATGTCCTCTTATTAGCAGCCATTGAAAATAATGGTATTATGCCAGTGTCAATGAAGATACTGAGTTCTCTTTATTATCTTTACTTGGAATTTTTTTATAAGTGACAGTAACTGGAAGGGGCTTTACACCCATGAAATAACTTTACACCCATGAAATAACTTTCAAGGCTGTCATTTGTCACACAAGAGGCATTTATGTGATTTCGTCAAGAAACAAAATCGTTTATCTTAAATAAATAATTGCACTTATCATAAGATACTGGGGTCATCCCATTCTTTTTCAGTATGGTGCTATTTAATGTATTTATTGAAGTATGGTGATTCTTTCAAGTATTTTTCTAGGATTATATTTTTAAATGGTTTCTTCCTGAATTACTGGAAATTCATTGAAGGTTTATAACGTCTCAGCTCATTTTATGACACAATTCCATTTAATAGTAAGATCCACTAATTTCTTAGGAAACTGACCTTTACTTCTGTATCATCTTACAACATAAAATGTGAAATGTGATCCAGGAGGGCCCTTGTTTCAGAATATGGATAGGTGTAGCTTTATGAAACTGATATGGCTGCTCAAAGATCAGGGATTGTATTACCACTGGAAACCAAGCCAGTCAGCAAAATGGATCCATTTTATCTGGCATTAAAGTTGGGCCAAATGCAATGGTAATAGATTGACTAAGGACAGGATCATGTCACACTCTTAAGAGTGGTAATGCTCTGCCATTGAGTTGGGTTTAGAGAGAGAATTGCCTTACTGGTGGTGAACATTGGTTCCGTCCACCAAAGCACTGCTGCTGCTCTTCATCCATTGGCTCTTTGAAAGGTCCCATTGAAACTACTTACATCTCCTGCTTGTGTATTGCTCTGCCATTAAGCTGAATGTATGTATTTTTGTAGCCTAATTTGAGATTGTTTTTGTCTGTTTTGGTTTGCAGTTGTAACACTGCGTTAAATGTCTTATTATGTAAGCCATCTATTTATATTGTCTTGAATAGAAATATGTGGTTTGAGGGAGCTGATAAATATAATTTTAATTTCACTGTATAGTGAAGTGAATTATAATAATTTTGCCTCAAATATTTCATACCTATAAGTAAAAACTAAGGATCAAAAAATGTGAAAGAAAACCAGATACCTTTAAAACCATTTGAAAATACCATTATATTTTATAGGTAAAAAGGTAAAGGTATCCCCTGTGCAAGCACTGAGTCATGTCTGACCCTTGGGGTGACGCCCTCTAGCGTTTTCATGGCAGACTCAATATGGGGTGGTTTGCCAGTGCCTTCCCCAGTCATTACCGTTTACCCCCCAGCAGCAAGCTGGGTACTCATTTTACCGACCTCGGAAGGATGGAAGGCTGAGTTAACCTTGAGCCGGCTGCTGGGATCGAACTCCCAACCTCATGGGCAGACAGCTTCAAACAGCATTTCTGCTGCCTTACCACTCTGCGCCACAAGAGGCTCTTATTATATTTTATAGGAACTTGATAATGCAAAATAGGAAATGTAGCTTTAGAAATTTTGCATTTGCCTCCAGATATTTTTTAGCTTTGAAATTTTTTAGTATTTCTAATCTATTGATTCTGAGCCATCATAGGCATGGCTGCTAGCTCTTTGGGGAGAGGAGGGGGGGTTTGGATGGTAGTTTCCTTACATATTTCACTATATGACTTTGATCCCAATTTCTAGATTGAAATCTGGACCCAAACGTCTATTACAGTAATCTGTGATGAAGAGAGCCATTTGATGGTTGTGGGCTGAAAGTTTTATTTAGAACCTCAGTTTTCTTGCAACAACTAGGAAAAATTTCAGAGTACTGGGCCACTTCATGGTAACACAAGCTGCCATAGGCCTCCATTTTGCAAATAGCTGAATTAAACTGCAAGTATGGCATAAAGGTTAGAGTATTAGACTATGAGTCCTCTTTGCCTTGAAAGTTTGCCGGGTGTCCCTGGACCAACCACTCTTGTTCAGCTTCAGGATAAAATGGAGGAGGGGAGAATGTTTTAAGCTGCTTTCTGTCCCCAGTGCAGAGAAAAGTAAGGTATAAATACTAGAAAAATACTGTGTTCTGAAATTCTGACACATATTTAGGTGAGCTTTTTCTTTTGGCACTCATACAGCCACGATGCAGTGTGATGGTTATAAGAAAATCAATCTAGGGTTTGATCTGTAATGCTAGAATTTGATCAAAAACCTTCAAGGATCCTGCTCAGTTTTTCTATAGTCTGATAAATATTTCAGCCTCAATCCCCTTAACAGTTTTAGCTCTCTAATGTGGCATCCACACCTGACTAGAACGATGGATGAACTCTTTGTAAATGGCCATGTCTAATCTTGAGAATGGGATAATCTTGAGAACTTCACTGTACCAAGGTTGATGTTACAACTTGTGAAGTTACAGTGTTTCCTATGTGAATTCTGTGATCTAATTCTGCCCGATTGTGGAAAATGTTTCATTGTAAATATGCTTTTATGAAGCCACCAGTGTGAAATTCCTTCATGTACATTGTAGTTGTTAAAGAAAAAGCTGTTTAAAGCTATGAATAAAAATGTATTTTTAAATAAGCACTGTATGTTTTGCTTGTTGTTTATCAAAAACATAAGAGGCTGCTTCTGATATTCTCAACTAATATATGGATGCAGAGCTATGAAAAAAAATCCCCTTGTCCTATTTGTAGTAGGTGCACCTGTATAATATGTTCAAAGAACCTTTACAGTAGAAACAGGGATGCAGGCATGTATTGTAAAGGGACATGTGCCATTTTCTTTTTTTGCTCATGACCTCCAGATTCAATTCAAAGCATATCCATACCAGAGTTAAATATATAAGGCGGGAGTTTGCCTAAAGGCATATTCAGAAGGTTCTCATTGAGTGGTTCTTTTCATCCATCTTCGACTGCTCTGCAGTGCTGCAGGTTTTCAGTTAAGTCACTGGTTAAAGAGAGATGAATTCTCTCCAGATAATCTGCACATTTGCCTTTTGATGAAGGGGGCATTTTTGTTGTTTTGGGGGAGGGAGGAGAAAGAATGCACTTCTCTTTCTTCAAAATACTTCCCATGCTCCCTGTGGAGTGCTGCTGAGTAATCATGGGTATGTACACTGGAGTTGGGAGTGAATTTTGGGAAATTTGGGTTCATTGTTGTTGTTATATGCGAAGTCGTGTCCGACCCATCGCGAGCCCATGGACAATGATCCTCCAGGCCTTCCTGTCCTCTACCATTCCCCGGAGTCCATTTAAGTTTGCACCTACTGCTTCAGTGACTCCATCCAGCCACCTCATTCTCTGTCGTCCCCTTCTTCTTTTGCCCTCGATCGCTCCCAGCATTAGGCTCTTCTCCAGGGAGTCCTTCCTTCTCATGAGGTGGCCAAAGTATTTGAGTTTCATCTTCAGGATCTGGCCTTCTAAAGAGCAGTCAGGGTTGATCTCCTCTAGGACTGACCGGTTTGTTCGCCTTGCAGTCCAAGGGACTTGCAAGAGTCTTCTCCAGCACCAGAGTTCAAAAGCCTCAATTCTTTGACGCTCAGCCTTCCTTATGGTCCAACTTTCGCAGCCATACATTGCAACTGGGAATACCATAGCCTTGACTAAACGCACTTTTGTTGGCAGGGTGATGTCTCTGCTTTTTAGGATGCTGTCTAGAT
Organism: Paroedura picta; assembly: GCF_049243985.1. Classification (NCBI taxonomy): domain Eukaryota; kingdom Metazoa; phylum Chordata; class Lepidosauria; order Squamata; family Gekkonidae; genus Paroedura; species Paroedura picta. Next base: position 59,195,517 of record NC_135369.1, on the reverse strand, counting down.
TTGCCATAGCTTTCCTCCCCAGGAGCAAGCGTCTTTTAATTTCTTTGCTGCAGTCCCCATCTGCAGTGATCTTGGAGCCCAGGAAAATAAAATCTGTCACTATCTCCATTTCTTCCCCATCTATTTGCCATGAATTGAGAGGGCCGGATGCCATGATCTTTGTTTTCTTGATGTTGAGTTTCAAGCCAACTTTTGCACTCTCCTCCTTCACCCGCATCAACAGGCTCTTTAGTTCCTCTTCACTTTCTGCCATTAGAGTGGTGTCATCTGCATATCTGAGGTTGTTGATATTTCTTCCTGCAATCTTGATCCCAATTTGTGACTCCTCTAATCCCGCATTTCTCATGATGTGCTCTGCATACAAGTTAAATAGGCAAGGCGACAGTATACAGCCTTGCCGAACTCCTTTCTCAATTTTGAACCAGTCAGTGATTCCATGTTCAGTTCTCACTGTTGCTTCTTGACCTGCATATAAATTTCTCAAGAGACAAATAAGATGCTCTGGTATTCCCATCTCTTTAAGAACTTGCCACAATTTGTTGTGCTCAACACAATCAAAGGCTTTAGCATAGTCAATGAAGCAGAAGTAGACGTTCTTCTGGTACTCCCTAGCTTTCTCCATGATCCAGCGTATGTTGGCAATTTGATCTCTAGTTCCTCTGCCTCTTCGAAATCCTGCCTGTACTTCTGGAAGTTCCCGGTCCACATGCTGGAGCCTAGCTTGTAGGATTTTGAGCATAACTTTGCTAGCATGAGAAATTAGTGCAATGGTGCGGTAGTTTGAACATTCTTTGGCATTGCCCTTCTTTGGGATTGGAATGTAAACTGACCTTTTCCAATCCTGTGGCCATTGTTGAGTTTTCCAAATTTGCTGGCATATTGAGTGTAGCACTTTTACTGCATCGTCCTTTAAGATTTTGAATAGTTCAACTGGAATGCTGTCACCACCACTAGCTTTATTGTTGCTCAAACTTCCTAAGGCCCATTTGACTTCACATTCCAGGATGTCTGGCTCCAGGTCAGTAACTACCCCACTGTGGTCATCAGGGATGTTGAGCTCGCTCTTGTATAGTTGTTCTGTATAATTTTGCCACCTTTGTTTAATCTCTTCTGCTTCTGTGAGGTCCCTACCATTTTGGTCCCTTATCATACCCAACTTTGCATGAAACGTTCTCTTCATATCTCCAATTTTCTTGAAAAGATCTCTGGTCCTCCCCATTCTATTGTTTTTTCTATTTGTTTGCACTGTTCATTTAAGAAGGCATTCTTATCTCTTCTAGCTTTTCTCTGGAATTCTGCATTCAATTGGGTGTATCTTTTTCTTTCTCCCTTGCCTTTCACTTCCCTTCTCTCCTTAGCTATTTGTAAAGCTTCCTCAGACAGCCATTTTGATTTCTTGCTTTTCTTTTTCTTTGGGATGGTTTTAGTTGCTACCTCTTGTACAATGTTGCAAACCTCAGTCCATAGTTCTTCAGGCACTCTGTCTATCAGATCTAATTCCTTAAATCTATTTGTCACCTCTACTGTGTATTCGTCAGGGGTATGATTTAGTTCATACCTGAGTGGCCTAGTGCTTTTCCCTACTTTCTTCAATTTAAGCCTAAGTTTTGCAACAAGAAGCTCATGATCTGAACCACAATCAGCTCCTGGTCTTGTTTTTATTGACTGGATAGAACTTTTCCATCTTTGGCTGCAGAGCACATAGTCAATCTGATTTCTGTGTTGACCGTCTGGTGATGTCCATGTGTAGAGTCGTCTCTTGGGTTGTTGGAAAAGAGTGTTTGCTATGACCATTGTATTCTCTTGACAAAATTCTACCAGCCTGTGCCCTGCTTCATTTTGTACTCTAAGGCCAAACTTGCCTGTTATCCCGGTTATCTTTTGGCTTCCTACTTTAGCATTCCAATCCCCCATGATGATAAGCACATCATTTTTTGGCGTTGCTTCTAGAAGGTGTTGTAGGGCTTCATAGAACTGATCAACTTCATCCTCTTCAGCAGCAGTGGTTGGGGCATAGACCTGGATCACTGTGATGTTGAATGGTTTGCCTTGGATTCGAACTGAGATCATTCTGTCATTTTGGGGATTGTATCCCAAGACTGCTTTTCCTACTCTCTTATTGATTATGAAGGCTACTCCATTTCTTCTGCGAGATTCTTGTCCACAGTAGTATACCTGATGGTCATCTGAATTAAATTCACCCATTCCTGTCCATTTTAGTTCACTGATTCCTAAAATGTCGATGTTCAGTCTTGTCATTTCTTGTTTGACCACGTCCAGCTTACCTTGATTCATGGATTGGGTTCATACGACTGGTTAAAAAGCTCACCAGGCGGCCTTGAATAAACCCAGCCAAATATGCATTGGAAGGTGAGCCTTAAAAGCTCATCAGTGCAAGGATGGGATATGTGACAAATAGGTTTGCCAACCTCCAGGTGCAGCACAGAATTACAGAACTGGTTCCTGGACTACAGAAATCAGGTCACCTAGATAAAATGTCAGCTTTGGGGGGTGGGCCTTGTGACTTTGCATCTCTGTTGAGCTCCCCCTTTCCCCCAGACGTCACCCTCTCCAGAAATTTCCTGTCCCAGGGTTGGCAGTTCTGGTAACAAATAAGTGCAGTACTCTGACACACTTGCCTAATGAACATGCCTTTTTAGGAGGACCTAATTTTAGAAAAACAAGGCCCCAGATTCTAAGTGCTTTTTTCATTTAAACCTTGCTGAAAGGTTTAAATGGTTGCAAAGGACAACCTCTTATTGGATGTTTCTCCCTGTCAATATCAGCTGTATCATAACAAAATCAAGTCCAAGCTTCAAACAATGTGCTGGTCTTCTGGTTGGTCCTGGGGCCACTCAGAGGAGCTGCCACAGTCATCGGGAAGCACTGAGGGAGGGGGATGACCCTCACCCCATTGAGGACCTATCAGAGGCTTCCCCCCCATGCAGTCTGCTTGCAGCCTTGCTGCTGCTATAGGCATAGAACAGCAGCAGCCTCTGCTATGGCAGCCTGCAATACTTGCTGGCCTCTCCATGGGGCAAGGAATGCCTGTAGCCTCTGCCATGGGTACCTACCCTTCTAGCCAGCCTCCCCATCTCTGCAAGGGGTGAAGAGTGCCAACAGCCTCCACCACATGGGCTCACCCTTCTGGCTGGCCTTCGTGCAGGGCAAGGAGCATGACCAGCCTCCGATGTGGCCACCTGCCACCAGAGCTGCTGGCGAGGTGATGCTCTGGCTTCCAGGTTCCATGGCAAGAGCTGGAGGGTTATGTGTGGGGGGGGAGGGGTACTGCCACTAGTTCCTAGCCTCTGTGGCAAGAGTTGTTGGGGTGGGGTGGGGCCTGCCGCTGGATTCCAGCCTTTCTCAGAGGCAACTGGCAGGGTGGGGTGGAGGCCTGCTGGCCTGCTTTTAAAGCATGCTTTGCCCCTAGCATACAATAAATATCCTTCTGATCTCTAGTGAAAGCTTTAGCCCTGTCTAGACTGGGAGATTATTTGGGTCACATTTTTTAAAAGACTTAGAACTTACTTTAAGATGTAAGGTTTAAGCAGCGATTTGCTGCGAACCATTTATCACACTTAGATTTCAGATTCTTTTGTTGGCTAATATTTGTTTCCTGCAGAATAATATTTATAATCAGAAGAGTGAGACCACCCATAATTCAGTGTTCCTGACAGTGTGAACCTAAGAACTAGGACTGGTAAAAGTAAGAAATGGTGAGCACCAACTTCAGACACTTGTATTTTTTCTACTTTATCAATTTAAACTTGCTGTCTTTTTAAAGTTGTATTTTATTTCTTGATGGTTTCTGCATTTAGAGGACAGATTTAGAGGGTTTCTTGTTATTACTATTGAACCAATTACTATGACTGGTGTTTGAGAGAATGCATTTATAATGCAGATCTCTGGGGAGAGGAACAAAGAATATTTCTGTGCATGCTGCATATAGAGATGCATTGTACCACCTCATGGGGACTTTACCAGAGAAAGCTGAGGAAATGCACGGAAGGAATTTTTTCCTTCACATCAGCAGTACCCCAAGACTGTTTACATTTATTAAGAATAATGAACTGAAGAAAGCAAAGAAAACATCAACAGGATGAAGACTAATTTTCACCCCTTCCCTTGGTGGTCATAGCCATTCAAGGTCAGACTAGTTACTGCTTGATGGAGCCAACTGATGCATGCTTAGATCTGCTGCTTTCTTCTTCAACATTAAACAGCAGCTGAGGAGGAACTAAATTTTAAGAAGAATCAGAAGAATCACACAGAGCTGGACCACAAAGGGCCATCTCATCCATCCCTCCACCTTCTCAGCACTCCTGACAGGCGCTCATCCAGTCTCCTCCTAAAAACTTCCAATGGAGACTCCATCACCCTCTGAGACAACATATTCCATCTATAAATAGCCCTCACTGTCATAAAATGTTTTCTAATATTTAAGTGGAACATTTCCCATTATTAATCCAATGTTCATAGTCCTTGTCTCTAAAGCTGCAATCAACAAGTTGGCCCCCTCTTCAATAGGTCTACTTTTCATGTAGTTCAACAAAGATATCACATCACCCCTTTCCCTCCTCTTCTCCAAGCTACACATACAAAACTCTCTCAACCTCTTCTGATAAGAGTTCAACGTATAGTTCCTTTACGTTCCATGTGAACTGCCCTAAGCCTCAGGGGAGGGCAGTATACAAATGTAATAAATGAACAACTAAAATAAAAATAAGGCATGGATTTCAACCTCTCCACCACTCTAGTTGCTCTTTTCTAGACATGCTCCAAATTAACAGTACCCTTTTACAACTGTGGTGTCCAGATCAGAGCAAAGGCATTAAGGAGGGCATTTCAGTCCTGTGGTCATCATTCCCCTGAAAGAAATTTCTTCCTGGAGCTGTTATTAGCCATTATTAGAGGGGGGAAAAGGTGGGTTCTCATATTATACTTAACTTTCCCCTTTACTAGTTCCAATAGCCATTCCTGCTGCTGATTTATATGGATGAAAAAGCATGTGAGGAAGGGTTAACATCTATCCTCCACCTGTGGCACTGATCTAAATTTCTCCCTCGATGGCCACTTTTTAATGTTAAAGAACACTCTGGGAAACTACTCACTTCAGATGCAAAGCCATTTGACAGCCACTAGAAGTAGATGGATAGGTGGGACTGGAGAGTCAACTCATGGGTAACTGTTGAACAAAATATGTTCACCTCTCAAATATGTTTGCAAAGAGGTTTGTGGCATGGATTCTTCTAGAACAGCATTCCAAGGCATAGCTTTACTGCAGAATAACATATAAGACAACAGCAAAAAAACAAAACAAAATTATTTCTGACAAATATTTAAGTCCTAGCTCTGCTGGTTAGTCAGCTGGGGATATTACCTGTGGCTTCTTCTAAGCCAAATCCATTTATCCATTTCTATACCAGAGTGGTTAAGAGTCTCTCTAATCTGAAGAATTGGCTTTCATTAACCACTCATCCCCATGCAGCCAGCTGGGTAACCTTGGGTTAGTCAAGTTCTGAGCTATCTCTGTTCTCTCCCAACTACCTCACAGGATGTCTGCTGTGGGGAGAGAAAGGGAAAGGTGTTTGTAAGCCACTTTGTGACTCCTTCAGGTAGTGAAAAGTGGGTCATAAAAAACCCATCTCTTCTTCCTCTTTTTCTAATTGCATTTACAAAAACGTCCATCTTTGTACATATTACATGCAAACTGAGTGAACAAGGAGTAGGCAAGCTAAACAGGACATCTGGGTAAGATCACAGTGAACAACAAGGAGTTGTTTCCTTGCAATTGTTTATGACAGCTCCAGTAAGTAAAAACTGAGTCAAGTGTGCTTTATTTATCATATAACGGGAATGGTGCTGGAATGCTGCTATATCCTCACAGATGCAATTAATTCCTTTGTTGATTTTCTGTGTTGATTTTCTATAGTCTGGTCGTCAGGACTAGACTTCTTACTACACTCAAGGAGAAAGGGAAGGGAAACATGAAGGAAGGAGAAAATGTATAATGATATACTATGTTTTTGTGCTTCAAATCCTGATTGAAATGTCTTTGTTGTCAGGGTTGTAAATTGTAAAACACATGGACTTCTTATGGTAGAAAAAGTAGGTTATAAAAACAAACTGTTTTCTTCTTCTGTGTCTCTGAGACCGTTTCCGCACTGGAGGCTTTGCTCCAGGCTGCGGCTGGAGTTTGAGTTGGGGGACAGGTTGCCCCAGCTCTTCCTGCTCCTGCAGGGGGGAGCATTTGATCTAGTGCACTTCATCTGCCCTGGAGTTGTGCTCCCGCATGGGAGCTGGGGCAGCAAAGTTCCCAGTACAGAAATGGTCAGCCTGTTTTTATGCCCACAATATTTGCTCAAACAGAAAAGTCACCCATGCCATTTCTTGCTGAACTTATCTGCATTGCAAACTTGTATTGGTTTTATATTAGTTACAAATCAAGGAGGGCATCCAAAATGACTTAAAACATTGTTTCTATCTTATCCTCACAACAACAACTCTGTGAGGAAGATTAGGCTGAGAGAAAATGTGACTGTCTGGGTCTAGTTCGCCCAGTTTTGTGGTTGTCCAAACAGAAGTTGCCAACATTCAAGTAGGGCCTCTGGTGCTTGTGGCATGCAATATACTCAGCCACAGTTAGCCTCATTAATCTCACTGCCAGATGCTTCCACAGTTATCTTGCTTTCCCAGTTTGCTCTCTGCAGGCAGACTCAAGCCCAATCTTATTTTTCTAGTTGTGACCAGCCTTCTAATCTTTCAGCTCACCTGGCACTTTTGTGTGGCTCTTGTAAAAATACTGAAGGCTCTCTGGTCTATGATTCTTACACAGAAGCACCATTCAGGGGGCCACTCTCAGTACTTCTCTCTCTCTGCAGCATTTTCACGAGCCCTCCCTTTGGTTGGTGTCTGTTGAAAGTCCTTTTAAAGGAGGCCCTGAACTAAATCTGCAGCCCAGTATTTTTAATAATGTTTTATAAAGGTAAAGGTAAAGGTATCCCCTGTGCAAGGGTCATGTCTGACCCTTGGGGTGACGCCCTCTAGCGTTTTCTTGGCAGACTCAATACGGGGTGGTTTGCCAGTGCCTTCCCCAGTCATTACCCCCCAGCAAGCTGGGTACTCATTTTACCGACCTCGGAAGGATGGAAGGCTGAGTCAACCTTGAGCCGGCTGCTGGGATTGAACTCCCAGCCTCATGGGCAAAGCTTTCAGACGGCTGCCTTACCACTCTGCGCCACAAGAGGCTCTTGTATATGTTCTATAGGTGTACTTAATTGTAATTTACTCATTGCTATTACATGGATATGCATGTGCATAGATATTGGTCTCCATGCACACAGCAGCATACTGATCAAAGTGGAAAACTGTCTAGGAAACTCACAGGTTTGCAACTGTTGCAAGGCAGTTGCATAAAGCAGTTGCAGAAACTGCAACAAGATATATCACTCAGGATATCAAATTCTGCACTCAAATCCAAATTCCACCCAGCAAGAACTGCTTAGGTTCAGATCCCCAAGTTCTGTCTTTCCTGTAGCTCTTGAGTGGAAGAAATGGGCAGCCTGTATGCCCAGGAGAGAAAATGCATGAATATTAAGGACAGAGGGTCAGGAAAAAAAACTGTAGTCACCTATGAGAAAAACAAGGAAACACAAGACCTGGAAAACCGAAATTTCAACAAGTGAAATCCACATATTTTCAGAACCAGAAGGAAAAATCTGAAGACCAAGGTGACTCTTGTTTGCCTGTTATGGTCCATAATCTGACTCCATTTGCTATAGTGGGATACTGGAATGCTTTTGAAAATGAAGAAATATATTGAGGTTTGCATTAAGTGATGTATTTGAGGGTTTTAAAAACTTGCGTATGTTTGTGTCTCTCTGTGACAACTGTTAGATTAGGACAGAGCCAATTGCACTTTGTTTCTGCTGAACAGCCTTTCCAAGGGTTTCCTGGGTTTCCAGGTTCAAATACAGTAGTTCTTGGAAAGGAAGTCTTGAACTGCCACCGTTTCACATCTCTCAATCAGTTTCAGATTGTGGCAGCAACTGACGTTGGCAAATGCTGTTATAGCTTTAATGCCCATAACATCACTTCATAAGGTAAAAGATTTCTAGGTTTTACAGCTTTGAACTCATTATTCCATCATATATGATACCTTTGTCTCAAGATTATTTACCTAAGTGATTATAAGAGCATATTGTGGCCAACCCATACATTTTTATAGAAAGTTACAAAATAACAACTCCCTCAACAGTCATTATATACCTAAAGAAAAATGATTTTACTATTCCACCTTTTCTACTTATTCAGTCTATTAATTAGGAACATTGGTGGCAATCATCCATTGGCTGTGGTGAGAATACGAAAAACACTGTTTAGGATATTGATTCCTCCCATTAAATCTTGTCAGGTGCAGCCCATGATGGTGTAGTGCCTTAAGGGGGAAATCATAGAATCATAGAATCATAGAGTTGGAAGGGGGCATACAGGCCATGCAGGATCAGCCCTAAGCATCCTAAAGCATCCAAGAAAAGTGTGTATCCAGCCTTTGCTTGAAGACTTCCAGTGAGGGGGCGCTCACCATCTCCTTAGGCAGCCTATTCCACTGCTGAACTACTCTGACTGTGAACATTTTTTTCCTCATATCTAGCCTATATCGTTGTACTTGAAGTTTAAACCAGCGGTCCGCAACCTTCCGGCTGCCGCGGACCGCTGCTCCGGAATGGGGGGAGAGGGCGGCCTGGGGGCCCGCGCATGCGCGGCAGCCCCAGCGCAAATGCGCATGTGTGGACTGCCGCGCACGCGCGTTTGCGCCCGGCAGGGGCGTAAACGCACGTGCACAGCAGTCCGCGCATGCTTGTTTGTGCCACCGCCATGCCGCGGCTCCCCCTCCCGGCCCCTCCGGGCCGCCAGCAAATCGGCCGCCAAAGTGTCCGATTAGCTTGCGGCTCGGCAAGCTTCTCTTCCCTCCTCTCCCGAAACAAGAAGCTTGCTGGGCCATGAGCTAATCGGCCGCTTTGGCGGCCGATTTGCTCGCAGCCTGGCGAGTTTCTCGCTTCGGGGGGGGGGGAGGGAAGAAGGAGCCACGGCCCGGTGCCAAGGCCTTCGTGGCCCAGCATCAGGCCGCAGCCCGCGGGTTGGGGACCACCAGTTTAAACCTATTACTGCGCGTCCTTTCCTCTGCAGCCAACGGAAACAGCATCCTGCCCTCCTCCAAGTGACAACCTTTCAAATACTTAAAGAGGGCTATCATGTCCCCTCTCAATCTCCTTTTCTCCAGGCTGAACATTCCCAAGTCCCTCAACCTATCTTCATAGGGCTTGGTCCCTTGGCCCCAGATCATCCACATCGCTCTCCTCTGTACCCTTTCAATTTTATCTACGTCCTTCTTGAAGTGAGGCCTCCAGAACTGCACACAGTACTCCAGGTGTGGTCTGACCAGTGCCGTATACAATGGGACTATGACATCTTGTGATTTTGATGTGTTGCCCCTGTTGATACAGCCCAAAATGGCATTCACCTTTTTTACCACTGCATCACACTGTCTGCTCATGTTTAGCTTACAATCCACAAGTACCCCAAGGTCTCGTTCACACACAGTGTTACCTAGAAGCGTATCCCCTATCCAGTAGGCATGCTTTTCATTTTTCTGACCCAGATGTAGAACTTTACACTTATCTTTATTAAATTGAATCTTGTTCTCATTTGCCCATTTTTTCATTGTGTTCAGATCTCGTTAAAAAGTACCGGGCCAAGCACCGAGCCCTGAGGTACCCCGCTACTCACCTCTCTCCAGTCTGATGAAACACCATTGACAACAACTCTTTGAGTGCGGTTCTCTAACCAATTCCCTATCCACCTGACTATCTGAAAATCCAGATTGCAGTCCTTCAACTTATCCATCAGAACATCATGGGGAACCCTGTCAAAAGCTTTACTAAAATCCAAGTAAATGACATCAACCGAATTTCCCCGATCCAGCAAACCTGTTACTTGGTCAAAAAAGGAAACTAGGTTGGTCTGGCAGGACCTGTTGGAGACAAATCCATGCTGACCTACCTGGATCAACAAATTGTCCTCCAGATGCTTGCAGATCACTCCCTTTAATATCTGCTCCATTATCTTTCCCATAACAGAGGTCAGACTCACTGGTCTGTAGTTTCCCGGATCATCCTTCCTCCCTTTTTTGAAGACTGGATTAACATTTGCTCTCTTCCACTCTTCCGGGACAACTCCAGTACTTAAAGAGGTCCCGAAGTAGTAGTTTCTCCTCCCATTAATTAACACACAGTTCCTGGTCCATCTGAAATGTCTGCTCCTTGCAAAGGACCTGGTTTAGGTCTCCATAGTTCTGTCTGCTTCTTGGACTGGCAACCCTAACAGCAAGCAAAATCCACTGCTTGAGGTAGACATCACCTCAGACACCAACGTGCTAACAGTGTAATCCTAGACAGAATCAACTCATTCTGAATCTGTAGAAGTCAATGGTTTAGATACTGTATGGCAAACTGTTTTTTTTAAATGTCTTGTAGCCTGACATAGTAAAGTGGAAAGAGTAGAAGAAGCCTTTATTGAAGCCTTTCTTTTCCTGATATGTTGGTTCAGAGCTGCTCCCTACAAGGTGCTGTTTTCTTCACAAGGAAAGAGATATGAGGATCACAAATCTTTTCTGCTGCAGGTATCAAAACAACAGGCAGACGAGTAGACAGAAGGTAATAGGGTTGTCAGGTCTGGGTTGGGAAATACCTGGAGATTTTGGGGATGGGGACTGAAGAGGGGAGGGTTTGGGCAGGGTAGGGACCTCATTAGGGCATAATGTCAACTCTTCTTTTCAAAGTAGCGATTTTCTCTATTTTTTTCTCTATTGTTTGGAGACCAGCAGTAATTCTGGGAGATCTCCAGTCACTACCCAGAGGCTGGCAATTCTAGAAGGGCAATGGAAGATGTAAAGCGTGTCAGGGCCTGGTCGGGGCAGGGATGACACCAAAGTTGTGTGGAAGTGGGAATTACCCCCCACTGGCATATGAATGCCAGCCTGGCCTTTTTGACCCGTGTGGAAAAGGTCAGAGAAACTCTTATCAGAGGCAGAGCTATTTTCACCTGCTCTGCTTTATGAACCAGTTTGTGGAATTTGTATCGGTGGAATTTGTATCTGTGGAATTTGTCTTTTGTGCGTCTGGGACCTTGTAAGATACTTTGAGTTCATGGAGGGTATAAATGTCCTAGATAAATATATAATAAATGGACAAGCCTATAAAGATGCAGGAATATGAGCAGAGCCTAAGCACTGCAGATCAGCTATGTGCACAATAACATTTTTAAAAGGCATCTTAGAATCTCCTCAAAATGCCAATAGGGATAAAATAGAAGCATTATTGATAAACTAGTAAGCAAGGCCGCTGTACATACAATACAGTGGGCGCTAGCGGGGCAGCGCGCGGCCGGCGAGTCGGCAGGCCGCCATGTCCCGCGTGGCGGCGGGCTGACGCGTCGGAGGCGCTTTGCGACTCTTGACGCATCAGGCCGCCGGCAAGGGAGCAACTGCAAGCCGCGCAATCGGAGAGGACCCCCCGCCTCTGTGTCTATGACCCCCCCCCGTGTCTTCATTTAGCTACACACAAGCTTTTGGTGGTGCCTGGCTCTTGACTTGCCCTTTTGAGTGTAACAAGTACAAGAGCCTTTTTCATCATGGCCCCAAACTGATAGAATGCTCTTTCTGAGGAGACTTGTGTCCTGCGGGACTTGACTGCATTCTGCAGGACACGTAAGACACACTTATTCCAACAGGCATCCCACTGATGTAATTTGGGGGGACTGTGCTAACAACACTGTGCATTGTTATGCCAAAGGCTGTATGTTGAAATTCAGTTGGATTTTATTGAAATTATGCTCTTATTATTGTTATTAAATTGTTATGTTGTTAGCTGCCCTGAGTTCCTATTCTGGTGGGTGAGGCAGGCTAAAAATATAATACATACATTCATACATCCTATAGTGTGGGGGCTTCTACAGGAGGGCAGTTGTTGATCTTACCCATTTGCAAGGTGGTACCTGCAGAAAGCCGTGTTCAGAGGAGCAAAGCTGTTGTGGCAGGGGTTAGAAGGAGGAGTGGCTCTGCAGATGCGAGGGTCCAAGGCCATGAGGGTGTTTCTGTATGTTGGCCAGTTCCTTGAATTGAGCCTGGTAACTAATGAGCAGCCAGTGAAATGACTCCAGAGTAGGTGTAGCAAGTGTGGGACTGTGAGATGCATGAGGTTCCCCCCCCCCACACACACTTTTGTGCTGGGCTCTGTGTGACCTAGGTGCTTTGCCACTGCCAGCAGCATACCCTCCACAGCTCCTGGGCTGTGTGGCCATCATTGGGCCCAGCATGACTTTTGGGTTGTGCCACTGTCAGTGACATGGGCCCTACAAGCCTCCCGGGCTGTGCTGCTATTGCTGGGCTCAGGGCAGTTTCCTGGTTCAGCTGCTACTGCCACTGCTCAATGCAGCTCTTAGGCTCTGAATGCAGTTGCCAGAAGTAACTGCGTTCTCTGCATTTGTGCAGACAGCACTACTTTAATGGGGGGGGGGGGGTTAACCTCTGTATATATTTTTTAACATTTCAGATTTTTCTGTAAAACCAGGGAATCTTCCAGGTTTGCTGAAAAGTCTGTTTAGGCTCCATGAGGCACTGATTTGCAGAGTTAGCTATCCACAAGTCACTAATAGTATATAGACAAATGGGAACCTGCAAGGAATTGCAGGATGCATCTCGCTTACCCCTTCCCCACTATGTTTTCTCTGTTATTTGAAAGCCCCTACAGACTCTCCCCCTTTCTAATTCCTTCTCCCCTTCCTACCCAAGAGCCAGCCTACATTTATCTGCCCCTTTGTTGTTAGGTTTCCTTCTTCTCCCAGCAGCCTCTACCTAAGAAAACTATGGTCCATTTGTGTGTGAGCTTGCAAAGCAAGATGGGGATTCAGACCTTTGTCTCCCAAACCATACCCTGAAGTTCTAGCTGCTACACCATATTAATTTATATAAGGTGGCTGCTGTTGACAAGTAGTAAGCAGCCAGGCCAAGTTGTCATGCAAGTTGGGTTGTATCAAGTCACCCAGAGTTTACTTCCAGGTCTAGGGCTGTCAGCCACCAGGTGGGGATACCCTAGAATTCTTGCTCATTTCCAGGCTAAAGAGGTCAGTTCTTCTGGAGAAAATGACTGCGTTGGAGATAGATTCCATAGCATTATACTCCACTGAGGTCCATCCCCGTCCTAAATCCCACCTACTCTTGGTTCCACCCCAAAGCCTCCTGGTATTTCCCAATCCAGAGGTGGCAACCCTAGTCCTGGCCCTTTCCTGTGACTTTAAGTGACAGAACCAGTCCTGGAATACTGTAGTTCCCTTGCAACAGCCACTGGGGGAATCTGTTGCTTAAAGCTACAGACACTTCTTGTTATCATTTTAAAATTTCTTTAAAGATGTCTGGTGTATTTTCACACTTTCCTGCAAACCAAAGGCCCCTTTCAGGTTTGTAGAAAGACCCGTCTTGCCCATTCACAGCTCCAGTCACTAGATATCCAAAAACATCCCGACTTTGCTTGTAAAAGACAGGAGAATCTGGCTGATGCTGGTTTCCTCTCACTGCCACTGTCATTTTTATGGCATTAGATGTTGAAACTTTTTTGAAGGGCAAAGAAATTCTAATTCAAATTAGCATTCACATTTTAAATTCACATTTTTTAAAATGTGTGTTAGTTTGAATATTTGTTCTCATCCCATTTAAATCCCCAACACAGCAAGCAGGCTTTGTGTAGGGTTGGCAGGTGCCTTGAGAAGTGAATGACCAGTCCCTTTTGACTTAATGGGATGCTATTTACCTCCGTGCCATGAAAATCTCCTGCTCCCACTTCCACACATGAATCCTCCACTGAAGGGTTAGGACACTTGTCTCCAAGCCCCTTGGGGATTCCAAATGGCAGACAATTCCTAGCTAGTCGGTGATAAACAACACTTCATTTTGCTGTATAACTGTTAGAGAGTCATAGAATAGAGGGCAGCTGTGTTGGCCTTCAGTAGAACAGCTAGATTCAAGTTCAGGAACAACCTAGAAACAAACAACATTTTCACTCTACTAGACTAGAATTTGAGAGGTCCAGGTTCAAATCCCCTCTTTGCCATGAAAGCTTGTTGGACGATCTTGGGCCAGTTATGCATTCTTTGCCTAATGTTCACAAAGTTCTGGTGGGGATAAAATATTTCTGTTATATTTCATTTAAAATGCTTTTATTTCTACAGTTGCTTTTTTTTTTTAAAGAAATGATTTTACCACTGAACTCAGGAAATGGCAAAACTCAGATCACAGCTACAGGTGCCTGCAAAACAAACAAAGATATCATAAACAACAGTGTGATTCTGCTGAGGTAAATGGCACATGGGCAGGGATAGGGGTGGGTGGGAGAGAAAGCACAGCAGGAAAATGGTGAACAGAGTAATGGGGCTCACTCTATAGCCAGCTTGGTGTAGTAGTTAGGAGTGTGGAATTTGAGCCCCCACATGCACCCCCACATGCACCCAGTGATAAACCTGTTCTGGCTGAGCAGTGATATCAGGGGTCTCTCAGCCTCACCCACCTCACAGGGTGTCTGTTGTGGGGAGAGGAAAGGGAAGGAGATTGTAAGCCACTTTGAGACTCCTTCAGGTAGAGAAAAGCCGCATATAAGAACCAACTCTTCTTCATCTTCTTTATCTTCTTCTTCGTCATCTTCTTTTTCTATAAGTTTTCTGGTTGAAGATAACAGAAGCAGGGCAATTACTTAATCTAGAGAGGGAGTATTGCCAGAAGACCTTGAGATATGTCAGCTCCCCTTCTTTCTTTAAAATAACATGCTCTAGGTCTTTTGTTTTTTTCAATTGCTTCCTCTCTTTCTTTACTCAAAGGACCTCAGTCATTTCTCCTGTTATTCCCTTTGGCTATTTGATAGATATAACATTAGTATAAAAATCACTAGCAAGACGTGGTATAAAAATATATATTTTCTCATCACCTGCAGCACATATTTTGCATGCCGAATGACATCTCTGCCACCTGTCTGAATTTTGAGTAGCTGAGTTCTTTATTTGTATCTGCACACTGTTTACTTAGCATTTTAATTATTGTAATTCTGTGTTTATCATTACAATAAGCTGCTCTGATTACCTTTTGGTGTAGTGGTTAGGAGTGCAGACTAGTAATGGCACTGACAAAGCTGTTCTGACAGAGCAGTGATATCAGGACTCTCTCAGCCTCATCCAACTCACAGGGTGTCTGTTGTGGGGAGAGGAAAGGGAAGGCGACTGTAAGCCGCTTTGAGGAAAGCGGCATATAAGAACCAACTCTTCTTCTTCTTCACTGAATAAATGAATCAATAAAATGTACGTACACATGATGAAATGTCAACAAAATTTCTAAGTTCAGTTAGACATTTCCCTTAAGCTGTGCCTGGCCTATATGAACAGTAACTCACAATACTGAATGCAACATAGAATCATAGAATCATAGAGTGGGATGGATCTCCTGGGTCATTTAGTCCAACCCCCTGCACTATGCAGGACACTCACAACCCTATCACTCATCCACTGTAACCTGCCACCCCCTTGAATCTTCACAGGATCAGCCTCTCTGTCAGATGGATATCCAGCCTCTGTTTAAAAATTTCCAAAGATGGAGAACCCACCACCTACCGAGGAAGCCTGTTCCACTGAGGAACCACTCTAACTGTCAGAAACATCTTCCGGACGTTTAGATGGAATTTCTTTTTGAATTAATTTCATCCCATTGGTTCTGGTCTGTACCTCCAGGGCAAGAGAGAACAACTCTGCTCCATCCTCTATATGGCACCCTTTTAAATACTTGAAAATGGTTATCATATCACCTCTCAGTCGTCTCCTCTCTAGGCTAAACAGACCAAGCTAGATTCTTTTCACACATGCTACTGCCAAGGCAAGTCTCCCCCATCTTATATTGGTTTATTTGGTTTTTCCTACCTAAATGCAGAACTTTACATCTGTCCCTATTGAACTTCATTTTATTCAGTTTATCCCACTTCTCTAGCCTATCAAGCTCATCCTGTATTCTGTTGCTGTTTTCAGTTGTGTTTGCTACCCCTCCTTGTTTAGTATCACCTGCAATTTTAATAAGTATCCCCTCTAATCCCTCATCCAAATCATTTATAAATATGTTGAACAACACAGGGCAAGATAACACTGTATAGATGTCTACTGATGAATCTGTAAGGCAAGATCCATACCTTCCATTTGCTTAGTTGGTTCCCCCTCCAGAATCTTCTTTCAGTACTACAAACATGAAATTTCTGAACTCTCCAATTTTTTTTCTCTTCTCAAATCCAAGCCTCCATATCTTCCTACCATCTCCCTTCTCATAGCTTCTCCGTTCCCTGGTCTCGATCAGTCAGAAAAATATTTCAGATCTGACAAATAAATACAGAACTGAAGAAACTGAATCAAATGTGCTTTTGAAAGACTGCCTTTGTGCCATGAACCACAAAAGTGTTGCAAACATGATGAAATGCGTCCCTCTAGTGGACAACGACTATAATTCTAAAGGTATATCACAGCATGATGGAAGCTGGCAACTGTTACAGAGAGCATAAATAAGTTCATAGCCGACATTCCTCAATAGTCTGGGCTGCCACATTTCCAGGTAACACTTATGGTTTCTGCGGAACCAACAGAAACCTTCACCATCCTGCAGCCAGCTCTGAAGTTGCAGTCAGCTCTGTAGCCACCTCTGAGGAGAGTGTTTATGATTTGTTAGCATCAGAAACATGGAAGTTGAACAAGAACATTTATTTCCAGAGCCTTGTACGCCCTTAAAAATGGACATCTTTCTTCAATAGACACCTGGTGCAAAAAAAAAAAAAAAGAGCAGCTGTATGGATGCAAGGGTGGGCAATTTATGGTGGACAATTTAAGCAAAATGACTAATGTATATTTTTGCTTCTGGGTATTAATAGAACAGTAGAGTGAATCTGAGAACAATACACACCAGAGAGTGATGTTAGTTCAGCAGGAGAGAAAGCAGGAAGCTGTACTACTGTTTGCTCCCCATGCCCTCCCTGTGGCACTGCAGATTCCATGGACTGTCTCTGGCCTCATGAAGCATGTTACTGCGTGACATGATAGCCTTGTCCTCCTTCTGAGAGTGGAGGAAGGTGAGGCAGAAACTTTTTAATGAATACAAATAATTGCTATAGGTTTTACTGCTGATCCAGGGACATCATGTGAGACAGGATCAGAATTGGGCCTAGTAGTGTGTGTGACGATGCATGAAGTACTGCAGGCCCCCTGTATCAAATGAGGGAGCTCCTTGGCAAACTAATACCAGTGGCTCACCTCCTCAAAATAATTAAAGCATTATAAGAATAATATGAATCTTGAACACATAGATTCAAGTCCAGTAGCATCTTAGAGACCAACAAGGGTATGAGCTTTTGAGAATCAAAGCTACCATTTTCTGATAAGATTTAATTTTCAAATAGGGATGGGCATAAACCAGAAATTGCAGTTTACTTGAAGAAGAAGAAGAGTTCTTATATGCCACTTTTTCTCTACCCAAAGGAGGCTCAAAGCAGCTTACAGTCACCTTCCCATTCCTCTCCCCACAACAGACACCCTGTGAGGTTGATGAGGCTGAGACAATGATCCTCCAGGCCTTCCTGTCCTCTACCATTCCCCGGAGTCCATTTAAGTTTGCACCTACTGCTTCAGTGAATCCATCCAGCCACTTCATTCTCTGTCGTCTCCTTCTTCTTTTGCCCTCGATCGCTCCCAGCATTAGGCTCTTCTCCAGGGAGTCCTTCCTTCTCATGAGGTGGCCAAAGTATTTGAGTTTCATCTTCAGGATCTGGCCTTCTAAAGAGCAGTCAGGGCTGATCTCCTCTAGGACTGACCGGTTTGTTCGCCTTGCAGTCTAAGGGACTCGCAAGAGTCTTCTCCAGCACCAGAGTTCAAAAGCCTCAATTCTTTGACGCTCGGCCTTCCTTATGGTCCAACTTTCGCAGCCATACATTGCAACTGGGAATACCATAGCCTTGACTAAATGCACTTTTTTTGGCAGGGTGATGTCTCTGCTTTTTAGGATGCTGTCTAGATTTGCCATAGCTTTCCTCCCCAGGAGCAAGCATCTTTTAACTTCTTTGCTGCAGTTCCCATCTGCAGTGATCTTGGAGCCCAGGAAAATAAAATCTGTCACTATCTCCATTTCTTCCCCATCTATTTGCCAGGAATTGAGAGGGCCGGATGCCATGATCTTTGTTTTCTTGATGTTGAGTTTCAAGCCAACTTTTGCACTCTCCTCCTTCACCCACATCAACAGGCTCTTTAGTTCCTCTTCACTTTCTGCCATTAGAGTGGTATCATCTGCATATCTGAGGTTGTTGATATTTCTTCATGCAATCTTGATCCCAATTTGTGACTCCTCTAATCCCGCCTTTCTCATGATGTACTCCGCATACAAGTTAAATAGGCAAGGCGACAGTATACAGCCTTGCCGAACTCCTTTCTCAATTTTGAACCAATCAGTGATTCCATGTTCAGTTCTCACTGTTGCTTCTTGACCTGCATATAAGTTTCTCAAGAGACAGATAAGATGCTCTGGTATTCCCATCTCTTTAAGAACTTGCCACAATTTGTTGTGCTCCACACAATCAAAGGCTTTAGCATAGTCAATGAAGCAGAAGTAGACGTTCTTCTGGTACTCCCTAGCTTTCTCCATGATCCAGCGTATGTTGGCAATTTGATCTCTAGTTCCTCTGCCTCTTTGAAATCCTGCCTGTACTTCTGGAAGTTCTCGGTCCACATATTGCTGGAGCCTAGCTTGTAGGATCTTCTGTTAGCATGCCGTTAACTAATAACCTCGCTTTTTGTGTAGAGTATATGCTTGCAACCAAGTTAAAAAATATATTTCCACAGTCCATTCATCGTAGTGTTTCCATTAGGAAGTCCCAATAGACGTTGTCAAATGCCTTTTTCGCATCTAGAAACAAAAAGGCAATTCTAGTTCTTTGAATTCGAGCAAAGTCCATGTGTTCCCTATAAGTATAAGTATCTGCTTTGGGAACTTGATAGATCAAGGCTGTAATTATTTATGGGGTAAGCGTGAATAACTTTTCATAGGTATTAGACTAGATAGGCAAGACAAGGATGGAGCTGAACAACAAATGCTTATTAAACAGAATTAAACAAAATATAAAATATTTAAAAGGATAGGATATTGTGTGGAAATGTTTAAACATTTAAAGTGATCTAAATCTCAACTCTACCTCCCTAGCTTTCCCCATTGAGCCTCAGGTGACTTTAAGAAACCCAGAAAGCAGATTTGATTTCCCTTTATTCAAAAAGGATATCTCTGCTTACAAGGTTTCACTAGAACTTATTTCCATATTCGACTGGACAGTCAAGATATTGGTGAAGGCAAAACAACAGGTTTTATTTAACAGAAAAAATAGGTATTCAACAGAGTGTTATGTGTAGAATGTTTTTAGGTTAAATGGTAAAAATGACTTTCAGCTACAACCCAGCAGTTACAACCTTTCCCCCAAGAGATTGAATACTTTGTAATTGGGGTTAAACTATAGTAAAGGAAAAAAGTGGAGAAATGCTCCCCTTCCCCAGCAAATTTATTGCAGATTAGGAAATTTACCAGATTTGGTTTTCAAAATGCAGATTCCCTCAAAGAGGTAGGTTTCCCCTTTTATCTTACAATCTTTGGTTCTCAGAAACTGCCAAGGAATTTCTGGCTTTTACAGGGGTCCTTATTTATCATGTAAATATAAACTGTTTTCTCTAAAACTCCCCAAATCCTACCGAAAAGCCAAATAAAAAATCCTGATTTAGGTGAGAGTCTGGTGCACAGCCACAAAATAACATTGTCTGTGGGAGATGCTTCCTCCCTCTTCACACTCTCCCATCCAGCAGAGTTCTGTGCATGCTGTCACAAGGTTTGTGCATGCTGTCACAAGGTTTGGTTTAGAACTCTGGGGGAATGGCAGGATAATTTTGGAGATGGTTGCCATACCTTATTTTTCTGTTTTAATTTTCTTAGCTTTTTCTTCAGATTCCTTGGAAATCTAGAATTTTCTTAAATTTGTAGAAACACCTCACGTATTTCTTTGTGGCCTCAAAGTTTAGTTTTCTGGCTCACATTCTGGGGCCAAGTTCAAAATTAAATTTCAGCAGTGCGTGGAGTTGCGATAACTTACATAATAGAAAATCTTCCTAGAAAAGCTTTCAAGACCCTGGGGCTTTCCGCACCGGGATCCTTGTAGCAAATTGTTTGCTGAACGAAAAATCGCCATTTAAAATAGTGGAATTCGTCGTTATGCATACCTGACTTTGTAGTGTAATCCAGTTGCGTTTCCATCGTTTCCCACAAGCTTCTGGTCTCAGCAAAAATCACTAGAAAGGAAGCGCTATTGCCGAGCTCGTCCCGCCCCTGGCCGTCAAGCAGCCAATGGGCGGCTGTTAGCATACTCCCAAACAGCCCCTTTCCCTTTAAGAAAGGTTTTTTTAAAACACACACACACACACACACCCGTTGCAACGAATATGTGTTGATTCGTTGCAACGGAGAGACCCATCCAGCTGGCAGGTGTGTTTGAGCTGACGTTTCATCGTTGTCACGCTCCCCCCGAGTGGAAAAAAAAATCCCCCCCCCACAGGCCCAATTTTCGGCCGAAAACAGTGTAAAAAATAAAGGGAAAATACATCAGCAAACGGGCTTCTCTGTTGTTTGTGCTTAGTGACTGTAAAGAGCTCTGGGGAGGGACTGCAGCCGGGGAAGCCTCACTGGGTAAACGAAGGCTTGCTGGTGATTTGATCTCCGCTTGCTCGGAGAAAAAAAAATGGTGATCGCTTTGCCGGAAGATCAGAGGAGAGAGCCAGGGGGAGGGACTTTGTAGAAACCATAACAATGGTAATGCACAGAACTTTCCCGCTAGTGTTGCAGATTGGTTGCAGGAGTGTAGCGCTTTCCGGAGGGTGAATCCACTTTTGGGGATTTCCCTGAAAGCGCTACAAGGAAGCGCTTTTTGCGGATCGGTTTCAGGTGTGTGGCAGATTGTCAACGACGTTGTGTATAATGGCAAAACTGTAGTGATTTCAATTGGCAACCATTGTGCGATTTTGAAGGAGTGCGGAAAGCCCCCCTATATCTACTTGTGCTTCGTTGAAGAACAAAGGCTTACCTGATATTGAATAGGTTACGGAAAAGTGATTGATAAATATTTTAAACTATCATGTCAATAGTTTTGGATTGTATAACGTTACAGACAGTTAGGTCATCCCCAATGAAATAAATTGGCATGCCACCCACATTATGATTTTAATAGTTATACAATATACCTTATGATGATTTTCTATTTATCCAGAAAACCATATTAAAATATTTGAGGCAGATGGTGCATGTACCATGGGTCATGGAAAATTCACCATAATAGTAGTCTAAACAAATCCCATCCCACTTAGGTGAAACTAAATAAAACTGGTGTTAATTCAAGTTTTCTATGAAAATGTGTTTTCAGTTTTTGTATGGCTCTTACAATCATCACTTCCCAAAGAGTAACACAAACAACTCTCCTCTTTAAAGAACAAATGAACAAAAAGGTCTACCTATCTCAGAGTACACAAAGAGGTGGTCTGCTAAAAATCTTTCTACCTCAGGCATAGTTTCCACTTGAAACACACCTTGGAGCCATATGTTCTCACATCTGCCTGACATTGTAAACAGTTGCCAGTTGTTAAAACATCTTCTTTGTATTTCTGTGAAGTAGCTTCAAAGACATGAGTCAATATGCATCTTTCTGAAAGACAAAAATACCCACAAATGCAAGTTTATTGAAACTGCCATATTCTTTGACCATGAAGCAGTGCAAGTATGCATTAAAATAATTTTATAACAAGAATAAAATATGTCATTTTTCATAATAGTATCCTTTTTGTGTGTTTCAGGTGTTTACAGTCCTTTTATATAATCAGGGAAATTATGGGCATTCCAATCAAGTTGTCTTTACACAATTAATTCTTACTGGGGAAATATTGCTGGGGCTTAAAAAAAATTCCCAGCAATCTTGTGTGTCTGATGAAATGTCACTGAATAGCAACTTGGAATGTTATAGGACTGACTCAAAGAAAAATGGAAATTGTCAAAAGAGAAATGGTCTGGTTGAACATTGACCTCCTTTGCATCAGTGAATTACATTGGACTGGAGATGGTTTCTTTCAATCAGAGGATTTCACCATCTACTATTCAGGACACAACTCCATAAGAAGGAATAGCGTGGCTTTCATTGCAAGCAAAACATTTTTTGAGCAGTGGAAAGTTTTTTGATGATCAATGATTGAATCATGGCAATTTGAATTTGTGCCAAACCAATAAATATCACAGCTGCCCAAGTATACGCTCTGACAACTGATGCAACAGAGGTGGAAATTGAAGACTTTTATACCTCCATTCAAGACACTTTAAAACAGAATAATAGGGTTGTTCTTTTGGACAACCCTTATTCATTCTTATACACCTTATATAGCAAAATAAATATACATAAAACTGACCCAGATATGGTATTAGTGTTCAGTGGAAGAATGTCACATCTGTATTTCACCTTAAGGGATGGTTCTATCAGAATGAGGACAGATAAAATTATTAGATTTTCATGTGGCCACAGAAAATATGCCATGTTAGTAATTTACAAACTTTAGTAGAATAAGGACACACATTTTGATTTAAACTTGTTCACATACCCTTAAGCTTTCCCCTCCCCCCATCACTGGCTGTCACCCCACTAGGCAAACCTGATCCTGTCAGATCTTGGAAGCTAAGCAGGGTCAGCCCTGATTAGCCCTTGGAAGGGTGATATCAAGGTCAAGAAGTGGGCGCAGGCAATGGCCAAACACTTGCTTGGCTGCCAGACAATCTTAGGGTCACCCGGGTACATTACATACATGCCATACAATAACTTAATACCACAGTAGATAGCTGTTTTGCAAAGTGCATGCATGAATGATTCTGTCCTCAAAGAGTACAATGAGATCCTTACCAATCACACTTCAAGTGTAATGTGTGCTTGGTCTGTGTATGATCTACAAGAATAGAACCACAGCTCAAAAGACCCTGACCCAAGAACATAGAATCATAGAATCATAGAGTTGGAAGGGACCTCATGGGTCATCTAGTCCAACCCCCTGCACTATGCAGGACACTCACATCCCTCTCGCTCATCTACTGTAACCTGCCACCCCTTTGCTTTCACAGAATCAGTCTCTCCGTCAGATGGCTATCCAGCCTCTGTTTAAAAATTTCCAGATATGGAGAACCCACCACCTCCCGAGGAAGCCTGTTCCACTGAGAAACCACTCTAACTGTCAGGATATAATTAGTCGGGGATTTTGCATCAGATATTTTAAGAAACACTGGTTTATAACTTTGGACTGGAAACACATTCAGAGCAGCTTGTAGAAAAAGAAATAGACCAGAGTCACACAAAACCTGAACTATCGGTATTCAGTTGGAAACCATAACTGGCTCTTCTTATCTGTGGACTTGGATTGGCATCTTTCAGTCTTTTCCCTGCAGGTTTGCATTGGACAACAGAGGGAAGACCTGCCCAGTTTTCCCTAGAAGTAGTTATGATGAATACATTAGGACTGAATATTCTTGTTACCATTCAGCCGACTAGAGGCTGCTGTTAAGTTATTCATTCCGAGTGAACAATCAGCACATTTTCTGGCTAGCACTCTGAACTGAAAACTAGGTGATAATAAGGAGTTCTCCCAGCTTCTTTCAATTAACACCAGCCCTGCTGGCCTGAGAGCCTAATCTTGTTACTGCAGGTCAAGTGATGTCACGTTACTGATACCTTAGCCATGGTCCATCATTAACTATTAAAAGTGGCATGTCATTTTGTTAACTATGAGTTTAATTGGCTTTCAACTAAATTAATATAACATTTTGAGTGGACCTTCTGTTGGTCCTCACATGGGAGATTATCCATAAGCACTCTCCTTTGCATTAGATCTTTGTCTTACCTTTGTTTACCTTTAGGATCTGACCATTCTGTACAATGTCTGACCTTTTGGATGCCATGTTCTTTGTGGATGAGATTATTGATTTCAAAATCATCTCTACTTGTAGAAGAAGAAGAGTTGGTTCTTATATGCTGCTTTTCTCTACCAGAAGGAGACTTTTTTGTTCCCACAATGGACACCCTGTGAGATGGGTGAGGCTGAGAGAGCCCTGATCTTACTGCTCGATCAGAACAACTTTATTTATTTATTTATTTATTTATTTATTTATTTATTTATTTATTTATATTTATATACCGCCCTCCCCGAAGGCTCAAGGCAGTTTACATTAAAACTAGTCAACGATACATGAAACAGTCTTCGTTAAAACATACAGTAATTAATAACAGTGGTTGTAACCATATAACAGAATAATGTAATAGTATAACAGTATAATAAAATAATATAACGATGGAACGGTGCAATACCACAACAGGTCCAGAGCGCTCTGGTGGAGTTCTGGGAGGAAGGGGGGGAGAGGGGGGGAGGGGGAGGAGCGGGGGGGAGCGGGGGCCCTTCATTCGCTGTTGGATGTGCCTGGTCTCAACCAAATGCCTGGCGGAGGAGCTCCTTTTTGCAGGCCCTGCGGAACTGTTTAAGCTCCGTCAGGGCCCTGATCTCCTCCGGGAGCTCGTTCCACCAGGTGGGGGCCAGGACAGAGAATGCTCTGGCCCTGGTCGAGACCAGGCAGACTTCTTTAGGGCCAGGGACCATTAGCCGGTTGGTGGCGGTGGAACGCAGAGCTCTTGTAGGGGCATAGGCAGGGAGGCGGTCCCTCAGGTACACTGGGCCCTGACCGTGAATGGCCTTGAAGGTAATTACCAGAACCTTTAGTCTGATCCGGAATTCAACTGGCAACCACTGCAGTTGGTGGAGAATGGGCCGGATGTGGGACCTCCACGGTGTTGCTGTGAGGATCCTGGCCGCTGCGTTTTGGACCAGCTGTAGTTTCCGGGTCAAGGCTAAGGGCAGGCCTGCGTAGAGCGAGTTACAGAAGTCCAGTCTAGAGGTGACCGTCACATGGATCACTGTAGCTAGGTGTTCCGGGGCCAGGTAGGGCGCTAGTAGTTTGGCTTGGCGGAGATGGTAAAATGCCAGCCGCGCTACCTTTGTGATCTGGGCTTCCATTGTAAGGGAAGTATCCAGAATCACGCCTAGGTTCCTGGCAGAGTCAGCTGTAGAGAGCTGTACTCTATCCAGGGCAGGCAGGCATGCTTCCTCGCATGGGCCCTTCCTACCCAGCCACAGGACCTCCGTCTTTGAAGGATTGAGTTTCAGACGACTCTGCTTCAGCCATCTTGTCACTGCTTCCAGGCAGCTGGCTAAAGCTTCTGGGGGGGGGGGGAGTCAGGGCGGCCATCCAGGAGGAAGAGCTGGGTGTCATCGGCATATTGATGACAACCCAGCCCAAACCTCCGTACCAGTTGTGCAAGAGGGCACATAAAGATATTGAATAGGACAGGAGAGAGGACCGCTCCTTGTGGGACTCCACAAGTAAGTTGACGACGGTCTGATGTTTTGTCTCCAATTGCAACCCTCTGTCCACGATCCCGGAGGAAGGAGATCAGCCATTGGAGGGCTGTCTCTCGTATTCCGGCATCGGTGAGGCGGCGAGCTAGAAGCTCATGATCGACTGTGTCGAACGCTGCTGAGAGGTCTAGTAATATCAGCAGTGCCGACCCGCCTCGGTCCAACTGGCGACGGAGGTCATCCGTCAGGGCAACTAGCGCTGTCTCTACCCCATGGCCAGGCCGGAAGCCTGACTGGGATGGGTCTAGGACCAAAGCTTCTTCCAGGTACTTTGTGAGTTGGTTTGCGACAGCCCTTTCAATCATCTTCCCCAGAAACGCTAAATGCGAGACGGGTCGATAGTTGTTGTGCTCTCACGGGTCTGTTTTTTTCAGCAGTGGGCGTACCACAGCCTCTTTCAGTCCCTCCGGGAATTCTCCCGTTGTGAGAGATAGATTGATTATCTCCCGGAGGGGGCCTTTATGTCCGCTGTTCTTAGGAGCCAGGATGGGCAAGGGTCTAGTGGGCATGTGGTCGGCTTCGCTGTTGCTAGTATCCTGTCCACTTCGGTCAGCGTGAGTCGTCTGAAGTTACTCAAGGTATTCTCCAAAGACGGCCAAGGGGCCTCTAGTTCACTTTCTGTATCTAAGGTTGGAGGGAGGTCATGGCGGAGTGTCGAGATTTTATCCGCAAAATGACTCGCGAATGCCTCACAGCTGATATCCAATTTGCTACTGTTTTGTTGCCCTTCAGCCAGGGCAGTAAGAGACCGAACTACCTTAAACAATTGAGCCGGGCATGAGTCTGCGGATGCGATGGTAGCCGAGTAAAAATTGTGTTTCACTGACTTCACCACCATCTCATAGGCCTTCATCTGCATTCTATAAGATGTTCTTGAGGCTTCGTCACGAGTCTTCCTCCAAACTCGCTCTAGCCGTCTCAGTTCCCGTTTCTTGTTGCGAAGCTCCTCGGTGTACCAGGGGGCCCGCTTGAGACGGGGCCGGAGAGGGCGTCGGGGGGCTATCTCATTAATGGCAGCCAGCAGTCTGTCATGCCAGTCGCTGACCAGGCCATTGAGAGAAGTGCCAGGAGGCATTGGCTCCCGCAGAGCGTTCAGGAATCCAATCGGATCCATAAGTCTCCGTGGGCGAGCTAAAATTTGCTCGGCACCCAACTGAGGTGAGAGTGGTAGCCATAGCCGAGCCTTCAGGGCATAGTGGTCTGACCATGGCACGGCAGTTGCCGTGACCAGATCCACATTCAGACCTATGCCGAAAATAAGATCCAGGGTGTGACCTGCTTGGTGAGTGGGGCGAACAACAAACTGCGAGAGCCCTAGTGTCGCCATGGTTGACACTAGGTCCTGCCCAGTTCTAGAGGACGGCAGCTCAGCATGGAGGTCCCCCAGGACTAATAGACTGGGAAACTGTAGCGTCCAGGCCATCACCACCTCTAGCAGGGCAGGCAGGGCATCTGGTGGTGCATTGGGCACGTGGTACACTAACCAGATGGCCACGTTCTCGGTTGATCCCCATCCGAGGCCGACACATTCAATGCCTGGTATTGAAGGTGCAGGAAGGGCCCTGAAGGAGAAAGCCTCTCGGGTCAGGATTGCCACCCCTCCTCCCCACCCTGCTGTCTCAGACTGGTGGAGGACAGAGAACCCGGCAGGGGCTAGGTCTTTGAGGGTGACTGTTTCACCTTTCCTGGTCCAGGTTTCCGTCACGAACGCCAGGTCCACTCTTTGCAAAATAGTTTTGCAGGGTAGAGGTTTTGTTGTTTATTTATCAGTGCTGTGGCGAGCCCAAGGTCACCCAGATGGTTTAAATCCAGTTTACCAGAGTAGAAGTCCGTGCTCCTGACCACTACACAAAACTTTCTTGTGAGTATTGAGTATTATATCCAGATTCATTAAGCACTTTTATTATTTACCCACTGACTACTATAGCTTTTTGTGTGTGCACCTTAATAAATATAAAATAATTTAAAAAATCTTTAACATATTACAGGAACCACCAACCCACTGCCTTGCTTGGTTATAGTTATACAAAGCCTTTTTGTTTTGGGGTCCCGTATCCCAGGCTTGGGTTGAGACACACTGCTTTATTCCCAGACAATCCTGAGGGGTTGCCCCCGGAATACGTGGGTGCTGGGACAGACTCAAGGGTGGTGGCAAACTTCCAGAGGGAGTGTTGGGATAGCCTGACTCCCTGTTTTGTAACTGTGAACTCTTGGCAGAAGTACTGGGAGACAGTGGAATGGGGTGACGAGCGACTTTCCACCTTGGGGCTGTTCTCCCAAATACTACACATGCACACACACCTTTTCCAGACTTCCTCTGTCAAGTATGTGTACATGAACAGAATAATGGGAAAAAATGACTGGGGAGAAAGTTGGTATAGAATGAAAGGGGTTTTCCTGTCTTTGAGAGCTCTCCCTCATTGAATAGTCTGCCCAAACCAGCATACTTAGTAGCACTGCTTGATTTCATAACCAATATTTAGTCATATTCCTGCCCAACATAATTCTTTGATTTACTGCAAACATGAAACACAACAGTAACATACAGATTGTATTCTAATGGTATTCATTTTTGAGGTACTGTACAGAAATGACATTAAAAGCACTGAATGAGATCACCCAACAAAATAATGAGCAAAAATGGTTGTTATTTTTAATGACATGGTTGAACCCATGAACCTGTGCCAGGCACTGACAATGCCCTGCCACTGTGCTCTTTCAACATTTATTTTATGTACCCTCAACAGGAGACAAAAGCAATTTATACAATTATGTAAAAGGTTTACACAATTGGTCCTGACAGGCAAGGATAATTCCAGAAAGAGCCCTGTGAAATACCTCAAGCACAGTTTTTTCAAAGGCTTGACCTAATGAGCCTGAGGGATACAATAACTCCCTAGAAATGTTCTACCCGAAGGGGATCTAGGCTATGGTTAAAGAAATAATACAAACATCATTATAGCTTCAACCATAAACTGGTCATCCGGTACCCTTGCAGCCAATCAGAAGGCTGTATACATGTTCCCTAGTTCAGAACTTGCTCTCAATGCCAACTCCAAGCTTATTATAAAGTATAATGATGTCTGTGTATTTCAAAGCATACAAATCATGCTCTCAATTACTTTTCAAGCCTCTCCTTTTCTTCTCATCTTTTCCTCTAGAATTTCTATTTCCCTTCACAGTAGAAATTGTGATGGAGGTTCAAGGTGGCATTAGTAATTTAGAACAAAACCACTAGAGTTTTTTTTTATTTGACTGTTGTCATTTTTTTAGGAACCAGAAAGCACATTTGATTTGTATGGATGAAGTTGTCCTGGGTATAAAATCAGTGGCATGGACACTAAGGGTGCCAGCAAATCTGCCTCCTTGCACATCAATCTTTGGAGGTGGTGGGGGAAAGTCATATAACTCACTCTCTTCATTAGACTATACTTTTTTCTGCCTTGACTTTTTTTTTTTTGCAGTTCAGCGATGCTTTCCCTTAGCACTCTACTCTCTTAGAGGCAGCTGAGCATTGTTTAGAAAACAATGGCCATCCAGATCGTCCTGTCAAGAGATTCAGATTCAGAATCAAAATCACACAGGAATGGAAAAGACCACAGAAGGCCATCCAGTTCAGCCCACCACCTTCTTGGGGATTTAAAACACACACACTGGCTTGGGGATTTAAAAAAACAAACCAACTTCCCACTCTCCAAGGCAGTGTATTCCATCTAAGAACAATCCTCCTCATCAGAAAATTCTGACAAGCCCATTCTTGGGAATGTCAAAATGTAAGTCTCTGCATCTGTTCTGACATGGTGTCTGTTTTTCAGGGTAACAAAATGGCTTTTCATGCCTACTTTGTACCTTGATCTGCTTCTTGAAGGGTCAAAGGCAAACTATCTGGTTGATCTCTATGGTTACTGTCTGCTTCTGCCCACTCTACATTTGAAAAAAAAACCTGGATCAGGTATATAGTCCCTTAAAATGTTATCTTAGTTGAGTAGAAAACAAAGAAATTAACTGTCTATTAAAATGGTGCTGTCTTCCATCTGTCTGAAATTTTACAGACAGGATCTCTTGGGGAATGGGCAAGAAATATAATTATTATATAGGACTGTTAATTTATTGTGGTTTTAGATGTTATTACCCACTATGGGCTAGATATCAAATGGTTTATGCAAGAAAACATTACAAGTCCATTAATTAGTTTATGAAAAAATGGGTGTAAAAGGCAAAACAGTGTTACATATTGGGGTGGGGGGAGTGTTTATACCTTTAAAATATTAAATAGCTTTCTAGAAGGATGATAAAGAAAATATAAAGCAATGAGCAGCCCAAAGACCTTAAGTCCTTATTTCCTGTACCACTCATAAATTAAAGATTCCACTTTGAAAGTTCTTTTATCTGAGAAGCTTGTTAGTACCTGGCTTTGGAAGAGAAAATGACTCCAAGCAGTGGAGTAACTCTATACATTAATGATTCAGTAGACAAGAGTAGTATTAAGGCTGAATCATCTTGTCCCCTAAATATCTAAGGCCATGGATTTTGAAAGACATATATCCAGCCATTTTTAGAGATTGTTCCTTTAAAAACTCATTATTTTAATAATCTGAAAACCTTGATCTGAAAACCTTGCTAATTGGATAAGAAGAATCCATCTTCATTTCTGTATTTTTTTCTATATATATTTGAATATTTTTATTCATACATGATTGAATGACACTTCCTGTCCTTGCCTTATATTCTTCATCTTTAGAGGTAGAAAACTGTTTGTTGTTGTTAGGTGCGAAGTCGTGTCCGACCCATCGCGACCCCATGGACAAAGATCCTCCAGGCCTTCCTGTCCTCTACCATTCCCCGGAGTCCATTTAAGTTTGCAACTACTGCTTCAGTGACTCCATCCAGCCACCCCATTCTCTGTTGTCCCCTTCTTCTTTTGCTCTCGATCGCTCCCAGCATTAGGCTCTTCTCCAGGGAGTCCTTCCTTCTCATGAGGTGGCCAAAGTATTTGAGTTTCATCTTCAGGATCTGGCCTTCTAAGGAGCAGTCAGGGCTGATCTCCTCTAGGACTGACCGGTTTGTTTGCCTTGCAGTCCAAGGGACTCACAAGAGTCTTCTCCGGCAGCAGAGTTCAAAAGCCTCAATTCTTTGATGCTCGGCCTTCCTTATGGTCCAACTTTCGCAGCCATACATTGCAACTGGGAATACCATAGCCTTGACTAAACACACTTTTGTTGGCAGGTTGATGTCTCTGCTTTTTAGGATGTTGTGTATATTTTCCATAGCTTTTCTCCCCAGGAACAAGCGTCTTTTAATTTCTTTGTTGCAGTCCCCATCTGCAGTGATCTTGGAGCCCAGGAAAATAAAATCTGTCACTATCTCCATTTCTTCCCCATCTATTTGCCAGGAATTGAAAGGGCCAGATGCTATGATCTTTGTTTTCTTGATGTTGAGTTTCAAGCCAGCTTTTGCACTCTCCTCCTTCACCCGCATCAACAGGCTCTGTAGTTCCTCTTCACTTTCTGCCATTAGAGTGGTATCATCTGCATATCTAAGGTTGTTGATATTTCTCCCTGCAATCTTGATCCCAATTTGTGACTCCTCTAATCCCGCCTTTTTCATGATGTGCTCCGCATACAAGTTAAGTAGGCAAGGCGACAATATACAGCCTTGCCGAACTCCTTTCTCAATTTTGAACCAATCAGTGATTCCATGTTCAGTTCTCACTGTTGCTTCTTGACCTGCATATAAGTTTCTCAAGAGACAAATAAAATGCTCTGGTATTCCCATCTCTATAAGAACTTGCCACAATTTGGGGTGTGGCTAAAGATGTCGTCCTGAGAGGGTGGCAGGGCATCTGCTCTGCTATCTCTGAAGCCTGACAGGGGTCAATTGTGCAAGCAATTGGCAGAAAAGAGGAGGGGTACGCAAACCCCACCTCACCTTTCTACCCAGGAAGTTCTTGGGGCCGTCTCCAATCCCTTAGGGAGTATATCTCCCTGGATTATAGGCTGTCAGCGTTCCAGGTCCAGAGGACGACTGCCATTTTCTACCTCGGACTTTCTTTTCTTTCTTTAATCTTAAAGTATCTGCTTCAACCCTACATGATGATTTACCACAAATGAACGCTTTGAACTGAGGGGAGGACTTCGGCTGAGTTCCAAAACATCATTTACTGCAAGTATCTCTCGCTTTTTTTTTTCTCTCCGTCTCTCTTCCTGCATCAAAGCCCTTTGTTTCCCCCCTCCTCTTACTCTGCTCTGCCCGAAGCCACCTCGTTAAGAGGCAGGCTAATTCTCCTAACTAAGCAGAAGAAGGACTCAAATCAACTCGAATTAATTGGCAAAAGCTCTTATTGTAATTGTTTTGGTTCTCAGAGATAAGAGATAAGAGCAGTGAATGGGAAAATCTCACGAGAACTTTGTGCCAGTACGAGAATCCCTGCCTTAACTGGCTTCAATACGTCACATGCCTGTGCCGGAACATTAGAGGATAAAACAGAGGACCTCTACTGGCCACTTGTAAAATTGTTTGGGGCCGGGTTTTTTTTAAGTCAAAATCATGTCTATGTTAAAAAGATTGGCTCATCTAATAGAGATACAAACCCAAGATTACAAAGTATTTTTAGATGGATTGATCAAAAATATCTCCAAGGAGATCCAAGATGGCAAGGAAGAAGTCTTCAATAAGAATGATGGATCAATAACAGTGACTGATGACAGCTTTAAACAAGGTGGAAAACCAACAGCAGAAGAGAAATCTGAAACTTATATCTTCAAGGAGATCCAAGATGCCAAGGAAGACGTCTTTAACAGGAATAATGGATCAATAACAGTGGCTGATGACAGCTCTAAACAAGGTGGAAAACCAACAGTAGAAGAGAAATCTGAAATTCTGGAGACGGAAAATGGGATGCCGGAGTTCTGCAGCCCAGATAAGGACACCCTTTTTAAAAAGACATACAGCCATCTCAAAGCAACAGTGTACAAAAATCAATCAAAAGAAATATGGATCTGCAGTGAAAGTAACCGATTTAAAGGATCTCTCTGGGGAAAAAATTGTATTGATACTGGAGTCCAGGAGGTGCAACGGCCTCAAGATTTATCGATGCATATTCTGCGGGAAAGAGTACAACTGCACTTTCTACGCCAAAGGCCAATGGGACAGAATATAATTTTACGGGAACGACAAGATGTAGCAAGCCTCGAGATGAGACCCCCTTAAGAAGACCGAAAGCTCATATTGTTTTATGTTTAATGTTATACTGTATTCTATATTTCCATTTCTATGAAAAAGGGGAAGCAGTGTCTCTTTCTCTCTTGTTTTCTTTTTTGTTTTTGTCTCTTTTCTTTTATAGGCATATAGGTAATATAATCATTAGTGCTGAAAATGTAAAATGGGGTTCTCCCCCCTTATTTTTTCTTTCTTCTATTAGTAAATTGTCCTAGGACTAAAGCCTACACTGACTTGTAGAAAATGGTTAATGTTAAGCTTTCAACTTAAATTGGTGTATTGTTATAGGGCCAAAGCTCATATTGATCTGTAGAAAATGCAAAGCTCTCAACTTATACCTGTCAGGATGGCTCTTAGAATGGGTCAAGTATAAATGGTTTGTAGATGTATCTGTATTAAGGATAAGGAGAAATTATGAAATCCTTTTGTAATTTTTTTTTCTTTGTACATTTTTAAGGCAAAGCCCTACTTTCCTCTCCCTTCATCAGGGTATTGATACAGGGCCAAAACTTATACTGTGCTATAAGAAATGTTTAATGTTAAGCATCTAACTCAAACCTAGAAATATCTGCTAGGATAGCTCTTAGATTGTATCAAGCAGTTAATGTGAGGTCTACGATCTCTCAAGTAAGTTGATTAATAATAACTTTTCTTTTGTATATCTAAACAGGCCTTTTTTTTTTTTAAAATGTAGTGGAAATGTGGATGGCTCTTAGACTTATGGCTCTTAGAGTTTTGGGCAAAAGTTTATATCACTGTGGAGTCAATGTGGGGTCGTATATTCTCAAATGATGATTATATTTCTATCTTTATGAAAATAAAAAAAAATCATTATAAAAAAAAAAAAAAAAGAACTTGCCACAATTTGTTGTGCTCCACACAATCAAATGCTTTAGCATAGTCAATGAAGCAGAAGTAGATGTTCTTCTGGAACTCCCTAGCTTTCTCTATGATCCAGCGTATGTTGGCAATTTGATCTCTAGTTCCTCTGCCTCTTCGAAATCCTGCCTGTACTTCTGGAAGGTCCACATATTGCTGGAGCCTAGCTTGTAGGATTTTGAGCATAACTTTGCTAGCATGAGAAATGAGTGCAATGGTGTGGTAGTTTGAACATTCTTTGGCATTGCCCTTCTTTGGGATTGGAATGTAAACTGTCCTTTTCTAATCCTCTGGCCATTGTTGAGTTTTCCAAATTTGCTGGCATATTGAGTGTAGCACTTTTAGAATCATAGAATCATAGAATCATAGAATCATAGAGTTGGAAGGGGCCATACAGGCCATCTAGTCCAACCCCCTGCTCAACGCAGGATTAACCCTAAGCATCCTAAAGCATCCAAGAAAAGTGTGTATCCAACCTTTGCTTGAAGATTTCCAGTGAGGGGGCGCTCACCACCTCCTTAGGCAGCCTATTCCACTGCTGAACTACTCTGACTGTGAAAAACTTTTTCCTGATATCTAGCCTATATCGTTGTACTTGAAGTTTAAACCCATTACTGCGTGTCCTTTCCTCTGCAGCCAGCAGAAACAGCATCCTGCCCTCCTCCAAGTGACAACCTTTCAAATACTTAAAGAGGGCTATCATGTCCCCTCTCAACCTCCTTTTCTCCAGGCTGAACATTCCCAAGTCCCTCAACCTATCTTCATAGGGCTTGGTCCCTTGGCCCCAGATCATCTTCGTCGCTCTCCTCTGTACCCTTTCAATTTTATCGATGTCCTTCTTGAAGTGAGGCCTCCAAAACTGCACACAGTACTCCAGGTGTGGTCTGACCAGTGCCGTATACAATGGAACTATGACATCTTGTGATTTTGATGTGATGCCTCTGTTGATACAGCCCAAAATGGCATTTGCCTTTTTTACCGCTGCATCACACTGCCTGCTCATGTTTAGTTTACAATCCACAAGTACCCCAAGGTCTCGTTCACACACAGTGTTACCTAGAAGCGTATCCCCCATCCAGTAGGCATGCTTTTCATTTTTCTGACCCAGATGCAGAACTTTACACTTATCTTTATTGAATTGCATCTTGTTCTCATTTGCCCATTTTTCCATTGTGTTCAGATCTCGTTGAACTCTGTCTCTATCTTCCGGAGTATTTGCCAGTCCTCCCAATTTGGTGTCATCTGCAAACTTGATGAGTAGTCCCTCCACCCCCTCATCTAGATCATTAATAAATATGTTAAAAAGTACCGGGCCGAGCACCGAACCCTGAGGTACCCCGCTACTCACCTCTCTCCAGTCTGATGAAACACCATTGACAACAACTCTTTGAGTGCGGTTCTCTAACCAATTCCCTATCCACTTAACTATCTGAAAATCCAGATTGCAGTCCTTCAACTTATCCATCAGAACATCATGGGGAACCTTGTCAAAAGCTTTACTAAAATCCAAGTAAATGACATCAACCAAATTTCCCCGATCCAGCAAACCTGTTACTTGGTCAAAAAAGGAAACTAGGTTGGTCTGGCAGGACCTGTTGGAGACAAATCCATGCTGACTTCCTTGGATCACCAAATTGTCCTCCAGATGTTTGCAGATCGCTCCCTTTAATATCTGCTCCATTATCTTCCCCACAACAGAGGTCAGACTCACTGGTCTGTAGTTTCCCGGGTCATCCTTCCTCCCTTTTTTGAAGATCGGAATAACGTTTGCTCTTTTCCAGTCCTCCGGGACATCTCCAGTCCTTAAAGAGGTTCCGAAGGTTTTTACTGCATTGTCTTTTAAGTTTTTGGATAGTTCAATGGAATGCTGTCATCACCACTAGCTTTATTGTTGCTCAGACTTCCTAAGGCCCATTTGACTTCACATTCCAGGATGTTTGGCTCCAGGTCAGTAACGACCCCATTTTGGTTATCAGGGATGTTAAGCTCGCTCTTGTATAGTTCTTCTGTATAATTTTGCCACCTTTTAAAAATCTCTTCTGCTTCTGTGAGGTCCCTACCATTTTTGTCCCTTATCATACCCATCTTTGCATGAAATGTTCTCTTCATATCTCCAATTTTCTTGAAAAGATCTCTGGTCATAGAATAATAGAATCATATAATCATAGAGTTGGAAGGGGCCATACAGGCCATCTAGTCCAACCTCCTGCTCAATGTATCAGCCCAAAGCCCAAAGCAGGATCAGCCCAAAGCATCCTAAAGCAATGGGTTCCTCCCCATTCTATTGTTTTCTTCTATTTGTTTGCACTGTTCATTTAAGAAAGTATTCTTATCTCTTCTAGCTTTTCTCTGGAATTCTGCATTCAATTGGGTGTATCTTTCTCTTTCTCCCTTGCCTTTCACTTCCCTTCTCTCCTTAGCTATTTGTAAAGCTTCCTCAGACAGCCATTTTGATTTCTTGCATTTCTTTTTCTTTGGGATGGTTTTAGTTGCTGCCTCTTGTACAATGTTGAGAACCTCCGTCCATAGTTCTTCAGGCACTCTGTCTATCAGAAAACCCAATGGACAGAAAACTTTACATTTTTTAAAATGAAAAAAGTGATGCTGGTTTCTAAAAAAATCATAGGGTCTTTCAGTCCTTAATAATAAATAGTCCTTAATAACAAACTATAGCTATAATCAACAAAAGCCATATTTTCCATTCAAATCTGCTATATTTTTGAATCTACCTTTATTACTGGATATTTTGTTATGATTCAATGCAATAATTACAAAGTTGCAATATTGATGTGATGCAAAACCCTTTGGTTATAGAAATATAAAGGGAGTGAATCACTTTCAAACCCATTGTTGAGTCTCTCCTGAGAAAAAAAACAACATATCATCAAAGCAAGAAAATAGTAGTGAAATAAGGGAAATACTTTAAAAATGGAGCATTCCTTATATCTTTTGGAGAAAGGATTTAATTAAGCATTCCCAACTTCAAAGTGAACATCTAAATGTGCAATATTGAAGCACTGGCTTTGAAAGAGATTTATAAAATAAAGAAATGTCAGGTATGTGGTTTAGGAAAATGACAATGCACAGCTAGCCAAAGGCAACTTTACTTCTTTCCCCCCATCAACATGGAGGAAAAGCTCAAACTATTTCAGACACTCAAAAAACAGGAAGGCAGCCTAGAAATGGTGAGGCAACCAAATACTTGATCCAGGATCAGCCCTTTATCCCCTGGAGAACATGTTTGATCTGGTCAAACCACTGATTACTCTGCAGTTCCCATGCATACTGAACATGCAATGAGAGCACATTTACCATTCCTTTGTGTTAGTTTAGTCCCGTGAATCCTTTTCCAGAAAGGAATTTTTCAGAACGATTAGCAGGAATGCCAGCAAAATAGCTAGCATTTTTCTAATGAATAAAAACAAGCCCTATTTTCTAAGGATGTTTATTTAAAGGCTACATTCCAAACAGAATCAATAGAAAGACTTGCTTGGAATAATTGAATAATAATAATTCTAAGCAAGAGAGAATTTGAACAGTGGCAGTAACACATAGGATATATAGAGAAGGCTGCAGAGAAAACCTTGCAATTTAAAGATCTTAAATGAAATGGTAGGATGAGAAAAAAGCAAAAAAGAATAATTTGTGCAAAAGCAAAGAATACAAACTTAATTCAAAACCACAGAATTCTGGTGTACAAGTCAACCCACAATTTAAGAATTGTACATGTAGAAGCTGGAAGGATGCCATTTTGAGAAGGAAGATGAACTGAAAGTCTCTAATGACAGCATTAGTGGTTCACAGTGAGGTGTCTGAACTCTCTGTCTCATTAGTTACCTGGGGCTACTTGTTTTGCTTTGATTAGTAACAACAACAACAACACACAACTTGGAGAGATTCAGTGGTGTCACAGATTGTGGTTGTAAGGTTCCTATACAACTCGAATTTACTGGCAGTTCTCTTGAAGATTTCAGTTCTTGTTAAGATAAATATGGCCTCTTTGGAAACCTGATCTTTGTCAAACCAATGTCTTTCTAATTAGGGAACTATCCGTGGTGCTGTAGACTTTGCTGCAGAGCATAACTTCTCATAACTCTTAACAGCCCGTCACCCTCCTGTTACCCCCTCTACTTAACATTTTGGTAAACCTTCCAAAACCCAATTAAAATCCTGGCTAAAATAGGTCACAAGAATAAATTTAAAAACAAACTCCAGAGTTACTTGCAAATCTGATGTGGAAGGCAGCCCCCCTAAATGGTAATTCAGTATCAGGTTTTATTTTCATTTTTCACTTGCAGTATTTGTATAGAGCCTTTAGTACAAAATTCAAAGTCAGTTTATGAATAAGGTTTTACAAGATACAAAAATCCACGTAAAGAACTAAGAAAACACCCATCCAAAAAGTACATATAAGCACATATTAATTGTTGATGTGAAGGACAATTTCCAGATGTATTGTACTTTAAGGCCCCCGGCCACATATACATGTTTCTTAGGGAGTACTTGTTGAATAGTGGACCAAATAAGAAACTAGTTTATTCTTGAGATAACATTTAGCAGTTCACCTTTAGAGATCAGACTTTTAGAAAATATGAAAGAGATACTTTTAGACTACTGCTATAACTGCAAGTCCTCAATTTTATCTCAGGTTTAAGGTATTGGTACCTACCCCTAAGCCCATTCATGGTCTGGGCCCTGCATATCTGAGAGACCGCCTTTCTATTTGCATCCCCTGAAGAGCATTCCACTCCACAAATACTAACAAGTTGGTGGTCCTTGGCCCTAAGTATGTCCGGTTTCAGCCAGGGCAAGGTGTTTTCTGTCCTGGCCCCCATCTGAGGAATGAGCTCCTGAAGCAGATCTGGGCCCTGTTGGAACAAGTGCTGTTCTGCAGGGCCTGCAAGATGGAGCTCTTCTTCCAGGTTTTGGTTGGGTCCAGTGAGACGAATGACATCTATTGGGACATCCCTATAAAAGACTCCCTCAGACTGCAATCTAGTTCTTGGTGAACTGCAGGCATACAAAACTGAGAATTTAGGTATGCATATTAATTTAAACTATGACAACTTGATTTTAAACTTAGTTTTAGTAGGTTTAACTATAAATTGCTGAAATGATGTACAGCATCCTGAGCTGGCTTTCTGGGAGGGCAGTCTAGAAATTAAATAAATACATTAGACAAATTTCTGCAGCATCCAGCATTGCAATCATGAGTTGGCCCAGTATTTGCAGTGTTTTAGATTATATTCCTAGATATCTATAAAATACAATTTTTCATATTTTAAATGTCCTACAGATAGTAAGAGAATGAAAACTGTGCTGAATTATTAAGGAAAGATGCAAAACCTTGTTGATTTCAAACCTTTCAGGCTGACATCAGGAACTAAGCAGTCTTGACATTCTATGCATAGATGCAGACAGTATAGACAAAAAGCCTGAGCATATGAAAGAAAGTAGCATGTTAGTGTTCATGGGGTCAAACTGCATGTCTGTGTTTACCACCCTTTTAACTTAAAAAAACTGAGCAACTATTCTGTGGTACATGTCAGTGACCTGTTCCTTATTGAAGGCAATGGAAACATAGCGTCTGAGTGCATAATTAAGAGTGTATTCCTATGCAGAATTTTACCTTTCTAAATCTATTGAAACCAATGGACTGAGAATGAAACACTTCTTAAGATTGCTGCCAGGATCTATTGCTGCCTTTCATCTCTTAGCCTCCATATCTTATATTAGTCATATTTTAGACTACTTATTCTTTAGTTGAGAAAACTAGTAAGTCTCTGCTCATGTTGACAGATTTTCCATGCCCTAACCAACATAGCCAATTGTTCCACGGTGGAACACTTTGATTTAAGGAATGTCCATAGGCCAATATCTTCAATATGTGGTTGAGAGAGGTCTACTTATATTGCACTCTGATTGAAAGAGGATCAGGCAATAACATTGGGCATCCAGAGGGACAAGCATGTCCCACAGTCACAATGACCGGATGGTGTCAACCAAGCGCTTGCTGACCCCATTCTCATCTTTTAATTGTTTGTGGTGTGTCCATCCAGATTAGAATGTAAAATCCTTGGGGTAGGAACCTGTCGAAATGATGCATTGCCTTGCACACCTATGACATGGGTAAATAATTAACAACAGCAACAGTAATTAATGTGCCTGGGCAGGCTCATCACTTGACATTGCTGCTAGCTAAGCTGTTACCACATGATGTACTTTAAAGGGTAATAAGCAACTAAACTGAAAGCCAAAGTGTGAAGAAGTGCATTAATGAAAATGAAGGACTTGCCAATTAAAATGGAAACAGTGTTTTGGATTTATCTTTTCTTTTTTAAAAATTGGAACTATCACCATATCCAGAAAGTACAGGCTAGATAACTTGTGATTATTATGATTAATCCTAATAAAATGGTAATCCTGCAAGAACAGAGATGCTATTACGGCACAGTAGATTATTATTTCTCTCTTTGTTTCTCAGCATGTTACAAGGAAGTCTAACAATGGAATATTCACACTGTTCTCCTGTCCCTTATAAGAGTCCACTATTTACCTGTATTAAGGGATGGGGAAGGAAGTGTTTTGTTGCAACTCTGTGGAATCTTCCTACATGTTACTAATATGATCTCACAGGGAAGGATCATAGTCAAAACATTTATTTATCTTGAAGTTATGCTCAAGGGCTAAAGTTGCAAATTTGGGAAATAATTGTAGAGAATAGCTGGTGGTTAAGTTATGGAGACCTGGAGTAGGATGATAATTTTTTTGCTACTTTATTCTAGGGATGCTGACAACTTTGCAGTCAACTCATTCAGAAGATGCCTTTTTGGTCAGCAGTGATCACTTATGAAGTTTTCCTTAGACCAGCTGATCTTGTCTTTGTACCCAGCTGAATCAACATGCCAAAGAGCTTTGTGGCAGTGCACAAACTGTGATGTTGTTCGTGTTTCATTTCTTTCTGCTATGTGGCCATTTTGTACCTGTACAGCAGGTGAAATTGATTTCTGCCAGGGTTATGGCTGTTTTGGTCAGGTACTTAAATGATCTTCTGGTGGCCCAGGATACAGGCAGAAGTTGCTTGATATGCCTGCACTTGTGAGACCTGCATCTGGGCCAAAGACCAACCAGGGAATCCATCAGGTCTCATATTTTCCCTACCAACACCTTTAGGGTCATGGACCATGGTATTCCTGGACTTTATCATGGAACTCCCAAAATCTGCAGCATATACCTGCATCTTGGTAGTGGTGGATCTAATCACCAAGATGAGCCATTTCATCCCATGTCAGGGGCTGTCCACTGCCAAGGAGATTGCTCAACTGTACTTTCAACATATTTTCTGGCTCCACAGTCTCCTGAAGTCTCCTGATATCTGACCACAGGACACAGTTTACCTCACTCTTCTGAAATAGATTGTACACCCTCCTTGGTACCAAGACAACTTGTTGGTCCTTTCCCTATTGGCTGAGTTTGCATATAACAATGCTGTGCATATGTGGACCCAACAGAACCCTTTCATGGCTAACTATGGGTATCACCCAGCTTCTCTTTCAGCTACCACAGTGCCAGCTGCAGGACCTCTCACCCAGGTAATACAGGCCCACCCACCATCCTCTAGGAGCAGCTTGACTAGCCCAAGCAAGCCTACAAACACAAAGAGGCAGCCAGGAAAGGACATCAAGATTGGCCCAATTTGCAAAAGAAGCATATCTCCTATGATGTGTAACTTCTTCCATGAAGTGGCTCAAAAGAAGGGCATACGGCAGAGGATCTACACTTCTTTGTGATTGAGCTAACTGTACAAGTTGGACAACATAAATGGGATATTAACAGAATTGAGACAGAATTTGAGACAAAGAGAAATGTTTTATATATGCTCAGTGGACACTTTGATACCTAGGGGTTTGAATATCAGTTTGGAGCTTTCTTGCTTAAATTTTTTTTTAATAAAGCTATACCTTTAAGTGCAAGCTAGGAGTAGTTGAGGTTCAATTGGAGCTTGAGCATAATTACTCCAGCTTGACAATGATACAATGGGAGTGGTCTCTTGACAAAGCTCTCCCATACCTGTGAGCTGAAGGCCGATGTTATATGAGTAGAGTTTACACAACAACTTTGAGTTGGTAAGATGACTTTTCAAGGGTTGTAATATTTAAATAACCTCAAATATGCTTTCTGGTTGGTAAAATGTTCTTTATATTATATTTTATTATAGGATGAATATTGAAATATTGGAAACTTGTTAGGATACGTTACGCATCATAGGAGGTATGCTTCTGTTGAGAATTGGGTTTATTAATTTATGTTATTAAAATAGAGACAAAACACACTTTTACACTGGATTTAATATCTTATCAAGGACTATTGTATAAATATTATATTGTATACTGATTTTGATAGCCTGGGATAGATTCTCTCTTTTTTTTGTTAGTACTTTTATTCTGACTCAGGAGTGTCAGCAGAAGTACCTTCACCATGCTGTCAGCTTTGTTCGAGGCCAGTAATGGACTGTCAGCATGATAACTTCCCTGAAATAACTGTGGGTCATCATAGTCTGAGGGAGTTGGACAGTCAGAGGTGGAATGCACACCTCATGAGAGTCCGAGGCTTGCAGATTGATTCTGAGTCTTCTCAAGAATCTGTATCTTTTTCCTGTTTCCTGTAAACCGCTCTGAGCCTTCAGACAGGGCGGTATATAAATGTAATGAATGAATGAATGAATGAATGAATGAATGAATGAATGAATAAGAAGTGACCTGAAAAGATTGCTCAGGTATTTAAGGGGTGGTGCTCCTATTGGAAGCAACTGTATACTTCACTTAGCTTGCTGCAGTTATGCTTTGATTCTTGCCTGCTAGATTTCTTTTTTTTTATAATAATTTTATTGTTTATTATTATGTAAAGCATTTACAGAGAAGTTGTAAAGAAAAAGTGACCAGTTGATATGGTTTGCCATCTCTTTTAACATAGATATTTAGTTCCCATCACATATTATTCCTAATCTAGAAGTTTTTACCATTTTTCTTAGCCAAGTGATTGTTAATACATATGAGAGTATGATCTGTTATAGGAATACATTCTGTTATTATCTTAAATGATATTAGGTCAGTCTCCTTCATAAATTGGCCCTGACCCAAGAATTACTACTGTCGTATTGTTAATGCCTATAAAATATGGTTTGTCATCCTCTTTTAGCATACATATTAACATACATATTCAATTCCCATCGCAAATTAATCCTGATCTAGGAGTTATTACCATCTTTCTTAACAAAGTAGTTGTTGATACATAGGAGGGTATAATCTATTATAAGGATATATTCTATTATTGTCTTAAATGATATAAAGTCAGTTCCCTTCATATATTGGACCTGTCCTAAAGGTTACTACTGTTATTTTTCCCACAGGAAGCCAGGAGAGTACTCCATTATTCAGCTCATCTTTCAGGTGGTCGCAGAAAATGAAATTGTGTTTTTTTCCATAGTAGAGTATTTCTGATTGTCCTTCTGTCAGGGCCAAAGAAATCTCTTACTTGATTCTTGCTTGTAATCGCCTTTGAGGGGGCTCTGAATCCTTTGTCAATCTGGATCTCTTCCTCTGGTCGCACAGAAATATCTCCTGATAGCTTCCTAGTTGCTGTCGCTTTTGAATAGACTCTTTTTATTTTGCTGATCCGAGTCATTTCCTGCTCTGAATAGACTTCCAGGTTTTCGGTACTTTCCTTCCTTGAATCTGTTTTCCCAGGTTCTTTAAAGGTACTTTGGGTTTTTACATCTCTGGCACTCTCTCCCTCCAGTTGATTAACTTCCAGACATTGAAGTTTCACTTGATTTACTGTTAGCTGAGCTACGTCATCTGCTGGTCTCTCCGGACCTTGGGCTCCATCCAAAAGCTCCCCCTTAGTCCCACGAATTTCCTTTTCCAGCTTGTTGACTGCTTTCAGTATCTCTGAGTTTCCTTTGCATAACAAATGGAAAAGCTGTGCCTTAGTTAATTCTTCCATAGTTCTAGGCAGTCACAAACTATAAACAGAAAGTCTCGTGAGGTCTCGCGGGAGCACGAGCGATCCCAAATTATCAGTTTGTCGATCTCCGTATCAAGTCAAATTCCCCCACTGAACTTTCACCAATAAATCTTCAAAGCACTCTCTTTGTTTGGTTAATGGGTATAATTAGCTGGGAGTCTCTCACTCGGCGAAAGAAGGAATTCGCTTGTGAATTGGTTGAGGGGGGGGAGGGAAGAGCTTGTGGGAGAAGAGAGAGAAAAGCCAGAAAGC
This sequence comes from Paroedura picta, assembly GCF_049243985.1. Classification (NCBI taxonomy): domain Eukaryota; kingdom Metazoa; phylum Chordata; class Lepidosauria; order Squamata; family Gekkonidae; genus Paroedura; species Paroedura picta. The sequence goes on along the minus strand of NC_135369.1, from coordinate 59,151,507 downwards.
TTTCAATTCTTACTGTTGTAGATTCCAGCTTCTGTCAGCTTCTGCTCCTGTCGATCTGGTAAATGATGGTCTGGGAAGAATGTAAGGTCAGCTGGTCGTTTCAAGCTTGTAAAGTTGTTTGCGACAAAGACGCCATCGTGACCTTGAGCACACGCCGCTATTAATCCAGGGAGGTCGGTCTTCCTATCTCCCCACGGATCTGTAGGACCCACAGGATGCCGTTCCCGGTTCCTGGGGCGACCGGTGAGCAGATTTGCGTATCTGCTCAGGTCAGCCAGGTGCAGAAGCTCCTGACCCTCGGCATGGCTTAAGAGCTGAACAGAAGTCCAGCTTTTTTTTATGGCGCCATCTTCAGTTCCCTGAAGATGGCCTGCTAGATTTCTTGACCCTGACCCTGGACTGGATATGACCACCCTCTGGCACCCTGACTTTGGATTGACTGACATCTATTTCCTGGCCCTTAGATGAGGGACAGAAAAGGACTACGATGTAGGAGAAAACCTCTGTCTGTCTGAATACCACCTTGCATTCCTAACCAGCGAGCTGATGCTACCTTCCCCCCAAACAGCCTGGCCACCAATTGTAGCAGCTTGTGAACCCTGCATTCTTTGCACATCTTTTTTGAAGTGAGGCCCCCATAACTGCACATAGTATTCATAGTGACCATTTACATACTGGAGGTTTCATGCCAGGCTGCAGGCTGGAGTTTTAGCCATGGCAGGTAGCCCCGCCACTTCCTGCCCCCACACAGGGAAACATTTGTCCCAGTGCACCTCCTCCACCCCCAATTTGTGCTCCTGTATGGGAACAGGGGCAGTGAAGTTCCCAGTGTGGAAATGGTCAGTGAGATGCTATGACTCTCATAAGACTATGTGAAAAATGTACATGTGCCAGCTGCTGCATCCAGAGAGGTTGGAGACCATGAACATTGATCAGAATGGTACAATGTTCATTTCTATATGGTTTTGTCCATGCATATATTGTCAGACTTTGACATGCTTTACCATACCATGGCACTCTTCCACCAGGTTTATGGCTGAGACCATGGTGCACTGAAATTAGATGGGTATCCCTCCTTCTCTTCGGCTCTCCCCCTATTTTGTATAAGTCCAGGTAGCCACTGGTAGGTGTTGGTAGGTGTTGGTGGATCGTTCCTGTCTGTTCTGGGTTCTTTCTATCTCAGGCTTTCTCAACTAGGGTTTCATGAAACCCTGAGGATTCTTGATGGACCTGGAAGGATTTCCTGAGTGGGTGGGAGTTAATTAATTTTTTAATTATTTTTAAGATTTGTTAAACATTTATTGGATGATATGACCATACATGTTCATGGCGAGCACCCTCCCAAGATGGCCAATGATTGCCTGGAGGGAGTGGGAAGGGGAGGGGCTCCAGGTGGGTGTGTATACAGCTATCCTTCCTGATTCTGTAGAATCATGCAACTTCTGGGGTTTCTCAAAGCCCGAAGAATGTTTCAGGAGTTCCTCAATGTTAAAAAAGTTGAGAAAGCTATTCTATATTAAGAATTTTTCATTGGTTTTAAACAGTGTTTTACTATGGTATTTTATGATTGTAAATGACTTCAAGCTTGCTGGCAGAGAAGGGCAGTATAAAAATTGAAAAAGTAAAAAGAAGATTAAAGCATCATTTCACGCAAGAAAGCATTTGCCCCCAGAATCCTATATTTAACATGGCAGAGAATATACCTCCATTGTTTTACTTCACAACTTATCAATAAATACTAAGTAAATGGTAGTACTAGATGAAAATCTTAACTCTGTACTACTTTTGCCCCCCTTTTTATTCTTCTTCAGGAATAAAAGATTGTTCTTCAAAAATAAATGACTGGCCTCTTTCTTGAAAATATTCAGCCAATTTTAGTTATGGTGCAATTCCACCTTGTTTACTACGAGGTTATGACATTCTCTCTATAAAAGCCTGGATAACCCCCACAGTAGAATGATCTTTCCCTGTGGTTGTTGTGAAATGTCCATTATCCACCAGATGTCAGCATTTCATAGCAATTTGAATATGAGCTGACTTCACAACACAAAACTTGGTTTGCATACTGAATATTAAGTAGTCATATGGCTCAGAGGCACCTTAGCAATTATGAGTGGTATGAGTGCCTCAAAACACCCACTGCCCCCCCAGACACCCCCTCCCATGACCGAAGAATCTGACCTACCCAAAGCTGTGTCAATGTTCCTGTTCCTGTTTAAATATTGCTCTGGTTGACATGTTATATTATGATGATTGTATTTGTTATATTTATTGCAATGTTCTATGTAATTCCCCGTGATGTTATATGTAAACCACCCAGAGCCATATGGAAGGGCAGTATAAAAATCTAAACAAATGAATGAATGAATGAATGAATGAATAAATGAATAAATAAAATATGACAGCATAGGACACTGATTCTAAAATCAGGGACATAAAAAGCCACTTGTATAGAGAATCACTTTGCCTCATTTTAAAGGGCACATTTAAACATTCTGAAAAGGTCTGTGAAGCTGCTTTATACTATCAGACTCCTGGTCCATATGATCCAGTTGTGTCTACTCTGACAGTGGTCTTCAGAGTGTTAGGCTGAGGTCACCTGAGATCCCCTAACTGAAATTCCCAGAGATGGAATGTGGGGCATTCTGTGTGTGAAGATGGCACTCTACCGTTGAACTATAAGTCCAAACATTAAATTGTTCCAGGCAAATTCTTGGAAGCAAATAAAATCACACAGTCATGGCATATATAAGCTCCTTAATGTGTATGTTGCATGCTGGGGTAATACAATGTGGATATTACCCAGTTTCTACACCAGTACATCTTCAAGTGCTTCAACAGCCTGGCACAGCTACCTCTACTGGAGGGAGGAGTCCAGGCACATCCAGAAATCTGTGATTATACCACCTAGCAGTTATAGCAGAGATTATAGCAGTATTTGACAGCCATCTTTAATGACAGTCCCCCCCCCCGCCCCCCAATCTAAGTGGTCCATTAGGCCCAATATAGTTTCCAGGGAGTCACAACTGCTCTCCAAAGTCCAGAATGGTCAGTTAAGCATTTTCCTTCTCGTAGCATTGATGCTCTGTGCATATATGAGTCGAGCTATTTCACATCTGGATGTTCAAGAGGCACAGCTGATTCTTGATATATCCCTGGGGTGAATGAAACCAAAAATGTTCTAAACAGAACAGAGGTAGTCAAGTTTTGCTACTGCAATGTAAAGCACAACAATATATACATTTAGATTCTGAGACTTGGGTAATGTGAGCTGATAAGTGTAGTTATGTTGTTGCACTTCTGCTCTCTTCCTTTCCAGTCTGTGAGGTTAAGTGGTTAAGAATGGTGAACTCTAATCTGGAGAGCTGGGTTTGATTCTTCACTCCTCCACATGGAGACTCCTGGGTGTCCTTGGGCCAGTCAGAGTTCCCTCAGAAGTCTCTCAGTCTCACCTACCTCAGAGGCTGTCTGTTTTGGGGAGAGGGGAGAAAGGTGATTGTAGGCTGCTGGGAAACTCCTTAGAGTAGAGAAAAGTGGGGCATAAAAACCAGCTTCTCCTCCTCCCCCTCTTCCTCCTTCTTTGCTTGACCCAATATGGAGCAACTTCTTTGAAGACCTGCTTTGGAGGCACCATAACTTCTTCCCTGAGGCTGGTTCTCTGACCTGCCTGTCTACACAAGCAACTGCTTGGGGCAGCATAATGAAGAGCTACTAATGCTCCATAGGAGCATAGAAGATGAATAGCCTATCCACTGCTAGGCAGACGCTACCACAGGCTGAGTTCCAGTGCCACAGGGGCTTGGCTTGGATGTGGCTGGCAGCAGTGAGGGCTCACAATCTGGTGGACACACTTTGCTGGGGCTGACAACATACCTTGATCCAGCCCTGCCTCTTCCTGCATTGCTTTGCTAATCTAGAACATTAATTACTGCCATCATTTTAAAATTCTCATGGGATTGAGGCTCATATGGTTTCCCATAAAGTCCAGTGGATATGGGGCTACCACAGGGCAGGTTACTTGGCAGTTTCCATGCCCCAGTCCCCAGCAGCAGCTACCCTCCACTCTTGGGTCACTGGGCCTTTTGCATTTTTAAAATTAAAAAGTCAGCACTAGAATATGGTTATCTTTAAACTGCTCCTGCGGAGCAGATTAAATAAAAGGGTAAGGGCTGTCTGGGAGGAGTTAGGGCGGGTCCTGTCTGGGATAAAAACTCGGAGGGCCCAATCAGGAGCTTCCTCAGCCTTTCAGGAGGGTGGGGGAGGGCCGCTGCCACCTTCTCCGGGCCCCTGGAGCCGCCTCGCTGCTGCGAGCCGGATCCCGGAGCCCAGGGAAGGATTCCTGAGCCTTCGGGGAGGGTGGGGGGTGCCCGCCGCCTTCTCTGGGTCATGGGAGCTGCCTCGCCACGGCAAGCCGGCTCCTGGGCCCAGAGAAGCCTTTCTCACCCTTCGTGGAGGGTGGGGGGGGGGGGGGGCGCCGACCTTCTCTGGCTCCTTTCCCATGCCAAGCCTCCGGCCTTGGAGGAAGATGGGGATGGCGGCGGCGGGGTCTGCGGTTGCCACATGGGAGAGCTGAGCGGCAGCTGGCCCCAGGAGAGGGGATGCTAGCGCCCATTGTATTTCTCCATACAATGGGCTTTAAATCTAGTAGCTATATAATGTTATAACAATTGGGGTAACAAGATTCTACAGCAACAGACAAGGAAATCATAAGTTTTTTCAACCATTCTCTTTTTGGTCCTGTTATTCTCTCTCTCTCCTTCATCTAGGCTTGCAGAACTCTGCCAGCTCCAAACCTGGGAGGAATCCTTTATCCGACCCAGATCTGACTCAACACAAGGCAGCTCTCTCTATCTGAAAATAAAACCGGAATGCTGCATCACAGATGTATTCTCAAATCATGATTCCTCACCGTCCCTTGTTTATATGTTTGGAAGACAAACTACATGTGTTACAGTTACAGTCAGGATCATGTTCTGTGCACACGCACTAGGTGGCACAAATGCATAAGGCACTACGTTTCATCTGGCTGCTTTCTGCTGTCGCTGTAAGTGTGCCGAAGGTTTTTGTTATATTTTCTGCTGTGGCAGAAGAACCCTAACTGGCCCATGTAATGCATATTTATTTGTGGAAAATCCACCATTCAAAGTTCACCCTATTCCCATTTTATATGTTGCATATGAATTACAGATGACAATGAACTTCATTTTCACTGGACGAGGAGGATATACAGCCAATCAATCACGTGGCGGGCTTGGCTGTGTTTTAGACTGATGGGCGCTGGTTCTGGAAAGCAAACTCTCTGGGCACCTTTTACCACTGAGACCTTTCCTGTCTTTCGTACCTCACCAGCAAGCAGTTCACCAGCTTCCCAATATATGTGACGGCAACAAAAATATTACAAGTGTTTTTCAGTTTAAGAAATACATGTATTGATGACTATATTCAGCTATATTGTGTTGAATTTAGCTGGTTAACAGCTAGCTTCTATATTTTCATGGGGAGAGAAGCTATTCTCTGACTGTCTGTCCCTGGAGGTTTAAGTGCACCCTGGAACTTCATAAAATCCAGTTAAAGATGGAACACATCTCTAAATTGCCTAGTAAGGTTTCAGAAGCTGCAGACTGGAGCTTTTCTTTCAAGGCCTAAAAATCCCCCCCCCCCCCCCCCCAAATCTGGCTCAGTGAGAACGTTTTGGACAACTCAAATACTTGCTTCTAATTTTGTGATATTTAGTTGGTTCTGTTTAAAAGATATTATATGCAGTATTTGGGGAGGGGGCTTAGTTTGGGCTAGGTCAGCTGTCTGGGTCCGGGGAGGGGGCAGGAAGGCCTTGAAAATGGCCACACTCACAGTTCCCTGCAGAGCAGTGGTCCCCAACCTTTCCGAGGCTGGGGACCGGCAGGGCATCGGGCCGCGCCCCCGCGGACCGCGCCCGTGCGGGCCACGCCCGCGGATCGGGCCGCGCCCGCGGGCCGCGCCCACGGATCGGGCCGCGCCCGCGGGCCGCGCCCACGCCGCGCCCGCGGGCCGCGCCCGAGCCGCGCCCGCGAGCCGCGCCCGGGCCGCGCCCACGGATCGGGCCGCGCCCATGGGCCGCGCCCGCGGATCGGGCCGAGCGGGCGTGGCCCGCACAGGCGCGGCCCGGCCCTGATTCCCTCTCCCCGCCTCCCGCAGTAAGAAGCTTCCCGGGCCGCAAGCTTGCGGCCTGGGAAGTTTTTTACTGCGGGGGCGGGGCGGGGAGAGGGAGCCGCGGCCCGGTGCCATGGCCTTTGCGGCCCGGCACCGGGCCGCGGCCCGCAGGTTGGGGACCACTGCTGCAGAGGACTCTCAGCAGGCCACCCTGTACTGGGGCAGCTGTGGAAGGCCTCAGATATGGCAAGTGTTGGCCTGTCCTATACTGGGGCAACTGCAGGAGGCCTTGGAAATGCCGAGCACCATGGCTACGGTGTGGCCTCCAGATCCCGTGTGGGGCCAGTGCAGCAAGATGTCTCCCCATTGGCTGCCCGCCTGCCTCCCTGTAGGCTGAGGAGCAGTGATGGTGCAGTGGCGGGAATGCTGCAAGCTCCTGGTCTCGCACAGGACCAGGCCCACAAGATGTTTCCACGCACCTGCCTGCCTGCCTCCACATGGAGTGAGGAATGGGCCTGGTGCAGCATCAGGGATGGTCCCCTTCTCAGCCCCGTGCACAGGAACTCTTTCCGTGCGGCCTCCAAGTCCTACGTAGGGCTGGGGTGGCAAAAGGCCTCCCTGCCAGCTGCCTGCCTGCCTCCCTCCCCGTGTGCTGAGGAGAAGCACTGGCATGCTTTTCATTGGTCAGGGCTGCTGGGCCAGGGAGGGGCTCCCGGTTCTAGTGCCTGGTGGATTCCTGGGTGCACCAGGCTTTGCTGCTAGTTATATTATATGTTTTACTGAATTTGATCCACCCTGAGCCTCTGGAGAAGGGTAGAATATAAATATAAGAATAAAAATAAGTAAATAAATAAATAAAGCTGAGTCACTTTCTTAAGGTCAAGCAGAAATCTTTGTGGTTGAACACAGTACTTAATTCTTAACCACCATGAACTGAGTAGTGTACATAAATATGAATGGAATAAAATTATTGTAGTTATCTAACCCTCATCAGTCTCTACTGAGTCTGTCTGATAGTATCAAAGCAACATATGGATTCCAACACAGCTCCTTCTTGCTGGAATCTCCATTGGAAACGAATGTGCTGAAGTGCTGCAGCCTTTAACTCCATTATTAAATATCCAGGGAGGTTGAAATGCGGACTCTAGCTGGGAAGTGTAACATAGCCATCAGCTTAAATAAGAAATACAAAACTGCACCACTATCACTTGCCCATGTAACTGGGTCAAAGTTAGAGAAATAAAGTAAATGCAATCACCTGCTCTGGGTCAGGAAACACAGGAACACAGGTACTGAATGGTTTGCTTGAACATAATGTTGCTTAACTGCAACTCCTGATTTTTCCTTCTAATGCCTGGCACATTCTTGCAAAAAGATCAGAGGAGCATCTGGTGGTGTTATGCGCTGCCCAGTAGCGTTCTACTGTGTAAAGGTACAAAGGACAGCATCAGTTAAATAGAAAAGAAAAAAAATTGGGGGTGGTGGGGGTCACATTATCAAATGTTTTCATGGCTCAAATCAAATTTACTGTGCATTAGTTAAATATCTTGCAATTTCTCAACCAAGCTGATATAGCAGAAGTGCTTGTCATTAGTGAATGGCACAGATGGTTGATTTCCCTCTCCTTTCCCAGTAGCAGTTACATTGGCTTCAGAGTCTCTGACAAGATAGCACATGTCAAGAGCTCAAGGAGGCCTACAATAGGAGCTGTGATTTATTGTTTAAAACTCGCTAATGGCTTGCGTTGGAGGGCCATCTTTGGCTGTGAATGTGATAGATTTCCTTTGAAAATTGACCCTGTGGCTAATGCTTTTGAACGAGATCCTAGCGACCAGACATGTGTCAGGGCAGCCTATTTAAAGCTGGGTTCATCAGTATGTAAAAAACCAAGGCAAAGTTAGGGGGAGAAATGGCATCTGAGATAAAAATGCCTCTCCAAGATTTAGTGCGTGCACAATAATATCAAATGGTTTTCAAAGTTCCCCCTGTCCTCCTGCCCTGTCCTCCGCTCCACCACCCTGCAAATGGCTTCAGACTGCCTTTGCATCCTGCCTTTCCCATGGCACTGGGCCAAACATGATGGGAGTCAGAGGGGGGAAAGGGCCACTCATTCTTAGTCCACAAAGGAGAGCAGATCCATCACTTGTCAAGCCATGAGCCTAAGGTGCCAGAAGCTAACGAATGTCTGATATAGATCATCATAAGCACTGCCCAGCTCCTCTTAAAAATATGTGGGGGTAAGGATGTGTGGGAGAAGGACCAATTTGGCTGTTCTTTCAAGGATGAAAGAAAGTGTCATCTTTCAGACTCCCATCTGACAAAGAGTCCTCCAGTTCCAGCAAAAACAGAACAGTCTTTAGGCCACTGTCTTTCTTGAACTTGCTGTCCAGTTTGGAATCTGGAGAGGGGAGGATTCATAAAAAGACTTGGGGAGCTTGATGCAAGACAATGGGGAGTAATAAACTAGGTGCTATGAGCTTGTTTTGTTATCTGAAATAGATTCAAGAGGGTAGCTGTGTAGGTCTGAAGGAGCACAACAAAATTTGAGTCTAATAGCACCTTTAAGACCAACAAAAATGTATTCAAGGCGTGAGCTTTTGAGTGCATGCACTCTTCCTCTGGATATGGTTCTGGATTCTTAATTCAGATCCCATCTCTGTGGCTGACTTTCAGCACTGGTGGAGTCCCTTTCTGCACCGATGGTGCTGTGCTAGGCTGCCACTAGGCAGATGGGGGAAGATTTTCCCCACCAGACCCAATCTGCCCTGGATTAGTGCCTCCACACGAGACAGCCTGGGCAGAAAGGTTCTGCTGTGTGAGGGGCCAGTGGGGACCATTTTTTTCTGTTTTGGAACATGGTAACAATACCACAGTCCTAAACAAACAAAATGCCTTAGATGGCTTGGCAGAGCAATATAGAAGTAGGCTGGAACTGGGTGATAATTTTGAGAGGCATCACTTCCCATAATAGCATAGCTGCCCATAAATGGGCTTTCTCTCTTGTGATGTCACTCCGGGAAACAGCCTGCCTGAGGAGGCCAGGAAATGGGATGGAGAAGAGCCCAACTGCTTTTCTCCATGTTCAGTGTGGATGAATCAGATGTGAGAGGCTGAATCAAATGCTGAAACGTGGGGGAAAAACTTGAACAGTCAACAACCAATGGACAAAAAGAGTTGTTAGGGTGTGGAGGGAGAAGGGTTGGAGGCATCCCATTAGGTAGAGAGTCCAGTAGGGATTATACTAGTAGGGATTTAGTAGTAGGGATTTAGACAAGCAAGGGCTTGGATGCTATTTCTTGATAAAATGAATGAATTGTTAAAGCTGCCGAGTTAATGTCTTCAAGTATGAAACCCTGAAAGTTTCACCATTAAGCATTATGTACCTCCCAGATCTGGTAACTGTGCCAGCTATCAGATAAGGGTGGGAAGGCATTACTGGTCACACTTACCAACTAAATAAATGTATGTGTTTTGTTATTTGTGATTTTGTGTTATCCTCACCCCTTATAACCCACTACATATGTTGCAGGATCCAGGGGGGGGGGAAAGGAGTTTTGATATGTAGCTGAGGTGTACAGGATTAAGGAGTTCTGTCTGTTTTAAAGAAGGCACACAAAATAAGAAAACTCCACTTTACTTCACACAACTAATGTTGACGCTTAACCTAGTATAGTAAAATAAAAGGAAGATATGAGTGATGAGGTTGTCCACAACTCTCCAGCCCGAGTGACATAAAAAAAGATTTCAAAAGAAAGGCCTGGATTAGGAGTTGTGACAGGAAGGCTCCCATGGTTCTGGCATTCCACAAACCCTGTGAAAACAGGAGAGCTTTTTAATACATGTAACACAGCAATAACAGAATATTTCAGGTTAGTTCTTTATGTAGAAGGAACAGGACTATAGGATATGCTACTGTGTTTGGTATAAAAAGATAAAAACATAAGAAGAGCCCTGCTGAAACAGCCCAGTGGTCCATCTAGCCCAGCATCTTGTCTCACCAAAGTAGCCACTTAGTTCCTCTGGAGGGCCAACAACAGGGCAAAGAGACTGTAGCCTTCCTCTGATGTTGTTGCCTGGCTCTGAGGTTCAGAGGATTAGGAGGTTCTCAGTCACCATGCCTAGTGACCACTGATAGATTTTTTTCTCCATGAATCTATCTAATCCTCTTTTTTATTCCAGTGGCCATCACTATATCCTCTGGCAGTGAATTTCACATTTGAATCTCTTTCTGTGTTCAGTTTTTCCTTTTGTCTGTCTGAATCTCATGCCCCTCTTTAGTTGTCTCTTTTCTAAACTGAAAAATCCCAATTAGCTTACTCTGTACTTTTTCTAGCTCTTCAATGTCCTTTTTGAGATGCGGTAACCATAAATGTACACAGTATTCCAAACTAGCTTCAAAGCCCGTTCCTAAGAATGGGCCCTGAAAGGGTCCCTTCCCCTGGCCCCTGGCCAGGCAGCTTAAGGTGGCTTTGGGCCGCAGCTCGCAGCCAAATAAAGTGGAGCGGGCGGGGGCTGGGCAGCTCGTTAGCAGTACCAAGACAGAGCTCCTTAGGAGGCAGTCAGTAGGCTGGGAGGCCCTCGTCAGCCTCCTCCCTCCTCTCACTCCAGGCAAGCCTGGTGAGGCCTGGAGAGCGCTGGTGGGAGTTGTGGCTTTCTCCATCCCCCCGTGTGTTGGCAAGGCCAGGGATCACCCTCCCAGGTCCTGGTCTTGGCTGTGGTCTGAGGCCCTCCCCCTCCTCCCAACTTGCACTCACTGGCTGCCTTACCTAGAATAATAGAATCATAGATTTCCAAAGATGGAGAACCCACCACCTCTCAGGGAAGCCTGTTCCACTGAGAAACCACACTTAGGAACTTCTTTATTTAGTTGGTAAGTGTGACCAGTAATGCCTTCCCACCTGATAGCTTATCTGATAGCTGGCACAGTTACCAGATCTTTTGAATTAATTTCATCCCATTGGATCTGGTCCATGCCCCCAGGGCAAGAAAGAACAACTCTGCTCCATCCTCTATATGGCACATCTCGCAGTCAGTCAAGTGGAGTAGGCTGGCAGTGGAGGGGGATGTGGCAAGAGGCAGGACAGATTACCTGATTGGCTGTTCATTGGAGGGATGAGTTCCAACTCCTCCCGCCATCCCTGTCCAGCTTTATTTATGGTACAGAAGATTTTATGTATAGTCCTTCTCTTACTGCATTGCATTCTACTTCTGTCATTCCATTTAATATCATGTCTACATTATTTTACATTGTCTCTAATTTTTGTAACCCTAGTCTTATTGCATCTCTTATTACATATCTCATGCTATTAGATCATACTATTTTATATGATGTAATCCACCTTGAGTCTCAATGAGAAAGATAATCAATCAATCAACCATTCAAATGAGGAGGGTCTGGAAGCTAGGCTCCTGTGGTCTTGGCTCTATTTCTGGGTTTTGTTTCAGGCTAAATGCAACATTTGACTCAAGCCACAAAAGGTTTGCATCCATGATTGGTTTGCTAACTGTACATTTAAAAAGATTCAGTAGACTTTTTTTTTGTGCTATCAGAAAAGGTCTGCATTTAATGTAGGGCCACTCAAAACCCTTACCTCTGAACTATGGGGCTTTTTATATTTCCCACAGGAATTCTCCATTTACTGTACATTTGTCACAAAGTATAGAAAGGCGATCTGGATTTATGTTTCCGTGTTATATAGTCGTATTGTATTTGATATGAAAGGCCTAAGGGAAATTCCTGCTTAGTTTTCTTTTTCTGCGCTAAAGGCAGAAGTTTAGCTTCTCTTGCTGAAAAGCTAGGAGAGATGCTGGATGTTGGAGATGCATTAAGTAAACAAGACCTTATTGTCTGCCGATGAGAGATTGTTCTCGTAAAAGCTATTATTTATATAGAGGTGGTGAAATTACTGGTTTAGAAGCTGGGAAGTTTCCTGGAAAACCCCTGAACTTCAAAGGTCCTATGGATAGGATTAATTGGGAGTGTGGGGAAAGATGCTTCTTGACTTTTGAACTATGCTTTAATTTACAGATGATTTGATTGTCATGGAATGTGTGTAATATTCCATCAGGGGAGGCATGTTATTTGGTTGTAAAAAAAGTCTTGTGGTCAGGGCCCAAGTACAGAGGAGATTCTGGGAGTCCAGCTGGCCCAGACAGCAGCCGCATTGCCATGAGGGGTGGGAAATGGGCTACAGTACAATTGCATTTTTATAAAAAGAAAAAGGAAGTGTGTTTGGTAGCTAGCAGGAGACTAGGGTTGAGGAACGTGGCATGGCAGCCATCAGTAATGGCAAGATGTCACTTCCAGGAAAATCCTTTCAAGGAATCACCAGAAACTCTATGATAAAACTCGAGTTTTTGTTAAGTCCTAAATGGTCAGCTGCCTGGTAAGGGCAGAAAGGCAGGATATAAGTTTTGTAAAATAAATCTGGAAGTGAGATCATGCTATTGGCCCAACAGCCATTTTTAAAGCCGAAGTAATGGTTTAGGGGATACTCTGCCACCATTGGGGACTGGCATGCCTAAGTATGTAGTATACTGGAATAGATAGTGCTGCAAAGGATGATGGTGTGTGTGTGTGTGTGTATATATATATATATATATAGGTGGGAAAGGGCCTTTATTACAAGATTGTATTGTATTATTTTCATCATTATTTTGGGTTCTGTGAAAATTAGTTGTTGGTTTGTCTTGATTTTCTGTTTTTCCTTTGTGTCTCGTTTTTTTTAAATGTATGTGTGTACTACTGATCCCCCCTGTTACCAGAAATGCACATTCACATATCCCGAGACATGTAGATTCACCAGTGGGGAACTGCTTTGCAAAAGATTTGGTAATGTAGCATTTAGATTGTTTGCCAATGTTTATGAGGTGACTATGCACTTTAGAATTCAAGGCAAACAACAGATAGTTATAGTAAAATAACAGTCTTTACTGGAAGGAAAATGACAAAAATATATCTAGCACACTAGCATTTGAGTGGATAGGAAAATAAAAGGGGGAAGAGAGTAGAAGTAGTTATATTTACCGGTCCTGTAGAGCAGAGAGGTCAGAGAACAAGTCAACACAGCCAGTGTGTAGGGTGATCTGTATGGGTCCCAAATCAGAAGTTGGGAAATGGCCTAGCCAGGTCTGGGGATGGGTGTTAGACCCATTGTCTTTAATATGTCTAAAGGAAAGGAACCCTCACGAGGTGGGGGAAACGATTTCCCCTGGGAGACTGGCCAAGAGTGACGTATAGGTGTTGGACAACGGAGATTGCCTAGGAGCCCCTAGGCAAACGCAGTTCTGCTGGACACTTAATCAGCAATGCAATGGGGGTGGGGAAGAGGAGAGCAATGTGTGTCTCAGGCTGCAACTGTCATGTCGAACCTGTGGCTGAGAAGAAGATAGTCTGGCCCAGTGGAGTCTTGGCAGACTTTTAACAATGCCTGGCTTGGACATGAGCCTAGCCTATTGAAAGGTGCAACTGCTTGTTGGAGACTATATGCCATACTGTAAGGCAGGGTCCTGTCATATATAACACCTCCAAAGTCCAGAAAAAACACCAGCTGTTGTGTGGCTTGACATAATGTAAAACTTGAAATACAATTTTAAAAGAAAGTCCACTGTGGAAAAACTAGTCCTGAAGATGCCCAGGCATAGAGCAAGAAGGTCTTCCTAGACAGGCAGCAGGGGCAACCAAAATATAACAGAACACCAGCAGCAGCAAGCACTATCAGTGCTAAAAAAAAAAATGTAGCCCTGAAATGGAAGCAGGCAGCAGGACAAATCTGCTTTTTATCTTCTTTGTCCATGCTCAGAGAGCCACTGAGGACCGTGAGAAATTCGTCAGTTCTAGTTCTCCTTCTAACAGATGATCACACTGCCTCACCTTCCTCCCCAATGGGGATGGAGCATGACTTACACTGTTCTACCCTCCTTCATTTTACTCTCACAACAGACCTGTGGGATAGGTTAGGCTGAGAAGGTGAGACTAGTGAGCTTCCATGGTAGAGTGTGCTGGATCTGAACCTGGGTCTCCCAGACCCTAGTCCAACATTATGGCTACTACATCACACTGCCTCTTTTACATTTTTTAAAAGCTAAAATCGTGTTAGGTGGGGATGCTTGATGACCCTGCTTTGCACAGTTTGGTTGCCAATTGTGAACAGGACACTTCAAACTTTTGTTTTTCTTGTTGGCAGAAACAGCAGGCAGCTTAGAAGAATACAGAAGTTTCATTAAGAAGAGAAACAACTTTGTATGTAAAGAGAGGAGAGAGAAGCCTAACTAGCTGTCTAACTGTCCTGTCTTAATTCAGCCTGTTCTGAAGGCAAGCATGGGGGAAGTGTGCTCAAAGAGCAGGAAGTTTCCAAATGAGCCAATCAGGATATAAGTGAAAAACATTTGAAAAACTTCAGGAAGAACTATTCTAACAATGCATATCCCTTCTGATGCCCTTGCAGGATATTCTTCATAAGCCTGTAAATCATACCTGCTACAGATCCTGCATATTCCAACTTTAAAATGGGGTAAAAATGCTTTGCATGTGTATACTCTCACATGGCTTTCTTTCTCCCATTCGCTGATTCTTTGATGTGTAATTTTTTTTAAAGGATTGTGTGCCCCTGAGAGAAGCGGGATTCTAATGTTGTGAGGAAACTAATTGCTGGCCCTCTGGCTGCTTCCAGTTCTGCTTGATCTTTCCATCAACAGAAGATGAGGACAGATAATGCCAGATGCAGTGGAATGTGAAGCTGGAGAAATCGGTACCCGCAGAGCGTAAGGCATAGGGCAAGAGGCAGTCCCTCAGATATGTGGGTCCCAGACTGCATAGGGCCTTAAAGGTCATGGCCAAAACCTTGGACTGGGTCTGGGCAGCAACTGGCAGCCAATGCAGCTGCCTCAGCACAGGCGGGATGTGGGCCCTCCAAGATGTTCCTGTGAGGACCCTAGCAGCCACATTTTGAACCAGCTGCAATTTCCGGATCTTGCCCAAGGGCAGGTCTGCATAGAGCGCGTCCAAGTCCCAAATCCCCTAATAGCTCAAGTCCCCTTAATTCTTGATAGGCGTTTAATGCCTCCCCGTTGTGCTATTTCATGGATAGTACACACTTGAACTGCCTTCTATTGATAAAGCTGCCTTCTATTGAATCAGACCCTTGGTCTATCAAGGTCAGTATTATCGGCTCAGGCTGGCTGTGGCCCTCCAGGGCCTCAGGCAGGGGTCTTTCATACCACCTGCATCCTGGGACTGAACCTGAGACATCCTGCATGCCAACCAGAAGCTCTTCCTCTGAGCCACAGCCCCTGCACAGGGGAACAACTGATCTCAAAGCCACGGTGGCTCATCACAAAGAACAGAAGTTACTTTCCATAGCCCAGGTGCCAATGCTTGTGTGGGCAAGGTGTAATGTAATTCAGTATCCTTTCACTGTGAGTGAATATAAATGAGTGGTGCTTTAAATGTGCTAGTGGAAATTACTTTTTCTTTAGTTGAGATTCTTTTCACTTTGCCGGGATTTTAAAGAAGTTCTCCCAGAGCTCTGTGAAGCTGTCAGCTCCCTTCCGTGGGACTTGAACAACAGTGATAGATTCCCTCTGTTGCAGTTGGCAACTGGGCCTGTGTCCATGTCTTTTTCATCTGTTTCCTGGGGATGGCTCCAGTCCTTGCGGTTTCTTCTGATACCGTGAAAAGCTTCTGGCTTATAGACAAGACTGCATTCCTAAATAATATACCCAACATTGTGGCTCAGGCCATGTTGACATAATTTGTGAGGGAACTTTTTAATATCAAAAGGAAAACATTTTTCTTGCATTCCACCTAGGTAGCTGGATGTGGGTGTGCGGCAGGATGACAATTGAAGGACGGCGGTGAAAGGATTAAAACATAAACCTGGATTTTTTGTGACACTGCAGTAGTGATAAAGAATATCTATTCCTGTCAATTCCTCGGTGTACATCGAAATTACAAACTGGGAAGTTACTTGCGGGGAAGTTGCAGTTTACAGAAACTTCCCAGGAGATATTCATATTGGGTCTTTATTATCTATTTTTCAAAAATGTACTTTATGGCAAATTTACAGCACTCTTTCCCAATATATGTGTGCGGCTTTTCACCGAGTCCCAGAGGAAATAAGCCAAAGAGATGTTTTAGTTTTGGGGTAGAATCCCACAGAAAATCCCTGCATGCACTGCAGTCTTTGCACAGGCTAGGCTTCCCATGCTTCCCCCTGTGCCAGAGGACATCCCACCACCCACCTGCTGTCTCTGTTGACACTTAGCAAGCCAGTAGTGGTGGGGAATAGGGGGGGGGGGATTTGTCAGGTCAATGGTGCAATGCCATTTATGTCATAGAATCATAGAATCATAGAGTTGGAAGGGGCCATACAGGCCATCTAGTCCAACCCCCTGCTCAACACAGGATCAGCCCTAAGCATCCTAAAGCAAACCCCCAGAAAACCCCCAGAAGTGACATCAGTGCAGCATGAAGTTGTAGCATCCTAGAGAGTCATGCCAATGGGATAATGCCATTTTCTTTGTTTCTACCTCCCCTCCTAGCAGAAGTGAAAGTGCAAAAATTAGCCCATGCTGCTTGCTTAAGCTAAGTTTAAGTGTGGGAGCCAGCTGAGTGTAGTGGTTAAGAGTGGTAGCCTCTAATCTGCAGAACCAAGTTTGATTCCCCACTCCTCCACATGCTGGATGACCTTGGGCCAGTCACAGTTCTCTCAGAGCTCTCTCAGCCTCACCTACCTCAGAGGGTGTCTGTTGTGGGGAGAGGAAGGAAAGACAATTGGAAGCTGCTTTGAGATTCCATTGAGTAGAAAAAAATGGAGTATTTAAAAAACAGCTCTTCTTCTTTGTGACTGTCCCCTCCACAATCTTCTCTACAAGCGTGAGATATAGCGCAAAGTATTTCTTCTGTTACAAATTCAAAAGCATATAAAATAATGTGCATTTTATGTCCCATATACACATTGCTATTTCATTAAAAATTATAATGAAGTGCTGTAGCAGTCCTCGCTCTCCCACCTGCATAAGTAAGACTGCATTAAGGACATTTCCATTCTCTTTATCCATTGCTGGATACAACCGTTTTATTTCACTGGTAAATATTTTGTTCTGTGTCTCCCAGATAGGATTTTTTTTTTTTTTGAGAGCAAGCTGTAGGGGGCTGGAGATGGGGGAGACTGCCAGAGGCTTCCAGGGTGTTTGCGCAGTGGTGAAAGGTTAGTGGGTGGGTGACAGCTGCTATGGTTTGGATCTTTTACTCAGAGCAATTAACAAAACCCAACTGTTTTTTTTTCTTCCTGCCCGCCCCACATCTTCCTCACTTTTCAGTATCTTCCTCCTTCCACACATATCAGTTTTCTCCAGCCACTTGTTTGCTTCCCACGCATAATGCACTTCAGTGCTGCTCAATCCATCTCTTCAAAGTAACAAGGCAACTGACAACTGCACTGAGATGAACAAAGAAGGTGCTACTTTGTTGTTCTGACTGAGTCACTGTAAAAATCCTGGCCAAGGCAAATAGAATGGATTGGAGTGTAATCAGGAGCATTGGTGTTGCCAGCATAACTTCATGCACAATAAAACCCCTCACAAATGAGTGTTCAGATCTCTGAGTGATGTGCATTTGGAAGGAAGCAGAGGAAGAAGGTAGAATCTCTCAGGACAGGTGAATGTCAAACAGGCTTTCACAAGTTGTGACTAATCAGACAGGGTTGCCAATTCCCAGTTGGGGCCTGGGGACTGCCTGGTTGGGCATCTCTCCCCCCATTTTGAGGCTCTAAGATGCTGGTGGAACTTACCAGGGGTAGGGAAGGAACAATCAGGAAGTAAACACAATATCCCTGCATCACCAGGAAGCTACATGTTGGTGATGTCAGGGGTGACACTCTGGCTTTGGGGCAAAACTCTATCATAAGAAGCTAATTCTACCATAGAGGTTTTGCCCACAAATCAAAGTGATGCCCTGACATCTGTGACATGCTACATTACTTCTGGGTGATGCAGGGATATCATGTTTACTTCCTGGTTCTTCCTTCTAGATCCCAGTAAATTCCTCTTCATCCCCTGCTGGCTGGTTTGACCAATCTGGCAATCCTACCATCAAACCAAATGCAACCCCAGGACCACGCAAAGAGGCCCACTTGCCTGGGACTGTAAATGAAAGAGCTGTCAACCTGATGCCTGCATTTCACTTGGGGGGCACAAAGTGGTATGTACATAGACAACAGTACTGTTTTGGGGGGTCGGGAATTTAACCCCCCAATATCTTTTTAGAACTATCTCTGTGTGCAGTCAAAGGACCCGATTCAGGGATTTAGCTATCTGCAGACTGAGCCATGCTTGATTACCAGAATATAATATTTAACCAAACCATCTATGTAATGGATAGATAGTTGGAAAGAGACTTCCTAAGCATGAAAAACATTTCAAAACAAGAAATGAATGAATAATCTGAAGGTACCCTCTACTGGTTGAATATATTTATGTGACAGGCAATGACAGCCATCATACTATTGTAGGCAAGGCCACCTCTCCCTCTCATCGTACCTTTTTCTCATAACTGACACATGATAATATGAAATGATTGTAGGAAACAGGAGTGTTTAAAATGAGATAGATTTCAGATTGGGCAGTGAGACTTAAGTAAACAAATAAGGAAAGCACCTGAAGCAAACATCCAATGCCTGACACTGGCATAACCTCATTGGCTTCCAAAGGTATTGGCATGAGGTTTGTATCCTTAGCGATGCCTAGATTTTTTTTTTTCAGGAACAGCTTAAACACTAATGCCAAATGTTAATGAAGGATGAAAACACTGAATTATATTAAACTGCCTTTCCCTTGCTTACTTCAACACAACACTACCATTTTGCACCAACAAAGGCATCTTGCCAATGTTAGCGTTGGGAACAGAACAGGAAGGACACCCAAATGTAGCAGCATACAGAGGGAAAAGGGAACTGGATGCAGGGGTAGGAATGCAATATTTGGACAAGAACTGCTTTCCAAACTGAGCCAAAGGGGGAAAAAAACCCTGATGATCCGTTGGCTGGGAGACTAAGAGCTTTAAAGGCAGAAGGAAAGTTAAAGTTTGCATGTGTGGCATACTATAAAATGGTGTAATCTGAACCAGATCCTCTCAGAAGAATATGTCCAATGTTTCCTGGCCTTGCTCCAGGTACTTCAAAGCTGTGTTATCAGTGAATTGTGGCCTTGCCATTCGGAAAGCTGAGAGATGTTCTCAGGAAATGTTAGCTTCAGATCACAATTTCCTCTCATTTCTGTGAGAAAGAGGTCAAATTAACAAGAGCACTGCTCACACGTGGCCTTGGCCATAACCCTAAACGGTCCACTTTGTTAGTGCTTGAGCTAATCCTCCAGCAAAATCATGAAAAGGCCTTTGAAAGAGCAGGCCAGACCATCTTGGAAAAAGAAGTTTAAAAATAACTCTATAGCTCAGTAACACATGTTGCCAAATAATAAAAAAATTAAGGAGTAAGCAAAACAATTAAGGGAAACATTTGCAAACTCCATTTCCACCTTCATCTCCTTTACTTCTACAGGCTGTCCTACAAACAAAACTATTTTTTCTCTATGTATATGAATACATGTCATTTGGATTAACATGCAAAATACTTCTTCTTCTTCTTCTTCTTCTTCTTCTTCTTCTTCTTCTTCTTCTTCTTCTTCTTCTTCTTCTTCTTCTTCTTCTTCACAAATAGCTGGATTGTTACAGTGAGAGTTGTGTTAATAATGCCAGTACCAAATGAGTCCATTTATCTATGATGGACATAGGTTAAAGTACAAAAGTAGTAGATGATCTGTTAGTACCGGGTATTTTAGGAACAGTTGTTTTATGATCACAGCAACCATAATATCAATCCTCTATTTTGGGACAAGGTGCAACAAACTTGGCATCCTGCTGGCCTGTCTCTCAGGACTGGGACTAAGGGGCACCATGTTATGGTGCTTTGAGTCCTATCTGGGAGACCAGTCCCAAAAGGTGGTGCCTGGGGATTCTTTCTTGGCCCCATGACCATTGGTCTATGGAGTTCTTATCCCCATCATATTTATTATCTACATGAAGCCACTGGAGGAGGTCATCAGGAGATCTGGGATGTGTTGATGATACCGAGCATAACTTTTCTACTTAATTCTGAGGGAGCTACTGATATTCTAAGTTAGGGTTTGGAATCAGTTAAGGGCTGGATGAGGGGCAACAAGTTGAAACTTAATCCTGACAAAAAGGAGGTGATCTGAGTTAACAGAAAGGCAGACCACTTGAGATCTTCCCTGTGTCATGAACTCCTAGTAGCTAACCCATAGTTTTGAACCCCTCTTGAGGTTCAATTGATTGCTTTGTGCTCCCAGATACCCTGCTGTGTTGTGGCACTTTCCTGGGCCCACTTGAGAATGCCCCTCCCATCCCCTGCTTGCATTTCAAAGCCTCATCCCATGTTCACTTATTTATCTCTTCTCACAAGGCTGTTCTCACTGGGAGCTCAGTCTAAATACCAGATGATTGGATGGGTTGTTTTGGCACCTTGTAGATCAGAGAAAAAGAGCCTCTTGTGGCGCAGAGTGGTAGGGCAGCAGACATGCAGTCTGAAAGCTCTGCCCATGAGTCTGGGAGTTCAATTCCAGCAGCCAGCTCAAAGCTGACTCAGCCTTCCATCCTTCCGAGGTCGGTAAAATGAGTACCCAGCTTGCTGCTGGGGGGTAAACGGTAATGACTGGGGAAGGCACTGGAAAACCACCCCGTATTGAGTCTGCCATGAAAACGCTAGAGGGCATCACCCCAAGGTCTCTTGAGAAACTTATATGCAGGTCAAGAAGCAACAGTGAGAACTGAACATGGAATCACTGATTGGTTCAAAATTGAGAAAGGATTTTGGCAAGGATGTATACTGTCGCCTTGCCTATTTAACTGGTATGCGGAGCACACCATGAAAAAGGCGGGATTAGAGGAGTCACAAATTGGGATTAAGATTGCATGAAGAAATATCAACAACCTCAGATATGCAGATGATACCACTCATGGCAGAAAGTGAAGAGGAACTAAAGAGCCTGTTGATGCGGATGAAGGAGGAGAGTGCAAAACTTGGCTTGAAACCCAACATCAAGAAAACAAAGATCATGGCATCCAGCCCTCTCAATTCCTGGCAAATACATGGGGAAGAAATGGAGATAGTGACAGATTTTATTTTCCTGGGCTCAAAGATCACTGCAGATGGGGACTGCAGCAAAGAAATTAAAAGACACTTGCTCCTGGGGAGGAAAGCTATGGCAAATCTAGACAGCATCCTAAGAAGCAGAGACATCACCCTGCCAACAAAAGTGTGTTTAGTCAAGGCTATGGTCTTCCCAGTTGCAATGTATGGCTGCGAAAGTTGGACCATAAGGAAGGCCGAGAGTCAAAGAATTGAGGCTTTTGAACTCTGGTGCTGGAGAAGACTCTTGCGAGTCCCTTGGACTGCAAGGCGAACAAACTGGTCAGTCCTAGAGGAGATCAGCCCTGACTGCTCCTTAGAAGGCCAGATCCTGAAGATGAAACTCAAATACTTTGGCCACCTCATGAGAAGGAAGGACTCCCTGGAGAAGAGCCTAATGCTGGGAGTGATCGAGGGCAAAAGAAGAAGGGGACGACAGAGAATGAGGTGGCTGGATGGAGTAACTGAAGCAGTAGGTGCAAGCTTAAATGGACTCCGGGGAATGGTAGAGGACAGGAAGGCCTGGAGGATCTTTGTCCATGGGGTCGCGATGGGTTGGACACGATTTTGCACCTAACAACAACAACAACAACAACAACAAGATGACTTGAGTTGCTGTAATGTAGAAAGGCAGCTAATAAATGTTACAAACAAAGTCTCTGCACAAAAGTTCTCAGCTGGGAAGGGTTTCCTATTTCAATCTTACCTTGTCAGTACCCCAGATGCCACTTGGTGGGTGCATGTGCAGTTACATCATGGTTGATATTTGCTGAGGGATCACTACCCTTGTTTAGCATGCGTTTCCAGGGATGGGGTGATCATTCAAGAGATGGAAGGGGTATTGACATGCTCCCAGGCTGACTTTTCAAAAGAACTGATATGACTTCAGACAATTGAGGGACTGTTCTGTTGGGGACAAAAGATGTACAGTCTGTTTATTTATTTGAGCCTGTAATCTCCTAAATTTCCAATCCTCTCTAAGGATTTAAGCTTCCCAGAAACAGGATACCTTTTAAACCCAAGCCTTCCCATTTCTAGAACTTCATCCTAACAAGTAGTGCTTCTGTAATTGAATGAGGTCTTGTGTCTCTGGAATAGATTCATCGAAGGCCAGGTTTCAAATTTATCATAACATTCCTCGCTTGAGGCGGAAACAGGAAAAATATCCTGGGCTACACTGATGAAAATATTTTTCAAAGAGAGACGAATCCCGCTGCCATGAAGCGAGAGGGCAGGTTGGTTTTTGTATTTCAACTATCTGGACAGAGGAGCCTATTAATTGCCTTATTGTCTTGTTGGAATCACTTTCAAGGAGGCTTCGGCCAAGTCATACATTTGCAGGGATTGGGAAAAGTGCAAACAAAGACTGGAGATAGGAGATAACTTTTGACAGGCTTCACTTCTCATGATGCTCACTACTCATGGATTCCACTTGTCATGTTATTTCTGGCCAAAAAGGATTTGCAGGGTTGGTTTTTTAAAAAGCAAAACAATCAGATGCTTATATATACAACTGTCTGTTATATCAATGGCTGATTCCGCAAGGCAGAAAAGGCCGAGAGGGCATTCATATGAGTTGGGAAATACATGGAGTCTTTAGGGGCAGTGCTGGGAGTGGGTAGAATTGTGCTGGAGGGAAATCAGTGGAGTATAATGCTATGGAACCCACCCTCCAAAGCAGCCATTTTGTCCAGGCAACTGATGTCTTTTGTCTGGAGATGACCTGTAATTCCAGAGGATTCTAGAGTAGATCTGGTAACTGAGGGGTCAAAATGTGCTGCTTATCCTGTTGTTATGGATAGGTACAGATTGCTCTTGCCAGTGGCAGTTGACAAGGGTCTTGAGAGTGCGAAGGGAAGCATCTGTGTTTTGACCTGTGCCCATCCTGGTTTATAAAGCATATATCAGAGGAAAGTATTAGAGCCATTGGTCATAATTATTAATGCCTTGTTTACTGAAGGGAGTGGTGCTTTCTGAAATGCTGAAGGAGGCAGCTCTTAGACCTTTGCTTCAGAAAGCTTCATTGGGTAAGAGTCAGATGACCAATTTACCTTGCCTGGGGAACCTCCAATTTACCTTGTCTGGGGAAAGTAATAGATTATGTGGGGCTGGAGTAGCTCTTAAGAGTTATTAGATGACACATCTGCCCTTGACCTCTGCCCACCTCACTGGTCCCCACTTGTGTAGCACATAAAAAGCAAGCCATCCCATCATTCCCGGCCCCAGGGAAGCGTGCCTAGCCTCAACCAGGGCCAGGGCCTTTTCGGTCCTGGCCCCCACCTGGTGGAATGAGCTCCCGGGAGAGCTGCGGGCCCTGCAGGCCCTTTCAACGTTCCGCAGGGCCTGCAAGACGGAGCTCTTCCGCCAGGTCTATGGTTGAGGCTGGGGCTGCTGTGGTACATCGACTGCACTCCCCTGGGCACTGTTGACCTCCTTCTCCTCCACCCCCCCTTTTTAGAAGGGGGGTAGGAAGGGGATTTTATTATTGTGCCGCCATGCTGTGATGTTTTTAAGTCTTTTAATGGGAGTTTTAATGGGGTTTTAAGACACTGTAACCCGCCGCGAGCAACTTGGGAGTGGCGGGAAATAAATCGAAATAATAATAATAATAATAATAATAATAATAATAATAATAATAATAATAATAATAATAATTTATTGTGTTTTACTTTAGACGGTTTACCTTGTGTCCCGGGGTGACAAACAACAGGGTAATTCTACAGAGGCTTTGGCTGTGTGTTGTTGTTTCAATTACAGGGTAAACTACACAATGACACGGATTTGTGACTGGAACTCCAGATGTCTAATATGTGTCTAAAGAGCAGGCAAAGACGGCTTCAGTTTGGAATGGGGTTCTAGTGTTGGGGAAGAGGCTGGATTACCCCCTCCCCCAGTGTCTTATTCTTGATAGAAAATTATTTTTACTGCCTCTGGGTTGCTTGAAGCACTAATAGAGGGTGAAAAAGACAGTCCCAGATATGGGTTCTTTCCTTTTTCCTCACTGGGGCTTAAAGCAGCTTGGGGACAGAAGCATTTTTATCATAGTCTTCCTCCTTCAGTGAGCAAACAGGCATTCCCCACACCTTTTTTGAAAAGCGAAATTACAAGTTTGTAGATCTGGACATGGAATTCCAGCATTATGTGTTGCTTGACACTGTCTCCTAATTGTTAGGCTTGCCAACTCCACTCTGGGAAATGCCTGGCTTTTGGGGGGATGGTGCCAGTGGAGAGGGGAATGGAGGGAGGTATTTGTAGATTTTGCCCTCTAATGCTGCTATTTTCCCCAGAGGAACTGATGTCTGGAGATGAGTTATAATTCTGGGAGAACTCCAAGCATCACGTGAAGGTTGGCTACTAGTGGTAGATATATCACCATAGTAATGTAGCTGGTTACCTTAGACAAGTAGTCTCTCTAGCCTGGCATTGTATCTCCTAAAGAAGCCAGGCAGCTCTTGATGGAACTCCACAAGCAGGGCTCCAAGGCTGTAACATGTGGTTTGTCCTCAGATAGCCACTGTTTATTTATTATGCTTAAGAGGTATAGATTTCATCAGGTTCTTTTCAACAGTTTTGCAGATAAAGTACAAAGCAGAAAAACAGTTGCAGAAAGATCCATAGAAGCAAATACAACCAAGACAAACAAAACAGACAGGAATGAGGCAGAGCAAAGATAACTCCAATGCACTAGGAAAAACTTGGGTGAAAAAGACAGGCTAGAATAAACCTGGATCCATGCCACCATGTGGCTTTAGTTTTTTGATAAACCATGATGAACTGCAACCCCCCCGCCCAACATTTCTAAAATATTATTCCAAAGAAACAGCATTTACGCCAAACATGGCAGCTCTGCCCCTCCTTTGAGGTACATGGTGGGATATTACAGGGATCAGGAGATCTGCATGAGTGTCACAATCCAACTTTCCTTCTCAATGCAAACTTGTATCTAGAAGAGGGGGGCACATGCTGATTTCTGTCTGTCTGTAATGGCCCAGTATGCTCCTTGTATTGGTGCACCTGTACCTACATACCAGGAAGGGTTGAGAAAACAAAGCTCCATTGAACTTTAGTAAACTTCCAACATGTTGACATCCCACCTGTCAAAGATGGGATCATGCCATACCAACTCTTCTTCTTCTTCTTCTTCTTCTTCTTCTTCTTCTTCTTCTTCTTCTTCTTCTTCTTCTTCTTCTTCTTCTTCTTCTTATTATTATTATTATTATTATTATTATTATTATTATTATTATTATTATTTAAAGTCATTAATGCTGTGCATGCTCGGAGGTTATATGTTATTTGGGTTGGCAATTAACTTTTCCAAAGTCCAACTACAGAATGGATTCCTTTACCAAAACACTTATATTTTTTGTTTGTGGCTGTGAATAAATTAAATGCTGGCCTCAATCAAAGGCCAGGTGATGCTTTCATAACAAATCGTTAAGTGCAGCATTCATATATAATTCCCCCCCCCATTCCCTCTTAACCACATCAAGCACATTCCTCTCATTTTTTCTTAGGAGGTTACAATAATTTCAATCATGGATTGGAGAGAGAGAGAGAGAGAGAGAGAGAGAGAGAGAGAGAGAGAGAGAGAGAGAACTTGGCATTTATCAACACATTTAGAAAATCTTCACCTGGAATCTTTTTGTTCTCCTTAATGAAAAACACCTGAATTCAGAGGACATTAACTGACATAAAAAACAGTTAAGTGCATAATAGCAAACATCACCTTTTGAAATGCAATTTGTGTCATGGTGTTAAAGATTTGAACACTCTAGCTTAATGGTTTTCAAACTTCCGCCCTTCATGGAACCCTTTCCTCACCTACCTGTCAATCAACAAACCCATCAGACTGGAGCCCTGGATGCTAAGAGGGATTCTGGGGAAGGTCTGACCATGTGTGCTCAGTTATTTGAGTCGCTGCCCAGTCTTGTTGCAGTTCACCAATCATTCTCTGTGGATTGAGAATTACCAGCTCAAATACATTTAATGTTCCTTTGTGGTCGCAGATTACAGGGGGAGATGGCTAACTGTTCGTCTTTCAGGAGGTTATTGTCAATTCTTACTGATCATCTCACCAAGGAATCCTGGCTGAACCTGGAAAAAACACCAGTGTTTCCTGGAACCATTTGAAAACTAGGGCTCAAATTATGCAGCAGAAAGTTCTTTATGCTAAATACAAACTGTTGATGAATGGGCATGGGCTGCTTTGCCAAAGTTACAGTTACAGAATTATAGGAGTTGAAAGAAGTGGTTAATACAGGATCCATATTTCCAAAGTCGGCTTGGTGGATGCCAGGAAAAATAACCAGGTTCCATTCATGGCAGGACAGGCATCACAACATCTGTTAAACAGGTGTAGCCAGGGATTGTATATTCCAGGTTTGTCAACATGCTCCTTTGATACAAATAGTGTTGAGGTGAATCATTCCATTTGAGATATATGAAGCCTTGTATAGATAGCAGCTCTGCAAGTTTCTGGTAGTAGTGTCAGAAACAACACAGGGATAGTGATAGGGCAGGAAATCTCATTCCTCCAAGGCGCTGTTTGTCTCCACCTAACATTCTGATTGATAAGAATAAGGAAGGCTATCTTTTTGTGTTCAGTTTTCCTTTCGGATTACTGAAATTTGTACTATGATACACACTAGAACGCATCATGGAAGCTTGTACAAAGTTGCAGACTTTAGTTTACCAGCTAAATCGGTATGCTTTACTGACCAAATGTACCTTCTTCCAATGGATTTATAGTGTACTTGTGAGATGACTATCAAGTTCATATTTGAACCTCACAATGGCAAACAGGGAAATAAAGCTGGCCATTCCCCAGGCAGGGCCTGGAATTCTTTACAATTGATCTTCAGACTCTGGTGGCTGGTCTCAGTGGTCTCACATCCCTGCTGAGCTCCCTAACCTCCGCAAACTCCACCACTTCCAGGTTCTGCCCCAAGTCTCCAGGCATTTACCAACCCAGACTGGCAACTCAACAGGAAAGAGAAGATGAGGTTGTCAAGAACTCAAGTCTGGGTCTCCCTGAGTCACTGTGCTTTGGCAAATTATTATTATTATTATTATTATTATTATTATTATTATTATTATTATTATTATTATTATTATTATTATTATTGATATTGATGATATTGATATTGATATTGATATTGATATTGATATTGATATTGATATTGATATTGATATTGATATTGATATTGATATTGATATTGATATTGATATTAATATTATTAGATTTATATCCCACCACTCCCTTGCGGGGATGTGCAGTGCTCAGGCCCATGCACACAAGAAAAGAGATCTTTGTAAAATGCAAAAAGTTTCATTAAATACTTTTAAAAAGAAGCTTTCATGAGGCAACACAAATTTAGAGTCCAGTGGCACCTTTAAAACCAACACATTTTTAAATTCAAGGTACGAGCTTTTGTGTGCATGTACACCTCCTCAGATATCTTCTGAAATCTAATAGCAAGAAAACAACAAAAGCTAATTGTGATGGACAGCACTTTAAAGGAAAGTGTCAAAATAATGGAATATCAGCAAACCAGATGTCAGGTAGTTATGTGGCTCCCTTCCATGGCTTCCCCACTTGTTTCACCAAAGTCTCATAAGCTCAGGAAACACTTCACAGTCCCCCACAGGAAAGAGTTCTAGGTCTGCTCCCAAGGGTACGAAGAAACGGGTACTGGTAATTGGGGATTTCCTGCTGAGAGGTGTAGAGGCCGAAGTGTGTAGACCAGACTCGTTGTCTTGAAAGGTTTGCTGCTTACCTGGTGCATGCATCAAGGATGTCACAGAACGGCTGGACAGGCTCATCAAGCCTACAGATCATTACCCGTTCTTCTCATCCATGTAGGAACAAATAATTCTGCCCAGCAGAACATGGAAAATATTTAAAAAGACTTTGTGGATCTGGGGAAGAAGGTAAAGGACCTGGGAACACAAGTTGTGTTTTCATCAGTCCTTCCTGTAAGTGGCCGAGGCATAGGAAGAGAGAGAAAAATTATGCAAGTAAATGACTGGCTACGTCAATGGTGTCGACAGGAACAATTTGGATTTCTGGATCATGGTCAACGATGTCAATATGAGGGGCTATTATCAGGAGACGGTGTGCACCTCACAAGGGATGGAAGAAGTATTTTTGGAAGAACCCTTGCACACCTGGTGAAGAGGGCTTGAAACTAGACACAAAGGGGAAGCGAGAAGTAAATTCAGAACTTGGTGTGATAGCAAGATCTGAACATGAGAAGATCTCAAATCTACAGGGAATGTTACATAAGCAAGGAATTACTAGCTTACAAGGAAGTTCAAAACCAAAACCATGAGGCACACAAAGGATGGACTACGATGTCTCCACACCAGTGCACAGAGTATGGGAAAAGCAGGAGGAACTAGTAGTCATAATAGAGGAAGGGGACTAGGACCTAATGGGAATCACAGAAACTTGGTGGGATAATACTCACAATTGGAATACTAAAATTGAGGGGTACAATCTATTCAGAAGGGACAGACAAGAAAAGAAGGGGGGAGGTGTAACAATATATGTTAGGAATCTTTATACTTGTGAAGAAATACAGGTACCCGAGCATGAAAGTTCAGTTGAGTGTATTTGGGTAAATATAAAAGGAGTAGGAAATGAGACTGGCATTATTATTAAATGAGACTAGCGATCCCCAACCTGTGGGCTGCGGACCACATGTGGTCCGTCGACTAATTGGAGGTGGGCCACGAAGGACACCTTCTCCCCCCCCGACCCTTTACAACACACTTTGAGTGCCATTGTCTCCCATCACTCCCAGATGGGACTATCTCATTGCAGAGAAACAAGCTCAGGGTTCCCATTGATTTGTCATTGACATGAGTTAAAATTTCCATGAAAATAAAATGTTTCTAATGTTCATTGTTGTGGCGTGTCTGTATCTTATTTTGAAGGGATGTTTAAACATTACCGTAGCGATCAGAGAGCGTTAGGGCAGTGGTTGAGAGTAGAGGAGTAAACTACACCCCCCCACACCGGTCCTCAGTAAAATTGTCAATCGTTGAGTGGTCCCCGGTGATAAAAAGGTTGGGAACCACTGCTATAGACCACCAAGCCAGTCAGAGGACTTGAATGAGATACTGCTAGACCAAATTACACAATTTTCAAAAAAGGGGGAAGCAGTGGTCATGGGTGATTTCAATTACCCAGATATCTGTTGGAAGACCAACTCTGCTAAAAATGCAAACTCCATTAAATTCTTAACTTGTCTTGCCGACAGCTTCATTTCCCAGAAAGTAGAGAGGGGAACCAGGGGCTGTGCTATTCTAGACTTGATTCTCATCAATAGGGAAGAACTGGTATATGAGGTGGAAGTAGTGGGCACACTTGGTAGCAGTGACCATGTGCTCTTGGAATTTTCAGTCGTGGGAAAGAGAAACCTTTATGTAGTCGTACCTATAGACTGGACTTCAGGAAAGGTGATTTTCACATACTTAAAGTTATGTTGCATAGAGTCCCATTGTCAGAAAGACTTAAAGAGATGGGAGTTGAAGAGGCGTGGGAGTTTCTTAAAAGTGAAATACTGAAGGCTCAGTCACAAACAATTCCCTTGAGAAGAAAAGGTGGAAGGAGCCTAAGGAAGCCAAGTTGGCTCCATAAACAGTTGTCAAAAGATTTGAGGAATAAAAAAGAGTCATTTAGGAAATGGAAGGAAGGCCTTATTACCAAGGATGATAACCAATAATTGTAGGGGGAGTGTTAGAAAAGCTAAAGCTCAATATGAGCTTAGGCTAGCAATAAATGCTAAATATAACAAAAAAGGCTTCTTTAGTTATATTTCAAGCAAGAAAAAGAATAGGGACACTATAGCACCACTGTGAGGACAAGAAAGTGAAATTATAACAATTGATGAAGAGAGGGCTGAACTGCTTAAATCCTATTTACCCTCGGTCTTCTCTTGTGAGGGAAATAGTGATCAATGTGGCAAAAACGTAACACAACATGGGGGACGAGAATGGTGGCCTAGGATAACTGCTGGAACAGTCCACAAACACCTAGTTTCTTTAAATGAAGCAAAGTCTTCTGGGCCAGATGAACGGCACCCAAGGGTACTAAAAGAACTTGCAGATATCATCTCTGAACCTCTGTCCATTATTTTTGACACTTCTAGGAGAACAGGTGAGGTGCCAGATGATTGGAGGCGGGCAAATGTTGTCCCCATCTTCAATAAGGGAAAATGGAGGATCCGGGTAGTTGTCGACCTGTCAGCTTGACATCTGTAGCTGGCAAAATTTTGGAACAAATAATCAAAAACTTGGTCCTTGAGCAGCTGGAACTGAGAGCTGTGATTTCTAAGACTCAGCATTGGTTTCGCAAGAACAAGTCATGTCAGACCAACCTTATCTCTTTTTTTGAGAAAGTGACTATCTTGCTGGATCAGGGGAATTCCATGAACATAGTTTATCTGGATTTCAGTAAAGCTTTTGATAAAGTTCCACATTATATTCTTGTTCACAAGTTGGTAAAATATGGTATGGATCCTAATTATGTCAGGTGGATCAATAACTGGTTGACAAATCGTAACCAGAGGGTACTTGTTAAAGGTTCAGCATCTTCTTAGAAAAGAGTGACAAGTGGAGTACCCCGTGGATTTGTCCTGGGGCCTCTGTTGTTCAACATATTTATAAATGATTTAGATGACGGATTAGAGGGGATACTTATTAAATTTGCCAATGATACTAAACTGGGAGGGGTAAACACAACTGAAGACAGCAACAGAATACAGGATGACCTTGATAGGCTCAAGAAGTGGACTAAACTGAATAAAATGAAGTTCAATAGGGACAAATGTAAAGTTCTGCATTTAGGTAGGAAAACCCAAATACACCAATATAAGATGGGGGAGACTTGTCTTGGCACCCTCCAAATCTGCTGCTGGAAATGGTGGAAAAGAGCAATGCACCTTATATGAGACTCACTTCCGCCTGTCAATCAATTCAGGCAACCAATCCCCTTCTTCCATATTTTGACACAGTTTAAAGGTCCTGCGATGCCTGCTAATCTTTTTTTAAATTAATACTTCTATGTTACAATGCTTATGCATGGAATCATAGATGCAAAGTGCTTTTTTAAACACCACCCCTTATGGGATCATGAGTCCTTTGATATATTAAAAATTCATATCATTCCTTATTTCAGGGGGTGGGGAGAAAACTTTCGAGAGGCACGCTTTGTGTTGCAACTTGTGTTACAATCCTGTAATCCTGATTCTCTAACTTTATGTATTGTGTATATTGACTGATTGAATACGGCAGCCTTTCTCAGCTTTTTTTTCCCCATTGAGAAACCCCTGAAACATTCTTCAGCCCCAGGCTTCAAGAAACCCCAGAAACTGTGTCATTGTGCAGAATATGGTTGGGAAGTATAACTGTGTACACACCCACCTGGGGCCCTGACCCTTCCTACCTACTCTAGGCCAATCATTGGTCATTTTGGGGGGGAGGGCAGGTTGACATGACCATATATGGTCATTGTTATTTGTTGTTGTTATGTGCGAAGTCGTGTCCGACCCATCGCGACCCCATGGACAATGATCCTCCAGGCCTTCCTGTCCTCTACCATTCCCCGGAATCCATTTAAGTTTGCACCTACTGCTTCAGTGACTCCATCCAGCCATCTCATTCTCTGTCGTCCCCTTCTTCTTTTGCCCTCGATCGCTCCCAGCATTAGGCTCTTCTCCAGGGAGTCCTTCCTTCTCATGAGGTGGCCAAAGTATTTGAGTTTCATCTTCAGGATCTGGCCTTCTAAGGAGCAGTCAGGGCTGATCTCCTCTAGGACTGACCGGTTTGTTCGCCTTGCAGTCCAAGGGACTCGCAAGAGTCTTCTCCAGCACCAGAGTTCAAAAGCCTCAATTCTTTGACGCTCGGCCTTCCTTATGGTCCAACTTTCGCAGCCATACATTGCAACTGGGAAGACCATAGCCTTGACTAAACGCACTTTTGTTGGCAGGGTGATGTCTCTGCTTTTTAGGATGCTGTCTAGATTTGCCATAGCTTTCCTCCCCAGGAGCAAGCGTCTTTTAATTTCTTTGCTGCAGTCCCCATCTGCAGTGATCTTAGAGCCCAGGAAAATAAAATCTGTCACTATCTCCATTTCTTCCCCATCTATATGCCAGGAATTGAGAGGGCCGGATGCCATGATCTTTGTTTTCTTGATGTTGAGTTTCAAGCCAACCTTTGCACTCTCCTCCTTCACCCGCATCAACAGGCTCTTTAGTTCCTCTTCACTTTCTGCCATTAGAGTGGTATCATCTGCATATCTGAGGTTGTTGATATTTCTCCCTGCAATCTTGATCCCAATTTGTGACTCCTCTAATCCCGCATTTCTCATGATGTGCTCTGCATACAAGTTAAATAGGCAAGGCGACAGTATACAGCCTTGCCGAACTCCTTTCTCAATTTTGAACCAGTCAGTGATTCCATGTTCAGTTCTCACTGTTGTTTCTTGACCTGCATATAAATTTCTCAAGAGACAAATAAGATGCTCTGGTATTCCCATCTCTTTAAGAACTTGCCACAATTTGTTGTGCTCCACACAATCAAAGGCTTTAGCATAGTCAATGAAGCAGAAGTAGACGTTCTTCTGGTACTCCCTAGCTTTCTCCATGATCCAGCGTATGTTGGCAATTTGATCTCTAGTTCCTCTGCCTCTTCGAAATCCTGCCTGTACTTCTGGAAGTTCTCGGTCCACATATTGCTGGAGCCTAGCTTGTAGGATTTTGAGCATAACTTTGCTAGCATGAGAATATATGGTCATATCACCCAATAATTGTTTAACCATTAAAAAAAAATATTTTAAAAATTAATTAACTCCACCCATTTGGGAAACCCTTCCAGGGCTGTCAAGAAACCCCAGGGTTTCACAAAACTATAACACATTGTCTATATTCTATAACACATTGTCCCTAGCTAGCCCCCCCCCCCTGAACACAACCCAAGAAAGCAAAAACACTGACATACAAAAAAATGCCTGAGTGAATAGGAACATGTCTTTTTACCACATCATGTGCACCTTGACCGATAATGCATGGGCCTGGAATGGTGGGCTGGCCCCTGCATGCTAGCAGGGCTAATCCCCACATGTGTGTGTGATGCTGGCACTGTCCAGGCCCCCTCCCAGCCCTGACCTGTGTTCCTTTCCTTGCCCTGGTGGCCATCAGAGGCCAGGCCCGTGCATAAAGGAAGAGACAAGGCCTGGCTCCCCCCCCCCCACTATGCCTGCAGGGACATGAAATACCCAGTTTTGCTTTGCAGTGCTGCAGAGCTGAATGGGGTGTTTTCACCTCACCCTGATGGTGCGAGAGTGGCATGCTGCTCTCCTACCATCATATGGTGGGACCACTATGCCCCATGCCCCCCTTGCTGCCACTGCTGCTGTGAGGTTCAGCAGAACACACCTGCCCCGGAGTTGTGTGTGTGCACACATTTCCAGGGAGGACTGTGGGCTCCGAGGGATATCATCCCCCATGCATACATGGAAAGTGGCGGGGCATGTTGCCCCACTGTTAGGAATTGTTGGCAGTCCTCGTACCTCACGGGGTATCTGTTATGGGGAAAGAAAGGGTAGATGATTGTAAGATGCTTTGAGGCTCTTTTGGGCAGTAAAACGTACAGTACAAAAACAGCTTTTCTTCTTCCCTCCTGAGGGATATAGAGAACTGGGATTTCTGGGTGGGGGATAATTTGTTTTTACATCTAGTGAACTACTAAGATTTCTTTGCACAAACCATAGCTTATTGTAAAGTCTGATTACAGCCTCAATGACATTTGGTATAAGGCCTGTTCTAAGATGTTCAAGAATATTTTCCAGAGTAGCCTTCAAGGGAAGAAGGGGACATTTATTTTTCCTACATCTCTTGAGACTTGTGTTTGAGTTCATGAGGGAATCATTTCCAGAAGAAATAGGCATGCATACAAATGGTAGGGTGTGTCGTCCAATTGGATTCACATTTTCTCGGCTGCCTCCCTTTAAAAGTCAACATTGTTTAGAGTACTAGTTTGCTTTCTTTCTTTCAACACCACCAATTTTTAGGTTGTAATTTCTTTATATCTCCCCTGTTTGGGATAATGGGACAAAATTTCCCTCCAGCTTCATTTAGAGAGGATGGCAGCGGGTGGCCTCACAGGGTAAGGATTCCCAGAGCCCTGCCTTTCTCCAGGGTAGGGGTAGTCAAACTGCGGCTCTCCAGATGCCCATGGACTACAGTTTCCATGAGCCCCTGCCAGCGAACGCTAATAGGAATTGTAGTCCCATGGACATCTGGAGGGCTGCAATTTGACTACCCCTGCTCCAGGGTATTCATTACATCAGTGATCCCCAAAACCCGATCCGGGACTGGTACCAGTCCGTGGATCATTTGGTACTGGGCCGTGGCTCCTCCTCCTCCTCCCTGGCTGCTGCCTCAGGGGCTGCCCTGCCACTCTGCCGCTGGCTCACCTTTGGTGCTCTCCAGCGGCCGCCATGGCTGGGGCTTCCCCTTGTTGTGGCACTGTGCAGCTGCTGCTGGCAGCACCTCCCAACGGGCGGCGTGAAGTCAGGGGTACCGGTGGGAAAGCAAGTGGAGCAGGGGCTCAGGCAGCGGTGACATCCCTCAGAAAAGACTACCCCCGGTCCTCAGTAAAATCGTCAAGCGTTAACCGGTCCCCGGTGATAAAAAGGTTGGGGACCACTGCATTACATCACAGACTGGCTATGGGAAGCAAGATTTTTTTTTAAATTATAGACTGGAAACTTTTCTTTTTACATTTCATATTTATAGAAGAAAAATCTGGTATTTGTTCCTATGCTGCAGTATGTTTTCTGTTGCCTGAACCTATGCACTGGAGGCCTAATGAAGGGAGGAAGGAGAGGCTTGTCACACTGCTGTTCTGTTGAGATGTCCAGTTTCTCAACTGCCTTGCATTTTCTGGACATGAGAGCAGTAATTGTTTAGTAACTTCTCAACTTTTTTCTTTTTGTTTTGATACAGGAAGTTTGGTTTTATTTTTTATTTTTAACAAGAAGGCCATCCAATAGGTCCAGTTCATTCTTAGGGCATTTGGTTGCTTGATACAACCATGAGTTGCTTTTGGATAATACTTGAAGATAAAATTCAGTCAATTTATTATTAACCATCTCTTCTCTTGGCCTCTTTCCTGAAAGTGGATTCAAAGGGCTGGAGCAATCTCAATTAATGAATGGAAATACTCACCCTGTAAGGAAATAATCCAGTTGAAATGAATGAGTTCTGTATGTAGAATTCCTGAAAAGCCCATATCCTGACTACCTAATCCAGTTTGCACAAGCTTTCCTTAATAGAAGGAACATATTTGCTAAATCAATTATATGCTGTGGTTTTTACCAGTTTATTATTATAGTCTAACATGGCCTCAGTTGAAAGAGTTAACCCATTTTGGGAAATAACTTCAAAGCTTTTCTTGTCTACATGGAAAAAATTGTTAATCCTCTCCTTTGTTTTTATTGAGTCTATTTCCTGGCTATATCATGTTGTATAGGGAAAAAAAATGAGCTGCTCTGCTTGAGTTTTAAATATAATTCTATTTTTATTTTTTTAAATGTTTCTATCCTGCCTTTCAGCCATGGCTTTCCAGGCAGCCTACAACATATTTCACAATACATTACAAAAACATAAATGAATTTTAAAAATCCCAACTGGTCAATTCAGCATTGGCAACAGATGGCAAACTGTTGCAGCTATATTCCTAAACCTTTCTAACATGGAAACATACACATTATTTATTTTCCAGGAGCCTCAATTAACAACAAAGAACATTGGTCATGGCATCCTATGCAGGTCTACATAGAATCCTATTCAAGCATATTTAATGGGGCTTACTCCCAGGAAAGCATTCTTAGGGTTGCACTATTAGCTGACCAAGCGCATAGCAAGTGTTCTAATCTTTCAAGTTTCATTATACCCAATAGAGTCATAGTATTGCTTTTTCATCTTGATTCCAGTGGCAGACAAATGAGTTCCCTTCTGCCTTTCTGTGTATTTTTCCTTGCTTGGTTAATGAACCATTAGGCACATGCACATTAAAACACAAAGCAATATGGTAATCATCAAGGAGGATACATGAAACATACTTGTTCAACCTGCAGTAGTAGAGTCTCTTATCTGTGTTTGAAGAATGATGGTTTGGCCAAGATACTTTATATTCTGCTTAGGTCCAGCGTGCATGTGAAGCATACTATAGTGGAAAATCAAGTTCTGTGTTGTCCAAATCTTCTCCTTAAGTCTCCTTAAAACATTGCTTCTCACTCCCATTGATTACAGGGGGTTGGATCCTGCAGCTGCAAGAGCAGGAAGGATCTGGGGCAACAGGATCTTTCCTAGAAGCCACTGTATTTTTCCAAAATCATATGCAGATGTCTAGGGAACTTTGTGGACCAAGTACAATACAGCATTGGAGGTTACTGGGAGGACTGAGGAAAATAGCCTTACTCCCCATTTTGCTCATGCAACGGTAGGATCTGGTCCAATGACGATATGCTGCTCCTGCAAATCACGGTGTAACTGATTAAGTGCAGCCTTTGCTGCCCTGAACTCAGCACATAAGAATCTCATGATTCCAGCAGATGTTTTAGCTCTTTTGCCAAATACAGAGTTTATGGACCAGTAATGTGAAAGTCCAGAAAGCTGCCATGCAGCACGTCACCTGGGGAGCTTCTCTTACTTCATAAAATCACTTCATAAATACACATTGCTGTTACATTCTGTGTTTAAAGTCCCCTTCTCCCAATCACCTAAAATGTATAATTTTGTAAGACAAATGTGTTATAATTTGTAAGCTTTGAGAGACTTCAAGTGTTATCAAAACAGGTTTCTTTAATGTACCTTTGTATTTGAAAACCAGTGCTCTTTTATTGTGTTTCTGAGGAACTGAATAAAGATTGTGGGTAGATTCTTTCACTTTGAGCTTATCTTACAAAGTATTAATACAGAGCAAGGCTATTATTCTTATGTTGATTTTGTCCAGTTCCAAGAAACAATACCTCTGGCCTGGTGGAACACTCTTCCAAATGAGATCAGGGCCCTGGGGGACTTGAAACGGTTCTGCAGGGCCTGCAAGACAGAGTAGTTCTGCTGGGCCCACGGTCCACCAAAGATGAATCCCTGGAAATTACTGAGCAGGTTGTGGAGTTTTTATCTACAGTTTTGTTGCTTAGGTCTAAAATATAAAGGTTTTTAGATTGTTGTTGTTATTAGGCCTATACCTTAAGCTGACCAGGCGTTCCGAATCTAGTGGGACACGCCTGCTTTTCTGGGAAAAGCCCCGGGTCCCGCCTGACTCTTCAAAAGTCCCGCGGCTTCCCCGTCCTCCCTTCTCACCGCCACCACCGCCCCCGCCCCCGCCCGAGTCGGAGGGAGGGAGGGCTGCCGCCGCCACCCTCACCCCCACCCCTGCCCCAGTTGGAGGGAGGGAGGGAGGGAGGGAGGGGCTCAGCCCCTGCCCCCAGTGTCCCACTTTACCTCCGGCAAAACCTTGTCACCTTACTATACCTATAACATTGTACCTGCTTCAGATGTAAAACTTTCTATCATGAAGGTTACCTACTGTAAGTTTCATTGTTCTTTTAATGCCATTAAAGGTATAGTGACTGACATAAGCAAGTACATCCAGCTATGCCGAGCTACCCTCCATACACTCTGCTTTAGCACTTTATCTCCTCTTCCATCCATTGCAGTACACGCCTATCCCTGAGAAACAGTGTCACAGGAAGTGGTTTTAATTAATTAATTTAAATTGAAATGTATGTGGTTGTGTTTTACCTATTGTACTTTGTTATGATGTGGACTACCCTGAGCCTTTGGGAAAGGGTTTTTTTTAAAAAAATAAAAATTAAATAAATAAATATGCTGGTGTTGAGATTCATCCCTAACAAGGGCTTCCTGTTTGAAGTTTGCCTTATTTATTAATATTTGAGTGCCTGAAATGAATACAATTTGAGATTATAGAGCTTGTTTGCATTTTGCTGAGACAGGCCATTAAAGAACCGATCCAAGGACACGGCCCCTGCACCCACTGTGGTGGCTAGGACAAGATTCAGGCAGCCTGGTCCATACTGCAGTTGGGGAGAAAGGAGATGTGATGCGACACTGGAGAGCAATGACCCATAGAGACTCTGAGGCAGCAGGAAGAAGCTGTGTGTGACAAGAGACTGCCAAGCAGAACCCAACCAGGTCAGTATGGCAGCCAGGAGGGCTGAGGCAAGGCACTTGGATGAGGGAATAGAATGAACTTGGGCGAGTGATGGCAGCCACGGACCAGCATCAGGGGTGGCCAGCTTAAGTTTGGGAAATATCTGAAGACTTTGGGGGTTTGCCCGGAGGAGGGCAGGGTTTGGGAAGTGACTTTAATGGGGTATAATGCCATAAGGTCTGCTTTCCAAAGCAGGTATTTTCTCCAGGTGAAATGATCTATGTCACCTGGTGATCAGTTATAATAGCAGGAGATCTTCGGCCACTAGCTGTCAAGACCTGCACAATGCTGGCAAGTTCATCACCATGCCCACCTCCTAGCTGGGCGTGCTAGGAGGAGGCATGGAAGAAGAAGCAGGCATCAAGGCCATCTTAAGCCTGGGCAGGCCTGAAGCACAGGCACAAGCCCTTGGAGAATCTCAGGAAGGTGGGGGAAAGGGGGAGGAAGCCCAAGGGGGTACCCTGGGCCTTATGAAACTCCACCTCTGAAATAGGGAAAGTGGAGCAACCCAGGGAGGCCCCTCCCCCAGGAGACCCTTTAAAGGTATGCCAACAAAAAGCCAAGATGGAAGGGCCAGGTCACTCTCACTGCTGCAAGGGAGAGCCTTAAGACATGGCAGAGAGAGCGAGTTGGCCCACAATAAATCTTGCTCCTCCTGGCACAACTGAGACTGTTCCAGGGCACTTCCATGTGAAGGGAGAACCCTGGAGGGTTCCAGCAACCTGGGCCCATTCCGCGCACTCACTTGATAATGCACTTTCAATGTGCTTTTGCAGCTGGATCTACTTTGAAAGTGCTTTGAAAGCACATTATCTAGCATGTGCAGAATGAGCCCTGGATCCCACTCCTCTAGGAATGGGCCCTAGAGGAGACAAAAAACAAAAACAAAAAAACACAAAAAAACCCTTTCCCTACATCACTGTGCAACTTGTATAAGGACAAGGCTGAATGAAATTGGGGGGCTTTACGCACCGGGATCTTTGTTGCAAATTGGTCACTGAATAAAAAATCGCCATTTAAAATAGTGGAATTCGTCGTTATGCATACCTGCCTTTGTAGTGGAATCAGTTGCGTTTTGTAGCGTTTCCCACAGCTTCTGGTCTTGGCAGAAATCGCTAGAAAGGAAGCGCTATTGCCGAGCTCGTCCCGCCCCTGGCCGTCAAGCAGCCAATGGGCAGCCGTTAGCATGCTCCCAAACAGCCCCTTTCCCTTTAAGAAAGGTTTTTTTTTAAAAAAAACACACCCATTGTAACGAATCTGTGTAGATTCGTTGCAACGGAGAGACCCATCCAGCTGCCTAATGTGTTTGAGCTGTCGTTTGATCGTATGATCGTGGCCACGCTGCCTCGAGTGAAAAGAAAAAAATCCCCCCTCCCCCCCCTCTCACGGGCCCGATTTTCGGCTGAATGACTGTGTTAAATGTGTGTGCTTAGTGACTGAAGGGGAGGGACTGAAGCCGGGGAAGCCTCTGTTTGAGCTGTCATTTGATCGTGGCCACGCTGCCTCGGAGTGGAAAAAAAAAAATCCCCCCCTCCCCCCCCTCTCACAGGCCGATTTTCGGCTGAATGACTGTGTTAAATGTGTGTGCTTAGTGACTGAAGGGGAGGGACTGAAGCCAGGGAAGCCTCTAAACTGAAAGAGGCTCGCTGGTGCGTTTATCCCCGCTCGCTCGGAGAAAAAAAAATGGCGATCGCTTCACCGGAAGTTTGGAGGACAGGCTCAGGAGGAGGGACTTTGAAAAAACAGCAACAATGTTAACGCACAGGTCTTTATCGCTAGTGTTACAGATTGTTTGCAAGAGTGTAGCGCTTTCCGGAGGGTGAATCCACTTGTTGGGATTCCCCTGAAAGCGCTACAACGAAGCGCTTTTTGCTGATCGGTTTCAGGAGTGTTGCAGATTGTCTACGACGTCGTGCGTTAAGGCAAATCAATAGCGTTTCCAATTAGCAACCATTGTGCGATTTTGAAGCCGTGCAAAAAGCCCCTGATTAATCCATGAGAAACCTAGATTCCTTTTAGGATATTTGACCACTTTTGCATGCACTAGTTCCAAATTCAGTCTTTGTCATTCCCATCCTTGAAAGTGTTGGGAAAGTCCAAGGTGAAGAGTTGTTGCCACAGCCAGCACTGTGGTAGGTGGGGAAAAGGTCTGTTGGCATAAATGCTGTTTCGCATATCAGCAGCGAGCCAGCTAGGACATTCTCAGCTCCACTCCCTTTTCCCCTCAGGAATGCCCTTTTCCCCTCAGCTCCTCCATCTCCAGTAGGGTGGAATCAATAGTTATTTTACAGGACTGTTGTAAAAACTACTGAAAGAATGTAAGCAAAGTGCTTTCAGCCCCTGAAATTACATAAACATGAAATATTTATTGTGTGGCATCTAGTCTGCATACCTAGATTCAGGTAGGTAGCCTTGTCAGTCAGCAGAACAAAGCTGGAGTCCAGGGGCCTCTTTAAGGCCAACAAAATTTTATTTAGGGTATAAGCTTTCATATGCAAGTACAGACATGTTTCACTGTATCTGAAGAAGTTTGCTTGCACATGAAAGTGTATTATCTTAAATAAAACTTTGTTGGTCTTAAAGGGTTCCCTGGACTCCACCTTTGTTCATTATGCAGACCTGATCCCCATGATAGAAGGCTGAAATATTATTGTACATTCCATATTGATGCTAGGGCGGGGAAATGCTACTGTAACTTTAACTACATAAATATCATCTTTCAAGATCTGGATTTAGACTATGTACCTTTACTTTCACCTGGCAGAATAGGCTTGTTCCTTCAGGAAGGATTTCATCTTTCAAAAAAAGACTCACCCTTGAGAAACAAAACAAACCAGACACTTTCCAGCATTGCTTTAGTGGTTTATTTAAAAAACAGAGTGCTAGTACGTGGTTGTATGTATGGGTGGAGTTTGCCTTTTTGAAGTTTGTTTTTTTCTGAATGGTCATTGGGATTTTTGGTTCAGATGGGCAATGTTGTACTATATATTGAGTCACTTTGTCATTTCACTGCATGGAACTATAAAGGTGTACATAAAAACAGAGGCATGTTGTGCATTAGATCGACTCAGACTGATTATGCATGGGGTGGAAAGGCTGAGTTAATGATGGTGTGGCAGTGGGGCAAATCCCCACTTACACATGATGTTGTTGTCAACCCCCCCCCCCGGTCCTCTCCCACGTTAGAACCTCCATTTTGTGTCTTCACCAATAAAGAGCTGCAATGAATCCAGTGTTGTATGGTTCTTGAACCTGCATGTTTTACACATTAGATGACCTAGTTGATGACTTGCAATCCCAGCTGTTGTTTGTCATCGACAAAATCATGCTCCAACACCCTCTCCGACCCCATCTCAAGGCCGCCCCCTGGTATACTGGGGAGCTATGAGGTAAGAAATGGGAGCTGAGAAGCCTAGAGCTAGTTTGGAGGAAAACTTGTGACAAAGCAAGAACATCTTATACGATGATTATGAGAACTCTCATACAGTCCAATTGTTTAGGGTAATTTGTGATAAGGGGAGATTGGCTTTGCTAATTTTGTCTCTTACCAACCTCAAGGTTGGGTGCTCAAATAATAGTCAGTTGGCCATAATCTGTGACCTTTTTGTGAGCTACTTCGCAGATAAAACCTTGTCACTTTGCACCAACTTTCAATACAGAACAGGAACTGGAAGCCCCTTGGCCATCTCCAGGGGAGGGCTTTGATAGCTTCTGGGAGCTTCACAAACCGAGGTGTATAAGTTGCTAACTTTGGTAGGCTGACTACCTGCCCCCTAGATCCCTGCCTTTTGTGGCTTTTAAAAACAAGTGATGAGAGGACTGGATGTAAGAGGTTGCAGTGAACTGTTAGTGGCTTGGGGAATTCTAAAGCTGAGGGTGCCAACTGGATGCTGCCAGAGACTGTAGTCCATGACTGGGTGAGAACACCCTGTCCTCAATGGTTACCTGCTTAACCTTTGAAGGTAGAAACACCAAAAGCATTGACCCCAAACTAGATCTTAATGCCTGGGCAAGTTCACATGCTCCCAATTTATATCTACATGTTTCAAATACCCATACATTACTAATAGTTTGAGACCCAAATGTAGGATAAGCATCAGTCCTTGATCTCACAGAGTCTAAGTTATTTTGTGGATTGAACTACACTGAGCTGTCATAACTGCTTAATGGTTTTTCTTTAATGTTAGACCAGGGGTAGTCAAACTGCGGCTCTCCAGATGTCCATGGACTACAATTCTCATGAGCCCCTGCCAGCAAACACTGGCAGGGGCTCATGGGAATTGTAGTCCATGGACGTCTGGAGGGCTGCAGTTTGACCACCCCTGTGTTTGACCAACAGAGACATTAGCAGTCACTTCCTAAGGAGAATCTCTCTTCTAAAGCTGTTGAAGCCAGTGGGTTCAGAAGGCTTCCGCTCTGGCTAGGATGACATCGGAAAACACTTCTAGGGTCCTAAGGATAACCTGTTAAAATTATGAATGACATTAAAAAACAGCTACTTTTATAATTCTTGCTTTGTGAAGCACATTTTCCACTAGAAGTCCCTTTCAAAGAAGGTCTGAGGCACTAAAAATTATCTGGGTGGAAATTA
Source organism: Paroedura picta (assembly GCF_049243985.1). NCBI lineage: Eukaryota > Metazoa > Chordata > Lepidosauria > Squamata > Gekkonidae > Paroedura > Paroedura picta. The sequence continues at coordinate 59,108,337 of NC_135369.1, read as the reverse complement.
ACCTCTTTATAGTCTTCATTTTATTTTTAAAGCCCAAAGATCTAATGGCAGAAAACATCAAACTTTGGTCAAATAAGAAAAATAACCCACTTTGAGGCAAGCCTTTCCCCCATAAATTGAAACCTCTAGCAGAGAAGTCTGCCAAGAAATGCTGTTTTCCTGGAACATGGGGAATGGAAAGTTAGCAGCCGCCTTTGAATCCGTTCAAGCAACTTTTGCAGCCACAGATGACATCCTGGTTGACCCAAAGACCAGCATTTTGCTTTTGTCCACAAACACTGTTCTCCCTCCTTCCATTGTACTGGTCTATTCCTTGAGGACTGAGCAGAGAAAAAGAAAGCAGGCTCTCAATAAAACTACTAATGTACCTCCCTGGGCTGCTAGAGATTCTTTTGTGATAAAATAAACATGAATGTTTAGACCACTCTTATCTGGACCTCCCCTAACTAGACCATTCTGTGTATTAGGCAGACTTCCCGGTATTAACTTTATCCTATATTCTTTATGTCTCTCTCCCATCATAATTTTTGGATATCCGCTACCGTGGATCTATTTCAGGTCTCGTAGGATGTCCAGCTCTTACGGCCTCTCGGGAATAACAAATGCTTTCTCAGTGAATGGCAGTGCTTTGAACAATGCTGAAGAATGCTGCTTTGACTAGAATGACCCCTTTGCCTGCTAACGTTGTAAATCTGTAATTGGCAATAAAAGACAGACCACACTCTCTCTATTTCACTAATATTTACTTAAACTTTACCATAAAGTGTACATAGCTATTTCTCTAGACTCCAGCAGGACAGGACCTCTGAGCCAAGAAAACATTGTGTTTTATAACTTTGTTCTCTAATTTTTAAAACAACTTCTCCAGAGAGTAAAAATCTAGGGCATAATCCAGCCACAGCAGTGCACTTTTAAGTGCTGCTTTATTTTGAGGAGTCAAATCTCTCCCACTGAAATGAATAGGAATTAAAAGTGCTTAAACTGGGCTGGATCTGTAATGATTTCCAACTTTCACCAACACTTGGAAGCATTTGGATCTGACCATAGGTTAGCTGCCAGTGCCTTGTCTGTTTTGGCCCCAAGAGTGTGATTATTTTTTTAAGGGATGTAACTGAGATTTGGAAGAGGAAAATCTGTCATAGAGTTTTGTGGCCCAAATTACCTGGTCTTGTTCTCAAGTAGAACTAATCCATCATGAATCTTGCACTGCTCCATTGCCCCTCCTGAATTTTGTACAATATACTACAAGTGTTCTGACTTCCAGAGCTTTCCGTTTATATGCATCTGTCCTCTGTTACTGATTTGCACATGCACATATTAAAACAGTGCCAAAAAGCAATGTTGATGTGATTACACATACAAAGAGTTACAAAATACTTGGTCTGCAGGGATATCTAGTCTGTAGCAGTGCATGTACGCATGAGTAAAACAAACAAATAGTTCAATCATACGTACAATTGCATCCAAGGTGCTTATTGGCAGCATTATATCAACGTGCAGATTGGCGATTCTGAGAGTGAAGTAATGCAAACCCAATGCTGCTGTATAGTCTGTATGATTAAATTAATTCTAGAAATTAAGGAACAGAATGCGGGAAATGGACTCATTGAAATCTGTAGAAGTTTTGCTTTGTAACTCAGACCATGACGAATTCTGCCTTCTTCCCACAAGTTCATAAAGAAACCAGATGAATGGAAGTGTGGAAAATTCTAGATGTCATGACGCGTGATGTATTTTGTGATTTTTGTACAGATTAAAAAAACACAATTGGTTGTTTATAAATATGTGCTTGTAACTAATGGTACATATAATAAGAGTTGGCAGTCTTGAAATATTTTTGGATTGTACCATCTGCCAAACCCACCAGGGACCATGCATAGTTTCAGCCCAGCAGAAGACTGAGGGAGACATTCAAGGGTCTGACTCTGGAGATAACCTGACCCTACAGCTGTTCTCTATGTTATACGTATGTATTTTAGATGTGTACCTCTAAAATGTCCCCTTGATTGGTTCTTTTACAAAAATGTGAATAAGTGGAAATATTACCTTGGCTTTGTCCTGATACTTCCCCCAAATGTATGTTTTATTCAGTCTCCAAGATTTAACAACCAATGACTAACAAATCTTATATATATATAATACTGAAAGTCTCATTTGATGGGTTGGTGCGACATCAGAGTGTGCAACATTTTAGCTTCTGGGCAGATATCCAGTTTTAGTGTTCCAACTGTGCATAATGGGTCATGCATACATATGAAACTGCTGCATACTGAATTGGATCATTGGTCTATCAAAGTAATTATTGACTGCTCAAAATGGCAGCAGCTCTCCTGGAGCTCAGCCAGGGGGCTTTCATATCACCTACTCCCAGAACCTTTAAACTGTAGATGCTGTGGATTGAACCTGGGACCTTTTGCATGTGAAGCAGAGGCTCTTCCACTAAACCTAACCTCCAGAGCATGAGATGATGCCATAGGGGCATATTCTCCTAATATGTGAAGCCACCAGTTCATGAAATGGGGTAACACATTTTCTAGGTGAGCACATAGAAGTATTAGCTGGTGCCACACCAGTGTTTCCTCTGGGCATTGCTGTAGTAAAGCCTTTTTCAACTGTTTGACTGTGGAGAAGGACCCCTGGAAGTGATGTCAGCTGACCACACTTCACTGTCACACCCTCTGACATGTTGCCAGAAGTGACATCTCTACCTGCACCCTTCACCTTTCTTTTGCTCCCCCCTTTACTACTACTACAGCAGCTCTAGCTCATGCTGCCATGAAAGAATGGCAGAATCTGAGAAGACAGGCCAGATCCTCCCATACCACAATACAGCCAATTGTCCCCCACCCTTTGATTTTTATACCCATGGCCTACCCTCTGAGCCCTCTGGTGGCCAAGTCCTTTCAGGTAGGAGGGGAAAGGCTGAGGACTCCCTCTACAGGGACCCCCCGGGGTATACGGACCCCTGGGTCTGTATCCTTGCTGTAGTATTTTATCTCTAGCCCATTGAGGTGAGGAGCAAGCAGCAGTCAATAATGGAAGAATCAGGAAGAGTCATGCCCACAAACTAGGGTTGCTAGCTCTGGCCTGGGAAATTCCAGGATACTTTGGGGTGGAACTGAGAGAGGGTGGGATTTGGATTGTGGAGTACCATGCTATGGAGTCCACCCTCCAAAGCAGTCACTTCCTCCAGGGGAGCTGATCTCTGTTGCCTGGAGATGAGTCATAAAATGGGGGGGGGGGTGGTGGTTCCCGGGTCCCACTTGGGGACTGGCATCCCTACCATAAACATTTATGCTCAGAACAGCTCCTGTTTGTGCCACTTGAGGGGCTGTGCCAAGTCTGGCCACTCCATGACTCAGAAGTCTTTTCTTACATTTGGTGATTCACCCACTGATCCTTCTGAAGGGAAAAATGTTGTTTGGAGGATGGAAAGATGCTGCAGGCTAGGCAGGGCTGCTACTACTTTAAATAATTCCGACAGGCCTACACTGTTTCAGCCAGGCACTGATTCATACCAGTCACAGTCAGTCATGTTAGTCAGGCCGGGGGAGATGTAGCTAGCAATATTTTGACTACAATTAAATGAGCAGCAAATTAAAAGTGGCTACTTGGTAGTGGCATGCAGCTGTAGAAATCCCCTCCCAGATGTCATTATCTCCATGCATTGGCTGAAACTCTTCCTGAAGATGGGAATGATCCTATTTCTTCAGAACTGCCTCTGCAAGATGGGTGAACCAGGCTGTGAATATGGTTTGGTTCAGACTGAGATATGATGGTCATCAGTGATCCTACATGGACACGTCTTAATGAGCTCAGGCTCATTCCTACGATGGATCCTCCCATAGTATCCCCATGCTTATTAGTAACTTTGTGGTTTCAGTCAAGCCATGATAGACCCTAGAAGTCCTCCATAGTCCCAAGGCTTCCTACAATTCTGACTGTTCTGCCAGTTGTCTGAAGGACTTGCAGAGGTTTGTTTCAAGTTTGTTTCAAGCATTTCCACTGAATCCTGGAGCATTGTGGCATCACTTCTGGGTTTGCCCTGGAAATTATATAGACCATCAACATGACAGTGTTTCTTCTCTCTCTACATTTCTGCCTCACCTGCTTTCTGAAAGCAACAGGAGTCAAGGAGCTGCCAGCAGGAGAGCTCAAACAGTGGGTATCCTACATTTTAGTTGTCACTCATTCCCAATAGGTGCCTTCCCTGCATGGAGCATAGTGAGTCATACCATGATTGATAGATTGTAACAGGGTTTGCCAGGTATAGTCTTCTAGGAATTGATGATATTTCTCTAGCAGTTGACATTGCTATTGGTTTAATTTTGACTTTGATGGGGAAGACATGGGATTGTGATCATGTTGCACTGGAATAGCAGCTGCCACTGCAGCTGGACTGTAGCAGCCTGGCCTCAGTCTGTTGTAACTTGTACCTAAAAGCGATTCTTCATGCTTTGCCGTTTCTTTTGAGTGCTCTGTTCCCTTGATAGCCTTAACAATGGAGCTTTGTATCAGTTAATGCAAAAGACTATCCAGGCTTGGTTTTCTACAGTCAATCTGCTTATTTAAAAAAAAAAGAAAAGAAAAAGCATTTGGGGTTTATGAAATGGAACCTGAAAGGTAGGTGAGCCACAAAATACAGTTAACTTGTTTGATATACAGTAGCTTTATTGTGCAGCAGAGCTGTGCTTAATTCACAACCAACAAATGTCACTGACCTTTCTATAAACACTTACTAACCTTTAAACACTCCAGAAGCTTGCTCCTTCCACAAGCGAATAACTGCATCTTTTGTGCACTTAAGAACTAGTCTGAAGGCTGATAACCCCATCTCCTGAACCCTGTGCCCATCCATGAGATATCTGTAGAGGGACAATTTCAGATGTTACAAAGGAATAAATGCATGTTATGTCAAATCCAAGACAGTTTATAATTTAAAATGTGAAAAGACAATGACAAGCATTACATATTCACATGTACTGAATACTTTTAAAAAAAAGATCCCATAAAATAAAATAAAATCAAAGGGTGATATTTTCTGGCTGTTTTTAAAACTTCAAGTAGCTGCAATGGGACTCAGATCGTGGTTGTGGTGGAATTAATCACACTCCCTACCATTTTAGTGTTTTCAGTCACTCCAGGGGGTTACATAGCTACTGTGAAGAAATGAGTTAGGTCAGAAAGTGCTACAGGAGGAAAGAGTGAGGCTCCCTCCTCTGCATCATGGCCTGATCCAAATAGCTTGATCAGATGCTATTTGCAAAGTTAAAAACCATGGAAAGTTTGTTCATGAATCATAGGCTGACTGGGATAGGCTTTGTCTCTGTGTGGTGGAAGATAAAGCTCTAAACTGGGCTCAAACATGGACTCCATGATTCTTCCTGCTCAAAAAAGTGTGTGTGTGTGTGTGTGAGCGTGTGACAGCGAGGGGAAGAGAACAACAGGGGTTATGGGATGCTGGCAACTAAAACTAAGGAAAGCGGCCACACAAAGTGAGAAAGACGTGGCTGGAAATGCTTAAGAAAGGGTTTTGTTTTAAATGCATGGATTGAGAAAAGCCTGGTAGCCAAAAACAAAAGCAGCCAGAAAGCTAAATGTGTGCAGCTGAGAAACTTAAACAATTCAAGTGGAAGATGTGAGAGATGGCCAGAAGAGCATTAACAAAACCAGGCATCCTTCCAGGGCCTAATCTGAGCCAGAGATCAGTCCCGGAACCACTCTGGAAGTCCAGGGCTAAGCTCAGGCCTGGGTTATGTAAAGCAGAGAGAGTGTCGTTCAAAAGGTTAAAAGAGTGTTGTCCTTATCTTTCAGATAAGTCACTCCCTGTGCATTCAGGAAGCAAGGGTAGCCCCTCGTGCTGGTGAGGCAGCTTGATTCAAACAACATCTTTCCTGCAGTCCCAATTTACACAATGTAAAGTCCCGGTAGACACCCTAAAGCCTTTAGATCTGGGACCCAATCAGCACTTTCAGCTCCCCTCCTCCCCATTGTGTTCCCAGTGTGAAATGGCCAGTTTACCTTTCTCCCGGAAGGGACCCAAAGCAGATTACAATTAAAAAAATTAAAATGAGAGGAAAAATTACAAGAATAAATAAATGAGAAAAAATATTAAAGTCTGTTTGTGCCATGCTAACTACCGCTGGTCCCAGATTGATAGATGGTTGCGGAGAGTTCTTTGGCTCACACCTCTGGCCCTGGGCAGGCTAAATACCTGCAAGCAGAGGAGGGAAACCTGTCACTCTGGATCGACCTCAGCCGCTGCAGCCAAGCCAGCTGGACATGCCTTATTCATCCCTTCTTGTCAAACCCACAAATAGTGCTGCATTTAAGTTTGTAGAAAGAGTGGAAAGTCTAGAGAAAGGTGGGATCTTTCCCTCCTTGATAGTCTTTTTATGGCCGTTCCAGTTAGAATTGCCAACCTCCAGGGGGGAACTGAATGTCTCCTAGAATTACAACTGACCTCTAAAGGGCAAAGATCAGTGTCACTGGAGAAAATGGCTACATTGGGACGTAGACTCTGTGGCACTAAACCCTGCCGTACTCCCTCCCCAAACTCTGCCCTCCACAGGACCCATCCTCAGCTCTTCAGAAATTTCCCAAACCAGAGTTGGCAGTCCTAATTCCATTCCACCAAGGTGCATTCTGGGTCTCTAGTGGCCTTCCATCATCCATTCTTTTTAATGGTAGGATAACACCCTTCCTCTTAAGCTGTTCTGACCAAGCAGTGATATCAGGGCTTTCTCAGCCTCACCTACCTCACAAGGTGTCTGTTGTGGGGAGAGGAAAGGGAAAGAGATTGTAAGCCGCTATGAGACTCCTTCGGGTAGAGAAAAGTGGCATAGAAGAACCAACTCTTCTATCTGTCTGTCTGTCTGTCTGTCTGTCTGTCATCTATTCGCTTATCATAAATGACATAAAATCAATAAAATCATCAGTATTAACATTACTAAAATTAAAAACAAACCTCAAAATTTCAGTCAAGTTGCCTCTTTCTCTTTTGAGAGAGAGGGGCACATAAAGTACATCCATATCATTGGCAGTAGGTGACTTGTAAGTTGAGCGCTTTTAAGTAGGGAGGCCAGACTTCTGGTGTTATTTCCTGGCTAAGCCTGGCAGAACAGCTCTGTCTTACAGGCCTTGGGAAATTTTGAAGGCCCCACAGGGCCCTGATCTCATCCAGCAGAGCATTCCACCAGGCTGGGCCCAGGGCCAAAAAATCCCTGGCCCTGGTTAAGACCAGTTTGACCTCTGGATCTCAAGTTTTGCCCACTGAATCTCAAATTTTGCCTACCAGATCTCACATTTCTTGGGGGGACATATTGGAGGAGCTGGTCTTCCAATCATAGAATATAAACCAGCAGTAAAATTTGCTTGGTCCGGACCAGTACCTGACTTTTAGGTTAATGTTTCAGGTCCCACATACCTGGAATACATTAGACAACAGATCTTTGGACATGTGGGATACAGACAAGGAGATTTCTACAAGAGGAAGAACAGTATAGTCAGGAAGGTTTTCTGGTCAAAAGTGTGAATTTAGAACCATATACAATGTATGCTTTTTATTTGACTGAAAATTGCCAATTGCATGAGTTAAATTTAAGTACTTCTTTTTTTTTTAGTTTTAAAATCCATAATATTGTTGTATATAATATATAGGACATTCCACCCAAAATATTCTTTAAACACCATACAGGATGTATGTTTGTGGGTCAGTTCTCAAATACTGCCAAATCATATCTCCCAAGGGGGTGGGAACATACCACCAGAAACACCACACAGCTGTGTTTGCATAAAGGAAATACATCCAAATTCAACTACAGGGAAAATCTGGTCAGGCAAGACATAACTAGCAGTGTCACCTGCAAGGCATCTCCTGTGACCTCTAGCAGCATAAATAGTCTGTGCTGTATTCTACAGTTCTTCAAGACAACACTGCCAGCTTTTGAGTAAATTCATTATCTAAATATCAAGGCATCCAACTGGAGCTTCATTTGAGTTCAATTCAGACATTAACAAAAAGAAATCTGTGCCCTTGAGTTGCAAATGACTCATAGCAACTTCATATCTTCTTCCCATTGGTCTCTCATCCAAGTAGTAACTATGGCTGACCTTCCTCAGCTTCTAAACTTTGAGAAACTCAGGAGTAAACTGGGCTATTCTATTTGTTTGAGGCATTAACCTCCTATCCAAGCAATCTCCCCACAACAGACACCCTGTGAAGTGGGGTGAGGCTGAAAGAGCCCTCATATTACTGCTTGGTCAGAGCAGTTTTCTCAGTGCTGTGGTGAGCCCAAGGCCACCCAGCTGGTTGCATGTGGGGGAGTGCAGATTTAAACCTGGCTCACCAGATTTGAAGTCCACACTCCTAACCACTACACCAAGCTGGCTCAAATAGGGTTGCCTGTCTGCAGGTGGGGTAAGGGATCTACCAGTTTGGAGCACATCCTCTCCGCTTCAGGGCTATCAGGTACTGGGGGAAATTACCCTCTGGAATAGGCAAGAAGCTGGAAATAAATATAATGTGCCTACTCTATAGTAAAAAGCTCATTCTACCATAGAGCTTTTGCTCACAATCCACAGCATTGCTCCCCGTGTCCCCAACATGCCTATGACACTTCTTGGTGATATAGGCATGTCAGGTTTATTTCTGGCTTCTTTCCTCCATGCTCCAGGTAAGTGCACCCCTATCCCCTGCCCGCTGGTCCAAGGGACCTGGCAACCCAATGCAGGCTATTACTTGTAATGCAGGTCTACAGACTGCAACTCCACACAGAGTCTTCTGTAGATGTTTTGATGGCTTAGCGAGCACTAAGTAACAGTTAGAATGTGAGTCTAGGATCTGGGAGACCTAGCTTTCAATCTCTACTTTGTCATGGAAACTCCTTGGATGACCTAGGCAGAGTCTGCGCTTACTTTTTTTATTCCATTGTCAATCCTGTTGAATTCAGATTGCTTTGAACTCGATCCTTCCCCCCCCTCCCCATTGAAACAGGAAAATCTTCTGCACGTGGTTAGGGAGTCTCAGAAGGGGGGGGGGAGGCAAGCCTCTTTATTTCTTTTCTTGAAGGGGGAGGGGGAGAGGAGCCAGGCAGAAAGCCTCTTTCTTTTCATGGAGGGGAGGGGGAAAGGATCGAAAAAGGCAGAGGAGGGAGGAAAAATCCAGGACCAACAGAAGTTGAGAGAAATTAGGGGCTTCTCCTTTAAGGCAAGCATGCCACATGACCAGGTGTGGCTTATCAGAGGTTCTCTACCATGGAGCTTTCTTTTCCAAATGGATATTGAGGATTTTCAGCACTCTGAAATATGGCACAATAAAGGTAGAGTCACTCCGAATCAATCCTTCTTGCTGCAGAAGGAAAATTAAAATCGCCCCAAATCCAAACGGAAATCGCATTCTGTGTAGAGGGCAGGGACTGAATCGATCTGGGGCTGGAATAAAAGCTCTGTGCAGTTTACACCCTAGACTGGCCATTCACTCTCAGCCTAATTTAAGGAGGAGGGGAAAGTAATGTTCGAAGCCATTTTACATCTATCTTGGGGAAGAAAGGGGTATAAATAAATCAAACTACATTCTGATGTAGAGTCATATTTGTACATGGTCTAGTTCACCTCTAGAATTCAAACAATTTCTCTAAGGCTTAGAAGAGTGGGTAGAGCTAAACCAATAATGTGGTACTTTCTCATCTACTATCATCTGGAGACATATCACAATGGTTTTGCCAGGTATTATGCCCATTATTATTATTTATTATTATTATTATTTTATTAGATTTGCTCTACCACATAGTAACTCACAAAATAAAAACAAGACACACTATTACACAGCAAGCAAAGGGTCTAGAAGGCATGTAAAATTAGCATTAAACCATATTTATATCATACAATTGCCCTTTCATTATAAAAAGGATATGAAAATTATTGCTAAAAAGGTGGCTTCCTTATTAGCCAAAATGGCCTCTGATGGGTTAATTGACTGTGGCTACCTTTCTCTGATGACTCAATATGATCTGCAAAAGCAACCCTAGGTTACAATAACTGAATAAAACCATCAAAATCTACCTCTACATAAAAGAAGTACAGTATTTGCTGGCGTATAAGACTACTTTCCCCCCTGAAAAACATGCCTCCAAGTGAGGGGGGGGTCGTCCTATACGCAGGGTGCACTTCAGTTGGGATAGACATAGCTGCCCATAGTGGCCCCTAGTACTGTAATGTAATGTAACAAACTCTATATTTTGAGTGGAAATGTTGGGGGGTCGTCTTATATGCCCAGTCGTCTTATACGCCGGCAAATACGGTATTTTTCAGTGGCTACTCATCTCCTATAGCAGTGGCCATGGGAATTACCCCTTCATTGCCACATGTATATCCTGCCTTTTCTCTTAGTTCGAAGGTGACTTACACTATTTATAACTATAAATATAACTAATCAAATGAAAATGCAATTAACAAAATGTGTTAATATCAGGTAATGTTTATTATCTTTTCATCTGGTCTGGCCCAGAGGCTACAAATCTTAGAGGAATATCTTCCACATGATATTCTTGTTCACAAGTTGGTAAAATGCAGTATGGATCCCAATTCAGTCAGGTGGATCAATAACTGGATGACAAATCGTACCCATGTTACTTGTTAATGGTTCAGCATCTTCTTGGAAAAGAGTGACAAGTGGAGTACCCCAAGGATCTGTCCTGGGGCCTGTGTTGTTCATCATATTTATAAATGATTTGGATGAGGGATTAGAGGGGATATTAAATGTGCAGATGATACTAAATTGGGTGGGGGTAGCAAACACAACTGAAGACAGCAACAGAATACAGGATGATAAGTTGAAGGACTGCAATCTGGATTTTCAGATAGTCAGGTAGATAGGGAATTGGTTAGAGAACCACACTCAAAGAGTTGTTGTCAATGGTGTTTCATTAGACTGGAGAGAGGTGAGTAGCGGGGTACCTCAGGGCTCGGTGCTCGGCCCGGTACTTTTTAACGTATTTATTAATGATCTAGATGAGGGGGTGGAGGGACTACTCATCAAGTTTACAGATGACACCAAATTGGGAGGTCTGGCAAATACTCCGGAAGATAGAGACAGAGTTCAACAAGATCTGAACACAATGGAAAAATGGGCAAATGAGAACAAGATGCAATTTAATAAAGATAAGTGTAAAGTTCTGCATCTGGGTCAGAAAAATGAAAAGCATGCCTACTGGATGGGGGATACGCTTCTAGGTAGCACTGTGTGTGAACGAGACCTTGGGGTACTTATGGATTGTAAACTAAACATGAGCAGGCAGTGTGATGCAGCGGTAAAAAAGGCAAATGCCATTTTGGCCTGTATCAACAGGGGCAGCACATCAAAATCACAAGATGTCATAGTCCCATTGTATACGGCACTGGGCAGACCACACCTAGAGTACTGTGTGCAGTTCTGGAGACCTCACTTCAAGAAGGACGTAGATAAAATTGAAAGGGTACAGAGGAGAGCGACGAAGGTGATCTGTGGCCAAGGGACCAAGCCCTATGAAGATAGGTTGAGGGACTTGGGAATGTTCAGCCTGGAGAAAAGGAGGTTGAGAGGGGACATGATAGCCCTCTTTAAGTATTTGAAAGGTTGTCACTTGGAGGAGGGCAGGATGCTGTTTCTGTTGGCTGCAGAGGAGTGGACACGCAGTAATGGGTTTAAACTTCAAGTACAACGATATAGGCTAGATATCAGGAAAAAATTTTTCACAGTCAGAGAAGTTCAGCAGTGGAATAGGCTGCCTAAGGAGGTGGTGAGCTCCCCCTCACTGGCAGTCTTCAAGCAAAGGCTGGATACACACTTTTCTTGGATGCTTTAGGATGGTTAGGGCTGATTCTGCGTTGAGCACCGGGTTGGACTAGATGGCCTGTATGGCCCCTTCCAACTCTATGATTCTATGATTCTATGATTCTATGATCTTGATAGGTTCGAGAAGTGGGCTAAACTGAATAAAATAGGGACAAATGTAACGTTCTGCATTTAGGTAGGAAAAACCAAATACACCAATATAAGATGGGGGAGACTTGTCTTGGCAGTAGCATGTGCAAAAAAGATCTAGGAGTCTTAGTAGACCATACATTGAACATGAATCAGCAGTGTGACTCAGTGGCTAAAAAGGCAAATGGGATTTTGAGCTGTACACGGAGTATCGTGTTCAGATCACTGGAGGTGATGGTACCGCTCTGCTCTGGTTTGGCTTCACTTGGAGTACTGTGTTCAGTTTTGGGCACCCCAGTTGAAGAGGGATGTTGACAAACTGGAACGTGTCCAGAGTAGGGCAACAAAGATGGTGAGGTGTTTGGAGACCAAGACATATGAAGAAAGGTTGGGGGAGCTTGGTCTGTTTAGTCTAGAGAGGAGACGACTGAGGGGGAATCTGATAACCATATTCAAATATTTAAATGGGTGCTGGGGATGGAGCACAATTGTTTTCTCTTGCCCCAGAGGGACAGACCAGAATGAATGGGATGAAATTAATTCAAAAGAAATTCCATCTAAACATCTGGAAGAAGTTCCTGACAGTTAGAGCGGTGGAACTGGCTTCCTCGGGAGGTGGTGAGTTCTCCATCTTTGGAAATTTTTAAACAGAGTCTAGATAGCCATCTGATGGAGAGGATGATTCTATGAAGGCAAAGGGGTGGCATGTTACAGTAGGTGAGCGATTGGGTTGTGAGTGTCCTGCATAGTGCAGGGGGTTGGACTCTAGTCTTTACACCGCCCGTGGCGCCACGGGCGCCACGGACTAAATAAAGCCGTAAGGGCTGTGTAGGAGGAGTTAGGGCGGGCTCGGTCCGGGATGAGGAAGGGTGCCGATTGGCCCCTTCCTCTTGACGGACCATCGGCCGAGCCAATCGGCAGGCGCGAAGCGCCTGCCGATTGGCTCGGTCGATTCCCACCCCACTCACAAGGAAGCAACTGGGAGCCGCGCGAAGCGCGGCTCGCAGTTGCCTCCTTGCTGGTGGGCTGACGCGTCGGAGGCGCGAAGCGCCTCCGACGCGTCAGCCCGCCGGCCAGGGAGCCCCCGGCAGTTGCGCGAAGCGCGGCTGCCGGGGGCTCCCTGCCCGGCGGCTTGGCGCGGCGAGAGGCGCGAAGCGCCTCTCGCCGCGTCAAGCCGCCGCTCAAGCCTTCGCGGTAAAGCCGCCTCCGCCATCAAGACTCTTCAGCCGCTTCCGCCGCCGCCGATCAAGCCGCCGCCGCCGCCGCCATCAAGCCGCCGCTCAAAATGGCCGCCAGCCTTCACTGTAAAGCCGCCTCCGCCTCAAGCCTCTTGAGCCGCTTCCGCAGCCGCCGATCAAGCCGCCGCCGCCGCCGCCATCAAGCCGCCGCTCAAAATGGCCGCCAGCCTTCATTGTAAAGCCGCCTCCGCCCTCAAGCCTCTGCTGCCGCTGATCAAGCCCTCGCCTCCGCCCTTAAGCCGCCTCCGCCGCCGCCGATCAAGCCGCCGCTAAAAATGGCCGCCAGTCAGCAAACCCAGCGCCGGGTAAGAAATCTTTTACTCTCCCACTGCCTCCTAGCGCCCATTGTATTTAGGATACAATGGGCTCTTTTACTAGTATTCTATGATTCTGTGATTCTAAGAGAAAGGAAGGAGAGAAAACGCAAAGGGAAGTCTTCCTTCTTCCTGCTCATATGCCAGTGCTGGGACCATTGCTGCCCACCAGGCAAGGAGTACAGACCAAAGTTTCTCTCCTCCCACAGCCTGCCTGGAATCTTGAATACTTCTTTCAGCACATCCAAGATGCAAGTCCTTAGTGCACCCTGGGATTTTTTTTTTTAAGTCCGTGTTTTCTTGAATGCATTACTTGGAACAATGAATTTGTCATAGTGATACACAATAATGTATGTTCATATGAATACGGTACAGGTGAGGGAACTAGCACTATTTGTGTTATTTGCTTTCTAGAATATCCCAGAAGCTGCTGGTGGTTACAAAAATATTACAGAACCCTAGATTCATACTATCATCACTAGGCATTTATTTAACTCACAGTAGAAAAAGTTCCAATTCCATTTAGTCAGTCAGATTGGTAGAAACAATGTTCTGCAGCCAATGAAATGCCACCAATTGTGACTAATGCAAGCTACATCTTTCTAGAGTTTGGCAACTGTCCAGATGGTTGAGTGAGTTATTTGAATAATGATGGTATTTCCAAGAAATTCAAAAATTATTCATAATCATTTCCCACAAAAACCTAAAGTGATACAATTTTTCACTCAGTAAATGTTAGTAGAGAAGCTTTCTAATGACTATTTTTGGCTGTTTGTAGTTCTGCTGGTAGACTATAACAGCAACTATACCCTTTCTCTCAGTAACCTAGTTTCTAAAAACTGAGCATATTTATTTATTTAACCCATGTATAGCTCACCTTTCCTCATTATCCCAAGATGTTACCGATTACTCATGAAATACTGAAAGAATATGGTTTACATACAGTCAACTCAACAAAACTGCTCAATTGACTTTTTTCGGTCAGTATTTCCCACACAATGTTGCTGAGGAAACAACCCACAGCAGCCTTGTGTGGGAAATGAATCCATGCATTTGAAGCTCTGAGACAAAATTTATTGGAAAACTTGAAACTTCCTTGGCTGACTTTAAAAACTGGCCACTGCAAGCAGACGTATGTGCTTCTGCTACAGTAAAATGATACCTTTGTTTCTATTCCCAAATAGTTGTTTTCATATTCCTGATAGCCTTTGACTCAGCAGTCAGCCACCTATTTTCTCCCAGGATTCACTTTTAATCCTAGCCTGATTCTTTCTCTTCCTTCATGTTTAGTTTAAGTTTTGTGGGGCTTCAGCAGAGCACAACTGGCACTGTTACTTGTGCTGTAACAGTGTTACCAGGGATAGTTGGAGTTTTGGAAGCAACTGACAGCTTCCTTTTTGGGTTCCTGCAGTCCGTAAGCCACATAAGTATGAAGACCCCCTAATAATCGTGGTGTGAAGGCTCCCTAACCATCAGCACCACCAGGCCCCTGGAACTCTAGCATGTGCTACATGTGCTGCTAGGGTAAACCGCCTCTGCCTCTACCCTGTCTCCTCCCTTTCCAGAAAATGAGGAGCTGGCATTGCTATGTAGAGACGGGTAACGACAAACCATCTCTGCTCCTCTCTCTCCTTGAACTCCAAATGGTTGGGGTTGCCTGGAATCAGCTGCAACCTGTAGTCACAGTCTTCTTTCACTTTCAGTTCATGTTGACTTCACATTTGTCCCTTCAGCTTATAAATACAGGGGTGGTGGAAACTGCTGAGAAGTCACAGCCAATTTATGGAGACCCCACAGGGTTTTCAAAGCAAGAGACAAACAGATATGGTTTTCCATTGCCTGCTTCTTGGAGGTTGTAGCCATGCCAGCCCTGCTTAGCTTCTGAGATCTGACAGGATTGGTCTAGACTGGGCCATTCAAGTCAGGGAGCATATACATAGATCCTTGTACATTCTATGATCTCTTTATAAAGAATTGTGGCATGAAACATGTTGCATGGATAGCAAGCTAACAAGGGTGTGGATGTAGCTGTTGAGGCCCACACATGGGGTAGGGGGATAATTTACTTGGTCCAGGTCTCCAGTGGACTCAGACAGGACTCCAAGACGACTGTTACTATGTCATGGTACTTTTATTTCAAAAGTAAAACAGAAGAACATGTATTTCAGCACTCATGGGATTGTTTTACAGGATCATGTATTTGTGGCCTTGACTGGGCAAAAAGGTGGGATATAAATGTAAATAAATGAATGTTCATATCAGTTTGGTCTGGAAGCTACCCACCCACTTCTATTTAGTCCTATCCCAATTTTAATGTTTCCCCTCCTGCTTTCAGGTTTATTTGTAAGGAATCTGCATGTCAGCTTCCACATGGAAGCATCTCCCCACCCCAGTCCACAGCTGAATGTATATGCAGCCGTCACTGCTGCCTGACGCCAAGATGATTACAAAGCCTGACCAGCTGGCTTGTTCCAGTCCCCAGAAGACTGGATTCCTGCTCTAGAATCCCTGATGGTGTAGCAGATGCGATTTGGATGGAATAAACCTAAGGAAAGCCTGCTTATGGGCCCTGTGTCAATTTCTCCATGGTAAGGAACATAACTTTCTTGTTCTTTTTTCTGGCAATCATAACAATGTGGGACACTCCCCCCCCCCAAAAAAAACCTTCCCCCTCCCGCACAACTGCATGTGAGATCGCAGTCATAGAATTGAGAGTCGTACTTGGTACAGCGGTACAGGCACGCTCTGTGATGGGGGCGTGGATCAGTGTAGTTGCTTGCATCATGGAGAGAGGAGGCCAACTGTAACCTCAGCATTCTCTGTTTAAAGATAATTTTTCAGTTCCAATCTCGCTGATTGGAACCAAGTGGAGGGTTGGCCTCTTCCTACAGTGAGTCTGAGAGTGAACTAAATATCCTTGGGCTGGAGAACATGGGGACTCTCGTTCTCTCCATTTATTGCTTTTCCAGGCAGGAACCATTTTTCCTTTGGCATGCCTTCCTGTGAAATGTGACCAGTGCCCACCTACTGAATTCCCATACTTTTGCGTCCAGGATTTCCTCCCCCAATCTTGCAAGGAAACTGTTTCAGTTTACGAGGCAGTCGAGGGCTGGCTTGTACCTTCTGCTATCAACGGCAGTGCAGTTGCCATATTTTTCATATCAAACGACTTCACAGCACTGGAGATATATTTGAACTGTTTTCAATGTACTGCAATGGAACATGTTTTCCAAATTATGCCAGACTTACTTGCCTCCCTCTGTCCTTTTCACTTGTGTCTCTACATCTAAGCATGCTATGCAGTTCAGCCTGAGGGTGCGCTGGACCTCTAGACCCTTCAGCCTTCTCCCATATGAACGGTTGCCTGCATATGTTGGTATGGTATGGGTATCAGCAGGAATTCCTGTGGCTAAAGGAAAAATCTGAGCTGAAAAATGACCCACAGTCTTAAGACAGCTGTTCAAAAGAGATGTCCTTCCTAAAGGAAGGAGCATACCAACTGGAACACTCACCTACATTCTCTACTGGCTCCTTGAGAGAACAAAGTGTCCATTGCTAAAGAGGGTACTGCACTATTTCATTTTCAAATGCAAGATCTATTGAAAATACATACAAGAAAGAATGGGGAAATAAAATAAATAATGTAGTCTGCAGTCCATTCTGCGCATGTTGGATAATGCAGTGTTAATGTGCTTTTGCAGCTGGATTTTCCCATGCAAAATAGGAAAATCTGCTTCTAAAATGCCAGCTTTAGAAATGCATCATGGGCCTAGGACTCACTCACTCAGTCAGTCAATCACTCAATCAGTCACTCAGTCAAATTTATTGCAAACATACAAACAAACAATTGATTATCTCAGATGTAATTTATGGGAATAAGCATGCTGGAGTCTTGTGCATCTCTTCTGCTGCTTCCGTATGATGGCTGCTTTTACATGGGGATTACCCTCTGTTGTGTACTCATTGCTGCTGTATTGGCATTGGCCATGGGCCATTTGGCGTGTTGTATGTGGCATCATCTTGTACCTGCCACCCCCCCCTTGCAGGAGTACTTTTTTCTGTTTTAAAAATCAGTAGCAGTAGGTGCAAACTTAAATGGACTCCGAGGAATGGTAGAGGACAGGAAGGCCTGGAGGATCATTGTCCATGGGATTGTGATGGGTCGGACACGACTTCGCACCTAACAACAAAGTAGGTATCACTATACAGTTATGAAGTCTTTAAAGGAATGCAGACAGCATTATGTAAGCAATATGTACTAGTTATTGTCCTTGTAATTTTTGACTTCTCCATGTCTTGAAACAACTGGAACTGGATTGTGGAACCAAGGACAATAAACCTATAAACTTCAACAGTAAACCCACATGGGGAAAAAAAACAAAACAAAACCCCAAGAAGATTTTGCTGCAACTCGGTTATAATGTAGAAAATCTAGCCTGCACATACTATGTTTAAAATGGATTTGGGAACATAAAACACAGATTCCTCTGACATTGCCCAATATTTATGATGTATATTTCCACACATATAAAATATATTGTGTCATATCATTGATTTTAAATGCCATGGAAATTGCTCATGTCGTAATATTTTAAGGCTTGTTTTATATTTTGTCAGAAGTATTTTGAAAAATAATGTGCTCAGCATTTTTATGAAACTCCTAACACATGGACATATGGAAAATATATTCTTCATCCACATGGGACAAAGATGTAAATGGACGATGTAGCAAGTACATGTAGGCTAAAGTCTGAAAACCTTGTAGGTTTGCTCCCCAGAACACAACTCCCAACAGAAGTTATATTTTGCACATCTTTAATTTTATCTTATCTAGTTTTAGTTTACATATTTTCTTCTCCAGTGTTCAAAATACCAATAGCTAAACAATCCTTTGCCTGAACTGTAATTTGATCACAAATTGCAAAGTAGCATTTTTTTTAAAAAGATTGCTTTTAATTGAATATTCTAAATCTCTCTTAACTGGACTGCAAATCCTTTGGCCCTGTGTGGTGTTGTATTGTGTAGTCCAGAGACTGACATGCCTGCAGGGGAAGGCAGTTGTTGGGAACAAGGCAATGTAGTTTCTCCTTGTTTCCCTGTCACTAACTCCATGCAGAAGTACTCTGGAACAATCCTCATAACAGAGGGGCTTGGGTTTTTGGGGTTGTTGATTGGCTTGTTCATTATCTTTGAGGGCGGTGGAGTGGAAAGTTCAGATTTCACATTTTATGGCAAATACTTAACATATGTGAGTTCTTGTGCTGCTTCTTGAGAAATATGGCTTATGTACAGGGGAATGGACTGGATTGCTTATGACACTCCATGATACTCTGTCTATGTAATGCATCATGACATACATCTTGGACTTCTCTCGGTAAAATGATTCAGGCCTGTGGTATAGGGGTTAGGGTAGGCTTTCTCAACCAGTGTTTCATGAAACCCTGGGGTTTCTTGATGGTCCTGGGAGGGTTTCCTGAATAGGTGGGAATTAATTAATTGTAAAGTATATTTTAAATTTGTTAAACATTTAGCAGGTGATATTACCATATATGGTCATGTCGACCCCCCAAAATGGCCAATGATGGGCCTGAAGGGATTGGGAAGGGTGGGCCTAGCTATGCTTCCCAACTATACTCTGCATGATCACACCACTTCTGAGATTTCTTGAATTCTGAAGAATGTTTCAAGGATTTCTCAATGGTAAAAAAGTTGAGAAAGGCTGTGTTAGAATGTTGGTGTAGGTTCTGAGATACCCATGTTCAAATTCCCCACTTTCCCATGGAAACTTGATGGATGGCCTTGGGCCAGTCACATCCTCTTAGCCAGGGGTAGTCAAACTGCGGCCCTCCAGGTGTCCATGGACTACAATTCCCAGGAGCCCCTGCCAGCATTTGCTGGCAGGGGCTCCTGGGAATTGTAGTCCATGGACACCTGGAGGGCCGCAGTTTGACTACCCCTGCTCTTAGCCTTAACTTCCTTCACAAGTTTGGTATGATGATAATATGGAGGAAAAGATATGATTTACGCTGCTTTGGGCCCCTCCAAATAATATAATTCATGAGACCCACACATAAAAACAGCTGCATGGGTTGGGTGGCTGCTAAGGGGAGGGAGAAGAGAAGAACCAAACCTCCTATCATTTTCACCAGTGGAGGTACATTTGCTGAAGACAGACACAGATTGTTTCCACATTAGGAGACATATCTCCTTATAACCTCACTTTGGATTTTCTTTGGATGCTGCAAGTTGACTCTAGTGTTTCAACATTTGGGCTTTCCTCCCCTTATTTTCTAGGGTGAAATTCATGACATGCTTTCTGCACTGAGTCTGATGGAGGCAGACTCCCATCGTGGTTTACTCCCTTCACCTTTTCAAAAAATGTTTTTTCCCCCAAAATGGTGCCTACTTGCCCCTTTGTTTTCATTGCACCCCTAATCTCACCATTCTGTGCCTTTGATCACCTCCCCCTTCCTCCCAATGTGTCCTGAATGTATTTGCTAAAAAAACTCTGAGTTATGTTATAACGTTATAACATTATAACACTGCTATGCAAGACTGATTTTTGTAAAACTTAGAACATGATCATCCCCTTTTTAACATGATCATCCCCCTTTTTTTAAAAAGGCAGATTTTTCAGAAGGGAAGGAGTAGGAAGGGAGGGGGGAGGGAGGATGGTGATGAGGAAAGGACCCTTCTCAAATGATTCAAAATGCCGGATGCAAGGAAAAACCCAATTGCATCCATTTCTGGATTGGGCAGCCCTGAATTCAACCCCATTAGATCCCGTTTGAAAAGATGAAATCTGTTTTTGGGGGGATTCCTTTGTGAAGGGACAATTTGGGACTGTGCGTGAAGAAGCTAATTTTAGTGTGGAAACAGACAAAAAAGACAGTCCTTTAAAAACGGAAATCCAAACCATATCACTAGAGCAGAAACAGTCACAGAAAGAATAATGATTCAAAGTCATAGCACATGGCAGAGGCGGAATCACTATACAAACAGTTATATTGCCAGCTCTAGGACAAAATTCACAACCATGATCGCAAAGATTAATTTCCTGGTATCGCTTATAATAAAGCACACCATAACAGAACCCACATAGCATAACTGAACTATTAATCAGCAGAACTTATATCAAGAGGTCTTAACTTTCAAGCAAGACAATAATAAAACACTTCAGGAAAGCAAGGCTTTTGCTTTGAATTTCATTTAGATAAAAGATCTCATAATTGGTCTAATAAGGAAGTCCCCAGGACAAATTGGGCAACAGTGCTGTGATGCCAAAACTATTTGGTTCCTATGATTTGGAGCAAAGGAGGTATAATAGACCAGTAGGTGTGCAAGGGAAACATCAAGGTTCAGATCCCTATACAGCCATGGAAGTCCTTTGGTGGCTTGAGCCTGTTATTCTTTTAGACTATCCTGTCTCCCTGGGATTCTTTGAGCTAAAATGTAACCTTGAGCTGCTTTATGGCAGAGTAAAAAAAAATTATTCAGGGTGTGAGCTTTCGCGTACATGTACTCTTCCTCAGACTAACTGAAAGGATAGTAATAATAACAACAACAATAATAATAACAATAATAATTTTAAAATATATATACCGCCCTCCCTGTAATTATTTTTATTATTGTAAACTTATTTTTACAATAATAAACTGATAACAACAAACAGCCTAGAACAGTAGAAAAATACAGAGAACATTAAATTAATACTTGCTGATAACCCAGTGAGTTAGGCGGAATTGTAGTGGGTGCTTTAGTAGGGAGGCTCAGGGGGAGGCCTGTGTTAAGTGGTGGTTCAGGTCGACCTCAACCAAATGCCTGGTGGAGGAGCTCCCTTTTGCAGGCCCAGATATAAGGCAAAAGTAAATTATGGCAAATTAGTAAACTGTGTCATAGTATCCAAATTATGCCATATTATGCCATATGATAATTCTTTGCTAAAACTGCTAATCAGTCCTTCTGAGTTCAGTTGTAGTTCACAAAAACATTGGAAAAATAAAACTGTCCATGTTAGTAATTAATGGCAGGAGAACAAATCCAGGGTGGATGGGGTGCAGCGGGCCAAATGCTCCCCTGTGTTGGAGTGGGAAGACTTGGGCCGACCTGCCCTGAGCCAGAAACCAAGTGGCAGTGTGGCATGGCGCCTCATGTGTGGTAGTGGTCATAGTGACTTCTAAGGCAGATCATGAGTTTACCCAGTGTCAACTCAAAACACAGTCCTCCACAAAGGAAGCGGATTACACATTTGGGTTAGAAATAAATGGTAAACATACAAAGAATCAATCTGAATGCTAGCCTATGCTGCTCTTATTTAGAATGATGGAATGGCTTTATTGTGCTTTTTTTTTTTTAAGCAAGTTACATTTGGAAAATGAAATTTATTTCCTCAAATTAGATTGCAACTTTTTTTTTTCTCCCTCCGGTGATGGGACCCAGCAGCAAGAGGACCCATATTCCCAGGAGTGGAACTGCCTCCTAGGGTACCACTGTGGTCAGGGTTCTTGTGGTTGGTTGATCACATATGCAGGCTCCCTCTCCCATGCTGGGGCAACACTCTGATATGCCAATAAAACCATGGCCTTGTTTTAAGACAACCAAAATGTGTGCATGTAGTACTTAGCCCAACATGCCCTCCTGCAAGTCATGTCCTACACTTCCTTTCTGAGGCAGATCACACCACCATTGTTAATTTACCAGGAATGGGCACAATTTTGACCTTTACTATTATAGATTCTTGGGAAAATCGCAAAATTAAACATTTTAATGCTTGTTTGTTGTCTTAGAGCCCCTAAAGACAACCACATCCTTATTGAAGGTTAAGAATATTTAGAACTTTTCCTCCAAGATTTCAGGCAAAGAGCCAATTTACTTTGAGACCCTGATTGTTCTTTCATCCTTATTTGGTCTCCTTTGATCATTAAAAAAAAATAGTTCTTCAGTTTCTTAAAACACGAATCCACCAGGCAGGTGGCCAGTTCCAGTTCCAAACACATTACTATATGGTACAGAAAAAGTTAGGTTTAGTTCTGCTTAGAACTGTGTTGGGAAATACTTGGAGATTTTGGGGATTGAGTCTTAAGAGAGAGGCGTTTGGGAAGGCAGAACTTCAGAGTGGTCTAATGCTATGAAGTCTACCCTCCAAAGCAGCCATTTTCTCTGAGAGATCTTCAGGTAGCCTCTGGTGGCTGATAACCCCAGCTTTGCATAGTAATTGGTATGTTAAGTGAGAAGCTGGGAGACCTGAGTTCAAATCCCTTTGTAGTTATGCACCATACTAAATGTTATGTATGTAAGCACAACTTCCAAGCCCTTCGGCTCCTGAAGGAGCCCCAAATTAGCCCTGATATGCTGAGGGAGAAACGGGGATCTTTGTGAAAAGAAATGGATGAAGGGAAACTCATGTAGGCTGTTAAGAATCCTTGGAGGAAACCTGAGATTAATGGGATCAATAGGATAGACCAGCGTTTTGTGAAACGCTGAAGCTTCTTGATGGCCCTGGAAGGGTTTCTTAAATGGGTGGGAGTTAGTTTTTTTTATATATTTTTAAATTTCTTAAATGTTTATCGGGCGATATGACCATATATGATCATGTTGACCTCCCCTCTCTCAAAATGATGAGCCTTAGGGGATAGGAAGTGGAGGGGCTCCAGGTGGGTGTGGACACAGCTATGCTTCCCAACCATATTTTGCACCATCACACCACTTCTGAGGTTACTCAAAGTCTGAAGAGTGTTTTTTGGGTTTCTCAATGGTAAAAAAGTAGAGAAAGGCATAGCCAGTGGCACCTTTAAAACCAACAAAGTTTTATTCAAGACATAAACTTTCATGTGCAAGCAAACCCTCAGCTATGTGCTTGCTTACCAAAGCCGATACCCAGAATTAAACTTTGTTGGTCTTAAAGGTGCCACTGGATTAAAACTTGTTTTGCTGCTTGAGGCCAACGTGGGTATGCACCTGAATCTATCAATTAATATAGAATGCGTTTTCATCCTTTCTACTTTGGTCTTGTCTTGTTCATGATAGATTCAAGTGGGTAGCTGTGTTGGTCTGAAGTAGCACAACAAAAATCTTTGTTAAGACCAACAAAGTTTTATTCAAGGTGTGAGCTTTCAAGTGCAAGCACTCGTCCTCCGAATACTGTCTTAAAGGTGCTATTGGACTCTATTTATATCGCCTTGTTCATAACAGTCTCCTGTAATGCTTTTGTATTTATTAATTCAAATAAATAGATCCTGTCTTTCCTTGTGGATGAAGGCTATTTGCAACCAATGTTTACCTGTTTATTCTTAGCCTTTCTTTAGGCATTTGATCCCCCCCTACTTTGATTTTTCCCCCTTGATTCTATTTCATTGTGTTGTTTATAGGCAATTTTCATGGCACAATCAAAACCGGAACCTTTAGTGCTACAAGCTTAGGACATTCAGCCTGACACATTTAATATCACTCAAGGGATAAAATTACCAGTCTGGGAAAGATTTAAAAAATAACCCCCCCCCCCACCCAAATGCACTTTTGAGTATTAACTACAGGCAAGGTTTTACGCTTTCATTTGTCTTGACTTGTAACTCTCTGGGGCCCAGTTGAGAACTCGTTCTGCCCCACTTACCCTAACTTTGGCTGAATTTTTCTCGGAACGAGTAAGGAGTGGAAGGGTTCTAAGCCAAACAGTGTATAGCTCTTTCTTTATGTAACACACCCCAGTGGGAATGTGTAAGAGGGAAAAAGGAAGAAGGGGAAAAGGAGCTGCCCCTACTGCTTTGTGTTCTCTTGCTTACTCTCACAAATACATGCCAGCACCTGGAGGGTTTTAGATTTATTTTATCTAATCTAATCTGTTCCACTTGCCAACATTCTGTCACACTTTAGTTGACCAAGAAACAGAACCCAAGCTGGTGTATTTTTTAAAGTTATATATATATATATAAGTTTTCTTCTACGTTCCAAAAGAAATTAATGCATTTTCAGTGACATTTCCCTTCATCCTAGGGCCTCAAGATCAAGAGGGGCCTATATTCCACATTTTTAAATAAAGGTTAGTACCAATCACAACATGTTTCATTTAACATATTGATATAAAGGTAAAGGTAAAGGTATCCCCTGTGCAAGCACCGAGTCATGTCTGACCCTTGGGGTGATGCCCTCTAGCGTTTTCATGGCAGACTCAATACGGGGTGGTTTGCCAGTGCCTTCCCCAGTCATTACCATTTTACTCCCCAGCAAGCTGGGTACTCATTTTACCTACCTCAGAAGGATGGAAGGCTGAGTAAACCTTGAGCCGGCTGCTGGGATCGAACTCCCAGCCTCATGGTCAGAGATTCAGACAGGCTCTATATCACAGTAATTATGTATTTTATTATCTCTCATGTAATTTACAAACTTAAAAATGGAATGTGAAAGGGCCACATAAGTGGAATAGCCTAGGGCCCCTTTTCATGTAAATCCGGCCCTGGGTAGGGGTCTTGAAACTTCTCCATCAACTGTGGGCTGTTCCTGCATTGAGTAGGGGGTTGGACTAGATGGCCTATATGGCCCCTTCCAACTCTTTGGGTTTATGATTCTAAATTTTGCCTTTCAGGTCTGACCCTTTTTTCACTGCAAGGCTCGAGGGTTGAGGATTGGATTGTGCTTTTGGGGCAATAGTGACATTAAAAGGATTCTCTGATGTCTGTCAACTGCAGCAGAGACTGTGTCAGAGAGTCCCTCTGTGTCTTTGCAGTTTTCTTCAGGAGGATGTCACTGCTCAGGAATTGGGAGGGAGATGGGGAGGCAATGCAGAGTGGAGCCTCACTGTTTTAAGGGTTGTACTGTGGTGTTGGCATCCAACATGGTGGCTTCGCTTTTCACTCCAGCTCCTCTGATGAAGCAGTAGTATGTTTGGATGTATCCACATCTATGGTAGACACAGTTGCCATTTAACTTGGGGAGGGGGTGGGGACCAAAGGTAAGAAAATTTCCTGGAATGTTAGTCTATTTTTACTATTTGTGAAGATTTTTAAGACTTAGTTTGGAATTTTGGCTCCATGTTATGTTCTGCAACTGGTGGAATATGATCAAATATGATGGTGTTCATGAGAGAAAGTTGGGGGGAAAACTTTCCATGCCAAAACTGTGTGTAACTTTTTTCCTAATCCTCTTTTCCTACATACTAACTGAAGTGGTCATAATGTATTTTTGTAAAATAGATTGTAGATGTGGAGAAATGCCTTTTTTCTTTGGAGTTGCATTTGGCAAAATGCCCACATTTAGCTTTAAAAGTTTCCCCTCTCCTACCAAAAGATAGTCAAGAAGCAGGGGGTCCATTGCTCCCAAGCATTACTGTGGCATCTACCACCAACTCTTTGGAAATGCTAGTGGCCATTCTGGTCAGAGACAATGAAATGGCTAGCTCACACCTCAACTGGAATTGAACACCTAGATGTTTACACAGACGGGTGTGTATGAACCTAGATTGTGTCTTCCTGGAGAACTTAAGAGCGGATACTTTGACCCACAAGGGGCACGGGGGAAGAACGGTTCCATTTTTGCTGATTGCACCTAGGGATAGCCTGCAAAAGAGAGCTCTCCCATCAAGCTCCATCTTGGTTTGTGGCCATTGCCATGTGAAGCAGACAAAGTTGGCTGCCTGAACAAAAAATCCATAGTAATGGGATGCTTTTAGAAAATGGTAACCTCTGATCTGAAGAACTTGCCTTGACCAAGATCAACTAAAACATATAGGAATGAGGAACAGAGGATAATTTGGTTTTTAATTTTTTTTTAGCCTGCCCTTCCCTGAGGGTTTAGGGTGGCATATAATAATCCATAACATTTACATTAAAAACCTACATTTTATCATAAATATTATTGTAAAATTATATTATATTCATATTCATATATAAAGGTAAAGGTATCCCCTGTGCAAGCACCAAGTCATGTCTGACGCTTGTGGTGACGCCCTCTAGCGTTTCCATGGCAGACTCAATACGGGGTGGTTTGCCAGTGCCTTCCCCAGTCATGACCGTTTACCCCCCAGCAAGCTGGGTACTCATTTTACCGACCTCGGAAGGATGGAAGGCTGAGTCAACCTTGAGCCGGCTGCTGGGATTGAACTCCCAGCCTCATGGGCAAAGCTTTCAGACGGCTGCCTTACCACTCTGCGCCACAAGAGGCTCTTATACATATATATATATACATACACACATACATACATACACACATACACATACATACATATATATATATATATATATACATATATATACATATATATACATATACATGCATGCATGCATGCATACATACATACACACACACACACACACTACAAAATTCATTTAATTTGGATTCTATGATTCCTTGCTTAGTCTGTTGCTGTACTGAGACTATCTATGTGGACATTTGCTTGTTAATACATTCTTTACTATTTCAAATTCTGGTAGTTGATCTCCATACCATTTAGAGTTTGTAGAATTATAGCGCTGGAAGGGGCCATCCAGGCCACCCAGTCCAACTCCCTGCTGCTTGAAGATTGTCAGTGAGGGGAGCTGACCACTCTCTAGGCAGCTGATTCCAATGCCTGCACAACTTTTATTGTACAGTTTCCCTCCCAATATCCAGCTAGTACTTTTCTGTCTATAATTAAATCCATTATTGGTCAGTCTCTTCTGTACCTGCTCCATTCTGTCCATATCCTTTTTTGAAGTGAGGCCTCTAGAACTGTGTGCAGTACTCTAGGCATGACCTGAACAATGTGGTGTACTGCAGTCTATGACATCTTACAATTTGAATTTTATGCCTCTGTTGATACTCCCAATACTGCATCATACTGAATGCTATATTTATCTTGCAGTTCACTCAAGATCTTGTTCACATGCACTGCTACTCAGAAATATATCTCCCACCCATCCAGTATGCATGCTTCTTATCTTTGTTTCCCAGACATAGAACTCTGGACTTTTGCTTATTGAATTGCAACTTGTTCACTTCCACCCACTTTCCCAGTGTGTTCAGGTCTTATTGAATTTTATCTCTGTCATCTGAGGTGTTTGCTACTCCTCCAAATTTGGTGTCATCTGCAAATTTAATGAGTAGTGTGTCTACTCCCTTTTTTGCTACTGGTTTCAACGGAAGACCCTTCTCTTCTTGGATATGGCTCTTCAGGGACTTCCATCCAAACTTGGGGAAACTCAAAGGAATAAATAACAAAAGAAACACAGAGATCTATTTTTAAATCAACCAGTTAACCTTCCTACTTCACATATTAACATAACTAAGGTCCATATGACATGGCTGGAAAAAAAGCTAAGATATTCAGCTCAGTATGAGGTCACCAGGGGGGCTAATTATTCTGAATACAATCAGCAATGATTTTACAGTCTTATGGTAACAACCAAGCACACAACAAAAATCTGGAACCATTGTTTAAAATCATTTCGCTTATTATTTTGCTGTGTATTTCACTGAAGCTCAATGAAAAGTGAATCCATAATGTTTGGAACTGCAAACATATGATATATAGTTATCCTTTGAATCTGAATGTGCTTACAAAAGGCTTTATCATCAGGGGCTTCATGAAACTCCAGGGTTTCTCAATGGCCCCAAAAGGGTTTCCCAAATGGGTGGGAGTTTATAGCGTGATATGACATTATATGCCCCCTCCGAAAATGGCCTGTGATAGGCCTGAAGGGGGTGAAAAGGATAGGGGCCTCTATCATAAAAATCCTTGCTGGCCAAGGCTACTTGCAAGTGGTACCGGCTGGAGTCCAAAAAAGTAAGGTGGCAGGGGGTGTTGGAGTGGCCCTAGCCCTGTTCTTGGCACAGCACGGTAGGCCACCAAACTGTTTCTGGCATGGGGGGATCAAGGGTGATGGAGCACCATTTTCTCCAGCCCCTCCCACACTGCAGCCACTCCACCCTCAGGCAAGGATGGAGAGCTGTATTGTGCCTTCATAGGTGCAATCCAGGCTCCTTCCAGCTGCATTGGGGGGAGTTAAAGGAGAAGCACTGCAGCTGCCCCCTTCCCAGCATGGCTGCAGGAGAGGAAGGGATGGACAGGCAAAGTGCTTGCCTTGACTGCATGCCCAGGCAAACCTGCATTAAAAAAATTAAGAGCCATATAGGAATGGGAAGTTATTTGTGATGAGCCTGGCTGATTTTTTTCCTGAGAAGTCGGGCCCTATTTTTTTTCATTCACTGTGGGGGAGAAAAGAAAAGTGCGGGGATAGCACACATTGGTGGATGGAGGGGCATCTCTGTGGCTTTTGCCCCCCAAACAGGGGAAGCTCCCTGCAATGCATGAAAAAGGAGGCCAAAATCCCCACCCCTACAGCCCAATTTCTGCTTTTCCTTCCAGGCTGAGGCTGGCCATCTGCAGCCAAACTGAGAGAAGTGAAGGACTGGCTCATGTGTGCCTCTCATGATCCAGCCCGACTAAGCCCTGCAACCACAGCAGCCACTGGAGCTGGGTATGAGTACTGCTCTTCTCACTGGTGTGCCTGGAGCTTGCTGAAGGGGGCAGGCAGGCAGGCAAGTGCCAAGGCCAGGGAAACCCCCCCGGGGAAAGCAGCCCAGTATTGGGAGTGGGGGTGGGGGCAATGGAGGCCTGCCCCAGCCCTGTTCCCAGCTCAGGACAGTAGGCTCCTGGGTCATTTCTGGCATGGGGGGGGGCTGTGTCTACCCACCCAGTTACGCATCCATTCTAATTTTTCTGAAGTGATTGTAGAGACATTCTTTGCAGGAGGTTAAAAGGAACAAAATAAAATAGTTAAGTGAGAAGGGAATAAATTGGAACACCACCAAACATGGGAAAATAACCTACTACGAATGCTAAAAGACTCTAGGGCTGGATGCACGGGTAGCAACAAGACAATGCTTTTCAGGGATTTTAAGAGCACAATTCGGAATCCCTTACAACCTGGTTATGTGCACATTTAGTCAAACAAATCCCATTGTATTCAGTGTGACTCACTAAGAAGTAGGTGCACCTAAGACTGCATGCTTAGCTTCAGAATGTGCATCACTAGACCAAACATTATGAAACATGATGCCTTGCTCCCACCTTGGGGAAAAGTACATCATTCATCTCTAGGATTCTAATATTGAACAGAATGGAAACATGTACATGCATGCGTACTCATACACAAACACAAAATTACTACATATAAAGGACATCCTGACAATATAAAGATTAACTATATGTCTGGAGCACTTTTAATAGGAAAAATGTACATTTTCCACTGAAGAAACAAATTGCCAGTCTTAGGTTTTCTATACTGAAATTATTATTTTTTAGAGGAAACTGAGCTCAAATTGGGTGTTCACATCCGTCTCCCCCTCAACACTCACATTTACCACCTTACCGTCTAACAGGAAACTCTTTGGATTACAATTGAAATTAATATTTTGGAAACTTGTGGTAGCCAAATATCTAGCCTTTGGAATATTGTGATTTTTTTTTCAAAAAGACCTAAATGTCATAGGAAATTATGATGACTTTTCTTGCCTAAGAATAGTAGTAATAATAATAATCTAAAAATGCTACCAAGTCAGTTACTAGAAACATTGACAGCTACATCCCTGGAAGAGGGAACTGATGTTTGGCCAACTTTTCATTAATTCTAAAATGGGTCATATTAGAGATGCTTGAAAGATCAGTTCTATAAATAGTTAAGCAATTCAAGGCCTGGGGTGGACTGAACACATTCTATCCTAAGTTTCCATTATTTCAACTCCATGAAGTATATTAACATAACAGAGCAACACATAAAGAGTACTTCACAAAAACAAGAAAAAAGGGGGCCTTCAAAGAGGAAACAGCAATTTGTATTTTATATATCAACGGCTTTAGCACCGTAAATTTCTACTGCTGTGAAAACATCTTATGTGGCACTCCTACAGAGGAATGCAATGGAAGTACACTGCTGAAGTCCTGCCCATGAGCCTGGGGTGGCTCCACCAGCATGGTGCTTATCCAGCATGGCCTGCTCAGCCAGGGCACCCAACAGACTCGCAACCCTCTCTGAATGCAGCAGGCAAAAAAGATTGATGTTACTGAGCCAGCAGGACAACATGGTAAACCACAGTTAAGAAGCAGACCCAAATTATGGTTTAGAATACTAGTTTAGCACCTATTCACAAAATAGGGTTTAATCAGTGATGATGTATCATGGCTTCTGAATTCAAAAAAGAAATTGTGTGGATTATTGTTGAAGTATTGACTACTGTGGATTATTGTTGATGTATTGACTATGTTATATGTTAGGTCATTCCATGTATCGTTCCATGTATAACCATGATGTTATATGTAAACTGCCCTGAGCCATATAAAAGAGCAGTATAAAAATCTAATAAACAAACAAACAAACAAACAAACAAATGAATAAAATGTTAAAGTGTTGAAATCTTTATTCAGAACATATTTAAAGTATTGAGACAGATTCACTATTGAGTATAGCTGTCCCCCAAAATGGAAACATGTCAATATTATTTATCCTGTTTAAAACAAAGGAAATGTGAGTATGTTTTCTGGGCTAGAAATACTATACTGAGGTCTAGTTAACTCCTAGGTTATCTCTTGTGTTGAATCTTCTCCTAGTGGATTACAATATTAGGACATGAAACATGAACTTTCTTTATACTCAGTCCGAACAATCAAAGTTAATACTGTCTACTCTGAATGGCATCTGCCTTCCAAAGTCTTTGGTAGAAGTCTTTTACATCACCTACTGTCTGATAATGTTAACTGGAGATGCCAAGGATTTTTAAACTGGGATCTTCTGCCTGAAACGGAGAGGCCCTACTGCTGCTTGTTGCCCTTCCTGCCTCCTTGCACACTGGAATGCTTCCAGTATTACGCTGAGTTTTTCTCCATCTCTCCAATGTCAGCCACCAGTCAAAGACAACCTGGCCAGCACATCTGCCTTCCCTTTTCTTTAAGCTTACTTTTACCTTGCCAATACTTACTTCTTGTGTCCAGTTACACAAAGGACACAATTAGCATTTTTGAAAGACATGGATTCTCAAAAAAGGGAGGAGAGATGACCTGGGAAACTATAGGCAAGTGATCTGACTTCAATTGCAGAGAAGATAATGTAGCAATTTTTAAAGTTGGCAATCTGCAATCATCTGGATAATAATTTGTTGATCTGGGGAAGTCAGCATGGTTTTGTCTCCAACTGGCCCTGCCAGTCTAACCTAGTTTCCTTCAGGCTTATTAGATCATGGAAACCCAGTGGATGTTATCTACCTAGATTTCAGTGAGGCTTTTGACAACGTTCCCCATGATGTTCTGATGAGTAAACTGGAGGACTGTAGACTAGATTTTTGGATGGTTTGGACTGAGAAACCTGTAGAGTTTATTTGGAACAATGAGACTGTTATGTGATGTAAGTACATAAGTATCCAATGCTATTTATGCAATGCTCTCTGGGGTCCCAGGAGGTATGCCTGGCCTTTGGTTCCTGTGCATGCTGCTAGACTGAGCCAGGAACCACTGGATGATTTGCCCCCTGTTGTTATTCCATTTTCAACTGCCAATCATAGCCTGTCATCTGGACCGATCCCAAGGGCCCAAAGCATGGGAAGAAGTTTTTAAGGTAAATTGTGTACTGCCAGATTATTATTATTATTATTATTATTATTATTGTTGTTGTTGTTGTTGTTGTTGTTGTTGTTGTTGTTGTTGTTGTTGTTGTATAATGTAGGGGATTGTTTTAGGACTATTATTAATATTATGTGGTTTTATTGGATACTGCATGTATTCTTTTTGTGTACTGCCACGAGCCAGCTTGCAGGGAGCAGTGGTATGCAAGTTTAAACATAAAAAAATCAAAATAAATAAATAAATAAACTTAGAATCCAAGGTTGAGTCTGCACTTTGCTTTTTATCCTCTCCTAGCTCGAATAAACCCCTCCCCTCTGCACTGTATTCAATTTCCATTTTGATTTTGGGGGCTTTAAATTTTCTCTCTGCAACATCTATGATTGATCAGCGGTGACCCTACGTTTTCCCCGCGATATCCAGGAGTAGATACAAGTCATTATATTTGAAGACCCGGCTTTTACAGCCCCCAGTATAGTGTAGATCTTCTGCATTTTGCTGGATTAAGTTCCTGAAACGCTGATGTAGCAAAGCAGTCTTTCCTGATTGGCTAGGATGTTAGTTAAAACAGTGGTCCCCAGCCTTTTTATCACCAGAGACCAGTCAACGCTTGACAATTTTACTGAGGCCTGGGGGGGGGGGTAATAGTAGTCTTTTGCCGAGCGACGTCGCCACCACCGCCACATGAGCCCCTGCTCCACTTGCTTTCCGGCGCCACTGACTTCCTGCCGCCCACTGGGGGGCGCTGCCAGCAGCAGCTGCGCAGTGCCATACCGAGGGGGAACCCCAGCCATGGTGGCTGCTGGAGAGCACCAAAGGTGAGCTGGCAGCAGAGTGGCAGGGCAGCCCCCATGGCAGAAACAAGGAGGAGCCGCAGCCCGGTACTGACTGATCCACAGACCAGTACCGGTCTCCAGACTGGGGGTTGGGGACCACTGAGTTAAAAGATTTCCTAGTTCCTGGTTGCAAGATTTCCCTCCCAAGCAGAGTTTTGCCTCTTGGATTTATTTCCTCCTCCTTGCTCTCTGTGAGCTGCTGTCTCCAATCTCCCCCCCCCCATTCAGGAAAAGAAAGAGCCTCCTGCTGCACTTGGTTCCCCTCCCTACTCCCCACTCCCCAATCAAGTGAAGAATACCTTGTTTCAATTTGGGGGGGGTGATAGGAGGATGACTTGGGTCCAAATCAATCTGAATTCAGTAGGATTGACAACATAAAAAACAAAGATAGTGGAGAATCAGCCTAACTCTCTGTTCTCAGGAATGGATAACAAACTCAGCACAGCTGTCACTTGTGGGGATTCCTCCATGCTTGGGTGGAGATGGATGGGGCTAAAAAGAAGTTGCTTTTAATTACTACTTTTTACAACTGGGAACATGTCTGCAATTAATCACTAACCTTAACATTTTTATTGCCCCAATGTTTTTGTGAATGACAATTGAGCCCAAAAGACTGATTTTCTTTTCTAGCAAAGAATTATCATACTGCATTTTTGGACTTATGATGCTGTTTACTAATTTGCTACTAATTTATTTTCTCTTTATATCTGTACTCTTATGATCATTGTTCCATTATCTGAGGAAGTATGCATGCACATGAAAGCTCACACCTTGAATCAATCTTTGTTGGTCTTAAAGGTGCCATTGGTCTCAAATTTTATCAGATGGCAGTAAAGGCTAAAAAAAAGAGGAATATTTTGTGGTCTCTATTGCCTCCACTAGCTCATGTCTGCCTCAGCTTTTTAAAACAATTCAGTTCCTGACATACTTGTCCCAAACTGACTAACTGAACATTAGCTGTGAGGCTTTTGTGAGCTATATGCTGAACAAATCTTGTCACTCGGCAAAGTCTTATCTGCTGCTCAGTCCTGCCCACAGCCATCCTGAAGGCTGCTATAGGAAAATCCCTTTTTCACAGAGATTTTGTCCCTGTGCCTGTGGCCAGTTAGAAACAAGTGAACATGTTTAGCTACACTGGGTACATTTATAATGCTATAAGAAGCAACATAATCCAGCCAATTCTAGACAAAGGATCCTTTCAAAGGATAATGTTAAGAAACTTCTTAATGACAAAAATCAACAAACAACTGTTTGTACTGCTAAATTTGTGCTACTGTTATTAAATATGCTTGGTATATATGTAGGACAGACAGTTGCCTACTCGATTTAACCAAATACTAACATGATTTAATATTTATCCAATGCCATTTGAACAATGAGTTTTAATAAGGACACATTTTATATTTGTGATCTTAAGCACCATTTGTGTATTTAAATATTTCTCTTTTTGTATTCATTGGATATTTTAATTGTCTATTTAGACTTTGGTTGGAATGACCTTAAATAAAATTTGACTTTGACTTGACTTATTCACTGAGTTTGAAACAGACAGTGAACTGGGGGCCCCTTGGATGTCTCAAGGTCCTAGTTTGGACTGCTTCAGCCTACTCTCCTTGGCCAATGTGGATAGGACTCTGGCAGTTGTCCAGACAACCATGTGCCCTTGAAAATGCTGTGGAATCTCCGGTGGGTTCAGAATGCAGCAGTTTGGGTCCTTACTGAGTCACAATGGAGAGTACATATTGCACTTGTGCTATCTCAGCTTCACTGACTCTAGATTGGAGACAGAATCAGATTCAAGGATTTGACACTTATTTTCAAAGCCCTAAATGGTCTGGGACCCCCTTATCTATAGGATCTCTTCTGCTATACTCCCAACATTTCAGTAAGATTGAGTGGCCAAAATTTGCTCAGGATCCCTGGCTCCAAAGATGTAAAACTGGCCTTAACCAGAGACAAGGCTTTTATGGACCTGGCCCCACCCTGATTCAACAGTTTCCTTAGCAAGATCAGGGCTTACTTGGACCTCAAACAGTACTGGGTGTGTGTGTGTCTGTCAGCACTATAATTAAGGGTAGGAAAAAGTACCACAAAGTTGCTGTCCTCTTTGTTTAAGAGTCAATGCAAAGTTCCACAAATAAAACATTGATTAACCCCCCAGTAGCTTTAAACTGCAAAATAGGCAGCTTTAATTTGATTTTAACTTTAATTTTAATTTTACTTTATTGTAAACTGACATATATGTGTTTTGATTGTAGGTTACACAATAACTAATAGTACTCTGGAGAGAAACAAGCCTTCTGGAATTTTGCAAAACAGAGGCTGATCACCACAGACCATTTGCTTTCTTTGTTATCTGGACTTTCACTTGCATACTTTTGATAGACTGTCCAGACCATCTAACCCTCCTTGCCTCAGCTGTCAAAGTTTAAACTATCATGAAACTGGGGGTGGATCAAATTAAGGTTCATGACTCACACTTTTTATGACCTCACTAGTTTTATCGAAATAGCCATCCATTTTAGTCCTTTCTGGCAGGTGGACAAATGGTCATTTTTATCCTACTAATTTGTCTCCATAAAAGAAACCAATCACCTCTCAGCAGCGATCTGAGATGTTTCTAGTTCAGTTCCCCAAAGAAAAAATGTTTTATCTGAGATCGGTCTCCTTGACTATAATAATAATTAAGGGATTGTGCATCTACCACAACATTTGGAACATCTGAGTTTTTAATAACTTTTTGCAGAAAAAAATTCAAAACCAGCCTTGAGTCAGGAAAAAAAACCTTGCCTTTTCTTTTCTAACAGTCCTCATCTCAATGATCCTGATGTAAAACATTTGGTGTGGAGTCTAGAGATTCTGTATATGTATCCCTCCTCCTGTCCTAAAATGCCTCTGATCAGTTGGTTGGGAGAAGAAGAAATGGGGCAAGCACTGAATAAAACCCCCCATGTAGATGATGGCTGGGATTTTCACTTTGTTGTGGATATGTGAAGCCTAACTATTCACTGGGAAGGGGAACAGGCACATCTCACACTATTCACAGTATGCACTGTATCTAGAGTAAAGTGTCTGGATTAATGTTCATTTACAAGCAGTAGGAATGCCCTGTAGCAGTACAAACAATGAGGCTTTGGCTGCAATTGTATGCACAATTACTTGCAAATAACTCCCATGCAACCCAGTGAGACATAATTTTGAGAAAAGATACATGGGATGGAGGTGTCAGTATTTTTTTAAAAATCAGTCTTTTGAGAAAGTATACAGAACAAAAGTATACAGTTGCATTGTGATTGGTTTATTTAGAATAGTGGTTGCTGGTTACTCAGACTTCAGCTCTGAGATACAAATAGCATACAAGTAGCTGAGTCACACGTGTCAAGAGCACTGAAAGAGCATTTCACCATTAGGAAGACAAGAAGTCTGGCTTTGATTACTGATAATTACAGATAAGCTGTAGTTGACAATCATTTTCTGACCGCAAGCTCAAATCAATCAATTAAAGACTTTGTACAGCGGCACTCGGGCCTAATCATTTCCAGGCTTTTAAAACTCTCCATTAAGTCCCAGAGCATGTTGGAGCTCCTGCATCCCCTCTGTTTGTGCTCTCTCCCATCAGCAAGGCCCTTGCTCTGTGGCTGATTTCAAGCATGAAGCTGATAGCTGTAATCCCCTCCCCCATAAAAAAAGCCCCTTTCTTGGTTCAGAGAGGAAAATTAGGTATAACTGTAAAATTGAGGGCTTCAACTAATGAGAGTAACTTCAGAAATTATATCTGAGATGTTCTCAGAATGTGCAAAACAAAATAGAGCTGTGTGTATTACATTAGGAATGACTGGGAGAGACAGTACTAGGATCTCAATGTTATTAAAACATTGCAACCAGATATACGGAGAACATCTACATTTCTATGATTAATAGCCTAGTATGATTGGATCAGGCTCCTTGCTTACATATGACATTCATACCCTTACTGCACCACTTTGGCATTGCTATGTGATGCCTCATTCAAAGAGTGAACAGTGGTTAAGAGTAGTGGTTAAAAGCAGCAGACTCTGATTTGAAGAACTGAGTTTGATTCCCTATTCCTCCACATGAAGCCTGCTGAGTGACCTTGGCCAATCACAGTTCTCTCATAAGTCTCACAAATGTTCATTGAAAACTCTCAAAGGAACTTCCTGTCTTTTAAAAGAGCCCTGGTTTTTCATATGGCAAAACATATTGCTCTTGCTGTTTATATTCAGGGCCAGGACAGGATAACAAACTCAGCATGACTTGTCACTTGTGGGGATACTTCCATGCTTGGGTGGAGAGGACGGGGCAAGCAACAAATATCTCTTAATTACTTCTTTTCACAGCTGGGAAAGTGTCTGCCGTTAATCACTAGCCTTAACATTTTTATTCCCCCAATGCTTTTGTGAACGACATTTGAACCTAAAGGACTGATTAGCTTTTCTAGCAAGGAATTATCATACTGCATATTTTGGATGGTGTAATGCTGTTTACTAATTTGTTACTAATTTACTTTCTCTTTATATCTGTACTCTTATGATTCCTGTTCCATTGTCAGAGGAAGTGTGCATGCATACGAAAGCTCATGCCTTGAATGAATCTTTGTTGGTCTTAAAGAACTCAAATTTTGTTCTGCTACTTCAGACCCACTTGAATGCTCTGTATAAGTACACCCTGATATCTTTACACAGTCGAAAAGTTATGAGACTTCAGTGGCAACCACAGAAATGCCAGTCATGACAAATACATTTCAGATAAGTGAGTTCTTTGCCTACAGTGTGGTTGCAGATTGATTCAGAGTCTAGCCTTTGGCATTTGATTGCTGTCAAGAAGTTAATTGCAATGAATGCTGGTATTGAGATTACTGGGTTGTGGCCAACGTTCATTGACTTTTTGCCCTTCTCCTCAGGCACAATATTAAATAATGTATCATCTTCCAGATTCA
This sequence comes from Paroedura picta, assembly GCF_049243985.1. Lineage (NCBI taxonomy): Eukaryota > Metazoa > Chordata > Lepidosauria > Squamata > Gekkonidae > Paroedura > Paroedura picta. Next base: position 59,070,450 of record NC_135369.1, on the reverse strand, counting down.
AGCAAAATTCAATGGGAGAATTAATTGGATTTATGTTTCTCTGGCTAATATAAGTCTTTGTTGCTTAGACTGTAAGAAAATACCTTCCCCTGGAATTAATGCCCAGCATTCTGACACGAGGAAATATGTTTTCGAAGAGCTGAGGTTTCAGTGCTTGTCACTTAAGACATTGCAAGGAAATCCTCAGCTGTACAGCTCAGGAGATGATTTAATGACTACTTACATCGGGATTGTTCTCTACAGATTTAAAACCTCTTATTAAGAGAAATCAGAACAGCTTCCACTCTAGCCTAAAAGACACAACCCCCCTTTTTTCTTTCATGCACCAGTGTCTCTGGAGATATTTTGCTTTGACTTTGTTTTCCAGTCCATTTGCAGCAATTCTGTAATTATACCATTATCAGTACAGCCACAGTATATCCTTAAAGCACTTTAAATGTATATTGAAATTAATCTGCCCAGAGCACAGGTCCCAGGCTATCGTATGGAGGCTCATCATACAAGACTTCTTTGTTATGCCCTTGAAATGTAGCTTTTCAAAAGTCAGTCCTGACAGACAAATCAAATGCTTTCAGACAGTGGCAATTCTTGCAACTCATTTCCATCCATCATTTCCATTTTCTTCCCTTTTACAACTGGCACATTCAATTCCTCCTTTAATTAAGGGGTTGAACACAGGAGACGAGGCATGAATAACACAAACCCCCAAGATGGAGTCTACCTGGAGCATCTGCTATCTCCAGTTTTGAAATCAACTCGACTCGCTTATTACAAAGTTGTTTTTCAATTACCTCCCACATTTTACTGCGGCATGTGTTACAGCCACCCTGCTAGAGCTGTGTCAAATCAAGAGTCTTATCTTTAGTCAAATACATAAATAACACTGGAATGCTCCACACACTGTGCAAAACGGTGCCTTTTCATTCCCAGTGCTGAACAAGCATTCACTTGAGCCCAACAGTGGCAGCTTATAGGGACATTCGCATGAGTTATATATATTTTGTGTTTATCACATAAGGGTTAAACTCCTGAAGCCCTTGTATTTTCATCAACAGCAGACAAGAGAAAAGGGTATCTGTTCAAGGTGAACTTGGCAAAATAAGCACAGTGGTAGCTTCCTCCAGCAACAGCAGTTGCATAAAAACAGTTGGTCCCAACTAATGATCGGCCTGCTCAGAAGGAAAAAACACACACACGTAAGTTTTGCCGAATTATGCTTTTCATTTGTAGAATATGCACTTGGAAATGAATTTCAATCATAGAGCTATTGCATCCTTAGAAATGTGCAGAATTCTCCTATGGAACAAAAAATCGCTGGCATTATCCCCATTCAGCCAGTGTGGTGTAATGTTTAAGAGTGGTGGTGGCCTCTAATCTAAAGAACCAGCTTTGATCTCCCATGAAGACGACCACCACGAAGACGACTGGGGGGGGGAATCAAATGTGGGGATTCAGATCTGATGTTGAGAGTTTCTTTCTCTGCACATGAGAAGAGCCCTGTGGGATCAGACCAATGGTTGATCTAGTTGTGGATTTTGCCTGTTTGCAGGTTGGCCCTTGCAGAAGACCTTGCTCAGGTGTGAAATTGTCATGGCAGTGCATAGAGAAGGTCCCGGAGCCATATTGGGAGAGCAGTATAAAAATTTAATAAATAGATAAAATAAAATTTAATAAATAAAGGCCATGAAAGGCTTTATATGCAATAGCCAATATCAAGTTGAATCTGAGAACTAATGGACACCAGTGGAGAATGGGAATAATATGCATGCTCCATTTAGCTTCCAATAGTAGCCAAGCCGTAGCACTCTGCACCAACTGGAGTCTCTGAATTGTTTTTGAAGGAAGAGCAGTGCACAGTGCATTATGGGCAAGCTCCCAGATCAAAGGCAATATCCTTGTTAGTTTGTTCCCAGCCCCTCCTGGGCCTTTCTTATATTGTACTGTTTTCCTCCAACTGGCCTTCTGGAAAGTCCACAGAAAAGGAGTCTCAGAAAGGGAAAAGAATCTATCAACTGATACTGTGCCTTTGCATGCTTTCCTTTATGAACACTCCCTCCAAATTACAGAAGGTGCCAGAATTTTTAAAATTGGCATCAAATTGTAGTTCATAATGAAATGACTTAATTAGGGTGTTTTTCCCTTCAACACTTCAGCAATCCAATTATTTCTCTTTGACACTATGAATGGAATACTTATGGACCTAATATATCAAGGGTTATGCCTCTGTTTACAACTATTGGAAGCCTAATTTAACACAGTTCTTTCTCCCAGAATTGAGTACAGTCATATTGCTATGTGTGCTCAATAGACTGGCATACTGTATCCAACAACCAGTGGCCTCCCTAAACAGTCTAGGCTATGGCAAAGCCGGACACTGTGTTCACAGTCTGCCAAGACCCAGCTGGGCCAGACTCCATCTTCTCTTCAGCTTCTTTGAAGCCACAGGTTTGACATGACAACTGCAGCCTGAGACATGTCCTGCCTTCCCCCCCCCCATCACATTGTTAATTAAGTGTCCAGCAGAGTCAAGTTTGACTAGAGGCTTCAGGCAAGTTCCTTTATCTCTCACCTCTGACTCATCCTAAGATAATCTGCCAGGGGAAATCGCTCCCCTTCCCCAGAACTAGACCTATTGAGATATGATGGTTTTCTTTTTTTAAGCTCACCAGCACCCATCTCTGAACACAGCCAGGGCATTTCCCAGATTCTCAACCATGGAAAATTCCATCATACCTCTACCATGCCCTGATCACGCCCCCATCATATGCCAAGCATGACCTCTCCTCTCAAAAAGATATAAAAACTTTGGCTCTACCAAGCCAAAGTGTGCTTCTGATCTGGGACTTATTCAGATCATCCTTCACGCTGCTGGCTGGCTGTGTTGTACCTCTGCCTCTCTGCTCTCCACGACTATTAAATATACTTTTTTCCTCTTTGAATTCCTATCCGATTGACTGTTAATGTGCCTGATACACGTTTCTCTATTTCTTTTTATTATATTCTTACAAATAAAGTCTGCTTGTTATTTTACTATTACAATCTGTTGTCTGCCTTTTGCAGAGGTCATAAACAGTTTTCCAAGCCCAAATCTAAGTTGGATTTTAGATTAAAGAGCCCCACATTTGATATCCTCTTCTCAAGTCCTTCTTTCTGTGTCCCCTCTTTCAGTGGTAAGCAAGTGGTGAACAGAGACAGCTGTTTTGGTGGTGGCCTCTTGTCTTTGGAATGTTGCCCTCCATGAGGCCCATCTTTCACCTATTTAATACACTTACCACATCACTAGCCTTCATAATCAATAAGAGAGTAGGAAAAGCAGTCTTGGGATACAGTCCCCAAAATGACAGAATGATCTCAGTTCGAATCCAAGGCAAACCATTCAACATCACAGTGATCCAGGTCTATGCCCCAACCACTGCTGCTGAAGAGGATGAAGTTGATCAGTTCTATGAAGCCCTACAACACCTTCTAGAAGCAATGCCAAAAAATGATGTGCTTATCATCATGGGGGATTGGAATGCTAAAGTAGGAAGCCAAAAGATAACCGGGATAACAGGCAAGTTTGGCCTTGGAGTACAAAATGAAGCAGGGCACAGGCTGGTAGAATTTTGTCAAGAGAATACAATGGTCATAGCAAACACTCTTTTCCAACAACCCAAGAGACGACTCTACACGTGGACATCACCAGACGGTCAACACAGAAATCAGATTGACTATGTGCTCTGCAGCCAAAGATGGAAAAGTTCTATCCAGTCAATAAAAACAAGACCAGGAGCTGATTGTGGTTCAGATCATGAGCTTCTTGTTGCAAAATTTAGGCTTAAATTGAAGAAAGTAGGGAAAAGCACTAGGCCACTCAGGTATGAACTAAATCATATCCCCAACGAATACACAGTAGAGGTGACAAATAGATTTAAGGAATTAGATCTGATAGACAGAGTGCCTGAAGAACTATGGACGGAGGTTCGCAACATTGTACAAGAGGTAGCAACTAAAACCATCCCAAAGAAAAAGAAATGCAAGAAATCAAAATGGCTGTCTGAGGAAGCTTTACAAATAGCTAAGGAGAGAAGGGAAGTGAAAGGCAAGGGAGAAAGAGAAAAATACACCCAATTGAATGCCGAATTCCAGAGAAAAGCTAGAAGAGATAAGAATGCCTTCTTAAATGAACAGTGCAAACAAATAGAAGAAAACAATAGAAAGGGGAGGACCAGAGATCTTTTCAAGAAAATTGGAGATATGAAGAGAACGTTTCATGCAAAGATGTGTATGATAAGGGACCAAAATGGTAGGGACCTCACAGAAGCAGAAGAGATTAAACAAAGGTGGCAAAATTATACAGAAGAACTATACAAGAGCGAGCTTAACATCCCTGATGACCACAATGGGGTAGTTACTGACCTGGAGCCAGACATCCTGGAATGTGAAGTCAAATAGGCCTTAGGAAGTCTGAGCAACAATAAAGCTAGTGGTGGTGACAGCATTCCAGTTGAGCTATTCAAAATCTTAAAGGACGATGCAGTAAAAGTGCTACACTCAATATGCCAGCAAATTTGGAAAACTCAACAATGGCCACAGGATTGGAAAAGGTCAGTTTACATTCCAATCCCAAAGAAGGGCAATGCCAAAGAATGTTCAAACTACCGCACCATTGCACTAATTTCTCATGCTAGCAAAGTTATGCTCAAAATCCTACAAGCTAGGCTCCAGCAATATGTGGACCGAGAACTTCCACAAGTACAGGCAGGATTTCGAAGAGGCAGAGGAACTAGAGATCAAATTGCCAACATACGCTGGATCATGGAGAAAGCTAGGGAGTACCAGAAGAACGTCTACTTCTGCTTCATCGACTATGCTAAAGCCCTTGATTGTGTGGAGCACAACAAATTGTGGCAAGTTCTTAAAGAGATGGGAATACCAGAGCATCTTATTTGTCTCTTGAGAAATTTATATGCAGGTCAAGAAGCAACAGTGAGAACTGAACATGGAATCACTAACTGGTTCAAAATTGAGAAAGGAGTTCGGCAAGGCTGTATACTGTCGCCTTGCCTATTTAACTTGTATGCAGAGCACATCATGAGAAATGTGGGATTAGAGGAGTCACAAATTGGGATCAAGATTGCAGGGAGAAATATCAACAACCTCAGATATGCAGATGATACCACTCTAATGGCAGAAAGTGAAGAGGAACTAAAGAGCCTGTTGATGCGGGTGAAGGAAGAGAGTGCAAAAGTTGGCTTGAAACTCAACATCAAGAAAACAAAGATCATGGCATCCGGCCCTCTCAATTCCTGGCAAATAGATGGGGAAGAAATGGAGATAGTGACAGATTTTATTTTCCTGGGCTCCAAGATCACTGCAGATGGGGACTGCAGCAAAGAAATTAAAAGACGCTTGCTCCTGGGGAGGAAAGCTATGGCAAATCTAGACAGCATCCTAAAAAGCAGAGACATCACCCTGCCAACAAAAGTGCGTTTAGTCAAGGCTATGGTATTCCCAGTTGCAATGTATGGCTGCGAAAGTTGGACCATAAGGAAGGCCGAGCGTCAAAGAATTGAGGCTTTTGAACTCTGGTGCTGGAGAAGACTCTTGCGAGTCCCTTGGACTGCAAGGCGAACAAACCGGTCAGTCCTAGAGGAGATCAGCCCTGACTGCTCTTTAGAAGGCCAGATCCTGAAGATGAAACTCAAATACTTTGGCCACCTCATGAGAAGGAAGGACTCCCTGGAGAAGAGCCTAATGCTGGGAGTGATCGAGGGCAAAAGAAGAAGGGGACGACAGAGAATGAGGTGGCTGGATGGAGTCACTGAAGCAGTAGGTGCAAACTTAAATGGACTCCAGGGAATGGTAGAGGACAGGAAGGCCTGGAGGATCATTGTCCATGGGGTCGCGATGGGTCGGACACGACTTTGCACATAACAACAACAACCACATCACACAATTGACTGTTGCACCAAGCAATCCCAGGTTAACCAAAAGCTAATTGATAGAGAGTTGAACATCATTGCTAACATCATGATCAACCCTTAGTAGAGAGGTAAACATCGCTGTCACACTCATTATTTGGGTATGGCACATAAAAACTGATGCCAAGGTGGGGAATACATACATCACCCACCATCACAGCCCTAGTCAAATTCCAGGCCACCTTGAATCTTACCAGCCCATTTTTTCACAGATTTAAAGCTCATCTTTCAACCTTCCTTTGCAAAAAGTGACCAAAGGATCAGCAGCACTTGGTCAAAACTTTTTGATAGAGAGAGAACAAATGTCTTGACCCTACTTTTCTAAGGCAAGATAGGCTGTTATGCCAAAGGGGATTTGCATCCTCTTACATTTCATTAATAGACTATATATGAAGGAATCGGAGAAATCACAGTGGAACAGGCTTTTGAAAATCTTATGAAGTAGATCTATTGGAATTTTTACAAACTGGACTGTCAATTGTACAGCTGTAAGCTCTGAATAAGGCCATAGCAAACCAGATTCTAATGACTTTCTTATGACTTTCTGTTATCCAGTGGTTTGAATTGCACCAACCATTCCACAGAGGGAAGGCAGGGGATTTTCACCAGTTCTATATTCCTGCTGCAAATCATCAACTCCTTCCCCCTGGGATCCTCCTCAGACATCTATAAATTAGTTAGTCTTCATTTAGCTATGAAGATATTTCCCTATGAAGGGAAAATGGAAGACTGGATTCATGTACAATTTAATCACAACTGCACATTCACAACTGCATACATTTCCCCTAGAATTCATTAACACAGTGAAATTTGGTTAAGATAACCATTAGGGTTGACTAGAATATTAATTTTTTAATGCATCTCTCATTGAAAAAAAAGTCAGATGTTACAGATTCAGGATCAAGTACTAGTGATATAACGTTAAAAAAAACAAGCAATTTTATTATCCATGTTAGACAGATGGAAAAGATGAAAAAAGAAAGATAAAATAGCCATTTTCAGTGGGGGTCACATGGCCCCCTGGGGAGCTCTGGCACATTTGAAGGGGGCCACCAACTGAAAAATGTGAGAAGGGGAGCACTGAACCAATGAAATGCTCTTTTGGTCACATGATGTCAGTAATTGCTAGGAAATGCAATCTTTGTCAAGGGAAAGAAACAGAAATCTGTTCTTGTGTGTGTGCTTGAATTAATGCATTAAAGGATAAAAATGCAGTAGAAATGTAGAAATCTGTCTCACTTATACATGTCAAGGTATGTCAAGTATAGTTAGTTCACTCTTAGCTTAGACCTCTTTTAGCCTATCTCATTGCGCATGTGGCCTACCACAGGGGCACCCTGGAACCTGAGAAAAGCTCCTAAAAGAGCTGTAGCAAAAACAAAAACTTGAGAATGGCTAAACTAGAACGCATTGTCACAGAGTGATTCAGTGGTGGTGGGGAAAAATACTAATATTTTTCTAGGTAGATCTAAATGTTCTCTCTGACCTTAGACACACACCCTACACCCAGCACATAACTACACACAAGTGGAACCGGAAAGCCCTGAGTGGCTGCAATTAGCGATCAGGGCCAACCTCCCACAGATACATAACCCACACACACAAAGACAGAACCGGGGTTCAACAATCAACCCCAGCCAAACCATAGAACTAAGAATTGAACCAACAGTGTCCATAGAGCTCCTAATGCCTAGCAAAACTGAGGAAGGAAAAAAAGCAGGGGCCTTGATAGGGTCAGGGATCCCAATAATAAGGGGCAAAGGCAGGGCCCCTACCTGGTGGAATGAGCTCCCAGAGGAGATCAGGGCCCTGACGGAGCTTAAACAGTTCCGCAGGGCCTGCAAAAAGGAGCTCCTCCACCAGGCATTTGGCTGAGACCAGACGTAATCAACAGCGACCAAGGGCCCCTGCTCCCCCCCACCCCCCTCAGAATTCAATCAATAAGCCACCCCCTCAGAATCCCATCAACAAGCCCTGGACCTGTTTGTATTACGATTGTTTACTGTTATACTGTGTTGTGTTTGGTTGCAATTGTTGGTTATCGATGTACATGTTCTACAGACTGTTTTATGTATGGTTCTCTGTTATAATGTAAACCGCCCTGAGCCTCCGGGGAGGGCGGTATAGAAGTATGATAAATAAATAAATAAATAAAATAGAAACCCTCCATATCTTTGATTTTCTGCCTTTTCCTGTTTTCACACACACACACACCCTTTGGAGGAAGCCTCTAAATTATGATGGCTTCATCAGTTGATCATTCAGGAATGAACAACCATGTCACATAAATACTGGTGCTGAATTTTTGGACATAGTCTTTTGCCCTTAAGCTCCTTCAGTAGTACATCTCTACTTGGTGGCACTGAAGACAAGTATAAAGAAGCTCTTGAGAACCTGATTTCCAATTAGTGAACAAAATCTGCAATTACAAATGACATCCAGCATTTCCTCAATTAGGAATGCTGTAGTTTCCTTGCACATGGCGGTTGGACCATTTAGTCTTTTCAATTCACAGAAAGGAACTATCAAACCAATTTGCAAAAGGTTTTCATAGAACTACAGATATGCAAAAACACTTGCTTATTCAAATTGATGGCAGCCATTAATATCACCACTTAGATGAAAACCAAAGGGCAGGGTTTTATGGGAATGCAGCATTTATTTATCACTGATTTATATGGTTTGTCAGTGGTGCAATTGTCTAGTTATAGTACTGCCTGCTGGGCAGAGCAATTGCTCAGCAATGGTGGGGGATGCTTTTAGTTGGGTTGCATGAGAACATGTATATGCAAGAAGCCAAGGAATACAATGAAGCTACCTGCTGAACAACCACCAACAGATCAACAAACTGTTAAACTGATTGTTTAAAAAGGGCTCTGTTCATAACTGGTGGTCAGGGCAAGCTGCAGCAGGGTGTGTATGTGTTTTTTTTTACAACCCCTAATCTCAATGGAGATATCTGATCTCACTCTTGAAAGCGTATAGGCCCTAAATCTTGCTTGTTTCTAAGGTGCTACTGGATTCAAAATCTAGCCCTTTTACTACAGATCAACATGGCCAGAGATTTACCCCCTGAGTCCTTGTGGGTTCTTTCTTGTGATTACATAATGGCCATTGTGTAGGATATCATTCTGGAAGGGCAGACACCAAATGGCACGTGGTCCTAGGAGGGATGATGGAAAGGGTCTCACAAACTCAGTCCTCCCTTTGTGTTGGAAACTGCCTCTAGGGGTTTTGATCTGAGAAGATGTCATTTAATACAGGTTGGCAACATTTTTGTTCTCTTTTCCTTGGATATAAAGGCAGTGAGAGCGTTGGTCAGTTTCAAATTTTCTGCAGTCTACTCCATTTTTTTTCAAATATAAAAAACCAAGTAATTTTCTGCTAAGGTGATATTTACAGATATTTGCAAAATGATATTTGGCCAGTTCCCTAAATTTGTCTTTATGCTTGTGTTGATTATGGCACAGATGTTTCATGTATGTTTTTTTATGATCTCAAACTCATTGTAGCCAATGGTTTTTAAAAAACAGTTAGACTATAATTACTGTTCACGTTAAAATCCCTCCCAGATGCATAGTCATTTAGGCACTGCCTTGTTCTCTTTATAGTCAAAGATTTCTTGTCACTGCTTCAATGGCAGGAGAAATCTAGCATATGTAGCCTTATGTAGCCTTATGGTGATGAGTTTGCCTTGAAATATGGACCAAAGCAAACCATTAATCATTTGCAAATGTTCACATGCACGAATAGTCTAAACACGAAGAAAGAAGTTGGGCTTCTGTCACAGGGTCATTCCATTTAAACCATTACTAGACAACTCATGCCATTATTTCTGATTTGAATTACTGAAGAAACAAACAAGGCTTACTGCCCCAATCATAGCAACCAGTAGCCAAAAGGTGGCAGTACTCATCCACTGTTCATCTGTCTCAGAGGTCCTAATAAGATCATACTGCCTTCTCCTGAAACACCAATATAGGACTTCTTTCACTATTTTCATTTCCTACATTATAGCGGAAAGTGCAAACATATTTACACTACCTATACTTTAGCTCTTATTTTTAATGATTGTTGGTGGCAATGTCTGTAGCACTGCAGGCAGCCCTTTTCAGGCATTGTAGTTGCCCAAACTTATGGAACAAACCCACTGCACATGATCCTTCTGATATACACAATGCTAAATCTTCTGCAAAAGGCAACATGTAGGTTTTCAGCCTGAATACACGCGTACCTTACTCCAGATTTTGGTGTCTGATATGCGTGCATCAAGCCAAAAAAATCCACGTGTTTCCCTTTCAGAAGAAATGGCAACTGGAAGAACTGGGACAATCACATATACCATGCTAGTTCTACATGTGTGACCATGATGTCTGGAATGATGAGGGCTTACATGAGGAGGTTTTGTTGTTGCTATATATCTTAGTAGCTTCTGCAATAGACTGGAGGCCTTCTGGCCATCTTTGGAGGTGACTTGCGATAGCTTCAGGTGCCTGTCCTAGAATAAAGTAGATAGACTACTAGTTATGGTGAGGCCAACCACATGGCTTCTAAAACAGCTGATGAGTGATCAGGAAGACCTTTGTAGGGATTATCAACCTTTCCTTTTCATTGGAGATGCTTCTGGAGGGGATGAAGGGGGCTGTGGTCAGGCCTCTCTTGAAGAAACCCTCATTGGATCTGCAGGACCCTGACAACTACCACTCCTTTTTACATCTAGTGTTTCTGGGGAAGGTGGTTGATCAAAGTGCTGTGGAACAACTTCTGGCATACCTAGAAGAAGCTTTGATCCTGAAAACAGTTCAGTCTATCTTCTGGCCAGTCCATGGAATGCTGATCACCCTTCTGGGTGACCTTAAGAGGCATTTAGACCGAGGTTGATCAGTGCTGCTCATGATGTTAGATCTCATGGTAACATTAGATGTTGTAGACCATGAGATTTCAACTTGCCATGATGGGATATAGGGACAGCACTACAGTGGCTAGTCTCCTTACTCCAGCATCGATGTCAGAGAGTTAGAATAATAGAATCATTGTCCAAGCCCCTGCAGAATGCAGGAAATTCACAGCTACCTGCCCACCACAGTGACCTCAATTCCATGTCTAAATGATGCCCCCCCCCAAGCCTCTCAGAATCCATGACCAGTCTGGCCTGGAGGAAATTCACCTCCCAAACCCAAAATGGCAATTGGCATTTCCCTGGGTATGCAAAAAAGGGCCACAAGAGCCAAGCATGGACACAATCCCTTGTGCCCAACCACTTACTAAATTCACAGAATCAACATTTCTGTGAGGTGGCTATCTAGCCTCTGCTTAAAAACATCCAAGGAAGCCTGTTCCACTGAGGAAACACTCTAACTCAGGGGTAGTCAGCCTGTGGTCTTCCAGATGTTCATGGACTACAATTCCCATGAGCCCCTGCCAGCATTTGCTCATGGGAATTGTAATCCATGGACACCTGGAGGACCTCAGGTTGACTAAAGGTAAAGGTAAAGGTATCCCCTGTGCAAGCACCGAGTCATGTCTGACCCTTGGGGTGACACCCTCTAGCGTTTTCATGGCAGACTCAATACGGTGTGGTTTGCCAGTGCCTTCCCCAGTCATTACCGTTTACCCCCCAGCAGCAAGCTGGGTACTCATTTTACCGACCTCTGCGCCACGAGAGGCTCCCACAGGTTGACTACCCCTGCTCTAACTGACAGGAGCTTTTTCTGGATGTTTAGCTGAAATTTCTTTGGAATTAATTTCATCCCATTGATTCTGGTCCTACCCTCTGTAGCAACAGAAAACTCTGCTCCATTCTCTATGTGACAGCCCTTCAGGTACACTTAGTCACCTCTTAGTTGTCTTCTCTCTAGGCTAAGCAGACCAAGTTCTCTCAACCTTTCCTCATACATCTTGGTGTCCAAACCCCACACCATTTGTGTTGCCTTCATCTGGACAATTTCCAGTTTGTCTACACCCTTCATCAATAGTGGTGCTCAAAACTGAACACAGTATTCCAAGTGAGGTCTAACCAGCGTGGAGTAAAGTGGTACCATCACCTCACATGATCTGGACACTCTAGTTCTTTTGATACAGCCCCAAATCCCATTTGCCTGCTTAGCCATTGAGTCACACTGCTGACTCATGTTCAATGTATGGTCTACTAAGACCCCTAGATCCTTTTTGCACATACTACTGCCAAAAAAGGTCTGTGTCATTCCTAAAATGATTTGTTTGATTTTTTTCCCTGCCTAAATGTAGAAATTTACATTTTTCACAATTGAAATTCATTTTAGCCCATTTTCTCAGCCTGTCAAGATCATACTAAATCCTGATTCTTCTGCTGTGATTGCTACCCCTCCCAGTTTAGGACCATCTGTAAATGTATTAAGCACCCCCTCTATTCTTTCATCCGAATTATTGATGCATATGTTGACCAAAACAGGGCCCAGAACAGATCCCTGGGGCACTCCACTTGTCACTCCTCTCCAAGAGGATGATGAACCATTTACACATACACTTTGGGTATGATCTGTCAACCAGTTATCGATACACAGTAATTGGATCCATACCACATTTTATCAACTTGTCAACAAGAATATCATGTGGAACCTTATCAAAAGCTTTACTGAAATTGAGATAAATTATATTCCCAGCATTCCCCTGATTCAGCAAAGTATTAACTTTCTGAAAAAAAGATATAAAGTTAGGCTGACATGATTTGTTCTTGAGAAAGCCATGCTGATTTTTAGTAATCACAGGACCGACTGTTTGATGATCTGTTCTAAAATTTTGCCTGCTATAGACGTCAAGCTAACAGGTCAGTAGTTATCCGGATTCTCCTTTTCCCCCTTCTTGAAGATGGGAACAACATTTGTCTGCCTCCAGTCTTCTGGCACTTTACCTGTTCTCCAAGAATTGTCAAAAATAATTGACAATTATTTTTGGTTCAGAAAGGTTCAGAAATTACATCTACAATTCTTTTAGTACCTTTGGATGCATTTCATCTGTTCCAAAGAACTTTGTTTCATTTAATGAAACAAGGTGTTTATGATCTAACCCTACAGTGATCCTAGTCTGCAAGTCCCATCCCTCATTGTATGATAAGATTTTGCAACATGGAGCACAATTTCCCTCACAAGAGAAGACTGAGAAGTAAGAACTGAGCAGTTCAGCCCTCTTTTTATCACCAGTTACAATGTCACTTTCTTGTCCCCGCAATGGTTCTGCCATGACCTTACTCTTTCTCATGGTGGATGAGGTGAAGGAGGTGGGGACCCTAGGGGGAAGTGACCATGTCCTCATAGAATTCCTTTTGAGATGGGGAGCCAAGGAAGCTTGTAGCCAGACGCGGATGTTGGATTTTCGTAGGGCAAACTTTAATAAACTCAGAGACATGATGAGTATCATACCATGGACGAGAATGCTGGAAGGGAAGGGAGCATGTGAAGGGTGGGCGCTACTCAAACAAGAGCTATTGCATGCTCAATCAATGACTATCCCAGAAAGACGAAAACACTGCAGGAGCTCTAAGAAGCCTATTTGGATGAACAGAGAACTTCAAGAGGAACTAAGAAAGAAAAGGAAAATGTTCAGGAAATGGAGGGAAGGACACAGCTCTAAAGAAGAGTACCTACAGGTTACTAGGCACTGTAGATCAATCATCAGAAAGGCCAAAGCTGAGAGTGAGCTAAGATTGGCCAGGGAAGCCCATTGTAACAAGAAAAGATTTTTCAGTTATGTGAGGAGCAAACGTAAAGTAAAGGAGGCAATAGGCCCACTGTTGGGTACGGATGGACAAACTCTAACGGAAGATGCAGAGAAAGCATAAAGGCTTAATGCCTATTTTACATCTGTTTTTTCCCCACAGGTCAAAGTGTTTAGGCACATCTAGAGATGGCCGTAGCCAAAGGATAGTGTCTGGGTGGCAGGTTAATATGGATAGAGAGGTTGTCGAGAGGCATTTAGCTGCACTGGATGAGTTCAAATCCCCTGGTCCGGATGAAATGCACCCAACAGTACTCAAAGAACTTTCCAGAGAACTTGCACAGCCCTTGTCCATCATCTTCGGAAACTCTTTAAGGACAGGAGATGTCCCGGAGGACTGGAAGAGAGCAAACGTTATTCCGATCTTCAAAAAAGGGAGGAAGGATGACCCGGGAAACTACAGACCAGTGAGTCTGACCTCTGTTGTGGGGAAGATGATGGAGCAGATATTAAAGGGAGCGATCTGCAAACATCTGGAGGACAATTTGGTGATCCAAGGAAGTCAGCATGGATTTGTCTCCAACAGGTCCTGCCAGACCAACCTAGTTTCCTTTTTTGACCAAGTAACAGGTTTGCTGGATCGGGGAAATTTGGTTGATGTCATTTACTTGGATTTTAGTAAAGCTTTTGACAAGGTTCCCCATGATGTTCTGATGGATAAGTTGAAGGACTGCAATCTGGATTTTCAGATAGTTAGGTGGATAGGGAATTGGTTAGAGAACCACACTCAAAGAGTTGTTGTCAATGGTGTTTCATCAGACTGGAGAGAGGTGAGTAGCGGGGTACCTCAGGGCTCGGTGCTTGGCCCGGTACTTTTTAACATATTTATTAATGATCTAGATGAGGGGGTGGAGGGACTACTCATCAAGTTTGCAGATGACACCAAATTGGGAGGACTGGCAAATACTCCGGAAGATAGAGACAGAGTTCAACGAGATCTGAACACAATGGAAAAATGGGCAAATGAGAACAAGATGCAATTTAATAAAGATAAATGTAAAGTTCTGCATCTGGGTCAGAAAAATGAAAAGCATGCCTACTGGATGGGGGATACGCTTCTAGGTAACACTGTGTGTGAACGAGACCTTGGGGTACTTGTGGATTGTAAACTAAACATGAGCAGGCAGTGTGATGCAGCGGTAAAAAAGGCAAATGCCATTTTGGCCTGTATCAATAGAGGCATCACATCAAAATCACAAGATGTCATAGTCAAATTGTATACGGCACTGGTCAAACCACACCTGGAGTACTGTGTGCAGTTCTGGAGACGGGGGAGCCTGAGGGCCAATTGGAAGCGATGGTCTGGGTCAACCTCAACCAAATGCTTGGTGGAGGAGCTCCCTTTTGTAGGCCCTGCGGAACTGTTTGGGTTCCGTCTGTTTAGCCACTTTATCGATTGTATCTGGATCCTGATTGAAGAGAAGGAACTGTACCTTGTACTTACATTTAACTAAGAGTAAATCTAGAGCATTAGCCCAAATAGCATCCTAAAAGGGGCAGTAAAAAAACATGCTGTATGGTTTCTATAAAACCTTGTTTATTTGGGCAGTGTCTCTGTATGTAAGGGATCTTCTGAAAGCACCTCCCAACTAGCTAGAACTCTGTCCTATCCTGGTAAGGGCCCAATCGAAGGCGCTTTGTGCCTTCCAATTGGGCCCTCACCTGGACCAGCCCTGCCCACTCTCCGCCCCCCCAGGCTATTAACCATATATGATACCGCTCACCGAGCAGTTACGGATGTTGCAGGTGTTAAGGCCAGTGAGCCCTTCTCTCAATATAATTAAACCAGTTGGAAGTCTGTAGTTCTGAGAGCATTAGAGAAGTAAAACTGGTGGATTCATAGCCCCTATTTTTAAGAAGGGAGACCCTAGTCTACCAGAAAACTATAGACCAATCAGTCTCCTTTATTTCATGGGAAAACCTTATGCCAAAAAGCTATTAAATAAACTTCTGAAATGGATCTCTGAAAATAAGATCCTTGGCCCCGAACAAATTGGGCTTTGTCCAGGAAGGTCCACCCTAGACCATTGTGTCACCCTGACCCACTTAGTTAATAAATATAGCAGTAACAACAGAGCCAAATTTTTTGTTGCTTTTTTGGATCTTAAAGGAGCATTTGATTACATCCCCACAGACTTGCTATGGAACAAGTTGGCTGATCTGAACATAGATAAAGGTTTACTTTTCCTAATAAGGAAACTATATTAATATACAAGCTGTCAGGTAAGACTTACTCCCCAAGGGAAACTAACACCAAAAATCATAATCAATAAGGGCGTTACACCGGGCTGTATACTGGCACCCTTTTTATTTAACCTTTTCCTAAATGATTTAGCTCCATCGTTATTTACTGTACATGGCCACTGCCCTAAGCTCAGCTCTCTACATACTCTACTTTTATTTATGCTGATGATGCTGTCATCATGTCTTGTTCACGAGTTGGACTAAAGTGCCTCCTCAATCAATGCTTTGCATATTGTGAATCTAATAGACTCACATTGAATTATGGGAAGTCCAAAGTGCTGGTCTTTGCAAAATCATGGAAAGCTTTTAGCTGGAACATCCAAGGGAACATTATTGAGCATTATCTGTCTCTCTCTCTCTTTTTTAGTAGATTTTTATATGGAGTGGAAAAAGACCAAGAACAGCTTTTAAGATATTGCAAGATGAGAAGAAGAGAGGGGGACAAGGTGTACGCAATCTAAAATTATACCATCATGCAGCAGTATTGACATACATATCAGATTGGATATGAGAACCATCATTGAGAGAATTGCTATTTGAAAAGGAAGCTGTAGGGGGCAGCTTTCACGAGAAATTGTGGCCATCAGAAAAACAAAGAAAAGTATCGAATTCTTGGATTGCTGGACTTTTAAAGGTGTGGGAGAAGTATAAAGGAAGACTGTCTCCGACTCCATCTATATTAAAATCCCCAATTGAAGCACACTTCAGGAAAGCTCAGCAAAAAAGAATAGCCTGCCTTAGTTACAAAGACCTGCTAGCTAAAAGTGGCAAGTTTAAAGAAAGACAAGTATTAGAAAAAGAAGGAGTAGAAATTTATTGGTTAGAATATAACCAATTGTTATCCAGATTTAAAGCATTATCTGTCTCTTGAGAAACCTACAAGCAGATCAAGAAGCAACAGTGAGAACCGGGCATGAGATCACTGATTGGTTCAAAATTGAGAAAGGAGTTCGGCAAGGCTGTATACTGTCGCCTTACCTATTTAACTTGTATGCGGAGCACATCATGAGAAAGGCAGGATTAGAGGAGTCACAAATTGGGATCAAGATTGCAGGGAGAACTATCAACAACCTCAAATTGAGCAAGTTAGGCATTTTAAATACCTGGGTGTACACTTTCATTATAATGCAAGTTGGACTGTACACCGGAAGTACATAATAAACACTGCAAGGAACACCGGGGTAACCAATTTGTACCTGCAGCTCTCAAAGATTTTAAAGCTAAGTCATGCTCTCAGCTCCTCTATGGAATCCCAATATGGATAAGTGCTTTTAACCATGCAGTTGAAAGCACTCAATCCACCTTTTTGCAAAGCATTCTGGGCATCCCTAACTGTGTACCTTATGCTGCTCTGTTTGGGAACAAACCTAAGACTGTCGGAGACCAAGGCCTGGCTGCTGACTATTATTCACACTGTAAAGCTCTCCTTCCATTTCTGAAATGAACTCAAATCTTTTGAAAGCTGTTGATGGAACCACCCGGACTTCTTTAGGTTTTTCCAGTTTTTGCATCTCACGGTAATTGTTTGTGATTGTGCCTTCAGTATTTCACTTTAAGAAACACCCATACCTCTTAAACGTCCATCTCCTTGAGGTTTTCTGATCACAGCAATCTACCCAGTATAACTTTAAGTTTGTTAAGATTTGCTTCCCTGAGGTTCAGCCGATATGTCTATGCATATTTTTTCTCTTCCCCAAGATTGTAATTTCCATAATCACATGGTCACTACTACCAACTGGGCCCACTACTTTCACCTCATCAACCAGTTCCTTCCGATTGATGAGAATCAAATCTAAAATTTGGACCTCCTAGTTGCCCACATTCTGGGAAATGAAGTTGTCAGCAAGACAAGTCAGGAACTTATTGGACTTTTAATTTTAAGCAGAGTTGGTCTTCCAACAGATATCTAGTTAATTGAAATCATCCATGACTGTCCTGCTTCTTTGATAACTTTATAATCCGGTCAAGGAGCATCACATCCAAGTCCTCTGTCTGGACTGGTGGTCTATAGCAGACCCCCACCATAATGCATTATTATTTCCAACTCCTTTTATTTTTACACAAAGACTATCAACTGAACTTCCATGCTCAGACACATGTACTTCCTCACAAGTATGCACATTCTTAACATATACTGCTCTTCCCCCCTTCTTTGTCTGTCCTTTTAAAATAAATTGTACCTTTCAATCCTAATATTCCAATCATGAGTGTTATCCCACCAAGTTTCTGTAATCCCTATTAGGTCATAGTTCCTTTCCTGTATTAGGACTTCCAGTTACAGCTTATCCAAAATGAAGCCGCCAGAGATGTCACCAGGACACCAGCTCATATATGTACTTTGCTCAGGCAGCTGTATTGGCTTCCAGTGAAGTACTGGCTTTGATTCAAGGTGCGGGGTATGACCTTTAAGGCCATTTGCAGTCTGGGCCCAGTGTACCTGAGGGACTGCCTCTCTGAATATGCCCGCCCTCAATAGCATTACACTCCGCTGATTCTAAGAAGAATTGGTTTTTATATAGTGCTTTTCTCTACCAGGATTCTCAAAGCTGCTTGCAATCATCAACCCTTCCTTTTTACCACAGCAGACGCCCTGTGAGGTGGGTGAGGCTGAGAGAGCCCTGATATCACTGCTCAGTCAGAACAACTTTATCAGTGCTGTGGTGAGCCCAAGGTCACCCAGCTGGGTTACATGCGGGGGAGCAGGGAATCAAACTTGCTTTGCCAGATTAGAAGCCACCACTCTTAAGCACCACACCAAGCTGTCTCCAGGCCTTCTCAGTCCCGGCCCCCACCTAATGGAATGAGCTTCCAGAAGAGATGCAGTCTCTGTTGGGGCTCAATGAGTTCTGCAGGGCCTGCAAGACAGAGCTCTTTCCCCAGGCATTTGCTTGTAGCCACGTCACAAGGAACATATGGGAACCTCCCTGTTGTAAGATGAGTATTTTAATTAGGTCTGGAATTAAAAGGATGCCAAATATTGCTTGTTGATGGTTTTTAAATATTTATTGATTGGTTTAAACTATTGTACACCATCCTGTGCCAAGAGAGGTGGTTCTATAAATCTAATAAATCAAATCAAACTGTAGTTCATCATGTGGCCTCAACTCTTCATTAAGGATAGCTTTTAATATGGCTGAAGAATATGTCATTTTCCATGTTGGACACCATGAAAACACAGCTGGAGAAATTTAGAGTACAGGAAACCCCTATGTTTTTCAGCCTATGTATTAATTCAAAAAGCATGCTTTGTTATTTCCTGCTTCATTGTTATTTGGCAAATAATTTAATGGGTTGTGGGAAATATAACCCCATTCTACACTATAGCTACACTTTTCTTTCCATTGCAGGAGGCATGGCAAGGGGTACACTATTTTGAATGTGATAAAGACAGATTTTTATTTTTAAAAAATTGCAACCAATCTATTGCTCTGGAACCAGATGCTAGATTTTTAAAGTTAGAAATAAGTGATAATCCCCAAATAATCACTTTTAAGATCAAGAGCTCTCCTGCTATGACTATATATTTATTTAGTTAGAAACTGTATATGCCAACTCACCAGAGACCTCCTTGACCTGGTTTACAACCAAAACAATAAAACAAGCCAGAGAATAAAGCAGTATAAAGCAAACACTCAGCATCCTAAAATAATAGGATAATAAACATGATAATAATAATAATAATGATAATAAACAGGACCTCCTCTCCACCTGCCAGTAGTGGGAGGGGGGAAGTTGAGTTGCCGATTTCCGCCATGCTGGTAATGTTGGTAATGTTATTGTTGTCTTTTAATGGGGTTTTAATGGGGATTTAGGATGCTGTAACCCGCCACGAGCCGTAAGGGAGTGGCAGGAAACAAATCTAATAATAATAATAATAATAATAATAATAATAATAATAATAATAATAATAATAATAATAATAGAATAGAAAAAACTCTAAGACAGCTAAAAGAGAGAAACCCCCTCTAGTAAAAAGCTGGGGCACAAAGAAACGTTTTGGCCCAGTGTCTAATGGAAATTAAGGTATGTGCTGGGCAAGTCTTAAGAGGGAGGGGATTCCACAGGTAAGGCATCGTCATTGAAAAAACCATGTCTTTTCTTACCACTTGCCACACCAGGGGGATGGAGATCAAGGCTTGAGAAGAATATCTTAAGTGGCAGACTGACAATGGATGGAGGAAGACCTCCAAGTACCTTGGATAGTAACATGATCATTCACAGGAACAAGAAGGAACTTGAAGCCTCAGAAAGGCCTCCCCCATTTACTTATCCCATTAGTTTAACACATTAGAAGAAAACACTAAGGGCCTTTCCACGCAAGGACCAATGTTGCCAATTGGTTCCACTAAGCGGAAACGCTATTTTTAAAAGTGCAATCTCATTGTTACGCATACCTGCCTCTGTAGTGGAATCCAGTAGCGTTTCAATTGTTTCCCACAGGTTTCCGGTGTCGCCAAAAATCGCTATCCAGGAAGCGATTTTTTCTGTGCTTTGTCCCGCCCCTGGCTGTCAATCAAACGAACAGCCAATGGGCGGTTGTTATCATGCTCCCGAAAAGCCCCTTTCCCTTTAAGAACAATTTTTTTTAAAAAAGAAAAGAAAAACACACGTTGCAACGAATATGCCTTGATTCCTCCTAACGTAGAGACCCATCTAGCTGGTATGTGAGCTGGCAAGTCATTGTTACCACGCTCCCCTGAATGAAAAAAAATCCCCCCCCCCCCTGCACAGGCACGATTTTCGGCTGAAAATAAAGGGAAATGGCAAACTGGGCTGTGTTGTACTTGGGGACTTAGGGGAGCTTTAAAGCACTTCTGTGGAGGGACTGTAGTCGGAGAAGCCTCGCTGGGTGAATGAAGCCTCACTGGTTCGTTGCTTTTGGCTCGCTCTGAGAAAAAATAAATGGCGATCGCTTCACCGGAAGTTTGGAGGAGCGAGCCAGGGGGAGGGACTTTGTTGGAACCGCAACAATGGGAACGCACAGGTCTTTTTCGCTACTGTTGCAGATTGTTTGCAAGAGTGTAGTGCTTTTCGGAGGGTGAATCCACTTTTCCCAATTTCCCTTTAAGCGCTACAATGAATCGCTTTTTGTGGGACTGTTTCAGGAGTGTTGCAGATTGTGTGCGACGTCTTGCGGAACTGCAAATTAATAGCGTTTACAATTTGCAAGCCTTCTGCTACATTAAAGTCATGCAGAATGGCCCTAAACATTTGAAGAAGGGCTGAAGATTTCTGTCCAGTTAACAGTCAGCCTCATTGTTTTGTCCTGGTATGTTTTTTCGGGCTCTCCAGATTTTTGACTTTGGCTTTTCTTTGTGCCTTCACCTCTACTCTAACAGGTGTCACAGTCTTGACCTATCGCTTTCCCTAAACACTAGAGACAAGCTAGAAGTGCATATTTCCTTTTGGGAGAGGTCTGAAAAGTTATAGTTGTTTTCAAAAGAAATGGCCGTGCCACAGCATCTGATTGTTTTGATGTGCATCCTGTACTCTGGACAGAAAGTGTCAAAGCAGAATTGTATCTGAACATGAGGAATATTATTGGGGCATTATACAACTTTAAGTTTGACAATGAAGAAACTGATGTTGTTCAAGATTTTCTATTGCTTGGCTCCATAATAAACGCATAGGAAGACTGCAACAAAGAAATCAGAAGGAGATTGGGACTGGGAAGGCATCCATTAACAACTTAGAAAAGGTCTATAATTACAGCGATGTGTTCCTGGAAACCAAGGTAAAGTTAATACATTCCATAGTATTTCCTATTACTATGTATGGGTGTGAAAGTTGGACAATGAAAAAAGTTTACAGGAAGAAAGTAGATTCTTTTGAAATGTGGTGTTGGAAGAGAGTTTTACAAATACTATGGAAAGACAAAAAAGACAAATAAATTAGATCAAACCAAGCCTGAACTTCCCCTAGAAGTTAAGTTGACCAAACTAATGGCTACCATACTTTGGTCACATTATAAGAGGATAAGAGTCACTGGAAAAGACAATAATGCTAGGAAAAACTGAAGGCAGCAGAAAAAGTGGAAAATCCAAGATGAGATGGATTAACTCTATAAATGATGTCACAGCCCTCAGTTTGCAAGACCTGAGCCAGGCTGTTAATGATAGGACATTTTGGAGGACACATATTCATAGGGTTATCATAAGCTGGAAGCAACGTGACAGCACTTTTATTATTTTATTTATTTAGATTTAGATATATCCCTGCCACTCCCAAAACCAGTCTGGCTTGTGGCAGTTTACAGTAAAAGAATAAGAATACAGTACAATATGCTAAAAATACAATATAACCTCCTAAATGAAAACAACAATAAACAGCAATAAACCTCGATAGCAGGAAGATAATATAACCCCTCCCTCAATCAATCCCCACTAGCCGCCATCATCCTTGGGAGAGAAGTTATGCCCAGTTGTCAAAGACAGTGCCTCTACAAACCTCAACAGGGCCTTATATAGGGAGAGACCCAATCTTCCTAGCCTGGCCTCAACCAAATGTGTGGCGGAAGAGCTCCGTCTTGCAGGGCCTGCAAAATGTTGACAGCTTCACGAAAACACACACAACTCCAGACATCATTTTCAAACTCAGAAACTCTGGCAAGACTTCTTTAGTTTCTAGTGACAAAGACTAACCTAGTATATCTAAACATGTATTCTAGCAGCTTCTCTGAAAGGGGGATGTTTACATTGTACAAATAAATAGTATCAAGTCTAACAACCGATATGACCCAGGATTTGTATCTGTCATTTTAATCCTGTGATAACTTTCAACTAAGAAGACCAAATCTCCTTAGATGCATGAGGGAATAGTCTTTAAGTGGGGTAGTAAAATAACATCGCTCTTCATGATATTCATTTCCTTTAGACTTGTTTGAGATCCGACACACCTGTGCATGAGTTATCAAGAAATGTGGTGCTCTCATTTAACAGCAAGAACTTATCAAAATAAGAGGAAAAAGGGGCTATCAGACTTAATAGTGGTATGCACTAAAGTAACAAAATTATTTGAGGTCCAGTGATTTCACTTTTACCATTTGTCAGATGTATAATCACCCTGGAGAACAGTAATAGTTGGGCCTTTGTAAAACTATGAATCAATGTCCTATGAACAATTCAGCTAGTGTGTGTAGGTCAGGTCAATTCCTTACTGCCTTAAAAACTACTTAGGCTCTCCTGCACATGGGGCCATTACATCAAGCGACATCTCTAGTAGTACTGAAAACCACAGCTTGCAATATAATATCAAGAGATTTCTTTTAATAGCCCTTTCATATTAACAGCTGTTGAGGAGTTGCTCAGAAAGTTAATCCTTGTTTCCAAAATGATGCTCTACAACCCTGTGGCTTTGAAGCGAAAAGAACATGTATATGCGTGTGTGTGTTCATGTGTGTGAAAAAGAGACATAGAGTGAAAGTAAGTAAAATATGCAAAAATGAGGAAAAAAGCAACAGCCCTCAATAGAATATTCTCAATTCAAATGTTTGAGTAGATCTTTATGCAATGTCGTCTTTCAAGGTACTGTGAATGAATTTTGCATGATAAGGGAAAATATAAATCTTGTAGGAAAGCACAGTAGTTCCAAACTAGATGTTTGAATTAGAATGTCCTTAACCTCAAACAAAGACCTCACTTGTTCCCTCATTTTGCTTCAGACTCAGTCTTCTCATCTGCAAATGGGAATAAATAGTTAGTTTACAAGGTGTTCCAAATAATCTTTGGTTGCTGGTCTACTGAATACTAACTGCACATGCACAGCATTTTATTCACATTCTGACTGGAGAAGAATTTTTGGGTGAAATGGTACTTCAGTCATAGGTGAACATGAGAAACTGAACAAATCTGTCTATCAAACCAGATGTAAGCCTCAAACCACATGTAAGTTCCAAGCCTTTTGGAACAGAGGTAGTACTTTCCCCATGATCATACAATGAAAGCAAGGTAGAGGTGAGTTTTGAACTTTTTGAGCGTAAAGCTCTCTTCAATTAGTCTTTGCAATAGCATTGGTTTTGACATTTCTCTATCATTTTAACCAAGAAGTTGATAGCATGTATTTAAAAGCCAAGACAAAGAATTATGATCAGATTGTAGTACATTGTAGATATACATATATATAGGGTAGTATAGCATGGACTCTGAAGCCATACCTATAGAGGATACTCTCCTGTATTATCAGAATGGAAACTGGCAGCATGAAATTTCTCTTGCCCTGTAGAACTAATGATGAACTGTTGATGCAAGTACTTTTGTTATGGAGATGCCCAGTGATGCACTAATAAGAACATTAAAAAAATCAGTGTTCCTGATCATGGGGAGAGAATCTATGGGTGTACCTGCCCTCCAAATGTATATGCATCCTCACCAACTGGGGGATTGGACTAGCACACATAGGAACGTGTAGTACATGTAAACTGATTGCACAACTAGTATGAAGAACTGAGGTAGAATATATAAGATGGAGTATCTGCATTTCATCCTCTGTGATCAAGCAAGATCAACACTGAGGCAAAATGTATAAATGAAACATGCATGTCCTTTGGAACTATTGCAAAATCATACATTTGCTTTGAATGACTTTCCATTGGGCACAAAACAAGAGTAATCTTTCTAGATTTTATTTTTACTTTTAATGTCAGCTTGAAAACAAACAAAACAATGCCCCTCTTTCTGGTCCTCCCTCTGTGTTTTTTTTTTTTGGAGGGGCACTATACTGCTAACATGGCAGCTTAACTGACATTCCCCCTCCCCAGAATTAGTAGTTTTATCTCTTCCGCTGTGTCTCTCTCATGCTCACACATTATGTCTTGTGGGAGACTGAGAGATCTCCAGCAAGAATTCTCAGCACTTGTTCCAAGACAGTTTTCCCAGGATTGCTTTGGGGGGAGGGAATGCATGACATCTGGGGAGAGGTGAATTGTACTTCCAGCTCATGCTTGAGGAAGGTGGAAGTGCACTTTTAGACATTACCCCACAGGTACCATGGACTTCAGGCTAGTTCTTACATAATTCTCTGGACAATCAGTTATTAGAATTTACCCTGTGATGGAGGCATGTGGTATGAGTTAGACTTCAGATTTCCAAAAATAAATGACATGCTATTGCAAAGTACACCTTGCATATTATGAAAAGTTATACATTTTCATGTAATAAAAAAACTCACTGTTGCTTCCACCAAGACTCCCTCCCTCACAGCCGGGTCAGACCCTGGCTAATCTGACTTATCTTCTATCAGCTTTGAGTCAACTTCTGATGAATGTGCAGCTGCAAACTTCATTTTTGGCAACTGTCTGAGCTGCTCTGTGCAATCTGAACTTATCCCTGACTGGCTTACAGTCTGACTGTGAGTGTCAAACAAGGTAGATTCACCAGCTGAACAGGCTTGCCAAAAGCATCACTTGGACCGATTATGCACGGGCAGAGAATGGTGGGCTGGCATCTGCATGCCAGTGGACTAACTCCCACTTACACATGATGCTGGTGTTCTCCAGGCCCCCTCCCAGCCCTGGCCTGCATTAGGGCATCTGATGGCCTGCAGAGGCCTGGCTGGGGCAGACTCGTGTATAAGGAAAGAGGTCCAGCTCCTGCCTCACACCTGCTGTGTCCCTGCTGGGGGCAGACTCGTGTATAAGGAAAGAGGTCCAGCTCCTGCCTCACACCTGCTGTGTCCCTGCTGGGGGCAGACTCGTGTATAAGGAAAGAGGTCCAGCTCCTTCCTCATACCTGCTGTGTCCCTGCAGGGACATAAAATGCCCCATTCAAGTCTGTAGTGTTGGGGAGCTGAATGGAGCATTTCTACAGGTCCATGAAGGTGGGATAGCAGGGTGCCACTATCCCACCATCGTGTGGTGGCACCTCTGAGCCCGCCACTCCACCTGCTACTGCCACCACCATGAGGCATGGTAGAACTTTCCTGCCCTGGAGTTGTGCATGTGCATGTGCATGTGCACAACTCTGGGGCTGACCCTGTGAGCCAGGGGATTTTGTCCACCATATGTACACGGGAAGTGGTAGTACGCACCTGGCTGCATGCATCATCAGTCTTAGTAACCTCACTGATAGAAACGTGCAGTACAGGAGAACGCTAATTCTCTTTCTTGTTAGATTATGCCTACCTTGTCTTTCTGCTTTACTTTTTTTTTTTAAAGGGCAAACCTTGTTATATCACTGTTATGACCCACCTTAGGCTGAAATCCACTCATGGGTCTGCCTCTTTAAATATTTGAAAGGTTGTCATTTGGAGGAGGGCAGGAGGCTGTTCCCGTTGGTTGCAGAGGAAAGGACGGTTTAAACTACAAGTACAACGATATAGGCTAGATATCAGGAAAAAATTTTTCACAGAGTAGTCCAGCAGTGGAATAGGCTGCCTGTCACACCCCTGCTGCTGCCTCCCGATTCCCTGGGGTTGCCGGAGCAACCAGGGTCAACAGCCCAGCCAGATCTGAGGAATGAGATGGACCCAGGGGAGGGATGTTCCTGGCAGCTGACAGATAACAGACCTCAACAGGAGGATACATCGGATACAGAAGAAGTGGCTGTACGCTTGAGACGAAGCCACAGGGTGGGGCTGACAGAACGCAGAAGGAGTCAGAGATTGCAGGCGAGCTGTCAGAAGCCATGGGGTTCAGCTGGACTCATGCCAGGAGAGGAGGGCTGAGTCATCCTGCAGGTGCAGCTCATTAGATGGGCTGCCTTTAGGGAGACAGAAACAGCTAGCTGGCGTGGAAGCAATCTATGCGACTACCCCCTGGACCGGCTCTGCTATCGTGACTTGCTGCTTAATCCTTGACCCCCTGGCTTCGGACCTGACGACGGATTTCGGTAAAGTGATTTGGCTTGGTGAACTCTCTGACTTTCTGGACTCAGACCTTCGGACTGTTTGACTACTCTTTGCCTGGCTCTACGTTGTTCTAACCGGGATAACAGGCAAGTTTGGCCTTGGAGTACAAAATGAAGCAGGGCACAGGCTGGTAGAATTTTGTCAAGAGAATACAATGGTCATAGCAAACACTCTTTCCAGCAACCCAAGAGACGACTCTACACATGGACATCACCAGACGGTCAACACAGAAATCAGATTGACTATGTGCTCTGCAGCCAAAGATGGAAAAGTTCTATCCAGTCAATAAAAACAAGACCAGGAGCTGATTGTGGTTCAGATCATGAGCTTCTTGTTGCAAAATTTAGGCTTAAATTGAAGAAAGTAGGGAAAAGCACTAGGCCACTCAGGTATGAACTAAATCATATCCCCGACGAATACACAGTGGAGGTGACAAATAGATTTAAGGAATTAGATCTGATAGACAGAGTGCCTGAAGAACTATGGACGGAGGTTCGCAACATTGTACAAGAGGTAGCAACTAAAACCATCCCAAAGAAAAAGAAATGCATGAAATCAAAATGGCTGTCTGAGGAAGCTTTACAAATAGCTAAGGAGAGAAGGGAAGTGAAAAGCAAGGGAGAAAGAGAAAGATACACCCAACTGAATGCAGAATTCCAGAGAAAAGCTAGAAGAGATAAGAATGCCTTCTTAAATGAACAGTGCAAACAAATAGAAGAAAACAATAGAATCGGGAGGACCAGAGATCTTTTCAAGAAAATTGGAGATATGAAGAGAACGTTTCATGCAAAGATGGGTATGATAAGGGACCAAAATGGTAGGGACCTCACAGAAGCAGAAGAGATTAAACAAAGGTGGCAAAATTATACAGAAGAACTATACAAGAGCGAGCTTAACATCCCTGATGACCACAATGGGGTAGTTACTGACCTGGAGCCAGATATCCTGGAATGTGAAGTCAAATGGGCCTTAGGAAGTCTGAGTAACAATAAAGCTAGTGGTGGTGACAGCATTCCAGTTGAACTATTCAAAATCTTAAAGGACGATGCAGTAAAAGTGCTACACTCAATATGCCAGCAAATTTGGAAAACTCAACAATGGCCACAGGATTGGAAAAGGTCAGTTTACATTCCAATCCCAAAGAAGGGCAATGCCAAAGAATGTTCAAACTACCGCACCATTGCACTAATTTCTCATGCTAGCAAAGTTATGCTCAAAATCCTACAAGCTAGGCTCCAGCAGTATGTGGACCGAGAACTTCCAGAAATACAGGCAGGATTTCGAAGAGGCAGAGGAACTAGAGATCAAATTGCCAACATACGCTGGATCATGGAGAAAGCTAGGGAGTACCAGAAGAACGTCTACTTCTGCTTCATTGACTATGCTAAAGCCTTTGATTGTGTGGAACACAACAAATTGTGGCAAGTTCTTAAAGAGATGGGAATACCAGAGCATCTTATTTGTCTCTTGAGAAATTTATATTCAGGTCAAGAAGCAACAGTGAGAACTGAACATGGAATCACTGACTGGTTCAAAATTGAGAAAGGAGTTCGGCAAGGCTGTATACTGTCGCCTTGCCTATTTAACTTGTATGCAGAGCACATCATGAGAAATGCGGGATTAGAGGAGTCACAAATTGGGATCAAGATTGCAGGGAGAAATATCAACAACCTCAGATATGCAGATGATACCACTCTAATGGCAGAAAGTGAAGAGGAACTAAAGAGCCTGTTGATGCGGGTGAAGGAGGAGAGTGCAAAAGTTGGCTTGAAACTCAACATCAAGAAAACAAAGATCATGGCATCCGGCCCGCTCAATTCCTGGCAAATAGATGGGGAAGAAATGGAGATAGTGACAGATTTTATTTTCCTGGGCTCCAAGATCACTGCAGATGGGGACTGCAGCAAAGAAATTAAAAGACGCTTGCTCCTGGGGAGGAAAGCTATGGCAAATCTAGACAGCATCCTAAAAAGCAGAGACATCACCCTGCCAACAAAAGTGCGTTTAGTCAAGGCTATGGTCTTCCCAGTTGCAATGTATGGCTGCGAAAGTTGGACCATAAGGAAGGCCGAGCGTCAAAGAATTGAGGCTTTTGAACTCTGGTGCTGGAGAAGACTCTTGCGAGTCCCTTGGACTGCAAGGCGAACAAACCGGTCAGTCCTAGAGGAGATCAGCCCTGACTGCTCTTTAGAAGGCCAGATCCTGAAGATGAAACTCAAATATTTTGGCCACCTCATGAGAAGGAAGGACTCCCTGGAGAAGAGCCTAATGCTGGGAGCGATCGAGGGCAAAAGAAGAAGGGGACGACAGAGAATGAGGTGGCTGGATGGAGTCACTGAAGCAGTAGGTGCAAACTTAAATGGACTCCAGGGAATGGTAGAGGACAGGAAGGCCTGGAGGATCATTGTCCATGGGGTCGCGATTGGTCGGACACGACTTTGCACATAACAACAACGTTGTTCTTATCAGCTCCCGGTGACTTAGACTGAACGTTATCTCCGTCTGGGCTGGCCGCCCAGGCCTCACTGAGGCAGTTGCTACCGGGTGTGGCCAGCTAGGGCAGCATACCACCTAAGGAGGTGGTGAGCTCCCCCTCACTGGCAGTCTTCAAGCAAAGGTTGGATACACACTTTTCTTGGATGCTTTAGGATGCTTAAGGCTGAGCACAAGGTTGGACTAGATGGCCTGTATGGCCCCTTCCAACTCTATGATTCTATGATTCATTAGCCTGAAGACCAATGATCTATATGGAGTTAATAAAACTGGGGTTCTGTCTCAAGCGGTTCAGCTCCAACAATGCCAGCCGCTGCCATTAGGTTTGCCAACTTCCTGTACTGTCCTTTTCTTGTACCTTTGGCTTCTGGGGTTTCAGAATGTTTGCAAAAATAAATGAGAAAAGTTTTTATAGTATAGTATTTTTATAGTATTCTTCCCTGCTCATGTCTCCTGAGTCTGTCAAAAATGTTCCCAGCCTTAGTTGTTGCACAGCACAAGCACTGAGTCCAGTTCTACACTGCAATACGGTACCGAGTATCATAGCATACTTTGGACTTCACTTTGGATTGTTTTATTTACATGCATGAACACTCTGGGAACTGACTATACCCGGAATGATGAAGAACAATTGCTAAAGACCTCTTTGTGTCTCCAAGTTCTCTTTGGTACCAGCTCATAATTTATATCAATTGTGGTCCTGAGGACTGAAGGTTTATTTTTTTTTTAAAGCTTTCAAATTATTAACTCAGATGTCACCACCATTATTCCGCAGACACACACGCTGGTTCAATTACAAGGAAATATTTGGGGTGAGAGTTGAGTGCCGTCTCTCTAATGTATGCATATCCATGGAAGCATCATTCTCTTTTCTCCATACCCTTGGCAAGTGCTTATTTAAAATGTGAAAAGGTTCAGGCCACAAAACCAGTAATTGGTTTTCAGAAGGGCTGAATGGAACAATTCTATTGTGTACTGAGTTTGGAGGGGGAGACACAGCCTAGCTCTTGTCAGCAGAAAATGCAAGTTGGCTCAATCCTTTTTCATCTTGCAGTGAAGATCCATTATTCCTATCTCTCTCTCTCTCCCGTGCCTTATGAAAAGGTTTGTACAGTAAATAATGATCAACTGTGTTTCACTTCTTTGTTCTGTTGCCAAGCTCCTTTTAGCTTTGGCAGCAATTCTGTTTTCCCTGTCATCGTATAATGTCTATTTATTTTACATGGATACAAAGCCAGTGAAATTCGCTCTTAAATCCCAGGTCACAAAGATGAAGAAGCAATTCAGATTCTTTTATTAAAATTCTCCACTGTCCACTATCCTCCATCTACCTTCTAATTAGGTTCAGAAAGGGTCACTAGATTGAAAAGCTTGTGGAGATGCCTCAGTCAGACAAACACTCTCACACACGCACAAACACACACATGCACAACACAGAGATAGTTTCTGAAGTGTACTGAAATACTGAATGGCATTGGGAAGAACCTCTAGTCTTGTCACTGACCTAAAATTTTGGCCCTGTTCTGTTGCTCTCTGACACAGAAGCATGTGTCTCTTTACCTGAATAAATAATTCACTTTGGAAGATGACGGTTTAGGGTTCTGCAGTACTGTGGTTATCCAATGTCCTTCCAAATTCTAACAGAAAGTAGGATGTACATGGTTTTAAAAAGTAGGTAAAGAAGGAGAGGATGTTGGAGGAGTGGGAGGAGGGGATTTGTTCATTGACAATGACCACAAAAGAATTGTGAGTGCCTACCATAGCAGCTGTTCTGGTTGGAAATTCTGTAGGCTATGAGTAAAGTTATTAAGGCTGGAGTTGTACTCCTTACTGGGGCACTACCAGGTATCCTGTTGGTCACAAAATCACTGCCAGAATTACTCGAACCCAAGTGGTCAGATCCAAGGCCCTCAAGAAGATTTTTAGGTTAAGAACTTTTAGAATTTTAAAATCTGTGCCTGATGTTCAATGTGTTCATTGTGTCACAGGAAAGTCTTTTTATAACTGGGATCATTGAAATGGATCAGCTACCACTTCCCTGCTGAGCATCAGCCACAATTGTCTTCAGAATGGAACTAACACAGGGAGTGGGATGTTGGAATTGTCTTGTTGTTGCTCAGGTATGCTCTTGTAAGAAGTAACAATAGGTTGTACACTCCTCCTTATGACTCCTGGTATCTAATAGGTTAGTCAGTCTGCCTGTGTGATGAGGATAGCGTGTGGTTACTGAGACAATAAAGCAGTGGGTAGAGTTGATCGTTCTGCCTGCCTCCTCACGAGCATGCTGCTTTTGTGAGATTCAAATCCATGGCTGCCAAGAATACTTTCTGGAATGCCCTGTGGTCTGTTCTCTGCTCTGGTATCTGGTCCACTTTGCTTGGTAAAAACGTAGCTCTCTTTAGCCCCCTCCCTAAAAGCTTTGGCAGAAGAAGGCCATTATATAGGCGCTGACTCTGTCAGATGAACTGTGGAGGCATGTGAGTTAAGCCAAGTGGTGTATGCCAGGTAAAAAGGACCTTTTCAGGAGAGGAGCTACCCATTATATGTTCATTCAAGAGTGCCAACTGGTCATGCCACTGTCCTCCTCACAGTAGGGGATCCCGTTTATTCCCTTCCTCCTCATGTTCTGCAGGCAGGCAGAGGCAAGCTAATGTCAGGGGCTTAGCCATGGCAATATGAGCTGCTAGGCTACTTCTGTCTCTGCTTGTCACAGCATTGTCATTGTCTAGGTTCTCAGGGATGTGTCAGTTGAGTTGCAAAATATTCTGGTGCAATTAAATTCTCTCTGTATGTAGCTGTGACTGAGGTCTTGTTTGCCTCTGCAAAGTGGCCACGAAACACTGAGTAGTAGTACCAGTGTCATGCTGTGCTGTGGTCATAAGGTGACTCTTCGACCGTTTATGCACTGGAGGTTTCATGCTGTGCTGCAGGCTGGAGTTTTAGTCGTGGCAGGTTGCCCCACCTCTTCCTGCACCCACACGGGGGAGCATTTGGCCTGGTGCACCTCATCCGCCTCCTATTTGTGCTCCTGCACTGGAGCTGGGGCAGTGAAATTCCCAGTGCATAAACGGTCTTCCAGAGA
The DNA here is from genome assembly GCF_049243985.1 of Paroedura picta. Classification (NCBI taxonomy): domain Eukaryota; kingdom Metazoa; phylum Chordata; class Lepidosauria; order Squamata; family Gekkonidae; genus Paroedura; species Paroedura picta. The sequence goes on along the minus strand of NC_135369.1, from coordinate 59,038,074 downwards.
ACTGGTTCCTTGTTAAGCACCAGGAAGGTGCTATTCTTACAATGAAGCAGGCATAAGTAAAATACAATATCCAAAATCAAAGGGAAATTAGAAATGTAAACATCCTTTTCATTTCACAGGTCAGTAATATCATGGAGTCAAACTGGGTTTAAACAAGTGTTTCCTTCAGTTTCAGAACCATTAATTTAAATTCCTCCACACATACAAACAACATATTTTTTTCTTTATTAATGGTCCCACTCAGTTGATTAAAACTGACAGTTCCATTTATCACAAAATGTTAGTTAAAAAAAATAAAACACTTTAAAAAGTTTGATATCTACCTGGCCTTAAACAGTAAAATCAATTGACACAAGCTAACCAGTTTGCTTACTCAGATTTTCACTTGAATCACAGGTACTTTTCAGGGGGGTCACTTTGGTTCAAAGATGGATAAAGGGCAGACAGTGGGTAGTAAATACGCAGAAGATAATGTGTAATAAAACTGAAGAATGCAGACAATCCTCATGGAAAAATCACAAACCTCCAGTGACATGAATTGCAAATAGAGTCACATATATCTCACAGCTGATGTCAGTCCTAATGAGAGATTTTCCCTTTTATTCTCAGCAGACTATTTTCTTGTGAAACACTATTGCACTTTAGGACTAATGCTTGGTTTTTCTCTGCTCTTGGCACCTTTTCCACCCTTGAAACTGCCTTGGCAGGTGGACTTTGGTCCCTGGATTAACAGAATTCTGGCCTCCTAATGCTACCTTGTCCCACTGCTTGACAGTAAATATGAAAAAAAAAATCTGTTTAATGCAGTTATCATAATTAATCTGAGTTGAAAAAATAGTGATCAAGATAAAGGTAAAGGTAAAGGTATCCCCTGTGCAAGCACCGGGTCATGTCTTGCCCTTGGGGTGACACCCTCCAGCGTTTTCATGGTGGACTCAATACGGGGTGGTTTGCCAGTGCCTTCCCCAGTCATTATAGCCGTCTGATAATCTGGTTCTTTGCTGTCTGGCTTAGAGTTCACAGGTTAAAGGAGGCCTGAAGACAAAGTGATATTTACTTGAGAGAGATGTTTTCAGGAGAGTTATACTATGTTGAAATTGTGCCCCTGAAGATCATTGCACTCCTAGGCCTGCTTTTCAAAGTGCCTTTCAATCACATTCCTGATCTGGGAAAGACCTTGACTTGTCCTAAGTGCATGTATTCTGGTGTCCAGTAAGCCAACTTTAAAAAATCTTTTAATTATTATAACATGACCACAGACAAACTCTGTGTTTAAAAGGACCAAGGGGGGGATGTTATCTAGGGGTTGATGTGGGAGATGATAAGCACCCCCACAACTTACTATCCACAAAGTCCAAAGAACAACATACAGTAAAATAAGAAAATTTAAAGAAAAATGTTGTTCAGGCAAAGCAGTTTCTGTCTTCATTCTTCTCTAGGCAGCCAGACAAGATCTGATCCTATGCCCTTGGCAGAGTCTCTAAGACCCCTTCTACATGGCGGCCACCGTGACAAGCCGCCCCTGGGTCTTTGTGATGGTGTACTTCGTCCCACGGCTTTCCGAGTCCTCACAGGGGAAGATTATGCTCCCCTGCCTCTTTAATCAGTCTTGTTTTGCACCTGTTCCACTGGCTCTGTTTTAAAAAAACCGTCAGCAATGGTGCTATTTCAGTGTTGTACAAAAGTGGGACTGAATTTCCCCCCCTCATGTTTCCACATTTGCAGTTCAGGTTTTTAAAATTAAGCAAGTATTCTTCCATCCCTTTTATTTTAATCAGCCTTTTAATTAAACATTTTCTAATTTCCTTTACTGTTGGCAATCATGGTTCATGAAAAATAATGGGGAAAGGGTGAAATGTCACAGGGCATTTTAAAATAGCCAAACAAGTAGGCACAACTAGGAAAATAGCAGAACAACTTCACCATCCATTTTCATCTGTGCTCTTGCCAAATTCATCACTAGTGCTTTGCCAGCCCACACTGGGCAAGTTAGTGCTGCAATTTTGTTCAAAGCCAAAACTATCACCACAAACCAACACTGAAAAAAGACGGAAGGACAACACATAAAACATTGAATTGCAACTGTTTGACAGTGACAGCACAAATGATGGCAATTCCAGATGAAACAGCACAAAGACAGCCCATAGCCTGTGGAATGTCTCCTCATCAGCCATGGAAAAGGGGTACCCAGCCACTGCCATGAACATAGCCAGATCGTGGTTCACGACCCTGCATGCTGTGGCAAACCTCATCAGAGTTGCTTGGCATCCTCACACTGCCTGCCGTGAATGCTGTGGGAGAGCTCTGGAGGTGGAGATAACAGGGGGATTCTCCTACCTGCTGCTGGCTGGTGGTGCTTCTTCAGGTGATTCATGAGGGCACTTGATGAGAAATGATGGAGTTGTCTTCCTTGACTTACCCTCTGACTACAGATCTGGCAGTCCACAAAATGGGTGCCCTCTACTATCTGAAAGTACTTCCAGGCCTGGGAGGTTCAGGACCCCGCAGGTTGACTAGCAGCCTCAGGAGTCCCCTGAGCTGCCTCCTGTGAGGAGCTCTGAGCAGACACACCATGGCTTGAGGTGGGGCAGGAAGAGTGAAAAGCAGGGTAAGGGGTTGAGATGGTGGGGTAGGGGGGTTGCACATCCATCTCTCCCTCTTGCTCCACCTATCTTCTCTGCTTCTGTGTCCCCCCCACCCCTGACACCCACTGGATCCTGAAGGAAACAATGGAGTCTACAGATGGACCAGTCCATTTCGGGGCTCTCTGCATCCCTGGGCTGAGGATAGGGGACATACCACTCACATCCCCAACACTCATCTCAAGGGACAGATCAGACAGATCCTCCTGCAGGCACTGTGTCTTTAAAGGGGGCACCCCAGCAGCTGCCTTAATAAAAAGACTCTTTCAGGTTATTTTTATTGCACCAGGCAGAGGTCAGAGTGGTGGAAGGTAGTGCCAAGGTGGTCCTTGTTGCAGGTGGAGGAAGGCCTCTTCTCAGGAAGGCCACAGCCATCCCCCTCCCCCAAAACCTCTAGTCTTCCTCAGGGCCTTGCTCCCAGGGCCCCTCTTACTTTCCTGCTTGCCACTGATAGATCTTGGCCAAGGTACTGGGAAATTAGGTACAGGGCTCTGAACTAACAAGGTACAGGGCCCTGAACTAACCCCACTGACACCTGTGTCTAAAAGAACACTGAAAACGTCTTATGACACCTACCCCCAGCTATTATTTTTCCTTGTTTAGAAAAGCGTAACCTGACAAGACTTCTAGATATTTGCTACTCTTTGTCTTCTGTTGGGGGTTTTAGACAACTAGAGAAACCTGCCACCCAACCTGGCTAGCTTTAAATGACCGTAGCTAACCTTGTACAGGAAACCATCAAGTTCTACCATTTTTTTTAGAAAGTTAGGGTATGGTTTCAAAAAACTAACTATGACATCTGATTAACTAGTCTAGGAGGAAGTCTGCAGAGATGTGCAGCAGACGCCCACCTCTGCCACTAAGAACCCAGGAAACTGGTAGTCTTGAAGTCCTCTCCCTAACATAAAAGCTGGCCTTCAGTGGAGAAGAGGCACAGCTCCTGGAGGTGGTTTTTAACTATTTAACTGTAATGAAGAGGTGCTACTTGCCTTTTCTCTTATAATTCCAATCCTGAGCTGGCTAATTAGGGAAGGAACTGAAGGTCTATCCTAAAACATTAGGAGGACTTGAAAATATTTTTTGAAATGGTCTCATTTAGTGCCTAATTGGAAGAGAAAACCTAATTGAGCTCCCCAAGAAGAAACAAGCACTGCCCTCCAGGCCACATATATCCAGTGATTCCTGGACCCACCCCTTTTCATTTCTGGTAAGAACCCCCAGCATACATGTGAGGCTGCAGCAGTTAAAAAAATGCCTGAGAGGAAACATGATAGAGGTTTATACATTTTGTATGGAGTAGAGAAAGAATATAGAAAGAGCTTTTCCTCCTGTTATGATAATGCTAGCATGTGGGGACATCCAATGATGTTGATGGTCAATAGCTCCAGAACAGAAAAAAGGAAATACTTTACTTACTGAATAATTGAATTCATTGTTAGTGGATATGCATTGGGGAAAGCCCTGGTATTGGCCTTTTGGGTTTGTAGGTTGCTCAAACAGATCAATCACAGTTCTTATCCAGCAGGGTTCTTCTTATGTTCTTGTACACTTGAATGGTATATCTGTAAATCATATATAATTTTAGGTTGTTGTTGTGAATCAAGCAATTAGAAAGCTATGTTGTTGCCCAACTGGACAACAACCAATTGTACTTGAATGCCTTCACAATGACCAGCTGTGGTGAATAGAATTAAGAATCCAGTAATGGCTGAGTTGGTGGGGTTTTCTTTGGTTAGTATTTACATGTCTATTGGGAAGAATTCAGACCTGCTAGCTCAGGGATTTAGTTCTGTCATTTCTTTTTGTAAAGACCCAGGATAGACATTGTTTAGATTTCATTAGAAACTCATCAGACATGCTGGATATGAACTCATGACTGCTTTGGGCCAACTAAAAAATGTTTGTGGCAAGGAAACTCTAACCCGATTGTTAGACCAAAGGGGGGGGGGAATCATTGAGGAACTCTTGACCCATTTTCTTCCTGGCTTTTGTCTCCCAAAGCAGTCAATTTGACATAACATCAAATCTTTTTCAGTGTCTTCTTTTGTCAGAATTAATGCTGTGTTTGAAAATTGTGCTGAGTTGTTATCTGGTGGGATTAGAATCGAAAAAGATGAGAAAACATTTAACTCACTTTAAGATCACAACTTTGGTGCTTTACATAAGGTTTTGAGAGTCATTCAAATATTTTTGAAGCATTTTTTACCCTATGCCTCCAAACTTTTTTGTTGTTTCCAGCTGGGTTAGAAGTCAAGAGAGGCCAAAATGCCTAGACAGGAATAAAAGACGCCAAAATACTGAGACATGAATCTAGAATGGCCAAAATACCAAGACAGTAACAAAATAGTAACTTGAAGTACTACATGCTCTGAGAAGTCCAGTTATATGATGAGACTGATGAGGGCCAACATGTTTAGATAAGTTGGAAGAAGCATGTAAATACTGAGGTACTTATGGGAGTTCAACCCAAATTAACTCTGAAACATTTGGAGTCTGCCCATTGTTTGAAATAGTACAGGAATATTTTGATACTCCATTGCAGAGTTTGAGTATTACACCATGAACAAATGGGGGTAGGGGGAATATTCCAAATAGTAGCTGATGTTAAAGTCACAAATACCTCGAGGAAACAAATAACTCTTGTTCATTATTATATATATATTGAGCACAGATTACCAGGGATGGAAACTGGAGAGTGGACAAGCAGCACAGGAGAGACTCAAATAATGGGAAAGGATTTGCTAAGAAATACTGGTAGCTGTGGGTGGAAATTATTATCTAAGCCTAGGGGTAGGGCACTGCCCTCTGCTCAAATGCCAGTCAGTTCATCTTTTATCCTGACCACTGATCCTGGTCAGAAAACCATTTTAATGATCATGATTGCTCATGATGAGCCCTTTGCAGCTATTTGAAGTGTTGGCTACTGATTTCCAGTCTGTAGATGGGGAAATGGACCCTGAGTGAGAAAATGATATTTTAATACATCAGGAAGAAACCTGAAAGGGTCTTATTAATTCTGGGGTATATAAAACTTACCTGTGAACTATGGGATATGTAAACCATGGGGTATATAAATTCATCCCAATAAACTCAGCCAATAAACATGTGTTGCTATTTAACAGCACCCAAGACTCTGCTGCCTATTGTGTGTCTTTTCATGCCAGTGGTTGGACTGGATGGACTGGCCCTGAAAGCCATGGTTTCTTGAACTACAAGTTAGTCATATCCACAACATATTTGTTCTCCAGAAAGTATACTGAGATTAGAAAAACACAGATTTTCCCGAACATAGCTTTCCCCCATCAAAAGCAGAAACGGAATGCTAACTTAGAGAAGTTGCTGACAGGTCCAAGCTCCAGAGAGCAGTCTGAGGTCAGGAAAATGGCATGGGTGGATGGAGGAAAGAAATACCCCCTTTCTAAAATTACTGATCAAAATTGGTTCCTCTCAAGACTTTAACTGACCTTTTCTAGGAACCTAAAAGGTTGAGCAGCAGTGAAATGAATATTAAACACTAAAATGCAAATATTATTTCAATACATATGCACATATAAAACTTAAAAATATCAACATCTATCATGCACTATTGTACAAATCGAAAACCTTTTGACACATGGATAAGTGACCAGATAACCAAAAGTGTTTCAGTCCCCCTTGGGTCTTCTTCAGTGGTCTAATATTTAGATGTACTCATGAGATGTAATTATGGGGACTATAACGTGGTAAACAATCTGAAATAGATAAAATTGTATTATGAAGAACATTGTTATGCAACAAAAATCTATTATTCATTTTTTTATATGCAGGTCAAGAAGCAACAGTGAGAACTTGGCATGGAATCACTGATTGGTTCAAAATTAAGAAAGCAAGTCTGTATACTGTCGCCTTGCCCATTTAACTTGTATGCGGAGCACATCATGAGATAGGCGGGGTTAGATAAATCACAAATTGGGATTAAAATTGCAGGGAGAAATATCAACAACCTCAGATATGCAGATGATACCACTCTAATGGCAGAAAGCGAAGAGGAACTAACGAGCCTCTTGATGCGGGTGAGGGAGGTGAGTGCAAAAGCTGGCTTGAAACTCAACATCAAGAAAATGAAGGTCATGGCATCCGGTCCTCTCAATTCCTGGAAAATAGATGGGGAAGAAATGGAGGTAGTAACAGATTTTATTTTCCTGGGCTCCAAGATCAATGCAGATGGGGACTGCAGCAAAGAAATTAAAAGACGCTCCTGGGGAGGAAGGTTATGGCAAATCTAGACAGCATCCTGAAAAGCAGAGACATCACCCTGCCAACAAAAGTGTGCCTAGTCAAGGCTATGGTCTTCCCAGTTGCAATGTATGGCTGTGAATGTATAATATAACAAAATTGTTTCCCCCACACACCGCTATGCGCCTGTTCTTTGCCTCCCGGAGGCTCCAGGCTATGAAGGGGTGTGCATTGTGCAGTCAAGCCTCCTTTTTGCCACCTGGAACTTTGGGTCAGTGAAGAGGAGGTATGTGGGTGGGTGGGTCGATGGGAATCTTTTTTTGGCTCCAGGCAGCTAAATTATGACAAACAAACATGCAACTAACTTATGACATACACACATATGACCAGAGGCTCCAGGTGGCAAAGAGGAGGCACATGGTGGCGGAATGGGGGAGGGGGCAATTTTGTTTTACTGTAATTGTGTTTTGATGCAACCAGCCAATTTTTTAAAGGGTAGGGCATGTTGGGGGAGTTGATGATGGAAGTGACATGATGGGAGGATGGGGAACAACATCAGATGTTCTGGAAAAGCCTGAATGTCTACATTTTCACATTTGGCCAACCCCGATTTAGACCCTGTTAGCCCCTGGATTTTGGAGGATTCCCTTGCTGCAGGGCAAATGAGTGGGCAAATTGGGAGGAAAAACTTGACCCTATGCAAGTACAAATCCAAGCCCAAACTCTAGTGTGCAAACAGTCTCAGTGACCCACTGAACTCATGAGTTTAACTCAAAATTTAGGATGCTTTGGGCTGATCCTGCGTTGAGCAGGGGGTTGGACAAGATGGCCTGTATGGCCCCTTCCAATTCTATGATTCTATGATTCTAAAATAACTTGATGAAGAACTTTTCATCTCACTGTCATGATACTTTTCTTGTAAGCTAAGCCAGGCAGGTTGAATGAGTTCAGATCTAGTTTTGGAAGAAATCTGAGGGAGCCTGCTCAGTTCAGCAATGTCAAGCGTGAATGCTTATATTGGCTGTGTTCCATGTTACACCTTTAGAGGCCACCAGTATTTATTTGGGCATGCACAAACGCACATTTCCTCAGTGCAAATAAGCAAAACAGCATTTCTGTCTAATCACCTGTACCCAGATGGGTATCTGTATTTGGAATCCTGTTTAGAATCCATTGAAGGCAGGAAGGAGCACTTGGATCTGAAATGTTGGGCCATTCTGTACCCCATTAACGTAGTGTTATACTTACGGTATGAAGACACTACATTTTTGGTGTTTCACATGACGTCACCAACCTCCCATTTCTAGCCAGCAAACCTAATGCCACATCTGCCATTTTAAAGTGCTAGTTGGGGAATCACTTAAAGTGGATTCTCCAACCTAAAAAGTGCGAACTACAGGAGAACATCCAGCAAGCCACATGCTAAAGAAATGTATGGAGGACCGTTCATGCACTGGGCATTTTACTGCCCCAGTTCTCGTGCAGGAGCACAAATAGGGGGCAGATGAGGTGCACTGGGCCAAATGCTCCCCTGTGTGAGTGCAGGAAGAGGTGGGGCCACCTGCCACGACTAAAACTCCAGCCTGTAACCCAGCATGAAACCTCCAGTGCGTAAACGGTCGAGGTGTCGAAGCGCTATCTCAGCCTTCAGTGTCCCACCCTCACACCTGCCTTCCTCTCCCTTCTTTCGGGGATGGGTATTATTTTTTTAAGAGTAAACTGCCTGGAGCAACAAATGGGTGTTCAATCATGCAGGCAAAGCCAAAAAGATTTTTTCACACAGTTTAAACACAAAGCATGCCTCTCAAAACCCCCACCCCAAATTAGGAAGGAGATTAATTTTTAAAAGACTCAAGACTTGTGATTCCATAAGGGGTAGCTTTCAAAAAGCACTATGCATCCATGATTAGATGCACAGGCATTTCAATGGAGAAGGATTGAATTAAAAAATATATATTAGCAGGCATTGCGGGCCTTTTAAGGGGATTGGTTGCCTGGCTTGATTGACAGGCAGAAGAGAGTCACGTGTAAAGTGCATTGCTCTCTTCTGCCATTTCAAGGAGACACGTGGAGTGTAAGAAGTGTGAAAAGGCAGCAGATGGAAGCGAGACAGGAAGAAGGCAAGGAATGGCCAGAAGCACGATAATTTTTAGCACTATGCCCTTGTGCTGACGTAACACTATTTTTTTCGATGTGTGGAAATGCCCGTTGTTTTAAATTCTTAATTAGTGGGATGTATTTTTGTCCAAAGAGCCTCTTGTGGCACAGAGTGGTAAGGCAGCAGACATGTAGTCTGAAAGCTCTGCCCATGAGGCTGGGAGTTCGATCCCAGCAGCCGGCTCAAGGTTGACTCAGCCTTCCATCCTTCCGAGGTCGGTAAAATGAGTACCCAGCTTGCTGGGGGGTAAACAGTAATGACTGGGGAAGGCACTGGCAAACCACCCCATATTGAGTCGGCCATGAAAACGCTAGAGGGCGTCACCCCAAGGGCCAGACATGACTCGGTGCTTGCACAGGGGATACCTTTACCTTTTACCTTTATTTTTAAAATTATATTTTCTACTGACTGCTTAAGGTGTAGGGTTCCCTGATAATAATCAAATCCTACCCTGCTTATCTTCAGCAAAGTTGCTTCAGTGCCTTCAAGCAATACCCAGAACTTCACAACGAATAATAGAAATGGGATGACTGAAAACTCATTAAGAGGAACGGGGCTGCTGCTTTCATGAAGTCTTTTTTTTAAACATATTTTCCCAAAATATTGTAAAATCCGCAAGGGTTATTTGCAAAAAAGGATTTTATGTTTCCAACTATAGTACATTTGGGTTGGAAGGTCCAAAATGAAAACCAGTATGTTTTGAAATCATTATTTTCTGCTGCTAGCACACCAGGAAAGGAAGCATAGGGGATGCTACATCATTTTATATATACTTTGATAAATAGGGAAATTGTAGCATTTCATATCCTGTATAAACACTTGATTCTGCATGAAATTTTGCTTACAAGTTGGAATGCATAGCATGTGTTACAAACAAAAATTGTGACAGCCATGATCGTTAATATTTCTTCAGCATAAATATTTGTTTAAGCCTATTAACTCAAGGCTTTCTAGACACTGGACCAAGCATGTAAAAATTACCTCCAGGTGACACCAAAGTTTCATTTGAAGCAACATAGTGCTTAGAGCCATGCCCAGAGCAATGCACAACTGGGTGCCTCTGTAAGGTCACAAGCAGAACCCCAGCACCACTTTTCAGAAGTAGATTTCTTCTGAGCATAGAGACACCATTTAAATATCATGGCTAACAGCCACTAATATATTGACAAGCTATCCTTCATGATGACACAGTTTTCGTGAAAACCCGACAATGAGATTTGATTTAATGGTGGACAAACAGCCCAGTTTCCAAATGATGCATATCTTATCTTACATACAAACCTGAGGATTTCCATCTAATGCCTCGATCTCAAATTTGCTTTCCTGAAGTCCAGTTTATACATCCAACTACATAAAGATTTTTTATTTCCCACAATTGAAAATTCCAAAATCCCACTACCAAGTGTGCTCAGTACTTCCACTTCATCTACCAGTTCTTCCCTATTGATGATAATCAAGTCTAAAAAAGACCTCCTCATTCCCCTCTCTGCTTTCTGGGAAATGAAGCTGTTAGGAAGACAAGTTAAGAAATTAATGGAGTTTGTATTTTTAGCAGAGCTGGTCTTCCAACAGATATCTGGGCAACTGAAGTCACCCGTGACCACTGTTTCCCCCCAATTTGAGAATTGTGTAATTTGGTCTAGGAGTATCTCATCCAAATCCTCTGAGTGGCTTGGTGGTCTATAGCAGACTCCACAACAATACCATTCTCATTTTCTACTCCTCAGAGAGTAAGGCACATCTTCACCCTGGATTTTAAAGAGTTTGAAGAAGACAGGACTTGTCTGGGAATGAGTGCTTTGGCCATTGAGGATCACATACATTTTTACGGCTTGCTCTGGGTGGTCAACAGGATAGACCTTGGCCAAGCAAATCTGATGGCAAGACCTCTGAAGGGACGTGTCACTGCAAACTTGTATCCATTGGGTGCTTTCAGGAGTTGTCATGTGGTTGCTCTGATCCTCTGTTGCTGCAGAAGAGCTGTAAGACTACTGCGGTGATGTGGGATCTGGATGCAGGGTGGCTAGATGCCTGTCACTGTAACATACAAGACATGTGATGGCCATAGTCCAGTCCTTTGCCGTGTGCATGTTGGAGTTGCAACACTTGAAGCAGACCCGATACTTTTTTGAGCAAGGCTGTTTGGCACTCCAGAGGCTGTATCCTGAACTCTTTACACTTGTTCAGGGTGTGTGAGGTTTTTGTGGTAGGAACAAGTCAACCCTTTCTTTGTCCCTGTGGTCTTGGTTGCCATCTGCGCTGCCAACTGGCAGTCCACAGACACTGGTCTTTCTGGCAGATACAGTTAGCTTGGTTTTTGCAGTGTCTGAGGGAGACTTTTTGTGGGGGGTGGCCCAACAGACTTTTCCTGAGTCATCATTTTGGACTTTCTTGATTGCAGGACAGTAGAGACAAATTCCACAAGGATGAAAAAAAGAGGGTACTGGTTGCCATTCTCAATCCCATTAGCTGCCATTCTTCTGATTTACTTGTCTTCCACGTTGGCAGGTAGCTTTTTGATGATTGGCAACTGTGATGAGAATTGGTCAAGACATGAGAGTCTGGGTAATGCAGGGTTTTTCTTTGCCTTTGCTGTCTGGATGAGAAGGGTTGACAGCTTCCAAAGACTATGGGAAAGTTGTGCAGGTTGCTGTAGGATTGACGTCTCCATTGCTATTGAATTACCATTGATCTAGTTGGTCGCAGGCCAGACTCGGCTGATTCTGGGTTTGTCAGGTTGGCTATGTCAATGCCCTTTACATCATCAGCTGATTTTGTACATGACCAGGACATCATAAGGCTAAGTTCCTCATCTGCTTGCAGGTTCTTGTCATCAATGGTCCCTTTGGTGTACTGGTTAGGAGCGCAGACTTCTAATCTGGCATGCCAGGTTCGATTCTGCACTCCCCCACATGCATCCAGCTGGGTGACCTTGGGCTCACCATGGCAATGATAAAACTGTTCTGACCGAGCAGTGATATCAGGGCACTGTCAGCCTCACCCACCTCACAGGGTGTCTGTTGTGAGGAGAGGAAAGGGAAGGTGGCTGTAAGCTGCTTTGAGCCTCCTTCGGGTAGAGAAAAGCGGCATATAAGAACCAACTCTTCTTCTTCTTCTTCTTCTTCTTCTTCTTCTTCTTCTTCTTCTTCTTCTTCTTCTTCTTCTTCTTCTTCTTCTTCTTTGAAGGTCTATTTTCACAACAGGTAATCCTCGTCTTTGTGAACTTTCGTACACCCCTGTGCTCCAGGTCTATCTTATCCCAGTGGCTGGTTGACTTTGTCTCTATTTGTCCGCTGGTGGGAGGGTAGGAAGTGGCTGCAGGATAAGTTCTTATAGTGACAGATGAGGGAGCACATAAAGGGGGAGAGGCTCCAAGTCCATACGCATAGACTCGTTGTGTGGCCTCATAGAGGTTACTCACACTTGCTGGTGGTGGTAGGACAGTCACTGGCACATAAGAATAAGACAATAATCTGTTGGTGCTTGCGGTGGTAACCTAATCAGTTGGAGAATTACAGCTGGATACATAGATGTGAAAACTCTCTGGTTGGATGTAGGGTGGGGATGCATCCATGTGTGTGCTACAGTGTCAGATGAAACTTGTGATACTGGAGGTTGTAGTTCTCAGTGCAAACTCCTTGGCATTTGCTGAGGTTTGCTGTGCCTTGGTTGGAAGCAAGGTAACAGGAGTCTAATGCAGGTATGCCTGGCATCACCTCAGTGTTTTGCAGATTCTCCTCCATTGAGTCTAGATTGGGTTGTGCTACATTGTCTGAGGATTCTGCCGCCATTGGTCACTGCTGTGTTCTTAACACCTGCTAAGGGATGCAGTGGCAAAGAGACATTTTTGAGATAGTTCAGAAAGGGCTTATGGATAGGTTAGAACTATTAATCAGAGGACTGTTGCTTCTTTGGTCTTTTATGTAGATAAACCTAATCTCTACCCCTCTTTTGTGTTTCATTTCTGATCAGGAAGTTCTCAGGGTATGTATCTTTCTTTTGTGAGTTTGTAACTAAAGCCCCATGCATATAATTTATTCCCATTGAGAATTACTTTTTCTGTGTATATGGTAAACATTCAACACATTTGCCTGTCCTGTAAAAGAATGTTCCACACACATCAGCTTTTTGAAACCTGTCTTGTTTAAAGCAGGAAATTTGGAAGGTTTTTGTTAAAATGAGAACTGACATATATCTGTGTGTATATTTTCCCCATTTGCCATGAAAGGGTAGGGTCAACATGCTAAACTTTGCCCATAATACCTTTTATATCCTTGATTCCTATGGGGGTTTTGTACCATTCTCATGAAACAAAAGAGAGATCACCTTTCAGGGTTACCAGTACTGAATACCAGTGGTGGGATCCACAGATGGGAATGACTTTGGTCTTTGTACCTTTCTTGTCCAGGGGCAACTGGTTGGTCACTGTTAGAAACAGGAGGCTTGAACCTCAGTCTGATATAGCACAGCTGATTTTATAGTTTTATTCACTTTCTTGAAACTTATGAGTCATACCCGGATCATGCCCGATGTGGAATAAAGAACTGCTACATTAGTTAGGTAGTGAATTTGATTGCGGGAATCAACCCAATATGTAGCTCATTCAAGTGTGCAGAAAGCAAATGATATTTGTGAATGCATCATTGAACTCTTAACACTGCAGACCTAAGGACACTTTCCTGGGAGTAAGCCCCATTGACTAACTCAGGGCCATTCTGCACAAGGACCAATGTTGCCAATTGCTTTCACAAAGCAGAAACGCTATTTTAAATAGTGGAATCTCGGCGTTCTGCATATCTTCATTTGTAGTGGAATCCAGTAGTGTTTCATTCGTTCCCCACAGGTTTCCGGTCTCGCAGGAATCGCTAGAAATCGCTGTGCTTGTTCCTGCCCTTGGCCGTCAATCAAACCACTTTTGAATCCACTTTTTCTGATTCCCTGAAAATCGCTACAATGAAGCGATTTTGGCTCTAGTGTTGCAGGAGTGTTGCAGATTGCTCACGATGTCATGCGGAACGCAGTTTTAGTGGTAAAAACAAAATGTAAGACTAGTGCTATATTAAAGTCGTGCGGAATGGATCTCAGGATTTACTTCTGCTTAGGATCATTCCCTGAGTACTATTTTTAAATTTAGGAAAGACTATATATGCCAGGGATCTTGGATGTATTTTATAATGAGTAAGATGGTTGGTGAGAGAAATATACTATAACTGAAAAAGAATCATGTGGATTTTTAAAGATATGATGGAATTTTGCTTGGGTTGTAATAGTCTTTGGCTTTTGAAGTGTCAAGCTTAATCTTTAAAAGCTATGTGCCGATGACACTATAGCAGTAAGAATAATGCATGTCTGGGAGCACCCAAAAGTATTTTTTTCTTGCTGGCCTCAGGCTTGGATGGCTCATGACCTTTACAAGTTGCTAATTCAGAAAAAAAATAACATAAATAAATGGAGCTTTAGTGTGACATGATAAACACTCCTTGTCTTTCCAGCACTTCTGTAAAGATCCTTGGGTTGGGTGAAAGACAAATTAATTTTAATGTTATGGAAAACAGGAGTTGACAGACCCACCCCCCTCATACATACATTTCTTTTAGAGAGCAAAAGAAATAAAAACAAAGGATGGCATGACACATTTTGCTCAGAGAGGTTTTTCTTTTTTCTTCTTGGAGCAGAATAAATTGTATGCCATGAAGTCCCATGGGCTTTCTGTTGCCTCCCCTCCCCTTCCCCCCAGGAAATACGTTACCACAGAGTTCCTGTTTACTGTATTTCTTGAGGATAAAGTTTTCTGTGGTAGAAGACACCTAAGACCATTAGGCACACACCCCAGAGATCTAAAGAAAGTCTATTTTTAATAGTTTCCAGGAAAAATATTGACTGGGGAGTAAAAATACTTTCTTTGATTACTCAGGCTCATATTTTAAGCCTAAAATTACACAAACTTTTTTTTTTAGCCATTTATTTTTAGCCTTTGCATTTTGTATTTTTTAATTGAGGGGCTATTTGCTTTTTAAACACTGAAGTATTCTATTGCCCCAGAACATCAGGTTAGATTGTACCTGTTGATCCTTTTAACTGTTTCTTCTTCCAAAGATCTCTCTCCATAATAAACAAGGAAAACAACATAGTTTTCCAGAACCATGCCAATAAAAATAGTCACAAAGGATAGCTAGGAGAGAGGTTTTTTGTTTTTGGTATGCTATTCATACTAAAAATCTCTTTTAAATTATAAGAGCTAGCCAAGTATGACAAGAGTTCAGCTGAGATACTTGGACACTGTTTGAGTGATCTAAAGGGTATCATGCATATTCTGGTCCAGAATACTAGACTGCTGTTGTGGAATCTTCAACAAGTCATTTGTATAGTAGTTTCACTTGCATTTGGCTTATCTTGTATTCTGCAGCAAACTGGATTATGAGATTTCATGAGTGAGCACCAATTTATACATGGAAACAAGAGCCATTAGCAATCCAAGATGAGGCTATTCTAATTTGTGTGTGTGTGGGGTTTTTTTGGTGATTTCTAAATTTCTCATGGAAGCCTGACATTTCTTGGAAGTTTTCTACAAGTTGCTTATAAATAAATATAATTGATATTGAAAGGGAGCTTAGTCTACCACTAACAACTAGTCCCTATGATATATCACCACAGGGGAACATTGGTTGCTTTTTAGGTAGAGTTACCAGGTATTGTTTTAGCTCCAGTGGAGGCAAAAATGCGGTCTGGGAGGGATGGTGTATGACATATCGGTTGTTCCGGAAAATGGCTTCGTGGCATTCTAGGAATTCCCTAATGGTTATTATATAAACTATAAAGATTCAGGAGGTTCCTAGAGCATCATTGCAAAACTTCTGGGTACAAATGGAAGTGATTTCATGACATTATGGAACCTCAGTCTCTATCTACAATTTTTGTTCCCATTGAAGATCAGTGGTGGGACTTGGAGCCCATGGGTGGGAGTTTGCCTACTGATCTGGGAAAATGACAATTGTAGTTTTAGCTCAGGTGGGGCATTAGATGATCTAAGCATAAAACATAGCCCAGATGTGCACTTCCCTGCTGCCACCAGCCCAGACTTCCCACCCTGTGCATAATTGGTCCCTGTGAAACAGAATGTTGAGCTGGATAGACCTTTGGTCTGATGGAGCAGGGAACCTGTTACTTTCTCATACGTTAACCATAGAATCCTCTAAGACTGCTTAACAGGAGGCACAATGCAGTTCAGCCACTCTGTACAGAAGAAGGGAAGGTGCTTGTAAGTCACTTTGAGATTCCTTTGGGTAGTGAAAAGCCTTGTATAAAAATAACTCTTCTCCTCCTTCTCTTCCTCCTTCTTTTCAGAGCATTTTATTTTCATATGTGTAGCATATGTACCTATCTCTTAATTGCTTAAACTTCTGATCTTTTCTTAGTTTGTAATGTCTTCTCCCACTCATAGTAAATTTATGGCACAAGTTGCAGCTTAAGCTCAAGCAAACATGCATTCTGGTTTGTGGAATTAAGAGGGGCACAGGGGGTATTTAACCTGATTCCCCTTCCACAACCCCCAGCGCCAATTCTTGCTGTGGACACAGAGGGCTGTTGTGGAAAAGGAAAGGAGAGAAAGATTCAGATGGGAAGACTCATAGTATTTTATTTATATTTATTTTTGAATGTCCTATATTCCTTTGAAGACCGTATGCATCAAATAAGGAGCTAGCAGGTGAAAACTGCAACAAAACCAATAAGAACATAACTAACAACCTAAAAATAGCTATTAAATATTCCACATTCTCTTCCTTTAGGGCTAACTTGTGGCAGAGTTTATTACAGGCTCAAATAAAGGACCTCCAAGATAATGAATGTACAAGCCTTCCTAAAAATGGGAAGTGAATGTGCCCTCTGAGCCTGTTTAGGTAAACAAGGGGGCAGCTAGGAAAAATGCTATTTGGGAACCTCTTGCCAACTGCATATAATCTCAACTTTTTTTTTTTGCCTTTTTCCTGTCTGAAGGTGTAAAAGCTGGGCACAGCCAGAGGCCATGAACCTTTGGGTGTGAACCTAAGCACAAAAGCCAAAGGACTCTTTGTGCTTTGGCTCTTAGCCCATGGCATACAGCCTATGCCATCAAAAGTGAGCCAGACACTGTTTCCAGGGCTAGCCCAAAACTGGAATGTAGTTATATTCTTTTTCAATTGGTTTATTTTGATTGTGTTTTTGTTGTTGTAAACTACTTTGGGTCCTTTTTAAAGAGGAAAGTGCAATATCAATATTTAAATAAATAAATAAAAGTTGCTCTTAAACAATAACACCAACCTGTTTCTTCAATTAGCAGTACGGGTCCCAAGAATAGCCCAAACTTTTTACTTGGTCTGCCAAGAAGTTTACTCCATACCCTGTCATCAGCTTTCCCTGCTAGCCTCACCTCTGTTTTGTCCCAAGTAAACCTCAGCATATTATCCTCAGCCAGAGGACCTCAACCTTAAGACACTGATTTAGGATAACCACAGAACCTCTGGGCTCTCCCTGTTTGGTATGTTTGAAGAAGTCAATAGAGAGCTACAGAGTTGGCTGTCAACAGCATGACAATTACCTTCAAAGCTATGGGCCATCTCATTGAACAGCTTGACATAAAGTATTAAGGAGCACAGGAAAGAAGGTTGCAACAAGACACTGGGTTACAGTACAAATATGACTGCCCTTCTGGAAAGTAATGGACTATATTTCACTTCATTTCTTTTTATCTTTAGAAGTGTCACTTCTTACTTTTCTCCACAGAACAAGCTGAAATAAAAGTTGGGTGGCCTTGAGAATCAGAATGACTTTTCTTTCTATATTGTGCTATTGATAGGTCTAAGAAATGACTTTTGTACCTGATGGTACTAAAAAAAAAAGGAAGACTGACTCAGAAAAGAAAGGTCTTCAATGTTTTCACTGCTGCAAGGCTTGAAGGAAGTGGTCATGTAAAGGCTAGTTAAATGGCATTTCATGGCCATGGCATTTTTAACCAAAGGAAATGCTTGAAGGTAGCCTTGAGATGCTTGCTGAACCCAGGACATGGTGTGTAACAGGAGGGCCCCCCTGCCTTCTAAAACAGACTCATAAAAATAGACCCCATAAAATGATTTTCAGTATTTAAAAACCACTTGGAAAATAGTTTTATTCTGTAGCTTTTCCTGTATGTGGCATACATAGAATAATGTGGTCAGAAATGGGGGTTTAGTTGGCTTTCCTTTAAAATATGAATTACTCACTCGTGGTGAAGCCATGAGACAGCTTGTAGGTTGTTCCAAATAAGTGGCAAGAAGGTCTTTACAACCACACCACTTCCCCACCAGGAGTTCCCCCTGGACTAGTCATACACAAGGAATCAGTGTGGAATATTTTCATTTTCCACTTAACTGGATAACTGATTTATGGATTTCATTAAAAATATATATATACATTGGTTTCCGAGAATAACAGTTGCCTTAATCTCACAGATGTGTTATTGGTGATCTGTGGTGCCACATCTTCGGAAATGCATAATACATTCCTGCAATCAACACAGCATAAATGCATGCAAACAAATAAAGGAAAATTGTCACTGCCTTGATATTTTCTAAATGGAGGCCCTGTAATAGCACACCATAAGGTTGTTGCACACAGCTAATTGCATAAGAACATGGATGTAGATATTCATTCTCATTCATGTGATAGGAGACTGAATATACAGCCAAATTCAAACCCATCAGCATGAACTGGAATTACATAAAAGGCCTGATATATGGAGTTGAATTATTATGCAGATTTGAATGCATATGTATATCTGAATCTGATCTCCCACTCCATTGATGGATGCTTGAATGGCAGGATGTTTTCAGCTAAGTCAGTAAGCAATTTGAGAGTTAACAGTGCTATTCTAAACAGAGTTACACCCTTTGAAAATCATTTGAGTCCAACAAATTTAGAAGTGTATAATTCTGTTAACATTTTCTTTATTTAAAAAGAAAATAACCACAACAAACAGTGCAGGAAAGGAGAAACCCAGAAACTAAATTTACAAAAAGAGAAAGCATCTATAAAGTAAAAACAAAAATAAAACAGTGACAGCTGATCTATACATACGTGTCGAAAAAAGAATTACAGGTATCTAAACGCCATGCTATATGCTATGAATTCAAATACTGGCAAGTTTTAAGGTCCTCAATCCATTTATTTACAGGACACGTTGTAATCTAAGCCTTTCTGTAACAGTGAGGGCATAGAGGTTCTTTTCCATTGACCAGCAGTTAGCCTCCAAGAGATGGACAAAGAGATGCTCTGCCAAAACATGTTGACCAAGATCCTTATTCCATTCATCCCTGAGATGCTATAAAGAATAACACTGTGAGTCATTTCTGTTTATGCAGAGAGGCAGTATATTTTCTTTTCTTTTTCTATTTAATTGGATAATTGTCATGTGGATTTGATTCTGAACTAAATAATGTATTCATCCTAATTTTGGTTTATAAGAACACGTGTCTTATTAACTTGACAGGCTCTTTATTCTCACTACTGCCCTGATGTTTCAGATTTTTAGAAACATATAATACTATCCTCCTGGCAAAAGCATATTCAAACCAAAGAATTATTGCTTCATTTGTCTTTGACAAACAAACCTATCCAAGGCTATATTGTAAAAAGATTTGTTAGTGTAGTTTGCTAGAACTGTCACTTTGGAGATTCAGTTTCTTTCCTGCATACTTGAGGATCCATATCTCTGAGAGAACAGATGGATGCATGCAAGGTCACCCAACTGGCTGCATGAGGAGGAGTGGGGAATCAAACCCAGTTCTCCAGATTAGGGGCCACTGCTCTTGACTCCTATACCAAGCTGGCTCTCAAGGTACACATGGACCGATTATGTATGGTGGCAGCTGTGCTGGGCCATTGGTGGTTACTCTGCCACTTCCTGTGTACACAGGGGGGATGAAATTCTCCAGCACACAGTCCACCCTGGAGTTGCATGTGCATATGCAAAACTCCATGGCAGACATGTTCTATTCCACATCACAGCTGTGGTGATAGTGGTGGTGGGTCAGGCATGTGTGCTGATGGTGCCCGCATGAAGAAAGAGAATGCTGACAAATCAGCATTCCCTTAACATGGGGGGCTTGATGGCAACATCATGCGTTTGCGGGGATTTGCCCCACTGAAGTGCGAGCTTCTCTCTCTTGCACATAATTGGTCATGATGTAGTACCATGGGAACATACCATGAAATAGTTCTATACATTAATTCTTTCTTCCAAATTTAACTTAGTCATGATTCATGGACCCAGTTCAGTTTGACTACTGAAAGCTGCAATCCTAAAAAAAACCAACACACACAAACACACACACACACATTTTCATGGATGTTAGACCCATAGAATAATAATGGGGCTTATTTCTGAATAGATATATTCCTGAAATCAAGTACCTGGAATTCCATATAAGATATATTTTCTTTATATGTGCAAGTAACATAAGTGCAGGTTACATTTATTTATTTTAGTTACTTCATTCATGATTCACCCTTTTCATGAAGACTCAAGACAGATTACAAAATATATAAAGTCCTCTTCAACATTTCTGGTTTGTACATTCTGCAAACAGAAGTATGGGAGCTTTCCTGGGCAGAGTCTGCACTTGCTTTTTTTATTCCATTGTCAATCCTGTGGCTTTGAATTCGGGTCTTCCTCTTCCTCCCCTCCCCATTGAAACAGGAAAGTATTCTGCACGTGGTTAGGGAGGCTCAGATGAGGAGTGGCAAATGGAGACTCTTTCTGTGTTTTCTTGAAGGGGGGGGGGGAAGGATCCAAGAAGTCAGAGGAGAGAGGAAAAAAATCCTTTCTTTTCTTGAAAGGGGGGGGGGGGGACGAAGAAGGCACAAAAAAAA
Source organism: Paroedura picta (assembly GCF_049243985.1). Lineage (NCBI taxonomy): Eukaryota > Metazoa > Chordata > Lepidosauria > Squamata > Gekkonidae > Paroedura > Paroedura picta. Next base: position 59,017,176 of record NC_135369.1, on the reverse strand, counting down.
ATCCAAGGCTGACAGAAGTTGAGAGAACTTAGGGGCTTCTTCTTTAAGGCAGGCTTGTCACATGACCACCTGTAGCCAATCACAAGTCCTCTACCACGGAGGGGAGCCCAGATTCAAAACAATGCGATTTTCTGAATATATTCAGGATTAAAAGCAGTCTGAGATATTGCACAATAAAGGTAGGGTCACTCGGGATCAATCCTTCTTGCTGCAGAAGGAAAATTAAAATCACCCCAAATCCAAATGGAAATCGCATTCTGTGTAGAGGGCAGGGACTGAATCTCAGGTAGGCCCTTCCACAAGTTGGGAGCTACAACAGAGAGTTCTTGTGTGCAAGTGGTTCTAGATCTTACTCATTTTCACATTGGCACTGTAGTGACTAAGGGGTGGGAAGAGGACTGAGGCAACTGTCCACTGGAACATCTAGCCACTGGTGGGATTGGGGAGGTCAGGTATCCAGATCCAGGTTGGGAAACTCTTAGAGATTTAGAGATTAATTTTGGGGAGATCAGAGACCTCCGTAGACTAGTAAAAGTAGTAGTAGTAGTAGAAGAAGAAGAAGAGTTGGTTCTTATATGCCATTTTTCTCTTCCCGAAGGAGACTCAAAGAAGAAGAAGAAGAGTTGGTTCTTATATGCCGCTTTTCCCTACCCGAAGTCGCCTTCCCATTCCTCTCCCCACAACAGACACCCTGTGGGGTGGGTGAGGCTGAGAGAGCGCTGATATCACTGCTTGGTCAGAACAGTTTTATCAGTGCCGTGGCGAGCCCAAGGTCACCCAGCTGGTTGCATGTGGGGGAGTGCAGAATCGAACCTGGCTCACCAGATTAGAAGTCTGCATTCCTAACCACTACACCAAACTGGCTCTCTTACGGTTGCTTTCTCTTTCCTCTCCCCACAACAGACACCCTATGAGGTAGGTGAGGCTGAGAGAGCCATGATATCACTGCTCAGTCAGTACAATGTGACCCTCCAAAGCATCTATTTTCTCCAGGGGAACTGATCCCTGGAGTCTGTAGATGAGACCTAGAAGTCCTACCTGGAGGCTAGCATCCCAACTGGCCATTGCCATGGATTCTTAAACTTCCCACAGCCCACAATCAAATAAAAAAGTGGACACAGATTTTGATGAAAGGGCTGGTAGCATGTTAGCCATATGTTATTTGGGAATCTGCAATATAAAGTTGTAATTATTTATAAGGCAAGCAGAACTTGCTTTTTTATGCCTATTTAACTAGGCAAACAAGACCCAGATGGAGATGAACCATCAATGTTTATTTAAAAGAAAATAAAGTATGTAACATGGTAAAAATCTTGTGTGGAAAGTCTACATAAATTGAGCGTTATATACCCCCATAGGTTATAAACTTTCTCCAATAAGAGTAACTATTTTGTAGCTGAGCCTCAGTTAACATAAATAAACATTGAGGGGAGATTTGATTCCCCTTTTTCCAGTCAGATTATCTCAGCTGAATAGGTTTCTCTAGAACCTAATTCCACAACTGACAGGATTCTTCCTGTGTTCAGGGTAACTATTTCAACACACAAATTTCCTATCCACAGAACCTGTATGTGTTGTGTCAGTATGTGCAAGTTCGAGTGTGCATGATTCAAAAGAATATGAAAAATATCCTACAGGGGGTATTGGAGGAGATGTATATTTAGCATAGTTAGATTAACAACTTCCTTATATTTTTCAAATAGTGTCTTTCCTGATTGGCTGATTTGGAGACTTACTGCTCTTTTAAACACAGTCCCTTCTTTCTTGCCTGCTGAACAGGTGGAATGAACAAAACAGAACAATTTGATTTCTAGGTCTCTCTCTCCTTATCGTATACAAAGTTTGTTTCCCTTCTTAATAAAACTGATTTATTCTTTTAAGCATTCCGGTGTTCTGTCCTTCTTTGCATATTTAAATTCTGCCACCAGGGTTCTGGGACATTTAGGCTGCAAAATAATAGATTGAAGGCAAAGAGATGAAGAAACACAAAATGGCAGTTTCCTGCAACATTCAGCATAGCTACCCACTGGATAGGCTTTATTGGGAGATAACTAGCTGATCTGAAGGGAGAGAATGCAAAGTCACCTACTAGAGATGGGATTGTAGCCACTGTTAAACACCCTGGAGACGATCAGCAGGCATGACAAAGGTCCTGTGATTCTGATAATGAAAAGGCAAGAGGGGCCATAATTAAGGGACTGACTAATATGGATACTTTGAGAGTCATGCAAATGTAGACAACCAGAGCAGGCTGGTCAGAATTTGAATGACTGTATGTTAATTTCTCTCTGAAAAGACAGCTCTATTTGCAAAAGAGTCTCTTTAGTATTAAAATGCCAGAGAAAAGGAACACATGTGGCCATTTAGCGCAGATAATTAGTTCAACTGAACAACTCTAAAGTGCTGGCAAAGAGATTCTAAAATGAACAAAAAGGAAAAATGTATCTCACTGAAATAATGATCCAACTCAAAGAGACATATAAGCATAAATGGTTGAAGATTGCAATAATAAAACTGAATCAGATGCTGGGCAAATGGCACTAAATATAAACAGCAAGAGCAACATGATTTTCCACTCCTGTGGAAAACAAGGGCACTTTAAAAATGTCTGTAGAGCTTCCAAGCAGAGGGCTCCCTTTCAAAACCAGACCAAAAGGGAGAGTTTTAAACAGCCACACTTAAAGAAGTGTTATGTATTGACTCAAGGTGCAACCAAGAGTGACACATAATATGTTGACAGCACATGCTCCATACACATGTCTGAACACAGAGACTTCTTTGAAACATACATAAAGATAAGAAAGAGACACTAAGCATGGCACATGGCAGATTTGTGGTTGCAGAAAGGGTTGGGTCAGAAGCAGAGAAATGTAAGCTGCCAAATGGACAAATTAGAGAGGTCCTCATTGAAAATTGCCTTTATGTGCTACAACTGGCAAACAACCTGATATTGGTAAGTGTGCTTGCTAAAAGAGGAATGGTCAGCAGCTAAGAAAAGAACTGAAACAGCTGTGCAATAAATAACATATATTTCAAAAAATATTTCAGACCTTCACAATATGGAATTTTCATTTCTGTTAACACTTTCTGGAGAACCACACCATAAATCCGTATGCAATTCTTTCAATATCATCTTTAACACTTAGCTGTATTAATATTTGCACAGAGCCCTCCTGGGCGGAGCCGGTCTGGAGTCTGCTTCCAGTCCCCTGGAACGTTATGGGCCAATCAGGCTTGCTAGTCTTATTATAATGTTGTATTTAATAAAATACAATATAAAATGCCTTTTAGTGTCCCTTCAGCATCTGGCTCATCACAGTAATGGAGGTCCCTAGTGACAATAATGATTTAGATGGACCCTCAATAGAATGGTCAAATTGCCCCAATAAGAACATTCTATGAATATAGCAGGTGTACTACACCTGTATCTAATTAATGACTATGATAAAATAATTAAAGAAGTATAGCCTGTTGCATCCTAATCAAATTATAACAAATTATAAAAAACAGGATAAATCCCAGGATGAATTAAGTCCATTCGGGGTCATGGTGTCCAGTGAAAATATCTAGAAGCACTCTTTGTAGTAGTTTCCCTTCATTTTGATTCTCTGGTGTAGATTCCTTGAAATCTGCTATAATCCAAAAAACAGTAAGCCGTCCAAAGAATGCCTGGCTTTCCCCCCAATGTCGCATGAGAGGGGCCTCAATAATATGTTTTTTAATTCTGAAAATACGTTCCATAATTTTCATCTTCAAGGGACGTGTCGAAATACCAATATAAGGAAATTGGCATGGACATTTCATGGCATATATGAGGAATAGTGACATTTGGGGAAATGTGTTTCATTAAGCAAAAGAGGAATTGATTGTTACTCATTGTGTGCATCAGAACCTATATGTCTTAGGCACATGTTTGCCCAGTGCAAACTTACCAAACACTGTAGTCCTGGTTGTGGCATAGACATCTTTGACACAGAGATACTAATCCTATTGCCCAACCTGAGAACAAGAACCTGATAAAGAGAATACAGATAACCAAATGCAATATGGTAAGAAATTGTATGCAGTGCATTTGAGGAAAAGGGACCAGACCTAGTTTCAGTGAAAGCCATGAGACAAGCCAGACTCAGTGCCCTCTAGAAATGATTCATCGTGATGTATGTGACCCAATAAAGACAGAGACCCCTAGAGGGAGCAAATATATTCTAACTGTATAGATAGTTCCTCAAAATATACAGTTACACACTTAATCAAGGAGAAAAGCCAAGAACTGGATAAGCCCAAGGCATATGTTGCAATGGTAAACACAGGTTCCAGAGAAAACAATTTGTCATTTTATTATTTTAAGGAGCCTGGTGCTTTACATTTCTTTGCATATTTAAATTTTGCCAACATATTTGGCCTTTAACAGGATACTTGTTTTTCTTACTAAAACAATCATCCTTCCCTAAACTGGCCCCAGAACCTAAAACAGAAATAAAAACCAGTAAGTTCTTTTCCCGAGCCACACATTTTCCTGAGTGAGGGAAAAAAAAATTCCTCGAGCATTTTAAGATGAGTTTGGTTCATTCCCTTCCCTCCACTGGAGTTCCATGAGCTCTAACTGGCTGATGATCACTTGGATTTGCATGAAACCAAAATTACAAGGATTGGTTCATAGTCCTGAAGGAGAGGCAGGAGGGTTTTTTGTGTGCAGGTGGGTGATTGTTACATGTACTCTCAAAAGGTTTTGCACAGGTAAATGAAACGAGTGCAGAAGAGCATAGTAGGAGAGGTGGTTCTGACTGTATATGAGTCCAAGGACACTCAAGGTTTTCTAGGTAATGTCTATGTGATGACCTACATTATTTACCATATAAGTTCATTTTTCCCCTGGCTATGTTACTAATCCAGTATTTTAATGTTGAAAAAGTTAATCATGCTTGGATTTGGACATTTTTACAAGCATTGTGTTAACTTCAGCCAGTTTTAAAATTCATTGTTTTGTGTTAACTTAGCACCATTTTCCAGAGAAGAATCTAGTTTACTAACAACAACAAAAAATTATTAACATTATTTCCCTTGATGAAGCTCAACTGACATCACTACAGTTCAGGTTTGGTTTTTTTTAAACTTCTGTACTCATGGCCTGCTGATTAACAGGGGTATGACAGAAGAGACATAAAAAACGGACTGCACTTTGGTTGGCAGTGCAACCAAACATAAGAGGTGTCTATATATTTTAAGGATTTTTAAAGTTGCCTGAGGTGGGGTGGGGAACAGACTGAAGGGCACCAGAAATAGGAACTCCATAGAGAAACTGTGGTGGTTTCTAAGTACTTGACTGTATTAGGCCTCCTAAATGGAAAAGCCCTGATTATCAAATGTAATATTCACACAAGACTTTATGCCCTTTGGTCTGATGCTTTGCTATACACAAGGTTTCAGTGTTCCTTAATCAATTACCTCTTCTTGTACCAATTAAATCCAATCTGTGAAGATTTGGTGTCTACTTGGCCCCTTGCCAGTACTAACATCTTGGGCTTAACATTTTGTTTAATGGGCATACCATTACTAAGGAGAACGGTAGCAATGTAAAATCTTTACACGTAAGCATCTTCTGTGCTCCTTTGAACGGTAGGCTATGTTTCAATATAAACAGCTTTTTCATTCTTCCAATCCTGTTATTGACTTAGAATTCCACAGGACTCATGAAAATGCTGCAGTTAAGTGGATTCTGTTGATTTATTAACTCCCCACAAAACCTGATGGAGGTCAGTCTGTGCACAACATTAAAGACATTCTTCAAAGCACTGCCAGGAGGCTCCCATATATGAGGCTGGGAAGTTTTAACAAGTCCATGTTAGTGACACTCTACTGTATAGTCTCTTTATGAAAACAGTAATTCAAGATGATGTTGGTGCTGACAACCTGTGTCTTTTTAAATTTGTTTGATCAGTACAACCAGTCTGAGGTCTAAAAAGCCAGGAAATTCTGATACCATGCTCTCCCTAGATCTGATGGCTCCTACCTGGCTCTGAGCATAACCCTCATGGCTTTATGGTGTCACATGGTGTCATGATTAAAGAGCAGCAGACTCTAATCTGGAGAACTTGGTTTTATAGAATAATAGAATTGGAAGGGCTATACAGCCCATCTAGTCCATCTAGGCCATATAGGCTCATTGCAGGATCAGCCTAAAGCATCCAAGAGAAGTAAATGTCCAGCCACTGCTTAAAGACTGCTTAAAGACACCACCTCCTTAGGCAGTCAATTCACTGCTGAACAACTCTGACTGTGAAACCCCCCCCCCCAATATCTAGTTGATACTGTTCCACATGTACGTTAAACCCATTACTATGGGTCCTATACTCTGCTGCCAACAGGAACTAATCCATACCCTCTGCCACATGACAGCCTTTCAAATACTTAAAGAAAGCAATAATATTCCCTCTTAACCTCCTCCTTTCCAGGGCAGAGTCTGCGCTTACTTTCTTTATTCCATTGTCAATCCTGTTGAATTCAGATGGCTTTGAACTCGGGTCTTTTTCTCCCCCCTCCCTCCCCATTGAAACAGGAAAGTCTTCTGCACGTGGTTAGGGAGGCTCAGAAGGGGGGGGGAGGGAGGCAAGCCTCTTTCTTTCTTTTCTTGAAATCCAGGACTGACAGAAGTTGATAGAAATTAGGGGCTTCTCCTTTAAAGCAAGTGTGTCACATGACCAGGTGTAGCCTGTCAAAGGTTCTCTACCACAGAGCTTTCTTTCCCAAATGGATATTCAGGATTAAAAGCAGTCTGAGATATCGCACAATAAAGGTAGGGTCACTTCGAATCAATCCTTCTTGCTGCAGAAGGAAAATTTAAATTGCCCAAAATCCAAACGGAAATCGCATTCTGTGTAGAGGGCAGGGACTGAATCGATCTGGGGTTGGAATAAAAGCTCTGTGCAGTTTACACCCAGGCTGAATATTTCCGTTCCATGTCTTTCCTCACAAGGCTTGGTCCCCAGGCCATGGATCCTCCTCATTGCTCTCCTCAGCACCCTCTTTATTTTGTCCATATCCTTATTGACCTCATGAACTGCTCACAGTATTCCAGGTGCGGTCTGACTAATGTGGTATACAGTGGAACTATGACATCTTGAGATTTTGATGTGATGCTGCTGTTGATACTGCCCAAGACTGTATTTGCCTCACTGTCTGCTCATATTTAGCTTACAGTCCATAAGTAGCCTGAGATTTTGTTCACATGTACACTGTTACCCAGAAGTATATCTTCCATTTGGTATGTATGCTTCTCATTTTTGTGACCCAGATGTAGAACTCTTCACTTCTCCTTACTGAATTGCATCTCATTCTCTATAGTCCACTTTTCCAGAATGTTCAAATCTCATTGAACTCTGTCATCTGGGTTGTTTGCTACTACTACCAACTTGGAGTCACCTGCAAATTTAATGAGGAGTCCGTCCACCTCCACCCCCATCTAGATCATTGATAAAAATGTTGAAAAGTATTGGACCCAGTGCCGAGCCCTGTGGCACCCCACTGCTCACCTCCCTCTGGTGAAATACCATTGATAACTACTCTTTGGGTGTGATTTTATAACTAGTTACCTATTCACCTAGCCATTCAAAGTCTGCAGTCCTCTAGTTTACCCACCAGAACATCAAAGGAACCTTATCAAAAGCCTTACTGAAATCCAAGTAAACAACATCCACTGAGTTTCCATGATATAGTATGCCTGTCACTCAGTCAAAGAAGGAAAAAAAGGTTGATCTGGCAGAACCTGTTGGAACCAAATCTGTGCTGACTTTCTCAGATCACCAAACCATCCTTCAGATTTCTGCAGATTGCACCCTTTAAAATCTGTTCCTTTATCTTCCTGGCGATTGGGAGATCAGACTCACTGACCTGTAGTTTCCTGGATCATCTCTCCTCTCTTTTTTGAAGATTGGGATAACATTCACTCTCCTCCACTCTTTTCCACCACTCTTCTGGCACATCTCCAGTCCTCCATGAGGTCTTAAAGATGATGAACAAAGGTTCCACAAGCTCTCCAGAAAATGTTTTTGAATACTCTTAGTTGCACAGTTTGGCCCAGGGGATCTGATCTCCTCCAGGGGATCTCCCACACCTCCACATGCAGCCAGCTGAATGAACCTTGACTAGTTACAGCCCTGTTAGGGCTGTTCTCACAGAGCAGCTCTCCCAACCCCACCTAACTCATAGGGTGTAAGGTGACCAGATTGTCCCACTTTTGGAGGGACATCTGGGGGTACCTGGCAAATTGTACTTATGTTGAAATTTAAAAATATATATCACAATACTATTTTTGCGTTCTATGCATTCTATGAAACTTTTTGTTGCTCCATATAGACCAAATTTTTAATCAAGAACCCCCCCCCCCCCGGTCAATGGTGTCCCGCTTTACCAATGTTTAAATCTGGTCACCTTACTTTTGTGGGTAGAGGAAGGGAAAGGTATTTGTTAGCTGCTTTGGGACTACTTCAGGAAGTGAAAAGCGGGGTATAAAACCCACCAAGCTCTTCTCTTCTTATGTCAGATACTTTCAGGCTCTGTTTGTGGCCCAGCAGGATCCACCATTTCACCCACTGAGTTGTCTGAGACCACACTGATACAACCCCCCATGTCCCACATGGGGGGCAAATAGATCCAAAATAAAAAGTTGGAAATGATGGAGGAGGTAGCAGGATCAATTCCCTTGTAAAGCCATTGAAATGGCAATGATATTGATCAGGAGACAAAGGCCACATGTTGTTCTTCTAGATGCTTTTTAAGACCTCGCAGGGGAAACCAGGAGAATTTATAGAAAGGAAATCCATGACAAAATTTCAGGAGCATGAGGAAATGTAAAGACATATGAGTGCTTAATAAAGTGCATCACCCCATTGGATGCAGGAAACAAACTCATGCAAATGAACAGAGGCACCCACAGAGGGGGACTGGGAGGGAAAAACTGGGAGGACGCAAGTCAGCTGGAAGGCCTTGGAAGCCAGCCTCATGCTTCATCCAACTGAACATCTTTCATTTGGGATGGGAGGGCTTAGTGCATACAATCATGTTTGCCTGGTGTAGGTATCATTTATTTAACTAACAGAATGAATCAGTACAGCTCCCAAAGTTTACAAGAGCCTGCTTGGTGTAGCAGTTAAGAGTGGCCACCTGTAATCTGGAGTACCAGGTTTGATTTCCTACTCCTCCACATGCAGCCTGCTGGGTGACCTTGGGCCAGTCACAGTTCTCTCAGAGCTCTCTCAGCCTCACCCACCTCAGTGGGTGTCTGTTGTAGGGAGAGGAAGGGTAAAGGGTAGTTTCTTTGAGACTTCTTTGGGTAGTATAAAGTGGTGTACAAAAAACCCAGTTCTTCTCAGAAACAAACTCCTGTACCTTTCAAAATCATGGGAAAAGAAGCACAGTCAATTTTGACAATGGAGGGAAATATTGTAGGGGCTCTTCACAAATTGATACCAAGTTGCGAGTGGTGCTTCCATAAGTAGCAGTAGTGGCCACAGGATCTGAAAGAGCATTAGTCTAAGGCATAGATGACTGATCCATCAATAGTGGTTAGTTTTGATTGCTAACTGGATCCTTCATGTTGTCAATGGTGGTGGTAGGAAATAATAACCTTGAGTTTTTTTACTCTCCTTGTCATCTACTCCAAAATATCCAATTGACCACTATCAGAGGGTTAACGTGTTGCATAAGAACTTGGAGGTCCGCTCTGTCATGGAAGTTCGGATTGGGTAACCTAGCTCAGTGGATTTTGGCTCTGAGGAAAAATGGAGAGGAGAATTATGCTGTTTGGTATATAAATGTCTAAGTAACACCTAAACAGAATGCAGATCTCTCCTTGTGGATGGGCAGCACATTGTTTCCATGCGATCCTTTCTGTTGAAGACAATAGGGCATATTTCTGTTTAGGATTGCATTGTAATCCTAAACTGGTATGTCCAATTGAAGCCACCATATTTTACTTTCTTACCGTCACTGTGTTTCCTTCCAGGGTTGTAAAAATGCATTGGTCTCATGGCAGCTCCATGATGCAAATGGATGTGGACAGCAGCAACAATTGGTTTGATTGACAAATGTTCCTTGCCATCTCCCTTTCCCTCCAAGTAGCTCCATCAGTATGCAGTGTTGTTATCTTTCCTGCTGTGGGTTAAAATAATACACATGGTGGCCTTTTGCTCCCAGGAAGGGAAGTTGGGCCTGTCCTGTTACTCTCCAAGTCATCACTATAGTTAAACTAAAAATAAAACAAATGAGGAATAAAAGTTGATCTAAGGAGAAAGGAATCAGAGGACAAAAGGGGCTCTGTGAAAACAGCCACATAAGAAAGTGCAGCCACAGCATAGGCTTCAGTCCTATCTAAGCACACTAGCTATGGAAATATATTCTGCAGAAAGCTCAGGAGTTGACGCTGGTAAGTAAATGTGTTTAGGAGTAAGCGGCAAGAAGCCCAAAGTTCAGATCTGCACCTTCGTCTTTTTTCCATTGATAAAGAAAATAAGTGGTTGCTTTCATCATGCTGTGGCTGCTTTAAACGCTCAAAGGTTTTATTCTTGTGATTTCAGTAGGAGGCATCCAAATGATACTCGAGTCTGTACTTGAAAAGGGAAAGGCCAAATGGGAGACTGAATAAGCTAATGGACTCAGAGCTGAGCCACACATTACACAGGCCTTGTGCCCACCATAAGGACTTTGGGATCAGATGATCTCTGGGTATGGAGCAGGGTTGCCAGGCTTACTAATGCATGAATTGGCATGCCAGTGTTCAGTCAGTAGTATATGGCAGTTTAACTTTAAGTTTACAATCACACTCACACCCACCCATCATCTCGTGCCACTGCTTTATTTGCTGCTGAGAGAAGTACTGATCCCACCCAATCAGGCCAATCAGGCAACAATCCAAGGAGTGCCTCCCTCAGGACGGACATAACGTGTTATGCTAATAGTCCCTCTGTGCCAATTCATCTGCACCCTGAACCTCAAAACTCTTATTGAAGAAAGCCAGGTCAGTAGTTGCTCCTCCTAATGAACAATATTTCCCTTGTTTGCTCTACTTTTGATCCACCTCTCAGCAGAAAACTTTCTAACTAACCAAATCAGTCACCATATGCTTGTGACTAAGAGCCAGTGTGGTAACCTGAACAATGAATGAGGCTTGTTGGGTTTAAAGTTTGTGACTGGCCTTGATCAAGTGCTATTTGGTTATTTTGGAACTTTTACTTATTAAATTTCTATCCCATCCTGTCTCAAGTGACTCAGGGCGGGTAGTGTCACTGAGTTTAACCTTTCATTAAGATAGTTTCAGAGGCTAGCCGTGTTGAGCTACAGTAAAGCAGTTGAATTCAGATCTAAGAACCACCAAGAGCCGGCTTGAGGTGGTGGTTAAGAATGGTGGCTTCTAATCTGGAGAGCTGGATTTGATTCCTCACTCCTCCTCCACAAGCAGCCAGCTGGGGTTACTTGGGCTACTCACAGTTCTCTCGGTGCTTTCTCAACTTCACCTTCCTCATAGGGTATCTGTTGTGGGGAGTGTTTGTAAACTGCTTGGAGCCTTCAGTTTAGGTAGGTAAACTGCAGGGTAAACTGCAATCAGGTAAAAAGCAGGGTACAAAAAAACCCCAGCTCTTCTCTTCTTCTCTCAGTAGTATCTTAGAGACCAACACATTTTTCAAGGTATCAGCTTTTGTGAGTCAAAGGTTTATTTGTCAGATATTGTTGGTCTTTAAAGTGTTCATGGACTTGAATATAACTGACTATAACCTTCTTCTTTTAATGGAAAACCAGCCCCCCCAAATAAAATTCAAAGAAAGAACCAGTCCTCTAAAGGATAAGCATTATGCCACATAGGCAGAAAGGTACCTGTTTATGTGAGCTGTGTGCACAGCAACTGCAGAAGCCATTCATGTTCTCTTTTGCATTAATCATGTCAGTTGGTTGAGGGTAATCTCTGCTAGAATGACTTGCTTTGTATTCCGTTCATTGTTCCTTTGAACTTGGAAGAAAGCAAATCCTTACTAGCAACTCATCCATCTGTCATGTGCTTAAACAGACCCAGCACATGGGAACAATAGAACTATGGATGAGAGGACAGGAGTTCATTTTATACTGCAGATAACAGCCCTTTTCTCACAAAGTAGACAAATGAGTTGCAGATATGGCAGCAACAATGTGCACGTTGTTTATTTCCTTGTGTTTTGCATTGTCTTGATGTTATCCTTGGCCACAGGTAAAATTCACAGTGTACAAACACATTAAAGTAAATTATTATTCATGGCCTTATTTTAGTTTAAACTATTTATATGCTCTGTTTTGCCTCAAAACAGCTTACAATAGATATCATGAAATAAAAAAAGCAGAGAATAGAATTCCTAAAACTGTCCTAAAGCCACAAACATTAAATGCCAGTGAATCAAAAGAAATCAATCCGTATAAAGTTCAAATGCTGATAAACATAAATATCATCAGGATTTTCCAAGGTAGCTGGTAGTACTCTTGGGCCGATTCCTCATGGGTGGAAAAGGCCGTGAGGGAGCTGACATGGAAGCGGAGCTAATCCCCATGTCCACATGCTGGGCTAATCCCCATGTTCACATGCTGCTGCTGCTGACAGGCTTGGGCCTGCTGCAGATTGGGCCCTCATTTGCCCCAGGTGAAGGGAACACAGAAGAATCCCTGTTCCCTTTTCGAAGTGGAGGCCAATGGACCCTGTCCAGGCCCGATTCCTCACAATCCTAAGGATGCCTGGAGGGGGCCAAAAATGCCTCACTTGGCTTCACGGTGCTTCATTCTCATGCAATCCCACCTTCCTGCAAAGCAACCCCCCTGCCACCCCCACCCCCTGCATTGGAATCTTTCCACCATGGCTGCATCCCCCACAGGGACTCATTTCAGCAGCGGTCCTGTTCTGCTGATGAAATGTGTCCTCACAGGGGACACAGAAGTGACGTACCAGTCCACTGTAGAAATTTTTCTCCCATGGGGACACTAAAGTGGTGCAGTATACACTGCCACTGCAATGCTCCATGTTTGACTGTAAAGGGGATTTTTAAATCTCACTCTAGAAAATCTATCTCCCTTCCTTGGCCTGAATGGGAATCTCCATCTAACTACGTACTCATCCTTGTCAACTTTCTCCAGTTCTCCTGTCTGTGTTAAACTACTCTCAGTTAGGGCTGAATTCCAAATCTCTCCAAACTTGACTCTTCTCAGCTAGGACTGAAATCGGGCAGTTGTCCTCAGCATCTGTTTCAGAAGTCTTTCTCTACTCAGTTGATGCTAACCAATCAGATCTCTTTGTCACTCAAGGCGTTCTGGCTCTGTGAAGAATTATCCCTTCATAGTCTTTGCACATAGTCCTTGCACTTCTAAGCCTTTAAAAGGGCAGTCCATCACAATAGAACTATGGCTCCACTGAACTGCATCATCAAACTCACCATGCTGTCTTCAACTCTATACAAGCTAAAGCCAAAAGATTTCAGAATGACAGTTCAAAATGGATTCTTGTGGTTTAATTAAAGCTTTCTAATAATGGTGAAGAGGAATAGTTCGGTGCTAGGTCAAACTCCTGGCATGTGTTAGGTTCCAGGTTTTGGCATCTCCAGCTTTTTTAAAAAGTCTACTAGCTTGCTTGTAAAACTATCTTTGCCCACAACTGATTTGATACAGCACAAATTCATAGAGCTTTACTGAGACAATACTAAGATTAGGTTGGTTCACCAGGCCAATGAATTTTTATACAGTTGTTAGTTTGGATTTGAATCCCCATATAAGAACCAACTCTTCTTCTTCTTCTATTAGCTCTCCTCCCTGGTCATGCACCTCTGTGTTTGTGTATGTGTGTGTATTTGCTGGAATGGTTGTTGCCTTGCCTTGGGGCACTGAGTTGGGTAGAAAGACAATATAGAAATGTATTAGATAAATAAAAAAATCTGTTTGTGACTGCAGCACTTTTCTGTCAGTATGTTTTATCACATGCTAAACACAATCTTCCTAATATGCATGCTGATCATTAAGCCTGAAAAGAACAATATAGGTATTTTCGGATTAATTACACCCAGACCAGAGCCCAGGGTTCTAGTATGTGTTTATTGAAGTTGAAAATATGCATATTACCTCTTTCAGACAAAAAGCCAATCACCCTTACCAGAAGGATTGCACGTAGCAAGCTCTCCTTATTCATATAAAAACACAAGCAGTAAACTAACATTCTTTGTTCTTCATAGCATTGCACCATTTATATAAGGGAAGGCACTGATGGGAATTGGAATGGAAGAAGACTTTGTAGGAGGTCCTGGGATATCCCCATATAGGATTGTATTAAGGCAGGAGCTATTCCAAAGGCAATTCTTTGATCTTTTGAAGTATTTTTATGAGCCCCTGGGCTATCTCTGGCAGAGATGAGTTAGCAATAATCAAAACGGAAAACTCTGTCCGATGCATGAAAATCACTGGAATTTTATCCACAGGGTTCTGCCAGTTCCTTTTAGCACTTTGCTGAGATAAACCCTATAGAGCTGGATGAACTACAAAAGAAATTATGGAACTTTTCTAACTCTTTCTTTGCAAGATCTGTTTTTTGTCTTCCCTGCAGCAGATAGGGTTTCTTGTGTTTGTATGGAAGTGTAAGTCTCCAGTCACAGGACAATAGTGAACAGCCCAATCCTAAATGCAATTCTAAATCCATTGACTTCAATTGATTTACAAAAAATTACGATTCTGTTTAGGATTGTACTGTAAATAACCGTGGCTATCACTGGGATCACCTCCAGCATGACCTCAGAAGTGATATCACTGTGTTGGGGTGATACTTTAAAAGGTAAAGGTAAAGGTATCCCCTGTGCAAGCACCGAGTCATGTCTGACCCTTGGGGTGACGCCCTCCAGCGTTTTCATGGCAGACTCAATACGGGGTGGTTTGCCAGTGCCTTCCCCAGTCATTACCGTTCACCCCCCAGCAATCAAGCTGGGTACTCATTTTACCAACCTCGGAAGGATGGAAGGCTGAGTCAACCTTGAGCCGGCTGCTGGGATTGAACTCCCAACCTCATGGGCAGACAGCTTCAGACAGCATATCGCTGCATTACCACTCTGCGCCACTTAGGATTTACAAATTTAGGGTTGTTCAGGAATCCTAGAGTGTTGCCTGACATGATGTTGTAACTTCTGGGATCATGGTGGAAGTGATGTCACACCACCAGAACAACAATAAAATCACAGTCCAGTAGCACCTTTAAGACCAAAAAAGATTTAAGACCAACAAAGAATACATTTTTGTTGGTCTTAAAGGTGCTACTGGAGTCTGATTTTATTGTGCTACTTCAGACCAACACGGCTACCCATATGAATCCATCAGAACAAGAGTGATTTGAATTTTTGTATCCCTGTTGGAAGGTCTGAAAAGAAGCAAGCCCAGCTCACTTGACCTGAGCTATGTAGTTTATAAGTAAGCTGACCTGAGACTTTGTGGAGGGTGGTATATAAATAAATAAATAGATAAATGAATGAATGAATAAACAAACAAATAAATAAACAAACACATAAATAAATATTACCTTGAGGAAGGTTAAAAGCCGGAACAGGCCGGAACAGGCATTAAACAAACAAGAGTACCACAAACAATAGTGAGATGCATTACAGACACTTGAGAACAATATTTTAGAAATGAGAAAGTGGAACTCCTGCACTTTTATTAACCCTTTCCAGGACAAAATATCTCTGGAACACCCTGGAACAGGGTGGGACAGGTATCAAAAAAATAATAGTACTTCCAAAAAGAGTGGGACTTGTTAAAGGCACTCCAGAACAATACTTTGGAACTCTTTTGTTGTTGTTAGTTGCGAAGTTGTGACCGACCCATTGCGACTCCATGGACAATGACCCTCCAGGCCTTCCTGTCCTCTACCATTCCCCGGAGTCCATTTAAGTTTGCACCAACTGCTTCAGTGACTCCATCCAGCCACCTCATTCTCTGTCGTCCCCTTTTTCTTTTGCCCTCGATCGCTCCCAGCATTAGGCTCTTCTCCAGGGAGTCCTTCCTTCTCATGAGGTGGCCAAAGTATTTGAGTTTCATCTTCAGGATCTGGCCTTCTAAGGAGCAGTCAGGGCTGATCTCCTCTAGGACTGACTGGTTTGTTCACCTTGCAGTCCAAGGGACTCACCATAGTCTTCTCCAGCACCAGAGTTCAAAAGCCTCAATTCTTTGACGCTCGGCCTTCCTTATGGTCCAACTTTCGCAGCCATATATTGCAACTAGGAGGACCATAGCTTTGACTAGACACACTTTTGTTGGCAGGGTGATGTCTCTGCTTTTTAGGATGCTGTCTAGATTTGCCATAGCTTTCCTCCCCAGGAGCAAGTTTCTTTTAATTTCTTTGCTGCAGTCCCCATCTGCAGTGATCTTGGAGCCCAGGAAAATAAAGTCTGTCACTACCTCCATTTCTTCCCCACCTATTTGCCAGGAATTGTGAGGGCCGGATGCCACGATCTTTGTTTTCTTGATTTTAGTTTCAAGCCACCTTTTGTAATCTCCTCATTCAACTGCATCAAGAGGCTCTTTAGTTCCTCTTTGTTTGTATTTTTAGCAGAGTTGGTCTTTCAACAGATACCCAGGTAATTGAAGTCACCCATGACCACTGTTTTCCCCCTCTTTGAGAATTGTATAAGTCCTCTGATTCGCTTGGTGGTCTATAGCAGACCCCCACAATAATAGCATTCTCATTTCCTACTCCTTCTATATTTACCCAAATACACTCAACTGAACTTTTATGCTCAGGTACCTGTATTTCTTCACAAGTATACAGATTCTTAACATATATTGCTACATCTTCTCCCTTCGTTACTTGTCTGTCCCTTTTGAATAGGTTGTACCCCTCATTCCTAATATTCCAATTGTGGGTATTATCCCACAAAGTTTCTATGATTCCTATTAGGTCAGAGTCCCCTTCCTCTATTAGGATTACTAGTTCCTCCTGCTTGTTTCCCATGCTCTATGATGTAGTGTAGAGACATCGCAATTCATACTTTGTGTGCCTCATGATTTTGGTTTTTGAACTTTCTTGTAAGTTAGTAGTTCCCTGTTTATGTAACATTCCCTGTAGATTTGCAATCTTCCCATCTTTAGTTCCTGCCATCACACCAGGTTCTGAATGTACATCTTGCTCGCCCTTTGGATTTAGTTTAAAGCCCTCTTCACCAGGTGTGCAAGGGTTCTCCCAAAAATACTTTTTCCGTCCCTTGTGAGGTGCACATCATCTCCTGATAGTAGCCCATCATATTGACATAGTAGACTATGATCCAGAAATCCAAACCTTTCTCAACGACACCAGTGATGTAGCCAGTCATTTACTTGCATGATTTTTCAGTCTCTTCCTAAGTCACAGCCAGTTACAGGAAGAACTGATGAAAACTCAACCTGCGCTCCCAGGTCCTTTACCCTTTCCCCCAGATCCACAAAGTCTTTCTTAACACGTTCTATGCTGTGCTGGGCAGTATCATTTTTTCCTACATGGATGAGAAGGACGGGTAATGATCTGTGGGCTTGATGGGCCTGTCAAGCCGTTCTATGACATCCTTGATGTGTGCTCCAGGTAGGCAGCAGACCTTTTGAGACAACACACACTTCGGCCTCTACACCTCTCAGCAGGGAATCCCCAATTACCAGTACCTGTTTCTTTGTACCCTTGGGAGCAGTCCAGAGGGCTGTTTGTAATGGGAACTGATGATTACTGAAATATTTTTTGTCTTCTAGCCATATTGCTTCTAAACTAAACTGTACATCCCTTGCTTGTTGAGAAGTAAAGCTGTACGAACAAGTGATGCTATCCTTTCTAATATTTATGTTTTCCAGTTGGACATCTTGAGAAACAGATGGTCAGTCTTCTACCTTCTTCTGAATCTCTGTGAAAATCCACATAAACAGTCAAGCAAGTTGAAATTTAGAAGGATTTAGAAGATTGTTTCTCTGCCAAACATTAGTAAGAATATCAGAAATATCTTTGGGATTATTAGAAATGGTACACAAGGGACATCCCTTAAATAGCTGATCTCCTTCCTCCAGAATCATGGGCAGAGGGTTGCAGTGGGAGAGTCAATCGTGATGCTGCCAACTTCCCTGCAGAGTACTGCATGGTGTGGGTCTCTCTCCCACCTTATTCAACATCTTTATGTGCCCTCTGGCCCAGATAGTTTGAGGTTTAGGTGTCATGCAGATGACACCCAACTATACTTCCTAATGGATGATCGGCTGGATTCCCCACTCTGAAACATTTGCCAGATGTTTGGAAGCAGTGACAGTTTGGCTCAAGCAGAGCCATCTGAAACTCAACCTGGCCAAGATCCTGTGGCTGGGTAGGAAAGAACTGGATGAGGAAGTATGACTGCTCTGCCTAGACGGTGTACAGCTGACACCTGTTACATATGTTATGAATCTGGACATGACTTTCAATGCCTTCTTGTCAGTGAAGATGCCAGACACAAAGATAGCTCAACTGATCATTTACCATGTTTGCTAAGCAAAGCTATTAGCACCCTATCTGGCCCTGGAACACCTAGCCACAGTGATCCATGTGACAGTCAACTACAAGTTAGATTTCTGTAATGTGTTCTATGCAGGCTTTCCCATGATGCTGATCTGGAAACTGGAACTGGTCCACAATGCAATGGCACGAGTCCTCACACAAACACTATGGCAGGCCCATATCTGGCTGAGCTTGAGGCAACTACACTGGCTCAGAGTTGAACTCTCGGGGCCTTTCTGCACCCGTTAAATGTAGTGAAATCCTTACCTTAGGTAGTCATTATATTCTGGCCACTCGGTATGATGTTGCCAATATCCAGCATCCAGGCAGCAAATGGCTGGCTACATCCTCCATTTTAAAGCGCGAGTTGGGGAATCGCATAAAGTGGATTCCCCAACCTAAAAAGTGGCAGCTAGAGGAAAGCAATTAGCAGGTGAAGAAGTGCTATCTCTGTCTCCAATGTCCCACCCTCGCACCTGGGTCCCTCTCCTGTAGCCTGAGGATGGGATTTTTTTTTAAGTGACCTGCCTGGAGCAATGAATAGGCATACAAGCATGCAGGCAAAGCCAAAAAATATCACACTAAGCATGCCTCCCCCACACAAAAAATCAAGAATTAGATTTTTTTAATGTATCAAGACTTGTGATTCTATAAGAGGTGGCAATAAAAAGTATAATGCATCTATGAATAGGCATTTCAACTGCATAGGCATTTCAACTGAGAAGTATTGAATTAAAAAATAATTAGAGGGCATCGCGGTCCCTTTAAAACATTGAGAAAGGGGGTGGGTTGCCAGGATTGGCTGACAGGTAGAAGAGAGTCACATGTAAAGCATGTTGCTCCCTTCTGCCATTTCCAGCAGGCTATATGAAGTGTAAGGAGCATGAAAAGGCAGAAATTACTCGGTGCTTGCACAGGGGATACCTTTACCTTTACCTTTACGGGTCCTATCCTAGTGGATAGAATAGAGAGGCACTCAAAAGACCCCATGCAAACTGAACATACATCCTGGAATCTATCCCAGAACTTTCTATGATGTTGCAGAGGATACCAGTGCACATTCTGGGATACAGTTAGACATTCATCTGGGTGCTTTGCTATAGCCATGACATTAATCAGATCCCCCCTGGCCACCAGTGGGGAGGGTTGTTAGATTCAGAAGATTTGAGAACACAACCTGGGGAGGACAGAGACCTCAGTAGGGTACATGGAACCTATCCTCCAAAACATCAATTTTCTCCAGGGAAACTGATCTCTGTAGTGTGGAGATAAACTGTAATTCCAGGGGATCCCCAGGTCCCTCCTGGAGGCTGGCATCTCTACATGAGACCAAGACTCACTTTCTGTTTTTGATCAGGCTGTGAGGCAACCCCTGGAGGTAGCTATTTTATTTATTTATTTAGATTTCTATACCACCCATTTCTTTGCAGCTCTTGGCGGTTTACATTGAACATTCTATAATACAAATTACATGGAACGAAGCATGTGAAACTGTGAGCAGGTGGAAGGGGGTTTTAGTCCCCTGCCAGAGGGTAGAGTTGAATTTTAATGGGACTATGTAATTTTATGTTTTTTTATTGTAAAGATAATTGTTATCCACCGTGAGCCACTGTCTGGGAGTGGCAGAATACAAATGGAATAATAAATAAAATATGATGGAAGCTCTGTGTTCAGTTTTCAAAATAGTCTTAACTTTTTTAAAAATGAAAGATACAAGAAGCTTGTGGCTGAGTGGGTATTTGAACTTACACCACCGCACTGGTTCTCTAGGATAAAATCACCTGGAACACCTGGCCACAGTAATCCATGTGAATGTGGCAGCTAGGGTCCTCACTACAACCCTTTGGAGGGCCCATATCTAGCCGGTGCTGAAGCAGATGCATTGTTTGCCAGTTGCAGTCTGGATCAAGCTCAAGGTTCTGGTTCTAACCTTTAAGGACCTGTGCAGTCTGGGCCCCATATATCTCAGGGACTGCCTGTTGCCATATTCCCCGTTCTGCGGACACTAACCTGCTGGTAATTCCTGGTCCATGAGAGGTTCACCTGGCCTTGACCATGGCCAGGACCTTTTTGGTCCTGGCCCCAACTTGATGGAATGAACTTCTAGAAGAACTAAGAGCCCTGCAGGAGCTTTCACAATTCTGCAGGTGCTGTAAAACAAAGCTCTTTCACCAGGTCTTTGGTTGAGGCCAGGGCACTGGAGATCAAAAAGGGTCCCTCCACAACTAGAACAATCGGCACCCCTGGGGACTCGGGCCATGAGGTGCTGATGGAAGGGGGGGGGGTGAATACAGCATGTTTAGGGGGGTGGTTATTTTTAATTTTTTTGCCACTAGAGCAAGTTTTTGTTGGTTTTTATGGTTTTTAACATTCTTTTTTATTGGGGTTTTATTCTTGATTGTAACCTGCCACGAGTCAACTTTGAGAGTGGTTGGTAAAAAAATCCAATAAATAAATCAATAAATAATTGTTTAAATATATGTGCTAACAATGCTAAAAAGCTTATAAACAACAACAAATACTTTTTGAGGCATAGGATTACATGTTGATTTTTTTGACAATTATATATTTAGAGTACATAGTGAACTTGTAGACCCATAATTCACAAAGTTATGAGCCTCTTGTGGTGCAGTGTGGTAAGGCAGCAGACATGCAGTCTGAAAGCTCTGCCCATGAGGCTGGGAGTTCAATCCCAGCAGCCGGCTCAAGGTTGACTCAGCCTTCCATCCTTCCGAGGTTGGTAAAATGAGTACCCAGCTTGCTGGGGGGTAAATGGTAATGACTGGGGAAGGCACTGGCAAACCACCCCGTAGAGTCTGTCATAAAAACTCTAGAGGGCGTCACCCCAAGGGTCAGACATGACCCAGCGCTTGCACAGGGGATACCTTTACCTTTATGGGTCCTATCCTAGTTTATACTTTACCTTTTTAATTCACTCATATCCTTGTTAAAATACTACCAGAGCCCTAATCTCCACAGTGAATATTTCTTATTAATTTCAGTATAACTGGATAATTTTTATCTGCTCATAAAATAATTTGTGGACAGACGGTCCAAACTGTCTTTCAAACACAGGGCCATCCCATGAAAATAAGGCCTAATAAGCCTGTCCTTTCCTTGGCTTTCTAGAGGGTTGCTTAGAGATGGGAGAAGACAGTGAGGCTGCCAAGGAAGACATCATAGCCATGTTTTTCCTGCACTAACTAGCAGTGTGGCAAAGCTTTGGCAGCAAGGACACGTTTTATGTAATCAGATTGCAGATGTGTGTGAATGGGTTTAAAATGTTTATTAGGGTTTTTATTAGACCACGATACAGTCCCAGCCTCTTCTGCTGTTGCCAGCATCGTCAGTTAATAGTGAATTAAGCATATCTAATGCTCAAACTATTCGACACTTCAGGAGCAAAACCCCTGGGAAGTAATACTTGAAATGCTTTTGAATCCTGGCTCTCCTAATCGGGGCACTTAAGGGAACAACAGCATTTCAGCTTCAATGGAATAGTGGTGTAGCAGAGCAAGAGGGAAAAGAATGGATTTATCATTCTCCACTTTGCCCTAAAGCATTGTTGTCCAAGTCATTCCTTCACTACTAATTTAAGCCTTTGCTCCATTTTATTAGTTTTCTGTATGCAAGATGATTTAATGGGCAACTATGCTCTGTGAGGCCTTCTTGGTATTATTCCGTAGGGGTACATGAAATTGCATTCAATGAAGAATTGCATTCAATGAAGACATGTAGTGGGAAAAGTGGTATTGCAGTAGCCTGTTCTACCTCTGGTATCTTTGTGTCCATTGGAAAGTATGCTTAGATCCTATGTACAAGGCTCTCACATGTTTCTTTCAGGGTTATCTATTGTGTAGAGAGAGCCATGCATACATACACGGTATCTATGTATCGTAATGGGCAAATGTAGGTTGGGAAAGAGCTTAGTGTTGCCCTTGTTCTGCTGCTCTCACAATGTCTATTCACTGGGGTGGATTCTGTGAATCTGCTTCATTAAGAGCCTTTTGGTATAAAGACCACTTATAGAGAACCCAACTTGAGCTGGGGGAAGCCTCTGCCATTAGTGGAATTGACTTGTAGAAGAGATTCCATGCCATTGCTGCACTTAGGATATCTTGGATCCTTTTTGCTGCTTGCCTAGCATAGTGAGTGTCCAACTTTAGTGGTGGAATGAGCTCCCAGAAGAGCTGAGGGCCTTACAGGAGCTTTCATGGTTCCTCAGGGCCTATAAAATGGAGCTCTTTCACCAGATCTTTGGTTGAGGCTGGGGCACAGATGATCTAAGGGCCCCCTCCTCAGATTAGAATGACAGTCGGCACCCCTGGAAATCTATGCCCTGAGGTATTGAGAAAGTGGAGGATGATGGGGAGGGGAAAGTGGATAGAGTTCTTGATTTTTTCAAAGCCAGAGCTTTGTTTAACATTAATGTTTTTAATGTTTTAATTGATTGCGGTTTTATTTTGTAACCTTCTTTGAGACGTTTTACGAGAGCAGCAGGTAATAAATGTAATAAATAATAATAGTGTGTATCTGACCATCTGCACATTGAAGGCATGTTTTCCCATGTTCCTGCCCATTATTGCAGCACACTATCCCCTGACAGAAAAAGCATTCCTGTGGTCCAGATATTTGTGCAAAGGAACAGCCATGCAGGCCAGTGGACTAGATTGACTAGAAATCAGCCCTATTCCTCCGTGAAGCCATACTCTCAGAAGAGGAAACAGGAGCAATTTGAACCCTTGTCCTTACTTAATCGAGGACCTCAGCCCATATGGCTCTCCTTCCATGCAGATCCCATGCACAGAGTGGCAGGAGGTTCTTCTTCTTGAACTCCTGACAATAGTAATGAATTTGAGGCGATTTCCCCACCCCACCCCCATCTGATATAGGTAATTTGGTATGAGACACTAGTTTGGCATGATAGAGCAAATTTCAACTCTGATTTACCCGTTTTCCCTTTAAACAGTATGATTTCCTTCTTGATATCTGAATGTGAACTTCAAACTTGAAGCAACACTTTGTGTAACTCTATAATTGCAGAAAGGCATTTAGATTTTGTTCAAAGCAAAAATGAAATTGCTTCGAGGGACATTTGATTCTTCCAAGTGGAATGGACCAAATTGTTCACAAGAGACCTATTGCTAGGGTTGCTCTTTCCAAGGCAGAACTGTAATTAAAGAAAAACAGACGGCCTTATTGTTAGTTTATTTGAATAGGTAAGCGCCATGATCAGATGTCAAGGCTGAGAAGTTATCATTCATTCTAGAAACCTCAAAGCAAACATTTAGAATTCAGTCTCTGGTTACTCTGTCCCAGTGTGATCCACAGTCCAGTTAAGATAAATTATTTGGATTCAGGCCAACAGGCAGATCAATCCACAAAGATATGCAATCTCCATGCCAAACCCTGCAAGGCTGTCTTTTTCAGCCCAGGATCAGCAAGGGATGGATTTTATATTGTTCCAACCCAGAGGTCCACATTATTTATGTATTATATTGATTGATATCCAGTTTTTCAACACAAGTGTTCTTAAAGCAGTTTATTTAACAAGGTATAACAATTAAAGTATCTTAAAGCATTAAAACTGACAACATCTAAAACACCCATTATGAATGGAGCTTGATCCGGGCACAACAGAGAGGTTTATTGGTAGCTCTGTTCACCATCAGACAGCCCTGCACAGCATAGGGTTTACTGCTGAATCATTGCCTTTTCCTGTTTCTACACATGTGATTACATAAAAGGAGATAATATTCCAAATTTCCAATCCATTTTGAAATGTTCCATTTCCAATTTCATTTTTCAAATTGTACAAATTGGGAAGAACTGTTGTATTTTCATCGGTCCTTCCTGTAAGTGGCCGAGGCATAGGAAGAGAGAGAAAAATTATGCAAGTAAATGACTGGCTACGTCAGTGGTGTCGACAGGAACAATTTGGATTTCTGGATCATGGTCAACGATGTCAATATGAGGGGCTATTATCAGGAGACGGCGTGCACCTCACAAGGGATGGAAGAAGTATTTTTGGGAGAACCCTTGCACACCTGGTGAAGAGGGCGTGAAACTAGACACAAAGGGGGAGCGAGATGTATATTCATAACTTGGTAACATGGCAAGATCTGAACATGAGAAGATCTCAAATCTACAGGGAATATTACATAAGCAGGGAACTTCTACCTTACAAGGAAGTTCAAAAACCAAAGCCATGAGGCACACAAATGATGGACTACGATGTCTCCACACCAGTGCACAGAGTATGGGAAACAAGCAGGAGGAACTAGTAGTCGTAATAGAGGAAGGGGGCTATGACCTAATAGGAATCACAGAAACTTGGTGGGATAATACCCCCAATTGGAATACTAAAATTGATGGGTACAATCTATTCAGAAGGGACAGACAAGAAAAGTAGGGAGAGGTGTAGCAATATATGTTAGGAATCTTTATACTTGTGAAGAAATACGGATACCCAAGCATGAAAGTTCAGTTGAGTGTATTTGGGTAAATATAAAAGGAGTAGGAAATGAGTGTGGTATTATTGTGGGTGTCTGCTATAGACCACCAAGCTAGTCAGAGGACTTGAATGAGATACTGCAAGTCCAAATTACACAATTTTCAGAAAAGGGGAAAACAGTGGTCATGGGTGATTTCAATTACCCAGATATCTGTTGGAAGACCAACTCTGCTAAAAATGCAAATTCCGTTAAATTCTTAACTTGTCTTGCTGACAGCTTCATTTCCCAGAAAATAGAGAGGGGAACCAGGGGCTCTGCTATTTTAGACTTGATTCTCATCAATAAGGAAGAACTGGTAGATGAGGTGGAAGTAGTGGGCACAGTTGGTAGCAGTGACAATGTGCTTTTGGAATTATCAATCGTAGGAAAGAGAAAACCTTTACATAGTCATACGTATAGACTGGACTTCAGGAAAGCTGACTTTCACAGACTGAAAGGTATGTTGCGTAGAGTCCCATGGTCAGAAAGACTTAAAGAGAATTACAGCTCGTGTTTAGTTTACAATCCACAAGTTGACAAATCGTACCCAGAGGGTACAAACTAAAATTTGTTTAGTTGACAAATCATACCCAGAGGGTACTTGTTAATGGTTCAACATCTTCTTGGAAAAGAGTGACAAGTGGAGTACCCCAAGGATCTGTCCTGGGGCCTGTGTTGTTCAACATATTTATAAATGATTTGGATGAGGGATTAGAGGGGATACTTATTATATTTGCAGATGATACTAAACTGGGAGGGGTAGCAAACACAACTGAAGACAGCAACAGAATACAGGATGATCTTGATAGGCTCAAGAAGTGGGCTAAACTGAATAAAATGAAGTTCAATAGGGACAAATGTAAAGTTCTGCATTTGGGTAAGAAAAACCAAATACACCAATATAAGATGGGGGAGACTTGTCTTGGCAGTAACATGTGCGAGAAGGATGTAGGAGTCTTAGTAGACCATACATTGAACATGAGTCAGCAGTGTGACTCAGTGGCTAAAAAGGCAAATGGGATTTTGGGCTGTTTAAAATGGAGTATCATGTCCATATCACGGGAGGTGATGGTACCACTTTATTCTGCTCTGGTTCGGACTCACTTGGAGTACTGTGTTCAGTTTTGGGCACCCCAATTGAAGAGGGATGTTGACAAACTGGAACGTGTCCAGAGAAGGGCAACAAGGATGGTGAGGGTTTTGGAAGCCAAGACATATGAAGAAAGGCTGGAGGAGCTTGGTCTGCTTAGCCTAGAGAGGAGACGACTGAGAGGGGATCTGGTAACTATCTTCAAGTATTTAAAAGGGTGCCATATGGAGGATGGAGCAGAATTGGTATCTCTTGCCCCAGAGGGACAGACCAGAACGAATGGGATGAAATTAATTCAAAAGAAATTCCATCTAAACATCCAGAAGAAGTTCCTGACAGTTAGAGCGGTTTCTCAGTGGAACTGGCTTCCTCGGGAGGTGGTGGGTTCTCCATCTTTGGAAATTTTTAAACAGAGGCTAGATAGCCATCTGACAGAGAGGCTGATTCTGTGAAGGCAAAGGGGTGGCAGGGTACAGTGGATGAGCAATAGGGATGTGAGTGTCCTGCATAGTGCAGGGAGTTGGACTAGATGACCCATGAGGTCCCTTCCAACTCTAAAAAAGGTAAAGGTATCCCCTGTGCAAGCAACGGGTCATGTCTGACCCTTGGGGTGACGCCCTCCAGCGTTTTCATGGCAGACTCAATATGGAGTGGTTTGCCAGTGCCTTCCCCAGTCATTACCGTTTACCCCCCAACAAGCTGGGTACTCATTTTACTGACCTCGGAAGGATGGAAGGCTGAGTCAACCTTGAGCCAGCTGCTGGAATTGAACTCCCAGCCTCATGGGCAGACAGCTTCAGACAGCATTTCTGCTGCCTTACCACCCTGCGCCACAAGAGGCTCTACCCCACAAGAGGCTCTACCCTTCCAACTCTATTATTCTGTAATTCTATGATTCTATGAAAAGAAAAGGGCCACTATAGCAACCTATGAAAATTAAAAAAACACACAGGTTATATTAGTATACTAGCAGAAAACAGGTACTAGGCCTCCTACGCCCTGCCCTGGGGCAGGCCAGCCAAGGTCTGGAGAAGCCTTGTTGGGCCTTCTCAGGGTAGGGGGGAGGTGCTGGCAGGCAGTCTGTTTTCCCCCGCCCCTATCAAAAGGCCCACTGAGGCCCAAGGAGGCCTCAGCAGGCCTTTTTGAGGTGGGGGAAGGCACTGGCAAGCAGTCCTCTCCTCCTTCCTCCACCACAGCAGCTCTACCAAGGCCTGGCAAGGCCACAGCTGGAGCTGCTTGGGAGTATTGGCAGGGGCTCCCTTACCCTTCCAACCCAAATGGAAGAAGTTTGGGGGGGGAATGCAACCAGGGGTGGGACATACTTCCCAATTGGCTGTTCATTGGACAGACAGCGATCAGGAATAGGACAGCTGGGACAGCTGACTTGACTGGTGACTAGACTGTGAGCCCCAGTTCCTCCCAGCACCCCTTAGCAGCTTTATTAATGGTTACGGATAACAAGGTATATTAGTATAAATTAAATATACCTAATGTACCAAATAGAAAATAATAAGGGAAAAATAAGGAAAAATTTTCTTTGAGTCTTTTACCATAATATTGATTTTATATGTCAGTTTTTTTGCTTCAACATTCATTTTTTGGACAGTTTTATTGAAACTTCAGCAGACAGTAGCTTATTTTTGCAGAGACATAAGCACCTGAGATTCTTGGCAGATTAACTTAAGAGCAGTAAAATGTCCTATAAATGGTAACTTTAGCTTAGAACGTACAGAATGTTTATAGAATATAGTCCAACATTTGCTTTTTCAAGAGCACATTCTCTTTATTGGCTAATATATACATATCAGTTCTGTTATAATAGGTAACTGAAAAATGACCAGCTGATTAATCCAAATAAACAGAAATATTTCCTCTGGATTGTGCATTTGGCTTTATGGATACTGTTACTTCCCACGCAAAGTTCAGTTCATACTGTAACAAAAACATATTCAAAATCCTTAAAGGATTTAATGGGTTTGTATCTTTAGTTGTTAAAATGTGGGGGGAAATGATAAATAAACACTGCAGTTTCTGTAAATGTTTAGCCTTGTTGTTTGATTTGTCAGAATGCACCAAACTTTGCAGATTTGTGAACATCATAACACTCCATGCCCCCCTAAAGCAGGCCACTTTTCCCATTTAAATAAAATAAGTGCAGTATTCTGGAGCCAAGTATGACTGAATTAAAGATGGCTATGCACTGGATTCATCTTCCACAAGGAAATATGCCTGGTCAATCAAACAACACATTTCCTACATTTTAAAAAAATTGAGTTGTTTCCAAGATGTTGCAAATTACTTCAGAAAAAGGACACAGTAGTGTGTGCCCACCAGAAAGTAAAAATCTACATTTAAAAGGTTTATAGTATAGCCAAAATAATGGATTGCTCTGTCTTCATTGAATAATGTATAATTATAGGTGAAGAAATCAAATGCCCTCTCTTAAATGGGTATACTTAAGTGTGTGTGTTTGTGTGTGCGTGTGTGTATGTACAATTGGGTCTATGTATATGCATTAATATTTTCTGCATTTTGTGTCTTGCACATTTCCTGTGGGACCTTTTATATTGTTCAGTTATTTCTATTATAGGTAGGAATATGGAGATTACTTGATACCAGGAATCATGTCATCTTAACCATTGAAGTTGTGCTAAAGAGAGACAATAAAACTTGAGCCACATATTGAGTCTAAACTTTCTGGGTTTTGACAACCTTGGACTACTTAGAGAAGCAAACTATGTTAAAACAAGTCATTATAGTCCTTGTCAACAGCTCAGGGTGAAGTACCTGATTCTCTTCTCAATTTTATGTAGGTAGGTTAGGATGAGAAGAGAACAACTCAAGATCATCTAGTGAATTTCAAGGCTGAGTAGGAATTTGACCCCGGGTCTCCACAGCCCTAGTTCAGCAGTCTAAGTGTTATAACCCATTGGTTCTTAAATGAGATTCCACATTTTATGTATCATAGACAATTCCAGCATGTCTGACTAGTGTTGCCTACAATCAGTTCCAAGTGTGGAAACTGTAGATAACTAGCTTAATCAGAATTTCTAAATGTGTCCATTAAAGACACACACACACACTCAAGTTTCTGTGTTCTATATTTAAAATATAAATATAAAAACGATAATAAGAGCTGGCCCCTAAGAGTGGCACGTTTTGGATATCTGGTGGGACACCAACAATGCCAAAAGGCCTCCTGCTCTTATAAAATCACCATTCTCAAATTGCATACCTACCTTCTCTGAGTGAGTGGAGCCTGATATTTTCACATCCCAGTGGCAGCACTGACAAGTGTGTCTGTTTAAAATGTGAACCTACATATACAGCAACATCATACATTACTTGGCAACAACAAGAGACCTGCAACCTGTCTTGGTTCTCTCAAAAGCAGACCTGTATGAAACATGCATTTTCAAATACACATTTTGCATTCTAGATGTGCACCTAAACACCAGAACTATTTACTCAAATATAAGACTAGTTTTTTCACAGGTATGCCATCAAAAAAGAGGGAGTCATCTTACATTTTCATACAAGGTACAGTTATATTGTTAGTAGGCAGACCTCTCATCACATTGAGGGGTAGTTTGCCCACAAACACTCTTTTCCAAGATCATCTACACATCACCTTCACATTGTTCTGCAATCACATTGCTTGCTGAAATGTGCAACATGAATGTTAGTTACATCCAAACTGACCAAATTATTTCCATCTCATGACAGTAGCTATACTTTATACTTCCCTCTGTTATATTCCCCTATTGCTCCCTCTCAGCCCTGCTTTTCTGATTTGGTATATATGTTTTGTATAATTTAGTATATAAGATTATTACCTTTAAATTTCTAAGGGAATAACCCTGGTAAACACTGGTGGAGATCCCATTGCTATCCCTCTCACAATCTAAATTCCCCAACTCAGTCTAATAAGTGTTTGTTTGTATGTACGTAATGGGGCCAGATCTGTGAATATTTAAATAAAGAGCCTGGAGTCATGAACTGAAAAGACAGATCTTCTACAAAACTAAAAAAAAAAAAACAACCCAGGCTTGTAGAAAATATGAAACCTATAAATGACAAAAAAAAAAAAAAATCAGGAATTAATACCCCCCTCATGATAGAAGCCGTGCCTGTAGCTTTAAGAATTGAACTCCCATTGCTAGGTAATCACAGTACTATTGCCAGCCTTCAAGCCTCAATTTTTCTCATTAAAAGGAAATAGGTGCAGGGTGTTTTGCAGTGCTGCTTAGGTCTTGAGGGAGAGGCTCATCAGGGCCAGAATTTCCAGCAAAAACTAGGTGACTTGCTATCATCATACTTATATGACTCACCCGGGCCTAGATGCTCATTATTGTTCAAAAGCAGTCATCCTACAAACCAGTATGGTATAGTGGCTAGAGCAGGGGTAGTCAAACTGTGGCCCTCCAGATGTCCATGGACCATAATTCCCAGAAGCCCCTGCCAGCGAATGCTGGGAATTGTAGTCCATGGACATCTGGAGGGCCACAGTTTGACTATCCCTGGGCTAGAGTTTCCAACTAGGATTTTGGAGACCCAGGTTCAACTACCACTCTACCACAGTGCTCACTGGGTAAGGTGACCAGATTGTCCCACTTTTGGAGGGACATCTGAGGGCACCTGGCAAATTTTACGTATGCTAAAATATATATATATATATATATATATATATATATATATATATATATATATTACAATACTCTTTGCGTTCTATGCGTTCTATGCAACATTTTGTTGCTCCATATAGACCAGATTTTAAATCAAGAACCTCCCCCCCCGGTCAATAGTGTCCTGCTTTACCAATGTCAAAATCCGGTCACCTTATCATGGGGTCATCATGGGCTAGTCATACACTTTCAGCCTAGCTCATATCATTGGGTTGTGAGGATAAAATAGAGAAAAGGAGAATGGTATAAGCTGCTTTGGATCTCCATGGTGGAAAAGGCATCAATGAAATAAATAATAAACATAGCAGATGGGGGGACAGATAAAATGTAGGTTTCTTAGTAAGTGGGAAGGAAAGGAGAAGCAACAAAAGGAGATTGGCTGCAGGAGGGAAAGTAGAAATATGTGGGGAGGAAGATTCAGGGAAAAGCAAGGTTCCTGCCACATTCTTTTTGAGTTTCACATCACTCACCTGGGCTTGATGGCTGGCTCTGCTCAACTGTGCCATAATTTTCCCAGGTAGAGGATTCCAGGGGGAGGGAATGAGTGAAAGCTGAAAACAGACTGGCAGATAAAGGCAGATTGGCCAGTGGGTGGGAAGGAGAGAAGGAAGTAGAAAAAAGAAAAGTTTTGAGTGGACTTTCAGGGAAGGGAAAGAGGAAATAGTGGAGGAGGGGAAAATAAGGTGCCTTCTGCAGGTCTGTGTAAGTTGCCTGCTTCTTGTCTGTAACTAACGGCCCAGTCTGGTGGACCTTGAAATATACTCTGTGTGGGATCCTTCCAGTTCAATCAGTTAAACAGCATAAGGAGTAGTGCTCCAGAGGGGGAGAAGAAAACCTTTCCACTGGAGGAAGATTCCTACGCCGGAGAAAGGCAGAATCCCACTCCAATTGATCAGAGTTCTTCCATCCACGAGACCTTTCCTAGTCCCTTTCAGAAAGGGCTCTTAATTTTGAATGTAAAACAAAATGCAGTTTTAATGACATAGTATCTCTTTTGGCCTGCTTAGTTTTAGCAAGGTAACTCCTAAAAAGTTCCCTTGCTGCATGGAAAAAACATTTACACAACGTCATTTCAGATGTGATTCACTGACACTTTATTGTACTTTGCCATCATTCAGCACCATGTCATTCTCTGGTGGAAAGAGATCAAAAGAGCCAGCATTATATCTTTAATAATATATATGAGAAGACCATAGTGATTAAATTCATCCATGATTCATTTGTTTCCCCTTGGAAACCCCTGCATGAATGGAAGTGTAGTAAGCTTTTTGGGAACAGAGAGGAAGGGGGGAGACACAATTATCCCTGTGCACTGAGAAAGCTGATACCACAGCCTGTCCAAGAATTAGGATATTCCCACATATGGTGTCATGGTATCCAACAGCTTATTTATGAAAACAAAATAAAAGACAACATGGTTGGTGACAATAATCTCCCATTCTGTGGAAATACTTACTTGCATCCTTAAATAAATCATTGGGCTCACAGATGACATACTTCAGATAACCCAGGAATTTCATTTAAGTAGCAATCATTATAACTCTGAATAACAGTGCTGTGTGTTCCCCATTTCCCCAAAGATCAGCAGTTCTAGAGGATATGCTTCCTCAATGTGGTTTTCTGCTGATGAAGATCAGCTGAGCCTGGATTGTAATTAATGTTACCAGCTTCCTGTCAGGGATGGTAGCTCTCCTATCTCCAGCTCTCACTGCCCACCATTGCTCAGTTGGATGGCAGGAAAGAATTATCAGACAAAATTTGTATGTGTGTATATGCAATTGAGGTTCCCAAGTTCTGACACGATCTGCAAGTGACATCATCATGTTGGGTGAGGCTGCAGTACTCAGCCAAAACTCTCTGGTTAAATCACAGAGTTTGGGGTAGATGTTGGACTGTCACCCTAGTGTTATGATGCTATTTCCAGGTCACACATGGCTAGGTGGTGGGGAAAAAAATTCCTGGGTGAAAAGGGGATGTGATTGGTGTCCCTAAATTAATTATATCACTTCTAGCATGACCAAGAAGTGATGTCACTGTTCAAGATGAAACCATAGAGTTAGGGGCATATGCCAGAGCATCACTCCTAATGTGATGATGTCACATCTGAGTGTGAATTCATCACACTGGGGACAACAATTCGCCCCCCCCCCAGGGAAGTCCCCCTTCCCCCTCTCCTACAGTTGTAATATTTGTTTTATTTACAAATATACAACAACTGGTGGCAAGAAGACCCACTCTCTTTTTTTAGAGAGAGGAGAGATGGTTTTTAAAAAGCATAAAATGGCATATAAGAAACAACCATCTGGGAACTCCAGTAACAAAAGCAGATGATGTAGAAAGGCCAAGAGTGCTCAAAGAACTTTATGGAGAGCTTGTGGAAACCTTGTCCATCATCTTTAGGACCCAATGGAGGACTATAGAGATACCAAAAGGCTGGAGGAGAGTGAATATTACCCCAATCTTCAAAAAAGGGAGGAGAGATGACCTGGGAAACTACAGGCCAGTAAATCTGACCTCAATTGCATGGAAGACAATGGAGCAGATTTTTAAAGGGGGTGATCTGCAGTCATCTGGAGAACAATTTGTTGATCCAGGGAAGTCAGCACAGATTTATCTCTAAGAGGTCCTGCCAGACCAAACTGGTTTCCTTCTTTGACCGAGTCAAGGGCTTATTAGATCATGGAAACTCTGGAAGCTGTTTACCTGGATTTCAGTAAGGCTTTTGACAAGGTTTCCCATGATGTTCTGATGGATAAACTGGAGGACTGTAGACTGGATTTTCAGATGGTTAGGTGGATAGGGAACTGGCTAGAAAACTGCACCCAAAGAGGTATTTCATCATAGTGGAGGGAGTAATGTGCCTGGTACTTTTCAACATTTTAATCAATGATCTGTATGAGGGGGTAGGGGGACTCCTCATTAAAAGTCCAGATGACACCAAATTGGGAGGAGTAGTGAATACCTCAGAAGATATAGAGTTCAATGAGATCTGAAAATGCTGGAAAAGTGGGCAAATGAGATCAAGATGCAATTCAATAAGGAAAAGTGTACAGTTCTACATCTGGGTCACAATAATGAGAAGTATGCTTACTGTATGAGTAATACATTTCTGGGTAGCAGTGTATGTGAACATGATTTTGGGGTACTTGTGGACTGTAAGCTAAATATGAGCAGACAGTGTGATGCGGCAGTACAGAATGGAAATGCAGTCTTGGGCTGTATCAACAGAGGCATCACATGAAATCACAAGCTGTCATAGTTCCACTGTATACCACATTGGTCAGACCACACTTGGAGTACTGTGTGCAGTTCTGGAAGCCTCACTTCAAAAAAGACATTGACAAAATTGAGAGGATTCAGAGGAGAATGATAAGAATGATCTGGGGCATGAGGATCAAGCCCTGTGAAGAAAGGCTAAGGGGCCTGGGAATGTTCAGCCTGGAGAAGAGGAGGTTGAGAGTGGGCATGATTGCTCTCTTTAAGTATATGAAAGGTTGTCACTTACAGGAGGGCAGGGAAAGGTTCCTGTTGGCAGGAGAGGACAGGACCCACACTAATGAGTTTAAACTACTTGAAGAATGATATTGGCTAGCTATCAGGACAATTTTTTTTTTCAAAGTTCTGCAGTGGATTTGATTGCCTAAGGAGGTACTGACCTCCCCCTCATTGGCTGTCTTCAAGCAGTGGATGGTCAGAAGCTTATCTTGGATGCTTTGGGCTGATCCTGCATTGAGCAGGGGGTTGGACTAGATGGCCTACATGGTCCCTTCCAACTCTAGTATTCTATGAGTATATAGAAACCAAGAAAGGAACAAAGCACAGATGTATGTATCCTAGCACTTTGAATTTTTGTGCCTACTTAATGTGTATTTTCCATGAAGGTAATTATTTAGTCTTATTTTTTATGTGCACTATTAATATATCTAAAAATGTTGGAGGATCGAAGCTTCAATGATGCACTGACAGTAAGACGAAGAGCTAAAAATAACTTTTAAAATACCACTATTTGTCCCGTTCCCCCCCCCCCCCAGCCGTAATACAGAGAACTGACTTTATGGGTTAGACTCTTAAAAAGTGTATTGTGATTGGATCGAACAATATTTTCGTATTCTTCTCTTCAAAGGCTGCAGTCAGTCCCACATGACAGGATTTTATCTGGCACTATAATGAAAACTAGTTTTTTTAAAAAGGAAGAAAAAAATCATTGGGAATGAATAATGTGGACTGAAGGTGGGTTTTTTTTTTTTTTTTTGGTCTTCTGGCTTCTTCAACTGCTGAATGCTGAAATACTCAAAGAAAACATCACCAGTGTCTCCCGAGATGCTGTGTCAACAAAGCCTCCTTCCGTTGGCGCATTACAATATCTGTTTAACTAATCAGGGGGAAATTTATCATGCAGGATTTGGTAGGGCTGTTTGTGGAGTCTCTAAGCACAATAGTGTTGGATATTCAGATGTCATTTGTACTCCTCTGGAGATGAAACACCACAGCTGGTAAGAAAGCAAAGAGGGGCCAGAAAATGAATTTCAAAACAGAGCACAAAAAAAAAAAAACCGAATAAGGAAATTTTTAACAACTTACAGTATATGTCGGAAGTACATCATTTATTTATTAGAATATGCCAATGCAAAACAAACAAACAAACAATACCAAAAACAAAGCAACCCATGAAGAGGAACAGGATATGTGATAAATTCAAATACTTGTTAAACGTCTATCTAGATCTCAGTAAACAGCAAAATACTTTCTAGACAGCAGTATAATAGATTCTGCTTGGACAGCATGTGTTTACAATGAACGTCACTATTGGATGACTTTCTACATTAATTTTTATAAAGAAATGGCACCATGAAGTAAGAAATACAATTCCTCCCTCCCTGGCTTCTCATTTTTTTATAACCTCTCACCAAGCCACCCACACACTCAGGGTGAAATAAAGATATAATTTTGAAAAATGTGTTGTCTTGGGGTAGGATACAAATTTTAAAACCATGTCAATATTAAAAACTGCCCAACTTCCCTTGTTCCATCACATTCTCATGTGACCAACAAAATCCAAGTATCACCCTGTTAGCAGGCCGTAATACAGTTGTCAGCATTGTCCTCTGAATTCCATGGGGCCATGCTGATTAAGGCATTGGCCTCACTACTTGTACAGTAGTTAAAAGAGAGACACAGAAGTAAGGAAATGTGTTCCCAGCAAGCCTTCATGTATTTGATCTTTTGCTTACCTCCATATCCAATGAAATTAGATATGCTAGTTACATAAGGCCAAGAATAGAATTTCTGGCAATTAGCTTCCCCAAAATCTGATCACCATCAGAAGGAATAGGACCATAACTTGTCTCAAAATACTCTGTTGTCCTTCCCCATGGAGGACTTTGGATTGTTGCCTGGACCATCTTCGGAATCAAAACTTTGTGATATCAGTACAAAGGTACTGGGAAGGGTTGGACAGGGGGAGGGGGAGAGATGTTTAAAGAACTACCAAACAGATGTATTTGTTTGGCAAGTGCTTAATTCTTGAACCAGATAAATCAAGCCCAAATTGATTTGTGCTTCTGTGACTCAGCTGGTTTAAACTGATGGGATGTTTGAAGCCTGAAAAGAATCAGCATGGATTCGAGTATTTTCAGACTTATCCAAGCTGAATTGCTCATCCCTACAGTAAATCTTCAATATTTCAGCCGTCATAAGTTAGCATTCCAATGCTCTTAAACTTTGCTTTTTTGTCAGCAGGTCCCTTTATAGCTATTTGTGTTTTCACTTTCAAATTGTGAACATTCCTTTAAGTTAAAAGCAACAGCTAAGCCAGCTAAGCTCTTAAAAGTGACAGATGGCAGGAAAGAGGTTCTCTTTCAAGGTACTGTCATGAGCAAGTGTGGTGTTGGGTATGTCAGACTGACTTCAAATCTCCACTCTTCCATGAATCTTGCTGGATGACTGGACATGTCACCCCTTAGCAGTCTAGCCTTCCCTCTCAGAGTCATTGTGAGGAAAAATTAGGAAAGAAAGATGTAAGCCACTTTGAGCTCCTTGGATGAGGAGTGATATATAAAATCATACTATATTATACATTGTAAATTTGGGCTGGAATGGAAAGTAGGTCACACTTCTGCCTATTTTTACTTGATTTGGTTATTTTATTAATTATATTTATATTCCACCACTCCCAGTCCTGCCATCTCACTGCAGCTAAGTAAAACAGACAGTAAAATTATATTAAAACCATCACAATTCTCTTCCCAGACTTTCATTCTCTGTCCCCCCAGTCTACCAGATCTACCAAGACTTGGATATGTGTCCAAGATCTAACAGAACTACCCAAACTTGGACAAGTGTCCAAGTATCAACCAAGTATAATAGACAAGTATCTAACTGGCCAAGTAGGGATGGCAAATTAAGTCATTAAGTGAGGCTGAGGAAAGGATTGAAACTCTCCCTTCCACTTTCCAGCCGTCCCATCAAACTTGATAGATTTTAGCTAGTAAAAAGACATAGATATTTAAACTGCCATTTGCCAGAGCCCTATCTTAACATGTTATATTTGATGACACGAGAGATTTGCAGCTGAAATCAATTGGGAAAATTCAGTAAAAAGTCTGAATTTCTTCTTACTTTACAAAAGAATGTCCAGTTAGCTAATCTAGAATCAGTTCAAAACTCTTGTACAGGATCACAACTGGTGTATGAATGTGTGTACAGTCACAAATTTGTATCGAATTTCTACCACCCAACCCAATGCTTTTCAATTTTAGAGAGAAATGGGCTACAGCGTGTAATTTGCAATGCACCAGTCGGTCCAAGCATGAGTCATAGCTCAAGTTGAAAGATAAAGATCAAAGAAAGTATTCCTTGTATGCCCATGAGGTCACATACCCAGGGTAAAACCCATAAAAGAAGCAAGTAATGAAAAATAGATGCCATATATATAGGGATGACACAATTCCTTTAATAGATTCCTCTTTCTCTGGCAATATGAGAAAGTCTTTGTGGAAGATTTTGGATAGCACTGTTCTTCAGTTACATTCCTGCTTGCTAATGCTCAGTTGGGAATCTTATATCCTTACATAAGGACACTTCTTTTTTAAATAGACCAGGGTGGCTATGCAGAGGAAGGCAATGGAAAACCAGCTGTGCTCATCTATTGCCTTGCAAACCATGTGGTCCTAGGGTGACCATGAATCTGTTGCAGTGTGAAGGCAGACTTCTTATTAATGAATTCTGAAAGTTATAGGTCTGTAAGGGACTGGGATACCCATAGAAAGACTCCAGCAGCACCAGCAGTGTGTGGTCACTGCAAGTTTGATAGACTGTGATCTGGGTTTTAATGGCACTTATCATGCTTGCCGTGCTAAACCAGTAAGCTGAGATCTGAAGCTATTTCCTTTCCACCAGCCCTGACAAAGATCTAACCTGCATTTCATTCTGAGCAACTTTTTTCTTGGGAGAAGAAAACTTTTTTCTTGTGCCCCCAAAGTATGGTGCCTTTGTGGATTTGCTGGCTCTGAAAGCAGAAATGCCTTGGGCGCATTTAATTCTTCACTGAGACCTTGGAACTAGACCCCAGCTTGATTTTACTACTCCATTTTTGGATGAAGTGATATAACATCTGGCTCTTCCCCCATCTCCAAGCTTATTTTTGCTGATGCTGGACCATTGGTCACCCTCATTTTATAAACAGAGAACTGGACTGATAGATAGTAAGGTGCTAAAAGCTGAAATGAACATTCCACATTCAGAAGACATTATGCCCCAGGTCCTGCTTGTACTCTTCTGACTGGCTACTCTTGGAAGTTATCTAATGGATGAAATTGTTCTTGCCCTGATCCATGATGATGGTTGAGATTGTATTATGTTTCTTTGCCTTCAGTAAGGAAATTTGTTTTTTTTAGTGATTCTGTTTTCCTTTCAGATCAGGCCACACAAGACAGCCATTGCCTTCAGTCTTTCTCATGTGGCATCTCTGTAGCCAGTTCTGTAAATAGATTCAGATCTACTAAGTCTCTTCTTAATTTCTTAACTACACTTAATGAGTTTAGGACTGACTTGTAATCAAAATGCAGTGTGGTAGTCCTTTCATGCTTTAACTTTTAAATTAAGGAAATTCCATTGCCACAGAATTTCCATGATCTTTGGAAGATAAGACCCAGGTGATTAGACCAAGTGGATCAATGGTGGATGTTTGATTACTATCTGATTCCTCTCTCTTCTAAATACTTAGTGGCCAGAACTAAAGTTTGCCAAGGTATTGGGTGCACTGATACGATCTCCATCACTCTCCTGGTGAAAACAGAGTCTGTTTTTATTCTTAAACTTCTTCCCATGATAAAAATGCACCCCACCACAGAGATTTCATCAAGATCAGGATTCTTTTTCATGAATTACCACAACCATCCATCATGCTCAGAAACAGATGAGCTAACCACCTAAGCTCTAACTGAATTTTGTTAGTGTTTATAATTAGGCTATAATACTCGACAAGCAGCACATTTCTGAGAGATTATCATACATCTCAGGTGCAGCATGGAGCAGAAGCCAAAAACCAAGTGACTTCAGTTTCTCAAAGTGTACAGTAATCCCTTAGAAATCTATTAAGCAGGAGAGCTTCACAACCATTATAACATGGAAACTTCAAGGTAAAAAGGTCATACCTGTACTTTTACAGAGGAATATTGACATGTGCATGACATCACCAATGGCCAATCAGAAACTCCATTGTTACTCTCAGGTCTCAAGTAATTTCATAATAGCTAAATGTTGTAAGGTATTGGGTGTGCCGTGAGCTGCATATTAACAGTGATTTGTTCAAGGATGAAGTTGCATAAACACATGCCTATTTTTTTAAAAAGCAAAGAGGGACCACATGACATGGCTGGGATTAGGCTAAGCAGTCTGCATGAATGAATGAATCATAGAATCATATGAAAATAATCATGTTAATTTTTTAGTATTTTCATGTTTAAATTTAAGTGTGTACAACTCTAAAATGTCATTATCTTCAATTGGAAATATAAAACAATAATATTCACCAGTAGTGAATTTGGAACCACATTTTCATGCTGGGCATCATAACTTGTTCACTCATTCACATCCTCCTTACAAAGATATATTTTCTTATAATCTGAAGGGGAAGTGGGAATACAATTGTGCCTGAAAAAATCCAGTAAACAAGAGAAAGATTTATAGTGTCAAGTCACAAACAATTAGAAAAAAACGTGTAAGGCAATTAATTAATATTATGTTCTGATGGATAAGTTGAAGGACTGCAATCTGGATTTTCAGATCGTTAGGTGGATAGGGAATTGGTTAGAGAACCGCACTCAAAGAGTTGTTGTCAATGGTGTTTCATCAGACTGGAGGGAGGTGAGTAGCGGGGTACCTCAGGGCTCGGTGCTTGGCCCGGTACTTTTTAACATATTTATTAATGATCTAGATGAGGGGGTGGATGGACTACTCATCAAGTTTGCAGACGACATGAAATTGGGAGGACTGGCAAATACTCCGGAAGATAGAGACAGAGTTCAGCGAGATCTGAACATAATGAAAACATGGGCAAATGAGAACAAGATGCAATTTAATAAAGATAAGTGTAAAGTTCTGCATCTGGGTCAGAAAAATGAAAAGCATGCCTACTGGATGGGGGATACGCTTCTAGGTAACTCTGTGTGTCAATGAGACCTTGGAGTACTTGTGGATTGTAAACTAAACATGAGCAGGCAGTGTGATGCAGCGGTAAAAAAGGCAAATGCCATTTTGGGCTGTATCAACAGGGTTTTCTCATAAGCATAAATTCACCAAAATAACATTTTGTAGAAAAGTCTATGACCTTCAATTTAGTTTCATTTTAGTTGAACACTGATCATTTGGAAACTGGGCTCAACAACTACTTCTTACTATACATCTCAGTCTCACTCACTATTATGAGCAAGATGAGAACAGGAACCTAGACTGTTTCTTTAAAGGAAAAAATAATTTCCAGCCTGCCAACTTAAAATAAGTCATAAATTGAAGGTATATAGGCTCTAGGCTCTGCTCACATCTGTTCCAGTGTGCAACCGTGGAACTTTGAACAGAGCCAGACATGATGTATTGTTACTGCAAACATCCTAAAATGGAAATTTATGACTTATTACCTCACAATATTTCTCTCACTGTTTCCTCTTTCAAAGTAAATGAGGTTTTTTTTACCTGACATCTGAAAAGATGACCTGAGAAGCTGAGTGTGCATCTAACAGGGGGTCTTGCTGCATTAGCCATAGCTAGAAACAGTTGGAAGAAGAGGGAGAAGAAGAGGAAGAATAGTTGGTTCTTATAAGCTGCTTTTCTCTACTCGAAGGAGTCTCAAAGCGGCTTACCCTTTCGTCTCCCCACAACAGACACCCTGAGGGGTGGGTGAGGCTGAGAGAGCCCTGATATTACTGCTGTCAGAACAGCTTTATCAGAGCTGTGGCGAGCCCAAGGTCACCCAGCTGGCTACATGTTGGGGAGGGTGGAATCAAACCTGGCTTGCCAGAAGCCCAGGCTCCTAACTACTACACCAGCAGTCTCTGTTAGTTAGAGAAAAAAAACACAGCAAACTCTAGTTGTCCAAAGTCAGACTACAAAATGTTAAAAGATACGCATAGGGGGCAGAACACTTTGTTCAGACTTTTCTAGGGTGTTGGAAATAGCAATAAGTGCATGTTATAGTGGCTTAGTAGATAGAGGGTCTTATTAGGATTCTAGAGGTCCATTGTACCTAGGAATACAACCGGTGCTAGGATGCACACCTGTACTGTGGCCTTTCTGGTAGTTGGCTACATGGCAAAAGCTCCTGACCACCCTTGGACTCTTGAGGCCCTGCTTCCAAACCTCAAGGAACATTCCTGACCCAGAGGTCACCAACCCCCAGCTGCGGCCTGGAAATCTCTTGGAATTGGAGTATGGAGATCAGCTCCCCAGGAAGAAATGGCTATTTTGGAGGGGAGACAATGACAACTCATCTCCAGGCTCCTAGAGATGAAAGGGCTTTTTTTGGGGGGGGGGGGACTCTGTGGCAGTGAGGTTGCAGGATGGGAGAGGTTGGGACCTGGGGATCTGCTGGAATTGCAGGTCATTCCCAGGCAACAGAGATCAGTCCCCCTGGAGAAAAGCCCTGGCATTGGATCCCATGGAAGTGTAGGAATGCCAGGCTCCAGGTGGGAAACAAAGAGAAATGCTGGGTGGCAGTAATTGCTAATAACAATAAACATCAAATAATTCATAAAGTTGACACAGTTTCTTCCTTTAATATAAAGGTAAATGTAAATGTAGCCTGTGTGCAAGCACCGAGTCATGTCTAACCCTTGGGGTGACACCCTCTAGCGGTTTCTTGGCAGACTCAATACAGGGTGGTTTGCCATTCCCTTCCCCTGTCATTACCGTTTTACCCACGAGCAAGCTGGGTACTCATTTTACTGACCTCGGAAGGATGGAAGGCCGAGTCAACCTTGAGCCGGCTGCTGGGATTGAACTCCCAGCCTCATGGGCAGAGCTTCAGACTGCATGTCTGCTGCCTTACCACTCTACGCCACAAGAGGCCCTCTCCTCTCCTTAAATATTTTCATTTAATGGAGCCATTGACTTGTATTGGAAATCCTTCCCCCACCTTTCCCGGGGGATGGGGGGGGAGAGGGGTATATTTTGCACCCTTGGAACTTCTTGGGGAGCTCAAGGAGGGTCTTCCCTGACTCCCCTGCAAGTTCCAAGAAGATTGGACCAAGGGGTCTTCAGGGGTGAAGTTTCAGGGGTGCAAGAAGTTTCAGGGGTGCAACATACATCCCTTCCCCCCGGCCCCCAGGAAAGATGAAAAAAACAAAACAGAAACAGCCATGAGGCTGCAGCAGCCACGAGGCTGCCAACGGCTTGGCAATTTGGTCAAATTTTGAAACCAGCAGAGGTCTGATTCGGACCGTTTTTGCCTCGGAAACACCCAAATCGGCCCTGATTCGGCCAATTTGGGCGTTTCCAAGCCGAAACCGCACATCCCTAGGCCGGCAGGTATACCAAGGGGTTATCCATATGGAAAGGAAGAGTCTTATAGGTTCCCAGTTCCACTGACATCAGCATTATTTTCCTTGCTGCAATTGTGACGGCTCCTCCAAAGCATCCTTTTCAGATTGCAAATTGCAAACTTCACATGACTAACTCATGAGTAAACATTCCCAGGGTAGAAGCTTTTCCTGGGCACCCTGGGTTCCTGAGGGTTGACAGGGGGCTGTTTCTGGGCCTCCCACAGCTCCCCCTCCAGATGGCACACAGAGGCTGCTTCAGGAGGCAGCTTGCTTCCCCCTCTCTCCCTATTGGTGGCATACCCCAAGGGGGAGGGCCAATCAGGTAGGGAGCTAGTCGGCTGTATTACTGTTTTAATGCTTTGTTTGCATGATTGTTATGGCTTTGGTTTCAGCAATAAATTTCAATTCAATTCAGTATACAGAAGAGGTCTGAATTGACAGAGACCAAGATTAAGAAATCTTGGGGTTATAATGAGATAGCTCTATGAAAATGTCATTTCACTGGGTAGGAATACTGAAAAAGGCAAACTCCATGATGGAAAGGGGTTAAGAATAAACCAGCTAAAATTGTAATGCCCTTATATAAAGCAGTGATGTGCCCACATTTTGAATACTATGTACATTTCTGGTCACTGCATATCAGAAAGGATATTGCAGAGATATAAAAGGTACAGAAGAGAGCAACCAAGATCATCACAGCACATTTCCTCTGTGGAAAGGCTGAAAAGTTTGGGGCTTTTTAGTATAGAAAGAAAAAAGTTAAGGGGGAATGACATACTATGAGGCTTATAAAAAATATTCATTTCTCACTCTACCAAACAATAGAACTTGGCATTAGTCCAAGGTTGAATTGAGGACCCAAATCACAAGCCATGTAAAGTTCGTAACAAAAAGTTTACCCGATGTGCACTTGATACTATGTGAATTTACTTGAGGGTAAATCCTATTAAGCTCAGTGAAGCTGACTTCAGCACAGGATTGAGTTGTTAATAAAGGTAGCATTTTCTCCACATATATTGCTCCTCTCCCCGCTCTCTGAGCTTCCTTTCTTACATCTGTTTTGAGTCTCTTTTGAATCCCACCTTCTTCTCCACTCTCTTCCCCATATATTCTGATTCTCCAAATGACAAATAATCTCCACATACCTTCTGGGAACAATAAAAATCTTGGATGTGCTCCCAGAACCTTCAGGAAGTTTGAAAACCTTCAAAGATGGGCCCCTGAACTGAGGTTTTATCTCTAGCATTTTACATAACTGACTTAGTAAGTGTTGTATAACAGCAATGCATATTCAGCAGCAAAAGAAGGGCAATCCTTAAAATAACATTGGGAAGGAGGTCAAGTGAGTCAAAGGCTGACATGTGCTGGAATCACTTCACACCAACCATCTCGGTCCTACTAGTTTTCATATTCTTTTACCACATCCCATTTCCCTACCTTTTTCTCTGCTGATGTTTCTTTTTTTGAAGGGTAGTGGTGAAGTGCTTCAATAGCCACTCACTTACATAACTTACTCCATTGCTGTGTCAATTGAATCTGAAAGCCTTTCTCAAGATGAAGATGATTCAGCGTGGGAAAAAGAACGAGATCAAAGCCACTCTGAGGAGATCATGTACCTTGACTCACACTTTCCTTTTGCTTCTGAAATCACCCAGTTCCCTTTTAAACTC
Source organism: Paroedura picta (assembly GCF_049243985.1). Lineage (NCBI taxonomy): Eukaryota > Metazoa > Chordata > Lepidosauria > Squamata > Gekkonidae > Paroedura > Paroedura picta. The sequence goes on along the minus strand of NC_135369.1, from coordinate 58,972,682 downwards.
CCCCCCCCTCTTCTCATTTCTCCAGCGCTTCATGGCTGCTAAGCACAGTTCTGGCAAAAAGTGGTAAAGACTTACCTGCAGCCGCCACTGATGCTGTGGAACAGCGGGTGGCAGGAAGACGCCTTGGGGGACGAGTCCTGGTGGCATGTAAGGTGGGTGCAGCGATGACGCAGTGTGCTCACAGCGTTGGAAAGGAGGTGTGGGCCCAGGGTGCCTTTAAAAGGTGCCACATGCAAGGGGCCCAGCCTCCTGCACCAGACCTATCAGAACAGCTTCCCTCCCACCCACCCTGTTATGTTGGCTACTATTGCTTTTATATAAATAGCCACTGTCAAATATCTGGATTGGATTTTATCACAGCTGCTGGCTTTGGCATGGAATGGAGCCTGTTTGGTGGGAGTTCAGGCTGTGTTTCGGACTCCCCAGGTTAGGGACCTCTTTATGAGGTGGCAGGTCTGTGAGTGGGCTGACCCAGCAGGGGAGGCATGGGGCTCACAACGCCAGGTAGTCCAGGGTGGGACCAAGGGAGGTGGGTGCCTTTCCTTGGCACTTCAGGGTTTACAGTGCTGGGTGGCTTTGGGTGGGGCCAAGGTTTTCCTCTTGGCACCCCAGGTGGACACTTCCCTATGATGGAACTCCAGTGGCAAGGGGACCCACATTCCCAGAGGGGGAACTGAGTGGGCTCCAGGGCAACACTGGGGTCTGAGTTCTTGTGGTCAGCCAAATAACAGTCAGGCTCCCACTCCCATGCTGTGCGAACACTCCTGTGGAGTTAACAATAAAGCTGTGGCCTTGTTTAAGCCAACGGAAATGTGTGCATATCTTCCTTGACCCCAAGATGCCCTCCTGCAAGTCTACTTCTTTTCTAAGCAGGACAGAATTTTTAACCCACCTTTTTTTTTCACATACAAAAAAAATTGATTCCCTCTTACTGCATAGACAGGTGATCTTCCTTCAAGATCCTCAAACAACCACATGACTTCCATCTGTAACTGCTCGGTGAGCGGTTTCATATTTGGATAAGGGCCCAGGGGGTGGAGAGTGGACGGGGCTGGTCCAGGTGAGGACACAATCGGAAGGTGTGAAGCCCTCACCAGAACAGGACAGACTTCTAGCCAGTCAGGAGGCATGAAGCGCCTCCCGTCCCACCCCCCACCTGCAGAGCTTAAGGGCTGAGTAGGCAGTTGGCCCAAAGTTCTGACAGGGCCTGTACACCTAGCCCAGCCAGGGGCAATTTGGAGACATCACTGCCAGTCATGCCCTGACCAGGGAGAGGAGGTCAGTAGGGCTGCCAAGGGGGATGAGAACATGGGCTTGGGCAGCCTACTTCACAGTATTATTCTTCAGATGAACCTGGATGCTGTTGCAGAGGTTCTTTTGTGCCCTGTTTCATCTGCACAACAACCCTGTGCAGTAGGCCTCAAGTATTTCAATTCAATAACAACGTGTGTGGAATGTTTCTTCTCTACCACAATGCTGTCCAAAGTAGCCCTTCCTGCCTGGGGAGCTAATCTTTATACTCTGAAGATGAGCTGTCATTCCAGAATCTCTCCAGGCCCCACTTGGAGATTGGCTACTCCTGGGTTAGAAATATTCTTGGAGGTTTGGAGGTGGGACTTCAAAATCATACAGTGCCTCAGAGTCTGGCCTCCAAAGTAGCCATTTTTGCCTGCAGAGCTAATCATTATTATCTAGAAATGAGCAGCAATCTAGATACTATGTTAGAGCCTTGCATACTGCAGTTGGGGGGAAGGGAGTTGTGCAGGTGTGTCACTCCTGGGCTATGGGCTATGGCCAGCCCTTACCAACAACTGTTTGTATTCTGGGGCACAAACAGACAGACTAGCATCAGTCCTGTGAGTCTGGAAAGTGCAGAAAGATCTAAATAAAGAATATTTACAGCCTGAAACTGTAAATAGTGAACAAGTAAATGGCTGGAGAGACATGGGAACTGAATTGACTTTTTTCAAGCTTGGGCTAGCAAATAAAAAACAGTATACAAAATCTTAATAAGGTCAAGACTGCTGTCCACAAAGAGACCTCCTCTTAGGGTTGCCAGCTTCCATGTGAGGCTCTCTATCCTACCTCCGTCATGGGGAGTTGCTATGGGGAGAGGAAAGGAAGATGATTGGAAACTGCTCTGAGACACCTGAGGCCTGCTGGGTCACTGTGGCCCATTCTTAGTTCTCTCAGACCTCTCACAGCCCCACATCCCTCATAGGTCATCTATTGAGGAGAGATGAAAGGAAAAGCTGTTTGTAAACCACTTTGAGACTCCTTTGGGTAGTAAACAACAGAGCACAAAAAGATCAGTTCTTCTTCTTCTGAGGAACAACCATGAAAGAAGCATGTGGGCACATAACATTTTATCAACAGTGAAAAAATGGAGACAGAAGGAGCAGGGTGGACATCTGTGTACTGTAACTACCCCATGTGTCCCCCATGGGCAGGGGGACATTTCAATGTCTCTGGCCTAATTCACACAAGAAGGGAAATGACGCAGAACTGGGAGGAATTGGTTGCCATGTAATCTCCCCCTAAGAAGAATGTCCAGTCTGATTTTCCCTTCACATATCTGAAGACATGGCTCTGGAAAGCTCATCTGTAGCCACTATGCCATAATTCCCAAAGGTTAGTCCTCTCCCACAGTCAATGAACATTCCCAACCACAGGCTCTTGACACCCATCTCTCCACACCCATGCCCTCATTTGTCACCATGTCACCACAACCTCCCACACAACACACACATTCAACCCCATGCCTTTACAGACTGAACAACTCCTCCCCTTCCTCTTCCTACCGCGAAGCTCTAGCATCTGTTGTATTCCTGGATACAACGGGCTTTGCCCCTAGTAATAAATATATGAGGATTTGAATTGGCATTCTCTAATATAGTCATTTAAGTTGCTACATTTCCATAAAAATCAATAGAATTAGGATTAGGAGAGAAGGAAGCAGGAAAAGGGAAGAGACTACAGGAAAGGGAAAGAGGAAATAGCAGGAGGGGAAAGTTAGATACCTCCTGCAATGTACCATTTTAATTGTCATGACTCCTTCAAGAATTATGGGAGCTGTAGATGGTCAAGCGCTGGAAATATCCTGTTAGAAATTTCTTTCTAATCTGCAAAATAACAATTGTTTGGACTGTCTGAAAAGAAACAATGGTGATTAGGGCAGAGTCTGCACTTACTTTGTTTATTCCATTGTCAATCTTGTTGAATTTAGATCGATTTAAACTTGGGTCTTCCTCTTTCCCCCCCATCCCCATTGAAACAGGAAAGTGTTCTGCAAATGGTTAGGGTAGTTCAGAAGGGGGGGGGGCAAGCCTCTTTCTTTTCTTGGAGGGGGGGAGAGGATCGAAGAAGGCAGAGGAGGGAGAAAAAAATCTAAGACCGACAGAAGTTGAGAGAAATTAGAGGCTTCTCCTTTAAGGAAAACTTGTCACATGAGCAGCTTTGGCCAATTAGGGGTTCTCTACCATGGAGCAAAGCTCAGATTCAAAACAGCCTGCTTTCTCAGTTCGATTCTTAAAATATTGAGCATTAAATGCACTCTAAGATATCGCACAATAAAGGTAGGGCAGGGACTGAATCGCATTCTGTGTAGAGGGCAGGGACTGAATCGACCTGGGATTGGAATAAAAGCTTCGTGCACTTACACCTAGGTCACTTTCAAGTCTGTCCTGTAGCTTTGCCCTCAGAAACACTTTCCAATAATGACTTGTATATCACTGACCATTAAGACTTATCTCCACATTGCAGTATACAGCCATGAAAAGGGTTTGCAAACCACATTGCTTGCTGGAAAATGTGATTCATTATATCTGTAATTTGATCTGTTATTTGTCTGACAATGTCATTGTCAATTTGCTAGATTTCTCGGACTCCGAATAGACACTCCGCCAATAATCTGATCTGGCATCAGATCCAAACACAGTGCAAGTCTTTCACTCTGGACTTCTCTGGGCACACAACTCCTGACTGATTGCAGAGCAAATCCATCTTCACCAAATGTTTCAACAGCCGGTTGTAATTGTTAGAGTTTATTTGGAAGCAGTAGTTCACTGTTAAAACCAACAGGCATTTAAAAACATTTCATTGGCAATTAAAACCACACTTTAACAAGACTTTAACAATGAACATTAGCAGTCGCTTTGAGACAGACAGCATCAAGTAAGTTCTCCAGATTGTGGCACCCAGCACAGTTTCTCCTTTGAAGCAGCATGGAAACCTGTTTATATTGTTTTGTGCCATGCAAAAGAAGTCATAGAATCATAGAATAATAGAGTTGGAAGGGTCCAAACAGACCATCTAGTCCAACCCCCTCTTCAATGCAGCATCAACCTAAAGCATCCATGAGAAGTATCTGCAAAGCTTCTCCTTGAAGTTTGCCAGTGAGGTGGAGCTCACCATCTCCTTAGACAGCCTATTCCACTGCTGAACTACTCTAACCGTGAATTCCCCCCGCCCGATATCTAGCCAGTACTGTTCTACATACACTTAGTTTAAAGCCATTATACTGCATTGCCTATCCTCTGCTGCCAACAGGAACGTTTCCTTGCTCTTCTCCAAGTAACAACCTTTCATGATAGCAATCATGTCCTCTCCCAGCCTCTTCTTCTCCAGGCTGAACATTCTCAAGTCTCTCAGCATTTCCTCGTAGGGTTTGGTTCCCAGGCCACGGATCCTTCCCCTCTGTAATTTTGTCTCTTCTCAATTTTGTCCACATCCTTTGTCAAGTGAGGCCTCCAGAATTGCAAAATGTCCTGGCTGAGGGATTTGAAGGGTGGAGGAGGTCATGACTGATTACTAGGAAGGGGACCTGGCCACCCCTGGGAAGGGAGGGGCTCAGTTGAGCCTTTTAAAAAACATCCTGTGTTCATCCAGGCCAAATTGGAATGGCCACAGCTGCAGGGAGTACTTAATTTTTCAGTTCAGTTGGTGCCTATAGGCCACGCTGTATTTTTTGCTGATGTCACTTTCTATCTCTGACAAGAGCATTCCTAGGCTGAAAGGGCTCAGGGAGCTAACGAGCCAGGTCATAACCCTGGAACCACCCACAACCACACAAGCACAGGGGCTACCTTACACTTGGGTTGCACCAATGGATGGCTGCTGCAGGTCTCTGCCAGCATCCAAGAACCAGAGAGAGTTGATTGTAACTGGCTCTTACTCTGGCTGCTCCTGGGGATATACTCAGTCAGCAAAAAAGTGTTTTTGCATTTTTAAAAGGAAATTTATTGCTTGTAGTGGAATTCTCAAAGGAATCAGAAAAGAACTGTAGAATTTGCAAAGGAAGATGTTTTGACCTGAAATAGATCTTTTTCAATTCATGGTAGTCTACAACAGCCTTTCTCAACTTTTTTTACCATTGAGAAACCCCTAAAACATTCCTCGGGCTTCAAGAAACCCCCTCCAGGTCATCATTGGCTGGGGGGGGGGGGGTTATCACATGATAAATGTTTAACAAATTTTTAAAATATATGCAAAATTAATTAACTCCCACCCATTTGGGAAACCCTTCCAGGGCTGTCAATAAACCCTGGAAAAGCCTTGAAAAAGCCTAGTCTACAATAATAATAAAATAAAATAAATAACAATACAAAGTTTGGAATACAAACATATTGAGTCAAAGCAAAGACTCACCTATGGTTCAATGGAACCTCAAAGATACACACACCCTGAAATATGGTGTTATAAGTTTCTACATAAATGAAAATAAGAATTCATAAGCGATAAAAGACCCAGATTTTATTGGCATGTGCTACGAAGCTCAGTGTTGTGGTAATGAGTCAGGAGTACAAGAATGTCCTAATGAATGTCGGCATCTCCTTTTTATATTTTCAATAGTTGCCATTATGAGGCTAATCCCTATTATATACTAGAAAGGAAGGTGTATTTTCTCCCAGATTACCTCTTTGAGGTCCAGCAAAGAGAAAAAAATGTTCACCATCTCCTCATCTCTCAAATTTGCAGCCACTGCAGAAAAAATAATCTCTGTAACGACCCCAGATTGCCTGATGAGGTGTGCCAGATCTGGGAGTGTTCCTTTTAAGCAGGCAGTTTAAAAAACTATCTTTCAAACCAGGTTTTGGCTGACTGCAGGGAAGTCTTCCACTCACTGGCTATATTCATATGACATGGCTGGCATGGTTTCTTTGCTGCGTTTGCCTGATTCTTCCTTCCTACTTCTGCCTCCTTCCTTCCCTCACACACGGAGCAAGGTTCAATTTTTCCTAGTTTGGAAAGCTTTCAGTCACATTCAGATTTCCTGTGACATCTGTACTAGACAGGTGCCTGGACAAATGGGGATTTGTTTAAGCTATGCATACAACAATTCTTAAACACCTTTTAATCCCAGGTTAGTGTGTGGGGAGGAAATAACCTCTAGTTTTCCCAGATACTAGCATTCAGACATCAAGGCAAATAAGAATTTGACTGAAGCCCCCTCCCCATGAAGATTTCAATTGTTCTCTAACCTTGATAGAGGGAGCATGTGGGTAGTGAAAGAAAGAAAGAAAGAAAGAAAGAAAGAAAGAAAGAAAGAAAGAAAGAAAGAAAGAAAGAAAGAAAGAAAGAAAGAAAGAAAGAAAGAAAAAGCTAGTTATGTTCATTGTGGACAGATGAGGATTTGTCCTGATGCCTGAGTGAGGATTTGGCTGATGCTTAGGGTGAAAGTGGTGCATTTTAATAGTGGCCCCCATGCCTTGATCGGTTATATATTTTCTATATTTAAAAAAAGGATTGTAGGGATCATTCAACTAGATCATGACCTACTTATATGCTGAGGCACAGAGCTTTCCTTCTTCCACCTTTTAGGGCAAATTGGTTATCGCATTAGTTACTTGCTTCTAGACTCAGCAGAAGTTTCCCAAGAATATTATTTGGTGTTTTTCATACCATAGCACAGAATGATTCACAAAGTCATCTGATGACCGTATAAAAAGATTTTTTTCAAACCAGTCATTCAAACAACAATGAATGTCAAACTTGAAAGCAACTCTAAGAGGTGCCTTAGGTTTGGCTGCCGTTGAAGGGTGGGATATTCTCTTCCACTCTTGGTTCATAATTCTTGTCTAGAGTCCAATCAGTTATTATTTTTCATTGGGTCAGGGAACAATGAGTAAAATAAACACTCAAGGCAGCTATTAGTAATTGCTAACAACCATTCTATTAGCGCTGCTCAGTCAGCAAGCATTACTCATTGTTTGCATGCATGTCTAATCTAATAAAGGCAAACTCAAGTCTTCCAGTATTAACAAAATAGTCCAGCAGATCAATGGTTGGTGATTAGCTTGCCCTGGGAGCCATTCAAGGGCAAGACAATACAAGACTGTTTACAGAGAAGGAAACAGAGACAGACAGACACACATATATATACATATCAGAAACAATGTTCTGTAATCGTGGAACAACAGACATATTTTTACACAAACCCTGCACTCATACAAACTATCTAACAATTTTTATTTTGACTTCTAGGCCATCCCTCTCCAAAAGGTCTTGGGGTGGCTCATAGCAATTGATTAAAAAGCTATACAGTTAGTAAGTGTTAAAACTGCATCATCTAAAATTCTTGCCATTAATACTCAAATGCTCTAACATTGTGCCTGGAAGCTAGGTAGCTAAATGGAGTGTTGGCTATGCAAGGAACAAGATGGTGGGAGTAGGAGTCTGGCTGGGGGGCTTTTTCTGATAGTAATGGTGATCCTTGGCCTCAACCAAATGCCTGGTGGAAGAGCAGCATCATACAAGCTCTCAGGAACCTAGAAAGCTCTGTGGCAGCTCATTCCACCAGGCTGGAGCCACGGCAGAAAAAGTCCTGGCTCTGGTCAAGGCCAAGTGTACCTCTCTGGGGCTGGGGATCACCAGCAAGTTGGAATTTGCTGACTGGAGAGCTCTCCGGGGGGGGGCATATTTGGAGAGGTAGTCCCTCAGAAACCCAGGTCCCAGAACACGTAAGGCCTTAAAGGTTAGAACCAGCACCTTAAACCTAATCTGAAACTTGACCAGCAATCAGTGTAGCTGCAGGAGAACTGGTTCATTTGGGGGGCAATGACCTGTGACTCCCCTCTCCATGTTCTTGTGTTGCTGCAGTTCTTTGGTCCATCTTCTTGCATGGTTTACTGCAATTGATAGGGAACCAGCTCCCCCATGTACATGCCCTGAATGTGGAAGAGTCATCCTAATCCATGAATACATGTTGCACAATCACTGCACCACTAAGTTACCTTAGCAGACATTGGCATATGCTGTATATTTTGATTCCTCCTTTACTTTGTGGACCTAACTCAAAGGAGTTTTGCAATTCACATTTGGAACTGGAAGAAACATGTGTAAGTGGGATGTGACGTTGTCAGATCTATAGTTTAAACTGAATACAGAATCTGCATATAAAGCATTTAAATACACCAGAGGATTTTATTCATACATACATATCACATAACAAGAAAGACAAGCATGTGAATCAGATCATATTGGCAGTCAGGATTTGAACCCTGGTCTTCCAAATCATGATTTCACACTTGACTTAAACCACTCACCTAAACTGGCTGACTACTCTTTCTCATGGAAGAAAGAAATTTTGCAAGCAGGATATGAAGAAGAGGAAGGCATTTTATTGCCCCTGGCACATTTTTATTTTATTCATTTATTTTATACAATTTTGTTTTATACATTCATTAATGAGAGATATTTCGGGTGCCTCATTAGTCAATGCATGAAATCACCCTGTATATAACTTGAGAATTTGGTAGGAACTGTGAATACTGAATTTGAATAAGCAAGTAATTCCTACTCTGCAACCTGCCACACCAAATCTTGAAAACAAGCCTAATCTTATTTTGAAAGTTAAATGCAAATTCATAAAGTTCATAGGGTAGAGCTGCTAGACTTTTAACATTTGTCCATAGCTTCATTAAACATTGTGGCCATCCTAATAAATTCTTGAAATTACTAAGCTTGGTGTAGTGGTTAGGAGTGGTTAGGAGTCTGGCATGCCGGGTTTGATTCCGCACTCCCCCACATGCAGCCAGCTGGGTGACCTTGGGCTTACCATGGCACTGATAAAACTGTTCTGACCGGGCAGTAATATCAGGGCTCTCTCAGCCTCACCCACCTCACAGGGTGTCTGTTGTGGGGAGAGGAAAGGGAAGGCAACTGTAAGCCGCTTTGAGCCTCCTTCGGGTAAAGAAAAGTGGCATATAAGAACCAACTCTTCTTCTTCTTCTTCTTCTTCTTCTTCTTCTTCTTCTTCTTCTTCTTCTTCTTCTTCTTCTAAGTCTTCTTCTTTTAATCACTTATTGGATTCTAGCAAATAGATTTATAAGTTTTATTTATTGGCATATGTCAGTATCATACCCAGCTTTGGCGAAGTTAAAGACAAGATGAACATACACATTCATGAAGCTGTCATACTCTGCTAGTCTGTTGGTCTCGGCTGACTTTAGCCTATGGGTGTAAAGAGGCTGTCTTAGTGGTATGGCTGGTCTACTTCTCCTTCTCTTTGGCCTGAGCTGGGTGGTGGAATCCATTCCTGACATACCTTCAGTAGTCAGGTCAGGTCCTACTGTGGGCTTTAGAGCTGGCAGACTCTGAATGCAACATTCAGATTTAAAAAGAATAGGTAGCCGGATTGAATTCACAAAGAAGTCCTGTAGCTGGAATTCTTGCTGGTGCCATATTTAAGTACTGAATATAGAGTTTCCGCTTGGTTATTTCCTCAGCCCTTTGCTAGCCCAGCATGAAACACACTATTAGGAACAGAGTTTATTGCAGCCTTGCAAACATTTATTGGGTAGCTCCTAACTTGGTGTCAAGTTATAGTAAGACGGTGTTCCGGGAACTTCTTGGAGAATGTTAATGTTTCAGAGAAGGCTCCCCTGGGAATTCTTCTGTTACAGCACTGAAAGGCAACACTGTATATATGGAGCTGAAGGTAAAAAGATAGACAAACCAACTGCTGGGCTTACCTAGCAGAAATGTTCCATTTGCTGAGGGGGGGGTGAATACTTTAGCTCACAAGGGAAAAAGAAAGAAAGGTTGAAATCCTCCTGCTGGTTTATGTTTAGAACTGTTTTTCAAAATTGGCGAGCGCTTCCTGCTACTTGGCGTACCCTTTGTCAATCTCGGCTGATGCCTTGCGGCAAAAGCAAGCAGCAGCAAAGCTTCCTGTGTCTCCTCCTTTTTGCCCCCCAGACAGACTCTAATTTGGAGACCCGGCTGGGCCAGTCACCGCTCTCTCAGCTTCACCTTCTTCAGAGCATATTGGTTATGGAGAGAGGGAGGGTAGGCGATTGTAGCCACTTGGAACCTCCTTTGGGTAGTCAAAAGTGGAATATAAAAACCAACTCTTCTTCCACTTAGATCACATTATGTGGGAAGCAACGTGCTGTATTCCTGAATAGCAGGTTAGAGATCAGTGATGATAGGTTTGGCAAGGGGCCAGACTAGGCTTTTTCAACCAGTTTTTTTTTTAATTTATTTTTTTTAGAAACGCTGGGTTTTACAATGGCCCCAGAAGAGTTTCACCATTTGGGTGGGAGTTAATTCATTTTATGTTGTAAACTGCCCTGAGCCCTATGGGAGTAGGGCTATATAGAAATCCAATAATAAATATGAATAAATTGGGTGATATAACTATATATGATTATGTGGACACGCCCTCCAATGATCAATTCCTTGCTGGCTGAGGGTCACAGCACATGATAGCAACAGGAGTACACAGAGATAAGTATTCTCATTTTAAGCTGGGGGAGATGGGGAACAGGAGAAGGAGAGGTTGGAGGAGGGTGCACAGACCAAAAAGAGGTGGATGAGTCAGACTCTGCACTTTTGGTGGTTGGTTGTGAAGTGGGAGATCACGAATAGTATGTGGGCATGTCTGTGTAGGAGGCTAGGCCTGCAGTGAAAGGGGATTTCATTAAGGTGACATCAGGGGCTACTTTGTGCAGTCCCCTGAGCCATGTAGTCATGTTATCCATCCATGGAAGGAGGGTGCACCCAGGGAGATGCAGCAACCCACAACTCCAACTCCTGGGCAGGTAGGCACAGTTAGCCCTTCCTTGCACTACAATGCTATATGGCCACCTAGTGTGTAGGTGCTTCCCAGGACAAGTTGGAGGGGTTGCTGCATTCATCTGGTTGCTGGAGAGAGGATAGGCCCAACCAGAGACACATCCATCCACAGCAGTGCTGGCAACAGTTGTCTTCTGCTCACTTCTGTTTGTGTATCCATCCCAGAGAGGTCCATTTCAAGTTTGATATTTCCCATCAACTAGGTGACATAGGGTCCATCCTGTCCATTCTATGCCCCAGAACTCACACTTGACAACATTTTCCCAGAAAGCACTTTCCTGGAGGCACTTTCTTTGGTGGACTGTAACTCAATCCCCTAAATCAGGGCACATAGGGGGGCATCACAGACAGATCCATCATGAGATTGGTATTGCTAGCTCCCACGGAACCCATTCTATAAACTCCTGAACCTGTACCTAACATCTCCATGAAAAGCACTTTCCTGGGGCACCTTGTCTGGGTGTCTATAACTAAGGTCTCCCAAGTCCAATCTGCATGTAACTTGCAAGGCATTGGAGGGAGGCATCCTGGGGAGGTCTTCCATTAGTATAATGTCTCCAACTCACACAAAGTCCATTCTGTACACTCCAGAACCCACACTTGACATCTCCCTGAAAAATACTTTCCTGTGGGCACCTTGTTGGGTGTCTGTAACTTGGATCCCTCAAATCCAATCTTCATCCAACTTGGTGAGCAGGAAGAATAACATTGTCTGGAGATGTCCTGTAATGTTGAAGTCTCTAGGGCCCGGGGGGCAACCCCCCCCTTCCTGAACTTCCAAAACTGGTTCAGTTTGGCAGAGCAAAGGGGTTTGGGTGTTTCCAGTTTGTGCCCATCCCTACTGATGACTTTCAGGAGCCATGGATCAAGGCCTGTCAATGTCTGACAAATTCCCAGACAGTGAGCCAGCAGCAGAGGAAGTTACTGAACCTCAGGCAATATCGGAATCAAGCACCAAAAGAGATTCAGCTCCCCAAGTTGTATGAGAGCCAGGCACACAAAAAGAAACAAATGCCCGTTCCAGACAGTTTAGCAATTCCTCCTGGCTTTGGCATTACTGCAGCTGGCTCATTTGATTATCATTCACTCAAAAGCTTTCTCTAGTGTTGCCCCACCTTGTAGAATGGGCTTCCAGGGAGAATGGAGGAGACTTCAACCTGCCCAGCTGTTAGGAGGCCTTGTAAATTTGTATTATGTAGGAGAGTTTGTGGTAAAAATCGAAGCCTGATGGCAGTGTTTGTATTTGATTCTTATCATGGCTTTAATTTTCTTTTTTTCTCTCTTGGCAGATTGGGAGTGAGTGCTGGATTGTTTGCCATGCAAATTTAATTTCAATGTTTTGTAAGCCATCCAGCGCTATCATAATAAATAATTACATTTATTTAGATATTTACACCCCACATTTTTTCCTGGTGGGAACCCAAAGTGGCTTACATCATTCTCCCCTCATCATCCATCTTATCTTCACAATAACAACCCCGTGAGGTAGATCAGGCCGAGAGAGGCTGGGTAACTGGTGCATGATCACCCCACAGATTTCTATTGCTGATCAAGGAGTTGAACTCGGGTGTCCCAGATTCTAGTCCAACACACTAACTCCTAAAACAAACTGGCAGGAACAGTGACTAGCTTGTGCATATGTCTAAATGTGACATAAATACGTGTGGGGCTGTGTGTGACAGATGAAGCAACATGTCGGGGAATGTCTTATTATTGTTTTATGTACTTTAATTATAGGCTGCCTTTTGCACTGAGATTCACTCAGATCTATGGTAGATTACATAGTGGAAATCAATGCAATTGATGCAACAAGATGTGACATTTCATAAGCAATAACAGACTAGGATTAAACACATTGGAAATAAAGCAAAAAGTATTAGATATGATGAATTAACAGTGCAGGAGACAGTATTACATCAGCAGAAGGCAATGTGGTGGGAGTGATGTCCTGGTGGTAAAGAAAATGATTGCAGCCTTCTGATTGATCATACAGTTATTAGTGATCGGCTATAATTCTACATCCTGGTCTGTCCTGGTTCAAGTCTTTGGTTCTTACCTGGCAGAGAAAATAGCCTGTTCCTCTCTGGAATGTAGTTTTTGATAAGGTCTCTCACAAAACCAAAATTTATGTTATAGCTGAGAAAGTCTTTATCTCAAGGCTAGAAAAATGGAAGAAGAGTGTGTCACTACTGTTTATGCAAACAATTGGAGTTGTGTGTGTGGGGGGGGCAGCTTTTGGACCTGTCAGCAGTCCCTGGAAGGCTGGCATAAGGGTTGTAGGGTGTTCCCAGGAGGTGGAGTGGGGAGGTAGAGATTCCAGGCTATTGGCCCATCCCGCAAGGGCATCATCTTTCCCAACCTCCAAGACCAGGGTATTTAACACTATGTAATCCTATTGTTCTCTGTGCAGATTTGGGAACTCTCCTGTGTCTATATTACTTCTGCAGTAATCCTTAACACGCCTGCAGCGCGGGCGCCGTGGACTAAATAAAGCGCTAAGCGCTATGGGGGAGGAGTTAGGGCGGGCTTTGTCCATGATGAGGAAGGGGCCTGATTGGCCCCTTCCTCTGGACAGACCATCGGCCGGGCCAATCGGCAGGCGTGAAGCCAATTGGCCCGGCCGATTCCCGCCCTTCCAACAAGGAAGCAACTGCAAGCCGCGCTGAGCGCAGCTCGCAGTTGCTTCCTTGCCGGTGCCCTGACGCGTGGAGGTGCAAAGCGCCTCCGACGTGTCACACCGCCAGCAAAGGGAGCCCCCGGCAGCCGCGCTCCGCATGACTGCCGGGGGCTGCCTGCCCGAGCGCCTGCTGCATTAGTCGCAGCGGGCTTGATTACTAGTATATATATAAAAGGTTTTTCTCTCAGTGTGATTACTTGGGGCTGGGCAAAAGAACGTTAATTAGGCCATTTGGCTATCAGAAGCAGGAGTTACAGTGTGACAATGCAGGAAGGAGTGGATATGGCTACAAAGCACACATAGATGAGACATGCGAGAAATGTTCTCAGGCTTTCCAGATTCTGCCATGTTTGGTTTTCTTTCAAAACAGCTGCAGGGAGGTAATTTGAATTTAGGTGCCATTCTATGGGAGATGTTTAACCTTTCTCTTATGGCATTTTCCATGAAGAAATTGCTCCCTCTTCGGGGTTTGTGTGCATGTGTGTGTGTAGGGAAGGAGACAGGCAACAGGGCATATTTTGAGCGCACCCGGGAACAGGGGGCCTGAATAGTCCTTTCAAACCTCTGTCCCTCTTCTGAATGTCTCTGCTCATCAAACACAAAGTATGCCATCATTGTATAAGTTAGTTTCTACTCCAATTAATCAGTTTAAACTGAGAATAAAGAAGTGAGACTTGAAACACAGCCAATAAAATATTGACTCAAGGATTCCTAGCTATGTGGCTGGAGAAAATTGCAAAAAAAAGAAAAGAACAAAGGGGTCTAAAGAAATGGAAAGAGGATTATTCATCGTCTTATGTTATGCCAAGCAGGAAACCAAATACATACCAAATATGTGCACCCCCCCCCCCCGCACACCTTTTCTGTTTCAGAATGAAGGTAAGACTCAAAGAAAACAAATAAAGTTCATACAAATAAAAATGACAATCACAACTTCACACAAAGGCATAGTTGCATAATACATGTATATAACAGTGCTTGAGCTCTTTGTGTTTCCTACATTAGATCTAAAACAAGGTAGCTCAGAGGCTGACATTTTTGTAGTGTATACGTTCCAAGTACTCTTGGTGTGTCAGCCTCTGAAAAGCAACTCTTTCTTTCAGGATCTTGATGATCTCATGTTTTCAGCCTGGGCTCAACTTCAGCCAGCAGGTGTACTGATCAAAGAAACTCAAAATATTTATTTATGTTATATAAATCATGACATCATTTAAAAAACCATCAGCATTTCACAATTCAAAAATAGAAGCATGTACTAAGAATATACATTATCTACACTTTCGTATCACGCAGCTTGGATAGGTATGTGGGACTTCTGATAGGGGTCCTTAGGTTTCCCCAAGGAATGGAAGATCCATATACTTGCACAATTAGTTCCATGACTGGAATTTACAGAGCTGTCTCAGAAATGGAAGTGAAGGGGCCACTGGTACCTGGAGTCTACTTGACTTAGGCAGATTCCATAAAATCATTGGATCCTGCGCTACCATTTACCTATGGCAGTAAGTTGCAACTGGAGTCTCCTCTGTGAGAACAGCTCTGGCAGGAGAACCAAACAGTGCCCCCAGGCCAGCAAACCAGAACAGACCAATAGTACCCAAAGTTGGCAACCTACTACAACAAGTACAACTGCTACCAAACTGGGGGCTACAGAACAAAACACTGAAATAAACAACTGTAAAACTGAAAACTGAAAGAAAGAACTGTAAAAATCAGCTTTTAAAAGAAACACTACCCCAAAAAGAAAAGGCAAACAATGCTGCCCCTCAGATAAAGGAAGAGAGAAACACTAGGAGAAAGAAACAGTAAATCCCAAAGCACCCTCAAAACCCACCCCACCCACAGAAACCAAAAGAACAGTTTGGAAGAAGTCATTAGGAAAAGAAGGGGGGAAAAGGTCAAACCTCAGTCAAACCATTGATGTCCTACAAGCTGCCAGCTTTCAGTATCTTTGCAGAAGGCAATGGTTGGCTGGGAGCAACTAGCTCACTTGCAAAGAGCTCAGCTGCAAAAAGCAATGCTATGATTGGCTGGCTGGGAGTAATAAGCTCATTTTGCAACAAGTCAGCACAGTTTGCAACAAACTCAGCTGCAAAAAGCAATACTACAATGGCTGGCTGGGAGCAGACTGTTATTTCAATTACCCGCTTATAAGCCGAGGAGGGCTTTTTAGTGCTAAAAACTGTGCTGGAAAACTCAACTTATATGCGAGTATATATGGTATTCATTTGCAGCCCTCCTTAGAGATCGTCTCTCTCTTCTTATACCCCTTCCCTTTAAGCACCTTTATAGAACTTTATATCAACTCTTTTGGCAATAATTGGCAATAATTTTTTGAATTTCAGTTTTTTGAATACATAGCATTATCAAGAATCTACAGTTCTGGAACCAGGGTCATAGACTGCTTTCCTTGCTAGATGGGGCTACCACAATTTCAGGACATGACAGCCATAAAGATGGTCTACTTCCCCATGCTACCCACAAGCCAATTTGGACATCAAATGATGTTTTCAACTGTTACATTTAACTGTTTCTCTTTCCCACTATGAGGAACCTCCTTAGAGCAAGAGCTACAGATGGAGATGCAGATATCTTCTATTGTGTGCAGCCTTGTAAACCTCCTTAGGCCAGTTCAGCATCTGCCATTCTTCTTCGAAATGTGCAATTTTGCCACCACTATCCACACACTTATCACATTAAGATTAGATTACTATGTAGGATTGTCTTTAAAAATTGCTTGGAAACTATAAGAATGTTATGGTGAGATTGTTGATGGGTTCCAGCTACAGAGATCACATCTTACTGGTATTTAAAGACACTCATTTCCTAGTCACTTACAAGGCTAATTCAAAAGTTCTGATTATTTCCTTTAAAGTCCTATTGCCTTATTTTGCATGTTCCTATTTTCTTGTTGAGTTCATCATCTGAGGCCCTGCTCAGCCTCCCACCATTTTCAGAGTGAAACGAGTCACAGCTAGTCAGTGATAGGCCTTATTCAGTAGTGGGATGTCTTCCCCTTCAACGCATCCCTTTGATGAAAGGCGAAAACTTATCTGGTCTCTGAGGAGTTTAAATGAATGGGGCTTCTGTTTCATCTATGGCTGCCAACCTCCACGTGATACCTGGAGACCTGCTGTTATCTTGAGGGCCTCAGATGATGAACTCAACAAGAAAATAGGAACATACAAAATCTGGAGACCTCCAGACAACTGTGATCAGTTCCCTTTGAGAAAATGGCTGCTTTGGAGAGTGAATTATATGGCATTATACCCTGCTGAGGTCCATCTGCTTTCCAAACCCCACCCTCTGTAGGCTCCACCCTCAATATTTCTGGGTATTTCCCAACCCAGAGCTGTCAATCCTACTCTCCTTTGTAGATTTCAAATTGGTGCAGACAGACAGACATATCTTTATTATGGTCATAGACCAGCAAAGTCAAAATTAGCAGTTTTGCAGTTACCCCCCCCCCCAAAAAAAGCCAAAAAGATGGATTTATTCATAAAATAACAATATATAAAACAGCTTAAATCATAAATCTGCTAAAATATAAATTAAAACTGGTTGAAAATACAGGGAATTGTTCTAATCACAGCTCACTGGATCAGTTAAGATTTAGTCAAATTGGTGCTTTTGTGGACCTTGCTGGGTTTTTTTCTGATAATTTTATTGTTATCTCATTTTAATGATTTTCAGAAATTGCACTTTTCATTCTCTGATGTTTTAGTATTTTCAGGGCTTAAGGGTTTTTGTTTATGCTTTTATCTATTCTATTTTATTGTTTTAACATGTTAGCCGCCTAAAAGGACAGGGGGATGAGTGACAATATGGAAAGTACAGAAATGCACACTATATTTAGCATTTCAGGAAAACTCAAGCATTTTAGTCCCACTGATCTCAGCGGAAGAGATTTAAATACATTTACGTTACCTGTTTTTGTGCATTAATAATCACACATGTATTTATATATCAAATGACAAGTCATTTTACAGTTCAGTAATTTCTCTTTGTTGCCACCAGGGGACAGGCAATATTACATGAACATTTAGAAGGACTCCCAGAAAAATGTTTTTTTTTAAAGCTATTCTGATAGGGTTGAACTGCAGATGGGAAATCCAAAACATTTTAGGTGAGAGGGGAAACGGGTCTTTAATTCACCCACATGATTTTGGAAACTTTTGCATCATAACATTAAAGACAAATTGGATAGAATTGGCAATTGCAGTTATATATCAGGTGGTGACCAGATGCCTGAGAAATATAAACCACATGTGGATTTCAAGAGCAGATATTCTGAGACAGGAAGAGAGATTGTATTTCTTTAAGGCCACTCCATTTATGTGCTGGTTAAACTTGACAGAGCCGTGGTTCTTGATCAATGCTAGGCAGAAATAAAATATTTATCTCTGAGTCTTCAAGTCTGCTTACTGTTTAATCTGAATTTTTGCGCTGTATACCAACAAAACTTCTTGAGTCAGGTGGACACAGGTTAATCATACGTGCTGTATTTAGGGAAGGTGTATGAGGAAGAAGAAAGAAATCAAATCCACACCTCCCTAAATAGGTGTTTCTACTAATAGACTAGTTCACAGCTAAGGCTTCTTAAGAAGTGATTCAAACAATACATTAGTTCATTGTGTCTGCTGGTTCATTTGGCCATTAGATTTTGGGCATATTACACGAACAAAATTATCTGTGAAATTTAATTAAAATAGTTTTGTTGTAGACTTGGTTATACATGATATAAATTTGCAATGAATGGTAAACATAGGTATGCATTTTTTTGCTCTATCAAGTCATACAAAACAAAGCTGCAGCTATCAGTGACACAAACTACAGAGTAGTTCCAAAAGTTACTGAATGCACAGCATAGGAAATACAGTCTTTTAAACCTTGTATTTTAAGTGTCACTCTTATCCAGTCAGAGTGTTGAATCCTCTGAAATCCTCAAAATGAAACAAGCAGAGGATACAGACTGAGTCTATATTCCCCACCAAGTTTAAGATGTAATACGATCACACCTCTAAATTGTGGATTATCTTCCATTCCTGCACATGCACTGTTTGATTAGGATTATGAGCATGATACACATTTGAAATGGGCATGAATCATAAAAATGTGGTTTGGTTAAATGCACAGTATGGCTGAATTATGAATCAAAGTATGAAACAAAATGGGAGGCTCATTCATGAACCAAACTAGTTCATGTGGCTTGAGGCCCTGCAAATCCTTTAGATGGAGTTTGCAGAAAGCACACAAAACAGCTGAGTTGCAAGGAGCAGCTTGCTCCCCACTACTCAGCTGTTTTGGGTTGTCTTGGGAAATCTCTTTATACTATAAAGAGACTGTGAAGGCAGTCCCAAAAATATCTGCATGGTGGGCACAAATTTAAAGGGATTGTAGAAGACAGTTCAGAACAGCTGAGCAGCTCCTAGTCAAACCTCCTGAAGAATGCAGAAAATTCACAACTACCTGTCCACCCACAGTGACCCCAATTCTACTGCTCAGCTATCTTTCTCCACTTTCAAAGGGAACAGAAAGCAGGGTTATAAAGGGACTTTCTGCTCCATCCATGAACCAACACAAACTACACAAACCACTCTAAAAATACATAGAAGTTCATTATTGTTGAACCCATCAAGAACTACTGTTCATGAAACATGAACTGGGCAAAATGCACAATGAATTTTACATTGTGGTTTGGTTTGGTTCATGCTGATTCCTAGCACATGTAGAAAAGGACCTTCAGCTTTCCTACATTACCTATTTTTCTAAACTGCAACAGAGTGGGGAGAACAGTTGGGGGAAACCTATGTGTACCCTGGGATTGTTTTTGGTTGGAAAAGTGATGGAAGGAAGGTTGAAACTCCTTCTCTATGCTCAGCATGGTCTTAAATCATAACCAGACATTGCATATGGAGGAATTAAGAAGAACCCACGACTAATATGTGATTGTGACATCTGACAGAGAATGGAGACCAGGCCCATCCTTTGTAACTTATAATGTGTGCAGAAGCTTTATAACTGGTACTGTTATGAATCAGCCAGCTGCCAGTGCATTCCTTTGAGGATGAGAAGATGGTGAAAGGTGAAATCACGCACTGCACTAGTGGAATGTTTGTCTAAGCCACTGAAGTTAAAGTCAGAGCCATCAAACAATGCCTCAGGGCATGAGAGTTGTTCTTTCTGGCAGGCAACAAAGGGACAGAAATCAGTTTGTCTCACTTTTAGGGATTCCTGAGCGAGCAGAATGGCATAGTCAAAAGGTAAGATTTACAGTTCAGCAGAGGCAGAGGAGTGCCAAGCTATTGCCTTGAACACCAACACAAAGTTGATGCAGGACCAAAGCCTTGATGAATGAATTAAGATGTTTAAAGCAAAGACGCAGGCAGAGCCATTTGGTGTGAGCAACTTTCTCAACCATCACTCTGTCCTCTAAATCTCTTGGTTAAACAATTTTGTCTGTGCCTTGTTACTAATTATGTTTATTTCCAAACATAATTTTTTCCTGATACCTCCACCCTGCTTCCCTGGACAGAGCACCTGGCTCCCAGACTTGTTGTGGACTGGTTAGCTAATTTTGATTCATTTATTACTTTATTATCTTGGAATTGCCGGAAAACTCCCAGGCAAAGTAGAAGTGTTAGGTACTGGCCTGAACATGATGGATGATTTATTGCCATTTCTGTATGCATTCCAAAGACTTTGTCAGCAAACACCAGGCATATTCCTGAATGTGACAGTTTCATTGATTGATTGATTGATTGATTGATTGATTCATTCATTCATTCATTCATTCATTCATTCATTCATTCATTTATACCCCACCTTCCTCCGCAATGGGAATCCAAAGCAGATTACATTGTTCTCTTCTACATTTTATCCTCACAACCGCCCTGTGAAGTAGATTTAGACTGATAATATACGTCTGGCCCCAGGTCACTCAGCAAGCTTCCATGGCAGAATCCAAGTTGAACATTGTAACCACTACAAATCACTGGCTCTTAATGACATCACTCCGGCTTTCAAATGTGAAAAAAAATCACACAATAAGTTTTATCAGAACTAACTAAAAGGACAGAAATTTGTGGAAGTATAATCAGACCTGTGTTTCTGTGTTTCTACTCAAGTACAAAATTTGGTATTTCAAAATATGAGTAATTTGTGATTACAGTTGAGAAGGCAGGGGGCAGAACCAGAGTCTCAATTGACGTGTGGGAGGTGTGCAAAGTCCTCCCATTGAAGATAATGCCTGGTACCCTATGATGGGCATGTGTGCCTGGCCAGTGCCAACTGACTAAAGGGATAGAGGAGAAATGGATTGACTGAAGTCTGTCAATTCCTTCCTCCCATATAGCTGTATCTTCAAAATAATAGATTATACCTCATATTTCTAGTCCTTATTGCTACGAATGTAAGTTGAAAGAAATTGAGAGTATAATATGTACAATAAGAAAGTGGTACTCAATTTGTGAAAGAGCCTCTTGTGGCGCAGAGTGGTAAGGCAGCAGACATGCAGTCTGAAGCTCTGCCCATGAGGCTGGGAGTTCAATCCCAGCAGCTGGCTCAAGGTTGACTCAGCCTTCTATCCTTCCGAGGTCAGTAAAATGAGTACCCAGCTTGCTTGCTGGGGGGTAAACGGTAATGACTTGGGAAGGCACTGGCAAACCACCCCGTATTGAGTCTGCCATGAAAACACTAGAGGGCGTCACCCCAAGGGTCAGACATGACCCAGTGCTTGCACAGGGGATACCTTTACCTTTACCTTTACACAATTTCTGTCATTAATATTTATTTTTCTTATCGAGAGAATTGGTATGCTGCCTTTACAGAATCTGCTTGGTACTTGAGGTATTGCTCAAGAAACACATTAAACCATACCAACAAGTCAATAAACAATAGGTCAAGCCAATAAAACAAAAAAAGGCAAGCCAATATACTATTTAAACAAGTCACTTCACCATTAAAACAAGTTATGTGTTTAGAACAATATTTATTTGTTTAGAATTTTATTTATTGAAAGGTTTCAGAATTCAGCTGTCACAGTATCAAAATGCTGTCTTCTAATTATCACCACCTGAGAAGAAAAAAGATGGATTTGCAGCAGACCCTAAACAACATGATGACACAGTGTCTCCCAGTCTCCCTATAATAAGAGGGAAATGCATGTTGGCTAAACAATTCTGTGTTGGCAGATTATTGCAAAGCAGACAACATTTTAGTATGCTTTGTGCATTAAACCCCACCTCACTGATGTGGCCATGATCCCTTAATGCAGATAAATTCTCACCATGTACCTATAGAAGTTGTGGGGAGCCCCAGGCACGTTGGTAAGTAGTAGTCCTGTTCCTCTATTGGGCCAACTGGGGAACAGTTCATGAAATATTGCTACTCTTACATTACAAACAAAAACATCATTGCAATCACGTCAGATGTTCTCCTTGACAGTTAAATCACATTTTTGAAGGTTTATATTTCTGGAAATCATACTATCACTGTAGACTGGTGGAAATTCTCTTCTCTGGGGGCTAGGTATATAACTGCACAACTCCAGTCTTTTTTTGGATGAAGCATTCCCATTCCAATCTGTCTTCTGACCCAGTACTGGGAAGTACTGGTTAACCTAATAACAGACCTTTTCCAGGAAAGTGGCAGAGGAACGTAAGATTGATCTCTTGACTTTTGAGAGCATCAGCCATGGTATCCTTTAGGGCAGTGGTCCCCAACCTTTTTATCACCAGGGACCAGTCAACGCTTGACAATTTTACTGAGGCCCAGGGGGGGTAGTCTTTTGCCGAGGGACATCGCCACCGCAACCTGAGCCCCTGCTCCACTTGCTTTCCCACCGGCACCCCTGACTTCCCGCTGCCCGCTGGGGGGTACTGCCAGCAGCAGCTGCGCAGTGCCATGCCAAGGGGGAGCCCCAGCCATGGCGGCCGCTGGACAGCACCAAAGGTGAGCTGGCGGCAGAGTGGCAGGGCAGCCCCGAGGCAGCAGCCGGTAAGGTGGACAAGGAGCTGGGGCCCAGTACCGACTGATCCATGGACCGGGACCGGTCTCCGGACCGGGGGTTGGGGACCACTGCTTTAGGGTTACTAATTGAGATGGGTATTATGGACATCAGTTGACCTGAAGTTCTGGGAGAAAATAGCTCAGTTTGGGGGCAGTTATCCTACAGAGTGCCAAGGAATTCCCTCTGAACTTCTATGTTATTTAACACCTGCATGCAAAACATCCTGAGATGTTATCTGTAGGGCCCATTATGCACGGGCGCCGAAACGGCGATTTTGGGGCACATAGAAAACGCAGAGGGGGAAGACGCAAAGCACACCGGTTATGCACGGGATGAGGCGCGACAGTGGCAAAACCCAGAGCAACCGATTATGCACGCGGCGCAGCTTCTGGTTGCGCCCCGGTCACCCGGAAGCTGCGCTTTCTTCCACGTTTCGCTAACGCGGCTTTTTTGGCAGAATGCATCGAAGCTGCAGCTGGTTGCAGCCGGCACTGTGCGTTATCCATGATTTTAGTTGCCGCCATTCCACCCCAAATGTGCGTTATTCCCCCCGTGCATAATGGGTCTAGTAGTCACATGAGCCTTTGTTCATGACTAATTTTGGTCTGCAACCCAGCCACAAACCTCCACAATTTTTTAAGGCAGTTCTTGGAGGTTCGTGGGTTCATTTAAACACCTGTTTCTCCTCCCTGTGAAAGCCACCAAAACATCAGAAAAAGCTAAGCCATGGGGGCAGCTTGTTCCCATGGCGCCACTGTTTTTCCAGCACTTTAAGCACCACCGAACACTAGCTCTCTCACCATGAAACTACATTACTATAGACTGAATAGTTAAATGCAGAAAATGCAGGTTTTGCTTGCAGTACAAGGCTGAAGCAGCTACCATGGGGGTAAAGAAAATATCACTGAGGTTTTAAAGTTTTTTAAATACTTACCTGCAGCTAGTCTCACTCAGCCCTGGATGAAATATATTCAGTCCCATGGAAGCAGCAGTCATGGTGGTCAAGAAAACAATCTCTCCAAATAGTCAATTCATCACTGAATTCCATACTGATGCCTTGTTTTACAACATCAGAAGAACCAATGTGGTGTAATGGTTAAGAGTAGAAGAAGAAGAAGAAGAAGAAGAAGAAGAAGAAGAGTTGGTTCTTATATGCCTCTTTTCTCTACCTGAAGGAAGCTCAAAGCGGCTTAGAGTCACCTTCCCTTTTCTCTCTCCACAACAGACACCCTGTGAGGTGGGTGATGCTGAGAGAGCCCTGATATCACTGCTTGGTCAGAACAGTTTTATCAGTGCCATGGCGAGCCCAAGGTCACCTGGCTGGCTGCATGTGGGGGAGTGCAGAATCGAACCCGGCATGCCAGATTAGAAGCCCGCACTCCTAACCACTACACCAAACTAACAGATTCTAATCCAGAGATCCAGGTTTGATCCCCAACTCATCCACAAGAAGCTGGCTGGGGGACCTTTGGCTAGTCACAGTTCTCTTAGAATTTTCTCAGCTCCACCTGCCTCACAAGGTGCCTGTTGTGGGGTAAGGAAGGAAATGTGATTGCAAGTCACTTTGAGACTCCTTAATGCCAGTGTGGTGTTGTGGTTAAACTGTGGCAGACTCTAATCTGGAGAACTGGATTTGATTCCCCACTCTTCTATGTAAAGTCAGCTGTGTGACCTTGAGATGACAGTTGTCTTAGTCCCACCCTACCTCACAGGGCATGTGTTGTGGGGAGTGGAATGGAAAGCGATTGTAAGCCACTCTGAGATTCCTTCAGGTTGTGAAAAGTGGATTATAAAAACCAATTCTAATGTAGAAAAAAGTGGGGTTAAAAACCCCTTCTCTTATTTTTCTTCTTTGTTGATATCTACTGGCAACCACAGTATCTACTTGCTAGCTAGAGTTTTGTTTCTGTCTGTGCGTGCATGCGGCAATTCACTTCCATTATACATGAATCTTTCATTTCCAACATTATAGGAAACTAGTAACTAGATCAATCTGCTCGCCATGTGGGTTACACACATCTGTAGAGGATCAGGCAATGTAATCAAATGATTTGCCAAAGGCTCAGTCAGAATTATATTTCCAACATTCTTCTGGTTGAGAACACGAGGGCTAGATGATTCTGTTGATATAAATTAGAATAATACATCTGATGAGGAAGCAAATGATTAGCTAAAACAGTGAAGATTTGTCTAAAGTCAAGCCTGAGCCACATTCATCACTGAGTCATTCTATCCTAAGAGCCCTTAGGTTCAGGAGAGTGAATTGAAACTTCCCTGCAGTACGCATCCAGCCCTCCACTCCTTTAGTTCCACCAGTGGGGCAAACAACAGCTCCCAGAGGTTGTTTGTGCCTGGGAAATGGCGGGGAGTGGGGGTGGCTTAAGCTTCTTCTCTGTGCATGCCATGTTTCCAAACCGAGTTGGGCTCCAATGGGCCTGGGAATTGAGTTGTGAGCACAGAACTCCCAGACACTGTCCAGTCACTAGCTCTGGGAACAGACCCAAGAAAAGCATAATGTGTGTTAGGCCTGAATTCCAACATTTCTTTCACAACATTGCCTTTATAATGTCATCCCTAAATTTCCTCTAGGGCTTTTTTGAATCAAGCATTTCTTCTTTGCATTGATTCACACATTAACACTTACTGAAGACAGTTTTTACCAAAAGTTGCAGGTAATTTGGAAAGAAAAGAACAATGTGTACCCAGTGGGCAACACTCACCCTTTGTACCAACTTCAGCTCTTTCTCTGCCTCCAGTCTAAGGGTGCTGGTGAATGTTACAGGACCAGCGTTTCTTTTTAAATTTTGTTTCCCATCTGGGCAAGATTATTCAGAAACCTTGACATTGAGTTGTCTAGCATTCTTACAAGATGTTCTTTGGACTTTGTGGGAATCACTGCACATCACTGAACAAAGACAGATATGAATAATATAACATGACACTGATATGTTGCTTTCTTGCTGCTGAAACTGTACGTATGAATTAATTTATCATAACAATATGCCACTTGGATAAACCCTCCCAATGATAGACATGAATCTGATCATTCTGTTCAGGCATAAGGGGAAGGTTCTGAAAACAATTTTGTTATAATTTTAGATATGAGATTAATGGAGGACACCTTTACTGTTGGTTCTGATTTTGGAATAGGGCAAGACCATTTTGAGATTCAAATCCTTTTTGGTGGGAGGAGGTTCCAATACAGGAAACAATTTGAGAATTTGGTGCAGCTATTTTTAATGATAACGGCACCAAAGTTACACAGAATGCAATTATCCTAATCTAAAGACACCCCCCTCACAATATCCCAAGCAGAAGGGACAAAGGGGCTCAGGTTCACAGACCCCCCCCAATCCAAAAATGTAGGTGCATTTGATGCACTTTTTCCACTGCTGCATATGGAGGGGAAATGGCATCAGCCTGGCAGGAGATCACTAATTGTTTGACATTAAAAAAAGAAATCCTAGCTGCATCTGAGCACTCTGCGTTTGCCATGCTTCCCTGCTGTTGTCAGTTGCCTCTTTTGATAAAGAAAACTTCTTTTTCAAAAAGAAAACTCCCTAAAAACAAAAAACACAACCCTACTCCTCCACCCTATCACTATAATCCTTGAAAATAGTTTGAGTCTTTCAAAGAACATCTGTGTGTGTGATTATACATGATGAATCGGTCATCCAGTTGCTATGAGACACACATCTTTATGCTGGGCGTCTACTGTATTGTTGATTACTACTGTCTGAGGAGTTCCTAATGCATGGGGGGCATCTCTCATTCCTCTGAAGGCAACATCTGGCCCAGAGCAGCAGGTGTGGCCCTTCCGAATTCCTTCTCTGTTGATGTCTTCATTGACAGGGTGATTGACAGGGAGTGCTCCTGATCCCTTGGAAGGATCCAGTTGTAAGGGAGATATGTCATTGGCCAGGAAAGCAGGAGAACCAAAGAAAAACAAAATGTTTCCTGCTGCAAAACAACATTAGATCTTTTTGGGGGGGGGGGGGAAAGTTATCCCCAAGTTTGTCTTTACTGTTCCAGACGTCATGCTAAGGACCAGAAAGAACATTTTTCATGTATATTTTCTGCTCAGGAATCTTGGGATGTACATCCCTATAAGCAAGACTGAACATTCCCAACAATTCTTAGGAATTACAATTAATCTTAAAGAATGTACTTCTAGTTACACATTTGTTCTAATTTATTTAGTTAGAGTTGCAGATGGATTCTTTTGCAGCAGTGTTGCATGTAATAGTAAGTAATCAGCTATGTATTAGTTTTTCTCCCACACACACAAAAACCACCATACTCAAATTACCCCACAATATATTTTGGGACTTGCTGTTACCAAATACTACCCATCTATCACTTCTGAAGCGAAATCTATTAAGAAACATATTTGGAGATTCCCATATGAAATTCAATGTTTTAATTTAAAAAATCCAAAAACACACACTACGTATAAGTTGAAATGAAGCACAGGGAGGCAATGCAATTTTATTAACAGGAAGCACAAAGACCAGCTGTTTTTCAAATATTCTTTAAAAGGTTCTGAATTCTTGCAAGCATACATTTGACAGTTATTTTACATCTGCAAGGCTTGAACAAAAGAATTCATGACATCATGATAATGGACCACTGCTTTCAAATAAACACAAGAATACACAAGCAGTTTTGGAGCATGCTTGGATGAAGCTCAAAAATAGAGAAGCTCAAAAGATGATAAACCAAAGGAGGAATAAAAATGGCAAGAAGAAAAGTTATAGCCAAATGGTCCCTCCAGCTACCTTGAGCCACAGGTCTTTGCTTTATCCATCATTGTACTGTCCCTGTGTAAAGCTTAGTGAGATAACAACACCCCTGGTTTTTCCCAAAGGGTTAATAAAAATATTAATGAGCTTAAGACCATCTTGCAGTTGTTAGCAATTGGGCCTCTCTACTTCCATGGCCCTTATCATCTTCAAGGCCAGAGGTAGGAATATGATAATTGGCTCCTCTTGAGAACCTGTGTCCCAACGGATGGGAGAGGGGAATCAGGAGTGATGATGTAGTCTTCTAGAGCAATCTAGTGAGCATGTGTCCTTATTATCATCAGATGACAGTTGGCTCAAGACTATAGTTGAACTAAGAGCCTAAGTGAAGGAGGCTAAATTTGGCGAATTTTGGTGAATTGAGATCTAGACCACAATATGTTCTCATCGCGAACGCATGACTAGGAAGATAATATTTAAGTCATTGCTCCACCTTTTGGAACTTTAATGCAAAGTATAAATATGTTAGATAGTAAAGTTAACTTTTCTTATTGTATTTCATAGAAACAAAAACTCCTTTAAAAATATTTAATAAACTTCTTCTTCTTGTTCTTCTTCTTAATTTTTTTCAAAGGACTACTTTCTCGTGTATACTACCCTAAGAACCCACAGGGCTCAGGTTTGGACTCTTGATAAATGCTTTGAGAATCATGTTGCTTTCGTAAGCATCACTATAGCATAGTGGGTGGGTAACATCTATGCACTGAGTGCTCAGTGTTAATTTGTCCCTCTGCTTCCTGGCCTCCTCCTGTACTCGTGGCATGAAAATGAGTGAATGCAAAAATGCAGCGTGATTAAGGCGGAGTGGTAAGCATGTGCAAGAAGGAGATTCAGATCATTTTTGATTTAGTCAGAATCAATTCAAACTGAATCTATTTGTACTTTGTGTAGTTTTGATTCAGCCAAATTGATTTAGATATGGTTTCAATGGTGCCATTCAAGTTTATGGGGATGTCCCCCTTTCTGTTTTTTTTGGGATCTAGGGTGGGGGGCTCAGATAGAGGAACCAAACTTGCAACATAGCTGTAGGAATCTCTCCTCAAAAGCACCTCCCAAGTTGCAAAAAGATTGGATCAGAAGGTCCAATTTTAGGGGCACCCAAATGGAGTGAGAACAGACCAGAGAATCTAGTCTTAAACTGTGAAGAGAAGATGTGTCCTAATTCAGTCTTGTTATTCTGAATTTCTGCACAATTTGATATGAATAATTGTTTATCAGCCCATTGTTTTTATCCTGCAAAATATCCATAAGGCATAGCTGAATATTGACATGAGGGTGTTGAGAGGGATGAGTTGAAGTGACACTCCCATATGGCTTTGGTTGGCTGACTATCGTTCAAAACTACAAACTTATTTGCTTCATTCTTTTTCTGAATGCTCCCACAAGGAGGTGGTGACCCTTCTGGAAAAGAAGAAGAAGAAGGAGAAGAAGAAGAAGAAGAAGAAGAAGAAGAAGAAGAAGAAGAAGAAGAAGAAGAAGAAGAAGAAGAAGAAGGAGAGTTGATTCTTGTATGCAGCTTTTCTCTACCCAAAGGAGCCTCAAAGCAGCTTACAGTTGCCTTCCCTTTCCTCTCCCCACAACAGACACCCTGTGGGGTGGGTGAGGCTGAGAGAGTGCTGATATCACTACTTGGTCAGAACAGTTTTATCAGTGCCGTGATGAGCCCAAGGTCACCCAGCTGGCTGCATGTGGGGGAGTGCAGAATCGAACCCGGCATGCCAGATTAGAAGTACGCACTCCTAACCACTGCACCAAACTGGCTTTCAGAGGGCCTTTATAACTTGAAAAGGTGGACATAAAGAAAAAGGATTATCCACAAGTCAAGATAAGACTTACAACAATGAAACAATGTATTTTGGGGTAAGAACAATCACTGAGATGATTGCAACGGTTTTCACCCTCCCCCCCCATTTTGTTGTTCACACTCCAACGAAAGATAACTTCATGTTCTGAAGGCAGACATATATTTCTGTAGGAGAACTGATCACATGCCTAAATATTTTCCATTAAAAATACCAAAACAAAAGGGCCTCTATGTCCTGTTGTTGGCCATTCAGAGGATCTGGTTGGCCACAGCATGAAACAAGATGCTGAACTAGGTGGCCTATTGGTCCAGCAGGTCTCTTCTTAAGTTCTTATATTCTTAATACACATTGCTCTTAGTTCCTTGGAGGAAGTATGCGGTAAAATGTGATCAATCACAAGCTTGAAAATGCTAATCATTTGTTGGATCATGTCCTTTTTCTTAAACCAAGCCTGAGGTGCTTCAACAGCTTGGAATGTCAGGAATTTGTGCTTGGATACACATTCCAAGGGTGCACAAAACACAGGGGACTTTGCTTGCAGACGATCTCATTTAGTATAGAGACAATGCTTGAAAACTTTGAAGTTACAAGGGAAGCCATGTAGTGTTCCAGTGGTCAGGCAGCTCAATGCTCACTATTACTCATTGCCTCTTTCTTCAACTACCAAAACAAAATGACTAGTGGAGGTAGGTATATTTAAATTGGATACAAATTACAAATATTTCTCTCTTTTTTTCTTAGAGAAGGATCTTACAGTGTTCCAACAATTTTACAGGGGTGTTTACAGGAGAACTGACTGGATTTTCTTGACTGTCTTTCTTGACCATCTTCCCATTCGTTTCTGAATTGGGGAGAAACTCTCATCCTTACAGGTGTTCAGAATTGTGCCACACTTTATTTTTTGGCCTGGGTTCCCCATTATATCCCTGCCCTGCCCATGAACTTCCATCTTGTTAACACTGCCATACTCAGCCACAAGTGTCTCTGGGTCTCTGCCCATTCCTCAAGACTGTCCTCTCTATGTTGAGGTCATTCTATGAACCTGTATGCAGACAGTGCCACTTGTATTCCTTCCGATGTCTTCTCAAAACCTCCTTTCTTGAAAGGCCAGCTATTTAACCCCTTCTTTCATTCCCATCAGTCACAGACTTAAGTACTTGGAACTGCATTTGTTCACACCTTCATCCCTTTATATCCCCCGCCCTCTCTTGTCTTCCTCACTGCTGAATTAGGGTGTTAAGATCATTGGTATTATAATTAGAATTTAGGAGGATCGCTCCAGATTCCACAAAGAACTGATCGCAGTTGGTTGTCAAGAAATTGCTCAGGTAATATATACAATTTGGATGTAGAGAGCCTAACTGGAACAGCTCAGCAGCCAGCAAGCAAAACATAGCTTTCTCCAAATATTAACTCTTTCATAACTGTATTATGGGTGGGAGTTAATTTTTAAAAAATTATTAAACATTTATCAGGTGATATTTATTTATATTTATTTATAATTTGATTTATATCCTGCCACTCCCATATTTAAATGTGTATAAACAAACATACAAACAAACAAACCGCCTTGTGGTGGTAACAAAGTTTTAAACCACACAAAAAAACTTCTTCTCCATAAAAATAAAAACATCGTCCATAAAACCCCACATACCTGACAGTGGAATTAAATGCCCTCCTCACCCCCACTTGACAGAAGGCATGTAAGTGCCTGGGAGGAGTTAAGAGGGAACAGCATGATGGCCCCATTCTCTTATTGGCTTGGGGGGGACACACCTATATCTTAACTGCTCTGGCCTCAACCAAAGATCTGGAGGAAGAGCTCCATCTTACAGGCCCTGTGGAACTGCAGGAGCGCCATCAGGGCCCTCAGCTCTCCCGGGAGCTAATTCCACCAAATTGGTACCAGGACTAAAAAGGCCCTGACCTGGGTTGAGGCCAGAGGAACATCCCTTGGGCCAGGGATCTCCAGCAAACTCACACCCACAGAATCATGTTGACCTATTCCCCCCTCCCGAAATGGTCAATGATGGCCCTGGAGGGGCTGGGAAGGGGAGTGGCCCTGGGTGGGCATGTATACAGCTATGCTTCCCAATCATATTCTTCATGATTGCATCAATTCTGGGTTTTTTTGAAACCTGAAGAATGTTTCAGGGGGTTCTCAACAGTACAAATATTGAGAAAGGTTACACTAGCTGAGAGACTCCAATCATCACACCGCTCGAATCCAACAGAGATGTGAGGATCTGTGCAGACTACAAATACACTATCAGCACGGTGCTCCACCAGCACACGTGTCATGTGCCAGTCATCAGCCATCTTCTGGCATTCCACTATTCAATACCAGTATTTGAACTTTGCTAAATATTATACTCTTCCGTGCTCGGTCCTAATTATGGAATGTTTCCTTTGAGATTTGCATGTGTCCCAACATTTTAACTGTCCTGTTGTTTTTCTGTGGGAAAATGAACTGTTTATCCCTGCCAAAAGACACACTTCATGCTTCCTGCTTCAATCATATCCCAGGCAATATCTCTGGAGCCATCTGATGGTTATTTATTTGCATCTACAAGAGGAAGGAGAGCTGGCTTACAAACACCTTTCCCTTCCTCTCTCCACAACAGACACCCTGTCAGGTAGGTAAGGCTGAGAGAGCTCTGGGAAAATTGTGACTGGTTCAAGGTCACACAGCTGGCTACAAGTGGAGGAATGGGGAATCAAACCTGGCTGTCCAGGTTAAAGGTTGCCACTTGAAACCACTACACTAAGCTGGCTCTCATAGGAGTTAATGGAACTAGGGTAAAGGGAAGATATCTATTGTGTAGAGTTAATGGGCATGTGTATTTCAGTGCTATGAACCTTTGAGTAATGAAAAAGCTAATTAGAACTTCATTTGAGAAGGCAGAAGACCATAAGCAGAAGAGAATAAGAATTGCTATTAGTGCCCTATCCATCCTTGGACTGCTTGGCCACAGCGATCCATGCAACAGCCGCCTCCAGGCTTGATTTTTTGCAACTTGACCTGGAAATTGTAGCTGGTACAAAATGCAGCTGCTGGGGTCCTCACAGGTACATTGTGGAGGGCCCACATCCAGCCTGTACTGAGGCAGCTGAACTGGTTGCCACTTGTGGCCCAGATCAAGTTCAAGGTTTTGGTAATAACCTTTAAGTCTATTTGCAGTCTGGGCTCCGCTTATCGGAGGAACCGCCTACCTCCTTACACACCCTTCTACACCTTGCACCCTTTTGCACTTGGTGAGTGCAAATTTGTTGGAGATTCCTGGCCTGAGGGAGGTTCGCCTGGCTTTGACCAGGGTTGGGGCCTTTTTGGTTCTGACCTTGATCTGGTGGAATGAGCTCCCGGGAGAGCTGAGGGCCCTGATGGAGCTGTCACAGTTCTTCAGGGCCTGTAAAACAGAATTCTTTCTACAGGTCTTTAGTTGAGGCCACGGCAAGAAAGATCCTGGGCCCCTTCCTAAGTCAAGGGGTACATCGGGTTGCTTCCCATTAACCCCCAAGGTGAAATGTGGCCTGTTGAACAGGAGTGGGAGGGGGATAATATCACCTCAGGGATGGGCTCACAGCTGAGAAGGGTCACAGCTGAGAAGAGTTGTTCTTAGAAGTGCAACCATCGATCAAACTTGCTAGAAAAATCATTAGAAAAATCATTAATGCTTGGCATGGTCAGTGGCAAAAGGAAACGTGGTCGCCAAAAGATCTGCTGGCTCGACACAATCAAAGCCGATACAGGGATGACCATGAACCAATTAAAATAAGCAGTCAGAGGCAGGGATGCATGGTGAAGACTTTTCCATAGAATCGCCGAGGGTTGGACATGACTGAACGGATGATATTATCATCATCTCTACAATTGCAGATTGCAGTAGGTCTAGAATGTTTTAGATTTAAAATGTCCCATAAACAAATATCCATATACCTGTACAGTTGGGAGTACGATCGTATTTGTAAAGTCTGCTGGCTGCCCTTCACAACAGTATAAAGCGTCAGCTAATCTGGCATGTTCCAGTCCCAAGGTGAGCATCACAATAATAAGAGGCCCTTAGGGAGCAATTCTTAGCAGGGCTCATCTGAAGTTAGTTCCAGTTTGTTTCATCCTCCTCACCAGCAGCAATCAGAACACAATAACCTGAGTTCTGGAAAGGTAGAGATGTGTCTAACAGATGTTTTAAATAAATAAAAATTAAATCAATCAATCAGGCTGCCAATTAAATGACAGGT
This sequence comes from Paroedura picta, assembly GCF_049243985.1. Taxonomy (NCBI): domain Eukaryota; kingdom Metazoa; phylum Chordata; class Lepidosauria; order Squamata; family Gekkonidae; genus Paroedura; species Paroedura picta. Next base: position 58,939,073 of record NC_135369.1, on the reverse strand, counting down.
TTTCTGACTGCTTGCAGCTTGTTTGCATCTCTCTGCAGGACAGGCTAGTTGCAGCTGTCAGCAGCTGTCTCCCAGATGACAGGGATCAGCTGGGAACTGATTTCTAATCTCCAGACAGGGAGATTTTGCAGTGTACCGAGCAAAGGTTTTTTGGGGATAGGTAGGTGGCCTCCCCATACACAACTGTAGAGAAAAATATGAGATTGCTCTTGTTCTCTTCAGCCACCAGTTCTCATTTGGGAGAGAGAAGGAAATAGGTTGCTTTTCTTCTTCTGAGTTGAAAAGAAAAGGAGATAATTTGGGATGTAGAGAAAAATTACAGAAACAATCTTGTTCTTCTCTCTCCTTTTGCTAAGGGAGATCAGAAGCCAATTCGCTCTCAAGCTGTTTGGCGGAAGGAGCAATCAGAAGCCCATTCCGAGTTGATCCCCCATCATCTGTGAGTTGGCTTCTGGTTATCCTTGAAACTTTCTTGTTTCCAAGCACAACAAGACTAAGATACCCTGGCTCCCAACTGATCCCCTGACAAACAGGATCCCTTCAGACAAACAGAAAGCTGCAAACTTGTTCAGCAGCTGTTCAAATTGCTCAGTGCAAGCTGAACAAATTTTTGTTTAGCTTACAGTTGTATTGAACAGCGTATGTCTAACTGCTAAAGAGATTTCTTGTGAAATTTACAGCATCCCACCATAGTCCCACCCCCCACCCCCATATGGTTTGGAATCGGACTGTAAGGGCTAGCTTCAAGAGTATGAGATGAACATTAAAATGTTATGGACTGAAAAGGCTGTATCAAATCACCATTGAATTCTTGAGGTAGATTAAATGCTAACGCAGTATGCCATATGGACATGATAACCTTTATATATAAACCAATTAAGATGTTGCATGAAAACAGAAAATGCAAAATGGCAAGTGTATCATTTAGTCTGATATTGGGCTGATATTTTCATTCAGGCTACCCAGAGATCAATCAAAGAAGCAATCTCCGTGCAGTCATTTAGTTTCTCCCTAGTGCTTCTTAGATAAGCACAACATGGAGAGCAGCATTCTATATTCTAGCTTCAAAAGGAATTAACCCAGAGAAGTCATTTTTGGTGGCTATGGAATAGACAGTCTGAAATGCATGAAGATCACACTCTTGAATTTGCCACTTGGGAGCTGCTGACCATCAAAGCTCCCAACTGAAGAACTCATAGGAACACATTATGCGACAATAATAATAATAATTAAAAAACTATTACGCATGTTGCAACATTAACCATACTTGTATGCTATGTAATGTATGAAGTTTAGTTGCTTTTTACAGCTATAGCACACCCCTTCTTTTCCAGGCATATTTCTGTTAACAAGGACAGTTCCTTGGGGCAGGCTGACAATTTATTGCCCGATCCTCTGCTTTGTATGCAGACTCAAACTCTCACTGAATCTCTCGAGAGCCAGTTTGGTGTAGTGGTTAGGAATAGGGACTTCTAATCTGGTGAGCAAGGTTTGATTCTGCACTCCCCCACATGCAGCCAGCAGCTCGCTACGGCACTGATAAAGCTGTTCTGACCGAACAATAATATCAGGGCTCTCTCAGCCTCACCCACCTTACAGGGTGTCCGTTGTGGGGAGAGGAAAGGGAAGGAAGGCAACTGTAAGCTGCTTTGAGTCTCCTTCTGGTAGAGCAAAGTGCCATAAAAGAATCAGCTCTATTTCTTCTAATTTCTTCAGTTCCAGCAATCATGCCTGAATACAAATATGCTTGCATCCTTAAAAAAGAATGATATAGCTTGATTTCATTAATTACAGTCTCTTTTAAAGTCACCTGTCCTCGGGGGACTGGTCAATAGTTGCAATTGGTGCTCAGGTAAGAAAGACGCTGGTAAATTGCGGGTGTGTAAATTATACACATACTTGGTATTGCTTTCCTGCACATGACACTGGAGAAAATGAGGTCTTCCTTGAGTTATCCAGTACAAGAATATTTTCATTGGTTTTACAAAACCTGACTCTCCTATTTTTAAAACCTTTGATCAGGGGAGGTAGGGCAGAGTCTGAATTTTAAAAAAAAGTCATTGGGTGCTATGCACTGAATCCTCAGTAAGTGCGGTAGAGTGCCCCCCTATTCAATGAAGACAGATTACCAAGCAGCATCACCTCTGTCTTACCTGTATTCATTTTCAGTTTATTCTCCCTCAAATCCTTTACTATCACAGGGAATTTACCTGAGCACAGACATGGCAGTTCTGGGTAATTTAGGCATGTTAATATATAGCTGGGGGAACAAAAGTGGCATGGAATAGAATGATATCTTCTGATCTTGGAAGCTAAACTAGGTCAGCCCGGGTTAGTACTTGGATGGGAGGCCACTATGCAAAGGCAGGCAATGGCAAACCAGCTCTGTTTGTTTCTTGCCTTGAAAACACTGAGGCCTGGAATGAGGACCCACAAGTCAACTGCAACTTGATGGAACTTTCTACTACCAATATATAGTTGGGTATCATTTGCATATTGATGACCCCCATTCCAAGACTACATAAATATTATTCAGAGTTCTTGTATAGATAATGAATAAGGTGGAGAAAGTACTAAAGCTTATTGGACCTCCCTGTAGATCTCATGGATCTGATTCTGTATATCCTACCAGGTTAAGAAACTTGGCATGGGAAGAGGTTTAAGCCCCTTTTCTCTGTGTATGCCTGGGAAGTGCAGAACTTCAGAACAAGCCTCTGTTCCCAGCCTGGGGATGTTCCTGTGGAATACATAATTTGTATGGGCCCTGGCATTGGCCATTTGAAAAACCTGACCAGATTGCCTTGTTTGGCAGCTTATCGACATAAATTGGATTTAGCTTTTCTGGCTTACTTTCGCAGGACGTAGCAGGTGCATAAGTGACCCATCAAACAATACTATGAAGTGTTGCATGGCAGTAGTGTTTAAAGAATTATGTAAATTATGATTATAATATGCATAAGTCCCTATACTGAAATGGAAAAACTTTTTTTTCCTTTTGTAATTCCTTTAAATTGATTGCTCGTGAGATTTCATCTTGATTCCATGAGTAATGTTGACAGAAAATTCCAAAAGATAATGTCATGGAAACATGGAATTCGTTTTTGTGTGCTTCAAACTAGTGTTGCCAAAGAGAAGTCAAGGTTTAGAATGGGCTATTTGACACTGAGCAGCTTTAGTGGATATAAGTTTAATGTTTATCTCCTGACAGCTCATTCAGAATAGTGGCTGATTTAAAATTCCTTTCATGAGTGGGCATTACATAGAAAAGTTTACTTTGACTTCCTCACTTGGTAGGTTAAAGTTCTAAATACTTACCTTTCCAAACCTCAACCAATCTGAATTACCACCCCACTCTAAACATGTGGCGTGACACTCCCAAATAAAAGCTAGAAGAAAAGTTTCCCACCGGTCTTCCTAAACGGCCAGCATACCTAATATTGTCGATGCATTCCTGCTTAGATTGCTCTTTATTCTTTTACTTTATAGCAGGGGTAGTAAAACTGTGGCCCTCCAGATGTCCATGGACTACAATTTCCATGAGCAAATGCTGGCAAATTGTAGTCCTTGGACATCTGGAGGGCCACAGTTTGACTACCCCTGCAAGTTTATAGGGAACCTGGGTGTCTAATGAGACATTGTCACTGTTATGTGTAAGTTAATTTTCCCTGAGTCAAAAGTACAGAATTCCTTTCCCTTCCATCCCCCCTAATATTAGAGATGACTGCAAATGTCTTCCTAGGGAACAAGGATTTTCTTTTACAGGAGCCAAGACTTAACAATGCTGTAGGGGGAACGAAAGAATCTATATGACAAATCTTGTAGTACAAGTTTTTGTGGTTAACCAGGAAACGTGCTATGAGTCAATTCTTTGGAAAGAGTTTAGTAATTAAATACAAATGCTATGACATAATCATTTACACGCAGCAGAAAGATTTTTAGATTAAATCTGCCCTGACCCTGTTGCTCAGCAAGTGTTATCTGGGATTCTGGAGAGTCACCCGTTTATTTACATTCTAATTTGACCCACATGTCTTATTATAAACAAGCGCCTGCATTTGCTCACAGGAACCTGCTCCAAAGTCCAGAGCAATTCTTGTTAATGAGCTCAGCTGACCTAGATCTGTTCCAGGGGAGAAACCCATAAAATAACAGCTTCAGCATTAGATTCCTTCCAATAATACACACTCTCACACACAAACACACACACACATTTTCTCTCTTGAAAATGAGGTCAGCTCTCATGCATCATTCCAGATAAACAAGGCAGGAAATTGAGCTCTTGTGTTTAATAAGAACAATTGCATCCCCAGGCCCATCTATTTCCCCTCCAGTGGCCACCATGTATCAGCCTTATGTGTCTAAGAGTTGGGGGTTTGCTGTGGGAATAGTTGCCACACACAAATATACCAGAGGCCTTCAAAAATGAAGTCTTTCAATCGCACGCTGGCCTGGGAGTGAGAATTAAACATGCCTTGGACCATTCCCAGATCCAAGCTGTTTGTATATCTGACACAAACTGAAAGGAACAAGTTGCTGATAGTGAGAGGTGTTTATAGAGAGTCCATGGGGTTTCCCTGAACTGAATGAAATAATCAAAAGGAAGAATGTCCAATTGTTTAAGTCGAAGGGTTGCCAAGTGCCAGGCAGCAGCAGGAAGAGAGTGCATCTAGGAATCCCATTGTTCTCAATGATCTTTAGAAATTAGTGAAATTCCTAGAGTATCATGGGGAGAAGGGCTGTGACAGTGGTGAGGCTGTTTTTTAAGGCTCTGCCTCTGGGAACTTCCCATGGGTCTTCAGTGGCAGTGGGCAATTCTACTCAGACTTTTCCTTTTATTATTACACTTGTCTGACCAAAGGTCTTCTGCAAAGTTTTAAAAAAATCAACAAGATAAAATACTACTCAATAAACATTAAAAGACAACATGGTGAATTACTCAGTTTAGAACTATTTTAATACAGGAAGTTTCCCCCCCCCCTTGCTTAATTTCAGTAGATATCTAATAGGGTTTGCCCTAGTCTAGTCTGTGGGAAGCCCTTCTGTAACAATGTCAAAAGGAATCCTATAAATGCCCAGGAAGGGCAAAAACAGTTTGGGGGGGGGGGTAAGACACTGAGGGGCAGGAAACACAAATGAAGAGAATCCTTTATAGGTCTTTATGGTACCATAGGCAGTCAGGGATATGTTTGTGCCACAGGCAGGTCTGATCCAAGCTACAGTTTGTTGCAAAGGCGTGTCTTGGACTTGAGGGGGTAACACAGATCCAGGAGACAACTGTGGGCATAGTCTCTTCCCCTATTACCAGCAGCCAGAAGAAAGATGAGGCCCAAAGGCATGCTGCCTCTGGAGTTTGTTTGTCTCCCAGCTAGCAACAGCTTTACTGTGGGAGGAATGATTGCTCAGGCCATATTCATCACCTTCTCCCCTACCACTGCCAGCTGACATCCCTCCAGTGTGTTGCTCGGGTGATAATCTGGCCCTGAATGGTATTCTGGGAAGCCCTTTACATCAAACTTGACAGACAGAGATGCATATATTCCTCCTGACCAGTGTCCAATACATGCATGAGGAGGTGAACAGAATGTTGACCTTAAACTGAGATTCAAATCCCTACTTGACCCACTGCCACTGCCGGGCAGCATCCCGGGCTTCCTAGCCCTGGTGCACAGTGCATGTACGCGTCCTATGCCAGAGCATCTACATACAGCGGGAGAGCCCTGCCCCTGTGCATACATGGGGAATGGCACGGAGGCCACCTGGGTCTCTGTCTCACCATAAAGCACCTGCACCTTGATAGCACTTTCCAACATCATGATCCTTTTATATGTTATATGTGATTTTGTATGAAGTCTGTGGGTGGGCACACTTATATACCTTGCTTCTATTTGTTCATTTGTGACTTGTGTAGCTCACAAGGACAAGATATAGGGCATTGAATTCAACCTGAGGAACCCCCTCACAGACTGCAACTCAAGTGGCACATATAATACATATATGTATGGAGCCTCTTCTTAAGGATTTATGCAACCATTGTACAAATGGGATGCACAGAGGCTATCTTTATCCCCAGAGAAATAACAATCTAGACAGAGTATAACACTCTATGAAAATAAGCCAAGCCACAGGAAGAGGTCAAGGCATACTTAACACATTTCATGACCAGGGAATTAAACTTGTGGATAGCAAAACCCACACAAGCCCCCTGATCTATTGGCTGCTGATGTTCTCTGTATTGCTGGCTAGGCTGTGTGTTGACAGCAGCTGCAGCTCTCCATTAGACTGAGCAGAGCTAGTCAGTAAGAGAACACTGGCCAGCCCATCACCCTGCTACTTTTGCAGTGCAGTCTTAAACAGAACTATTCTGTATCTAATGCTGAACTTGTCCTTCATGTGTTTCTATAGTCTCAGGTAATGGGGCCCAAATCAGAAAGGGGGTATTCTTATGCAAAATCCCCAAGTCTGCAGGAAAATGTTTTTAAAATCCCTGCAAAATGAAGTAGAAAATTAAATCCCACAAGACAGAAGAACATTGTCTGCATTTGTTCAGACAATCGAAACTTACTATGAGTGAGTAGAAGAGGAGCCAGATATACTGAGCCACTGTTGCTGTCTCTCCCCTGCATGCTGGCAGATTGGTGGGCAGGGGAGAAAGAGGAGGAGTTGCTATTAACCCCCCCCCCCACAACTGAGAATACTAACTGCTGCAGATAGAGGAGGAGGACTGGGAGCAACGCCATTCTGCACTGACTCCCTTCACCCCCAATGCCACTAAAGCCAGCCCCACCACTGCTGCCTCTCCTCTGTCAGTGACCAGGCAGGAGGAGAAGAGCAAGAGCTGCCGCCATTGCTCCATCTCATAAATCAGGTAGGTGGGAGAGGAAGTGGCTGGCGTGGCAGGAGAACTGAGGTACCGAGGGTGGGATTCCCCCCTTTGTGAGTCTGACAGGTCCTCCACCTGTACCCTTCTAAGTTTACTGAAATCTATGTGGTGTGAGTACTTAGTTAGTTTCAGATTTGAGTATATTGGACCTGAAAAATGTTAATATATCTGATGTTTTGAATACCAAATACCAGTATGACATTTGGCTCCTCCTCCTGGGGGAGAGTTCTGAATTTTCAGGCCTATTATTCCCTAAACTTTCCAGGTGGCTGGGGAGGATTTAAAAAGTTACAGGTGCCTAAATTGTAATGAGGCTGTTGGTGCCTGTCCTTAAAAAAAAATCAAGTAGAATGGGCTAACTGGTCCAATACTATGGCCCCCTGAACAGGGGGGGGGGACCCTTAAGTTTTTTCCATGGAAAAAGCCATGCGTGTAAGCAGCAATCCTGATCAAATCCCTCCCATGGAAGAGCCAACAAAACAATTTCAGAACATAGTAATCACCGTAGAAACTCTAGCCAATGTTCCAAAACAACAGAACCAGAATCAAACCAGAGTACTTTTGCAGTGGAAACCCGGGGGGGGGCATTTTTGCAAGCCCAACAGAACCAATTGCAATTCAGTTCAAGCCCAACAGCAGTAATGTCAAACCAGAGAAACTCTGCTGTGGCAATGGGAGGAGGGCAATTTTGCAAGCCCAGCAGAAACAGTGACAATGTACAGATGATCAACAGAATCCAGTGCTATGGTAGCAGTGCAAGCTCACCAGGACTAATGCAAATCCAGAGAATCACAGACAGCAGAACAAATCCAAGCAAGGTGAGGGAATTTTACAAGCTGAATAGAAAAAAAGGCAATGTGTAGATGCCCAGAAAAACCCAGTGCTGCTGTGGCAGTTCAAGCTCAACAAGACCAATGTGAATCCAGAGAACCACAGTAGAACAATTCCAAGTTGTGTGTGTATGGGTGTGTGTGTGTGATTTTTGTAAGTATAATGCTGAACACCTGGTACAAAGCAACTTCTATAAAGAAAAAACCTCTTGAAACCAACAAACAGACTTAAGACTGACAGAAACAGCCTCGCAAGCTGATAGAAATAAACAGAAAACATAAAGAAAGAAAGAAACACAGCCTGCTGGCTTCTGATTTTCCTTGTTAATCCTGAATATTTCCAGGATTTTTCAGAACCATTTTATGGTAATCTGGAAAATCCTCAAACATATCTAGGATACTGTACATAGATGAAACATCCAGGTATGTTTTCAGGTTGGAATATCTAAATGCACTACCCATTCACAGCAACTGGACAGTTTCCATGTACTGCAATAACAAAAGTGTCTTGAACTTGGCCTTCAAAGTCTTTTGAGCAAATACTGTTTGTAACAATCCCTCTTTGCCATAGTGAAGGCAGGGACACTGACTGAGAGAGCTGGCAATCGGCCAGTCGTGAACTACTGACTCAGCTTCTACTGGAGTCAACATTTCTGAACTGGGGAGTTTATTTCCGAAATCCCACAGTCTGGAAATTCACTGGCATATGTGGGTATTTTGCAAAGTAAGATGAAGTGTACACCACGAAAAAAAGGATGGTTCGAAATGGGTATTATAACAGAAGAAAGAACCTATCCTATAATAAACAATTTCACAATAAATGTAACTAAAAATGTCTTATCTCTTCTTTTAATAGAACGACCAAAACGGCCTCCAGATTATAACCGTTTTCAAGCGAGTTTTCATCAGTGGTTGTTTTTCAACTTAATGTTTGCTAGTGAAGTCCTTCAATAGGATCAATTCTTCTTGGCAGGACTTAAATAATATATATATATGGCCTTTGGCTCACAGGTACGGGGAAGTTTAGTTGAAAGACTAAGATGAAGTTGACAGGAATAAATATGCATCTCCTTATTGAACAATTTAATTCAGAAAGCACTTTTTTTTTGCTTCCCCTTCTATATTCTCCCTTTCTCTCATCTCCTATATTCAAATTACTATCAAGCTGCTACTATCATCAAGTAGGAAAGAAGAAAAGACAACAAATAAAACTACTATTTTTGGCAAATTAATACAGCAGCAAATACCATTGTTGCAACTATTTGTTTGCAAAAAAGGAGAATTGTTTTTTTAAAGAAGGGTACGTCCGGTTCAAATTACATACTGAGTTTTAAAAATATTTGTGTATATATTTTACTGCATATGTCAGAGCCTCTGAATTCTGCTTCGTAAAATTAACTAACCACCGAAAAATTTCATCCTAAATTCAATTTCTGAATTGTCTGGTTTTCACACACATTGATACTTACATGTCCATCTTTCCCCCAAATTAGCCAAACAACAGGCACAACAAGATGTCTGTTGTGGGGAGAGGAAGCGGAAGGTGACTGTAAGCTGCTTTGAACCTCCTTTGGGTAGAGAAAAGCGGCATATAAGAACTAACTGTTCTTCTTAGTGCTTAGAGCTGAGGTGTTATAGACTGGTGGCCTTAGGACGAACCTGTCCCAAGTCAGTTCCTGTTTGCACAGCTAACTAACTAATAACTAATAAATAGGTATTATTACCTGATGAAGGAAGCCAAAAGATAACCGGGATAACAGGCAAGTTTGGCCCTTGGAGTACAAAATGAAGCACGGCACAGGCTGGTAGAATTTTGTCAATGGTCATAGCAAACACTCTTTTCCAACAACCCAAGAGACAACTCTACACATGGACATCACGAGATGGTCAACACAGAAATCAGATTGACTATGTGCTCTGCAGCCAAAGATGGAGAAGTTTTATACAGTCAGTAAAAACAAGACCAGGAGCCAATTGTGGTTCTGATCATTAGCTTCTTGTTGCAAAATTTAGGCTTAAATTGAAAAAAGTAGGGAAAAGCACTAGGCCACTCAGGTATGAACTAAATCATACCCCTAACGAATATACAGAAGAGGTGACAAATAGATTTAAGGAATTAGATCTGATAGACAGAGTGCCTGAAGAACTATGGACGGAGGTTTGCAACATTGTACAAGAGGTAGCAACTAAAACCATCCCAAAGAAAAAGAAATGCAAAAAAGCAAAATGGGTTTCTGAGGAAGCTTTACAAATAGCTGAGGAGAGAAGGGAAGTGAAAGGCAAGGGAGAAAGAGAAAGATACACCCAATTGAATGCAGCTAGAAGAGATAAGAATGCCTTCTTAAATGAACAGTGCAAACAAATAGAAGAAAACAATAGAATAGGGAGGACCAGAGATCTCTTCAAGAGAATTGGAGATATCAAGAGAACGTTTCATGCAAAGATGGGTATGATAAAGTACCAAAGCTCTAACAGAACTGTGACTAGCCCAAGGTCACCCACCTGGGAATCAAATCCGGCTCTCCACATTAGAGTCTGCCACTCTTTAATCACTACACCAAACACCACCCATTTCAGCCACCTGACTCATGCAGGTTTCTTTTCCTTTCTCCACATCCTGTATTTGTGTACAAATTGTTATCAGCCTCAAAACACCCCCCCCCCCATTTAAACCTATAAAAAACAGTGTTTCCCTGGCAAGATGCTATTGGCCTGTGCAATTTCTTGTGTCTGAAAGGGAAATGTCACCTTGAAAGGAATAGCCCTGTTGTTGCTGGGAATTCTCCATTTCTGTTGCCAGGCATTTTTTATGGGGTGGGGGTCTGATCAGAGAAATGTTGTAGCATTATTTCAAAAGTACAATTGTACTGTTCCTAGCCCCCCTAAAATCTGTGGGCATGTTTTCTCCTGATACTTCATTTGTCCTGAATTTCTCTGAAGTTGTGTGTGGTTGACACTACTGAACTGTTTAATGACATAACAAAATGACAAGTCATTAATGCATTTCATCACTTCTGGACAGGGGATGGATGCCTTTTACTTCTTCCAAGTACTCAGGAACAGTCTTCTATGAGGTGCTTTCCTCTTTTCATTTCTCATACTTACGCTGCTCCTATGAAGGATTCCCCGAACTTAAAACAAAAACAAAAACATGGCAGTAGAATTCTGATAGAACATAGAGATTGAGGGCTTCAGTGGGCAGCAGGTGTGGAAGGGAAACCATAGCTAACTATGGAAAGAAAATGGATTACCTTATGTTGTCTGGAATCTCAACTGCAAGGGCAATCACACAGCGACCTGACCACCATGAAAGAGCACCCTAGTGTAGAAGCAGCCTCCATTGAAGCCACAGACTTGAATTCAGTTGTGGCTTTTGCAGAACCTATCAGACTGCTTCCCCTTAATGAACAGATGTTTCTTCTGTCTCTAGAAACCTTTTATAGACTGCTTATGCACTGGAGGTCTCATGCCGAGCTGCAGGCTGGAGTTTTAGTCGTGGCAGGTAGCCCCACCTCTTCCTGCACCCACATGGGGGAGCATTTGGCACGGTGCGCCTCATCTGCCCCCGATTTGTGCTCCTGCGTGGGAGCTGGGGCAGTGAAGTTCCCAGTGCGTAAATGGTCATAGAGGCACAAGAATAAGAAAATTGCTGGATTGTCCTGTACATAGCATGAAAATATGGCAGTTTGAAAAATACTTGCTTGCCTGCAACAGAGTGTTTATGCATGCCCCGGAATGTCAGTGAGAAAGGGTTTTCATTAAATTTAAATTAAATGAGGTTTGCCTTCTATAGTGAAAGGGGTTTGCTCGGCACTTTATAGGGTAGGCCATTCTGCTACCTATTCTTCACATGAAAACATAGTAGGAGCAGCAGGATGTACTTCATTATCTACAACTTGCTCAGGGGAAAGAACTAAGGGGAGAGCCAGTGTGGTTTAGTGGTTAAGACTGGTGACTTTTAATCTGGTGAGCTGGGTTTGACTCTCTATGCCTTCACATTCAGTCAGCTGGGTGACCTTGGGCTAGTCACAGACCTGTTAGAGTTATTCTCATAGAACAGTTCTGTCAGAGCATTCTCACCCTCACCTTCCTCCTCCTCCTTCTAGTTCTTCCTCTGGCTCAACATTAGAAAACAACTACCACGTATAAGTCTAACTGGACAGAACATTATACTTCCAGAGGACCCAAACTGACATTATCAGTATTTCTTAATGGCTCAGGACAGTCTGGATTGTTTTTTTTTTTAATTGGAGCCAATTGGACCTTTCCCACTAAGACAATAGGTATCAGAATTATGGGATTTAAAAGCATGAGGAAATCACCCTTCCCCTCATAAAGAGGAGAATGTGAGCTGAAACTACGACAGCCTCAAGCAAACTCTTGGTTGTCTCATTTTAAAATTTATCTGCTTTGGATAACTGAAGTCTGAATCAAAGATATATTTGCCATTAGTAATTGTTTGGCACTGATGTATAATGTAACACAGATCTCTTCTATCTATGGCAACACTCACCTTTTCCATAAGTGTGTTGGGCCTAAGATTTACAAGCTAATGAAGTTGAAATGACGGTAGGTAGACAGTGCCTCTTGCCCCTTGCTCTGCCTTTTTGATGAAGGCAGTAAGTCAACCCTCACATGGCTTATGCTCTCAAGCTGTCTGAAGGCAGGTTATCTGTTGAAATACTTATCCTTTTATGAGGGTGAATCCAAAGTGCATTGTGTAATGTATAATAAAATTAGGTTTTTTTTGGGGGGGGGGCAGCAAAGAGAGGGAGAAGAAAGAGAGGAAAAGATAACACAGTAAAATAAGCTCCAATGACTTCACCATTCAATAATGGCTCCTACCAAATAACAGCCCTGTAGTTTTATCTTTCAAAACCAAGATTGTGTTAATGCTCTAAAATTAAATCTCTTGTGAAGTTCTCTGGAATTTCTCAACAAGTTTAAAAGGGGGGATTATTTTTTCATCCAAGGTCATGCCTCAAGAATTTGTAGGAATTCCGCCTGGAAAGTAATAATCAGTGGAAACTGGCAGTCAAAGCTAATTTATACTACTCTTCCAGATAAAAAATTCCTTCCATCTTAGACCTGCATTTAAAAAGAAGGAAAGAAAAGAAAGAAGATTATTATCACTCTTGAGAGAATACATCAGTGAAAAAAAAATAGAAGGGAATGACTTAAGAGGAGTCTTCCTGCATCTGTAGAGTTTTTTAAAGACAATTTTTGAATGCTTGAGTAATGGAGACAAAAAACTTTGAAAAAGGAAGTGAGGGACTGCAGGTTAACCGCAGTACTATAAAGTAAGGCCCACTGAAAACTTTGATCATTATAAAATGGGATTATGAGAGCCTGCCTCTGAACTTTTAAGTGTTTCTATTGTTTTACATACCAATGGTTCAATTTCCATAAGGAGCTGGATTTATGTGTGTGTGCATATCCTTGGATTATACAGCGGTGCATCCCCTCTCCCCCAATTCTCCTGGAACTCTCTATGCCATTGAATACTACAAACCCAGTTCTCCATGGAGGCTGGTCAATTTGGGAGTGAGGGGTACCTGCTTCAATGGTTCCACTCTTCCTTGCCTGGCTGATTCCAGAAGGTGTTGCTGGCAGACTACTGTTTGGTCATGGGGTCCTGCGGGGTTCCATCTGTTAGATAACTACATGCAGTCCCTGGGAGGGATCATCAGGGGACTTGGAGACATGTGCCACCAATATGCAGATGACAGCCAGCTCTACTTCTCCTTAACTGCTGAGTCAGGTGGGTCTCTGGAAGTCCTGGAGATGGTCATGTGTATCAGATGAGGACCAATAAACTGAAGTTCAATCCAGACAAGACTGAAGAGCTGTTCAAGGACGGAGGAGAGCATGTCCTGGATGGGGATGCACTGTCAGTGGTTTGTTTGGATGGTCTGTGTTTAAATGCAGAGCTGGGTTTTTAAGGCTGAATTTTATTTGATATCTTTTATTGTTTTATGTTTATTACTTTTATTTTGTAAGAGACCTTTGGCACATTCCTAGAGAGGCGGAACATTTTCCCCCCCTAAATAAACGATAGACAGCATAGGATGGTTTACATTGTTTCGATACAGGAGCCGACTTGGTTACAATATGAGATGGAAATATATCTAATCAGTGAAAAAAAGGCCAATGAGCAAATCAGTGAATGAACAAATGATGGGATTTTATTGAAAAGCATTTTGTTGGAAGTGTGAGATGATATGCAAGTTTTATCTATGTTGTTGAAGGCTCATTCACAGATTCAAGTCATCATGTGGTCGGACATTTGTCAGCAAATAAACAGACCAGCAAATTTGGTAAAATACCCCCCATTGCAATTTTTGCATGATAAAACAGTGGGGGTGCAGGAAAGAGCCCTATCTCTCCCTGCAGTTCCTTTCTGATCCAATTTAGGTTGTTTTGGTTTGCTTTAGAAGCTGTTCTCTGCAGCACCACTTGGAAATGCATGAAAACACAAGAACAAGATAATGTCTAGTCTGGTTCTACGTCCCCAGAAGCAACCATCTCTACCCTTAAAATGGAATCTGTGGTCAAGTGGCTGAAACAGAACAAGCTGAAACTTAATCAAGGCAAGGCAGGTGTGACAGTGGCTGGCAAAACCAATTTTCTAGATGGGAGTGATTTGGTACCATGGATGAGAGTAAATTGTCCTTTGCAGATCTCACAAAGAATTGAGGATGCTCACTCAAATATCTGAAAGACCATCTCTCTCCATTTGAATCACTGCAACAATTGTTTTCCTCCCAGCAATTCCTGCTCCCTGTGCTACTCCTTTAAAAACAGCCAATTTTTCCAGCCTCGATATGGGCTTTTGGCTGTAGTGTTGATGTTGTAGGAAGCCTTGTTTGTTGAATTCAGAAAGAAAGAAAAAAATAAAGCCTTACTTCACAGAGCATATCGCCAGTGTCTGATAGCTTTTTGTCTGTGATGAGTGTATATGATGGTGAGTGGCAAAAGCTGTTACAGATAGTTTTACTGGCAGATTTCTAGTGAGCCATGGTCACTCTTTGAGGGAAAGGTGAAGTATAAGTAAAAAAAATGAAAGTTGCCTTATTCTGATGCAAAGCATTGGCCCATGCACTTTGCTATTATCCATTCTTTTGGGCCTCAAACATGTTTAAATGAAGTTGCCAGGAACGGAAGGTGCAGTTTTATTTCCTTGCTTTGCAGGGGCTTTTACATCTGCACAGTAGATAAGGTCAATTCTGTCCAACGCATAGGTGGTTCAGGTAATCGAATGACATGGGGAATTGGAAACCATGACTCCCATGAGGCTGTGCAGAAATGCCCTCATTCCGCACATGTTGGATAATGTACCTTTGAAGCGGACTTTCCTGTTTCACACGGGAAAATCAAGCAGTAGCAGAAGAGTTGGTTCTTATATGCTGCTTTTCTCTACCCGTAGGAGTCTCAAAGCGGCTTACAGCTGCCTTCCCATTCCTCTCCCCACAACAGACACCCTGTGAGGCAGGTGAGGCTGAGAGAGCCCTGATATCGCTGCTCGGTCAGAACAGCTTCATCAGTGCTGTGGTGAGCCCAAGGTCACCCAGCTGGCTGCATGTGGGATAGGGCGGAATCAAACCCAGCTTGCCAGATTAGAAGTCTGCACTCCTAACCACTACACCAAGCACACTGAAAGTGCATTATCCAATAAATGCAGAATGAGCGCACGTCTCTGTCATCTTCTCAGAATCAGATTTCAACCAAGGTGTGAGCTGTCTCCACCCAGGATGCCTATTTGAAGATACAAAGCATTGATGGCTTGGCACCCAATAGTGTCATTGGCAGGACGGGCCATACTTGACTTCCTCCTTCCTGCCTGTTCACACAGAAAACTTACAAAAAACAACAACAACAATGTAGGGGTTGTGCTGAATCCAAGATTCAACATAAACACATTTATCCACACATTTATCCACATGCATGCATTACCTAGTTCCTGATAATAATTAAGATGCAATGTGCAGCATTAACTGGAGTTTCTGAGTTGATTTTGAGGGGAGAACTAGATAGAGTGCATTATAGTAATCTAGTCCTGATGATATTGAGGCCAGATCAGCCAAATCAAGGTAGGGATAATCTTCCAGGTTATACTTAGTTGGAAGAAAGTAGATTGTGGGGTCTGTTTGTTTTAGCTACATTAAAATATATTTTAAAATATAATGTTTAATTTTTGCAAGTCATAGTATTCTATTTAATTGGCACAAAATGTTGATTTAATTTTTAAAAACACAACCTATGAATGGCTTTGGGTGTGGATGGCAGTCAGTTGCTATTGGAGACATTATAATATTTCAGGCATCTTAAGCCCAACAATTACACTGTTGTTTTCTGAAATTGCTCCCAAAATGTTTAGCCAGTGCAGAAAAAACAATCAGGTACTTAAACATTTGCATTACAGCTGGAAATGCAGTTCCAGACATAGGTGATAAGTGGGAAGACAGCCAGGTCTGAGATGATTAATACATTTCTTACCCCAATTCTCCTCCCACTCTGCCCCTGGTTCTCCACTCAAGGTTATTACCTCAACAGCTGATTATGGCAAAAAAAAAATCCAAAATTTGTAAAAATGCATGCAACTATGTGTCATTATGACTTCAGAAAATTTATTTCTGTTTGCTACTGTCTCTCCCACATTCAGAGTTGCCTGGTGTGCAGTACACATTTGTCATTCCCCTGCTTGCACAGAATTCCATTTTGTATTTTTATACAAGTCCTAATGCAAGGGGATTCCAGAGAGTAAGTAATTCTTTAGGAGTGAAAACAGAAGACAGATTTGCTTCCAATGGTGAGCTCATTTCTAGGTTACCACTGAGAGCAGAAAGAGGAACAGTCTCCAAAATAAACAATAGTTCTTTCTCCAAAGCACCCCCCCCTTACAGGGCTCCCAACAAGCAATATCTACCAGTCCATACAAGCAAGTCTGGGTTGTTTGGTTTCCCCCACCTTTTCAATGAGACTTGACCTAGGGTGCATTCAACTGGCACACTGGTTTCATGCTGCTCTTTGTGGGATGGAAGTCACTGTCTTCTTTAGGCTGATATCCTGTAGCTAATCTGAAACAAAAATTTATTTAGCCAGATTTAGCCAATGTTTATGCATTGCCGAGGCATTTGTCTGGGTTTAAATTTAGGATTCTCTGGCAGGGATATTAACTAATGAATGAGCAATGTACATATTCTGTGCCCTGAGCCTCTTTTAAAACAATTAAAGCTGGAGGGGGGATCTGGTGATCTTTCAAGGCAAAAGTACTTTTCTGCTTTCTATCACAATTCTATTTTATGACTATCTGAGCACTGACAACCGTGCCCAGTGCTACTCCTATCCTTACATAATGGAACGGGTTAAGACTTCTATGATGGCCCCACACACTGCCCTCCCACAGAGGCAAGATTTTCCCTTCGTTTTTCTTCCATAGTTTGATATTTTGGCTATTGTCTCAGTGCAGGAACCTGAGGGAAGGATCAGGAGCTTTAGCTAAAACAACTTAAATAGTGCTCAAGGTGTTTTGAAATTCAGAAATAACATTTTATTTAAAATAGAGGGGGAAGGTCAGGTGAAATCAGGGGTTAGTTTCTGAGGTAAAATCAATACATGCACAGACTTTAGTTCTTATGTTACAGGCTAATGAGAGTTTCTTAAATTTTTCATAGTGATTAAATCTTTATGTTGAGAGGCTTTTGTTCCAGTGCTCCCCCACACACTTTAGTATACTTGCTTTGAGTATTCTCTAATTCATTTGGTTACCAAACTGCTGGTATATTCTTTCATGTACCCAAACCTCTTATCTTGAAATACAATACTCATTTTGAGTTCTTAACTGATTCTTAAGGTTTCTAAAGGCAGTTTTTAACCACACCCATTCAGGGATCTCTGAACTCTTCAGAGCTAACTCCCTGTTTGACTGTGTAGGGAAATTCTCTTCTCACTAGAAGATCTATCCCCTTCCTTTGGCCCAAATGGGAGTCTCTGTCTAATTATCAACTCATCCTTACCAGCTTCCCCCAGTTCTCTTGTCTGTGTTAAACTGCTCTCTGAATTCTGAAAGTCAGTACTTGAGATTCTTTCAACTGGGGTTGAAATCAGACTGTCAGTACTTGGCAGTTCACAAAATAGCAATCCCCTATATTGACTTTAAGAATCAAACAATGCAAAACTTCTGCACAAAATTTTGCCTCTCTGGGAGTATATCTAAATTCTGCATCACTTACCCAGTGGCTTCCAAATCTGCCTTTACAGTGATCCCCCCCCCCCCACTTTTCAGATCTTAACTTGCAGTTTTCCAGTGAGGAACCCCTGAATTCAAATTTGGTTTCCTGCTGTGATGCCATTTTGAGTCGTAATTGTAGCATGTTCGCCCCCCTCCCCTTTGGTTGCTCCCTGAACAATCCAGTATATTTTAAAATATAATGTTTAAATACAGTTACCCCCCCCCATTATAAATGTAATATTACCATGCAATCCCCCCTCCCTTTAAAATGGTGTGACATTATAACACTGGGACAAAACAGGCAGCAAGGTTTCATATATCCTTCTTCATGCAATTACCTGTCCATGAAGTTCCTTTCCTTTTATTGGTGGGTATGTTTTGATGCATATCCTTGTATTGTTTCTTCATACTCTTTCCCCTCATTTTGCTTCCCCTATCACTCCGTGTGTGTGTGAGTGTGTGTATTTCCAATGTTATAACACCTGGAGGATCATTGTCCATGGGGTCGCGATGGGTCGCACACGACTTCGCACCTAACAACAACAACAAAGTAAGTTCAAAAGGGCCAATAACAGGCTTATAAATAGCGACTTATCCAATTATTTGTAGCTAACCAGAATCTCTTCCAAGCAAACAGCCTGGGAAGATTAAGTAATGGTGGTCATTTGGCACCACAAATTATTTACAAAAGTCTATTTGAAATCTCTACAGAGGCAGTGTTGTAGTTAGAGTGTCACACTAAGATGGGAAGTCCCAGGTTCAAATCCTTATTCTGCTATGAAGCTTGCTGTGTGGACTGGACCAACCAATTATTTCAACCAAACCTACCTCACAGGTCTGTTGTGATGATAAAATGGGGGGAAAACTCACAAAACTACCTTGAACTCATTAGAGAAAAGTTGGGATTAAAAATATAACAGGTAAATCTATGGGTAAAGGTGAAGGTAAAGGTATCCCCTGTGCAAGCACTGGGTCATGTTTGACCCTTGGGGTATCGCCCTCTAGCATTTTCTTGGCAGACTCAATATGGGGTGGTTTGCCAGTGCCTTCCCCAGTCATTACCGTTTCCCCCCCAGCAAGCTGGGTACTCATTTTACTGACCTCGGAAGGATGGAAGGCTGAGTCAACCTTGAGCCGGCTGCTGGGATTGAACTCCCAACCTCATGGACAGACAGCTTCAGACTGCATGTCTGCTGCCTTACCACTCTGCGCAACAAGAGGCTCCTTAAAATCTATGGGTAGGAATGTCAGTTTCCAGGTGAGACCTGAGGATCCATGGGAATTTCATCTAATCTCCAGACTACAGGGATCAGTTCCCCAGGAGCACATGGATGCTTTGGAGGATGGACTCTATGGAAATATATCCCACTGAAGTCCCTGTTCTCCCCATGCTTCATTTCCAAATCTCCAGGAATTTTCCAACCTGAAGGTGGCAGCCCTAACCTCCCACTCCCCACCTTTGGCTGGGGGAACTTGGCAACCCTAAGTAGGCTGGCTAAACAGCTAAGCAGGTTTGGTTTGTGTCTGTGTGTGAGCCAGTAACTGAAGCGTTTTTATCTGCATGGCTGTTAAATAGCAATGAAAATTGCCAAGTTTGAACTCTAGTTAATTCTATTCTTACTACATTGCTTGGCAAATGGATAAGTTCTACAATCAGAGGAACATGGGCCAATGAATCAAGACACGGTTTTTCACACAAACCAGACAGGCGGCCAAGAAGTGAGTAAACTGCCATGTCCATGTTAAAAGGAACTGACAACAGAAAAGGTGACCTCCACTGGCAAACAGTGGTAGGTTATTTTTTTAAGAGGTGTGACTGGCTACACAAAGCTGTTTTCCATGGCATCCACCAGTTTCTCTAAAAATATCCTCGGCAAGAAGCTCAGAATGACACCCCCCCCCCCAATCTATTCATAGTCCTCAAACTCTGACTCTTTGTAAAACTCAACTTGGGCAAGTATTTGCCCACGTACTTATTTAAAGGCCAATGAGCCATAGTATTGGGAAGAAAATGGGCAATATGTATGTTTGGTCTTGGTCATTTCATAGCATCAGGATGAGTCTATGCCAAGACAAACAGAAGGACAACTTGACTGAGAAGAAGAGGATTTTGTTTTATTACTACCATTTCAACCCTTTCTGTTTTCCCATCTAGTAAGAAGGCCGGGATGCTTTGTACAATATGAAATGTTTGAAGGGGATTTTTTTGCAGAATATTTAAGTACAATCCATCAACAGGAGGATTTTAGAATTATACCACTGCCAAGGCTGTCACAACTGCATGAAAAGAGCCCTTTCCCCTCCCCTGCCTAAACTTTGTCACAACTGCTTCATCACATAGGAATAAGTTCACTGCTGCCAAGCTGCAAAGAGAGCCTGGCCAGACTGCAGGGCAGTGGTGTTCTGTCAGAGAAGCTGACAGGGTGACAGACTTCCTGATTTTCTGGCAATGAAAAAAATGACTATATTTTATTTCCAGGATGAATTTAGTGATGCTGACGGCAGCCAGATTTATTTGCTGGTTTAGGCATTAATGCTGATAGTTACTGTAACATGATGCTTTCTGTTACACCTTTATTCCTTCACTCCGTTCTTTGTTAATACAGTGAGAAAGTGGAAAAAGTTGTATTTTGCAAGGCCACATCAGGACAGAAAGGATACTCACATCACATACACACAGGTGATGGGGGTCAGAAATGGCTGTTTGAGCAGGCAGGCCTTCATAAGACCAGCCTATTCCAGAGACTGAGGAGCCGGTATTAGGGACTTGGCGGGATTAGGGGAAATCTAGCAAAAGAAGCTAAAGGAGACAGAAGATGGGGGAAGAGAAGTGGATCCAGCTTCAGGTCTTCTAGAAGTGGAAGAAGCAAAGAGCTGACGTTCATTGCAGGAGAAAGGAAGAGGCATGTCTTGAGTAACAAGCTGTGTGAGATCTACTCATAGTCCCATTGTATATGGCAGCGGTCCCCAACCTTCATCTGGTCGGGGACCGCCTCCGGGGGTGGGGGAGAGCCAGCGGCCCGGCTGCCACAGTTGCTCATAAACGTGCATGCCCAATTGCCGCGCATGCGCGTTTTGGCCACCAGGGGGCGCAAAAGCGGCAGTTCTGCGCGTGCGCGTTAGCGTCGCTGGCGCGCTGGATGCCGCGCTGGCTGCCGTGCTGGCTGCCGTGCTGGCCTCTTTCCCTCCTCTCGCTGCAGTGGGGGGAGGCAGGCGCGGCCGCTGGCGGCCCGGTATGATGGCCTTTGTGGCCCGGTAGCGGGCCGCAGACCGGGGGTTGGGGACCCCTAGTATACAGCACTGGTCAGACCACACCTGGAGTACTGTGTGCAGTTCTGGAGGCCTCACTTCAAGAAGGACGTAGATAAAATTGAAAGGGTACAGAGGAGAGCGACGAGGATGATCTGGGGCCAAGGGACCAAGCCCTATGAAGATAGGTTGAGGGACTTGGGAATGTTCATCCTGGAGAAAAGGAGGTTGAGAGGGGACATGATAGCCCTCTTTAAGTATTTGAAAGGTTGTCACTTGGAGGAGGGCAGGATGCTGTTCCTATTGGCTGCAGAGGAGAGGACACGCAGTAATGGGTTTAAACTACAAGTACAACGATATAGGCTAGATATCAGGAAAAGAATTTTCACAGTCAGAGTAGTTCAGCAGTGGAATAGGCTGCCTAAGGAGGTGGTGAGCTCCCCCTCACTGGCAGTCTTCAAGCAAAGGTTGGATACACACTTTTCTTGGATGCTTTAGGATGCTTAGGGCTGATCCTGCGTTGAGCAGGGGGTTGGACTAGATGGCCTGTGTGGCCCCTTCCAACTCTATGTTTCTATGATTCTATGATTCTAGGCCCTCAGAATGGGTTAGTGCACAGTTTTAGTCTTGAAAACCATTTTGAAGAAGATTTTGTTTAGCTGTAACTATCGAAAATAAGCCTCAAACTGGTGGCTATTCTGTTATTACTCCCAGTGGAGAGGCCAGTCTTTTGCAATGTTGAAGTGCTGCAGGTTTTGCCTGAATAAAGACTTTGATTATATACTACAGACTTCAACTATAATATTTTGCAGATTGCCAGTGGTACAGGCACTGTATGGCATTACATCTCGGCTGAGTTCTCTCCCCAACTCTCCAAGAGCTGCCCAAGCCAGAGTTGATGACCTTGTTTCTGATTTCCAAGAGTTTAGCAGAGTCTTCAGATAAAATTGATGGTTTCAGTTTGTATCCTAAGAATGTTTCTAAAAGTATCAAATAAATTCCTCTCAAGCAGGCAACAAACACACAAATAAAATCCTTTGGAGGAGGATTTAGTGGGGCCATTCATTCCATCCAGTCCGCCAAGTTGCGTCCAACAACATTTTAACTTAAACCAGCTACAAAACACCTATAAATCAAACAGGTACCACCCTATTATATACTTCCTTTTGCTGTAAGGGGGAAAAAGTGATATCACAATGAGGCTCCTGATCATGAATGAAGTGCATTGAAATATACCCATGTGACACCCCTTGGGCTAGCAGTTCCACATGACATCAGTGCAAAGATACAAGACCAGTTTCTTGTTGATACAGACCCCTGTTTAGTTTCTGTTGTAAGAGGTATCAGGCAATTTAAACCTCGCTTCATGGATGTTAGAAAAATGTTTACCTTTTCCCAGGCGATTACTTCATAGAAGAAAAATGATTTCATAGAAAGAGTGTACATGCATTAAGGTGACTGACATGTCAGTTACAAAAACAGAGGCTCAAAAAAGGCAGAGCAGGAGGAGGCGACCTGGTGGAATTACACAAAATATCCATAATATAATTTTCTATCACTTGTATCAGGAACTTGGGACGAAGAAACAATAAATGCTCATGACTTTCTTGTTCCTTATTTCCTGCACACTATTTGTATAATTTGAAGTGGTTATTCGCTTAAGGATGTTGGGCTTGGTGAAAACTCACATTTTGTGTGGAATCTGGTTGCCCGAGTAGCATAGATATCTACTACGTATTCTTTGTTCAGCCATAAACAAGCAACCTCTACCACCAGTACCCTGACTTCTGGACTGTTTTGTGAACAGGCACAACAGGGTGCCTTATACTGAATCAGGCTATTGATCTATCAAGGTCAGCATTGGCTATGACTAGTGGTTCTCCAGTGTCTCAGGCAGAGGTCTTTCACATTACTTACCATCCATCTGAGCCACATGCTCTCCCAAGGATGTCACCTGGTGCAGAACTCTGCAATACTCACCCAAGAGTCTGGCCGATATGTGGTAAAGTCACAGGTGCTAGCCCCTGAGATGCCACCATTTTAATACAAACCCAGCAAAAGACACATTTGCAGAGGTTGCATTAATATGTAATCTTTCACTTATGACTTCTTATAGGACAAACCACCTGCTATAATTCTATGCGTGCAAATGCATGTATTCAAGTGAGATAACCTTAGTTCTGTTGCAACCAAACTGACCATAAGTCAGCCCTTGGCCCTTCATGTGGAAATCAGGAGGAACATTAATACACACAAATGGAGCCTGAAGATGATACACTGGTAATCACATCTAATTTGTAGAGACAGTGCATTTGTAGAGACCTGCGTTGTGACATAATTGCCATGCAAGTGATTTACAGGCATGTTGGGCCATTTGTGGCGTAGTGGTTAAGAACAGCAGCTTCTAATCTGGTGAGCTGGGTTGGATTGCCCACTCCTCCTCCACATGCAGCCAGCTGAGTGATCTTGAGCTCATCACAGCCCTAATGGTGCTGTTCTCACAGAGGAGTAACATCAGGGTTCTCTCTGCCCCACCTACCTGACAGCATGTCTGTTTGGGGGAGAGGAAGGGAAGGCGATTGTAAGCCGCTTGGAGACTCCATCTGGAAGTGAAAAGTGGGAAATAAAAACCCAACACTGCTGCTGTTGCTTTTTCATCCCCTCTGATTATAGCATTTAAATACTGCTCTAGACAACCTTTGCACATAATTTACTTCTGCTTGAAATACCTGGATGGTTCAGTCAGAATCAGAATTCAGCTGATGTATTTTCTGTGCATTGGCTTCTGGTTCATGAATCCAGTGCATTTCCAGCATGTTAATATTAACACCCTGACATTTAGAAGAAGACTTGGTTCTTATATGCTGCTTTCCCCTACACGAAGGAGGCTCAAAGCGGCTTACAGTCGCCTTCCCATTCCTCTCCCCACAACAGACACCACATCAGAGAGCCCTGATATCACTGCCCAGTCAGAACAGCTTTATCAGTGCTGTGACGAGCCCAAGGTCACCCAGCTGGTTGTATGTGGGAGAGCGCAGAATCGAACCTGGCATGCCAGATTAGAAGTCCGCACTCATAATCACTACACCAAACTGGCATCAAACACCAAACCAGGTGCATCAAGACAACCCAGAAATGGCAGTGATGCATACTGCTCGCATGAGATGGCTTCTTCTCTTTTGGGCTGTGACTGGCACAGAGCTGACTGGCTTGCAGGTGGAATTCTGTTGTGCCTGGCTTTTCAGGTGGAATGGCTAGATCACAGGCAACAGTAATGGAAAGGAGATGATGTTCCATGTGTGACCCTCACTCCTGAGCCCAACATGCATGGGAACTGCACCAGGCAACTTTCCAACTGAGCATCCACTTGGCATTTTACCTGTTACAAAATGATGGTAGCTTAAGCTACGGTGTGGAGAGTGATTTTGCTGATTCAGAAATTACAACCACAAGCCCTGGAACTGTGTGTACGTATATAAGTGCTGTCAAGTCACAGTCGACTTATGGCAACCTGAGCAAGGGGCTTTCAAGGCAAGCGAGCAGCAGTTTGAAAGTCTTCCTTGGAGGTCTCCAAGTACTGACCTTGCTTGGTTTTTGAGATCTGACAAGCTTCAGCTATATCATGCTGTCTCCTACCCCCTCCTTAGGCTTTATTCACTGGATAATGACGACAGAAGACATGCTTCTGCAACTTCATTTCAGCCGGAGCTACCAGAGCACTGAGGCCCCTTTTATTTCCTATGAACAAAAGAGCACTAACATACACTGAAGGTCTAAATCAGGTATAGATGCCTTAGCCATATAATTCAGAGTGTCTGACCAAAGTCCATAAAACTGTGTCATGCACTGCACGACTGGAAACTTGAGGAACATGAAATAATGCATCTTAGAATATGGAAAATTTTACTCTAACTTTGAAACTTGAGATGCACATTGAGAAATACTCAAGAGGGTACCCCCCTACGCTGTGTGAACTCACAGCACTGTCCATTTGCATTCTCAGCCATAAGTTCAAAATTAGATTTCACAATATTTCTAGTTTACCTTCTTGCTCTTATGTACTCCCTAACTGCTCCAGCTTATGCATGTTTACTCAGAAATATAATGTAAATGGTGCTTAGTCCCAAATGTGCACCCCCCACCCACTTCAGAATATCTTTGGGTAGGTTTCAGCAATCTGTCTGAGAAAGACAATGACAAATACAGATTTTTCCATGGTTCTCCCCACTCAGGCAGTCCTTTCTGACCCTAAAGAAGTTGATTCCTGAGGTTGTGAGAACAGCATGGCCTAAAAACGGTGTGGGTCAGGGACTACATGAGGGAGAAAAGGGTACAATGACTCCTACGTCTCCCTCAAGGGTGTTTTGTGATAGAAGATTTCAACCCTTCCTCTTTCTCAATGCAGCTCGCTGGTCCTGGCTGTGATTCCACATGGGTCCTGCTAACTCCATCTTGCAGCCACAGAAGTCAACTTTCCTGGGGCTGGATAGGACTAAGGAGAACGGCGGGTGGGGGTGGGGGTGGGATCTGTGGCCTATGCACCCAGGCTTTGCAGAATACGATCTGTTGATAAATATACTTAAGCTAGGTTTCTTAACCTATTCCAATGGCTAGTAGTATTTGAACATTTTTAATTGCCTTATTTGGAAAACTATAGGTATAAGTGGTTTATCTGGGCTCATCATAATTATAGGTTGGATGACACAAAGTACAAGAGCCCTCTCAAACTCTTTCATAAATCTTCTCAAGGTATCTTCGTAGATCTTTAAGTGCCTGTGGTTTGTCATTTCTTTTTTTAAAAAATCACTCATTGCAATACATGCACTAATAAAAATTTGGGCAGCCTTTGGAAGCGAGCTAATGACTGAAAACTAGACATTTTCTTTCATTAAGTGACTCTGATACTTTACACCTTTTAGTTTGGAGCTTTTATTGGCTGCTATACATATTTTATGTGTGTCAAGAACTGGTACATGTTAAAACCAGACATTTTGTCTTTTAAAAATTGTGCACAATAAAAGTAATATAATTTTGAAAATAATACAGACATTCAAACTTTGAATGTCCTAACTGTTATCAGTTGGATTTTTATGGTACAAGTACATAGAAGCCTGTTGAGAGGAATTTACCACATATTACTTTACCTCACTCCTAGAAATTCTCCTCACATTATGGGCAGACACTATAGGAACAATCTTATTACCTGCTAAAAAGTCATTTGATGGTATCAGGTCACAACCATGTGTAAGCTGCCCTAATCCTCCACATTAAACTAGTATGTCTCAAAGACCTTTCTGAATCCACATTCAGTCTTGTGTAAACCTGTTGACTGAATGCAATTATGCTCTTGAGAAGAAAATTATTCCAGTAGCTGCATTTGAGGAAACTCCAGACAAATTCAGCAACTGCTGCTGGTAGGCAACTTAAATGTCTCTATGGGAAATATTGTGACTTCAGTTTTATTTTAGGGTCAGAAGTGGAGTAAAAATGCTTAAAAGTTTCATCACATATAGCAACACCATTCAGTATCTGCCAGCATGTCCATTACAAACCACAATTTTCAGAAGTTTATAGCTCAGCTGTCAAAACTGGCTTTCAGATCAAGTTGGAAAGAAAATCAGTTCCTGCGCATTTGCCCCTTCCTCATAGCAGTGGTTTATGTGCATGGTAATTGTTGACTTTTCCCAGAAGGCCTTGCTCAGATGAGTGAAGGTGTTGTGGCTGAATGTGCAGGGGGAGAAACAGTGTCACAGACATGATAGACGAAGGCCAAACCTAGAGAAGCTGTGTACTGGACATGAATGAAGAAAAACAAGCCCTGTTTCTAGGACTACCTATGGTCTTTGGGGCAAACAGCAGCACGAGGAAATCAATGGAAAGTATCACTGAGAGGTCTAGGAC
This sequence comes from Paroedura picta, assembly GCF_049243985.1. Taxonomy (NCBI): domain Eukaryota; kingdom Metazoa; phylum Chordata; class Lepidosauria; order Squamata; family Gekkonidae; genus Paroedura; species Paroedura picta. The sequence goes on along the minus strand of NC_135369.1, from coordinate 58,911,982 downwards.
TACATGGTTGATACTCCCTTATCTTGCAGCCAAAAGGGACCCAATGCATCTGTAAGGAAGCATTTGGAATAAGGCCATCTCCTTCAGCTATAATCAAAAGTATTTCCCATCTACTCCAATATTCTTGCTCCTGCTGGAGGGCAGGATTCTAGTTGCATATTCCTCCTGCCTTGCATGTGAGGTATTACAAGAAATTTCAGATTTATCTCACTTTTTTATTGTTTTCTGTCCTTTTTCCTTGTATGTCCACGTTCCTAGGCTTGATCTGCATGTGAAACAGAAAGAAGTGGTAGAAAAAATGGAGTCAACTATTTCAGATTATGAAGAAGAAGAAGAAGAGTTGGTTCTAATATGCCGTTATTCTCTACCCGAAGGAGGCTCAAAGCGGCTTACAGTCACCTTCCCTTTCCCTGTCAGTTTGGAGGAACTCCCACCTTAAGAAACATCTTGTTAATTAAAAAAACACCATACCTCCCAGCATCCGAGTTCTAGTTATCCTTATTGCTTGCTGTCCTAGTCTTCTATTTGCAGAGGAATATTTTTAAATGTTCTGTAAGGGAACATGTTTTTGTCATTCTTGACCACTCAGTGATGCTTTCCATTAATCTCCCTGTGTTGCTGCTTGTGTAGAACATGCCACCAAAAGACCCTAGGTTCTCCACAACAACATGAATATGGAGCTCTTGAATTAATTCTCATCCCCCAAAGTTTAGAATAAGTTTTAAGAAAAAGATCAAGGCCAAACATTTTGTACCTGATATTCATGAAAAAGCAAGGACCCAGTGGTAGAGTTACGCAACCAAACTACACGAAGAGCTAAATTGAGTCACATTTTTGTTTTAAAGGACAGTGCTTAAAACTATATTCCCATTAAGATTGCATACATATACCTGGAAAATAAAAACCCTTTTGATTATTTTACATTCAAATGGTAAATGCAGTTTAGTACCAAGTCACTATGTAGTTTTCCTATAATAACAAGATTACTTCCTCAGCCACAAGCAGCATTGTACTAGAAGCTTGTCATCGGCTTCTTACGCACTAAAATTTTAAAAACATAAGTCTATACAACATGCATATTTTTAAAAAAACATTACATGAGTGCAAGAAAGGGAGGCGATCCCATGGCATTCCATCCATGCCACTGAGGAATTGGGCAACACTAGGTGGCACCTCTTCTCCTGCTCTGATAGAAAGTACAACAAAGAGGGAACCAGGCGTGCGCACAGAACACTGTGGATACCTGTCCTAGTTGTGGGAACCTATTGTCAAGGTGAGTGCACACAGACAAAGGTGGGATAGTCATGGATACCCACAGAAACATCACAAACCATCACAAAGCTTTGTGTAAGGTGTGTAAAATACCAGATGTTCCCCCTAAATCCTGAAAGTGGTCAGAGACGCTGAGAAGACCTTTGGATTTGATAGTGGATACATCAGGTACTCAGTAGCCGTGAAAAGTGCATATGAAAACCAGTGATTTAAGATGCTATTTCATACTTACACCTCCAGAGTTTTGTACTATTTTAAGAAATCCAGATAGGTGGGAGCCAGTTCTTTCCTATGCTGGACCTTCCTGTGTAACTGCCTCACCTCTTATAGCACATCAGTAATGATTATTATTGCTGCAACATGGCCAGTATTCATTGTGAAAAGCAAGGCTCATTTGCTTATTTATCTATGTTGGTTATAATAAATGCAGGTCTGTACTGAAAACGGGATCACAAAATTGTGTCAGCAGTAGAAAGAAAACGAGAGACGTCTGGCATAAATCAAAGGCATTTCTGAACATCTGACTTTGCACTGATGAAAAGCTTGCCATTCAAAGGGACACACTGCCAGGCCTTTAGAAGCTTACATAGTTTGCTTACAGAAGCATCATCCCCGTGGGTTTTTTTTTTTAATTAACTGAGAAAAAGCCAAAGATGATTTCATGATGCATTCACAGAAGGTTTGCCTATTACCTTCTCCCTCCCTTTATGGGTCAGCACACTGGCCTTTGAAATAATTCCATTATCATTATCAGCATTATATCATCAGCAGTCCTTTGACTTCTGGAGAGAGGTTGCACTAAATTATATAACACAAACAGAGTGCTTCTTACAGAAATACTCAAAAGAGTAGAACTGTTGCTCCCATTGCCTCATCTGTTTTAACTGCAATATTCTGCCGCTAGAGACATGCAACCATAAACTGCTGCATACCTCCAGGACCATACTTCTCTTGCAGACAGCCACATCTATCCATTAGGCTTGTCCCATCAGCCTCAGTGTCTCTTTTCTTCGGATCATCTGTTCTTCCACTCACCCTTCTCTCACAGCTCTGATTTTCTCAGGGTTCTAAGCAAATTGTGCACTGCAAAAAAAGTTAGGCCTCAACAGGAAGCCCAATTTTATTCTATGGGCTTACTCTTAGGAAAGTGGCTTTAAGAATGCACCTGGCTATTTAGCCAATTCCGACTCTCTAAGATGTGTGTACCATTTTGAAATACATATTTGTTTACACTGTTCTCCCCTCCTGCATTTTATATCCACAGCATCTGTGATGCTTAGGGTGAGAGAAAGTGCTGGATCCAAGTTTGGAGCTGAGTGCTGAGAACCAGTTTGGTGTAGTGGTTAGGAGTGTGGACTCCTAATCTGGCATGCCTGGTTCGATTCTGCGCTCCCCCTCATGCATCCTGCTGGGTGACCTTGGGCTCGCCATGGCACTGAGAAAACTGTTCTGACCGAGCAGTTGTGTCCCTCTCTGAGTTTGGCAGCCCCTCCACAGTCAAGGATATGAGGGTCAAATGGAAACAGGGCACTGTGCTGATGAAAGGGGGAATGTTCCCTCAGAAGGGACCCTTCTTCAGTTGATGTATAGGTATCCTTTCACATGAAGGAACCAACCCTGTGCAGGAAGGGTGGGGACTCTTGGTAGTTGGTAATTTGAGCCTTAGGCATGTAGATTGATGGGTGGTCAACCCACATAGTGACTGCATGGTAACTTGCCTGCCTGGTGGGAAGGTAGCATACATTACATGTGGTCTAGATAGGCTAGCAGACAGTGCTGAGGAGTAGCCAGTGATCATGGTACATATTGGCAACAATGATATGGGAAACGTACTCCCCATATTGTTGTCCTGGATGGAAAATTTAGGCTGTTAAGGCAGGAGACTCAAGGCCAGGACCACCAAGGTAGCTTTTTCAAAAATGCTACCTATTCCATGTGCAGAGCCAGCTGGAGAGGCACAAATCTGGAATCTCAATGTGTAGATTAGACAATAGTGCAGGGAGGAAGGGTTTAAGTTTGTTAAGGCATGGGGATGCTTTTTGGAACTAGCAGAATCTATACAAAAGAGATGACCACCACTTGTCCTGAGAAGGAACCAGGCTGCTGGCGCTTGGTTGTAGTGGTTAGGAGAGCCAGCTTGGTGTAGTAGTTAGGAGTGGTGGCCTCTAATCGGGTGAGCTGAGTTTGATTCCCTGCTCCTTCTCCTCCACATGCAGCCAGCTGGATGACCTTGGGCTTGTAACACCTCTGATAAAGCTGTTCTGATCAAGCAGTGATATCAGGGCTCCTTCAGTGTCACCCACCTCACAGGGTGTCTGTTGTGGGGAGAGGAAGGGGAAGGTGATTATAAGCTGCTTTGAGACTCCTTCGGGTAGAGAAAAACAGCATATAAGAACCAACTTTTCTTCTTAAAATCAAAAAGGTGGCAAAGCAGTTTTTAAATTAAATCTTGGGGGAAAGCTGACAGGAGATAAAAAGTCTCTGAATTCAGGAGGGCACGTCTTAAAGAGATGTAGGAGCAGAGGCTACTGTTTTACAGGGAAAGAGATTAGGGCTGGCAACAGTATTGACTGCCTGGCAGGGTCAAGAGTCCACAGGAGGAAGGTAGCATGCCTAACATGTCTGGAGTATGGATATTTATATACAAATGCTAGAATAAGGTGACTAGATTGTCCCACATTTGGAAGGACATCCGGGGGCACCTGGAAAATATACACACACACACACACACACACACACACACACACACACACACACACACAATACTATTCTTGCATTCTATGAAAATTTTTGTTGCTCCATATAGACCAAATTTTTAATCAAGAACCTCCCCCCCCCCCCCCGGTCAATGGTGTCCCACTTTACCAATGTTAAAATCTGGTCACCTTATGCTAGAAGTTTGATTCTGTACATTCTACATGACATGGCTTTTCAGAATCAAGTTCTTGCTCTGCCCAGATAGTGAGGTGCAGAATTCTCTCTTAATTTTTCTCACTAGCATTCAGTAATTCAAAAACCTCTGCTCTTTCATCCACCCGCAGATGATTCCACTTGACTTTCTCCTTTTCTGAAGGAATTTATTAAAAGCTTTGAAGCCTATTTTCTTTTAAACATCATTCGATACTTGTTTTTAAATAGGGAAACTAATTGAACACCAGGCCTTCTTATTCGTTCCGGGCTTTGTTACTCTTAATTGCAGCCTTGCCAGCTGCACCAGCTGATTTCAGCCTTGCCTGTAATTGTTCTCTGGCTCCAGCTGTCTGTGGCTGTCCGTCAATTAGCCAGCAAGCCCTGCGTTCAAAGCACTAATCTATTCATAAATTTCAACCCTCTTAAAAACACACATATATAATGATGAAAGATTAAAACAAAACACAAACTCACACTTTGTTGCCATGCAGAACAGAAAATGGTTACAGAGCCCAGGAGAATTCAAGCCTAATTGGAAGTCATTTTCATTTGCTTGTTGAATTATGTACCTTGCCAGTATAAGTGGCAGTTCCAGAATGTATCATGAAATGGACTGCTTAAGCCTACTCATTTGTTTCATTTAGATTTGCCAAATGGCCTTCAACTCCAAGGCTGAAGTAAGAGGCTGTGGGATATATTGGTCAAAATGCCTCTGCAAAGGTAACTTTTAAATGTTAAAAGTACATTGACTAGTTGTCGTTATTACTGACAGCACCTACACTTCTGTACTATATTTTGCCCCAGGAAGTATGGACTCATTCTGTGCAGCAGTAGAAATAGGATCCTGAATGCTGACCTTTGAGAGAAAAACTGAGACTAAAACATTTATAGTAACCTTCCCAAATTCGTTGCCTGTAGGACTCTTGAAAAGCAGCATATAAATGTGCTCAATATATAAACAAGGCCGGGTCACGATGTTGAGCCTTCACAAAATCAGAATTTTGAGCCTACGTTTGTTGTACATCTGCCTCTTGGGGCATGGGATCCTCAACTATTTCCTCCGCATCTTCTTCAGTGTCATCAGACTGGTCAGTGGAGGGGAAGCACACTGGGCCTTGTCCTTGCCCCAAAGGGCCTTCCTCAGGATCCTCTTCCCCTTGAGTGATATAGGTTTCTGGGATTTTGCAAGTGCCTCCACTAACAGCTGCTGAAAATCTGGGGCATCTCACCCTAATAACAGGTCATAGGGTAGGGTGCTTACTTGGGCTAATTCCAGGTTCCGTTCTTTCCCCAAATATCGCATTGGGATGCATCTGATGGGACACTTCTCTAGCTGTCCACAGAAACAAGCCACTTGGGTCCATCTATGAACAGGGATCCCGTTGGGCACTAAGTCTGCACGGATCATAGAGACGGAACTCCCACTATCCATTAACGCCTGACGGGGCGTTTCCTCCAACCACACAGCTACCAATAAGGCTGTAGGTTTACCTGGTCTTAAGGCAGTTGAAGCTTGTAGAGTCTCACCCCAACCTAAATCGCATTCCATGAGGGCACTCTTTACAGAAGTGCCCCCACTGCCCACACGTGAAGCATGGACCTTGATTACTACCCAGTGCTGCTGGTATGGGGGGGGGTATGCTCATCTCCTTTCCCCAGCTGCCTTCTGGTCCCGGCGTTTGAGCTCGGCCTTCAGGGTTCGGGTAACGTCCACTGATTCCGGGCCCTCCCCCTTGAGTTGGGAGACCGGTCTTTATTCTACCATGACCTGAGGGGTCCATTTCTCGACCGCCCACCACCTCCCGAGGACTTCCGCCCATTTAATCCCCTTCCCGGGGCATATTTAATTGATCCGCCACCACTACTTTTTCCAAATATTCCAAATATTCTTTAAAGTGGCGGGTTTCTAGCATGCCACCCAATGTCTTATTCAGGGTGGAAGGATTGTTAGTAGTTGCTTGAGTACTACTTCATTCACAATCTTCTGACCTTCATCGGATGTAGGTAACAGCCATCTGCCAAGACAGATGCTGTATGCACTTTTTCTAATACGTATGTTTATATGCATGGCTATCACTCACTCCTATGAAGGAAAAGCAGTACACGCAAGGATAACATTACAATGTGGTTTAATAATCCATTCCATTTATTTTATATTATTTAATATTATTCTGTTCTAGATTACACTGGCTAGCCCGATCTTTTCAGATTTTGAAAGCTAAGCTGACATGAACCAATTACTAGCATTCCTAAATGAAGCCTCAGTCTTGGATCCATTCCTGTCGGCCTTCCAGCCTGGCCATGGATGGAAATGGTGCTGGTCACTTCTGGCGACACCTGGATCGGGGCAGGTTGGCACTGCTCGTCTTCTTTGACCTTATGGCAGCGTTCAACAAAGTCAATCATGAGCTTCTAGCTCGCCACCTCACCTCATTGACTGGAAGATGGGGGATGGCTCTTCAATGGCTGATCTCCTTTCTCTGGTGTGATGAACAGAGGGTAGTTATTATGGAGAAACAATTGCACCACTGCCAACTCCCATATGGAGTCCCGCAAGGGGTGGTTCTCTCTCAATTCTATTTAACATCTTTATGTGCCCTCTTGCCCAGTTGGTCCAGGAGTTCGGGCTTGGGCGCTACCCCCAGATGCCTCAAAGCAGTGACGGGATGTATCTGGCAGAATTGCCTGAAACTCAACCCTTTGAAGACAGAGGTCCTATGACTGGGTAGGAAGGGTCCAAATGAGGAAGCGTGCCTGCCCCGCCTGAGCATACTCAGCTATGATTGTGGGTGTGACTTGTGATACCTCCCTCTCTATGGAGGTTCAGGTCACAAAAATAGTGCAGTTAGCCTTTTTCCATCTCTGTTAAGCTACTACTGCTCTACTTGCTCCCGGAACACCTTGCCACAGTGATCCATACAACGTTCACCTCTAGACTGGATTTCTATGAGAACATCTGGGGAAATGCAGTCAATTATGATGGGACAACTGTTTAATGCTGATGATTTTAAATGTTTTAATATTATTTTAAAGTTAATTTTATGTGAATAATTGTATCTACTTTATTGTATATACTGTTATATATTGTTCACTGCTCTGAGCCAGCAATGGGAGGTTGGTATAAAAATTTAAATAATAACAAGCAACAGCAGCATTGGCTCTGGTTAGTATTTGGATGGGAGACCACCAGTGAATTCCAGGGTTGTTATGCATGGGCAAGCAATTGGCAAACCACCTCCGTTTGTCTCTTGCCATGGCAAATCTACAGCATGGCTTCCCAACATTTTTCAGCATGTGATCATCGTTGGAATTCTGACACAGTGTGTGGCCACAACTACAAAATGGCTGCCATAGGAAGTAGAGTCAGCCACAAAATAGCTGCTGTAGCATACTTTCAGCCACAGTGTGAAAATTCTTGTGCTGTGGTAGCAGTTGCTACCAATGCAGTATTTTTAAAAATCTGCATAGCCAATCAGATCTCCAATGGCCAACAGCCGCACCTGGCCCCACCCACTTTTTATAAACACAGACAAAAAAGTGTTGGTTAGCAGCTTGGGATCCATGGGCACTATACTGGGGATCCATCTGGGGTCTTCTATAAGTCGGCTGCGACTTGAAATTAAATGTGGTCAAAAGTACCATCACCTGATGCACATAAACAAGACATTCATGAAATATTTACAGCAAATTTTAAAATTTCATTTGGTTAGTATTTAAAAGTGTTTATGTTAACAGGAAATAACCACAATGCGGTTAAAAGTTATGTAACAGAACACAGAAATCTCTACGTGAAATGGAAGTTATGCATATCAAACACAAAGTACTTTTCCTTATAGTCATTCATCATTGGGCTTCTCTGGCAGTTTCTTCAAAATCCAAGCTTGCAGTTTTTCTAGCTCACTTTTGTTCAGTTCATGATAAAGGTTTGGAATACTGAGAAATGTTGTTGGTACGCCCAGCGATTTCAACATTTGGTTGGTCTCTTCACCCCAAGAATGCAAAACTAGTTCATCATCAGTTCCATGACACTGAAATAATTCTGGGCGTTCTCTTTCATTCTTTGTCAATGCCTATTGAGAGAAGAGATTTGTCCCCTTTTATCACTCTGAAAATGAAGAAACATGTACCTGGAAGACGCCCATGTCAACAGAAAGATTTATAGACATGAGTGCACAGGCCAGAGCAGAGAGAACCCAAAGAGAATGGGCTCAACTCCTGTCATAACATAAGCACTGATTCAGATGTATGCTGAAGTCATTGAGTGACAATTACTATTTAGTTTACCTGGACAGAACAGCACTGAGATGCTGTCAGTGACTAACAAATTACAGAGGCTATTGGTTAATGAAAGTATAGGATAACAGGTAACAAAAGATAATCTGAAGTTGCTTTATACTGTTGGTCTATTTAATCCCTTTAGAGTTCATCTAACTCTATTCGATGGGTGGCTCTCTGAGAGCTAGGCTGAGATATCTCTCAATTCTGTTGCACAAGATTCTTTTACTCGAAATGTCAGGAACCTAACCTGAAATTTTGTACAGTCAAAGCATGTGCCCCCCCCCCCCATTGACTTTGCTGAAAGAGTGGGTACTGAAGAAGAACCTGAAAGAATCAGAAACATACAGGAAAAGATGTTTACAGAATCAGAGGAGACATGGAAAACAGAGACAAAATAATTATCAGTAGATGAACTTCCACAGAGAACATAGAGTGGATAAGAGACACAAGATATATTTGGAAGAAAAGATTTCAGAAAGTGGATTAGAACCCTGAGACATTAAAATGCAAATAATCATTCTGAAAGGATAAGGATTCTGAAATACTTTTTTTTTTTTGCAACTGCTACCTAATCCAATCAGTTTGAAACATGGACATTTAGTCTCCCCAAGGGAACAACTAATTCCATCAGACAACTGACAGTTTAAAGTTCACTGACACCTTGGTGCCTTTACATCATGTGTGTGTGTGCACCAGTTTGTGAAAAGCATACAACATGGCTATTATATAGGCATTGCATCACTGATGTATAATGCTCTGTGGTATTTAAGATTTAAAAATATGAGCTATTAACAGTTTTGACACCCACCTGGTAGACAGCAGAGTTCTTATTGAGAAAGCTTGAAAGAGCAAACACTCCAGCCACATCTTGATGACGCCTATATGCTAAATGCATTGCCATGCCTCCTCCCATTGAAAAACCACCTACAGATTTGGGGAATCGGGGAAAACAAGTTAAAAAAGAGTGAAAAGTTCAAGCATTTCAACATTTGAGCGATTTCAATTTTCTTTTAAAATGTTACTGCTTTATGCTTTCCAAACCACACAGAGATATATGCATACATACACACATTTTTGATCTAGTTATAATTTAAGTGAACTGAGAGTCTCGTGTTGTTATAATGAAACAAGGGGTGAAATATCATGCATGTATTCTTTGGCATATGGTTGGATCTATGGCTCTGTTACTAAAAGTTTATTTTTGCTGGCTGCTTATAAAAGTGACTACAGGTAGTAGGGACCAATTGGCTGGCCTTCCCCACGTTTTCCCTCATGCTTAATAGCAGTGGTCCCCAACCTTTTTATCACCGGGGACCGGTCAACGCTTGACCATTTTACCGAGGCTCGGGGGGGGGGGTAATCTTTTGTCGAGGGACATCACCGCCGCCACCTGAACCCCTGCTCCGCTTGCTTTCCCACTGGCACCCAGCTGCCCACTGGGGGGTGCTGCCAGCAACAGCTGAGCAATGCCACGCCGAGGGGGAGCCCCAGCCATGGCGGCCGCCGGAAAGCAGCAAAGATCAGCCAGTGGCAGAGTAGCCCCCAAGGCAGCAGCTGGGGATGAGGACAAGGAGGAGCCGTGGCCTGGTACCGACTGATCCACGGACCGGTACCAGTCACTGGACCGGGGGTTGGGGACAGCTGCTTAATAGCACAGAATTAATAGAAATATTTTGTGCATTTTATTTTGCATCTTTTAATTTGCATATTTTAATGAAAAAACAATCCCTTCAATTATATAGAATCATAGAATCATAGAGTTGGAAGGGGCCATACAGGCCATCTAGTCCAACCCCCTGGTCAACGCAGGATTAGCCCTAAGCATCCTAAAGCATCCAAGAAAAGTGTGTATCCAACCTTTGCTTGAAGACTTCCAGTGAGGGGGAGCTCACCACCTCCTTAGGCAGCCTATTCCACTGCTGAACTACTCTGACTGTGAAAAACCTTTTCCTGATATCTAGCCTATATCGTTGAAGTTTAAACCCATTACTGTGTGTCCTCTCCTCTGCAGCCAGCAGAAACAGCATCCTGCCCTCCTCCAAGTGACAACCTTTCAAATACTTAAAGAGGGCTATCATGTCCCCTCTCAACCTCCTTTTTTCCAGGCTGAACATTCCCAAGTCCCTCCACCTATCTTCATAGAGCTTGGTCCCTTGGCCCCAGATCATCTTCGTCACTCTCCTCTGTACCCTTTCAATTTTATCTACGTCCTTCTTGAAGTGAGGCCTCCAGAACTGCAAACAGTACTCCAGGTGTGGTCTGACCAGTGCCGTATACAATGGGACTATGACATCTTGTGATTTTGATGTGATGCCTCTGTTGATACAGCCCAAAATGGCATTTGCCTTTTTACCGCTGCATCACACTGCCTGCTCATGTTTAGTTTACAATCCACAAGTACCACAAGGTCTCGTTCACACACAGTGCTACCTAGAAGCGTATCCCCCATCCAGTAGGCATGCTTTTCATTTTTCTGACCCAGATGCAGAACTTTACACTTATCTTTATTAAATTGCATCTTGTTCTCATTTGCCCATTTTTCCATTGTGTTAAGATCTCGCTGAACTCTGTCTCTATCTTCCGGAGTACTTGCCAGTCCTCCCAATTTCGTGTCGTCTGCAAACTTGATGAGTAGTCCCTCCACCCCCTCATCTAGATCATTAATAAATATGTTAAAAAGTACCGGGCCGAGCACCGAGCCCTGAGGTACCCCGATACTCACCTCTCTCCAGTCTGATGAAACACCATTGACAACAACTCTTTGAGTGCGGTTCTCTAACCAATTCCCTATCCACCTAACGATCTGAAAATCCAGATTGCAGTCCTTCAACTTATCCACCAGAACATCCTGGGGAACCTTGTCAAAAGCTTTACTAAAATCCAAGTAAATGACATCAACCAAATTTCCCCGATCCAGGAAACCTGTTACTTGGTCAAAAAAGGAAACTAGGTTGGTCTGGCAGGACCTGTTGGAGACAAATCCATGCTGACTTCCTTGGATCACCAAATTGTCCTCCAGATGTTTGCAGATCGCTCCCTTTAATATCTGCTCCATTATCTTCCCCACAATAGAGGTCAGACTCACTGGTCTGTAGTTTCCTGGGTCATCCTTCCTCCCTTTTTTGAAGATCGGAATAACGTTTGCTCTTTTCCAGTCCTCCGGGACATCTCCAGTCCTTAAATAGGTTCCGAAGATGATGGAAAAGGGCTGTGCAAGTTCTCTGGAAAGTTCTTTGAGTACTCTCGGGTGCATTTCATCCGGACCAGGGGATTTGAACTCATCCAGTGCAGCTAAATGCCTCTCGACAACCTCTCTATCCATGTTAACCTGCCACCCAGACACTATCCTTTGTCTACGGCCATCTCTAGATGTGCCTAAACACTTTGACCTGTGGGAAAAAACAGATGTAAAATAGGCACTAAGCCTTTCTGCTTTCTCTGCATCTTTCGTTAGAGTTTGTCCATCCGCACCCAACAGTGGGCCTATTGCCTCCTTTACTTTACGTTTGCTCCTCACATAACTGAAAAATCTTTTCTTGTTACAATGGGCTTCCCTGGCCAATCTTAGCTCACTCTCAGCTTTGGCCTTTCTGATGATTGATCTACAGTGCCTAGTAGCCTGTAGGTACTCTTCTTTAGAGCTCTGTCCTTCCCTCCATTTCCTGAACATTTTCCTTTTCTTTCTTAGTTCCTCTTGAAGTTCTCTGTTCATCATACTATTTCTTTTGCTCTTGTTTGCATTTAGTGATAGCTAGAATTGTTCCCAACCCTCACATCCTGTAGGCAGTAGGTTGGTTTCATTTGTTTTAGGCTTGCATTTATCCATTGTGTATAGTAGCAACACCTGCATCTGAGCTGAATTGGTTTAACATCTGCATTTCTTTTCTATGATGTGTACTTGTGCCTACATGTAAAGTCATATTGCATTGATTTCAACTCACCTGATCATGATCACGGAGAAAAAGCAACCCCAGCTGCACACTTTCATACATCACAAAATTGTTTTTGCTTTTGATTGAACAGGGTTTTCGTTTTTTGGATAAATCATTTTCATTTTTGTTTAGTTTTCTTTAGTGGTAAAATCTGGCTACCTAACCCTTTTACTGCTCATGACCATCATCTGCGGTCAAATACTGCAACTTACCATGAAGTTGAAATGGACACATGTTCCGTCATCTCAAAATTGGAGGGGGGGGGAATGTCACCAGTACTACCAGACCCAGCACTTGTGTGCTTCTTCTATCAAGACTATGGACTCTGGACATTTGCACTAGCCTAGACATAAGGCAAAAGTCAGATCTCAGAAGTGCTTTCTTACATCTGAAATCTCCTTCCTATCCACCCAACATAACCCCAGCTTACCAAAAGCTTTATAGTAGTAACCTAGATCAAACCATATCCAAAGTTTCCCAGATCATTCTATTTGATCGCTTTGCTCCTGGACATCCTGGATAAATCAAGCTTTTGGGCACACATCAAAGGGGGCATCTGAATCCCTTGTCCAAAAATCCACTTTTTGCCTATGTGACTTTTACTACATAAAATACCCTTCACTGGGGCCTCCAAACTGCCTCTTTGGTATCTAGCTTCCCCTGGATGGATTCTACCAGATTGTCCAACTGAATGCTTGTCGTTTTGGTTGCTTTGAATCCATCTGTTCTCGCCATTTGCTAGATTGGTAATTGTATCATTTTTGCTAACCCTCTTTCCCCTCCCAAACTCTTGCCATTTCCTCAGCCATACCTGAGGTAATCCCCACTAAAAAGGCAACCTTCATAGTAAGGAAGCCCACCGATGAACAGGCTATGGGTTTTAACTGGGCTTTTACTAGTGCATTAAGCACTACCTCCAATGACCATCACAGGAGGGGTACATGTCTTGGGGAAACAAATTCATCAATCCCTTTAGAAATTGTTTGGTCAGCTTATGTGCAAACACAGAGGTACCTTGTACCTCAATGTGGTATGCTGCAATCGCTGCTAGATGAGTCTCAACAAATGAAAAAGTCAGCCCCCAGGGGGCCAATAATCTAGAACCTGGGGTAACGGGCAGGTGGATGGACACAATCCTTTCTCTCAGGCCCAGGAATCAAAATGATCCTGTTTATATCTGTAATTTTTTTTAGTGGATTGTTTTCTAGAATGTAACAAAATCTCACTATAACTTCCCGGGGATCAAGGGGTCTATGGTTGTATTCCACATGCTGTAATATGAAGTCGGCTGGGGTCCAGATACTGGAGGGAACTGATAGACAGAAGGTCAGGGCTCTGCGGGATTTGGATGTAGTTTCCGAGAGCCAAGAACACAAAGTTCAAAAACCAGAACTGGTGGGGGCGATCAAGATTGCCATTATGTGTTCTGCCCTCATTTTGACTAAGACTCTGAAAATCAAGGGCAGAGGAAGGAAGGCATAAAAAAGCTTTCCACTTCACTATGCTTGGAATGTATTCCCCTAGAGCCCTCATCTATCCTGCCATGGGAGCAAAACCAAGGAGCCTTTGTGGACCATGCCTTGGCTGAAGAGAAACCAGAGTATATGTGGACCATGCCTTGGCAAATAGGCCTACCTGGAGGACCCCCCTTCGAGCAAATATCAGTTCCAGATAAATTTAATTTATGGGCCATTCGTAAGTTAGGTTGAATGCCCTGCTGAGCCTGTCCACTTGTACACTAAGTGAACCACAATGTGAATTGCTCATATATTGGACTGAAGGTGCAGTTTCAGTGACAAAGACTTAATAACTGATGGTAATGAAACCATATAGAACTTGGAAACATACAGAAATTTATTTAAATCATGGAGGTCCAAAATAGGATGGGACCCACCGTCCTTCCTATCAACCAGGAAAAAACTTTAGTAGAATCTCATAGCCTCAAGAATTCTCAACTGCCCCTTTGGCTAGTAATTCAGTCAACTGTTGAGAGAGTTCAGGGAAGGGGTTGTCAACTGCCCATAACCCCCCTTGGCAAAGAGGTCTAGACTTCAACTATAACATATAACCAATACCAACAACAGAAAGAACCCAAATATCTGAAGTGATAGCTTGCCAGGTGGCACTGAAATAGGAAGGTTGGGCAACTGTGAGTGTTTGCAGAGCTCTTACTCTGACTAATTAGGCAGGTGTTTGGGATTAGCTGAGCACCAAGCATAAAATGAGAGTACAGGCAATTGCTCCCTGTGCTGGCAACGTTGCCTATTCTGGAGCCTGCAACTCTGTTCCTGCTTCCTTGCTTTGATTGAATTCTCTGTACTTTGGACTTTTGGCAAGTGACATGGACTATGGACCAGCTCCTGGTGGCTCTGATTTTCGGCTTGTGTTTATGGACTTCACACATTCTACTCCCTTGAGACTGGCAGCATGCCAGTCCCAGTTCCTGTCTGGAAACTTGACACAAATTGGGATTGTGAAATCTGCTGGGTCTTGAATAACCAGAAGGGCTATTACTGTGGGTGTTTCTGAATAGAGCTGACATGAATTTATCTTTCAAATGTGCATCTGAGGTCAAGGCGTTGAGATCTAGGGGCTTAGCCATCCTGAGCAGCTGCTCCTTGTGAAGTTTATATTCCTCACCAGGGGAGACTGATGCCAGTTCCATCAAGGAGTCATCTAGAGAGAGTTCTCTTGGTGGAGTGGTTAGGAGTATGGACTTCTAATCTGGCGAGCCAGGTTTGATTCAGTGCAACCAACTGGCTGTCCTTGGGCTCACCACAGCACTGATAAAGCTGTTCTGACCGAGCAGTAATATCAGGGCTCTCTCAACCTCAGAGGGTGTCTGATGTGGGGAGAGGAAATCTGATGCATACTGTTGGATTAGGACAATGGCACTATGTGCAGTCTGATGCCATCCTGGCGATCCCCAGGAGGGGCCAGTGAGAGGGGCTGCAGGGTTTGGGACTTGTCCTTATACTTGCTCTTTTGAGCTTTCTTAATAGCTGGAGGCTTTGAAGCCGAGCTACACTCTGCTGATCCATAGCAGGAACATTCACTGCCCCAGTTGCTCCAGACGCCTCTCTTAGGAGGTTTAGGCTTCAGAATCGATGTGGTCACTACGGAATGAACCAAAGGTGGATTGGAGCACGGAACCACTGGACCCTCAGGCACTGATGGTGGTCTGGGCGGATCCAAGGAAATTTAAGTCCTATTGGACTTCCCACCACAGATACCAACAGAACCTTACTAAACTACTTTTGAACTGCCTGGCTGATTTTTTAGATTTAAAAATGTATATTCAATAAGTTGCTTTATGGTCTGTCATTCAATACACCTGAATGGTAGTCAGTAAATCTAAGATTTAAATGTGCATTGAGTAATTTTAATTCGCATTAGTATTAAGTTTTAACATATTTTTAAAAGAAGAGCAAAAAGAATAGATGCATAAAATCTGGTAAGGAAAAATATTAAAGAGATTAATACTGAAGAAACTTTGGTTGAATTAATTATTGTGTGTGTAAAGCCAACTTATGGTGGCCCCAACAAGGGGCTCTGAAGTCTAGTGAGAAACATATGTGGGCTGCCATTGCCTTCCTCTGCAGAATCCTTCTTGGTGGTCTCCCTTACAAGTATCAAGCCTTCTTAGTATCTGAGATCTGACAAGATCATACTACACCATGCTGCCTTCTCGCCTGAATTATTAGGATTATATTTACAAATCAATTATGTGTTTTTCCCATTATGTAAAAGAGACAGATGTTTTTAAAAGATGTATCAACTTCATTACTTTTTTTAAGTGCAGTAATTTACCTGTGCTATTTAAGTAGTTCAGAATAATATTTTCTTTGGGCAGTCACCAGTCAGCTTGGGCATCTTTTTTTTTTTAAGTAGCTTGTTCCAAGTAGAATCATATTGCCAAAAAGTGACTTTCCAGACAGAAAAATTCTCTTCATAATGGCCTTTCCTAGGTTGTGTTTTTCTAGGACACAATACAATATCATATAAGGGATGCCCCCGCAGCCCCTTTTATGGAGACACCTGTTCTTCTTCATATGCTTCCATGCCAGCAGGTAAAACAGGAAAACCAGATCAAAAAGACTTGGTTGATCACTGTCCAAAACAACACATCCTGGAGCCAGGGCAATGAGCCATCAAGGAAAAGAAAACAGGGTACTTCAGAGGCTTAAGAAGGGCTGGGTCCAGAAAGAAAACAGGCAAAAGTGGATTGGTCCACAATTCAGCATCTTGGTGGCATCTGGATATGATTTTACAAATTCCCGCATTAAAAGCAAGTTTTCTGCACCTTGAAGTACTCACTGTGGTGCCTGTAGCACTCAATTCTTACAAAGTAAAAGACTAGGGACACTTTACAATTTTTTCCTTCTGGGGGGTGGGGAGATGGATGGGCATAAAAACTACATGTCTACCTGGAAGCTTCAGTAGCTCCTCAGTAACATGGCAAAATAGATACTTGTGCAAATTCCATATATGATGGTTGGTTAAACTGTTGGTTAAAAAAGATATTTGCAAATTGTACAGTTTTTAAGCTGGTTTAAGTCCTCAACATAATGGGCATAATCCACTTGGAATATTGTTTTTCACAAGTCTCATCACAATGAATGCATGATTGTGTTTCTCCACAACTCCTATTGCAATTAAGTTTATGTGACAGAACTTTTCACTTTACATAATTGTTGCATTCAGATATCACAAGTTGTCGATTCAATTTGTCTTACAACCCCTGGTTAGCCTAATGTATGTAAACAGACCACAACTTGTTTGTACATGCCAGTTAGTGTGTTGCTATCCCCCTTTCCAACACAATTCCCAATACCTCATATGTCCAGACATCTAGCCAAGCCTCCCCATGTATGCAACCTGCTTGTTATTATTCAGTGGCTGAATAGTGAGCAGGCAGATAGAAGCATGCACCATCCATTGCTGAATGGAGCTGGAGCAACTCTTACGGCTTTTGTCACCCTCTGTTTGTGAGTGGCTAAGAGCGATGGGGCTGCTGATCACATTGGGAGGTCTGCATTCAGGCATCATGACATACCACTGTTTAGAATCCTATGGTTTTGAAACCCAATTTAGCATCCAACAACAACCCACAGTCTGTATCCAGACATCATTTTGAGCTGGAGTTTAATCAAACCATGGTTTTATATGATGTGGTTTGTTATGACATTGAAATTTAGCCAGTAGATTGTACTTTGCTTCTCAACCAAAGTATAAATAAAAACTTTTAGATGGTGTCTGGAGAGTTTGTTCCTTAATAACGATGCTTAAGAGAGGCCCATTTCAAAATTAATTGGCTTGTGGCAGTAGAAGCTCAACATGACTAACCTACTTAGATTGTTTTCAGTTATAATGGCTGTACATTGCCCCTTGAAGGCATCAGCAGCTCCACCCAAACCATTAAAGAGTTTTTTGGCTGCTCAAAGCCTCCACAACCACATACCATATTTCAGGCTTGGCTCAATTCATAGGATGAACTCTTTCACACATGTTAAATATGTTCTTCCTTTAAATCTTACCCAGGAGTATCCTGTTCTTCCTGATGCCATTTTTAACTTCATCATCAATCAAACTCGTAAGGTCTTGACACATCGAGTCAATGGTTTCAATATGTTCTGGGCAATCATTAGAGATCTTATATCTGTCAAACCACACAGTGGACATGGACCCTCTCATAGGCGTGTATGGTCTGGAAGAAAGGTTGATGAAAACAGCATGAGTAAGAAAAAGGGTATAACCACCAAGTTTGTCAAGACCTTTCCACACATTGTTTTAACAGAATGCTGCATCACTGAAAGACCAAAGTAATTAAGTCCCATACTATCTATTATAGCTACATACCTTTATTTTGAAGTCCAGGTCTTCCATGGGCAGGGGGAGATTTTAAGATCAAAAAGGGCATGACTAAGAGGCAACTGATCTCCACCACCTCTTCAACACTAACCCAGACAGCTGTTAAAAGAGTTTGTAATGTTATAGACTGGATACTACAGCAGACCAAGTGCTATTTCAGCTCTGATTCCACAAAGTGGGTTGGCTGGCCTCAATTTGCCATTTATAACACATGACTAGTGATATTCTGAGTGGATATGACTGCAATGTACACCGTACATAAAAGTTGTACAGATAGCTTTATTTTTTAAGATTCCTTCAACTCAACTGGGCTGTAAACTGGGCAAGTCACAAAACTCTGCCAAAATTTAAAGACATATTTAGAATTAATGGCAGCTTTATCATATAATCAAGCAATAGTAACTGAACCTGAAGCTTCTTCTCTTAAATTCTCATTTAATTTCAATAAAGTGAGGTGGAAAAAAATATATTCAGGACACTTTGGGGGGAAGGGGGGAGTTAATCAAGGGCACAAAATGGTGGAATTAAGGGGCACAACAAAACCAAAGGTGCAAGATGGCATCATAATGCAAATAACACATTTTTTGAAAAGGGGGAGGCTGCCTCTGTCACACTCACTGCGGAAAACATGTCATGAATTTCAACCCCGTAAATAAGGGGAGGAAAGCTCAAACGTGGAAATGCTTACAGCATCCAAAGGAAATCCGAAGTGAAGCTAAAAGAAGGTATTTCTCCTAATGTGGAAACATTCTCACTAAATGAGGCACAATTCCTTTCTACAACCACATAGTAACCCTGTACTCTACCACCACCCCAGCCATGATTCTAGGCATTTACAGTATATTGCACTTTAAACAGTTCATTAATGCATTTATTCTTACAACAGCACAGTAAGGTAGGCAGACATCCAAACATCCATGGGGTTTGCAATGCAGTACTTTCTCCTCTTAATGACGCCTACTGAAACTACAGAAATTTTGTACCTAGGGTTTGGCAGAGTCTTAAGGTACAGCTTAGGGGGGGGGCAAGTGTAGGTCTGCAGTAAGAACAGAAGAACTGCTGCCCTTTTGTCTACATATGTATGTGCTGTTCCGTTGGAGAAACTGCATAGTTGGATACTGACCATTATCCCAATGCGGTGTGCGGATGGCAGTGGTTATGTTCTGGGAGATAGTGGCCTATGTAATACCATCTATGAAATTTATTACATAAAGGAGATTTGCACTGGGGACTTCTAATTTTCTTAGCCTCCGCAATCACTCAAGTTGTGCAATATTTAGAACAGCAGATCATGCAGATGGTCACTATCGTCTAGCGCAGGGGTAGTCAAACTGCGGCCCTCCAGATGTCCGTGGACTACAATTCCCAGGAGCCCCTGCCAGTGAATGCTGGCAGGGGCTCCTGGGAATTGTAGTCCACGGACATCTGGAGGGCCGCAGTTGACTACCCCTGGTCTAGCGTGCTTTCACACCCTCTTCAATGGGTGTCAGGAAACAGCAGCCATCTGCACAGTATTGTTCTGAACGTTACATATGTAAAGAAAATTCAAAGAGATTGTATTACGCTGGCAATAAGATTGTGTGAACTGGCTTTTTAATCAAGTCTTTTTTTTCTTGATAAGTATGACAGGACCCCAGCCCTGGGCTAAGAGTCAGGGGCAACAGGGCTCCATGCTCTGCAGTTGCTCATTTCCTTGCTCCTCATACTTATTGCTCATATTGTTAGCAATACTGACCTTGATGGAACAAGGGTTTCATTCAATGGAAGGCAACTTCATCTTGAGAGTAAAATGCCCAATGTAGTAAGCTGCTTGTGCAAATAGCCACCCACCGTATTTGGGTGGATTTTAACGACAGCAGTGTGATCTTCCACCAATGAACCGTTTACTACTGACTAATTAAAATCATTTCCAAATGTATGGAAGTCACTTACAAAATTGTTTTCCACAGAAGATCCCTGCTCAGATAGACTCATATATGAGTGGGTGGTAGGCAACCATTCCTGAGTAGGCAACAAAAAACAAAAAAACCAGACGAGTAATGGTGGCAGTTTTGTGAGTTTAAATTAGGAACAGTAAAAAAAGAAATAGCATGATAGAAGATCCAAGTCTTCGCCACAAAAAGGATGCTCAGATGAGGGGCAATGAACCTTTTATAAACTCATCACATCTCTTCCACTGACCCTACTTCCACAGCCACAGGTTACTTCCATTGCTGAAGGTCGTCTGAGAAGCAGCACTGGGGAGCTGAGCTGTGTGGGACAGGATGCAGATAGGTTGGGGTGCCTGCACTCTTCTGCAACACTCTCCTGGTCTTACTTTGGGTGACTGAGTAATTGCTCTGAGCTCAGAAAGTCTATCTTGCTCTCTTCAACTGAAGCACAACAGGTGCAGGCATTCCTCTTCAATTCTCTACCTGCCATCTCCATTTAAACAAATGACATTTTTATCACTATTTCTGGATCAGAAATGCCAGAAAAGCTCTAGCTCAGACAAATGTGTTTAGAAAAAAAGTGCCATGCCTTCAAAACAAAAACAACCCTTGGCTGAGGAGGAAGGTGTAATCCATTCCTTCAAAGAAGAAGGTCTGAATCCATCCAACCACTGGCTGAGAACAATCAGTTGAGCAACCAGTTATAACACTTGTCAGGTAAAGGACAATACGGTCTGAATCTGAAATGTAATTTTAATGGGCAATTAGGGTGTCAGACAGTACAGAGGAACTTGAAGAGTGAAACTTTTAAAAAAACAGCTGACAGATTCTTTCTTGTAAGATTGCCTACACTAAATCTGGGTAGACGTGGCAACAGTACGGATGCCATTCCTTCTGCGAGTGAACAAAGAGATTTGTTTTCTTTCCCTGACATCCAGCTTTGTGTAGATTAATCCACTGGTACTAGCTCCTGAGGTCTCTTGGCTTCTGTCCCATTGGCAACAGAAGCCTTCTCCATCAGCACAAATGCAAGCATATTCAACTACCGCTCTAAAGAACAGCTTAGTATATATGTGGACTTTTGGGGGGGAAAGGCATAATTTTCTTAAAAATGTCAGCTCAGCTTCTTCATTGTAATAAATGCTGTCTACTGAGATTTCTTTTATTTCTATAAGCCATGGGTATGAGCCAACCAATGCTGAGCCATCTTTTCAAGGGTCCTTAATTTCAATGAGAGAAATTTAACCACTTTGCCTTTGTTTTACCTTCTGGAGGTTTTGTCCACTGAAGAAAGATGGATACGCTTAATTATTTTCCTGTAACTGAGGCCAGGGCTTTACAAATGAATTCTCAGCATCCAGGTACATGTTCTGTGTGCCAGTTTTAATCTATACCCTCAAAATACTATCTAAAAAGTGTGCCCCAAGCCAAAACAAACTTTAAAGCTCTCTTTTGTCATCTCTTTGCTTCTAATCTTTAGCAAGTTTAAAACATCAAAATGTAAATGAAGATGTCTTCATAGTTCTATTTGTATCAGGATTCAATGGTCAGTAATGAATGACTCTCCATATACTTGAGCGTCCCAACGTTCTCAAATAAGAGAACAAATTTATTATGAGCAATTATGAATAACTGAAGCTGTAAAAGCTAAGACCGCTAGAGGACTCAAATGTCATTTGAGTCACTCTAACTTGCCTACTGATAATCCTTAAGCCACTGTCATTTTCCTTCCTATCAGCAATTTAAATGGTTGAAACCAAGATCCTGGCTCCAGGAATACCTGTGGGTATGGCAATACTTCACCACTATGAACGTGATGGCTGGCAAATAAAAGGATATAAAAGCATGGCATGTGTTATTGACTGTCCACCCTCAAATCAAACAACTGATCCTGTAGTCTAGTGTTGAACAAGCATGCATGAATCAGATTCCAAGCAGAGAGGCTAAGAATTCAGCCCTTGCCTTCTGGGATTATGTTGATGCAGAAACTAGAAACAACTCATTTCAACGTAAAAGGAAAAACGGTGAAATACTTAGCTCTAAAACCTCCAATAAAACCTTGAAATAATTCCTGACAGAACATTTCAGTCAGCTCCCCTAGTTTCCAATCACATCTACATGTTTTGACTGGGCAACGGTCTCTTATCAGCTGCATATTGTGCTGGGAGTTGAGTATGAGAAACGGCTGCTACCTCTAAACTAAGGGAACTTTTCCAGACTACAGTCCCTGAAGCTCAAGCACATTCAAACAGATGATTTGTGTATCCAAACCAAGGAAATCATGAAGCTTGCTGCAATGAAAATTGTAATACTCAAACTATTATTAGCGTCCGTGAAAACGCTAGCAGAAAAAATGGGAAAAGATTCTGCTACAAAATCTTCAGTAGTTATATCTTAGCTTTATTTCCAGAAAGGTGACTTGTCAAGGTACCCCCAGTTATTATATTTTTGCAATACTTGACAGTGTTTTTATATGCCATTAAAGGTTTTTTTGAATTTGAATTTTGCAATACTACAGTGAGAAAGTTTATTTTGAGACTTCTATAGTAGGACTATAAAGAGTCTGATCTTACGTACTAGACGTGTTTGTAAAAATTCCATAACAAAGAATTACTTGTCACTGTTAAAGTGGTAAAAGTGCCAGTAGAACTGGGGATACTTTGACTTTTCTGGAAATAACTACTGAAGATTTTGTAGCTGCATCTGCGCCAGTCTTTTCTGCTCTTTGAGCCATTCTCCTGCCACCAAAGCCAAGCCAATCATTGTAACTTGAAAGGCTTTAACATCAGGCCCAAGAGATAGTTTAACTCAGTGGTCCCAAACCTTTTTATCACCAGGGACCAGTCAACACTTGACAATTTTACTGAGGCCCGGGGGGGGGGGTAGTCTTTTGCTGAGGGACGTCACCACCACCGCTTGCACCCCTGCTCTGCTTGCTTTCCCGCTGGCGCCCCTGACTTTCTGCCGCTCGCTGGGAGGCGCTGCCAGCAGCAGTTGTGCAGTGCCACGCTGAAGGGGAGCCCCAGCCATGGCGGCCGCTGGAGAGCACCAAAGGTGAGCCGGCGGCAGAGTGGCAGGCAGCCCCCGAGGCAGCAGCCGAGGAGGAGGATGAGGAGGAGCTGTGCCCCGGTACCGACTGATCCACAGACCGGTCCCGGTCTCCGGACTGGGGGTTGGGGACCACTGGTTTTACTGATGGGACAACCACAGGGGTATTTTAGTTGAATTTTTTAAAGATTTTAAACATTTTATTGTACAAGATTATTCTTCTTGTTGTAAGCCACCACAATACCTTTTCTGGAGATGGGAGCCTAGAAATCCAAGAAATAAATAAATCAATAAAAAGCAGCAACACCAATTAGAGTGCATGCTTCTCACTCCAAGGCAGACCCACAGACTCTGCAGCCTGCGTCAAAGATAAGGACAGGTACAACCTGTTGCTTCCTGTCAAGTGGTGCTCGGCCAACAGGGCACCCCCCAAGAGGATGCTTGTGTGGTGAATCGGCTCTGGCAGGGGGTAAAAGTGATGCACAGGCCTGAAGTTAATCTGTGCCACTCACCACATTTCATGAACAGCATTTAAATTTAATTTTTATTTATTCATTTGATTTATATACTGCACCTAACAAAATTCTCCCAAACCTAACAAAATCTATAGGAACAACATAAAAATACCTTCCCATTAGCAAGCTTTCCCCACTTTTCTGCCTTCTTTCCTTCCTTTACAGCATCTGAGACTGAAAAATGTTGCGATGTCATCTTATCCTCCATGCTACACAAGCTGCCAAGTTCTACGATGCCACCAGCATAGATTATAACAGCCTACACTTAAGCACACACTGAACAAGCCACAGAAAACCAGACCACAGTTTATCACAGCTGGAGAACAGCACAAATACCAGAGGCATCTGTGATGAAGGCAAGTAACTTGCTCCTTCAATTTGCCCGTAGGAATACCAACAGCTGAACAAAAGCAATGAGATACACGATACAGGAGAGAAACACTATCCCATTTCATCTCATCTCATATTATATTGCCTGAATGAAGAGAATCTTTGATGTATTTTTATTTACCCATACAGATTTTAATCATACACAATTGCATGATTTGAAGTTGGTGAATGAAGACATGAACCCTGAAAAAAATGAATTAATATAATATTTGCCTGAGAGTCTGGGTGGGCACTCTGTGTTGCACATCCCCTGACACAGTTTTACTGATCTACCCCAGCTATGATCAACAAGACTCCCGCCAACATATTTAAATGGTGCCAAACTGACTGGTGATTTTGTGCTGTAGCCAAATAAGAGACCTATTCTGAGAAGGAAGCCACTGCAAGCTCAAAAACAGTTTGCACTATTCTACAAAGCCATTTTTCAGGGCTCCACAAATATTTACTTAAATTTAAAAGAGGCAAAATCTTTGCAAAATGTGTAATAGAAACACCCAGTTATCTGATGATTGCTGAAGCATGCATGCACAGTATCAATTTATTCAAAGTCTGATTTTGGATTTACAATGGGAAGAACTGTGAGAAGGAAATGCTACATAAAGCAAAGATTCTTTGACCTAGATTTTTTGAAGAGAAGCATTAAAAGGTAGGGTATACTTATTTCAAAAAGTTGAGACAACATAATTTTAACTTGACCACATTTGCTGTTACAATGCCAATTTAAACTATCACTTTCTATTTAGGAAGAAAACAGCAGGAGAAAATGGGCAGTATTCCGTTCAGATTTAGACATTCAACAGAGAACAAATGTTTAAAGTCACAGTAATAGTAGTTAAAACAGTATTTAAAGCTGCAGTTATAGATTGAAAGGATGGCAGAAAAACACCATCTACTTTCAAACTACTTGGGCAGATGTGGTAGCTGATGATATTTTCAAAGTCCCACCTTAAATTACAACATATTAAAATCACAATAATTAAAGCAAAAAAGAAACACACTAACCATAACAACTGAAAGCTGATGAGGTTGTTTTTACATAGTACGTAATTCAGCAAGTCATTCAAATACAAACCTTGATTTCTATTACTGAGTCAGCTCATCTGTGCAAAATATTTACTTGGCCACAACTACACTTCAGAGTACTTTCTAGAACTCTGAAAATGCATCTTTTAATTTGTATATAAACAAGGAGTTCTAACATAGTACCATCTTTCGGGCTACTATTACCAAGAGCATGACATCAGATTATCCAGTGCTAGTTTGGCTACTGGCTGACCATTATTATTAGTATTATAATGTTAGGCCAGAATAGTCAGCGGATATTCTTCAATGAAAACTGTCATCATCTCCAAAACATGATCTTGTTCAAGGCAGCATTATTGATTGGAAAAAAAGTAACTACTCCTAGCTGAAGAAAGAGGGCAGGCAAGAGAGTGCATGTGGAAAAAGATCAGTATAATTTGTTTACACTATTTATAGTCCAGTTTTCTCACTGACACTCAAGGGAAAATACACGGAATAAGTCACCTCAAGCTTCTTTCTGAACCACACTGTTACAGTGCAGCACTAATTCCTGTGCAAAGTTCTCTTGAATAATTCAGCTTTGGATAGTTTGCATGAACCTTTCTGATCTCCCCACACAGGCCATTCCTTAAGGTGGGGACCATGACAGAGATTATAAGTGTACAGGCAGTTGTTGACTTTGCTTATTTTCAGGGTGGCACCTGCAAAAGGCCTTGCTCAGATGAGCAAAGCTATCACGGTATAGAATAGGGGGAGAGGGACCAGTTCCATGAAGGGGTCTGTTTGAGGTAGTTTGTACCTGAAATTTAGTTCAGTAACTGATATGCACCAATGGAGTGACTGTAGAGTGGGAGTAATAGGCACGCTCTGTCTGGCTCCTGATAACAGCTGAGCTGTAGTGTTCTGCACTAGCTGGAGTCCAATGTGATGTAGTGGTTAAGAGTGCAGTATCATTCCATGGAAGCTCAGAGTGACCTTGGGCCAGTCACACTCCCTCATCCTAATGTGCCTCACAAGCTTCTTGTGAGGATAAAAGACGAGAGGAGAATGACAAGCTGCAATGGGTCCCCAATTGGGAGAAAGGTGGGGTAAAGTGTTCTCTCAGTCAACAGACACTAAAGCTCTAGAAAACATAATCGTTCAAGGAAATGGAGAGTACTATCATTACAAGTAGAGTGCTGATACCGGAGCATGTCCATAAGAGAACCCCCACACCTCAGTAAAATTAAGATAGGGATCCAGGAAAATTCCACTCATCCATAAGTTACTTCCCAGCACGACAAAAAGGAAGCAGCCTGAATAGGTCTACCTGGGAAGTAGTTGGAATCAAATCAGCCAGTAAAATTCAAACCTTTTGGATCCAAATCAAGTCGAGTTTTACAGCCCACTAACTACTCACCTTCCAACAGTATAAACATCAAAAGAACGTTGTAGCAGCTCTTCTGTGTGGGCTTAAACATAGGACCCTTGGAGAAGGCTTTAATGTCTGCCCTGCTTCTCCTTCTACCTCAGACCCTCAGGACCTGCTCAGTGCATCAGATAGATTTGTATGTTTTTATTTGTCCCCAAATAAACCACGTATGTATGGGTTTTTACATGCTGCTAACCACTCCAGGACTGTTGCTAGAGGAGTGGTCTACAAATCATATAAATAATAATAATAATAAATTTATTATGTCCTTTTATTGTTTAGGTGTTAGGTTGTCTATGGTTTAAGCTTTGCTGCGTGTATGCTTGTATGTATGTACATGTGAGAGAGAGTCTGCAGCTTTCTGCCTCCTGCTTTTCTCAATCAATTTTTTCTAAACAAAGGTTTAGACTTTTCTTATATTTTCCACCTGTTTTATTTCCTGGACCTTCCCCATTCTCATAGAGAAGTTCTACTACTAAATTCTGGACCTTGGCATACAAAAGGAAGTATTCCCTAATGCAATTTTATTTGGATGCATGTGTGTGTTATTAAACACACAAGGAGGATGCTCCAAAAGCCGGGGGTCATAAACATGTTGGCCATTTGGGTAACAATGCTAATTATAACAAGTATAAGCACTGCTGCTATATGTTCTGAGTATGTCAGTTTGTTCACAGTTCCATGCAGAGTATCAGTGGCTTTAGTTCCCTGGGCTTAACCCTACACAAGAGATCAGGAAACATTATGTCTGCATTAAGTCTGTCAGCCATTCGCACTGCTCACAGACCAGTGGCACTGGTGAAGAAAGGTTTTTGATATGCCAATATAGACATTGTCAGGCACCTTGCCCAAACTAGCCCTAAGAGGCTGGAATTAATACCCTACTGGAGAACATTCAAACTATTACATCATTCCACAATGCTGATACAGTTCTAGCATGCCAACATTTGCTAGCAATCGCACACTTTTGCACAGGTGGTTAAAAATACTATGGAAGTTATCAGTAGCAAAATGAAATTAGGGAGCAGTTCATGGGGGATAAGGCAAGAAGCAGAGGTGGATAGGACACAATGAGATTATGCTCTATTTGCCAACACTTAGATATCTGAGACAAATTAAACCGTTTTTTTGGGATGAAGAATGAAGGAATACTTTACTCTTAAATGCTAAAGGATGGTGAGTAAATAGATGGATAGATTCTCATCCTGCTTCCAAAACATTTTAGGAACATTTTTAGAAACTACAGGATAGCCTTCCTGGATTCCCTCGACCTTTGCTTAGATCTGTGGTTCTCAATCTTGGGGTTGGGACCCCATTTGGGGTCGCCTGGCCCATTCTCTGGGGTCGCCAGGTTGCCTGCTGGTGGTGGAGGTGGGCGGCAGGTGGTGGCGGGCTGAAGTGGCGGAGCCATGACAATGGCTGCCTCCACATTGTCTTGATTGTTGTGCGCAGGTGCACACACAACCCCTGTGCACACGCATTTCCAGCACCCCACTGGCTCCTCCTGCAGCTGCCCAGCCTGCCCGGAGGGCTGCGCTGGCTCCTGGCAAGGAATGCCAAGGAATGCGTCGAAACGCTTCACTCAGCTCTTTTAGAGCTGGCAAGAAAACAACCCCCTCCCACCATGGGTCCAAAGTTGCCCCATCCTGCCCGACTCCATCCGGCAAGCCCCACGTGCTCTGCAGCAGGGCCGCCATGGAATCCCCCGTGGTTAAGAGAAAGGAGAGAAGCGTCGAGCCAAGGGAGCATGTTGTGTACCCAAGCCCGGCCTGGAGAGGGACAGCGAGCAATGTGGATACAGTGGCATGTGCATTGGACAGTATGTCCTAACTGCCTTCACTGGAATGTTGTTAATGCTCATACAAGGGCGGGTAAATTAGGGAGTCAACACTTTGGATTTCTTTGCAATATACTATTAAGATACTTTGTCAATCACTGATATATATAAATATCAGGCCCTTAAGGAAGACATTGCATACATAAACCAGTCCCAATAGATACTCACCAAGGCTGTTCAACACTGGCCAAGATTAGCCTACTGAAACTGGACAGAGCTATTTATTATAAACGAGCCATTTAATGAGGTGTTGTTGTTCAGTGACACCTTGTGTTTGTCATCTACTGTCAAGTTGCAGGGAAGTTTGGTGACCCCCAGCAAGCAGTTTCCATAGCAAGTAAGAAATAGAGGTGGTTTGCCATTGTCGTCGTCCACAAAGCAGCACCTTAATGCATAACAAAATTTACTCCACTATAGGTTTACTGAGCTACCCTGGGTGCTTTGAGAAGGAGACACTGTGTCCTGGTAAAGCTCCTGGCCCATGACAGCTGACTGATGCATCTCTTGTGCCGTGAGTCAGCCATCTGTCTCTTCATTTGAGGATGAGAAGATGGAGGAATCAGGAGCAGTACCAGTGAAATGTCCATCTGAGAAGCTGTATCTGGAGTCAGAACAAGCAAAATAACCCTCAGGGGATGAGGGTTGTTCTTTCTGGTAGGAGACAAAGGGACAGAAATCAGTTTGTCTTTCACCTCCGGCATCTCCTGAGGTAGCAAAGCATCACAGACAAAAAGCAAGTTTTACAACCCAGGAGATGCTGAGGAGTGCCAGGAGATTAGAACAACACAGTCTTGCATCCTAACACTGAGTTGATGCAGGACCAAGGACTTAATGAATAAAGAACATCTGGGTTTCAGTAATTAAGATAGCCTCTCTCAACTTTTTTACCATTGAGAACCACCTGAAACAATCTGCAGGCTTTGAGAAACCCCAGAAGTGGCGTGATCATGCAGAATACGGTTGGGAAGCATAGCTGTTTACGTGCGCACTGCCAACACATGCCCATAATTTGCCATTTTGGGAAGGGAGAGCAGGTCAACATGACCATATATGATCATAACACCCAATAATTAATCAATTTAAAAAATAGTTTAAAATTATATTAAAATTATATAAAATTAATTAAATCCTTCCAGGGCTATCAAGAAACCCCAAGATTGAATGAAACCCTGAATTAAGATGATAAAAGCAAACATATTGGCAAAGCCAATTTGTGGGAGCAACTTGCTCTGTTTTCCAAGTTTCTTGGTAAAACTCAGTATTGTCTGTTGCTTTGTTACTAATATTGTGTTTATTTGCAGAGAGAGAGAGCTTTCCTGATATCAGCCTTGCCTGTGGACCTTGCACCCCAATCCTTCCTGCTTACTTGGACAGAATACTTGACTCCCAGACCTGTTGTGGACTGGTTAGCTAATTCTGTTTTATTCATTACCCTGTTACCTTGCAATTGACTTTGGGCCTCCTGGAAACTCTTGGGCAGAGTATTGACTGTATCAGCAAACAGCAGGCATAGCCTTGAACAAGACATCTTGGCCTTTCCAAGATGGTAGAGATGTGGGGGGAGCTAGGGAAGCTGACTGACTAGCCAACAAGGAAGCTATCAGTCAAATAGCTACTCCTTAAAGCACATCTGTCCAATGTACACACATTTCCAGCTATCACTGGAGATGGGGGATAATGGAAATCAGTAAGTCCCATCCAAGGCTCTCATGAGGAATTATTCTCTTGGCATATAGGCCAGCATCACAGACCTTGGGACCCTTGGAAGTCTTTGACTAAGGCTGAGGTGATGATACCTGCCAGTAGGCAGCTTGGTGAAGGAAGATCATATTGAGGAAGAATGTTCATACTGTAGCAAGTAGATGGGAAGGAGATTGTAGACCACTTTGAGACTCCTTCAGGAAAAATGGAGTATAAAAACCAGCCCTTCTTCTTTATGGTCAGAAGTTCAGCTCTTCAACTATTTAATGTTGTAGAACACCCTTACAGTCTTTATCAGCTTAAAATGCAATAGCATCTAACCACTATCCTTGGTAAACACACTGCATTGTCTAAAAACTATAGACAAAAGACAGCATTTCAATAACATTGACTATTTCCTGTTCTGTCTATTTAATTTTGCCTGCTGCAGTCTATGGCCTTTTAAGGCCCAGAAACACATTTAAATCGAGGATCATTGGGCCAAATTTGGTCTTCTTCACTTTGTGAGTCTGACTTCTTTCTCCTCTTTTCTATCTTTCCTCTTCCTTTAAGAAGCCTTAACTTTACAATGACACTATCTATTTCCTTACAACATTAATAGCCTGCTTTCCTTCTATAGAACTCAAAGTAGCATATGTTTCCTGGCAGTCTCCTGTGCAAGCTCCAACTAAATTCAGACCTACTTGGCTTCAGTGTGGTTGCTATATCCTGTACAACTCCAAAAAATAACGTCCCACCTTAGCATACAGCCCACATCTGCCAGATGAAGACCAGCAAATTAAATCATTCTAGATTTGTTTTCCAACATCATGACTTCAAAATAAAGCCTTGTATCCTATATGATATGAATGGAGCTGCAATGCTGACTTTCCTGCCTCCCTCTTTCTGATGCCGTTTTCTTTGACTCTTAAAATTGTATCCCCAATGGGTCATTGGATACCCTGTCCCAAACAACCTGTGGTGAACTGGGTGAGCTGCAGTGAGAACAAGGAATTAAGAAAAAGCATTTTTTTATTCCCCCCAGTCCCCCACACACCCCTTCAACCCATCCATGAGCATAAGTAACCACTATAAATAGAAAGTGAATAGCAGGTGATGATCCAAGCCATCACTGTGCATGTTCTGTAATACTTTGCAAAGGAACTGTGATTCCTGGGTAACAGGGAAGGAACTCTACTGAACTGCTTTTAAAGTCAACAATCAGGAAAAATGAAAGTTCTGTGAATCAGAAGTACGTGGATCAGAAGAATACACTTTCAAAAATGGAAATTTTTGGATTCAATATTCATCACGTGCACATAAGCTTGCTCTATTTGTTCCCCTGGTTACTCTAGCCTGGCCAATAATACAAGCATATTAAAAGTATTACTACAAAATCATAGAAACCTTTAGTAAACAAAAACAAAAAAATCAAAATGTGAAGCTATTTTTTGACATATCCCCCGTCTAGATCTACACTTCTGAAAGCGGTGTTTTCATCTCTCTAACCCTTCCTTGAAGAATTCTTAACTCTTTGATTTACACTACATCAAAACAGTAGTTTTGGCATCCTCAAGGGACTCAAATCATGTTTTTCTTAAATATTCTTTGAGTTTTGGGACCTGAAGGGGCAAGATCAGGGCTGTAAGGCTTGGTGGGTAATGTTTCCCAACAAAATTCTCATAATGCAATCCTTGCTACCCTTGAAGAATGTTCTACAAGCAAAAAACAGCTGTTCAGTAAAGACCAAGCAATTCACAACAAAATCTGAACAAAGGCAATGTAACAATCCTCAGTGAAAAACAAACTATTTCACTGTTCCTTTTTGTTTTCTTTTTTTTTTCTTTTATTTCATTCTTTGTCAGAACGATGTCTGGACATAACAGCCATTTTCACTTGCACTTTCATCAGTGGCAAAGAGCACTCCCTCTTAGGACCTTGTGTTCAAACACTTCACTTTTCACTTGTATACAGTAAGCATTCAAAATTCAAATGGTTTAGTTATGTACATCCACTGTTCCCTTGCAGGACCAAGCCTTGATGGCAACACCTATTTTGATCTTATTTCATATTTCAGAAGATCTCTCTTCTCCAACAGTGGACTACTAATTACAAGCAGCGGCTGTGAACACCTGAAGAACAACTGTTTTTCTGAGCTTTCTAGCTGAGCAGGCTATTAATGTTGTTTTACTGAGCGTTCTTCTTTAACACATATGCATCTTCACAGTGCCACTTGGAAATTAGAAGGTGCACTGTAAAGTTCACAATGTTTAAGGTTTTTAAAAAACCTTCCTTTGTACAAATCACAAGTTATTTTCAGCAATGAGACAATTTTATTTTTACCAGGAAAGAGGATGAAGTAAACAGCTTGGAGCACGCACAATGAACTGCATCCGTAAAAGTCACAAAAGCTCAAAACAGATCTTACTTTTAATTGTGAAAGAAATAATAAATTCAAGGCAAGGGGGACTGATTCATAATACAAATTAGGACTACAAACATTTATGTTATTATCCTACTGTGCTCAAAGCTTCCTGAGAAGCTGCTACTTTTCAAATTCTTTACAATCTGAATAATTACTACAGGTAAAAATCAATTCAAGAATAGCATGAAAAAATACTGTGGAGTACCTGGCAGGAGCTGTTGGATAAATGACTTTTATATGCTGAAAAGACCAATCCTGATTCAAAACTTGCTTGATCCAGGCTCTTATTCCTTGTCCCGTATCACCTGAGTAATGTAGATATATAAAACTTATATTAGATGTGCATTTATACAATGGCAAAAACTTGGCCTACATTTTAAATATTATTTAACATCTCAAATAGAAATTGTTGGATCCTACAGAACTTGTTTGCCTTTTGCAACCCCAGAATAACCACCTGTGCCAAAGGAAAACACCATCATTAGCAGGAAAGTTCTGTAGGATCCTGTACTAACATTGCAACCATAAGCAATTACCCCATTCAATAGCTTCAGAGGACTTAGGAATTTCACTGTAATGCTAATGCAACTCATTTCATTAACTAGCAAAACTAACTCTTTTAAAAATTCTTCACAGAACTAAATAATGGAATAGAGAGAGGAAGGCATGTTGCATCAAATACACTGGTCTGGGTATACTGACACAGGAGATAAATAATTTGTGAAGCAAGTCTCAGCTACCCTGGAGCATCGCTGCATCAGGAACTGGCAACTTGGGCTGTTCTATTTTCCATGAAAAATTATCCCTTAAAAAACACCAGCTGAGTTTGCACTACGGTAGTAAAAACATTTTAAACAAGTTTACAGTGCTATAACCCCAATAAGTGTTTACACTTTAAAAAAAATGTTATTTGAAACCACATTAAAAAGGCTTTGATCTAGCTCACCTACTTAGCTGCCACAGTTTCAATAATTGTAAGCACAGCACTGGCTGATGAACCAGTTTCAGCACACTTGTGGTCTGAAAATCAAGGCTGCCCAAAGGCACTGAAAAGCCTCCTTTCACATGCTTGTACACTCCACCCTCGCTGAACTTTAAAACACTGCTACTGAAAAGCTACAAAAATTAAGCATGAAGACACTTCTAATATGCAGTCTTTTTTATACTTCTAGCCAATTAATATCACCAAGGTAGCAGTGAAAAGCGTAAACTCTAGAGTAGTAATTATTAGGAAAGAGGCTGAAAACAGATGCCATTGTTGTCTAGATATTTGATGCAGCTGATTTCAAAAAAACTTGTATGCCCCATTTAAAAAAAGAAGGGGGACATCACAGAAATGGAAAACATGCAGAAAACAATCAGGGGGGGGGGGAATCCATTACCAGTAAAGAATCTGAGCCTTTCAGTTTAGGGGGGTAATATTAATAGGAGGTAAGAAAAATATAGAAATTCAGATGTAAAGGATTTTAAAAATTCCTCTCCCTTACTAGTAGAACTTGAATGGTGTTGAAGCAGATTCAAAATAGTCAATGCATGTTCAATTAATGGGATACACTGCCACACTATGTATTGATGACTTGCTAGTCCAGGTAGCATTAAAACGTACCAGGCAAATTCATGGAGCAGAGTGGATAGCCATGTTGGTCTGAAGCAGCAGATCAAAGTCTAGTGGCACCTTTAAGGACAACAAGATACTGAAGAAGTGTATATGTACATGAAAGCTTATCCCTTGAATAAAACTTTGTTGATCTTAAAGGTGCCACTGGATTCAAACTTTGTTCATGGAGCATAGGTTCATCAATGACTATAAGCCCACTGCATCAAAGGCTGCACTGACTTTGTACAAAAACTACTAAATGACTTTATAATGTAAAAACATCCCTAGATGTTCTAAAATAAAAGATGTACCAAGTATCTTCCTTTCATGTTCACCTAAAAAAAGTCCAAACCACCAGGACCTCACTGTCACTATTCTGTGGCATGAACCAGCTGAAGAAGAATTCTAGAGATGTAACCACCGTCTCTCCAAAGCTCAGGCTAAACAAGGCCTTGGTCATAATAAAAACTGGGATTCAGCCACTACATGTGTTAATTTACAAAGAAAAACTAGAGAAACAGCAAATTATCAAAATCACAAATATATAAATGTCTGCCAGGTGAAGTCCTACAATACTTGTATCTGATTAAATGAAGTTTAATCCACAAAAACTAAAGTTGGAATAATACCTTGTTAGACTGAAGGTAAAATTAAACTCCTGCTTATTTTTGTTTTAAAAAACCCTGCATGCGTGTGTGTGTACATACCAATTTATGAACCAAACCATGCAGCCGAACCAATTGCAAGGTTCAGCATATTTATTTCTAGGCTGTAACATACTGACTCCTAAATTCTTGTTATTTATCCTATGGCATGTATGTAATATAGCCAGGAGATCCTAAAATTGTCACATGTATGGGATAGGATTCTGTTTTGTGATGTTCAAAAGTACAGATCATATTGATACAGCCACTAGCAATGGTTACACAAACCACATTTCCCAAGCAACAAACTAATACTGCTTATGTGTGCAGATTCATGCAAACAGTAGTTGTTTCCATATATTCTGGCACATCACTGTGTGAAGTAGTTTCCAAGAGAATTTGAGCTGTTTCCTCAGGTCAATCACCTGAACAGAAACCACAGCACTCGTGCTTCTCCAACACTCGTCCCTGCTCAGCGAGAAAACAACTAACCCAACCCCCACGCCTTCCTTATCCCAGGGGAAACCTGCGCCCTCTTCGCTCCCTGCAGCCAGTTTTCTCTGAAATGGGAGTCCGCTCGCTACAGGGCAGGCAGATCTCCTCATCGGCGACCAGAAGCATCCACCTGAACCGTGGAGAAAGAGGACCGAGGCGGAGTGCCTTCCCGAGGGGGCAACCACGCTTCTCTGCAGCGCGCCCGGAGCCGCCATCCAGGCTCCTGCTTCTTCCGGCGTAGCTCCCAACACCGGCGCGCCAGGAAAAGGGCGGGAGCTGCACGTAACAAGACAGACGACGCATCCGTCTTTGCGGGGCCGGCCTTGGAAGAGGTGGCACCAGAGGCGCAGGCGCGTCGATTGTAGGGTGGGGCGAGGGTTTGCAAGCGCCAAGAGTCCCATTGGCTCGCAGGCAGGGAACTGAATGCTTGGTTCGTGTTTGCCCTTCACGGCGTTTCAGGCTCGGCAGCATCATTATAGTATCCCGGGTTAGCATTGAATAGGTGAACCTGGAGCCAGAAATAGTCTTGCGTGGGGAGAAAAGGTTGGGAGAGGGAAGGAAGTGAAAAAACGAAACCCAGAAGAGTTAACGGTGTAGAAAATACGAGGAGCTAGCCGAGCTTGAATAAGAACTGCCACTACGCAAAAGTTGCATCTGTCCCTAGAAAACAATGCATTCTGTATGTTAGGGTGGGTTATGAGTCCCTGTAGCTGAAGAAAAGGCATCATCCACTCCTCTGTTTTAGCATTAAGCATTGTGCGGTCGTAAAGTGCCTAGTTCTGATGGAAAGCTATTGTGACCGCTGGGACCCGTGTGCCAGTCCCGCATCCCACAGCAGCCAGTGCTCACGACTTGTCACATGTGCCGTTTTCTCTGCGTTGCCTAGGGAACAGTTCGATGGGGCCGGCAGTTTGGCTCACACATTGGGATGCATCTTATTGGGGATGTTTTAATTTTTTAAAAAAATCAGTACTCCGAAGTAGCTGTGTTCAATAGCAAGGCCCACTTTATTCACTGGGCCTTCCTCCTGTGAAATTGGGCTTCAGTTGCAGTTGAAGTCACTGGAACAGGCCATCCTTATTGCCTGCTCTGATGTTTGTCTAACTGACGGCACCTCTAAAGATAGACTTTCTAGGTTATTTTCTTCAATAATAAAGAAAGGGAACAAAAAACATCTCAAGCTTTTAAAATAAGGAAGATACAAGGGTGCTGGCCAAAATAAAGCACCTTCTAGTTTAAAAGCTTGCATTTACTACAGAACTGAGATTCTCAGAGCCTCTGAATTACCCAAGGACTATGCATTTATTATGCACAGCTACCAGAAATCAACATTTTTCACAGTATTGACAATTTGGACAGACAAGCCAACTTGTGACAGAGCAATGGTAATTACCAGTTTTTCTTCCATGGGTTTACCAAGTGAAAATTAGAATATTAATTATTATTACATTTCTGTACTGCCCTCCCAAAATGGCTCAAAGTGGTGTATATAATGTGATTAAGAAGAAGAGTTGATTTTTATGCCTTGCTTTTCACTTCCAGATGGAATCTCAAAGTGGTTTACAATTGCCTTCTTTTCCTCTCCCCACAACAGATGTTGAGAGAGCTCTAACAGTTACAGGATTGCTCAGTCAAAACAGTATTATCAGGGCTCTGATGAGCCCAAGGTCACACAGGTGGCTGCATATGGAGGAGCGGGGAATCAAACCCATGTTGCTAGATTAGAAGCCACTGTTCTTAACCACAACACCAAGATGGCTTCTTGACAATGAATCCTTAAGAATTAAAACCAACATAGTGAATATAAACAAAACATTAACAATATAAAACATAATAAAAACAAATTAACAATTTAGCAGCATTTCCCAAAGGCTGCACCAGGCAGGGAAGACTGCAGAGGGGCTGCCTCCTTCCTTCCCCTTCTTTCACCTCTCCCAAAAACCAGGCTTGGTGGGCAAAGCCATGGTGGGGCTGCCTCTTTTCCACCTTACTCCATTTCTCCCAAAGGCCAGGCTGCTCCAGGAAGACCATAGGGGAGTGGCTGCCTCCTTTACACCCATCCCCATCTCCCAAAGGGCAGGCCAGGCAGGAAAGGCTGTGGGGATGGGGATGCCTCCTCCCCACCCACTCCAGATCTCTTAAGCTTGGGTTCCACTCAGAGAAAACAGTATTAAAATAATATTTTATGTTGGGACTGCTTATTCATTTATTTAAACCATTTTTATGTTGGTCCTATCACCCTCCATGGAAAGAAGAAGAGCACAAACTTGAATGGAGTCTTGATGATAACAAGGCAGCCAGTACCAGTCAGGATGGATGGTCCTGACCTGATAGGCCAGTAGACTAACTCAGTGCAAAGCAACCAGATGTTTGTACAAAGTATTTCTTCTCAATTCTATGATTGTACAGTATAATTCTATAGTGGTAGCTTTCATTTGGGCTCTATCCATCTTCGAAAAGAGCAGATGAGTCCTTGCAATCTTCTTATATCCGAACAGGAGTGACTAAATGAAAAAGAAATGTTTTTCACTGTCATTTTACCGTGTACATGAGGTATGGTATGTAGTTATGTAAGCTATAATTTTGTAGTTATGAGTTGTTTGGCAAATTACAGGACCAGAAATGCTATTTCTAAAATAAGGCAACAAAGTTGAAAACTACTTGAGGGAGAAGTGTTAACACTTTATAAAAGACACTTATTAAACAATCTGAAATGGTGCATGCTCACTGTAAAGACAAGACTTGCTTTTACTTGAATTACAGTGCAATCCTAAATACAGTTATACCCTTCTATAAACCTTGACTTTGATGTAATTTAGTTTAGGATTGCACTGCTTGTCCTCTGTGTATGCTACTCCAGCCTTTCTCAACTTCCTTACCATTGAGAAACCCTTGAAATATTCTTCAGGCTTTGAGAAACCTGCGAAAGGATGTCAGCAGATCACACCCTCCTGCCACATCCCCAAAAGTTATGTTGCCAGAAGTGAAAACACCTACACATTCCCACTGGATATGATGTCACCAGGCCACTCCCACAGGAGAGGAAGTGACAGCACAGAAATATTTTCAGATGATTTGTGAACAAAATCATACCTGCACTCTGTGCTGGCTACCAGTTTGTGCTTCTTCACCAAAAGGAGCCTGCAGTGGGAGCTGCAGAAACATGGCCATAGCAGGCCCATCCTGGTCCATTGCCCCCCTCCCCAACACCAGAATAGGGCGGAACAGTCCTATACTACTCCATCACCTCCACCCTACCAGTGCCAGAAACAGCCAGAGCAGGCCTATGCTGCTCTGCCCCCCCACTCTGCAGTTAAATTAAAATGATGTTACTTATCTCTCTAGACTCCAGTTGCTACCACATACAATGAGCCTCAGCCAGCAAGGATTTGTATGACCAGGGCCTCTCCCCTTCCTACCCCCACCAGGCCCATCATTAACCATTTTGCAAGGGAGGGGAGTTGACATGACCATATATGGTCATGCTGCATGATACATTTTTTAATGTAAAAATTGAAACATTAACTCCCACTCAATCAGCAAAACCCTTCCAGGGCCCTCACAAAAGCCTGTGTTACTCTGTTATCAGATGTATATTTTTATTTAATTCACTTTTAATAGTTGGGTTGCAAATATTTGGCACATTTCTAAATAAAGCTTGCGAAGAAATCTGGCTATTCCTTTGTTTTTTTTAAATTACTTTATGCTTATCCTTATCCATTGTTGTTCCTCTATATATTTATGAAACAGCCTAGGGGGTGGGACGTGTCCGGCTGTCCAAGTTGGAATAGGACCAATCAGGGTGCAGCCAGCTTTGTCCTGATTGGCCCTGCCCCTGCAGCTCCCGCCCTCCGTCCCTGGACTCTAGCCTCTTTGTTTTCAGACACATCAGTGCCTGGAGTCAGCAGCAGGTAAGGGGAGAAGGCCCTGGGCAAAGGGTCATGGTGGAGGGCTTGCTAACGAGGGCCCTTGGCCTGCTAGGCTGGACCTGCTGACTGCTCATTAAGGATTGCTAAGGAGCTCTGTCTGGGCCCTGCTGATGAGCTGCCCAGGCCCCACCCACCCCACTTGATCTGGCTGCGAGCTGCTACCCAAGGCCACCTTAAGCTGCTTGGCCAGGGGAGGGGACCCTTTCAAGGCCCGTTCTTAGGAACGGGCTTTGAAGCTAGTAAAACAAATAATCCGAGCAAAAACAATACAGGTAAAATATTAGGAAATACTCGATCAGATGTGTATGTGTGTGAGTAGGGTAAAAACAGGCTTATCCAGTGTTTGATAATATAGATTATAACTCATTGAATTTAACAGGATTCATTTCTAATTAAATATGTTTAGGATCTCACATTGTAGTATGAAGCTCAACCCTATCTATGATTTCTTTTTCCTTCTTACTGCCTTCATCTTCTGAATCCACTCACATCTTTCTTGGCCACTGACTGCACCTCCTTGGAGAGGCCCAATGCTCACTTTGAGATTCACAGAAGTTTGGAGAAGGCATTTTAATCTCCTGCATATGTGGATTAGTTCAGAAAACACATGTGAAGCAAGCAATTGTTCCCTTTCCCATTTAATACTACTGGGGTCTTATGTTTATGGCTTCCACATTTTGCCATTTATTTGTCTAAAGCGAGGTAGCAATGTATTCCACCACCAGTCCATGTGCCACTAGTAACTTCCCCCCCCCTCCATTTTTCATCACTTATTACCTCAGTTCCCCAGCAGTACGGCACCACTCTTGGGGTGATCTACAGAGGCATAGTTCTTACAACAACCAGTGTCTTGTTTATGTTTTCATTGCAATATCCTCATTTTGTGTGACTGCATCTGTCCACACAATGCTAGAAAATACTGTAAAAATGGTATTTTGAAAGGTAAAAATGATGTGTGGTTAAATTTGTCTCTAAGAGGAACCAAAAAGATTGTAAAGTGAAATAAAACACACTTGCTGAAGCATCACATTTCTTGCCATGGTGAGGCTTGACATTCCTTCCAAAGAGAAGTATTTTACATGAATTTTGTGATGTCTTGATTTACTTTTGCATCCTTCTTCCATGTAAAAATCCAGAATAGCATATCAAAGTTATAATCAAAGGTATCCCATTTAATTGACACAACCATACGGGGCCTGAGGAGCGTTTTTGCATCGGGGGGGGGGGGGGAAGAAACCCGCTCCCCAGGCCCCGGGGAGGACGCCAATTGTCCTCCCCAGCTTTGGGATCGCTTTCCCTCCCCCCCACCAAAAACAACCCCTCCCCATGCCCCAGGTTGCCTTTTCTCTTGGGGAGGAGGTTATGACTCTCCAGGCCCCTGGGAGCCAGATTGCCGGCTCTCAGAGCCCGCCCTGGCTCTCCCTGGGCCCTGGGGAGCATTCTACCCAGGGGAGGGGAAGTTCGGGGGGGCAGCCCTTCCTAACTGCCCAGGCAACGCTGCCACGGCGTTTGGGGACGGCTAGCACCCGCTGTATTTTTTTTACAGCGGGCTTTATTACTATTCCATTTATAATCCTCAGCTAGCTGTTGTTCTTTGTCATGCTATGGCTTTGTCATTACTGAGCAAATCAGTGTTGGGATAAGAGTCCCAGCAGGAATTCGGAATAGGAAGTGTTAGCTGACAGTTGCCTGTAATCAAGGAATCAAGTTGTACTGTTTGCCAAGTCAGAAGTAGGGATGTGCAGTTTGATTTGGATTGGCCAAAAAGTACCCATACCAGCTTTGATTCAGCCCTAAATTGGCTGAATCCCGTCCTAATCACCATCCCACAATAAACTTAAATGGCCAGATCAACCTTGTTTGAATAGCTGAATTGTGATCCAGCATGATTTGGCAATTCAGACAAGTGTCCATTTAAAATTTAAAGGGAAAGGGTATGGGGAGAAAGTTCCCCCTTTGGTCTTTTCCAGACTTGGGAGGTGGGGTAGGGGAACTAAAATAGAGGCACCAAATTTGCAGCATGGCTGCAGAAGCCTCTCCTCAAAAGAACCTTCCAAGTTGCAAAAAGATCGGATCTTATATCTTATGATGAGAATGTACAAACAGACCAAATAATATTTTTTCTCATCAGGAAATAATGGATCCCCTAGAATTGAAGGTCAATCTTTTTGCAACTTGGGGGGTTCTTTTAAGGAGAGACTCCTACAGCCATGCTGCAAGTTTGGTGCCTCAACCCCCTCCCCCAAGCCTGGAAAAGACTATAAGGCTAAAAGGGGGAAATTCCCTTAGACTTCAATGGTGTCATTGGTTTCAGTGGCACTGTATCAATTCAGATTTGGTCAAATCAGAGCAGACTATGGGGGATTTGAGTGAATTAGATTTGGTCTGAATTTCTTTGGATCAAATCTGAAACGGTCTGAATGTTTTTCCCCTTGCACATCCCCAAGGTCATATTAGCCATGACATTGCACCTTGGTCAATAGCCAGGAGCTTCATCCAGTGGGACTGGGCATTGGCCACTGAAGCTGAGTGGGACAGAGAAGAGGATAGGCAGGGAGAAGGAGTAACGGTAGCAAGAAGATGGGTAGCACACAGAAAAAAGAAGAAAGGTAGCAAGCAAGAAAAAGACAAGGCAAGTTTGGCAGGCTTAGTAGATAGATGTTAAAGATGGGACAGCTCTTGCCTAGGGTTGCCAGCTCCTTCCTGGCAGCTGGTGGGAGATGGGGAGTTGGCTTACTGGGAGCAGTGAGTCTCACCCAATGTTTCAGTGACATGCCCACATTATTTCCAATGTGAACTGTAAGTGATGTTGGGGCAAAAACTCCTATGGTAGAATGACTGTCTACCATAGAATTTTTGCCCCAGCATCACCCTGATGTGCTTATGTTATTTCTGGGTCTCATTAAAATAATGTAGCCCAGTCGCTAAAACATCAGGCATTCTTTCCATTTTGGTGATAAGTCCCCCTCCTGACCAGCTGATAGTTCTGAGACCTGACCTGGAAAACTTTCCAAGGATCGAGGGACAGCAGGAGCCAGCACAGCTCTCAGGGGTAATGTGAATTAGTTCCTTTCACATCCGTTCACAAAGCATCTCACAGAAACTTTGTGGTTTATGGAAGCCATTGAGGTAGTTATTGTTACTGCTAAATATGTTTCAGTCAGTTCATTTCAGTATAGTTTTATATCCATAACTCTTTATTGAAGTAGGATCAATATATGTTGATCTTCCAGTTCAGATTCTGCATAATTTTCCTTTATGAGGCCATATTTGGCGAGAGTTAAAATACAAGCTAAGTAGATTCTGATGATTTTTTAGCACAACTGAAACTATTTTTTTCCTTTTCAAAACTTGATCCTGCTAGGTTGGTTCTGGGCTTCTGAAGACTTCTGGGATTCATTTCTCTGAAGACTTAAAATCCTGCAAAGCTCCCTTGAGTGGGGTTTTGATTCAGGACTTGGATGAAAAATAGAGAACAGGCCATTATAAACACACAATGTAAAAGTATATTTTTTCACCAACAATAATTCACACACACATACAACAAAACCTAGATAGTTAGTTTTGGCTGAAGACGATTCTATTATTACCAAAAAATATATACTGGAAGAAATATTTGGTAGACCAGAGCTGATACTTTTATCTAGAGCAATTGCAATGCAGTTAGCCCTGAGGTTGTAGCAACCCATCTGAGGCAAACCCATCTTACCCGGATTTAACTTCAGCCAACTCCACTTGAGCCAATCAGCCATAGCCTCCAAATATCTGGTGAAAGAGTCTGGGGAGTAGCCAGATGGCTGTCCAATTTCTTTTCAATAACCACCTATGACAGTATAGCATAACCACTATCAACTCCCTCCCACTTTAACCACACAGCAGTAATTCCTATGTCAGGACACTGATCAGTCCCCCCCCCCACTGTCAATGGGGGCCCTTGGGGTATAGATTATTAGATATCTAAAAATAGTTTCAGTAAGGACACCTGCTGTAGGGGTCCAAATAGTCATATGTTGGAGTGAGGATAAAATTTGTTAGAGGATTGATTTTTGTTCAGGTTCCCTCCTGGGCACCCCGGACTTTTTCCGTCAAATCCTGTCCTGCCCAAACCCACATCTCAAGTCACTCCAATGCAGCAGGAGTCCCTGAAACAGCTTGGTACCAGGAAAGAGAGAAACTGATGCAAGCACTGAGCACCACTGGGCCTCCAGCTGCTCCCAAAGCCCAGTATGTCTGGCCGAAACAATGTCCGCCAGTGACCCATGTGGTAGAATGGGATAGGTCCTCTGTGGCAGAGCAAGAGAAGCAAGGGCACGCACATAGGAGAAGGAAAAGGAACCTATGAGGAGCAGAGCCCACCTGGCCATGAGGCCAGTAAAGGGGGCAGCCCCCCCTATGGCCTGAGTGCTCGCCCTGACCCCAGACATGTCCCAGTACCACACCAGCAAGAGGGTGGGAAGCACAGGGCCCCATTCTTGCAAATGGCAGCCAGATGGCCCCAGAAGCTCAATGTTTGTGTAGCAACTTGGTGCAGTTGCCACCTGGCTATGGAGACCTCAGGGAATTGGAGGCAGGGAAATGGGAGGCAACTGGGTATAAAGGAAGGAGGGGTTGGAAGCATGAGGGGGTTGGAAGAAAGAGGAGTGTGGATGAATAATGGAGGAGCAAAGCCAAGGAGAGTAAGTGTGTGTGTGAGAAAGATCAGATGGAGGAGAGGGAGGAGGAAAACATCAGTGGAGGAGGAAAGAGGCAGTGGAAGTTGGAGGAGAGGAGTACCCAAGGAGCTAGAGACCCCAGGACACCAACTGAAGGGGGCACTGGAGGGTTGTGCACCTTTAAAGGGATCCTCAGGTCTTCACAATTTTATTGAAACAAAGATATAACTCATGGTTGTTGTTGTTTTTTAAATGAATGATCTGTTTCTAAATATTTTTCTTATATTAGGTAAGTTATAGCTTTTTTGGTCTAGTGCTGAGGGATAAAGTTATTCCCTGCTATCTGCCAGATGGGTCCATATGAAAATCTTCAGTATGATGGGATTATCCAGCTGCTTAAGTATTTTGAGTAGGTGTGGAT
Source organism: Paroedura picta (assembly GCF_049243985.1). Taxonomy (NCBI): domain Eukaryota; kingdom Metazoa; phylum Chordata; class Lepidosauria; order Squamata; family Gekkonidae; genus Paroedura; species Paroedura picta. Next base: position 58,867,721 of record NC_135369.1, on the reverse strand, counting down.
AGGCCTCTTCATTTCCAGTGATAAGACTAGACTGAGGCGGAAGCCCCTCCAGAACAATATTTCTGCTACATTTATGTCAATTTTATTTGAAATGGAAAAAGGAGTGGTTAAATGAGAAAAGGTGGTGCAAAGGGGAGGGGCAACTTGAAAGAGATGTGGTTAGTAGGAAGAGGGCTGTACCAAAACAGAAAGGGGGCCTAGTTAAACTCTGCTTCCCACACCCCACAAAAAACCTGTAACCAGCCCTGGCTCTAACCCTTCTATTGCTGGGAAAATTAGGTCTGGATCCAATCCATGAGATTCAATTCACATCTGCTTCAATTTGTCTCATTTTCATTACTTTCACCAATAATTCTTTCTTTCTTATATGCAATTTTGCATAATTTAAATTTTACATTCCCATTTTAGGCAATTGACATAAAATAAGATAAAATGTATTACTGGAAAATATTGCAAGGGAAGAGGAACTGATATGCAAAGAGATGCACAGGTTGATTCTCAGAAAGAAGAAATGAATCAAGTGGGGGTGTTTGAACTGAACCATCTATCAGAATTCATAATTATCCTAAATTATAACTAGTTGTACACAAATAAAGTTGAATAATTTGGGATGGGGGGTTGTTTGTATGATTCCCTATGAATCACAGTACTTGGGAAAGGAAATATAAACAAAAGTCAATTGCCTAGAAAATTGTAGAAAAGTTTTAAATGACTTGTCTGGAGACTTCTCACATTCCATTCTTTTGTTCCAGGAACTAGTATAGGATACGTTCTCCTTTAAGTAACCACAGAAAATCTGGCTTTGAAAAAGTTCTCACACTTTTATTAACAGAATGGACTCAGGAAAATTCCTCAAGAAGCATTTTTTTAAAAAATGCAGGCTTTTATTAACTCTGGTTAGCAAAGACTTTTTTTACCTTTCATAAATCAAACTGGAGTCTCTAAGGCCACATTTCAATTCAGTTGTTTGGGAATAAGACCTACTGGCTTTTATTGGGAATCCTGTGAAATAGGCAGTTTGTGATTGAACACTAACAATATAATCCTAAACTCAGTTACACCCATACAAATCCACTGAAGCTAGTGGGCTTAGAAGGATGTGACTTTGCTCAGGGCTGTATTATTACTATGTCTATTTAAAAAGCAATTTCCCAGTGTTAGAATGTTTTCCCATATGGAATCATAGAATCATGGAAGGGGCTATACAGGCCATCTAGTCCAACGCCCTGCTCAATGCAGGATCAGCCTAAAGAATCCAGGATAAATATCTGCCCAGCCGCTGCTTGAAGACTGCCAATGAGGGGAGCTCATTACCAACTTAGGCAGCTGATTCCACTGCTGAACTACTCTGAAATGTTTCCTCCTGATATCTAGGCAATAGCGTTCTCTACGTAGATTAAACCCATTACTGCAGGCCCTATCCTCTGCTGCCAACAGGAACATTTCCCTGCCCTCCTCAATTGTTATCTTGTAACAGTTCTACTGGGGAAAAATTGTGCTGAGTTGATGCTCTAATGGTAGTACCCAAGGATCCAGAAGAAATGAAATAGTTCCATTTCTGGTACAGATTTTTTTAGCTAGTACAATGATCTGGATTGTTCTGATTCCACCTACTACCATTCTTCTGTCCCTGGCCCCCATATCTTAATTATCAAAAATCTCCTAAATGTCTTCAGACATGTGAAGGGAAAACCACACTAGAGATTGGGGGAGATTACATGACAACCAATTCCTCCCAGTTCTGCATTCAACATAATTTCCCTTCTTGTGTGAATTAGGCCACAGACACCGAAATGTTTCCCTGCCCTAATCCACATGGGGTAGTCACGGTACACAGATGTCCACCCTGCTCCTTCTGTCTCCATTTTGTTACTGTTGTTAAAATGTTATGTGCCCACATCCTTCTTTCATGGTTGCTCCTTAGAAGAAGAAGAACTGTTTTTTTTTACCCTGTCGTTTACTACTCAAAGGAGTCTCAAAGCGGTTTACAAACACCTTTTCCCTTCATCTCCCCTCAATAGATGACCTATGAGGGATGTGGGGCTGTGAGAGGTCTTAGAGAACTGGGAATGGGCCGCAGTGACCCAGCAGGCCTCAGGTGTTTCAAAGCAGTTTCCAATCATCTTTCCTTCCTCTACCCATAGCAGACTCCCCGTGACAGAAGTAGGGTAGAGAGCCTCACATGGAAGCTGGCAACCCTAAGAGGAGGTCTCTCTGTGCATAGCAGTCTTGACCCTAGTCAGGTTTAGGCACACCTAGGTTGTGTGGAATTCCAGAAAATGAACCTACACCAATCTTGGCAACCTTACCTTCTCTCTGCAGTGTTTTCTTGACCTGAAATAAGTCAGGGGGTGCTAGGTGGCTGCAGCAGCATTACACAGTTTTGAGGCTTCACTTCTCCAGACTTCAAGGAATATGTTCAGACCAGGGACAGCCAACCTCCAGGTGGGGCTTGGAGATCTCCTTGAATTGCTGCTTCTCTCCAGACTATAAAGATCAGCTCTCCAGGCAAAAATGGCTGCTTTGGAGCGGTGACTCTGTAGCATTGTATCCCACTGAGGTTTAGGGATGTCAGTCTCCTCAGGTGGATACTGAGGATCCCTTGGAAGTACAGCTCATCTCCAGGAAGTTAGGCTGAAGGGAAAGCTCTCCTCGCTCATATGCACCCCTTCAAAGGGAATGCATGTGGCCCCAGACACCCCAGTCTATTGCCTGGTTTGTGATGTCTGCCCTTCCCTTGCCTCTCTCAGTGGTTGACAGAGGCTTCCTTCACAACAGGCCTGAAGGAAGGGGGGAGGGAGTGCACTCACCGGCCACCTGCCAGTTCTGTCAGTGGTCTGAGGAAAAGTGAGGCAAGTTATTAAACATGACAGTTGGGACAGCCTTGGGATGAAAAGGGTGGGCGCAGCCTGTCCAAGCATCCGTTCCCCCCCCCCCAGCAGCCCTACTGACCTCTCCTGGCGGCAGTAAGGGGCAGACTGGCAGTGATTGCTCCAGATTGCCCCTGGCTGGGCTGTTGGGGGCGGGGACAGTCTGGACAATCCCCACCCACTCTCTGCCCAACTACACCTTGGTCAATTATTTTAACAGCGCAAGCTGTTAAAGATTGAAAGGGACCACATTTTCTATTATTGGAGTTTATAAAAAGCCAGAAAAAACAGTTTTATAGACTGTTTAAAGCTATTTTGTGTGGTCAATTTAGAATTTAAAGAGGCTGCACAAGACAACCTGAAACTGAGCATTGGGGAGTGCCTCTACACTGCTCAGCTGTTTTTGTGGCTTTCATGGGGAAGAGAAAGCAGGGTTTTAAAGGGACTCAGAGACCCCTTAAAGCCCTGCTTTCTGCTCCAGCCATGAACCACTACAATCCACCATCAACTTCTTGTGAAGATCATGGAAGTTCCTGACAGTACACGCGTCATAAACGTCTGTTCACAAATGAGGAACAGGGCAATATTCATGATGAATTTTGCATCACAGTTCTGTTTGTGTGTCGGTACCAGCCCACAGCGGGTAGCCCCTGGAAAAAGATTCAGAGTCGGTGTGCCTTTTCATTTAGGTCGGAGCCGAGGGGAGTCCGGGCAGAGATTCCCCATCTGGGGATTGTGCGCTGTCGACTCCCATCGCCCTTCCTCTTTTATTATTACAGTCTTAATCTCCATGTACTTTGTGCATATGCTTATCTATACTACAAGGTTATACATTAACATACATTGAGCCTACAGCATACATTGAGCCTACATGGCACTTCCCTTCCTATATGGAGTTGTTTTTCAGTCTTCTGGACTTTAGGACCCATAGCTCTATTCCTGTCAATGTGGCAGTATTTTTCCATACTCTGTACTCCCTCCTTTGGTCACTCAGCTCAACATGGCTCCGCTTTGGTTCAGTACGCTGAATGATTCCCACATGCCCACTTTTCTTTTAATTAATAGCCAAGTATGTCTCTAGTGGGCACTGCCTGATATACAGGCGCTGTGAAGTTATGTCTAGAAACGGCTTTGGCCAATTTATTTGCATGAAACCAATCAGCGATCTGTGTCATCAAAGACGGAATACATTGTAAGCAACAGCATCCTGTTATTTTTTTTTATTGTAATGATTTTTTTTATTTTCATAAAGATAGAAATATAGGATGCAACACGAGTTATTGATACAAAAAGCAGTAAATAAAATATAATCATCATTTGAAAATATACGACCCCACATTGACTCCACAGTGATATAAACTTTTGCCCAAAACTCTAAAAGCCATGAGTCTAAGAGCCATCCACATTTCCACTACATTAAAAAAAGGCCTGTTTAGATATACAAAAGAAAAGTTATTATTAATCAACTTACTTGAGAGATCGTAGACCTCACGTTAACTGCTTGATACAATCTAAGAGCTATCCTGGCAGATATTTCTAGGTTTAAGTTAGATGCTTAACATTAAACATTTCTTATAGAACAGTATGAGTTTTGGCCCTGTATCAATACCCTGATGAAGGGAGAGGAAAGTAGGGCTTTGCCTTAAAGATGTACAAAGAAAAAAAATTACAAAAGGATTTCATAATTTCTCCTTATTCTTAATACAGATACATCTACAAACCATTTATACTTGACCCATTCTAAGAGCCATCCTGACAGGTATAAGTTGAGAGCTTTGCATTTTCTACAGATCAATATGAGCTTGGCCCTATAACAATACACCAATAAAAAAAATAAGGGGGGAAAGCCCCATTTTATATTTCCAACACTAACAATTATATTACCTATATGCCTACTAAGGAAAAGAAACAAGAGAGAAAAAAGGCACTGCTTCCCCTTTTTCATAAAAATAGCAATGTAGGATACAGTATATGTTGTTAATACAGAGAATAATAAGATTTCCAGGTTTAGATTAAATGCTTAACATTAAACATAGAACAATATAAGCTTTCAGTCTTCTATAGCTTCTCCTTATCCTTAATTCTTATACATCTACAAAACAATTTATACTTGACCCATTCTAAGAGCCATCCTGACAGGTATATTTTCAGATTTAAGTTGAAAGCTTAACATTAAACATTTTCTACAGGTCAGTGTAGGCTTTGATCCTAGAACAATACACTAATAGAAGAAAGAAAAAATAAGGGGGGAGAACCCCATTTTATATTTCCAACACTAATGATTATATTACCTATATGCCTACAAAGGAAAAGAAACAAGAAACAAGAGAGAAAGAGACACTGCTTCCCCTTTTTCATAAAAATAGAAATATAGAATACAGTATAACATTAAACATAAAACAATATGAGCTTTCGGTCTTCTTAAGGGGGTCTCATCTCGAGGCTTGCTACATCTTGTCGTTCCCGTAGACTTATATTCTGTCCCATTGGCCTTTGGCGTAGAAAGTGCAGTTGTACTCTTTCCCGCAGAATATGCATCGATAAATCTTGAGGCCGTTGCACCTCCTGGACTCCAGTATCAATACAATTTTTTCCCCAAAGAGCTCCTTTAAATCGGTTACTTTCACTGCAGATCCATATTTCTTTTGATTGATTTTTGTACACTGTTGCTTTGAGATGGTTGTATGTCTTTTTAAAAAGGGTGTCCTTATCTGGGCTGCAGAACTCCGGCATCCCATTTTCTGTCTCCAGAATTTCAGATTTCTCTTCTACTGTTGGTTTTCCACATTGTTTAGAGCTGTCATCAGCCACTGTTATTGATCCATCATTCCTGTTAAAGACTTCTTCCTTGGCATCTTGGATCTCCTTGAAGATATAAATTTCAGATTTCTCTTCTGCTGTTGGTTTTCCACCTTGTTTAGAGCTGTCATCAGCCACTGTTATTGATCCATCATTCCTGTTAAAGACTTCTTCCTTGGCATCTTGGATCTCCTTGAAGATATGAATTTCAGGTTTCTCTTCTGCTGTTGGTTTTCCACCTTGTTTAAAGCTGTCATCAGCCACTGTTATTGATCCATCATTCCTATTGGAGACTTCTCCCTTGCCATCTTGGATCTCCTTGGAGATATTTTTGACCAATCCATCTATAAATACTTTGTAATCTTGGGTTTGTATCTCTATTAGATGAGCCAATCTTTTTAACATAGACATGTTTTTGACTTTAAAAAAAACCGGCCTCAAACAATTTTACAAGTGGCCAGTAGAGGTCCTCTGTTTTATCCTCTGGCATGTGACGTATTGAAGTCAGTTAAGGCAGGTATTCTCGTGCTGGCACAGAGTTCTCGTGAGATCTTCCCATTCACAGCTCTTATCTCTTATTTCCGAAAACCAAAACAATTACAATAAGAGCTTTTGCCAATTAATTCGAGTTGATTTAAGTCCTTCTTCTGCTTAGTTAGGAGCATTAGCCTGCCTCATAACGAGGTGGCTTCGGGCAGAGCAGAGTAAGAGGAGGGGGGAAACAAAGGGCTTTGATGCAGGAAGAGAGACGGAGAAAAAAAAAACGAGAGATACTTGCAGTAAATGATGTTTTGGAACTCAGCCGATGTCCTCCCCTCAGTTCAAAACGTTCATTTGTGGTAAATCATCGTGTAGGGTTGAAGCAGATACTTTAAGATTAAAGAAAGAAAAGAAAGTCCGAGATAGAAAATGGCAGTCGTCCTCTGGACCTGGAACGCTGACAGCCTATAATCCAGGGAGATATACTCCCTAAAGGATTGGAGACGGCCCCAAGAACTTCCTGGGTAGAAAGGTGAGGTGGGGTTTGTGTACCCCTCCTCTTTTCTGCCAATTGCTTGCGCAATTGACCCCTGTCAGGCTTCAGAGATAGCAGAGCAGATGCCCTGCCACCCTCTCAGGACGACATCTTTAGCCACACCAGCATCCTGTTATTAATGTACAAATCACACATATTATTCCCACTATTGCTTGTCGCAGCCAGATTCTACTACTACAATAGGGATAATGTTTTAAATTTTCAAAGCATTTTTGTGATGCATTGTATTCTCTCATATGTTTGTTATATATAACATTATTAACCCCACAACAAAAACACAATCTTTTAGTATACATGGTCACACGCATCCATCTAATTCAAAAACCTGTTTCTGTATAATTTCGAGCTTGTTCAGGGGGCCAAAATACAGTAGGTTTACTTCCCATTTCATTAAGGGATCCTATCACCAACTGTGGTGAGGTCAGTAGGCCAGGGACAAAACCTGCCTTTCTCCCCCAATAAAGGGGATTCATACAGCAAGATAGAATCATTACCATGTTGCTCGAACATGTAGTGAGCATGACGTACAAAGAGATTACAATCAACAACAACAAAAAAAAGCATGTAACAGAACAGAAAAATACAAAGGCTCATTTTCCTGGTTTCCATGGTCGAACACATTGGCTTGGCACCCACAACGGAGTGCCTTCTACGTCGACTGCAGTGTATCCCTGACCCCACGTTATCAGCGGGACAGGACCTTTCCACTCCGGATCGGGGAGGCGTCGGTAGGCCACCAGTGGTCAAGCCAGGGGTTCCTCTGCACGAAAATGTTGCTCCACAGGAGTATGCGGCCTGCAATTGACAGGCCCGCAGCATAGCATGAATATCAGTCCCTGGTAGGTCGGCAATGGGACGGAGGGCTGCCTGACAATCGTCGTTGGCATTCTGAAAAGCCAGCTGGCGGACTACCACCTCCTGAGCTTTGGGACTTGTGACTTGTCGCTGAACGGCGGTCATAAGACGATCTATAAATTCAGCGTAAGGCTTCGTTGGACCCTGGCGGACCGCTCCCCATTTCTGCAGTTTCCCAGTAGGGTCGGGGGTGCGAATAAAGGCGGCTCGCGCAGCGGCCATGGAGGCCTCTTGAATCGGGCGGTACAAGGCAACCTGCGTTGTTATTGCTGCCTGAGTGCTTCGCCCCAAGAAGCCATCCAGCATGATGGCCTCATCCGCCCGAGCACTTCCAGGGGGCAATTGGGTATTATATTGCTGGACGAGCGCAGGAGCCCGCTCGCGGCACTCATGCTCCCATTCATTATTAAAAATGACCAGGGCTGAAGGAGGGAGGAGAGTGCACGCCAGCAACTTAAGGTCTTCGGGAATGAGGCGAAGAGAAAAAACATTGTCCATTAATCCTTGAGCATAGGGAGAACTAATGCCGTACATGGACACAGCCGTCTTCAGTTCCTTTATGAGCTGGAACTCAAAGGGCGCATGGGTAGGGGGACCAAAAGGCGGAAGAAAAATTGGAAAAGCAGTGGGCTCCGCAGACCAAGAGGCCGCTGCCAAGATAGCCGATTTCAGGGAAGGCGGCGGTTGGCCTGGGTCTGGGTCAGGAGGAGGTGCAGGCAGCAGCGGGGCCTGATAGGCAGGCAGAGCAGATGGCAGTGGCGAAGGTGCGGCAAGCAGCAGGAGGGCTGGTGCCGGGAGAGCAAGAGCAGGAACAGGCAGGCTCTGAGGCATAAGCGTGGCCAGGCTGATGTTAGGCAGCGTTAAAGTGCTGAAGGCCACACGAACCTACATATATATACACACACACACACACACATACATAAAATAAATTCTAGATCTGTGGACCAGCCAAGAAATAATTCAAACTCTGGTTAACAAGTTTTACATTGAAAATTGGGGAAAGCTTTCTTCTGACTACAAGGGCAATTGAGTACTGGAACAGGATGTCACTGGGTGCTATGGATCCTCTCTTACTAGGACTTAACAGCCAATTGGACAAACAGCTGAATTCATTTAGGTAAATTTAATCCACAAGTAGGAATATCTTTCTTCTTCTGAATTCCCTCTGAAATTTAGATTTCTGAATTATAGTTTTTTTTGTTTTGAAAGTGAAACTGACACATTTTTCCATGTTTCATATTTTGACCCCATTTTTATACAAAGTGTTTCAAAGCTTCTCCTCTTAATAAATGACATTTTTGACATATACTTATTGATAATACTTTTTAAAAGTCTTGGTGCTATTGTACATAGATTGTGTCTAGGTTTTTTTGAGTGGTGTTTTACCTATGTGCAAATGCATACCTTGGCTCAAAGTGGAAGAGGAAAGGCAGAATATGCATATTTAAATAAATAAATAAAATATCATTATTAAAATGTAAGTCAAAAGATGCAAATGACAGAAACAATGGAAAACACAGTAAATTGTCCATGAGGCCATTCTAAAACTAATATGAGAAATTAACTTATTTATACCAGAATTGAGGAACAGTCTGACATAATGCAGAACAAATGGATTCCTATCCACAGTGTAACCAGCATGTGATACCTGAAGGACTCCTCTACCATTGGTCTTTGACAGGTGATCTATTTGCTGAAGATAAGTGGTACTGGCTTTGCCACCGCCAGGGGGTAAGGAGAAGGAGAAATGCAGAAGATGAACATATGGCAACAATGTTATGGAAATCAGGGGTGGGAAAGTTCTTGCTGGTAGCAAACTAGGAGTAGTGGATTTCTCTCTGAGATAAATTTGTTCTCTCTGTAGATTATTATCTAGAGGAAAGAGCCCTTGAACAAGAGCTGGAGGGCAAGAGCAAAACAGTTCTTGACTCTTGGCTCGTAGCCATTCCTCACAACCTAAGGCCTTTGTTGGGAGCCTCACTTATCAGGACCAGTCCAGTATTTGCTTTGTTTGTCTTTGTTTATATCAGAATGTTGTATTTTGGCATATTTTGTGATCAACTGTGGGTCCCATTGGGGAACAAAACGCTGTGTAAATGCTGTAATTACACAATTCAGGTTAAAGGTAGCTGCCTGATTTAAAGAGCCCAAAGAATCATTCTGTTTTCATTAGCCTTTCAGTATCAAGAGTTTCAAGAACCATATGTCAAGACCATGTGATGCAGCAGATGAATGACCTCTTAACATCATTTAACCAGACTGACCGATTCGCAATCCATAAGAATGGTAAAAGGAAAACTATTTTCACACTGTTTTCACACTGTTAGTGTTCACTATGGATTGAATGGTGAATTCCAACCTAACATATGGAACCTGGGATAGTTTTCATTCCAGATTAATTCAAGCAAAGCATGAAGGCTGTCCATTTGTATGTATAGCATGTGGGAAAGATTAAGAAGCAGATAAACATTCTACATTTCTCTTCCTCTGTTTCTTATTTGCTTATGTTTATAGGAAATACCTATTCTATTTTGCCTTCTGTGCAACATGTATGCCTATTATAGAGTGGTCATTGTTGTATTTTTGTAGCTCAGCATTCAATAAGCCTGCTGGTTCCTTTAATTTGATCCTTTCATTTAATGATTGCTTATTTTTGACAGAATCTCTGAGCCCTCTTTCCTGGATTTGTATATATGTACACTGGATAAAGAGCTTTCAGTTTGGAGCTTGTAAAACATTTTGCATTTCATATCTTACCTAACCACAATGGCCTATGTTGTACTGTTCCCCATTTAGAGTGATCTGGAAAATATTTGTTACTTGCTTTCTATAAGTTTCTTAAATGTTTCCCATTTTAATGTAGCACTTTTCCACAATTATGTGAAATCCAGTCAAAAGCACTTTCCACTTAATTCAAGGTCTCCTACTTTTTATTTCATTTATTCTTTCCCATACTATTCTGTGCTCACACTTGATTCTCAGAGAATTTTTTGGGATGGTGGGAGTAGAGAAGCTGACTGAACTCATGGCACACCATGCTGACCCACTTAGATGTGGAGATAATCCATTTTGCTTCATCATCTGATGTAATGCTTACACATACATGGAGCACGACTTTTCTGTGGTGGCATCAATTTTTATGCCTGCCCAGGGAAACATCTTACTAGTGTCCTCCTGTTGACAGAGAAGAATTAAACTGAGTCCAAATCTTTCCCCTTCTCGAATTTTTCTGCCCCGTCCTCATCTTGTAAACAAGATTCCCTACTGGGGCAGTTTTGGGGAGAAGGGACAATATAAAAAATGGCAAAGTATTTGCCTTACATTTCCAAAAAAACCAAGAAGAAAAACAACCCAATGGCATTCCCTAGTAATAAACCGTTTCAACAAAATTACTTTGTATTCCTCTCTTTATTATTCAAGAGTTCCTTTCAGTAAAGTATGATCAAGCCAGAATGGTAACTAGATAATCAAGCTGTTTCCAAGGACCAAGCTAAATGAACAAGAGAAAGGACCTTCATCAACCTTCCACCTGCCCTCAAAGTTCTCATTCTGAGCAGGAAAAGTTTACTGTCGAATCTTTGATTCAATCCTAATAAAAGCTCATTTTTATTTATAGGATTTCCTTGAAGAAAAGACAGACAGTTATGTGTTCTTCTGTTCCTTTCATGTCCCTCAACATTGGTCTGTACCATTGGTTTAAGTAGGAGAATTACTAAAATCAATAGATGTGACTATAAGTTCCTTCAGCCGCCACGAGCCTCTGTGGGAGCGGCGAGATAAAATATAATAAATAAATAAATAAATTTGCACCACATTCTAAAAAAGACAATGCACATTCATTAAACACTGCAAGAAACAAATCCTAATAATTACTATATTGTATGACTTTTCACTGAGGAAGCTAGTGACAGCTACCCATAAATTTGCCCATTTGGGTAAATACCTGCTCCCTGGGCCTTTATAGGTCAGGAAAATGGTGTGGAGGGAGGCCCTTATCCACAAATATCACTGTTCTGATCAAACCTGAAAAATGTTGGTTTCATTTGGCAGCTTTGAGATTTTTTCAACAAGTAACTCGGCTCTTCTTTTATCCTAAATGACCAAAGGATGGTTTTCAATAATGCTTCTTAGTGGCTGTAGGTATTTCCCCAAAATATGCTTTAATGTTTCTGGCCAAATATATGTCAGAAGGAGTGTTTTTAGCTATCACTATCCCACCCCCTGTGGGGTGACTGGCCACGATCCTGTTCCCCAATGAAGGGGGAAAGAAGAGTGGACAGGCAGATTGCCATTGCCACTTATGGGTAGTTGGTTTGGTGGTGACCACACTTGCCTGCCTCTCCAGAGCTTGGGCAGCAGCAGGCTGAGAGGCAGCCTGGTCTCCCTGATTGTGGCCCCCCTATGGGACTTTTGCCCAGAATCCCACCATTGTTAACATAATTACTGGTGATGACTACCTCTTGCCCAGCTATAGGGATGAGACAGATGTAGGGGTCTTTCTTTGTGAGCAGCAGGAAAAGCATTTGGGACATGGAAAAGAGGAGTCAGAAAGAAACAACTGTTAAGGAGTGAACACAGCAGTTGCAAAAAAATCTCTCTCTCTCTCTCTCTCTCTCTCTCTCTCTCTCTCTCTCTCTCTCTCTCTCTGATCTGATGTGACACAGTAATTTTTTTTTCCTTGCAGGAGGTGGCTCAATGAATCTACCTGTGTAATTTTACATAAATGAAACACTACAAAAACCCTAGTGCTATAAGTCTCCAGCACTGACTCCTCAAGGCAAGTTTTTCACTGCTCAGAGAAGTGGGGCAAGTTTAATAATATGAAGGACTGTATCACGGTTCTTTTGTGCAGTGTTTTAGTGGCATTCACATTTGGTCATGAAATATTAATGAAATACCACGCAATTTTTTTTGGTATGTATAACTAATTTTTTTTTGTACAACTGTATGTATAAGTAAAATTTCAATATAATTGTTTAGGAGAAAAGTGAAGGTACAATTTCACCTCCATGTTAGAAAAATCACCGAAATTGTTCATTAGCAATGCAATCCTATATACAGTTACTTCCATCTAAGGTTACCATTTTAAGTTCATTGTATGAGAGGTACTAATATCTGCTGGCAGGCTGGCAGGCAACCTGGCAGAAACCCTATCAGCTTTCCCCCCTCCCCAAGCATCTTAAGTGTTACTTGGTAGTTTCTGGAGCACCCTGGGGTATGTCTTCAGCGTGCCTCACCTCAGCTGAAGTCCCTACATTTTTTGTTCCATTTGTTTGTTCTTATCACGTAGATCACAAATCTCTCTACTGTTTATATGAGAAAAAGAGTTTCAAAGAGATGCTTGCCTAAGAACATCTGCTTAGCAAACTCACTTGAGAAAGAACAATCCAGTAGCATGATAAGAAAACATCTGGGATGCACGTAGCAATGGGAGGAATATTCACAGTGGGAGGAGAAGGAGAACATGCCAAGATTGGCAGTTGATCAGGGAGAGGCAACACAGTTGAGAGCCAGTGGCATGACCTCTATTATTCCTTTCGTGCTCACACCCACGTTCCAAAGTCAAAGGTGTGTTGAAAGAGGTGGGGCAACAGGAGAAGGAACTGAAAGGGAAAGGCTACAATTTACTGTGAAAGAAAACATGGAATAGCAGAATACATCACAAAGGCCTCTTGCACTTTACACATGAAGTATCGAAAAGCTCTCCCGCCTGTTTTGGGGAGCCAGGAAATGGAAGTCAAAGGAAGGGTAGCCCATTGCTAGTCAAGCATGATAACTACGTTTGAAAGGCTTACATAATCACAACCTGGTATGCGCACTGACCTTTGTGCACTCTTTTGCCTTGCTGTGTTTTAGTTGTTGGATGAATCACAAGGATTTATTAGAAAAAAACTGTTCTTAATAAAATCATATATAAACAGTACCTCTACCCTCATGTGTACATCTGCAGACTGTTTCAATACTACTTGCAAATTTGAATTCACGGCAACATAGAAGCATTCTTGTTGCCAGTTATTGGGCACACAACAATCAGATGTGGTTTGGCCATTGGATATGCATTTGGTTTTAATTGGTTTTCCCTCATTCATGGGCAAAATCTTTTGTTTATAACAATAACACAAAGTACTCAGCAGCTTAACAAAGAGCATATCTCTGTTAGATAGAGATTTCCTACAAGTGCATTGCTGTGGTGGTGTTTGTTAGTTCTAGAATAAACATTCAAGTCTTTTGGAAATTAAAAACAGAAATCCATAAGAGGTCCCTTGTACACCAAAGCCATAGCAACAAGATCCTTAAGCTAAGAAGGCAGGCATCCTCTTTTAGTTTTCACCTTAAAAAACACTGAAAGGTAGCTCTGCTTGCCAATTCTTCTTTAGTTTTATTTTTAGAGAAGAAGAAGAGAAGAGCTGTTTTTATACCCATCTTTTTACTACCCAAAGTAGTTCCAAAGCAGTTTACAATTGCCTACCCATCCTCTCCCCACAACAGACCCCTGTGAGATAGGTGGAGCTGAAGGAGCTGGATGTTTCTGCCTGCTGGCTCCAGTGGCTCCCTGGTCAGCTCCAATGTCGTGTTCCTTCTGGTTCCTTTTGCATGCTCCCCCAAGTGTGTGTCTACTTCCTGGCTACTGATATGAGAGAACTTCGGAATTGCGTGTGTTTACAACTGGTCTATCTGCCTGCACTGTGGGGCTGTTTGCATGTTCACATAGTGGCCAACCACCTGCCTCTAGGAAGCCCACAAGCAGGATGACTGCAAAACATCCTCTCACCTGCGCTGCCTAGCAGCTGATATAAAGAAATATACAGCCTCTGGGACTGGAGGGGAAAGATATCCATTCCAGCTAGCAGCCACTCTCACACATTAAAGATGGCATGGCAAATGCTGTCCATTGTCTGGGGAAGGGGCAGCAAACATGGCAGTCTACAGTGTTCCAATCTGCAACATTTCCTGCTTGTATGCAAGCAGATATTTGCATTTGTGTTACATAGCCATATTCATTGGGAGGGGCTATGGCTCAGCAGTGGAGCATCTGCTTGACATGCAGAGGGTCCCAAATTCAATCCCTGAGATCTCCAGCTAAAAGGATCAGTCAACAGCTGATGTGAAAGACCTCCACTGAGGTTCTGGAGAGCCATTGTCAGTATGAGAAAACAATACTAACCTGGATGGATTGATGGTCCAGTTCAGTATACTGCAGTTTCATGTGTTTGTGTGTTCATTAGTACACAATTTGAAATATCTAAAATATCTGTTAAAAATATTTTCAGACTTTGTTGTCAGTTTGCTCAGTTTCCTCCCACCAGCTGCCTAAAACGACCTTTCTCTCCACCAGCTGTAAAGAGAGGAGAGGGCACAAAATAATTCTAAGGCTAATAAACATTCAAAACCATTTATTTCAATAGCTAATAATCACGGTATAACGATTTCAAAGAAAAAAAAGAAAAAGAGGCCTGCCCTCTGTTTAACTAAGGTTTTTGCTTGTGATCACGGTGATCAGTTCTGCCTTGTTGAAGCAACGCATGCTTGCACAGCTTGAAACATTTAAAACCTTTCAAGTTGAGTTTTGGCACTTCCAATGGTATGTACAGAGCTTCTGACAGTTAATCATGTGAACTGATCCCCTCTCCTGCCCACCCCCACAACTGTCATAACACTAAAATTGGTGGATAAAATGATCTTTTTCACATATTTGACACATTACTTCTTCTAAGTTCAATTTCCAGTATATGGCCCATAATCCCTAAGTGGTTGACCCCATTTTCCTCAAAGTTTGCATGCATGTTTTATTTTATCATTTTTAGTATGGTTTGAGTAAGTGTTGGGTAATTTTATTTATTTATTACTGCTGTAATTCTAAACATACTTATGAGGAGTAAGTCTAATTGACCTTACTGAACAAGTAATCATGTTTTGGATTGGCATGCTGAAACTTTTAAATCACCCTGTCCTCAAGGGATCCAGCTGGATGACAAATCTGAAACGAATAATATGGCATTTTAAGTATATCATGGCTTGTAGCCAATGAGAACAGTGAGAAGAGGGAACTTGCTTGCAGAACAATAGTTTTCTACCTCCCATCATTTTTATCCTTTGGGCCCCCTAAAACGCTGACTCCAGGGTTCAGGGGAACCCTAGAAATAGTGCTGGGTGCAGTTTGGAGTCTAACGTGGAAGGGGAGAATTAGCAGAACTAGCCTCCCTTCCACTAAGTGAGACAAGAAGGGGTAATCTTAATTAAATCATTTATTTGAGACTGGAGGCAGCCCATTTAGATGTTAAAATATTATAGTCTAATAGTTTATCCTTCTTCACAAAATTAAAAAAAAACAACCTTTAGTTTGATAATAAAGTAGTGTACCCATGGTGGTGGTGGGGATCTTCTTACAAATAATTGAAACAGTGCAACCAGCTCCATGGTGGAAGGATAAAAGTAGGGAGGGGTGGCCTGTTTAAGATTGCACTGTATGTTCTCCATTCAGGGTACTTTTTGGATTTTGAGAATGGAAATCGGTGTAGATAATTTGGAATGCCATGTTTCCATTGCCCCTGCCTTTCACCCCCCAAACCAAGAAATTGCATAGTACAAAAAGGATGTTTGGTCTGAAAATGAAGTTTAAATACAGACCCAACACGAGGGGAAATTGCCGTGTAGATAAAAGAAATTTTAAGATCTATAAATAAAATACATTTTAAGACCTTCACATAACAGGGTGGATCTTGCCACTCTGATCATTGAAGTGTCAGGCTCCTGTGGAGGAAGATCCATGTTGGTTTGGAATAAGGCTACTTAGCTAAGCAGAGTGGTAGGATATAACCCTATAGCCACATACAAAAAAGTAGCCATTTCCCATTAACTCTCCAACCAATACAAAATGAAAACTCAGAAACAAATATATCTCTGCAGAAATACTTTTTAAAAATCAACATGATTTAGCTACTGATGTGGGTTCCTAATGAAGTTGTTTGGAACTGTGAATCTTCCAATTTGAGTTCTCCCTAGGAGGAAAAATATTCACTGAGGCAAAGGTGGATGTCATTTCCCTGAATCGGCAAAATTCAATTTTTTTTGAGTTTTTGAACATAAACAACAGATGTCGCATCATGATTTTTGATTCTGGTAGCTTAGGATCCATCACAAAGATAGTTGGATTCTGAATGGCTGGCAGAGGAAACTTTCTCTGAGTTCAGAACAACACAGAACCATTTCAGCCCTTTTGAGGTAAGTAACTGAACCATGACATAGCCAGTGCTCGTATTAGGGTGGGAAAAAAAGAAAATTGAATGGGGTTAGAAAGATTCTGAACTCTTGTCACAGAAAGCAGCTATAAAATAAATAAGAAATCAAAACAAAGCTCATCTGAGGCCCTTTGAGGACTCCAATGATTATAATATAAAGACAGGCTCAAATGATTTTTAGATGCATAATTACATGGAAGAATGGGCCAGTAAACATGGGATTAATTCCTTAAATTATTGTCAAGACACCTCCCTTCCTATGTAAACAAGAAGGGATGAACTGAAATGTTTTTCAAGTACAGCTTTACTAGGACAGATTTTCCAGTTCCCAGTTTATTATGAGTACAGCTGAGGGTACATTCTCCTTGGGTTTGCTAAAAATACAATCATGCAATAAACAGATTGTTGGTTTCTCTTTTCAATTGTTCTTTATCTAATGATGTACTCACCACCAACCGTAACTGCTACTAGTGAGATTGCACTGCTGATAGGAATCACTAAGTCCTGACTTTCTTCAGCATGCAAATATACTTGATACACTGAATTTCTCTGCTGTCCTTGGGAAAAATGAATGACCAAGAAGGATCATTATCTATCTATCTATCTATCTATCTATCTATCTATCTATCTATCTATCTATCTATCTATCTATCTATCTATCTATCTATCTATCTATCTATCTATCTATCTATCCTAGCATATTGGGACCATGACAACCACACATATTGTGAGCATGAGTTACCCTCGGTGTTTCCAGAATACAGAGTCATCATGTTGTCTGTATGACGGAATGTATGTATTTTGCATGCATGTACAATTTTACTACATGTGAACTAGAACCCTCAAAAATGTAGTGGCAAGTTTGCATGTCCTGAAGTTTTAGGTGCAGGCAAAATATGTGCATTTCCTCTGTTCAGATAACATGGTGATGGCATGTATCGAGAGAATCTCCATATGGTTGTGATAGGCAAGATAGTGAGAAAACAAAACTAATGTCATCTTAAAAAAAATTAAAATCTGTAGAATTGGTATGTGGAGCTGTGGCTGATTAAGCAAGTCAATTTCAGTAAGCAAGTTGGGGTCAGCAAGATACTTTTAGCAAATGTGCAAAAAAGATGTGGTAAAGTGGGCAAGGGGGCAAGATATCCCAGAACATAACTAATTGAGCAAAATAAGGTAAAGGTATCCGCTGTGCGAGCACCGAGTCATGTCTGACCCTTGGGGTGACGCCCTCTAGTGTTTTCATGGCAGACTCAATACAGGGTGGTTTGCCAGTGCCTTCCCCAGTTATTACCGTTTACCTCCCAGCAAGCTGGGTACTCATTTTACCGACCTCGGAAGGATGGAAGGCTGAGTCAACCCTGAGCCGGCTGCTGGGATCGAACTCCCAGCCTCATGGGCAGAGCTTTCAGACAGCATGACTACTGCCTTACCACTCTGTGCCACAAGAGGCTCTTAAAAGACATATATTATTGGCAAATGTACTTATACAAAGTTTAAACTTTGTAACCTGTAGACATCTGTGCATGTCTAAAAGTTCTTTATTACAAGGTATAAAAAACGAATGCTGATGCTGTTTGGGTGAATTCCTTGGGTGTTTGCTATCAATGACCCCTTTATTTGAATAAAGCTTTGATGGTTTTCAAATCTCATTGACTGTGCTCCTCATAGAGCATTGGCACACTAGGCTAAAGGCCCATTTGGCTAACAATCTCTGGTACCCCAGATGAGACTTTGTCTAGTCGCTCAGAAAGTATAAGGACTGAAGCTATACCAGATGGTTTGAATCTTCCATTGGTGTTAAATTAGAAATTTAATAAATAATAATAATACTTTGGTCAATAAGGCTGACTCTTCTGACATTCTGGAAAATGGACTGAAGAACTGGAGTCACCTTGGGAACAGGTAACTAGATTTGGTTTTGTTCATTCATTGTCTTGCATATTGCCTTTGAGTTGATTGGGATAAGTCCGAGAGTAGATTGAGCATAGATCTCCACAACGAGCAGATTTCATGCACTGATACTCAAAATGGGAGCTAAGCCGAGTAAATCTGGAAGGCCTCTGTGCCCTCTTCAGTGTCTGATTAAGAATTGGGAAATTATAATAATTATTCTCCAGATTATGCTGTATCCCAACAAGTAACATAAAGGGAAACAAAAATCCAACCTGAAAAACAGTCGAGAATCAAAAAGGTTAGGGATAAAACCAATTCTAGAAAAATATAAACAATTTATTATTAGAGTTCAAATGTTTTAAAAACCTTTTTAAAACATATAACACTCCTATTTCAGCAGTAAAAAAGTACCCAGGATCCCTCAAAAATGGCAATCAAGGCAATCAAAAGCTTAATGGTGTCTATATTTCCTATTGTGCCCAACCATACACTATTTTGACCACTATAAATGGGGACCATAAATGGTTCATGATTCTTGACCTAACTGACACCTTCAATAGCATTCCACTGAAACCTGATAATCATGATCTGTTCATTTACCAGTGGGAGGTCCCAGACAGTGGCCAAGAGCAGCATTTGAGTTGGACTGTTTTGCCCCAAGGATTTATTGACTTACCAGCCATTTTTTTGAGGAAAAAGGGCTAAAAAGCTGTGAAACTGACAGGGAATTGGATTGTTACAATACATAGATGACTGGATATTAATGGCTACTCATTTGGAATAAATTATACAGATGATTGTGTCACTTCTAAATTTTCTGGGGAAAACTGAGTACTGAGAGTGAAAAATAAAGGCACAGATTCTGAAGTCTGAAATGAAATATCTGGATTACATTATCTCCCAAGGGTCTCAGCAAGTCCTATCTGAGCAAAAAGAAGCTGTGATGGTCAGTGCTTTGAAAATTAGGTCCCACGTGCTGAAGCATCAGTAACAAGTGAATGAAGGGTTAACAATTCTCACTAGGAAGAGAGGCCCAGAATAACAGGTTGTTTGAATACTCCAATTGGCCAGCAACTGTTGAGAAGGAGCTGATATTCTAGCTGTGTACTGAATCAGATTCTGATTTGGATGCTGGTTCAGAGAGTAATCTGACAAATCCTTAGTTGATCATCTGCTCTGAGGAGAAACTTTAGCTAGAGAACTGAGTTTTTACTAACAGCTAATTCACACAGTGCCTAGACAACTGGGGAATGGCGGGGCTTTTCTCCCCACCACAACAGAATGGTGGCAGCCCAGTGTGGCTGCCGCTGTGCATAATAGGTCATGAAGATAATAGGTCATTGGGATTCTGGTTATTCTAGGGCCGAGTCTGCATACAACAGATAATGCACTTTCAATGTGCTTTCGCAGCTGGATTTTCCTGTGCAGAACAGGAAAATCTACTTCTAAAGTGCATTGAAAGTGCATTATTTCATGTGTGCAGACTAGGCCTAGGAAAGGAGGGAGTAGTTGATCTAGCCAAGTTTACTCATCTTCTAACAGGCAGGGGAATTCTTCTAATGAGATTTAGTGCCCTGATGTAACCCAGATGCCTTCGCCTGACATCCCAAGGTTGATTTCCTGCCATTGTATTTTATGCATCTCATCCTCCTCATACATTCCTCACCTCCTCCCTTTTAGTGCCCTCTAGTGTTTTTCCCATACCTTCCCATCCCTTGAAGCCTGGACTGTTTGTTATGACTCATTTTGTTATGACTCCTTTAACCCTCCTTTGAACTGTGCCTGCTTTGAGTTCCCAGGGGAGGGGGAGCCCCTGTATTGATTACCCTATGCCTTGTGAATCAGTTCTGACTGTGATTTCAATGTAGAAGGTACTTGCATTTCTAATAAAGAAACTTTACTTCAAGGAGTTTACTTATTTAGAATTCAATGTCTCTCACAAAAGCAAAATTTGAAATTGGATGTTGAAGGAATATTTTTTTTATAGAAAATTTTTATTTTTATTTTCCAGAGTTAAAGACAGTGAAATACATGCAATCTACATTGTCAGTACAGAAAAAAGGAGGGTTATGCTCTTCATTTAATACACTTAGTTCCCCGTTTCAATCCCCCTTTGTATTATTTTCTTAAATAGTTCAGGTAAGGGCCCCATTGTTCTTGAAAGGCCTCTTCTGTTCTTCCCTTAACTATTAGTGTCAGTTTAGCCATCTTGGCAAGTCAGCTAGTTTATTCAGCCAGTCTTCTGTCGAGGGTAGTTCTTGCATTTTCCATTTCTTGGCCAATTCTAGTCTTGCTGCCGTCGTTGCGTAGAAGAAGAAACTCTGTGTGTGGGTTGGGAGGCACTGCGGAGGAACACTTAATAGCATAGCTTCAGCTTTCATAGGAAATCTAAGACCCCACATTTTCTGCATAATAGTACGTATTTTTGCCCAAAACTTATAGACTTTTTCACATCTCCACCACATATGAAAAAAAGAACCTACTTTATCATCACATTTCCAACATTTGTTGTTACAATTTTTGGCAATTTTAGCGATCACATACCACCTATAAAACATTTTATACCAATTTTCTTTAAGTATTTGACTGTTAGTATACTTTGGTATTCTAGACCATACTAACTTGAAGGAATATGTTTGTCAAAACCATACCTAATTTTGCCATTTGTTCTTTTATTGCTTTGCTGTTTGCTCTGTTCTCTGTCCATGCTTTAGATGTCTTAGGTATGAATTATTGGAATAGTGGGTTAGCTAGTTGGTGGAGGAATCTCCTGTCCTGTCCTGCTGCCATGGCACCACTATCTCTTACAGTGGTCTTGAACAGTGGTTGTGTCTCCCTAGCTAACTGAAGGATGGCTGGAATCTTCATACCTAAACGGATTAACAGGGGGAACAGGGGGAACTTGGAGGTTAAAGTAATAGACAGTGAAAGTTTATCTTAGCAAAGCTTCCAAGTAGTAAGTTTTTTTCTCCTTTTCAATAAAGAGATTTTCCTACATATTGAGTTTTCTTATTGAAAGCAATTGGCTGAAACCTCACAATTTTATTGCTTTTCAGTTTTGTTTATCCTCTCTTTCCAGGTATGCAGTGCTGAGACAATCTAGCCCATTAGATCAGTGGTTCTCAACCTTCCTAATGCCGCGCCCCTTCAATACAGTTCCTCTTGTTGTGGTGACCCCCAACCATAAAATTATGAAAGTGTTCTTTCACAGAAATCAAACTGAAACTGATCAATGCCATGAAGATCCATTGTTCATGATTGTATATAAATTGGTTATAAATTGTATATAAATTGGCAGGCACCTTCAGGAAGAGTGGCAACAATGGTGGTGTGCCCCCCCCCCAGCCAAGCTGCTCACCTTGCCGTGACCCCTGTGAAAGGGTTGTTAGATCCCCCCAAAGGGGTACCGACCCCCAGGTTGAGAACCACTGCATTAGATGTTCCTCTTCATCAATACCAACCTGGAGATTGGATCTATTTAAAACTTGGAAACATGAAGCTCTGAAACTAGATTGGAAAGGCCCATTTGACTAACAGTTGGAAGGCTCCCTGTGCACATAGCTGTAACATCTGAAAAGGGCTTCTGTGATGTTCAATAAAATAAGAGTATTAGATTGGGCAAAAGCAATTCAATACACAATATGTCAAAATAATGATTTGAATTCAAGTTCAGTCTAACACTTCAATTGCTAGGCTCAATGGCCCTCATATGATTGTGTTAGCTAGGTTTTTGTATTCTTAATGTTGGTTCACAGGAAGGAATGAAATACAGATGCAATAATCAGGATTCAAGGAAGTTCCAGCAGTTACAATCTTGATTTGATTGTGGGATTTATAGCTATATGAAAAACAGAGTTCATCTCCTACACATGACTCTACAGTCCATTCATAAGAGCACATCTATATTTTATTTCTAACTGGCTCTGTCCTATGTGCATAAAGCAAATCATATCAATTGGAAGAATAACTGCATAAAAGTACAAAATGTATACCTTCAAATAGAAAATAAACATGCACTAAGTCTGATTAAAACAAGAACCCCACATCTACTTAACACTGTTCATTTAAAAACTGTCCAAACAGGAATGTTCAGACTTTTATTCTGCTGAATCAGCTTGGGAGGCAGAAAAGCCTTTTGATGTGCCTTTGCTATTCCCTTTGGCACACAGAAAACATAGTCAAGGAGATGTTCTTACTTGCTCTTAAAAGTTTGCACTGAAATATATGGAGGAAAAAGCAGTGTATGAAATCCCAGTATTTGAGAGCTTTCCAGTGATAAATCAGACATCATGTTTTTTCCCCTGGACTTCATTTGTAATGTTTTGACAGGTCAGCTATAAAAATAGGGGGATTGTTTTGCCCAAATTCCCAAGTGATCTAGCTTTACTTTGTATCCAAGCATTTAAACCCAATGTGTCTTTCTAGGTCAAAAATTGGGCTGGGTGGAATGTCCTCATGTTTTAATTTTGTGGTCCAAAAGTACTGCATTTAGAGGGAAAGGGAAAGTAACCCACCCCAACTGGAGGCTTGAGCAAATGCTCATCTTGTGCTGATGCTGTTCCCTTCAGTTTGTTAGGGCTAGTCCCCTGCTCCATCTGGGACTTCTTTCTCCTAGTGTGATCCTAGCCAGCCAGGGATCACAAAGTCAATGTGAGGATGTCATTTGAGAATGTGATGTCACACAGTGGCACACCTAGCCTATCGGGTGCCTGGGGAAGGTGGGCAGTGGGCTTGGTGACGTGTTGTGATAGGGGGCAGGGCATGGTAATGGAGGGGTGGGTGAGCAGGCGGTGTGCCTTAGTGGGATCTGCAGCTGTTAGAACATGTGCCCAGCCACCTTCACAAATTACTGGCAGTTCCAGTTCCAGTTGGGGGGCTGGATGGAGGCTCCCAGACTGCCCTTTTGTGTGCTGCCATATCTGGACTGGCCTTGCCCTGCATATAAACTGGTACCTGGGGCAGCACCACTACCTGTGTCTTCCTGCTGCCCATTATTCAGTTGGGGAATGACTCAGGAACTCAGAAACCTTTATTGGCATAATGTTTGGGGAAGAGGAATTGTGCTTGCCCCACTCCAGGCAGGTGCAGCCGCCATGTCAAAATAAAAGTCCACTTCTGCTGACTTTGGGTTCCACTTTGCCACCACCTCCCAGTGTTGGAGACCAGCACCTGGTTGGAGGGAGGGAGGTAGGAGGGCACCACAGGTACCACCTCACAGCTCATCCACCTGCCCTGAATGTCTTCTCCACCAGGCCACCCACCAACCATTGAGAGGCCTGAGGGAGGGCCACCAGCCGTTTGGCATGCCAGAGATCTCTCAACCATCTGCCTAGGAGGAGTGTTGTTGAAGCTAGGCTGCTGCAGGGTACAGAAGGCCTAATCCAAAGTAATACCCAGGGCATGTGCCCCTGGATATGCTGGGTACCCTGGATATGCTACCAATGTCACAATGTTATGAATTGGTTCCTACTTCCTATCTGTGTTAGAGCTTTTCTGCGTATGGTAGAAACCCCACTGCTACAAGAGGCACAAGGGGATATTTTGACCATTTTCTTCCCATCATTTTTGCAACTTCCTCTTTTGCATGGCTTTCAATATACTCAAGTCATCCCCTTTTCAGTGCTCTGTGTCCCCTTTTCAGTGCTCACAGACTGTTGGGGAAAGGCGGGAAAGATCCGTCTCCATCAGCATTCTTTGCTGATCATAGAATCACAGAATCATAGAGTTGGAAGGGGCCATACAGGCCATCTAGTCCAACCCCCTGCTCAACGCAGGATCAAAGCATCCTAAAGCATCCAAGAAAAGTGTGTATCCAACCTTTGCTTGAAGACTGCCAGTGAGGGGGAGCTCACCACCTCCTTAGGCAGCCTATTCCACTGCTGAACTACTCTGACTGTGAAAATGTTTTTCCTGATATCAAGCTTATATCGTTGTACTTGTAGTTTAAACTGCCCACTGCCCATTTTCACATTAGAGCAGTTGTATTTACTCAGGATGCAAACTGCTTCTCTCAATAGCAGAAATACAGGGAACATTAGTAACTAGTAGTGAGGGTGGTTTTGTTAATCTGGCTGCTATAATTCCCTATCTTCTCTGTTCATAGTTCTCCACGAGGGTGCAAATTCCATTTGGATAACAGTTGTTGTTGTTGTTGTTGTTGTTAGCTGCAAAGTCGTGTCCGACCCATTGCGACCCCATGGACAATGATCCTCCAGGCCTTCCTGTCCTCTACCATTCCCCGGAGTCCATTTAAGTTTGCACCTACTGCTTCAGTGACTCCATCCAGCCACCTCATTCTCTATCGTCCCCTTCTTCTTTTGTCCTCAATCACTCCTAACATGAGGCTCTTCTCTAGGGAGTCCTTCCTTCTCATGAGGTGGCCAAAGTATTTGAGTTTCATCTTCAGGATCTGGCCTTCTAAAAAGCAGTCAGGGCTGATCTCCTCTAGGACTGACCGGTTTGTTCGCCTTGCAGTCCAAGGGACTCGCAAGAGTCTTCTCCGGCACCAGAGTTCAAAAGCCTCAATTCTTTGATGCTCGGCCTTCCTTATGGTCCAACTTTCACAGCCAAACATTGCAACTGGGAATACCATAGCCTTGACTAAACGCACTTTTGTTGGCAGGGTGATGCCTCTGCTTTTTAGGATGCTATCTAGATTTGCCATAGCTTTCCTCCCCAGGAGCAAGCGTTTTTTAATTTCTTTTCTGCAGTCCTCAACTGCAGTGATCTTGGAGCCCAGGAAAATAAAATCTGTCACTATCTACATTTCTTCCCCATCTATTTGCCAGGAATTGAGAGGGCAGGATGCCATGATCTTTGTTTTCTTCATGTTGAGTTTCAAGCCAACTTTTACACTCTTCTCCTTCACCCACATCAACAGGCTCTTTAGAAGAAGAAGAAGAAGAAGAGTTGGTTCTTATATGCCGCTTTTCCCTACCCGAAGGAGGCTCAAAGCGGCTTACAGTCGCCTTCCCATTCCTCTCCCCACAACAGACACCCTGTGGGGTGGGTGAGGCTGAGAGAGCCCTGATATCACTGCTCGGTCAGAACAGTTTTATCAGTGCCATGGCAAGCCCAAGGTCATCCAGCTGGCTGCATGTGGGGGAGCGCAGAATCGAACCTGGCATGCCAGATTAGAAGTTCGCACTCCTAACCACTACACCACTACACCAAACTGGCTCTTTCTAGTTCCTCTTCACTTTCTGCCATTAGAGTGGTATCATCTGCATATCTGAGGTTGTTGATATTTTTCCCTGCAATCTTGATCCCAATTTGTGACTCCTCTAATCCCGCCTTTCTCATGATGTGCTCCGCATACATGTTAAAAAGGCAAGGCGACAGTATACAGCCGAACTCCTTTCTCAATTTTGAACCAATCATTGATTCCATGCCCGGTTCTCACTGTTGCTTCTTAACCTGTATATATGTTTCTCAAGAGAGAAATAAGATGCTCTGGTATTCCCATCTCTTCAAGAACTTGCCACAGTTTGTTGTGCTCCACACAATCAAAGGCTTTAGCATAGTCAATGAAGCAGAAGTAGATGTTCTTCTGGAACTCCCTAGCTTTCTCCATGATCCAGCGTATGTTGGCCATTTGATCTCTAGTTCCTCTGCCTCTTTGAAATCCTGCCTGTACTTCTTCACATTCCAGGATAGCAGAGAAAATTGTAATTCCTGCTGACAGGAAACACTGATGGGACTTGCTGGGAAACGTTATGGCAGCATGAACGAACCCTCTCTTACAGTCCCCCCTCATTAAACGAAGGTTTCTTGCTTGGTAGAAGCTGGCAAAGGAGGAAGAAATTGCCTGTGTGCTGTCAGGTTCTTTTTCCATGGGCATTTTTTCAAGCACTTGCAATAGCCCTTTTGCAAGCTGAGCACTTGACAGAGAGACTCGCAAAAAGCCTCTCTTTTTCTCTGGGCCACGCCCTGGGAGTCCCACACACATCAGTGCCCAAGACTGCCTTTGCCAGTCAGAGTTGGCAGAACTAAAATGAACCAATGGTCTGTTTCAGTCCAGGAAGATGCTACATCTTCACATGCTCAGCAGCAATTTAGCATCTTTTTTTGCAAATTGTTTCTCTGTTTAGAAATATAGTTCTCCACAATTGCCACAGGGGGAACTGTTGGCTTGATTTTGCATTTTGCCATCCTGGCAGTTGAAATTATTCAACTAATAATTTGCATTCCTGCCATACAACAATCTCTTGTGTTTCAGTCAGTTACTATGTTTTATTTACTGTTTATGACTACCACAGTTGTTTTAACTGCCACTAATTCTGCTTGCCAGTGTGTATGGTTTATTCATCCTTCTTCTTTTTCACAAACCTCTGATTGATAGAGAAAAGTAATATTGATTTATGTTTTTTTAAAAATCTCACTAACCATGAATTAACCACTGTTCCCCCATAATGAAAAAAATAACCTCCTGTGACACTGAACAATGGATGTTAAAACTAACTTATATCAAGACTAGCTTCTGGTTTTATCATAGTGGAAACTTTGAGTCCTTTTTTTCTTAAAAAGAATTTCTATGACTCCATCAGCTTGGGGTTATGAACTCACCATTTTTTCCCTTAAGATATTTCATTTCTTGCCAACTTAAAGGCCCAAATTGTACTTAAAGAATTTAATGTTTGCATGCATATTGGTACATTTTTCAAATTGTATTTCTTATGGTTTTACATTGCAGCAAGTTGCCTTGTTTTGATGTAAGGGCAGCTAAAACTGGTCAAATTAATGTTCCAACCAGCTAGTAGTTTAGGGTCTAACACTGTGTCCACATTGTAAGAAAAACAGCATATTTGTATTCGTTCTTGATCCTGCTGTTTTCAGGCCTTTTAACAAAAGCAATGGCAATCCCTTAACTCAGTCTCATCATGGGGAAGGGTTGTCAACTTCCATGTGGGAATTACTGCTAATGTACAAATGACAGACATTAGATCCCCAGAGGCAATAACAGCTCCAGAAGGTAGAGTCTGTGACATCACATTACATTCATGCAGAGCTCCTTCTCATTCCTGAACTCCAGCCTCCCCAGGTTGTACCTTGAGTAATTTTCCAACTTGCAGTTGGCAACACTACATGAGGACTTTAGCTCCTGAAGTCCATGTAGGGATGGGCATGAATCACATTTTTATGGTGTGGTTCATAGGCCGTGGCTGAACCACAAACTGAACAAGGGACAGATATGCTGGTTTGTGAAACAAACGGGTTTGAATTAGTTTGTGAACCATTTAATCCCCTGCTTTCTGTTTACCACACAGACTGGCAGGGAACAAAAAGCAAGGGGTAAAATGCCTCCCAGCTAATTCATGGCCAGCTTTTTGCTTGCTGCAGCTTTGGGCAACAAGCAAAAAACCACTTTGAAATGGATGGGAGTCATTTCACCCTCTGCTCTCTGCAGAAAGCAGGGGCCATTCCGCACAGAAAAAAGAAAGTCTTAAGCCAGTGCAATGGAGTAACGCTAAAAACCCCCACGCCTCCTGGAATTATTCACCTGCTAACTCCTCTGCTGCTGTCTCATGCTTCCTGGCATTTTGCACAGCTGCTTGAAATGGCAGAAGAGGGGAACATGTTATACATGCTCCTCTCTTCCCTCTGTCAGTCAAGATGCATAGGGCTCTTTTTACTGCAAGCCCTCTTGCAATCCGGAGCCTTCAAGCTTTTTAAAAAAATGGGTGGTAGTGGTTTGTTTGTTTGTTTGTTTGGTGGTGGGAGGCATGCTGTATGGGCACACTTTATGCGTGAAAAGGCGGCAAACAGACACGAGACAGCAAGAAGATGAGGAATGGCTGGAGGTGCGATAATATTTAGCATTAGACCATTACACTAGTGTAACACTTTTTTTCGATGTGTGGGAGTTCCCTTGGTGATCCTATGGTTCAACTGCCACCATGATTTTTGATCTTGTACTACTTCTTCTTGTTGTGTAATGTTCTGTCTGGTGTCCATTTTGATTGCTTCTAACCAATGCATCCTTTGTTGGACGAGAATGCTGGAAGGGAAGGGAGCATGTGAAGGGTGGGCACTACTCAAACAGGAGCTATTGCATGCTCAATCAATGACTATCCCAGAAAGACGAAAACACTGCAGGAGCTCTAAGAAGCCTATTTGGATGAACAGAGAACTTCAAGAGGAACTAAGAAAGAAAAGGAAAATGTTCAGGAAATGGAGGGAAGGGCAGAGCTCTAAAGAAGAGTACCTACAGGTTTCTAGGCACTGTAGATCAATCATCAGAAAGGCCAAAGCTGAGAGTGAGCTAAGATTGGCCAGGGAAGCCCATTGTAACAAGAAAAGATTTTTCAGTTATGTGAGGAGCAAACATAAAGTAAAGGAGGCAATAGGCCCACTGTTGGGTGCGGATGGACAAACTCTAACGGAAGATGCAGAGAAAGCAGAAAGGCTTAGTGCCTATTTTACATCTGTTTTTTCCCACAGGTCAAAGTGTTTAGGCACATCTAGAGATGGCCATAGCCAAAGGACAGTGTCTGGGTGGCAGGTTAACATGGATAGAGAGGTTGTCGAGAGGCATTTAGCTGCACTGGATGAGTTCAAATCCCCTGGTCCGGATGAAATGCACCCGAGAGTACTCAAAGAACTTTCCAGAGAACTTGCACAGCCCTTGTCCATCATCTTCGGAACCTCTTTAAGGACTGGAGATGTCCCGGAGGACTGGAAGAGAGCAAATGTTATTCCGATCTTCAAAAAAGGGAGGAAGGGTGACCCGGGAAACTACAGACCAGTGAGTCTGACCTCTGTTGTGGGGAAGATAATGGAGCAGATATTAAAGGGAGCGATCTGCAAACATCTGGAGGACAATTTGGTGATCCAAGGAAGTCAGCATGGATTTGTCTCCAACAGGTCCTGCCAGACCAACCTGGTTTCCTTTTTTGACCAAGTAACAGGTTTGCTGGATCGGGGAAATTCGGTTGATGTCATTTACTTGGATTTTAGTAAAGCTTTTGACAAGGTTCCCCATGATGTTCTGATGGATAAATTGAAGGACTGCAATCTGGATTTTCAGATAGTCAGGTGGATAGGGAATTGGTTAGAGAACCGCACTCAAAGAGTTGTTGTCAATGGTGTTTCATCAGACTGGAGAGAGGTGAGCAGCGGGGTACCTCAGGGCTCGGTGCTTGGCCCGGTACTTTTTAACATATTTATTAATGATCTAGATGAGGGGGTGGAGGGACTACTCATCAAGTTTGCAGATGACACCAAATTGGGAGGACTGGCAAATACTCCGGAAGATAGAGACAGAGTTCAACGAGATCTGAACACAATGGAAAAATGGGCAAATGAGAACAAGATGCAATTTAATAAAGATAAGTGTAAAGTTCTGCATCTGGGTCAGAAAAATGAAAAGCATGCCTACTGAATGGGGGATACGCTTCTAGGTAACACTGTGTGTGAACGAGACCTTGGGGTACTTGTGGATTGTAAACTAAACATGAGCAGGCAGTGTGATGCAGCGGTAAAAAAGGCAAATGCCATTTTGGGCTGTATCAACAGAGGCATCACATCAAAATCACAAGATGTCATAGTCCCATTGTATACGGCACTGGTCAGACCATACTTGGAGTACTGTGTGCAGTTCTGGAGGCCTCACTTCAAGAAGGACGTAGATAAAATTGAAAGGGTACAGAGGAGAGCGACGAAGATGATCTGGGGCCAAGGGACCAAGCCCTATGAAGATAGGTTGAGGGACTTGGGAATGTTCAGCCTGGAGAAAAGGAGGTTGAGAGTGGACATGATAGCCCTCTTTAAGTATTTGAAAGGTTGTCACTTGGAGGAGGGCAGGATGCTGTTTCTGTTGGCTGCAGAGGACAGGACACGCAGTAATGGGTTTAAACTTCAAGTACAACGATATAGGCTAGATATCAGGAAAAAGTTTTTCACAGTCAGAGTAGTTCAGCAGTGGAATAGGCTGCCTAAGGAGGTGGTGAGCTCCCCCTCACTGGCAGTCTTCAAGCAAAGGTTGGATACACACTTTTCTTGGATGCTTTAGGATGCTTAGGGCTAATCCTGCGTTGAGCAGGGGGTTGGACTAGATGGCCTGTATGGCCCCTTCCAACTCTATGATTCTATGATTCTATGGTTTCCTTCTACCACTGACCAATCGTAGCTTAATTGCTTTCTCCATTGAATTGGATTGCGTGATATGGCCAAAGTAAATGAGTTGGAGTTTTGTGATTTTGCTTTCCAGTGTTATATCAGGCTTTATATGCTGTAGTATTTGCTTGTTAGTGAGGTTTGCTGTTCATGGAACCTGCAGAAGCCTTCTCCAACTTGTTGGTTTCTTGAAAGGGGCAAATAGTGCTCCTCAGGCAGTTTCTGGTCAGAAAATTGGAACTAGTAAGCAATGGAGGCTTAAGTACTCTTTCTCTCTCTGTGTGTGTACAGTGAAGTCCCAGTCTAAATCAAGGCCCCATGAAGCGGAAGCAGCAGTAGCGGAAGAGTTGGTTCTTATATGCCACTTTTCTCTACCAGGAGTCTCAAAACCGCTTACAATCACCTTCCCTTTCCTCTCCCCACAACAGACATCCTGAGATAGCCCTGATATTACTGCTCGGTCAGAACAGCTTTATCAGTGCCGTGGCAAGCCCAAGGTCACCCAGCCGGCTGCATGTGGAGGAGGAGCAGGGAATCAAACCCAGTTTGCCAGATTAGAAGTCAGCACTCATAACCACTACACCAAGCTGGCTTTTCCATGTGCCTGGACACTCAGTCCCCAGTATCAGCACATGCCTGAGAGCATATCTTCATGGCTGAACTGGACATAATATGAGGATAGTGTGGTTAGACCCTGAGTATACGGCTTGGAAAAGACAATACTAAGAGAGTTATCTGATAATGGGCTTAAATTTCAGAAAGGCAGATTTCGACTGAATGTGCAGAGAAGTATACTGTTGGTGAAGGTTCTGCCTGTAGGGGTAGGTGGGTTCTTACCTGCTGGAAGCTTTAAAACAGGCTGGACAGCCACCAGTCAGGGATGCAGTTTTACAGGTTTGTTGCATTAAGCAGGAAGTTAGCCTAGATGGCTTACAAGGCCGTTTTCAAGTCTATGATTTTAAGACAGATAGACTCAAAATTGTGTGTGACAGTGTGACAGAAGATGAAATTGTCATATGAAATAAGTGACATGTTTTTACATTATACAAGTGGGGACGTGCAAGGACTTGTGAGGAGCATCTCATTTAACCTCCCCCGCTCTTTCTTTTTTGCCCTTCCTAAAAAAAACCAATAGCCTCTCCTCTTTTTCTGTTTCCTTCTCTTCTTCCCATTAGTGGGCTAATAAGGGTGCCTGTTTGTTGAGCCACTTCTGTAGGTAGTATAGTACAGTGCTGTGAAAGTCATGTGGAAGTGGCTTGACAAGCAGGGTGCCATCCAGGTTTCCTGCAGACTCTCGTTGCTGCCGTAGCCTCTGCCACAGCCAGCTGCTCAAGGCTTACTATCGTGCGGCAGGCTCAGCCCTCAGAACTAGTAACAGTCAGTCATCTGCCAGGCCTACCTACTGTGAAGTTAATCACAGCCATACTTATAATGCATTGATAGATCTGAACTAGTGTTGCCAGGCTAGGCCATGCAACTGGCAAGGAGTGTGAGAGCAGAAATATGGTTGGGGTATGGCACTGCAAACATGATACACTTCCAGGGAAAATCTGGAAGCTATGGCAGTGGCTCTAGGAATCACATGGAACTCTGGTAAAATGATATTTTACCAGAGTTCCTGTTGATTCCTAGAACTCTTTCTGTTGCTTATGAGCTTTCCTGGGATTAATGCCATCACACTTACATAGCTGTTTTATATTTTTTAAAAATTCTTCTTCCACTGCCACATGGAACTTGAGAGCATGGAGTGGGACATCTCCCATCCCAGCTAGTAGCTTGGCAGGCTAGCCTGAAAAGATACTAGATAATTAAACTGATTTACAACCCTATTTCCAACCCTTGTTAAACAAACATCATTGACTTGTGAACTATATAACTCCAAAAAGGATCTGCTGCTTAAAAATACTCTCACAGTTTGATAAACAACACAGCACCTAAGTGCATTACAGATTATTGTCTTGCAGGAGAAGGGCAATTTTGCAAGGGGTCTTTTACATGCCTATACAAAATATGGAGGAAAAGATTTTAAAACTAAATTTACTGGAAAATCCCAATGTGTTTTAAGGCATTAGTTTTGATCAGCCAGGAGAGAACTGTATAAAGATGTCTCTAGTGAGATATAAGGTGTTTCATTGCTTTTTACCAAGCAATAAAACTGTGTAAAATTGTACATTAAAAAAAAATAATTCACAAATACATTACTCTTTTCAAGCATGCTTTTTCTTGAATGTAAAAACTGCCAGATTAAATGAATGGCTATTTAACTGCACCTCTACCTTTTAGTTATAAGTACAGCCTGTTTTATTATGGAATATAAAGAGTGGCTACGTGAATATGGTTTTAAACAGCTTTTACTATAAAGTAATAAAAAGATCAACTTGGAGACAAGTTACAACATTTTCCAAACTTTCCTAATTTAACTACAGAAATGCTCTTGGCTGCTTCAGTCGCTTTGCAATTAACAGCTCTTGAATACCATCCATATTTCGGCTTTACATCAGACTGCTACTGCAGCATGAAGGGGTGTACAGGTGTGTATTTATGTGTGTATAAAGGTGTGTATGTATGGATAAAGGTGTGTATACTGATGTGTATTCATGCCGCAAAATCAGCTTTGCCCTTCATACACCATGTTTGAATAATCAGTTTCCAGCTTCCTAATCAGGGTATGCATTGGGTGAATACCTGGGTGTCATGGGACCCATGTGTTGTTGTTGTTATGTGCGAAGTCGTGTCCGACCCATCGCGACCCCATGGACAATGATCCTCCAGGTCTTCCTCTCCTCTACCATTCCCTGGAGTCCATTTAAGTTTGCACCTACTGCTTCAGTTACTCCATCCAGCCACCTCATTCTCTGTCGTCCCCTTCTTCTTTTGCCCTCGATCGCTCCCAGCATTAGGCTCTTCTCCAGGGAGTCCTTCCTTCTCATGAGGTGGCCAAAGTATTTGAGTTTCATCTTCAGGATCTGGCCTTCTAAAGAGCAGTCAGGGCTGATCTCCTCTAGGACTGACCGGTTTGTTCGCCTTGCAGTCCAAGGGACTCGCAAGAGTCTTCTCCAGCACCAGAGTTCAAAAGCCTCAATTCTTTGACGCTCGGCCTTCCTTATGGTCCAACTTTCGCAGCCATACATTGCAACTGGGAAGACCATAGCCTTGACTAAACGCACTTTTGTTGGCAGGGTGATGTCTCTGCTTTCTAGGATGCTGTCTAGATTTGCCATAGCTTTCCTCCCTAGGAGCAAGCGTCTTTTAATTTCTTTGCTGCAGTCCCCATCTGCAGTGATCTTGGAGCCCAGGAAAATAAAATCTGTCACTACGTCCATTTGTTCCCCATCTATTTGCCAGGAATTGAGAGGGCCGGATGCCATGATCTTTGTTTTCTTGATGTTGAGTTTCAAGCCAACTTTTGCACTCTCCTCCTTCACCCGCATCAACAGGCTCTTTAGCTCCTCTTCACTTTCTGCCATTAGAGTGGTATCATCTGCATATCTGAGGTTGTTGATATTTCTCCCTGCAATCTTGATCCCAATTTGTGACTCCTTTAATCCCGCCTTTCTCATGATGTGCTCCGCATACAAGTTAAATAGGCAAGGCGACAATATACAGCCTTGCCGAACTCCTTTCTCAATTTTGAACCAATCCGTGATTCCATGTTCAGTTCTCACTGTTGCTTCTTGACCTGCATATAAATTTCTCAAGAGACAAATAAGATGCTCTGGTATTCCCATCTCTTTAAGAACTTGCCACAATTTGTTGTGCTCCACACAATCAAAGGCTTTAGCATAGTCAATGAAGCAGAAGTAGATGTTCTTCTGGAACTCCCTAGCTTTTTCCATGATCCAGCGTATGTTGGCAATTTGATCTCTAGTTCCTCTACCTCTTCGAAATCCTGCCTGTACTTCTGGAAGTTCTCGGTCCACATATTGCTGGAGCCTAGCTTGTAGGATTTTGAGCATAACTTTGCTAGCATGAGAAATGAGTGCAATGGTGCAGTAGTTTGAACATTCTTTGGCATTGCCCTTCTTTGGGATTGGAATGTAAACTGACCTTTTCCAATCCTGTGGCCATTGCTGAGTTTTCCAAATTTGCTGGCATATTGAGTGTAGCACTTTTACTGCATCATCCTTTAAGATTTTGAATAGTTCAACTGGAATGCTGTCACCACCACTAGCTTTATTGTTGCTCAGACTTCCTAAGGCCCATTTGACTTCACATTCCAGGATGTCTGGCTCCAGGTCAGTAACTACCCCACTGTGGTCATCAGGGATGTTAAGCTCGCTCTTGTATAGTTCTTCTGTATAATTTTGCCACCTTTGCTTAATCTCTTCTGCTTCTGTGAGGTCCCTACCATTTTGGTCCCTTATCATACCCATCTTTGCATGAAACGTTCTCTTCATATCTCCAATTTTCTTGAAAAGATCTCTGGTCCTCCCCATTCTATTGTTTTCTTCTATTTGTTTGCACTGTTCATTTAAGAAGGCATTCTTATCTCTTCTAGCTTTTCTCTGGAATTCTGCATTCAATTGGGTGTATCTTTCTCTTTCTCCCTTGCCTTTCACTTCCCTTCTCTCCTTAGCTATTTGTAAAGCTTCCTCAGACAGCCATTTTGATTTCTTGCATTTCTTTTTCTTTGGGATGGTTTTAGTTGCTACCTCTTGTACAATGTCGTGAACCTCCGTCCATAGTTCTTCAGGCACTCTGTCTATCAGATCTAATTCCTTAAATCTATTTGTCACCTCTACTGTATATTCGTCGGGGATATGATTTAGTTCGTACCTGAGTGGCCTAGTGCTTTTCCCTACTTTCTTCAATTTAAGCCTAAATTTTGCAACAAGAAGCTCATGATCTGAACCACAATCAGCTCCTGGTCTTGTTTTTATTGCCTGTATAGAACTTTTCCATCTTTGGCTGCAGAGTACATAGTCAATCTGATTTCTGTGTTGACCGTCTGGTGATGTCCATGTGTAGAGTCGTCTCTTGGGTTGTTGGAAAAGAGTGTTTGCTATGACCATAGTATTCTCTTGACAAAATTCTACCAGCCTGTGCCCTGCTTCATTTTGTACTCCAAGGCCAAACTTGCCTGTTATCCCAGTTATCTTTTGGCTTCCTACTTTAGCATTCCAATCCCCCATGATGATAAGCACATCATTTTTTGGCGTTGCTTCTATAAGGTGTTGTAGGGCTTCATAGAACTGATCAACTTCATCCTCTTCAGCAGCAGTGGTTGGGGCATAGACCTGGATCACTGTGATGTTGAATGGTTTGCCTTGGATTCGAACTGAGATCATTCTGTCATTTTGGGGATTGTATCCCAAGACTGCTTTTCCTACTCTCTTATTGATTATGAAGGCTACTCCATTTCTTCTGCGAGATTCTTGTCCACAGTAGTATACCTGATGGTCATCTGAATTAAATTCACCCATTCCTGTCCATTTTAGTTCACTGATTCCTAAAATGTCGATGTTCAGTCTTCTCATTTCTTGTTTCTTGTTTAACCACGTCGTTCAGTCTTCTCATTTCTTGTTTAACCACGTCGGGACCCATGTAGTCTAATAAATAAGCAGGTCATGAGGCTGCCATGAGGAGAGAAAGGGGGGATACTGTCCTGTCCTCACATATGTCATCATAACTGTGCTGACAGAAGAATCAGGTCATACAGGTCCACCCAGACCAAGGTGCTAACTTCAGTGAGGCCCACAATCTGAAATCTAGACCCGTGCTCCTTAAAATGAGTGACGAGAGGGTGGGAGGACCATTCCGGGGGATAATAAACCTACCCCTAACTATAGAGATCTTCCCAGAGGGTGTGAAGGAGGTGGTGGTTCACCATCTATTGAAGAAACGATCACTTGACACACGTGAGCCAGCCCCATATTGCATCTTACATTCCTGGGGAAGGTGGTTGAGCGAGCAGCCATGGACCAGTTACTAGGAAGAAGCTTTGGTCCATTTGGGCTTCCACCCTGGCCAAGGGGTGGAGATGGCATTGGTTGCCTTGATGGATTATCTCTGGAGACAGCTGGGATGAGGTGGGTCAGGGCTGCTTGTATTGCTAGATATTATGGCAGCACTTGATATGGTAGACCATGAGCTTCTTGAGGACATGAGGGATAGTCCATCAGTGGGTTACCTTCTTTCTACAAGGTTGAGGACAAAGGGTTGCAATCAGGGAGAATCAATTGCACTTCTACTGACCACAGTGCATAGTTCTGCAGGGGGTGTTTCTCTCCCTGACATTGTTCAACAAATTTATGCACCCTCTTGCCAGACTGACCTGGAGCTATGGGCTTGGGGGTCACCAGTATATAGATGACACCGAGCTCTATCTCCTAATAAATGGTCAGCCAGATGCTCTGGCTAGGTGATTCAGGGCAGTAATGGAGTGGCTCAAGGGTAGTTGCTTGAAGTTGAACCCCTTGAAGATGGAGGTCTTGTGGCTGGGGAGGAAAGTGCCAGACCAGGAAGTGTGTGTCTGAACAGAGTACAGTTGACAACTGCACATATGGCCAGGAATTTGGGCATGATTTTAGATGCCTCTGAAAATGGAGGCTCAAATAATGAGACTAGCAAAGCTGGCTTTCCCCCCATCTTTGGCAAGCACCCAGAACACCTAACTACAGTGATCCATGCAACGGTCACCTCTTATTGGATTACTGTAACTTGCTTTGTGTGGGCCTACCCTTGATCCTAACCTGGAAATTACAACTGCACCAAAATTCTGCCACTCGGGTTCTCACCAGGGCACCATGTGGCAGCTACATTGGCTCCCAGTTGAGTTCTGGGTTTGCTTCAAGGTTTTTGTACTAATCATTAAGGACATATGCATTCTGGACCCTGTGTATCTAAGGGACTGCCTCTCTGAATATATCCCTCAGAGAGTGCTTTGGTCAGCTACAGTAAACAGATTGGTTGCCCATGGCCCAAAGATGTCTGTCTGGCCTTGACTAGGGCCAAAGATTAATTGATGTCAACTGCCCTTAGATGGCCGGTTTTATAGGGTCAGTCTCTCAATAAATATAAATAAATTAATCTCACTGCAGTTTAGGGTTGTGGACATCTTTGTGGAGCTTGGAATTAGGGTTGGGCACTTCGGTGTTCGAAATGGGCCTGAAGCAGCCAGTGCCATGGCATGGGGGGAGGAGGGGAGGCACGTGCCTCTGCTCATGCCTCCCCCACCCTATGGCGCTGGCTGCTTTGGGTGCGAACGGCCACTTCGGACGCCCAAGCGCCCAACACTACTTGGAATCCTTCTGGAATTACAACTAATTACAACTAATCTCCAGACTACAGAGATCGGTTCCCCTGGAGGGCAATGGCAGCTTCAGAGCTATCTCAGCTTCCCAGACTGTCTTTTGCAGGCACTGCTCCCAAATCTCTAGGAATATCCCAAGCTGGAGTTGGCAACCCTACTGTGGCAATTCAAGGATAGCTTTTAGTTGGCTGATAAGGACTCTATCTGAGTGCTTTTCAAAGGGAGCCGCCCAGTTTATTGGTGACCCTGAATGCAAGCCAGTACTTTCCCTTCTCCAATATTACCTTTAAGTCAAGCCTAAGCTGCATAAGTCTTTTTCTGTGCTGCTGACATTTTGTTTTATGCTTGGTTTTGTACCAAAACAGCTTCAAACATTCATTTCCTTGAGACTCTTTGGTGGAGCTTTTCCCCTTTTCATTTTCTTTGTTGCTTCCCACCCTCACTTAACTATGTGTCATCAGCAACTGTGGCTTTTGAAGTTGTACTTTTGCACTTCTCAAGGCCATTCATAAATATGGTAAACCAAAACCGGATCTCAATATTGACCTTTCCAGGCATACTACTCATTACCTCTTCCTACTCTCAACTCTTCACTTTTGCTAACGCCTTCTGTTTCCTGTCGGTAAGCCAATTTTTACATGGACAATATTTATATAGTAGTCTTACACATAGGTTTCTGAGGGCAGATTATTCCTTGTTTTTTTCGTGGGTTTGGAGAAGGAGAGGTGGAAGCTGCAATGTGACTTCAGCTCCGAGCTCCATGATTTTGTATGACATGCTGCATGATTTTGTAAGGCCTACTAGAAACTGGATCTCTCTGTATGGAGTAGCTTCTGGAGCAAGTGAAAGCCATGGAGAGGACTTCTTATTTACAGCAGACACAGAGCTCAAAGGAAGGATTTTTTACATACCACATTATTGCCCAGTGAAACAATAGCAACTATGTTTATAGGCTCCTACTCCTGCTGCATACCACATTGGTCAGACTGCACCTGAAGTTCTGTGTATTGTTCTGGAGGCCTCACTTCAAAAAAGTACATGGACAAAATTGCAGAGGAGTGATGAGGATGATAGGGCCTGTGAGGAAAGGCTGAATGTTCAGCCTGGAGAAGAGGAGACTGAGAGGGGACACTTAGAGGAGGGTAGGGAATTCTTCCTGTTGGCAGCAGAAGATAGGCAATGCAGTAATGAGTTTAAACTACATGTAAAATAGCACCGGCTAGATATCAGGGAAAACTTTTTCACAGTCAGAGTAGTTTAACATCAGAATAGGTTGCCTAAGGAGGTAGTGAGCTTCCCCTCACTGGCATTCTTCAACAGTGGCTGGAGAGATATTTATCATGGATGCTTTAAGCAGATGCTGCATTGTACAGGGAGTTATACTAGATGGTCTGTATGGCCCCTTCCATGATTCTATGTGCTAAATAATGAAATCACTGTATGATAGGATTACTTTCTGCCCACTCCAAGTGGACAGACTAATCCATGTGTAAATCCTTGGGTTGTCACAGACATCTTGATGAGAAGTGATATCACTTCATCAGCAATATCAGACGATCCTAGGGGAGGTGGGGCATGGGCAACCTGGGAAGTCTAGCTGCCATCTGGGAAGTCTGGGCCGCAAACTGGGTTCCCCCAAAAGCAGGCACCTCCCAACTCACCAGCTGTGACGAACAAAGCAACAAGGGCATAAAGCTTTAGGAGATATTTTTAACTGGCAAATTAGGTGGTACATTGCGTTGCTGGATACAAATGATATAACAATTGAACTAAACACATGATGAGTAAGTAAATGAATGGTATGAGTTTCTCTCATGCTTTGAGTCAGGCCATTGATCTATACTGTCAATTCTAATGGGCTGCAGCTCTCCAAGCTCTCTGGCATTCCTACTGATGATTAAAGTGAAAATGGCACTTTCAGCATTAATTTGAATTGGGGCATTTGTGCTGGAGAGTGAAGAATTGTTGCTTTGTTCCTTACCGGGGCCTCATGTTGACGGGCGGCAGCACAGGCGGCAAGAGGGTACGTAGCGATGATGTGCTAGGAAGGCACACCAAAGGTGGCAGGATGCAGCTGTGTCGTGCTGCTAGGGGACAGGGAGACCAGGCCCTTAAAAGGCACCTTGTGTGCCGGCCCGGCCTCTTTCACCTGCAGCTGTGGCCAGACAGCTTCCCTCTCTTCCACCCTGTATTCTGAGCTTTGTTCAGCTTGCTTGTTCAGCTTGTTCAGCCCAGACTTCCCAGGCCAGGGGCCTCCATATGAGGCGGCAGGGTACAAGCAGGGCCAGCCTTAAGAGAAAGGCACCAGGGGCTCATACTGCCAGGTGGCCTGGAAGGGACCAAAGGATGTGTGCACCCCCTGTGGCACTTCCATTGTGCGGGATACTGGCAGCAAAGAGATCCTGGAATTCCATGGCAGGGAAATTGGGGGATCTCTGGAGGGCTGTCAGGAAAAACGGGGGCCTGGTCAACTGACTACGGCAGCTGGGT
Organism: Paroedura picta; assembly: GCF_049243985.1. Classification (NCBI taxonomy): domain Eukaryota; kingdom Metazoa; phylum Chordata; class Lepidosauria; order Squamata; family Gekkonidae; genus Paroedura; species Paroedura picta. Next base: position 58,827,170 of record NC_135369.1, on the reverse strand, counting down.
CATGCCAACACTCAATGTTTGGTTATAATAATAAAGCTGTGGCCATGTTAAGGCAAGCCATGCATTGCGTCCTTCTTGGGGCCTTCTTGGGGGATGCCCACCTGCCCGTCAACATAGACCTAATGGAAATCTATTTTCCCATATCACACTGAGCTGCTATTAGTCGTTTTAGAAAAATGCTAGTGTCTATATAGAACCCTTCATTTTCTTCAGTTGCTTTAGATAGAGATGGCAGCTGGTACAAACTATAACAGCATCTCTCTTGCCTGGTATCTGTCATGGAGCACATAACTCCAGGGCTGCATCAACTACATTTGTTACTTGTTTGCTTTGGGGACCAAATCAAAGAGTTGGGTATTACAGACCTTTGTGTTCCAGGGCCCTCAGACTTATGGCATTATATCAACAGGTATACCCCCATTCACCAGTTACATTTTTCAGACGCCCTTCTGCATATGGTATCTTCTCTTAGGAGTGTCTGGCTAAAAACTATTGGATTCCATGTTTTGTTTTGTTTTCTGTAGCAGGAACAATGCTTTGGAATGTCTTACCAGAGTCGGTGCAGAAAGAACGTTTATTTGCTGCATATATATATATGACCATATAAAACAGGTTTTTTTTTTTTTTTACCCAAAGAGCATTTGGTGGAAGATAAATTGCTTTGGCTTACTGCCTGTGTTGTTTTTATTTTAACAATTTACGATTACATTGTGCTTTATGTGCTTGCAACTTGTTGCTTTGTTAGCTTCTTGGACTCAACCTGGAGATAGGGATAACCTGGATATACATATTTTAAATAAATACATAAACAGAAAATAAAATGTAAACTATCACAAATCTCTCACAACAAATCACACTAATCGGTTCATTCTAACATATATCCATGGTCATGTAAAGGGCTATCAAGTTGCAGCCAATTTGTGGCAATCTCATAGGGGTTTCAAGGCAAGAGATGTTAAGATGGTTGGACATGGCCACCTCTGGATACCAGCCCTGGAATTCCATGGTGGTCTCCCATCAAATACTGACCAGGGCCAACCCTGATTGTTTCCCAAATTTGAAGAGACTGGGCTAGTCTGGGCTAGATCTGAGTCAGATCTGGGGAACATATATACATGCATAATAAAAAAACAAAGAACTTTTTTTCAATGCTATTAATTGAATTTCATGTAAATATACTCAATTAATTAAAGCTCATAATCAACCAGCTAAGATTTCTTTAATGAAATAATACTGGTTGTTATGAAGAAGAGTTCAAGAAGGGAAGGGTGGGAAGGAACAGTTGAACAAGGTTGTCCCTACAAAGAAATTGCTTTGTCACTCACAAATAATTTGCCTATTTAAGTCATGAGGTAAAGTATGCATAATACTTTAAAGCAAATAGGATACAAGCTCCCAAATGCTTTCTATAGTGCTCTGTTCTTCTCCAGAGCATAATTAGAAGGGCTGTTCAGTCGTGGTTGGATCAACGTTGATGGTACATAGCAACCGTCTTTCCTTAGAAAACCTTGGAGTTTGCTTCCTCCAGAGATCCAATAAAGATTTTATGTATTCAGTTTAGCCTTGGTTCACTTCCATCACAATGTTACATGCATACTGTCTTTTTTATTTGTTCCATACCGCCTGCATTTCTGAATATATATATATAACTGAAAATAGATATTTTATTTTATATGAAACTAATGCTTTCCGGTAACTGTACTGTTTTTTTGAAGGGCATTACAAGTGGTTTTCATAAAGGAACTTTGGTTAGGTTGAGTTTTTATGTATTGAATTCTTTTCTGTGTACCCTGTGAGGTCGAAACACTTAATCTGAAAAATGTAATCTGAAAATCTGACCTTTCCTCTAATGCCAGGTGTGCAGGAATTGGTTATAGAATTGTTCAGTGGTCAGGTCATAGCACTCAGTTCATACATGTTCTAAAATTCAGCCCTCACCCCAAAAGAGTTTTCAGAAATACCCAGTGCCCACCAAAATTCAATTATTGAAAGCAAAGTTTTGTAGAATTTGCATACTTTTAATTTTCATAGAATTTGAGCTGTAAGGCCAGATATTTGTGGCAAAGGGTTTCATAAAAATAACTGCAGTGTACAGTAGAGCGGTGGTCCTGCGAAGGCCCTGGCACCGGGCTGCAGCTCCCTCTCCCCGCCCCCAGGCCACAGTAAGAAACTTCCCAGGCCACAAGCTTGCGCCCCAGCAAGCTTCTTACTGTGGGAGGAGGGGAGAGGGAAGCAGGGCCATGCATGCACAGCACTTCAGTGCATGCGTGCATGTGCGAAAGTGCCATACATGCCCAGAAGTGCTACGCATGCGTGTTTTGGTCGCACATGGCGCATGTGTGCGTGCGCAGCCCAGCCGCACATGCGCATTGCGCGTTTTCGGCCGTGCGTGCGCGGCATGTGCGGCCAGGCAATCGCCCTCCCTGCTGCCACTGGTCCGCAACCTGTAAAAGATTGCGGACCACTGCAGTAGAGGACACGAGGCAGACAGTGTTGATAACTTTGTTGTCATTAGAACTTTTTTTGGGGTGGGGGTCTTTCTAAATAGTGCCACAAATGTAAGCTATGTGTTTATGCATAACAGAAGGGTAGTGGGTGTGGTGTGGTTCCATTACACACAATTATTTTATTTACTAGCCTTAAAGCCCGTTGCACCCAGGAATGCAACAGGCGCTAGCGGTGCTCCCCCCCCCTGAGGGTGCAGCTGCCACCTTATGTGCTGTTCCTGCTGGCGGGCGGGATGATGGGGCCACAGGTGGTAATGCGAGCAGTGGTCGAGCTGGAGGGCTGGTTGTCAGCCAGTGAGATGGGTGTGCAGCCAGTCCAGGTGGCACAGCCGGTGACTGGTGGGTCATTGGGTGGGTGAGGCAGGGCAGCACGGGAGTGGCCAGCTCAGTGGGTAGGCAGGGCCTGGTTGTGAGGCTCATGGCTCATGGCTCGTGGCTGGCTGAGCGGCTCGCAGCCACTGATGCCATTGCGAGGTGACCTCGTGTTCCCACTGTCTGCTGGGATGACAGCCCCACAGCCAGTCAGCCTGGCATGTGGCGGGTGAGGCGGAACGTGTGGTGCCAGCTGGGGCAATGTCCGCACAGCCAGTTGGTTTGTGGCAGTTGCCGGAGCCCGCATTGATCAGTAGCCGAGGCAGGGCAGGAGTGCTGTCCTCAGCATCCAGGCAGTGTCTGGGAACGAGGCTGCCAAAGCACTCCACGGCTGGCTTCTGGAGGTGGGCGGTCCAGTTGCAGCTAGCTTTGTTGGGCATGGCTGGATTGGCCCGTGCAGGCGGGAGCACAGTCCGGACATCAGATGTGTCCTGGACAGCGCTCTGCCCTCAGGGGCCTTTCCCAAATATTAAGGAGAACAATGGTAAGAATATTTTTTATTATCAAATTTATATACCTCCCCTCACTTCCATCTTGGGGTGGCTAGCTAGAACTGATAAAATGCAATACAATTAGTATACACTAAAGCAGTTATTGATTAGAATAAGCACATATCGAGTAACCAAATAAAATGAACCATTTCCCAACCCCATTTATCCTGATGTAAGTTCACCCAATTAACAATGTTTTGATGGAATAGTTGGAGTGGGTGTATAATTAATATCATCATCATCTACATCTACTTAGCATTCATATAGCAGTTTCAATATTCAAAGCATTTCATATACATTAGCACAGCAGTTAAGGCCCAGGTTCCATTTTGTAGCTTGAAGATCAAGAACAGCTAAAGCCATTCAAGCCTCTTATATTTCCATCTCACTGGAACTGCATGGTTTTCAGTGTTGCAGATGGACTCTGTCTACACTGCTTATCTAGAGAGAGATCTTCAGCAGAGAGACAGCACAGAGGAAAAACATTGCTTAAAAGCACTCGTAATAATATATACACTGTTTTGTCAAAAGAAAAATTGGGCAGAGACCCAACAAAAGGCACTCTTATTTCAAGAGCTTGACTGTTCTTTAAATAGAAGGCCTTTATGGAAATAATCTTATCTTCAGAAACACCCTCGATCCCCAAAATTTACTGATGCAAAAATGAAGCAATTCGGATTTATATGCAGTGAAATGTTCCTGCTATGGAAAGTCAACAGGCCTTTGTACAAGCCAAGCCAAAAAGTAATTAAGGCAAAGTGCTTCCATATAAGCCAGTTTGTATGTTACCTTAAAAGCATTGTGCCATGAGGTTTACTTTTGGGACAACCAATAAGTCTGTTCTAGCACCAGGAACCAGATTTAATATGGCAGCAGCAGCCATTGCCTTTTACTGTAACTGCCCCAACATGCTGCAATGAAATCACGATACTGAACACCTGGGTTAATGATAGGCCACAGATATTATTATTGATTGTCACAGTCATTTATTTGACTGGCAGGTGGTGTTTTGCAATTGGAGATCTAGCCAACTTTTGGGAATTCTGTTTGTAGGCCTTGTTATTTTTTATCTTCTCTTTTCTATTCTATTGTCTCCTGTTATTGCAATATCAATGATTGAAACTCTGTTTCTCATTCCCCCCTCCCATGAGTGTGGCATCAGTGGTGCTATTATCCAGGTGTTTATCTGTTTGTAACTGGAAGTCCCAAAGAATCTTTGTTTCATCATTCTCCATGATCTTGGCTGGTTTGTGCTCCTATGAATAGGGATGGGCATGAATTTGGGAAAGGTGATTTAGTTTGTGGTTTGTGATGTGCCCCATTCATAAACAATGAACCATCATGCACTTTTAGCCATGTGGATCATGAGGTAGAAGGTCCCCCCTCCCCAAAGGCTAGAGACCCCAGACTTGCAGGAGATCTCCAGCTGATTATCCTCTACCTGCTTTCAGAGTCTGGTGAAAATTAGATTTATGGGGTCAAAGTTATGCCCCCCCCCAAAAAAGAAGGTGTCCCCAGGAAAGTACATTCTGTGGAAATGACTACTTGGTCATTTTGACAGGTGCGGGTACAGAAGTGTGAATGGATTCTGTGCAAGCTAGAGACACTAAATTTGGAGCACATGTAGAAGAGCATCTGGGGGAAGTTCCCTTCAAATTTGTGTCTCTAGCTTACTCAAGATCAATTCTATACACTCTGAACCTCCTGAAAGCCACAGGTTCAGGAGAGTCAGAAGCGTATTGAATGGATCTTGTACAAGCTATGGACATCAAAGTCACAAGGGACTGCCCCCGGATGCTTTTACACCTGCTTTACAATAGCTCCATGTGATTAGTGGAAACTGTTCTCACAATCTGCTGTAAGTATACAAGTTGGATGTAAAGAACTAAAAGTGGATTGCTGGTCATGGAACTGATTTCCCCCATGTTTTGCTGTCTTCCATAGTTCCCCCCTAGAAAACGCTAGAGGGCGTCACCCCAAGGGTCAGACATGACTCAGTGCTTGCACAGGGGATACCTTTACCTTTACCTTTTTATAGTTCCCCCCACACCATACAATACCATGTAAAAAGCTACTCTTGTGTTTTTTGGAATTTTTAGGGTGATAAGATAGATAAGATGAGGGGACCTGAGTTTGGTCCAGGAATGCACTGCCATTTTAGAGAGTGAGTTACCAACTGGGAAGTTCTTTCAACTGTGTTGCAGGGACCTGATTCTGGCTTAGAGAAAGAGGGAATCGTGCTTCCCACTGTGGAATGTTTATTTGCCATACTCCCCTGTGCCACAGTACATCCAAAAACCAGCGTGTGTGGGGAGGCAAGATCCCCTCCTCCCTACACACTACACTACAGTCATCTCAGCCAGAACTGAAGAGTTCCCAGGTGGGATCTCAGGCTCTAAAACAGCAGTGTGTCCCGAAGGCAAACCTGGAGGTGCCCATCTAATCTAGACTGAACCTCAGTAAATAGCATGAAATACAACATATGGGACTACAATTCCAATAGAAAATCTATTCAAAATAAAATAGTCCAGCCCTTTAGCTTATGTTCTTTACTTATTTAAGGACATCTTTAGACCCAAACAATAGTTTGATAAATTATCAAGTGATGTAAATGCACCTGGCTGGGTTTTCTTTTTAAATGATAAGACCCAGTTTCTAGAACAGAAGTCTGCAATCTCTGAACTCCCTATAATTTGTCTTCTGAATCTAGCATCTTAAATTGATACAATGTTCATTGACAGCAATAGATCTTTGTAAGATTGTTCATTTATTGCTTTAACATAAGGAAGGAAAAACTCTAGGTCAGAGATTAGAAAAAACAAATGGAATATTTTGTGCCATGCAGTTATGAGAGGTACTTTTGTCAAGTACATACATCCTCTCACAGAGTAGGGTCAGCTAATGCTCTCAGACTAATTCTCTTCACATGTTTATATTGCCCTGAGAAAATCAAGAAAACCTGACTGAAGCAAAGAGCTATCTAAACTCCTATAACGCAGGACTCCATTTTGTACCTGGAAGGGGGCAAATCCTGCACAACTATGCCCTCCTTAAACCACCTCCTGCCTTTCCACCCCCCCCCCCCAGCCCTCCTCGAGGCTGCCTATTAACACTAATGATCCTTTGAGAATATTTCTTTCCCGCCTTAAATGTCAGGGAGTTCCCACAGGAAGGAAATGGGAGGCTGGGCTTTGGGGGTGAGGTTAGCTGGGGGGGGGTACAGAAAGAGGTGAGGGCCCTCAGAATAAGGCTGGCCCATAACAATCAAATTTGTAGGGCCTGCCTCCCTCTTTTCTCCCCTCCTCAGTGAGACACATGGTTTAGCCTTGCTGTTAATGAAGCCACAGACTCTGTTAGGAGGGCAATGCTGCAGAGGAAGGGATCTGGGACACTCTGGCCTAATCAAGGTGACACAGGCAGGAAGCTTCCCACTCTTTCCCTACCTCTCTCAGTCTTCCTGACTCCAGCTATGGCCATAACTGTCTCCTGGATGTAAAATTCAAGGAGTGGGGGAGTTGGTTGTGGAGTGGCATGGGGGTCCAGGCTGAATGCTCAGCTCCGGCCCTTCTTTCCAGACTAGATGAGGTGTAACTGCTGTAGTACTAGCAAAGACGGGAGAGGGAGCAAAAGGAGTATGAATGGTATGCGTGGCGATGTCAATTCCAGTGACATGTCACTTCCGGGTTGCATCGCAGTAGGGCATGGCCAGCTGAAATAACTTCTGGGGGTCCTTGAAGCCTGAAAATGTATTTCAGGGGATCCTCTACAGTCAAAAGGTTGAAAAAGGCTGCTTCAGTGTGTAGATATTTTCTGAATTTTCAGACAAGTGCATTTTTGATCCCAAGAATCACTTTGACATTGTAAGTAACTATGAACATTCTGGTTATGAAATACCTATAGCCTTGTTAAGCGTCCTCTTCCAGTTGAAGAACTCATAGCCGGAACACATCACCATAACATGGAAAGCAAGTGTAGAGATTTGCTTGCTGAGGAAACTGCAGTTTTGTGGCTTGTCTGTGCTGTTTTCCAGCTCTTGGGTTTTACTATAAACTTTTGGCATGCAGAATGTTTTTCCTCTACTGTTTCTTTTCTCTTTTTCTCCTTGTACTATTATTTTGCTTCTGTGTTTTACTTACATATTTATTGTGAGCACTTGTTCTTTGCACTGTTCATTATTTATTCTCATTCTACATCATTTTAATCTTTTTAAATAGAATTTGAAAATGATTTCTGTTTTTTTCCTTTCTTAATTACATCTTTTTCCTCCTTCTGAGTCTTTATCCAGTTATCTCTATGCTTGAGTGTCTGTGTGAACACTTTCTAAAATGCATGGATAGCAATTGGGGCTTGGTTAAAGAAAGCCAATATTCAGATTTAATTAGAATGAGAAAATAGCAATGCCATCTTGGGTTCCACTCAGAGGTGGTCTAACTCTAGAATATTTGAAGTGCAAATGGTACAATTTGTGTGCTGGGAAAAGATGTAGCTCCTAGAATATGTGTGTGTATGTGTATAATGTGGTGCAAAGGTGCATTTCCTTCTCCTTTAACATCAGTCTTGTGCAGTGGATAATAGTTATTAATCACTTATCACCCAATAGACAAGAGTGGTGATTTTTTTTTTAACAGCTAGAGTTCTTTTTGGATCCTTGTCAGAAAGTGAAAAGTTAACTCGGAGGAATAAATGTCTAAATGAACTTGCAAACATGATAAAATATAATATCTCCTAAGATTAACACAAAAAGGACACACTAGAAGAATATGTGCTGTCATGTCAATCTTACCTAAGAGATGAGGCAGATTCATTCTGAAAAAGGTAAATGAATGAACCTGCCACTCATAACTGCCAAGAAGTGAGCATTTAGTCTGGCCAAACTGAACGTCCTTAACAGGCTTTGGGAAGACAACAGATCACTAAATATTATAAAGTTAAAGTTGTATGCAGACAACTCACTGCCTACCTGATTAGCCCGACTAACCAGTTGGCCCTCCCTAACCAATTGGCCCTCCCTGGTGGCTCTCTCCACCTGGCCTGCCCTTTGGAAGATGGGGGTTGGGAAGGAGGCATCCCATCCTCCATGGCCCTCCCCGCCCAGCTTGGCCTTTGGAAGATATGGGGGTGGGAAGGAGGCAGCCCCTCATAGCCTTTCCTGCCTTGCCCAGCCCTTGGGAGATGTGGGTGGTGGGTGGGAAGGAGGCAGCTCTATGCCAAGGGACAAACAGAATGCAATAAATGTCTTAACTCAGTCCAGTGAGTCAAGGGCTCATTCAAGAAGTCCAAGGGCATCAGCAGAAGGAGCAGGTCACAGGTTGAGTCCACAACCTGGACCTCCCAGCCTCAAGTTAATATAGGCTATCAGCAGCCTCTCAGTCCTCACTCTGCGATGACTCGTAGTTTTCTGCAGTCAGCAACTGTCTTGATAACAAGTTGTGGTGCCTTTTAGACTGGATCTCTCTTCCAGCATATAACTTGCATTGTTTAACTGGCTAAGTGGGCTGACAATACAGAGAGCTGCAGCTGGAGGTTGGACAGAGGAATGAGGATCTCCTGCAATAACTTTGGAATCTAAGCCCTGGCTTGTCTGCAACTCCATTCCCTCCTGCTGGTCAGAGCTCTCTTCCTGTTGTACATCTGGCTTGGCTAAGCTCTCAGCCAGCTGCTTGGGTGAATCTGGGATCTCCTGGCAATGTTTTTCCTCCAAGGAGTCCTCCCTAACAGGAAGTAGGCTCACAACACCTCCACATGGCCCTGCAGCTGGCCATTTGGTTTCCCCCATCCTTCTTCTCCTCTGAGGTCCTGGGGTGATCCAGCAGCCTTCCCCACCCAGCCTGGCCCTTGGGAGATGTGGGAGGGGGATGGGAAGGAGGCAGCCTCCCTCCGCTGCCTTACCTGTCCTGCAAGCACTTTGGGAGATGTTGGGGGTGGGAAGGAGGCAGCCCCCTCACAAACTTCCATGCCTGGTCTGACCTTTGGGAAATGTAGGGGTGGGGGCGGGCAGGAAGGAGGCAGCCCACCACCATGGCCTTCTCTGCCCAGCCTGCCAGCTTGGTGTAGTGGTTAGGAGCACCAGCTTTTAACCTGACAAGCCAGGATTGATTCCCCACTCCCCCATATGCAGCCATCTGGGTGACACTGGGCTCATCAAAGCACTGATAAAGCTGTTCCAACCAAGAGGTAATATCAGGGCTCTTGCAACCTCACTTACCTCACAGGGTGTCTGTTCTGGGGAGAGGAAAGGAAGGTGATTGTAAGCCGCCTTGAGACTCCTTCTGGTATAGAAAAGCCGCATATAAGAACCAACTCTTCTTCAGGTGATAGGACATAGGAAGGAGGCAGCCCTACCTCCTTGTCCTTCCCCAAGCAGCCTTGCCTTTGAAAGATGTGGGAGTGGGTGGCAAAGAGGTAGCCTACACTCTCCCACCGCATTCCCCACTATGCTTGGCCTTTAGAAGATGTGTGGGAGAGGAGGCAATCCCCTCCATGCCTGGCCTGGCCTGGCCTGTTCTTTGGGAGATGTGGATGGGTGGGAAGAAGTCAGCCTATCCCTTATGTTCTTCCCAGAGCAGCCTGGCCTTTGGGGGAAGTGGGGGTGGGTGGGAAAGAGGGAGCTTCTCCATGGCCTTTGGGAAAAGGGGCCAGGAAAGTTGCAGCCTACTCTACCTGTGGCCGTTCCTGCCTGGCCTTTGGAAGATGTGGGGCGGGAAGGTGGTAGTACATCCCTTCACAGCCTGGCTGGCCTGAATTTTGGAAGATGCGGGGTTTGATGGGAAGGTGGGTATAGTGATGACCTGTGTAGACGCTGTTGTATGGGTGTGGGGGAGAAGGGCAAGAGCCCCTCCAAAGCAGCTGTTTTCTCCAGGAGAATTGATTCTTTCTTTCTTTCTTTCTTTCTCTCTTTCTCTCTTTCTCTCTTTCTCTCTTTCTTTCTTTCTTTCTTTCTCTCTTTCTCTCTTTCTCTCTTTCTTTCTTTCTTTCTTTCTTTCTTTCTTTCTTTCTCATCCTGTTTATCTCTCATTTTCCTGAAGGTTTCCAGGCCCCCACCAGGAAGTTGGCTGCATATTGAGGAGGAGTCAGGAATCAAACCCAGCTCTTGAGATTAGAATCTGCTACTCTTTAACCACCTCACCATACTGGACCTCAAGACTGAGTGGAGAATGGGGAGGGAGGAGGGGGGGAAGAGGGTCAGAACCCAGCAAGGTTACATTGCAGGTAAATGTGCTAGTGCCTGTTGTATTCCTGGGTCCAACGGGCTTTGCGTCTAGTAGGTATAAGGAGGAAGACATTTTGTAGGTGGAATACAAAAAAATTGGGATGAACAGGTGTGGCATGCCCTAAAGGCAGAGCTTCGGTGATTGGTTCATTTTATATGACTTCTCACCAAAGCAAATGCTGCATGAAAACCCAGGGCCTGGATAGTGTCTGGAAAGACAGTCTTAAACTGCATTGATGTATAAGAGTCTTTTTCCAGCAATGCCTTGTAGCCCTTGTTGCTCAAATATGCCTCAATGAACAGTATAAATGCTTGTAACCAAGCGTTTGCCTCAAGAAAAGGCTGTCTGAATTCTGAGCGGAAAACTACGCCAGCCACACAGTAAGAGATGTTTACTCAACTTCTCTACAAATATAAAAGAAGATGGCCAATGTTTCCTTTTACCAAGACAATCCTTATGGCTACTCCATAGAGGATACTAGGAATGACTTTTAGGTTAAAAAGTGAACACCACTTGGAATATTCCCACTGCCATTAAAAAAAAATGTAGTATGCTGTCAGCACAGATTATTGCTTCCCCCCTTATCAGTGATTGATGAGGCTCCCATTTTAGGTTAGATGTGAAAGAAAAGCCAAATATGAAAACTTCATGTGCTGAATTTCTTCCCCATTCAAAGTCCATCTGAACACTTAAGCCTTCCTTTTTGGGGAGAAAACAACTACTTTCATTTTCTGGATGTTTATTTTCAGGTCTTCCTTACTACAATATTCTGAGTAAATGTTTAATGATCTCTGCAGACTAACTCTTGTCTGGCAGAGCAGAGTAGTATCATCAGCATAAAGCAGAAATAGAATACTGCAATGGGCCAAATGCGGTGGATTACAATGCTCACTAATACAAGTCATTTTTATGTATCATTTATAGATAAGTATGTTAAACAGAAAGGGGGCCAAAAGGCAGCTGTACCTAACCCCTGTATCCAAGTTCAATGGCTCTGTCAGCTTGCTGCCATAGCCACAATGGACCTGAGATGCAATGTCCCCAGGAAGCTGCTGCATGAGCTATAGCAGCCTTTTATTTATTGTGGTGTGAGGCAGCATGGTGTAGCGATTAAGATCAGTGGCAAGCTGGGTTTGATTCCCCCACATGTAGCCTCACAGCACTGAGAAAGCTATTCTGACCGAGCAGGAATATCAGGGCTCTCTCAGCCTCAGCTTACCTCCCAAGGGGTCTGTTTTGGGGAGAGGAAAGGGAAGGCAATTTTAAGCTGCTTTGAGACTCCTTTGGGTAGAGAAAAGCAGTATATAACGAACAACTGTTCTCCATCAGTACAGCTGTTTTCGATTAGTGTGTGCTTTTATTTTTCATTCATACCTGAGGGACCCACATACCTGAGGGACCACCTGTCGCCCTATGCCCCCCACAGGGCTCTACACTCTGCGGGGGAGAATCTCCTGGTCATTCCCAGCCCTAGAGAAGTGCGCCTGGCCTCAACCAGGACCAGGGCTTTTTCAGTCCTGGCCCCCACCTGGTGGAATGAGCTCCCGGAGGAGCTGCGGGCCCTGCGGGATTTACCAGCTTTCTGTAGGGCCTGCAAGATGGAGCTCTTCCACCAGGTTTTTGGTTCAGGCCGGGGCCAGCGAATGAGAGTCAGAATTCCCCCCCTGGACCTAGTAAGTTAGATCTCCTCCCCATCCTCCCTGCCGCTCTGATAGCAGGGGTGGGAATAATGAGAGTTTCCTCCATGAAATGAAATGAAAACAAAAAAAAAAACTAAAAAGTTGCCATGTACACAAGATTTGGGTGGGGTGAAAAGGCATGAATGAAGGAAATGGCTGTAGCAAACTCATGCATGGAGCTTGGTGCAAAATTGAAAAATCAAAATATGACAGTGGAGGATCCCTATCTCACTCTGTCCTCTTTAGACTTCTGGAATCTGGGGAGAATTTTAAATGGGTAGAATTTTGGAGGCATACAAGCTTAGACTAAGATATTAGCTCATATCACACAGAGCTTGGCCTGGTTCAGCGGATATGAGGGATCAAAGTGCTCTTAAATCCCATTTAGTACCCATATAGTTCAAGCTAATAATTTTTCCTGGATAACAAATGTTTCTAAAGTAAGGACACCTACTACTCCTGCTGAAGTACAACCTCATTTTCTTGAGCTCTCTACCCCTCACAAGCAACTTGGTAGCCTCTTTGCATCTGTGGGCTAGTTAACCTTAATGGGGGAATGCAGGTATTTGTGCTTTTGGCCTTGTGAATGTAATCTGGAGTTTTCACAGTTGTACAATGTTCTCTTGAGCATTATCATCCTCAGTTGCTTGTAGAAGCTTGCACTGCAATGCATTCAATTGAAATTGTAAGGGACTGAAACATAAATCTTAACATTATTAAAACTTTAGCCAGATTAATGTAAGAAAATAATCTTTGTTTAGTCATAACTGGCATGGAGACCTTGCTAATTAGCACTAATGAATCACTGATTTTATGACCAAGCCTGCCTTCCAACTCCACCGAAATATAAGGATGACTTAATTTGTGCTGAAGGTTTTAGTGTCTGTGTTTCTATGGAACAATTTTTGACACCACTGTCTATTTAATGTTGGTTTTGAATAACTCTCCAAATGCTTTGGAAGGCAGGATTAAGCTCCCCTCTTTACTAAAAGAAACAAAATGTGTGCTTCAAGCAGGAAACATGTAAACTTGCTAGCAAATAAGTGCTCTTTTTGTTAGTATAATCACTTAAATTAATTTACTCTAATCTACTTACTTTTGGATTTATTACTGTAGCAATAGATGCTGCTTCAACAAACCAATTCTGATGGGGTTTTTTCAGCCAATTAAAATATTTGGACAAAGTCAGTTTACTTTTATTGAAAGTTGGTTCCCAAGTGGAAAAGTATGGTTCTCCCAGCAAGGGAAGGACACTTATTTTCCTCTTCCCCCCAAAATCACTCAACACTACAGGAGTACCAATGGCTGATCATGTCTGTGGGGAATGGACACAATACAATCAAAGAGTTGGAAGAGGCTATACAGGTCATCTAGTCCAACCATCTTCTCAATGCAAGATCACCCTTAAGCATCCATAAGTATCTCTGTACAAGGAATTATAGCATTTCCCCAAGTATATGAACATATGTACTGAGTGCTCAGAAAATGAAAAACCTTCAGAAAAGATTCTTTTGCAATCACAGGAGCTATGGGAGAACACTTATTACAAGTAACTGAATTAAGCTACCCCATTCCATTTTATTACTGATTTTGATTTCATTTCAGTGTTTCAGAACATGAGTGCACTCATGTTCTGAAACACTGAAATGAAATCACAATCTGGCTCTGCATGTGAGCATTTGAATAATGTTCAATGGGAATTATAGTTTTCAACATGCATTCTCAGCATCACCTGACCCAACCATCCATAGCTTAGGGGAAATTGATTTAACATGCCATACAGGTGGAAAAGGAAGAAGGTGCATCATAATGCTTACCGCCCAGTTGGAAAGCTGCTTGGCACAGTGTTCAGGTCAGGGGTCAAGAATATAAGGCTAAACAAGCTGATCTGAGGATCAGCTAATGAGTGACCACAGCTGCTGAAAATGGTAAGTTTGCCTATCAAGCATACTCACCATGAAATTCTCAGCATACTTAATCACACCCAGAGTTCTGTTTGGATATGTGCTGCTGAAAGTCTGTCCCAAAGCCATCAGAATCACCCTATGAAAATCAGCCCAAAAGTTTTATGTGAGAAGTTCAAGTGGTGTATCTTTACCTTTGGTGAACAGAAGGTAAATGCGACTTGCCAGATAAGAGGATTTTTCTGTACAAAATATGTCAAATTTTTGTGTGCCATGCATGATATATTTTGAAGTCTCTTATGATTTATGGGTGGTGGCACTGAGCAGGGAACTTGTATATTCAAGCTCTTTAGCTTTATGGTAAAAGCTGACTTTTTATAAACAGCTTCTCAGTACAAGCCAGAAATAAGCAAGAAGGGAAATGACACATACAACTTGGGATACCTACAGACTATGTGTACACACCTCAACTATGATACCTATTAGTAGTACAATATTTGGTGTACTGTAGTGCAGGGGTAGTCAACCTGTGGTCCTCCAGATGTTAATGGACTACAATTCCCATGAACCCCTGACAGCATTTGATGGCAGGGGCTCATGGGAATTGTAGTCCATGGACATCTGGAGGACCACAGGTTGACTGTAGTGGTTAGAGGTGTCGTAGTGTAGCCTATTTGTGTCAGATCTTGGAAGTTAAACAGGGTTGTTACTTAGAAGGAAGACCACTAAGGAAGACTCTGCAGAGGAAGGCAAAGGCATACCATCTTCTTCTCTTTTGCCCTGAAAATCCCTCACGAGGTTGCCATAAGTCGGCTATGACTTGACATCACTTTACCTACCCAGGGGTTAGAATGTAGACCTATGAGCCAGTGTGGTGTCATGGTTAAAAGCGGAAATTTCTAATCTGGCAAAACATTGTACCAGGTTTGAAAGAGAAAAGTGTAATGGACATCTTTACTCCATAGGAAAACCATGAGTGTGTAATGAGGACTGAATCAATAATAACCAAGGAATAAGACAAAACCCATATTAGAGCCCTTTAGTTCACAATGAAGGAAGAAACAAAGTTTCCTGCATTTTTCATAATGTCAGCTGGTAATCTGTATGTGCCCAGAGAGGTCCCCTAATTAATCCTGAGATACATATCATCCATTGATGAGTGCTGCTCACACACAGATAATGCTCTAAGGGAAGCATCCAACACAGTGTTCAGTGCAGTGCATCACCGAGTCTTAATATTTTCCTTGGCCCACAGCCTATCCTCTGTTCTCTGACAAGTCATTAATTTCTGAAAGACCACCCCAGAGGGTTCTCCCCTTTTATACAATCAGGACGTGTTAACCCAAATTCTGTTGCTGTTGTTTCCTCCCTAAAGAATTTGAAAGGTCAGGCATGGTGTTTGAAAGGCAAAGCTATCTGGCTGCCAATCCCAGCATTTACCTCCCTGGTGTTTCCTTCTTGCATAACTCAGTTGCACAATAATTTGCGAGTGAAAGGCTGTTTTTCCTCCATTGTCAGTCATGTATTTATTTTGCATAACGACCCTTGCAGGTCCTGCAGGCTGTGAATTGATTGTATCACTGGACAGACAGACATGCTTGGAAGGGAGAATACTTTAAGAATGGTTTAAAGACATGAATGCTAATGATGGGATATATCTCTATGCGGGCCTCCACTTGCCTTTCCTCCCCAAACTTTGAAGGTATGGATACTAGTACTGAGTATCTAGTCACAAGGAGCCAGAACTATTTTTAATTTTTATACATGCGATTCCATACTTTTGTAGCAGGAGGCATTCATTTAATAAAATGGGAGTGGTCATGCCAATGCACAGTGATTTGGGCTGACAGGAAATTTCTATTAGCATGGTAGGTTTGTTCTAGTGGTTTAGAACTTCGATGTGATATGGTTTTCAATTGATTTCAGTAGGAAACTGCTTTGAGAAACTTTTGGGATTAAAAGCAGTGCAGAAGCATTGCAGATACAGCAGCCCCATGTTGAATGTCTTACAGTCATCCATCCTTGAGGTTACAGCAGAATGTACAGTGGGGGTGAGAGCCAGAGACTGTAGTGGCAGGAAGGGATAAACACAACAACAACAAATAAATAAATAACAACAATAGCAACAACAACAATAAAAGTGCCATCAAGTCACAACCAACTTCCAGTGACCTCTCAAGAGGCTTTCAAGGCAAAAGATGGACAGAGGTGGTTTGCCATTGTCTTCTTTTGCATAGCAGCCCTTGAGTTCCTTGGTGATCTTCCAGCCAAGTACTATCCGGTGTTAGGGTTGCTAGGTCCCTCCCAGCTGCCAGAGGGGGATGTGGGGATAGGGTTGCCAGATTCAGGCTGGGAATCTCCTGGATATTTGAGTATGGAGCATGAGGAGGACAGGGACCAAGAGGGGTGCCTTAGAGTTCACCCTGTGGAGCATCCACTTTTTCCAGAGTAACAGATCAGGATAGTTTGGAGTTGAGTTGTAATTCTGGAGGATCCCCAGGCACCACCTGTGGGTTGGCATCCATAACCAGTGCTGATCTCACTTAGCTCCCAAGCTTGGACAAGCTCCGGCTGATCAGAGATATAAAAAGGTGAAAGGTCCGCAGCTGCCTTCTGTTCTCCAAAACCAAAGCCAGCTCAAGGAGGATCTTCTGTTCCAGCTATTGACCTGCATCAAGAGAGTAGCTGGGAGCCAAACTACACATCTTTTCTCAATCAGGTCTGTATTTCCTGGATCTGACTTGCATTCCTTACAGCCATACAGCACCTGTAGGGAACTACTTTTAAAAAGTTTATTCAGTTTGGGTTTGCAGTCTGGGAGAAGGGCAACTGCCCCCCTCAGAGGAGGGATGGGAGCAGTTCCTGTTGGCAGCAGAGGCTAGGACCCACAGTAATGTGTAGACCGTACCGGCTAGATATCACGAAAAATGTTTTCACAGCCAGAGTAGTTCAGCAGTGGAATCAACTGCCTAAGGAGGTGAGTTCCCCCTCACTAGCAGTCTTCAAGCAGCAGCTAGACAGGTACTTATCCTGGAAGCTTTAGGCTGATCTGGACTAGATGGTCTGTATGGCCCCTTCCAAATCTAGGATTCTATTATTCTTGTGCTGTTGCATCCAAGCCAAAACACATCCTAGGCATTATTTGCCCTATTTTGGACCTGCTTGTGCAGTATTTCCCTGATGCTTCAGATAAAGTAAGTCATGAAAGACCATGCCACAGTACATTTGTTAGCCTTTTTAAAGGACTAAACAACATGCTAACCTTTTAAGCTTAAAGCACATTTAAATAGGAACAATCAACAACCCCCTTCTCTGTTCATGTGCCTTCTCTGTTGTGGCCCCTGATTTGTGGAATGGCCTGCTTGAGGTCATGGTCTCCCACTCTACAGGCTTTCTGCAAACTGCACAAAACTGAATAATTCAAGTTGCACTGTACTAAATGGTCCACAAAGTTCCTTGGACAAATGATCAGGCTCTGTGGTCTATACTTCTATGTATAGCCTGGTCTAAGCCGGATCTTACTATGTCATTTGGCATCATTTAATATGTCATGTTAACATAATTTGTGTCAGTTCAGTTCAGTTCAGTTCAGTTCTGTTTTTATTTTTTTTTTAAGATTTCTTATTGGTTCTACAACACAAATCCTATTTCACTGTTTACTGAATGTCCCATCCAGTTGATTGTATTGACTCGCTTTGTGTCATCTGCCTTGAGTCCCAACGAGAAAGTTACCCTATTAAATAACATGAAATTTAAAAAATAAATAAAAATGAATAATACAGAGGTACCAATATTCACCCTTGCCCTTCCCATTAGTTTGCTTTTCCACGTGGATTGTGCAACAGATACTTTCTGATCATAAAAGTAGCAACAGTTTATTCTCTGTTTAGAATATACATTTTCATAGTGACATAAATATACCACTATCACTGGCACTGAGTGAAGAGTTTCCATTGTATACCAGCATTTTCAGCCAATGTGTGTAACTCAATTGTACAAAGTTGTTCTGGGCAAAAGCCTCAGATCTAAAATTTCAGCCCAGGGGATTCAGAACTAAAGGCATAACATAATGGATTTCCTAATTGTAGTACTTCTAGTACTTGTGGGAAAAGTCTAAGTCTCACTTCCAGCTGTGTGACAATGGATAACACTCTTGTATGTTTGCATATACTCCATGGAAAGAACACTGCCAAATTGTTCTCTCCATTCAGTGTATATGTGGCTACACATGAGCAGAAATGTTCAAATGTCACTGGAAACAGATTTGGTTACATTGTGTTCATCCTGAAAGTGTGTGTTTGTGCACACACATGTGTATGCAGAGCATTGTTACAATCGTCTAAAAGAAATTTGAATAAGGTTTGGCATACATACTAATTTGTACTTGAAGAAGCAAAACAGGCATTTTGTAGATGACCAAGAAAGATATTTTTCTTAAATAAACAAAATAAGATTTTTCCTCCTCAAAGGCACAGTTGAAGACTATTGAAGTAAAAGTGCTAACCAGGAAAAATGCAAGAATACGGTACAGGGAAAAGTGTGCCAGGCTCTGTCAAATCTTTTCCACAGTTAATTTTCTTTCTCAGGGTTTGTCCATAATATGAGAACCAGGACCAATTCTGCATGAGGAATCTGCCACTGGTCATCCTCCGGATGTTGGTGGTTTTTAGATCCTCCTTCACATGACATCACCTGCATCCCAAGGCTGTCCAGGAGCTGCCTCGAGTTTCAGCCAGATTTAATTCATGATGACAGAAATCGCCAAAACTCGATTCACCATTCTCAATCACCTGTCCGATTATTGAGCAACCAGTGTGCAACCAAGTGTTTTCCCATATGGAGGGGGGAAAGCGCAGTAGTCTAGTCAACATTGTCCTGCCCTTGCACCCACCTCTCTCTATGCAGTTCCTGATTGCAGACATTAAAACAATGGTGCCGTTCGCATAGCAATGTGTTTGCATATCCACGCACACGCAAAACAGCAGACAAAAAAAATATTTTAATAATTACATTGTCACACAAAACAAACATTTATACATTCCATAGTAAATAAATGGAATTCACAGAAATTTAAATGTTTAAGGGCACATGCTTATATTGGGAGCGGCCAGCAGCAACCACCTATAAACATTTATTTGTTATCTTTTATTTTTAGAACATGAATGGGTCAGGAGGGGGATTTTATGTGGGAGACCTCTCACCCATTGCCAGGCATCTGTGTATTGGGGGTATTTCTTCTGTGCTTAGAATACGCAATTTTTTTTTTTTTACTGGCCATTGCAAGACATGTATGGAGCTCTACCACTACATAAAATAGCAGCAGTTGCATGCTCCACAGAAGAGAGAAACATTACCAAGGACAAAGTAAGCCAACTCATGATCCTTGTGGTCCACTCACCATGCCCAGCAAGGCTTTGTACCCAATCAGGAGTTGAGAATCCCCTTGGGCAGTTCGAGACAGGAAGACAGAAGAGCCTACAAGCTCATCTTGCCAGCCATGTTCTGTGAACAGCTGCACAGCCAAGATAAATTCCAGCTCATAGGGACCATCCTTACCCTTGACCTCATAGGCTACCCCCTTGCCCTCTACCACTGGTATGAGGGGACCAACATAGAGGGACAGTGAGGTTAGAGACCTTCTGGCCATCTTTTCCAATTAGAAGGTCCAGGAGGCTCTCAATGACTCTCATAACTGGGAGGTGAGGATTTGGCACACCAAATGTGGGCTCTGGGGAACAAACGGACAGAGCTCGAGTGCCAAACAAAGACAAAGAGCCTCAGGCAGGAGTACTTTCATTGTGTTAACCACAACAAGTTCTCCAGAGCCAAATCAGTGACTTGCCTCTACTTCAACAGTCATCCAAAATGTGTGGCCTTAAGATAAAGGTGAGGAAGCCTGCCACTGAAGAGAGTAGCCAGAGAACTTGGATGCGGGTCCCTCCACTTCCCAAGTGCTGTCATGGAGACAAGTCGCCTTGGATCCAGGGACTGAGTTCATCATCCTGGACCTCATCCCCATAGAACAAAGGGAATTCCATGGCTATAAGTGCTCCATATCTCTTGATGCTGGCAACCCAGGAACCCCAGGGTCAGGATTGAGGTGTCCAAACCCTTTGACATGTGCCCAGTATCCCTACCCTCCCAGCCCCTGTGCATCTAGCTGGCAGCCCTGAGAACTTTTCTGGGTTGCTGGATACAACCTGTGCTTTAAATTCATAGCACATCCTCTTCCTGAACCAGCACCCCCATCCCTCGCAACACTAGGGTGGAGGCAAAGGTAAACAACTTGTGCAACGCCAGATCAATAAGCAACAAGACCTCTACCCTGCAAAACTACTTTGCAGAACAAAGAGCGGACCTGGCGTGCGTGACAGAAACCTGGACCAGGGAGGGCGAAACAGTTGCCCTCAAAGACCTAGCCCCTGTATGCTGCCCTAGCCGGCCACGCCCTGTGGCCGCTGTGCTGGATTAGCCGGGGCTGCAAAGCCTCACCGGAGCAAGGTCAAGTCCAGTCTGTGTTGCCAGGAGGTAAATCAGCACAGTGCAGGGGCAATACAGGAAGTAGTCAAAACAAGCCAAGGTCGGAGTCCAGTCATCAGATATTTACACAAAGCTAGTCCACTTTACCGAGTGCGTTGTCAAAATCTGGTGCCGTGGTCAGAGAAGCCGAGGGAAGCCAGTAATAATCAGTCCGATGTCCAAGAAGAGTAGTCAAGCCGGTGCTGGGGTCTCAGGAGCCAGAGGAAGTCAAAACAAAGTGCAGGAATTAAAAGCTGGTCTGAAGGATATCTACATAAAATTGCTTCCACAAAGAAGCCTCTTGCCGTGTCAGCTAAATGCAGCCCAGCTTATTCCCTGCACCTGGGGGATGACTCACTTCGATCTCCCCCAAAGTGCTTTCAGCTGGGCCCCATCTAATTTGACAGCTCGCCTGCAGCCGATGGCCCCTTTGGCGTTCTGTCAACCCCACCCTATGTTGTCACCTGCGCCTTTCGAGAGAATCATCAGAATCTGATCCAGCCTGCTGTTGCCATGCCAGTGTCCGGGATCTCTCTGGCTGCCTGGAGCAGCCCTCCCCAGGGTCCTCGTCAGACTCCCCTGAGTATTTAGCCTGATCTGGGTCAGCTGCTGGGTCCGATTGCTCTGGCAACTCGGGAGGAGGCAGCGGGGGTGCGACATCCTGCCGGGTTCTCTGTCCTCCACCAGTCTTGGACAGTGGTGCAGGGACGAGGGGTGGCAATCCTATCCCAAGAGGCTTTCTCCTTCAGGGCCATTCCTGCACCATCAATACCAGCCAATGAATGTGTTGGCCTTGGATGGGGATCAATCAAGAGCGTGGCCATCTGGCTGGTGTATACCGCCAGATGCCCTGCCTGCCCTGCTAGCGGTGGTGGCAGCCTGCGCTCTACAGTTCTCCAGTCTATTAGTCCTGGGGGACTTTAACGTCCATGCTGAGCTACCATCCTCTAGAATTGGACAGGACCTGGTGTCAACCATGGCAACCATGGCTCTCACAGTTTGTTGTTGGCCCCACCCATCAAGCAGGTCACACCCTGGATCTTATTTCCGGCATAGGTCTGGATGTGGCTCTGGTCACGGCAACTGCCATGCCATGGTCAGACCACTATGCTCTAAAGGCTTGGCTAAGGCTACTGCCACCTCCTCAGTTGGGCGCCAAGCAAATTTTAGCTCGCCCGCGGAGACGTATGAATCCAATTGGATTCCTGAACGCTCTGCGGGAACCAATGCCTCCCAGCACGTCTCTCAATGGTCAGCAACTGGCATGACAGACTGCTGACTGCCATTGATGAGATAGCTCCCCGATGCCCTCTCCGGCCCCATCTCAAGCGGGCCCCCTGGTACACCAAGGAGCTTCGCAACAAGAAATGGGAACTGAGATGGCTAGAGCGAGTTTGGAGGAAGACTCGTGACAAAGCCTCGAGAACATCTTATAGAATGCAGATGAAGGTCTATGAGATGGTGGTGAAGTCAGTAAAACACAATTTTATTCGGCTACCATTGCATCTGCAGACTCACGCCCGACTCAATTGTTTAAGGTAGTTCGACCCCTCACTGCCCTGGTTGAAGGGCAACAAAACAGTAGCCAATTGGATATCAGCTGTGCGGCATTTGCAAGTCATTTTGCAGATAAAATCTCAACACTCCGCCATGACCTCCCTCCAACTTTAGATACAAAAAGTGAACTAAAGGCCCCTTGGCTGTCTTTGGAGAAAACTATGAGTAACTTCAGATGACTCACGCTGACCAAAGTGGACAGGATACTAGCAACAGCATGGGCAACCACATGCCCACTAGACCCTTGCCCATCCTAGCTCTTAAAAACAGCTGGCATAAGGATAAAGGGCCTCCTCCGGGAGATAATCAACCTATCTTTCACAATGGGATAATTCCCGGAGGGATTGAAAGAGGCTGTGGTATGCCCACTGCTGAAAAAAACATCTCTAGATCCGCGAGAGCCTAACAACTACAGACCTGTCTCGCATTTAGCGTTTCTGGGGAAGATGATAGAAAGGGCAGTTGCAAACCAACTGATGGAATACCTGGAAGAAGCTTCGGTCCTATACCCATCCCAGTCAGGTTGCCGGCCTGGCCAAGGGGTAGAGAGCGCTAGTCACCCTGACAGATGACCTCCATTGCCAGTTGGACCGAGGCGGGTCGGCAGCACTGCTGATATTACTACACCTCTCAGCAGCGTTCGACACAGTCGTTCATGAGCTTCTAGCTTGCTGCCTCATTGATGCTGGAATACGAGGGACAGCCCTTCAATGGCTGATCTCCTTCCTCCGGGATCGTGGACAGAGAGTTGCAATAGGAGAGAAAACACCAGACCAACGGCAACTTACTTGTGGAGTCCCACAAGGAGCGGTCCTCTCTCCTATCCTATTCAACATCTTCATGCGCCCTCTCGCACAACTTGTATGGAAGTTTGGGCTGGGTTGCCATCAATATGCAGATGACACCCAGCTCTTCCTCCTGATGGATGGCCGCCTTGACTCTCCCCCAGATTCCTGGATACAACGGGCTTTGCCCCTAGTCTGTCATATTATGCAGTGTATTGTCAATGAAAATTCTAAAGACCTCAATTTTTCATGAAGGTTTCGTGGGTGGGAGTTTGTGGTTTTCAGAGACTCTATTTCAAATATCTTTTGTCTAAGTCAGGGAAATCAGCATATTAACAACATTCTGAGTTTCATAAACTTTATTTTAATGTTTTGACTCACCAAAAGACATTAATTTACCATTCAATTAGGTCAGTGGTTTCAAAATATTGGAATCCTGGAAAAGGGTTTCCTCAATGGGAAGA
The DNA here is from genome assembly GCF_049243985.1 of Paroedura picta. NCBI lineage: Eukaryota > Metazoa > Chordata > Lepidosauria > Squamata > Gekkonidae > Paroedura > Paroedura picta. The sequence goes on along the minus strand of NC_135369.1, from coordinate 58,803,681 downwards.
TTATAATTTTGTTAGTTATTTTTCTTATCTTCCATTCTTTAAAACAAAACCAGTGCCACAAAACAAGCTAGAAGTATTGTGCAATACCCACAAACAGTCTTCTACAGAAGCATCTCTGCCATTAGTGATTTTATAGTAATATATTACAATATAACTTTGTGATCTTTTCTTGTAGCATATTGCAATGGGGACTACTGAGTGTATTCTTCGGTTGTATTCCCAGGTTACTTTGGAGGCCTAGGAAGCCATGCAATCTGCCTGCCTTGTTTTGCTTTTATACAAGAGCAGCCATCACAACAGCTTTTGGCCTGGGCCAGTATCTAAAATCTCCAAGCTTCAGTGATAGCTAGTCACCACTGAATTCAATGGAGCTTCTCTCTCTGCATATCCATATTTCTTCCTTCTATTCTTTTTAACATGTATTTCTTTGAATGTTGTCTATATGAATATGAGCATGGGGATAGTTTAAGTAGGAAGCCAGTGGAACTTCTCTCTCTGCTGGTGTCTTCCTTTTATATAGACACACTAGATCTAGCTGCATGTTTTCAGATTTACATGGATAAGACACTGTCAACAAGTCAAAGCTGACTTATGGAAACTCCAGCAAGGGGCTTTAATGCAAGTGAGAAACAGAGGTGGAGCCACTGTCTTTCTCTGCAAAGACTTCTTTGGTAGTCTCCCAAGTACCAACATTGCTAGGCTTCTGAGATCTGTCATGATTGGGCTATACCATGCCATCTTCCTTCCCATGAAGGAGAGTTGGTTTTTATACCATGCTTCTCTCTACCTTAAGGAGTCTCAATGTGGCTTACAATCACTTTTCTCTTCCTCTCCCTACAGCAGGCACCTTGTGAGGTAGGTGGGGCTGAGTGAGTTCTGAGAAAACTGTGACTGGCTCAGGTTCATCCAGTGGGCTTCATGTGGAGGTCTACAACTCTTATTCAAGATACCATACTGGCTAATAATTATAAATGAACCATTGCCTATCAATAATGGGTCGGTAATACAGTGCCATAATTTTATATTGAGTACTGAACTAAAAAGGCTAATGAGAAAGTGATGGGAACGGAACCCAATCTGGCATTGTCTTCCATTTTCATTTTCCCTCATGAAAAGCTGATTGACAAGGTCACAGTTGCATGTACAGCCAAAGCCATTAAACACTATATTTTGTAAGTTTCAAAAAGAAGGGGAAATGTGAAATAAAATTTTTCGCATATGTTGCTTGAGTGCAAATGCAGTGGGATATGTGGGACTTCCTCCAACTTTGTTCTTTGGTAGAATGCTATTCACTTACATTTGAAGTCTCCGCTGGCTACAGTTTTTACATTGTTCTTCCAAATGTAATCATTTCTTCCTTTTATCTGATCTCCTACAGTCTCTCTGTTTTCATCAATATTTGACAGCAATTCCCAATGATCCAATATAGTCCACTCTAATATCCTTGTGTGTTCTCTTGTCTCCCTTTGAAATCCAATATCTATGCAGTGAAATAATTTATTGTGCTTTATTAAGATTTTTATTTTTTGCATGTGTTTTAATACTGTCCTTTTGAAATAAGGCTATTTGGAAATTTAAACCAAGTGTTTTTTAAAAAGGGGTTATGAAAGCACTCTGAAGAATCCACTGTTTTTTTTTCTCCCAACAACAGTTAAACCATTTAAAATCTTTTATGAATGTGTTGCTAACTACTATTTGTTTAAATCCCTTGAAAATGAACACACCTTTGCCTACCTCAAGCTAAAACTCTGCTTTCACGTATAGAATCATAGAATCATAGAGTTGGAAGGGGCCATACAGGCCATCTAGTCCAACCCCCTGCTCAACGCAGGATTAGCCCTAAGCATCCTAAAGCATCCAAGAAAAGTGTGTATAGAATCATAGAATCATAGAATCATAGAGTTGGAAGGGGCCATACAGGCCATCTAGTCCAACCCCCTGCTCAACGCAGGATTAGCCCTAAGCATCCTAAAGCATCCAAGAAAAGTGTGTATCCAACCTTTACTTGAAGACTTCCAGTGAGGGGGCGCTCACCACCTCCTTAGGCAGCCTATTCCACTGCTGAACGACTCTGACTGAAAAAAACTTTTTCCTGATATCTAGCCTATATCGTTGTACTTGAAGTTTAAACCCATTACTGCGTGTCCTTTCCTCTGCAGCCAGCAGAAACAGCATCCTGCCCTCCTCCAAGTGACAACCTTTCAAATACTTAAAGAGGGCTATCATGTCCCCTCTCAACCTCCTTTTCTCCAGGCTGAACATTCCCAAGTCCCTCAACCTACCTTCATAGGGCTTGGTCCCTTGGCCCCAGATCATCTTGGTCGCTCTCCTCTGTACCCTTTCAATTTTATCGATGTCCTTCTTGAAGTGAGGCCTCCAGAACTGCACACAGTACTCCAGGTGTGGTCTGACCAGTGCCGTATACAATGGGACTATGACATCTTGTGATTTTGAGGTGATGCCTCTGTTGATACAGCCCAAAATGGCATTTGCCTTTTTTACCGCTGCATCACACTGCCTGCTCATGTTTAGTTTACAATCCACAAGTACCCCAAGGTCTCGTTCACACACAGCATTCTTGTCCATGGTATGACACTCATCATGTCTCTGAGTTTATTAAAGTTTGCCCTACGAAAATCCAACATCCGCGTCTGGCTACAAGCTTCCTTGGCTCCCCATCTCAAAAGGAATTCTATGAGGACATGGTCACTTCCCCCTAGGGTCCCCACCTCCTTCACCTCATCCACCAACTCTTGCCTGTTGGTCAGTATTAAGTCCAGTATGGCTGAACCTCTTGTGGGTTCATCTACCATTTGATAAATGAAATTGTCAGCCAGGCAGGTCAGAAAGTTGCATGACTGAGGACGCTTCGCAGAGTTTGTTTCCCAGCACACAACTGGGAAATTGAAGTCACCCATGATGACAAGGTCCTGCCGCTTGGATATTTTCTCAAGCTGCTCACAAAGTGCAGCATCCACATCCTCTCGTTGGTCAGGCGGACGGTAGCAGACACCAACCACCACACTGTTTGTTTTCCCCTCGCTTATTTTCACCCAGATGCTTTCCACATACAAAGATTTGTTGTTGTATACAAAGATTTGTTGTTGTTGTTTTTAAATGGGTGACTTTTTCTGGGTTACTGTAGTTGTTTAAATGTGAATGTTTTCTATTTCTATGAAACGTATATTTTGTAGATAGATGATACTATTCCCATGAGTATTAATAGTACAATCCTAAACAGAGCTATAACTTTCTTAATCCACTAAAGTCAGTTAGTTTAGAAAGGAGTAACTTCGCTTAGGATTGTACTGTTGTCCAGAAGGGTGACTCCAAAATATGCATATTGTGAGCATTAAGTAGTAAACATGTTAGATAAGATTAATTTAATGAGGCCAAGCAGGATTCCAGTGGCAGTGTTGAGGCTAACAAAACAACAAACCTACAGGAAACAGATGAAATTGGCTATACCTCCACTTTTTATGTATTCTAGCCACTTGCCCAAGATATCATTTTCCCCCTCAATGATCTAATTGAAAATTGCCACAAAACCAGTATATTGACATGTCAGATTAGACTAGTTTTCTTGCACATGGTAGTAACTTGATGGCACTTTTGTGACATGTATTAGAATGTCTGGACCAGGCCATGGTTACATTTGACTCTATGAGCTTATTAACAGTAAACAACTAATATCATAATGATGTGCAGTATGTGAACTAGTGTTGTTCTAGTAATATCTCTGTTCTTGGGTGCTCCAAAATGTGCCATTATACTGAGGTGGATGAAGCTGTTTTCATGGAATGTAATTTTACGTAGTTCATGCTCTTTCTGGAAGTATGATTCCTGTACTCACCTATTGTTTCTGTGTGAATTATCAACAGTTCTGATAATTTTGACAGTCCACTTAATCAAGTTTTGAAAGATGGAGATTTTATTGTATTCCTTTGTATCATGGTGATTTCTACACCTATGACTTTCTGTCACAATTATGATGGTCAGCCCCTCTCACCAACTATGAAATGATATATTGAAGTTTCATATTTGCATGAACACATCAGATCCTTGGAGTGTTATCCTTTGGAGTTTGCACAAATGCAATTCTTCCCCTTAAAACAACCAAATTCCCCACTGAAGAGAACATCAATGGAAGCACAATTCCTCACTATCAAGCATAGGAATGTTCAATACTTCATTTTGGGTTAGGTAATCCATTTCATCTGTTTGCATGTGATCTGATTTCCAGCAGCTATGTCCCAGTTGACCTTCTTCATCAGCCGAGAAGTGAGATGAAAGATGTTTTGATTTTCAAAGAAGGAAAAAAGGTATATATATTTATATTATATAGTATAATATAATATATATATCACAGAAGCTACTCATTGCACATAACAAGCTGGCAGCACATCATGCTGTGGACACCTGTATGTATTTTCTACCTTAACTTAAGGCAAATATTTTCAGGGTTCTTCTATGATCATCTTCCAAATACTATGAGCAAAGGCCATTTCCATCACTGTATTCCTTGAACTAGTAGTTTACAAATCTTGTAGATCAGAATATGAATAGAGATTATTATAAATACAAACTGTATAATCTGCCTTATTCTATGATTCCAGAATGCTTAAAAATGTATAAAAGCAATAAACATGATCCAAATACCTATTCTAGGAGCTTACAAGAGCTTGATACTCCTAGTGGGATGTTATATTAATCCCATTTTGTTATCTGTCAACAGTTGGGAATGCTCCTCAAGCATTCAAAGTATTCTGATTATTCATTAGATTTGATCTTGTTTTATTATTTAGTATTTATTTATTGGATTTATAGACTGCCGGTCCTGGCCAGGCCAGCTTGTGGCAGTTTACAATAAAAATATTAAAACCATTAAAAACTCCATTACAATTGGGGCATACAGTTGGTACAAACAACACAGTTGATGGCGGCAATAAAACAATACCCTGTTATCTCCTGCATACCCTTCATTCTTTTGCTCACGATTTATGTCCTCAATAGATGACCCCAGGTGATGTCAACCTAGGGGGTGCTGATCACAAGGAAGGGAGGGGCTCGATTTTACTGCCCCGGTCTCCAGCCCATCCTCAACCAAATGTATGGCAGAAAAGCTCCATCTTGCAGGCCCTGCAGAACCCAGAGAACCCAGGGCCCTCAGGACATCTGGGAGCTCATTTCACCAGAAAGAGGCCTGGATTGAAAAGGCCCTGGCCCTGGTTGAGGCCAGGCACATTTTCCGGGAGCCTAGAACAACCAGCAAATTCATACCCGCAGAGCGGAGCACCCTGTGGGGGGCATAAGGAGATAAGCGGTCCCACAGATAGGTAGGACCCTGGCCGGATATAGCCTTAAAGGTCAAAATCAGAACCTTGAACTTGATCCAGAAGCTAACCGGCAACCAATGCAGCCACCCAGCATTGGCAGGACATGGGCCCTCCATGAAGACCTCATGAGGACCCTAGCACCTGCATTCTGTACCAATTGCAATTTCCATGTCAGAGACAAGGGTAGGCCCGCGTTGAGTGAGTTACAGAAGTGGCCTGAATGCTGGGGCCCACCTTCTGCTGTCACCAGAAACCACCTTTGTCCAAGCCATATTGCTCACTGAATACCAGCCACATTGGAAGCCCCTGCTTCTGATAGAATAGAGGGGGTACTTAATAAATTTGCAGATGACAGTAAACTGGGAGGAGTAGCAAACACACCAGAAGACAGAATCAGAATATAAGATTATCCTGACAGGCTAGAAAACTGGGCTAAAATGAATTTCAATAGTGAGAAAAGTAAAGTTTTTAATTTAGGTAGAAAAATTCATATGCATCACTATAGGATAGGTGAAACTTGTCTTCGCATGAGTACATGTGAAAAAGATCTGGGGTTCTTAGTAGACGAGACACTGAAGATGAGTCAGCAGTGTGACTCGGTAGCTAAAAAAGGCAAATGGGATTTTGGGCTATATTAAAAGAAGTATGGTGTCCATTTAATGTGAGGGAATGTTACTGCTTTACTTGAATCTGGTAAGACCTCACTTGGAATACTATGTTCAGTTTTGGGCACCACAGCTGAAGAAAGACATAGAGAATCTGAGCCAGGGACTGGAGCATTGGGTGTTTCAAAATCAGTTCAAATTGATTCGGGCTGCATCTGTAATGGTCCTTTTTATTTGTGTGCATATGCCTACTCTCTTGAAGCTAAGACAACCTATCAAATTTAGTTCACATTATTCAATTTCACATAGACACACAGACATAGTGTAAGACACCACTGGACTCTTATTTTAAACTGTCTCCCATAAATTAAAAATTTGTGAGAGTCTTCAATTTATGCATATTCCCTGTCAACAGAATCCTATGGAATACCTAAATAGTGAATAGACAAAAAAGAATCCTGACTATGCAGCTTTAATAATTATACATGAGTACATCTGTGGGGAGGGACATTCATATAAAAAACTGAGAAAAATTCAATTTGGTGCCATTTGTAAAGACATTTGGGTTAGTAAAGAGAAATGTACCATAACTCACTTTCCAGGATTTTAATGAATACTGTTGCTCCTGATCTCAAGATTATGGACATATGGTTGTGAAAAAGTATGAATAAGATCCAAATGGAAACCTCAAGTTACTACACATTAGAAGCAGGACTTCTATCAAACCTGACATAAGAAAGTCCAAGTCTGTGTACCAATGCCTTGGACCGAATATATGTTGATCAAAGAGTCACATCAACAAACAGAGGAAAGCCCACAGATACTGACTGACTGCAGCACTGAACAGCACACATTTGAGAGAAGTTAGCCAAAGGCCACTTGAATACTTCTGCAGATGACGGCAGTATTCTAAACCCAGCACAATATGGACTGCAGCCAGAACGTGGGACAGAAAACAACATTAGTAGTGCTGATGGACAATGTCCTGCTGTTTTGGGGTGGAGGGGAGCGATTCCATTCCTATTCCCTCTGAAGAATTCTACATAGTTAGCTATGAGATACTGTTGTCCTGTTTATGTGGAAAAAAGCAAGAATCTAAGAACATTATTCCAATTTTCGTAGTTCGTAGTTCTACGTAGTTCGAACTACGTAGTTCGTAGTTCGTAGAGAATCCCACTGAAAGGGTGGGTCTTCTGTCACTACTTTCTAAAGGACCAGGGTCTGTTTGAATCCTGTCTCTTACTGATTAGGGGCTGATTTACATGAACACTCTTTAGAGCTTATTTTAACTTCATCATCCTGGTTTGAATATGCGCACACCAAATCCATGTGCACACAGGACTTTGGGAACATCCTGACAATAGGCAAATGAAGTCTCTTGAACTTGCATAACCTAATCTAGCATAACCATGGAGACTTTGGTTCAAATCCATGCTCAGACATGAACAACATTTGTTGCATTTGGTGCAATCTCTCTCTCTCTTTCTCTTCAACCTACCTCACAAAATTGTTGTAAGAAATTAGGGATATATCATGTATATATCATGTACATCACCATGATCTTCCAGAAAAAAGACTAGGTTATAATAAGGCTATATGCATAACTCAGACATATAAAAACACACATATTATGCAGAGTTCCAGAATCCCATTCTTAGAGAATATAGCACAACTTTCTCAAGTGTGGCCCAACTTTTTTTTATCACTAGTGCCAACTTTCAGGGATAGCCAGATTCTTTAGCAAAAAGGACTTTCTTTAAATTGTTGTGTCCCCGGATTTTACATAAACTGGTTTACATAACATGGAATTATGTTAGATCCTGTGAGCTTAGTCATTATATTTAATATACACTGATTGTATTACTGAAGAATATAACAAAGAAAATATTTTAAGTATACACATATTGTAGAGGCTGACTTCAATAAACTAGTTTGAAAAAGTGCACAATCTTTTAATGATATATTACTTCAAGTGTGTCAGTGATTAAATATTTTTAGCAATCATTATAAAGGTGATACTTCAGCTTAGCCTACACTTACCATCATTCTTTTTCCTTGGACTGAAGGAGATACTTGTACTGAACCTGAGATTCCAATCATATTTCCATATCTTTTTTATGCAACACCACCCAGAATTTAAAACATCCTGATTAGGTCAGAGAAACTAATTTTCTAGGACTTTTATGACATTGAAAATGAAATGCTGCATATCTCTATAAAAGTCTTGGGTTTTTTTTTCATTCCCTTCCAAAAGATTGGAGGGGGGGGGGGGATATTGATGTTGTGAACCAACAATGAAAGGCATGCCAAAATACTTCAGCAAAATAATTTTATGGTGCAAGTGGATTATGAAAGGTGCTTGGAGCATTGATTCAGTATTTAGTTCTTTTCCAGAATAACATATGAATAGAGCCATAAATTAAAAATCTAGCATGACTCAGCCAAATCAATTTTTTTAAATATGATTGAGGATGAATAATTTATACAGTAATATATTGGTTTAATTGTTCATTTACAAAATCTATAACTATCTGTACACAGCAATATACATAGAACCAGTTTCTAAAGGTCCTGATTTCAAACAAATTATTGTTGTTGTTATGTGCGAAGTCGTGTCCGACCCATCGCGACCCCATGGACAATGATCCTCCAGGCCTTCCTGTCCTCTACCATTCCCCGAAGTCCATTTAAGTTTGCACCTACTGCTTCAGTGACTCCATCCAGCCACCTCATTCTCTGTCGTCCCCTTCTTCTTTTGCCCTCGATCGCTCCCAGCATTAGGCTCTTCTCCAGGGAGTCCTTCCTTCTCATGAGGTGGCCAAAGTATTTGAGTTTCATCTTCAGGATCTGGCCTTCTAAAGAGCAGTCAGGGTTGATCTCCTCTAGGACTGACCGGTTTGTTCGCCTTGCAGTCCAAGGGACTCGCAAGAGTCTTCTCCAGCACCAGAGTTCAAAAGCCTCAATTCTTTCACGCTCGGCCTTCCTTATGGTCCAACTTTCGCAGCCATACATTGCAACTGGGAAGACCATAGCCTTGACTAAACGCACTTTTGTTGGCAGGGTGATGTCTCTGCTTTTTAGGATGCTGTCTAGATTTGCCATAGCTTTCCTCCCCAGGAGCAAGCGTCTTTTAATTTCTTTGCTGCAGTCCCCATCTGCAGTGATCTTGGAGCCCAGGAAAATAAAATCTGTCACTATCTCCATTTCTTCCCCATCTATTTGCCAGGAATTGAGAGGGCCGGATGCCATGATCTTTGTTTTCTTGATGTTGAGTTTCAAGCCAACTTTTGCACTCTCCTCCTTCACCCGCATCAACAGGCTCTTTAGTTCCTCTTCACTTTCTGCCATTAGAGTGGTATCATCTGCATATCTGAGGTTGTTGATATTTCTCCCTGCAATCTTTATCCCAATTTGTGACTCCTCTAATCCCGCATTTCTCATGATGTGCTCTGCATACAAATTAAATAGGCAAGGCGACAGTATACAGCCTTGCCGAACTCCTTTCTCAATTTTGAACCAGTCAGTGATTTCATGTTCAGTTCTCACTGTTGCTTCTTGACCTGCATATAAATTTCTCAAGAGACAAATAAGATGCTCTGGTATTCCCATCTCTTTAAGAACTTGCCACAATTTGTTGTGCTCCACACAATCAAAGGCTTTAGCATAGTCAATGAAGCAGAAGTAGACGTTCTTCTGGTACTCCCTAGCTTTCTCCATGATCCAGCGTATGTTGGCAATTTGATCTCTAGTTCCTCTGCCTCTTCGAAATCCTGCCTGTACTTCTGGAAGTTCTCGGTCCACATATTGCTGGAGCCTAGCTTGTAGGATTTTGAGCATAACTTTGCTAGCATGAGAAATTAGTGCAATGGTGTGGTAGTTTGAACATTCTTTGGCATTGCTCTTCTTTGGGATTGGAATGTAAACTGACCTTTTCCAATCCTGTGGCCATTGTTGAGTTTTCCAAATTTGCTGGCATATTGAGTGTAGCACTTTTACTGCATCGTCCTTTAAGATTTTGAATAGTTCAACTGGAATGCTGTCACCACCACTAGCTTTATTGTTGCTCAGACTTCCTAAGGCCCATTTGACTTCACATTCCAGGATGTCTGGCTCCAGGTCAGTAACTACCCCACTGTGGTCATCAGGGATGTTAAGCTCGCTCTTGTATAGTTGTTCTGTATAATTTTGCCACCTTTGTTTAATCTCTTCTGCTTCTGTGAGGTCCCTACCATTTTGGTCCCTTATCATACCCAACTTTGCATGAAACGTTCTCTTCATATCTCCAATTTTCTTGAAAAGATCTCTGGTCCTCCCCATTCTATTGTTTTCTTCTATTTGTTTGCACTGTTCATTTAAGAAGGAATTCTTATCTCTTCTAGCTTTTCTCTGGAATTCTGCATTCAATTGGGTGTATCTTTCTCTTTCTCCCTTGCCTTTCACTTCCCTTCTCTCCTTAGCTATTTGTAAAGCTTCCTCAGACAGCCATTTTGATTTCTTGCATTTCTTTTTCTTTGGGATGGTTTTAGTTGCTACCTCTTGTACAATGTTGCGAACCTCCGTCCATAGTTCTTCAGGCACTCTGTCTATCAGATCTAATTCCTTAAATCTATTTGTCACCTCTACTGTGTATTCGTTGGGGATATGATTTAGTTCATACCTGAGTGGCCTAGTGCTTTTCCCTACTTACTTCAATTTAAGCCTAAATTTTGCAACAAGAAGCTCATGATCTGAGCCACAATCAGCTCCTGGTCTTGTTTTTATTGACTGGATAGAACTTTTCCATCTTTGGCTGCAGAGCACATAGTCAATCTGATTTCTGTGTTGACCGTCTGGTGATGTCCATGTGTAGAGTCGTCTCTTGGGTTGTTGGAAAAGAGTGTTTGCTATGACCATTGTATTCTCTTGACAAAATTCTACCAGCCTGTGCCCTGCTTCATTTTGTACTCCAAGGCCAAACTTGCCTGTTATCCCGGTTATCTTTTGGCTTCCTACTTTAGCATTCCAATCCCCCATGATGATAAGCACATCATTTTTTGGCGTTGCTTCTAGAAGGTGTTGTAGGGCTTCATAGAACTGATCAACTTCATCCTCTTCAGCAGCAGTGGTTGGGGCATAGACCTGGATCACTGTGATGTTGAAAGGTTTGCCTTGGATTCGAACTGAGATCATTCTGTCATTTTGGGGATTGTATCCCAAGACTGCTTTTCCTACTCTCTTATTGATTATGAAGGCTACTCCATTTCTTCTGCGAGATTCTTGTCCACAGTAGTATACCTGATGGTCATCTGAATTAAATTCACCCATTCCTGTCCATTTTAGTTCACTGATTCCTAAAATACAAATTATTATAATCCCATAAATAAAAACTGATGACCTAAATATGACCTGTATAGTATTTTAACAATAAAATTCTTATGGAATGCTAGGTGTGTTAATTTTCACATTGACTTTGCAGGATATGGCTCTCCTTAGTTTTGTCACATGGGAGTGGCTTTGTAAATGTGTCTGCAACCATATCCTCAGTGGGACAATACTCTAGTTCAATAAACCCTTCCTTCTGCATGTTCTTTACAAGGTAATATTTTCCATTTATATGCTTGGTTCTCAAATTAATTATTTCAGCCTGTGCAAGCCTTATGCATCCCTCATTATCATCAAAAATTGCACTGGTCTGGGTTCTTCTGTTCCAAATTCCTGTATTAATTGTTATATTTTCTTCAGCTGCTTATATGCCTCTGCCACCAACACAAATTCTGCATCTGTAGAGGATATCTGCTCCCCTTTTCCTTCACTCCCAAGGCAAAGGTCATTCATAAGCATAATTCCATCATATTTTCTCTCCCTCTTCCTTTTTCCTGCCCTTGAAAGGAAACTCCTCCACCACCTACACTGTACAGCATAGTTGGTCTCTCCTCATTGCTCAGTTTTATCCTCGCAGTCAGTCTGTCCATACATTGCTGCCTTGTGAGAATCAGATGCCTGGTTAAATAAAACAAAACAGGGAAAGGTTTATATTGTGTTGTGTGTGCTGTTTGCATGCCCTCCGTTGAGCATTAGGCTGAAGAACAGAAGGGTCTTGGTTCAATTCTAGGTTTGGGTGCTGGTTTTTTTCTCACAGAACTCCTCACAGAACTGGCCAACTAACTCCCCCGCCCCTTTCTGAGTTCTTCATGCCTATTCATGCTGATTCAGTTCACATTTTTTTTTGCTTATGAAAAGCTCAAAACTGGCTGTACTGCCCTGACTTGGTTATAGCTCCTTTATGCATCAAGATGGAACAAAACTTCTTACCAAATGGACAGTTTAAATAAACTGATGGAATATGGGTCAATGGCCAAACATACATCTATGATGCACAATAAATCAACATCGGAATTCAGAAGAAAATTGAATCCAATATTAGATTATATTGAACAGTAGAAACTGAGATAAAAAGAAATAATTGATCTTTAGGCTATATATGCTAACTTTGGGGAAAATGCAAACTCTGGAAAAATGCAGTATGTGGTATATAATATAAAGATGATACAAAAGGTATATATTATCAAATGGCAGCTTTATGCTTATCTTTTCCCCACTTCCATATGGGCACCCTTTTGGTCTTTTCCACCCACACGGAATTTGCCTAGGAGAATCTTCTTGGTGGTAAATCCTTATTTGCTCAAGCTGATTTCCCCCCCAGCTTTGCATCTCCTTTTGGTTCTTAGGGATCTGCTTGTGCTTCATCTGCAAAGTTCATCATACTCAGTTGAACTTCTTCTGGATGCTGCACTTTGCTTTCTTGCATTGGGGAATGTGTGTGTGAGTGGGGGGGGGGCAGGAAGGTTATTTGACTTTAGACTATCAGCTATAGGTTTTCAGGTATTCCCCATGCAGGCCAACTGCTTTTCTAATTAGTTGCCAAAAATTACATATTGCCATCCAGCAGTGTCTCTGCTTAACCTAAAGATTTCTATTCTTGTTTATTTTCCAATGTAGAGATGAATGGTGGACTAATGGTGTCCTTGTGGAGGATGTACTAATGTCCACCATGGAGGAGCTTCTGTGTACATTCTGTAAGAACCTATTTTGTATGTAAAAAAATACCAGATTCATGTTCTGTATGAGGAACATGTGAAGAAAAATAGACCAGGTGACCAGATCATGATTAACTAAGGCATTTTAAGAGACTCCACAAAGCTTCCTGCTTCTGAAATAAAGAATGCCTGGGTTTTGCTAAAACAGCCTCTGGATTGCAAAATACAACAGATTAGGAGGTCAACCTTTAATTACAATCTTAACAAATTCCTGATCAAATAGCCTAAAAGTGGTTGACGGTTTTGTTCTTGCAAATAAAGAATCACTCATTAATCTGTGGAATTGATTTTTCCCTCTCAATCATGAGAACACTGTTTTGTGTGAATTTTTTTTTGTTTCTGTAAAAAAATGATGGCAAGAAAGCATTATTCCATTTCTTTTTGAATTATCGCAGATAATGATCCTCATTGCCTTATTTTGCAATTGGTGCAACCTCACAATTATCCTTCCTCCATTCCCTGTTAAATTCATTGTTTCATTTTTGAATCCAGTTAGTATATTTTCCAACCTAGATAAGTATCTGCTGAGCTACCTAGGAAATCCTGTTAATTCAAGGTCTTAGCTCATGGGTGGGATCTCCTCCTCAAAGTATCCCCTGCAACATTTTCCATCTTCTTTTAGGAGATGGATTCCTACCACATTTCCTATTGCTGTTGAGTTACATTAGTTACCTCTGTTTTCAGTTAAGCCAGAAACATGAAGATTGTTTGAATAGTCCATTTCCTTTAAATGGAAATGGTTTGCCCTGAGAAATAAGCAGTTCAGGAAGCAGTTTTACACAGCTCTGTCAATTTTATTATTTCCTAATAGGCCATGCCATATCCTGCGGTAACTCACAAAGTTAGCTAATCAACTGTAAAGGCAAGAATATTGGCAACAACCTTCAGTTTTCCATATAAATATAAAACAAAGATCTATAGGGATGGGCACAAACTGAACCACAAAGCAAAATTTATGACAAATGTTGCTCTGTTTGTGATTTGGGAACAAAGGTTTGTGATGGGCCTACTATCACAAGCTTTCACAAACTTTTAACACAGTTAGTGTTGGTTTGTGGATGAGGCAAGCTGCTCCCAATCACTCCCAAGTCAGAACAGTTTTATCAGTGCCGTGGCGAGCCCAAGGTCACCCAGCTGGTTGCATGTGGGGGAGCGCAGAATCGAACCTGGCATGCCAGATTAGAAGTCTGTACTCCTAACCACTACACCAAACTGGTTCTCATCATACTCTTCCCCCAAGGACCAAAGTGTGGCATAAATGGCCCTCTTCACTTTTCCTCTTGTCACAATCCTGTTAGGCCAGTCTGGAAAATTATTGATTGACTAATTCCCTCTGTAAGCTTTATGGTTGAAGAAGAAGAAGAGTTGGTTCTTATATGCTGCTTTTCTCTACCCAAAGGAGGCTCAAAGCAGCTTACAGTCGCCTTCCCTTTCCTCTCCCCACAACAGACACCCTATGAGATAGGTGAGGCTGAGAGAGCCCTGATATTCCTGCTCGGTCAGAACAGTTTTATCAGTGCCATGGCAAGCCAAAGCTCACCCAGCTGGCTGCATGTGGGGGAGTGCAGAATTGAACCCGGCATGCCAGATTAGAAATCCGCACTCCTAACCACTAACCACTACACCAGAAATGGCTCTGATTAGGGATTGGATCCTGGATCTCCCCATTTTTTAATCTACCTATTACAATAGGCAACCCTTAATGCATAAGCTGCACTTTGACATGATGGACCATTTTCCTCAGCATTCTCCATCCAAAGTAATCCCCTGCAGCTCTAGCAACTTAGCGTGTCTGGTCAAGTCTTATCTATTGTCTCTTCCTCCCCTTTTATTTCCCAACACAACTCCTCAAGTAGGCTTTTTTACACATGGCCCCCCAAAATACTATATTATTTATCTCCTGCTCTCAGCTGTTCTCTGTTTCCAGTAAAGATTCATTGTATAATATCTGTGTTTCCATTTATTTATTTATGCTTTTCTGACTAAAGTCTTCAGCATTGACAATCATGGCTGCACAAATAGTCAGTGATACAGGTATAGCCATAATACAATAACTGGTCTTAAACTTCATAGAAGAAGAAGAGTTGTAGATATTGAACAGATATTGTCCACATCACTGACATTGTTAATGTTTCTGGAGGATCAGATGACGCTTCACTTTTATTTGCACGAAACTGTATTTTATGCAAACAAACAGCAAAAGACGTGTTAAAAGAATTCAAGCAGGTCTGAAACAGCCCCCTGATCCTTTCCCCATAATCCTCTGGTTCATTCCGCACAAGTTTAATGTAGCAGGAGTGTGGCAAATTGTAATCACTACTAATATGCAGTTATGCACAACGTAGTACACAATCTGCCACACTCCTGAAACAGTCCCACTAGAAGCGCTTTGTTGTAGCGCTTCCAGGGAAATCCCAAAAAGTGGATTCACCCTCTAGAAAGCGCTACACTCTTGCAACCAATCTGCAACACTAGCGAAAAAGTTCTGTGCGTTACCATTGTTGCAGTTTCAGCAAAGTCCCTCCCGATGGCTCTTTCCTCTGAACTTCCAGCGAAGCAATCACCATTTTTTTTTCTCGGAGCGAGCGGAGAGCAAAAAACCGGTGAGCCTTCATTCACCCAGCAAGACTTCTCTGGCTGCAGTCCCTCAACAGAGCTGCTTTAAAGCTCGCCTCAAGTCACCAAGCACAACACAGCCCCGTTTGCAAGTTCCCTTTATTTTTGGCTGAAAATTGCACCCGTGCACATGGGGGGCGGGATTTTATTTTCACTCAGGGGAGCGTGGCAACGATGAATCGGCAGCTCACAGGCCAGCTGCCAGCTAGATGGGTCTCTACATTAGGAGAAAGCAAGGAATCAAGGAATCAAGGCATATTCGTTGCAACGTGTGTTTTTCTTTATTTTAAAAACATGTTCTTAAAGGCAAAGGGACTTTTCCGGAGCATGGTAATAAGCAGCCATTGGCTGCTTGTTTGATTGACGGCCAGGGGCGGGACAAAGCACGGCAAAAATCGCTTCCTTTCTAGCGATTTTTGCCGAGACCGGAAACATGTGGGAAACAATTGAAACGCAACTGGATTCCACTACAAAGGCAGGTATGCGTTACGCCGAATTCCACTGTTTTAAATTCCGTTTTTTCTTTCCATAATCAATTTGCCACATTGATCCTGGTGCAGAATGGGCCTCTGTATTTCTGAGCATCTTTGATCCAGAATAGATACAAGGTCTTAAGTCTTGATTCGAGAATTTTTGCACTCTCTTCTTCTGGATTCTGTGTGTTTGTGTGTTTAAATACAAAGATGGAGATCGAGCACTCATAAGTGGCTCCCCTGATAGAATCTGCAGACCCAGATGACTGTTTCTTCTAGCAAAACTTAAGGAAGGTTTGGTGCAATATCCCATGCTTAAGAACAAGCATTGTGTTCCTGTTAAGGTGTGCATTCCTTCTTTTCTTTCTTCTTTCTATCCTTTAGCTGGTAATTGGTGGAGCAAGTTGTCCCCTCAGCCAATATGCCGCTGCAGGTGCCGCTGGAATTTTTGCCTTGTTTATAATAGGTTTCCACTCTTAGCAATTGGTGGTAGTGTTTTTGTCCATATGGATAGGCATTATAATATTATTGTGATGTTGGTCAGTTTTATCACTGCCTATGAATGATCAGAGATATAAGAAAAGATTATTAAAACCCTTGGTACTTCTCACCCCTTATGAAAGTGGGGTGTGCATAACAATATGCACATGGCAACTGCTCCAAACCAGTCATCATTTATCTATGGGGATGGGAATGAATCAGCTCACAAACAAAGGTTTGTCACAAATTTTGGCTGGTTCATGATTCACAAAGCAGGGTCGCTGGCATAAACGTTCCATTAACTTTCAAACTATCTATGGTTGTTCATGGTAGTTTGTGAATGGACACATTTCCAGATATACTGTTTCCACTCAATTGAATGATTACTACAACAGAGAGGCAGATCTCTACAGCTTTGGAAACATCAATAGGGGCCCTCCAAAGCTTAACAGGCACTGATGGCTACTAGAAGAAGAAGAAGAAGAGTTAGTTTTTATATGCCGCTTTTCCCTACCTGAAGGAGGCTCAAATTGGCTTATAGTTGCCTTCCCATTCCTCTCCCCACAACAGACACCCTGTGGGTTGGGTGAGGCTGAGAGAGCCCTGATATCACTGCTCTGTCAGAACAGTTTTATCAGTGCTGTGGCGAGCCCAAAGTCACCCAGCTGGCTGTATGTGGGGGAGCGCAGAATTGAACCTGTCATGCCAGATTAGAAGTCCGCACTCCTAACCACTACACAGCAGCAAAATGGCATAGCGCTAAAAAATATCCCGCCTCTGGCCATTCCTCACCTTCTGGCGCTCTTGCTTTTGTCTGCCTCCTTCTCATGCTCCTTGCACTCTGCATGCATGCTTGAAATGGTGGAAGACAGAAATGCACTTTACAGGCGACTCTCTTTTGCCTGTCAATCAAGCCAGACAGCCAATCCCCTTTCTATATTATATAATGGGAATTTCAGCATTCCCGCCTTTCTTGGGGTCTAGGGGGCAGGTTGGGTTTGATGTAGAGCCTCCAAACTTTCAGGGTAGCTCCAGGAGGTTCTTCCCTGACTCGCCTCCTAGTTCCGTAATGTTTAGTCCAAGGGATCCACTTCTAGGGGCTCCTGAAGAGGGCACTCGCATCCCTTCCATTACGTCCTAAGGAGAGTTTGTCCTTTAAGATAAAATGGAGGAATGGGGGCACTCTCTTTGGGAGCCCCTAGATATGGACACCTTGGACTAATCATTCTGAAATTTGGAGGGGAGTTAGGGAAGAGCCTCCTGTAGCTACCTTGAAAGTTTGGAGGCTCTACCACAAAGCCAACCTTTTGCAGACCCTGGGAAAGGCAGGAATGCTGAAATTCCCATTATAGTCTATGGTGCCATAGACTTATGGGTGCCGAAGCACAGGCAGCCAGATTGGGCCCTTAGTGAGTCCTTTGATTTGTGGGGACAGGGGAAGAATTGTTCCTGATTGGGGTGGAGAAAACTTTAGTGGCATGCCTTGTGTTTAAACTGTGGTGGGGGTGGGGGGTTGCTTTGCCTGCATGATTGAATACCTATTAGTTGCTCCAGGCAGTTTGCTTTAAAAAAAAAATTCCCCGGGAGAAGGGAGAGGTGCAAGGGCAGGACATTTGAGGCAGAGACAAAGCTACTTCAGCTCAGCACATTTCCTTAGTGTGTGGCCTGCTGGATGCTCTCCTGTAGCTCACACTTTTTAGGCTGGGGAATCCACTTCGTGATTTCTCAACTAGCACTTTAAAATGGAGACTGTAGCTTTCGGTTTGCTGCTTGGATGCTGTAAGTTGGCAACGTCGCACAAAACACCAAAAATATGGTGTCTGCATAAGGTAAGCATTTCACTACATTTAACAGATGCGGAAGGGCCCTAAATATCTATGTAAACCCCCCAAACCCAACCCAGAGTCCCAGAAGGAGTCTCCCTAAATTACCATGATGTATTTCAAATTCTGCTTATGGTCAGGGATTCCTGAGCCCTTGCATCTCATCAGAGCACCTCATATCTTTTTTTATCAGGCAAGTTGTAATTCCTTTAAGGTTTCTATGCATTTAAGGTTTTTATTCCTTTTCCATTGCAACTATGCTCTGTTCTCAAGTGCTTTCTATTTAGGCTATGAGCAGTTTCACAAATCCATGTTCCTGTAACAACATCAGGTAATTAGATTTATATGAGAATGGATCATTATTATGTTTAGAAGACAAGAGTTTTCATCTCCAGGTCATGGTCATCTAGGTATGTATCAAGGTATAGCAAGGCAGCAAGGTTTAAGAAATATGAAAGAAGGTTTGAAAACTAAAACATGTATGAGACAGGGTTAAGTGCATACATTCTGTTGGTGCTAGAAAGCTTTTTGGGGTGTAGTGCATTGCCCAGCAATATAAAGACAACATACTAGTTCTCTGCAACTACTTTCTTTAACCCAGTTCTGTACACACAAACCATTTCTTGTTTATCTGTGGTCTACAGTGAGATTTGTGGTTAAGTGGAAGTTAGACAAGGTCTGAAGCTGAAATAAGCAATTTTGAGTGCTATCCTAAGCAGAGTTATATCCTTCTAAGCCCCTTTAAATCAGTGGGGTTTGAAGCGTGTTACTCAGTTTAGGATGGCACTATTCATTAATGTAACCATTAAACCCCAGAGGCAAAGATGCAAATGAATGGAGTAAAGAAATCCAAAAAGGATATTCAAAAGGAAAGGTACAAGTTTATTTTGTACATTTAGAGGTCCGAGGAATGGAAAATGTATAGCCTTTACAACCAAACTGTGATTTTTAAGGGGCTGCTTAGGTGTTCTGGAGAAATTAAACTGACACCTACATGAAATTACTCTGTTGTCAATGGATTCAATGTCTCATGCTTAGAGCAAATATTTAGAATCTTGTACAGGGCCCTCAGATTGGAATATAATCCACTCTTTGGATTCCTATGTGTAGGTAAGAACACAATGCAACAATTCCTAAGGGTGTGCTGGTCCCATAACTTAAAAGAATACCGATATTTTAACTCACAAAGCTTAATAGGGAAGCCAGTTTCGACCAGTGCACCTGGCTCCAATAGGCATTGCACGTAAGCCTTCTTCTTAGGCATGGTCTAACAAAGACATCAGAATTATCATAATGAAAGGTAACCAAAGAAATGTGAGTCAAACAACCCAAAGGATCCCCCAAAGCTATAAAGTATACATTCTATAATGTCATGAGGCAGTTCATAGCTCATAGCAGAATTAGCAATGGAAATATCCAGCTAACAATAGACTCTCTCAGTGCTGAAATGTGTAACCTAAAGCTAGAAAAAAACAAAGAAAGAAATAACACCTTACTGTATTATAGAGTTTATACAAAGAGCCTGTGAACCGGCTATTACTCAAAGTTTCCACAACTTTGAAATCTGTAGCTGTACAAGGGTTGCTCACATGTATGTAATGTATAGCTAGCAATATCAAATTTCCAAATACCTGACTAGTCCATATCATTCAGCCGTCTTCCTAAGGAGGTATTTGTGTCTATGTTAGCCAGTCCCCCAACCTAGAGAATAGTTTGTGAACATGTTCTTTTGTGACCTTTGTTCCAAAGGTCTTTTTAGCAATGCTTTTCATATGACTAAACTGAGCATTTATTTGCACAAATCATTCCAGTGTTTGAAAAATACTTGCATATGCTCAGCACTGACATACAAGAATGCTATGTATCAAGGAATTACCCCATGCATTCAGAAAGAAATCCTTTCAGACACACCAAAGGAACCACATCCAGGTACTTTTTATCTTCTACCCAAAATCCACCAACCTGGCAACCCAGGATGCCCAATTGTCTCAGGCATAAACACTATCACCACGGGGGTATCTGGCTATATGGACTCTTTTGCCACTAAGGCTCCTAGTTATGTTTGAGACACCACAGCTTTCTGAGGAAAATATAATCTTTGAACAACCTTCCAGAGAATACCATTTTAGCCACCATGGATGTGGAGTCCCTATATACCAATATCCCACACAAAGATGGATTACAAGCCATTCAGAATACAGTTTCTAACAACACCATAGCTGACCCAGCCACCAAATTGTGCCAATTTGTTCTCACCCATAACCACTTCAGATCTGGTGATGACTTGTTCCTTCAGATCAATGGTACAGCCATGGGCACCCACATGGTACTACAATATGCGAACATCTTCATGGCAGACCTGGAGCAATGCTTCCTAGATAGAAGAAGAAGAAGAAGAGTTGGTTCTTATATGCCGCTTTTCCCTACCCGAAGGAGGCTCAAAGCGGCTTACAGTCGCCTTCCCATTCCTCTCCCCACAACAGACACCCTGTGGGGTGGGTGAGGCTGAGAGAGCCCTGATATCACTGCCCGGTCAGAACAGTTTTTATCAGTGCCGTGACGAGCCCAAGGTCACCCAGCTGGATGCATGTGGGGGAGCGCAGAATCGAACCCGGCTCGCCAGATTAGACGTCCGCACTCCTAACCACTACACCAAACTGGCTCTCACCCACTCACAACTCTTTTATACCTGCAATTCATTGATGATATTTTTATTGTCTGAACACATGGTAAAGAAGCCCTGGATACTTTCCACCAGGCATACAATGACTTTCACCCCACTATCAACCTGACAATGAACCAATCTATGCAAGAAATACATTTTCTGGACACTACTGTAAAAATAAACACTGGATGCCTAGAGACTACATTATACTGAAAGACCGACAAATGTACCTGCATGCCTCCAGCTACCATCCTGAACATACCAAACAATCCATTGTATACAGCCAGGCGCTACTTTACAATCGCATCTGCTCCAATCCCACGGACAGAGATTCCCACCTAAAAGATCTACAACAAACCTTTTTGGAGCTAAAGTACACAGCCAGTGAGGTCAAGGAATAGATTAACAAAGTCAGAAGGATACCAAGAGAAAACCTGCTACAAGACAAAACAACAGAACACCACTAGTGGTTACATATAGCTCTCAGCTCAAGACAGTACAACGCATCATCAGTGCCTTACAACCTTTACTGCATAATGACAGTACTCTTTCCCAAGCACTGGGGGGGAGGGGATAAACCTTTTCTTTCACACAGAAAGCCCCCCAATCTCAAACAACTCCTCACCCCCAACAATGCAGCATCTCATATGAACATGGATACTGGTACTAGAGCTTGCAACCAACCCAGATGCCAACTTTGCAGCCATATACACTCCAGTGCCACAATTATCAGACCTAACAACATCACCTTTACCATCAAAGGCCTATACACCTGCTCATCTTCCAACTTAGTATATGCCATCAAAGGCCCATTGTTGTCAAGTGACAACAATGCCCCTCTGTTCTCCATATAGGGCAAGCAGGTCAAACCCTACCCCAAAGAATTAATGGACAGAAGCCTGACATCAAAACCCACAAAACTGAAAAACCTGTGGGAGAACACTTTAACCTTCCAGGATATTCAATAAGGGACCTGACAGTAGCTGTTGTATTTCAAAGGAACTTCAAGAACAGGCCTAGAAAGGGAGATTACAGAAATGCAAGTTATTACAACACTCAATACTATGACATACCCAGGACTCAACAGGGACAAAGGTTTTTTTATCTCACTATTCATGCGAACCTTGTTCAACTTGTGTATCCATATTATTTACTATGTATTTTATTTGTGATAATGTGACTGTAAGATATGGCAATGTAATGGAATTTTGAGTTTGACTCCCTAGCCTTGGGATAGATAGTTACCAGCAATTCCCTGCCAGGAATGTTTCACAGTTGTATGGAGACAAATGGAGCAAGCAGCATATGGGGAGGTGAGCCTTTGAACACTGATAAAAGGCAGTTGGGTTCTCCCTGTGTAAAGTACACTGAATTCTAGGGGATTGTTTGGCTGTTTTGACAAAGGATTATTATTGGCTGTATTTGGTTGTGATGCAGACTACTGATGTAACAGAATTGATTTTTGCTATATATTCCCTGTCAGGAAGGAGATCATAGTGTGAAAAGTGCTTGCACTCAAAAGCTCACACCCTGAATAAATCTTTGTTGGTCTTAAAGGTGCTACTGGACTCTGATTTTCTTATGTGCAAAAGTCACCCTGTGTTTCAAAACTGAGTTCTCAGATTAGCCTTACATAATACACATTACGCATTGTTGCCATTAATGCAAATGGCTGCATGCTGAGTTTCCCCTTCTCCTCTATAACAATACTGACATTCCTCTGCAAACATTAGCCTGGGGTGCTGGGTCTAATACTGTTTATCCTGCCTTTTCCCCAGGGAGCTAAGTGTGATTCACATGGTCCACCCTTCCCTCATTTTATGATCACAAAAATCTTAGGAGGTAAATAGCATGAGAAAGAATGACAAATCCAGGATCATTCTGTCATGGGGAGGAAAGGCCAGACTGGTGGCAGTATGGCTAATCCCTGCTTATGCACCATCCCAGACCCTCCCCAGCCCAACCCACTGTAGGGCCTCCGATGACCCTTTTCTGCCATGGTTGCCACTGGAGGCTAAGCTGAGCAGGCCCATGCATGGGAAGGTGCCAGGCCTCCTCCCTGTGCTACAGTAGCCAGGGGGGACCAAATCTGCCCCAGTTAGCTCCTTGCCATTGCCTGGCACCATGGGGTCGATTAAGGTCGACTAGGGCTTTGTCCGCTATTTTGTAAAATGAACCCTCCCCCCCACAGTGGAACCATTCTGCTGCAGTGGCATTCCCCAGAGGAATGTATTTCGGCAGAGAGCTGGTCTGTTGTCAAAATGTGTCCCCTGTGGGGACACAGAAAGCTGTGCACCAACTTGCACTGCTTTACTGCATCCCCCATGCATTCCCCATAAATGTCTGAGCATGCTTCCCCACCACAGTGCTCTGGCAGTGGCCTGGTGTGGCCCAGTGCCATGAATAATTGGTCCCAGTGAACTTTGTGACACAGCATGGAGTTGAACCTAAGTCTGCAAAATCTTAGTCTAGCTGCTACTCCAGACTGCCAGACACAACATCATACCATCAGCATAAGGAGTATTTGCACCAAATGTTATGAAAAGGGAAAAAGTATGAGGAGAGATGGGCATGAATTGGGAAATGTGGTTTGGTTCATGGTTTGTTGATTGCTTTGTTTGCAAACCACGAACCATGAACTTTAAGGCATCAAATGAAATTGTTTGGTTTGTGATGCAGTAGAACAGTATGCCAGACACACCAAACTCATAGTGCATCTCTGGCTGACTCTCCTCTGCTTGCCTCCACATTTGGTAAGGACTGGATTTCTGGAATCTGAGTTAAAGGTAAAGGTAAAGGTATCCCCTGTGCAAGCACCGAGTCATGTCTGACCCTTGGGGTGACGCCCTC
The DNA here is from genome assembly GCF_049243985.1 of Paroedura picta. Taxonomy (NCBI): domain Eukaryota; kingdom Metazoa; phylum Chordata; class Lepidosauria; order Squamata; family Gekkonidae; genus Paroedura; species Paroedura picta. Next base: position 58,779,757 of record NC_135369.1, on the reverse strand, counting down.
CAGCGTTTTCATGGCAGACTCAATACGGGGTGGTTTGCCAGTGCCTTCCCCAGTCATTACCATTTACCCCCCAGCAAGCTGGGTACTCATTTTACCGACCTCGGAAGGATGGAAGGCTGAGTCAACCTTGAGCCAGCTGCTGGGATTGAACTCCCAGCCTTATGGGCAAAGCTGCCAGACGGCTGCCTTACCACTCTGCGCCACAAGAGGCTCATGGAATCTGAGTTACAGCCCAACAAAAAAGGTGCCCCCAGGAAAGTGACTTCTGGAGAAAGGACAGCTACAAGTTCAAAAGGTTCAGGAGTGTATAGAATGAACTATGTGAGAGCTAGAAGCATCAGACTTCTAGCTAACTTCTAACATCCCCCTAATGCTTCTCAGTATGCCCTCCAAGTTATGTGCAGATTGACTTTAGGGCATTTGAACTGTGCTTCCCCAAGAAGATGTCCCAGGAAAATGCTTTTGGGGACAAGTCAGACTCATGTTCAAAGAAGTATAGCAGTGTTCCCCCAACCCCCGGGTGTGGCCCGGTACTGGTACTGGGCCATGGAGGGAGGGAGGGAGGCGTGGGTTCGCCAGTGGTTGTGCCTCCCTCCCCCCTGTGGCACTCGCTGCACTGGGAGCGATCGACTGCTTTGGTGGCCGAATCGCTCAAGCCTAGCTGCACTGTGGGGGGAGGTGTGGGTGCAAATGCGCAGGTGTGGCAGCTCCATGCCTGCACGTTTGTGCCTGCCAGCGAGCACCGTGCTGTGTGGGGGAGCACAGGCACACACGCACAGGTGCAGCAGCTCCACACTTGCACCTGCCGGCGAGTGCCGCTCTTTCTCTCCCCACGGTCCCCAGCTGGAAAAAGGCTGGGGACCACTGGAGTATAGAATGGACACCCTGCAAGCTACCCATACCAAATGTACAGTGAACTTCAACAAGCCATCTGCTACTCTACAATCTCTGAAAGTTGTGGATGGATTAGATTTTCCCCACATTTATGCCCTCTGGCCTCTCCTGAGTGCAAACACCTCTGTATGGCATGAGGGTGAAAGTACATGCAAAAGATGCTCATCATGAAGTCTTCCACCCCCTGTTTATCGCAGGGCCCTATCCCTGGGCACCAAACCCATCCTGCCAGACCACTGGAGCACCAGGAGTATTGGCATCTTTCTTCCCCTGATCTGTTCCTGGGTCTCTCTACAGAGGCAAAAGCATTGCCAGAGATACCTACCGCTGGCAAAACTCTTTGGAGAGGAAGAATCTGACAGTAGTGATTCAGAGGGTGAGGGGAAGCATCCTCCTCTTCCATATCCAAATTCTGTATTGCTATTCCCACTTCAAGTACACCTCTTTGGCCCCTCCCACTCTAGAACCACAAAGCAGCTGTGCCTTCCACCTTCTCCAGTTCTGGGGCCCTGTTTCCAGACCACAGCTTGGAAACATTTCTGCACTCTTCCCAGTGACTCCTGTGGGGCAGAGTGCCAGGTATATGACAAGAAAACAACAATCTGTGTGTGGCCAATATCTATGTATACAATAAAGCAGAAATAAACAAAGAAGTTGGCTTTTGTAGTTTTCTCAGGCTGTAAGGCTGTGTTCTGGTAGTTTGTGCTCCTAACGTTTTGCCTGCATCTGTGACTGGCATCTTCAAAGGTCTGTCACAGCAAGATGTATATCTCTCTGTGGCAAAGACATCTTTTTTCTTTCCTGTTTGAATCTTGATGTGCAATGAAAATAACTCAGAGAAAAATATTCACAAATATATCCACAAAGCAATTCTGGGCAAGTTTCCAGTACACCCTTGTTTCACCAAAGAATTGTTCAACGGTAAAGACAATATAAAGAATTTCCAGCTCTGAAATGGAACTATGCTCAATGTGGCTGCATTTTAATTCTTTCTTCCTAAAGTGACGAAACTGAGGTACTTTTGCTATACACTGCATCTGTCCTCTGAATTGTACCTCAGAATACCACTCTACACACTTCCCCACCTCGGTGGTCAATTTTCCCTCCAAACTGAAGCTCCCTGTCCCACCCTGTCACTATTCAATATCTTTGGTTTTGTCCAGCCCTGGGAGCTTCTGTACAGGAGTAGAGCTGTAATAGAGTATAAACCAACAAATAAAAGAGAAGAAGAGTTGGTTCTTATATGCAGTGATATCAGGGCTCTCTCAGCCTCACCCACCCCACAGGGTGTCTGTTGTGGAGAGAGGAATGGGAAGGCGACTGTAAGCCACTATGAGCCTCCTTCGGGTAGGGAAAAGCGGCATATAAGAACCAACTCTTCTTCTTCTTCTTCTTCTAGTAGCCACCAGTGCTTGTTATGCTTTGGAGGGCCCCTATTGATGTTTCCAAAGCTGTAGAAATCTGCCTCTCTGTTGTAGTAAAAATTTAATTTAATCGAAACAGTCTATCTGGAAATGTGTCCATTCACATACTGCCATGAACAACCATAGATAGTTTGAAAGTTAATGGAACGTTTATGCCAGTGACCCTGCTACAAACTTTACTTTGTGAATCATGAACTAGCCAAAATTTGTGACAAACCTTTGTTTGTGAGCTGGTTCATTCCCATCCCCATAGATAAATGATTACTGGTTTGGGGCAGTTGCCTTGTGCATATTGTTATGCACACCCCACTTTCATAAGGGGCGAGAGGTACCAAGGGTTTTAATAATCTTTTCTTATATCTCTGATCATTCATAGGCAGTGATAAAACTGACCAACATCACAATAATATTATAATGCCTATCCATATGGACAAAAACACTACCACCAATTGCTAAGAGTGGAAACCTATTATAAACAAGGCAAAAATTCCAGCGGCACCTGCAGCGGCATATTGGCTGAGGGGACAACTTGCTCCACCAATTACCAGCTAAAGGATAGAAAGAAGAAAGAAAAGAAGGAATGCACACCTTAACAGGAACACAATGCTTGTTCTTAAGCATGGGATATTGCACCAAACCTTCCTTAAGTTTTGCTAGAAGAAACAGTCATCTGGGTCTGCAGATTCTAACAGGGGAGCCACTTATGAGTGCTCGATCTCCATCTTTGTATTTAAACACACAAACACACAGAATCCAGAAGAAGAGTTTGAGTGCGAAAAGTCTCAAATCAAGACTTAAAACCTTGTATCTATTCTGGATCAAAGATGCTCAGAAATACAGAGGATTATGGGGAAAGGATCAGGGGGCTGTTTCAGGCCTGCTTGAATTCTTTTAACACGTCTGTTGCTGTTTGTTTGCATAAAATACAGTTTCGTGCAAATAAAAGTGAAGCCTCATCTGATCCTCCAGAAACATTAACAGAGTATGTCAGTGATGTGGACAATATCTGTTCAGGGAATAGGCTTCAGCAGGAATGCTAATTTAGTTATAGTTTTTAAGGCTGACTGCAAACAGCTGGCTAGCATTAAATAGATTAGGGAAACAAGAAAGGTGGAGCAAAAGCTTGGGGATTGAGGCACAACCCTGCCAAAAGTATGGAAAAGATTTGGGAATATGAGAAATGAACTGCAGTTGGACCTACAGTTTATAATCATGATGGCACGCTGTGGTGTTATCCATGAGACTTCTCTGCACATCATGCTCAAACAAGATTTGACATGAGCAAATCCTGTGGCAGGCCACTGATCAGATACTCTGTGGCTTGTGGCAGGCCACTGATCAGATGCTCCATCTGTAAAACTTATTGGCATAGCATGTCTTGTGCTTTGAAATGTTTAATATTTGGGGTAATGTTATACCAAGGCAGAAGTGTTACCTTTACTGAACAGGTTCATTGTATTAGGTAAGCTTAGCATCAACTTAGGTAAGCCATACACACAGGAAACCCAAATTCCAGTTTATCAATTTAAGCTCTAATTATAGACCAATTGTGCTATCTTCCATATATGCTGTTTGGCATATTTCAGCCTATTTTCACAAATAGTTCAGTGCACTATGGTTAGGAAACAAACTCAGTGTGTGTTGATTCCCAGCCCATGTCAGCACCTCATTGGCATGTTCAGAGCTGACTGCACACAGGGTTTCCCCCCCCCCTCCATTGTGGTCATAGAGCTTGTTCTTGTTGCACATGTAGCCAAGATTCCACAAAGGACAAGGGAATCCATATTTTCACCCTTGTTAGCCAAGGGTTCCTTTTATTATTATTATTATATTTATATTTATACCCCGCCTCCCCCCGAAGGCGGGGTATCAGATGCAGATTCACATCAGATGCAGATTGCTTCCACTCTCCCATGCGGATGTCATGCCATCATCATGAATCTCCATATAGTTAAAAAAAACTCACTGAAAGTATAGCATTGCTCAAGTAACGCAATACTTGGATCTGCTGGTAACACTAATTGGTGAAAGGTACTCTGTATCAGTGTGCACTGATTGACACTCATTGACAAGGCTAATTGTTCCCCTACTGTTTGGGGAAACAAGAGAGCAATTCAGGAGCTTTTCAAATGCAAATCAAAAACAATGGAGAAAACCTCTTGCCACATGTACTATAGTGACAATATTTTTAAAACTCAATTTTCTTGGTCTCAGCATGCCACCAAGGCAGTTCATAGTGACAATGCAGAGGACGAGGGCAAAGGGGCATCTCCTTTCATTCAAACACAAGGCATACCTTCCTTTCCGGACACATGAAAAATATTGTTACAACAGCTTGCTGGAAGAGATCGTTTTTTTCCAGTTCTCTTAAGAAGTTTTTTCTTTAGCAGAAAAACAGGCCGTTGACAATTTGTACAGGAATGTAAGATGATTTTGTGTGGAAACAAACAAAGGGCACGCAACTAGAGTAAAACAGATAAAAACCTCCATATGGAATCAGCCCAGAAATCAAACTTAATTGTCGATTCTGCCTGGGATTCAAACCTAATTTCTACCTTAGAAATGCTAATAAGTACGTTTTTTGAACATTTTTAGTGGCATGCTATATACTGAAGCTCACAGATGTAGTGGTGAACGTATATAACCACTTTCCACAGATCAGGTATTTGGGACTCAGCATGGCAAGGTTAGGGGTTTTCCCAGGGCTTTTAGAAGAAGAAAAAATGGTTTATTATACCCCGCTTTTCATTAACCAAAGGAGTCTCAAAGCGACTTACAATCACCTTCCTTTCCAAACCCTGCAACAGATACTCTGTGACCGGGGGTGGGGGTGGCTGGGGGGGTGAGGGAGATCTGAAAGAATTGATCCACCAGACAGGACTGTTATTAGCCCAAGATCATCCAGCTGGTTTCATGTGGAGTAACTGGGAGCATTTCTGCACATGGTTAAAAATAACATTACACCAGCTGAGTCACATAATGTTACATAAAATCGTGCCTCCTGGCCCCTCTTCAACTTGCCTGCTGTCTCACTCTTCTCTGCTGCCATTTCGCACTTCTCCCACTCCACAAGTGCTACTAGAAATGGCGGAAGAGACCAACACGATTTATACATGAATGTCTTTTGCCTGCCAATCAAGCCAGGCAGCCAATCCCCTATCTCCATGGTTTGAAGGCCCCCTGTGATGCCCACTAATTTTTAAAAAGTAGTTCTCCATTGAAATGCCTATGCATCTAATCATAGATGCATATTGCCACTGCTTGTGGAATCACTATGCTTGCTTCTTTTAAAAATAAATCTTGTTCCTGATTGGGGGGAAGCTTAGAGAGGCATGCTTTGTGCTACAACTTTTTTTTGGGGGGCGGGATTTTTTGCCTTTGCCTGCATGACTGAATGCCTATTCGTTGCTCCAGGCAGTTCAGTTGAAAAAAAAAACCTCCCTTCTGCTGCCACTGCTTCTCCTGTCGCACGCAAAATGCACGTGCACACACACACACTACCCAGTGAGGACTCAGTACCACTGTTTCTCCTCCTCCTGCATTCACGCGCGTGCGCACACTCCACAGAGTTAGAATCATAGAATCATAGAATCATAGAGTTGGAAGGGGCCATACAGGCCATCTAGTCCAACCCCCTGCTCAACGCAGGATTAGCCCTAAGCATCCTAAAGCATCCAAGAAAAGTGTGCATCCAACCTTTGCTTGAAGACTTCCAGTGAGGGGGCGCTCACCACCTCCTTAGGCAGCCTATTCCACTGCTGAACTACTCTGACTGTGAAAAACTTTTTCCTGATATCTAGCCTATATCGTTGTACTTGAAGTTTAAACCCATTACTGCGTGTCCTTTCCTCTGCAGCCAGCAGAAACAGCATCCTGCCCTCCTCCAAGTGACAACCTTTCAAATACTTAAAGAGGGCTATCATGTCCCCTCTCAACCTCCTTTTCTCCAGGCTGAACATTCCCAAGTCCCTCAACCTATCTTCATAGGGCTTGGTCCCTTGGCCCCAGATCATCTTCGTCGCTCTCCTCTGTACCCTTTCAATTTTATCGATGTCCTTCTTGAAGTGAGGCCTCCAGAACTGCACACAGTACTCCAGGTGTGGTCTGACCAGTGCCGTATACAATGGGACTATGACATCTTGTGATTTTGATGTGATGCCTCTGTTGATACAACCCAAAATGGCATTTGCCTTTTTTACCGCTGCATCACACTGCCTGCTCATGTTTAGTTTACAATCCACAAGTACCCCAAGGTCTCGTTCACACACAGTGCTACCTAGAAGCGTATCCCCCATCCAGTAGGCATGCTTTTCATTTTTCTGACCCAGATGCAGAACTTTACACTTATCTTTATTAAATTGCATCTTGTTCTCATTTGCCCATTTTTCCATTGTGTTCAGATCTCGTTGAACTCTGTCTCTATCTTCCGGAGTATTTGCCAGTCCTCCCAATTTGGTGTCATCTGCAAACTTGATGAGTAGTCCCTCCACCCCCTCATCTAGATCATTAATAAATATGTTAAAAAGTACCGGGCCGAGCACCGAGCCCTGAGGTACCCCGCTACTCACCTCTCTCCAGTCTGATGAAACACCATTGACAACAACTCTTTGAGTGCGGTTCTCTAACCAATTCCCTATCCACCTAACTATCTGAAAATCCAGATTGCAGTCCTTCAACTTATCCATCAGAACATCATGGGGAACCTTGTTCCCTTGCTGTGGGTGGTAGGGGCATTTTTAAGATGTCAGACATTTTGAAAATGATGTTCCCCTCCCTGGAAGACAGGGCAGGAACAAGGGCGGGACAAAGCAGGCACCTTTCATATGCTTGAGCCTCCATACCTGTCTTTGGCTGGTGGGCTGATGGCTGCTCTCCATTAGGTAGTGCTAAATATGTTGGTAAATCCAATTTTTGGGATTCACCAATTAGCGCTTTCAAATGGAGGATGTAGCTGGCCTGTTACTACTCAGATGCTGGATGTTGGCAACGTCATGTGGAGGGGCTGGAATATAACGACTTCATAAGGTAAGCGTTACACTATATTTAATGCTCTGGGAATCAAAGCCTGCTTTCTAGATTAGGGGCAGCTGCTCTTGACCACTAAAACAAGCTGGCTGAGTGGTCCTGAGTCTAGGCTGTCCATGTTAGGACACAGGACTCTGTTAACCACATTATAATAGCAACCTTCATGTGCTGGCTTGATTATGTGAAATCACATTGACTGCTGGCATAGAGAATAGCACCCATGAATGGAGACAGTCTTATGTTAACACATGGGTGCATCTATTGAGCACTGACTACTTAAATGATTTCAGAAAACTAGCTTAACCTTTCTACAGAGTTCCAGATATCTATGCCACACCTTTTCTTTCAAGAGCAAAGGAGACTCTTGGCTCCTGCTCAAGAAAAACTTCCTACTGGAGAGGAAACAGGAACCTTTCACCTCACAAAAGAAAGCAACCAGCAAATTCTCCCACCTCAGCACTTACACAGTGTTAACCCTTTCACACTTGAAAGTCACATACCTCCATTTTCTAGCAACTGAACCCTTCACAATATATCATACACAACCACAGATGGATGTATATTCCCTATTTCATTCCTTTTTATGTATATGTATAATGTTTCTATATTGTGTTGTCAGGCTCCACCTCCTCAGGGGTCTGAGTCCAATGTTGGTATGTTCTCTAGTCGTCTCCTTTCTTTAGCACACACCACATGCATCTCAGAACTGGGAGGGGATGGGGCGGTTACAACACCCTAGCCATCTTTCTGTAGCCCTTAGTCTACCCTCTGATTGCTTAGGCATGACTAGGCCCAGACTGTCTTAGAGTTGTGCTTAATAAAGGTCTGCCTGGAGGCAGGGACACTCCAGGCTATGCCAATGGTTTCCAATTAGAAATGGAACTTGTCTCATTCCCAGTTTCTGAGCCAGTGAACCACTCTTTGTGTTTCCCTCCCTCATCTGCCCTGCACTACTTCAAAACAACCTCCTGCTGGCCAGTGCTAGGAGTCACAACCCCCAACCTCTGCGGGTCTCCTGGCCCTTCCTGTGGTTCCAACTCCCAGCCTACTCCAGGCTCTTTAGCCTGTGGTGGCTGAGTCATCCTGGCCAGATGTCCCTGGCAGTACAGGTGAGGCCTCCTCCATGCTCCACCCAGGCTACTACTGGTAGGTAAGTCTGTCTGGGCTTCCCCTTCCCCTTTTCTGAGTTGTTTCTACCTCTTGGCTGTGGCCCTTCAGAACAGTTCTGTGACCTTATGGGAATGGGGAGGGATTTTCCTGCCCCACTAACATAGCTGTAGCCACCTAGACATGTCCTGGAAGTAATAGTGTGGTAAGGGGGAGGCTCCATCTTTGACATCACCACAGCCTTCTGGCCAGTCCCAGAACTGCAGGAAAGAGTGGAGAGGCCTTTTCCATAGTTTTTATACATAATCTATATCAGTGATTCCCAAAGTGGGCACTACCGCCCCCTGTGGATGCTGCAGCGATTCAGGGGGGCGGAGATGGGCCACAGGTGCATTTGGGGGCGATGAATAAGTATTAAAATTAAAAAAAAATAATTTCCAGGGAAATTTTTTCTGGAAAGGGGGCGGTAGGCCAGATAAGTTTGGGAACCACTGATCTATATGATGGTATGGATTATGATATGACTCTAAGGAACAGCATAGAGGGGAAAGTATTGCTAATACCCAGCAGGAAAAAAATGTCCTGCCTCTTTAATTAAAGGAAAAGAGCAGTTCAAACTTCCCATAGTATGGAAGTAAATAACCTCTCCTGGTAAACAACAATTAAGCCTCTATTGAGGAGACACAGCATTTTTTCTCCAGGCTGTTGGCAACCCCAGCTTGGTCTGCAGTGTGAGAGAAAATAACCAGAAATTTCCATGTCCTCCTCTTTTGACGATGGAAGTGCCCTAAAGTCTTAAGAACTGGCTAGAAGCCAATATATGTAGAATCTGTAATACTGATTGATTGATGCCAAATAACATTGAAAACATGTGCAAGGGGAAAGTTTTTTTCACAGAAATAAATATGCATTCTGTTCACACAAGGGAACACTGAAAGTTAAACTGGAATTTTTGAACTGAAACAGCACACATATTTCTCCCATTTGAATGTTTCATATAGAGTATCCTCCTGGAAATGTTGGTGAACTGGTATCAGGGATATATTGCCCATGTTGTCCTGGAGTGGTTTTCAGTTGGATTTGTCCAACCTTGACATATGTAAGAAAAGAATGTGCCCCTTGCTAGAACTGATCTTTTGGCTGTTGTTTTTGAAAATGAATTTTGAAGCTGAAGAAGTAATTGAACCATCTTGCCCAGAGATATTCAAGGGCACTTTTTAAGGGGGCAGGGGGCGGAATCAGTATTAATATTCATGAATTTGGTCTGTCAGGAAAAATAAAGCTAGCATTTTATAGCTGTTTCTTAGACAAATTTAAGAGGCAGACATACACATATACTTCCCTTCCTCCAAATTACATTTCTCTGTGTAGACTAGATTCAGTGTTTTTCTGTGATATGTAGATGAGATGCACCTCACAAGCCCTTTGGATGAACTGAACATATCAATAATAATCAGGACTATGAGTCTATAAGACTCATAGAATCACGGAGTTGGAAGGGGCCATATAGGCCTTCTAGTATAACCCACCACTCAATGCAGGATCAGCCTAAAGCATCCAGGTTAAGTATCTGTCCAGCCACTGCTTGAAGACTGCCAGTGAGGGGGAGCTCACCACCTCCTTAGGAAGTCGATTCCACTGCTGAACTACTCTGATTGTGGGGATTTTTTTTTTTTTTTACTGAATTCTAGCTGATATTTTTCTCCATACAGTTTAAACCCATTACTATGGATCTTATTCTCTGCTGCCAACAGGAACATTTCCCTGCCCTCCTCTAAGTGACAACCTTTCAAATAAGACAGCAATTATATCCCCTATCCACCTCTTCTCCAGACTGAACATTCTCTAATTCCTCAGCTGTTCCTCATAGGGCTTGGTCCCCAGGTCCCGGATCATTCTTGTCACTCTCCTCTTAACCCTCTTAATTTTGTCCACGTCCTTTTTGAAGTGAGGCCTCCAGAATTGCACACAGTACTTCAGGTAATGCCTGACCAATGTGGTATACAGTGGGACTATGACATCTTATGATTTTGGTGTGATGCCTCTGTTGATACAGCCCAAGACTGCATTTGCCTTCTTTACTGCTACATCGCACTGTCTACTCATATTTAGCTTATAGTCCACAAGTACCCCAATGTTATGTTCACACACTGCTACCCAGAAGTGCATATCCCACCCAGTATGCATGCTGCTCATTTTCGTGACTTCTCCTTATTGAATCACATCTTGTTCTCATTTACCCACTTTCCCAGAGTATTCAGATCTTGTTGAATTCTATCTCTATCTTCTGGGTTGTTCACTACTCCTCCGAAAGTGGTGCCATTTTCAACTTAATAAGGAGTGCCCCCTACCCCCTTGTCCAGATCACTGATTAAAATGTTGAAAAGTACCTGATCCAGTACTGAGCCTGTGGCACTCCTCTGCTCACTTCCCTCCATTCTGATAAAATACCATTGACAATCACTCTTTGGGTATAGTTTTCTAGCCAGTTCCCTATCCACCTAACCATCTAAAAATTCACTCTACAGTCCATCAGTTTATTCATCCGAACATCATGGAGAAGCCTTATTGAAATCCAGGTAAACAACATCCACTGAGTTTCCACAATCAAATAAGCCTATCATGTCATCAAAGAAGGAAACCAGGTTGGTCTGGCAGGACCTGTTGGAGACAAATCTGCGCTGACTTTCCTGGATCAACAAATTGTTCTCCAGATAATTGCAGATTTCTCCCTTTAAAATGTGTTCCATTATCTTCCCTGCAACTGAGTCATCTCACTGGCCTGTAGTTTCCTAGGTCGTCTCTCCTCACTTTTTTTGAAGATTGGGATAACATTCACTCTCTTTCAGTCTTCTGGCACCTCTCCAGTCCTTCAGGAGGTCCTAAAAATTATGGACAAGGTTTCCACAAGCTCTCCAGAAAGTTCTTTGAGCACTCTTGTGTGCATACTGTCTGACCCAGGGGACTTTAACTCATCCAGTTCAGCCAGGTACCTCTCAAAAACCTCTCTGTCCATGACAACCTGCCACCCAGACACTATTCCTTGCCTACTACTATCCCTAGAAGAAAAAAACATAGACTTCTAAACTTCTCAAAGCAATTCACAGTTCCAACGGTATTGTGGGATAAGATACAGGCATCCACAAGCCAACAATCAATCCATGGTTCCTCTTAATATTTACGAAACTGGCTGGGGGGTGGTGGAGCATGTCCAATCCCCGGCAAGTGTCTGGACTCAAATCTGGCCCAATCAGGGTTCAGCCAGCTTTGCTGTTGACAAGCCAGTCACAGTTGGCATTGAGGAGGAGGAAGAGGAAGAGGAGGAGGTGGTGGCAAGCCCACCGCAGCAGCCAGCACAGCCACGAGGCGATGGCACCACCCATGGACCGTCGCCAGCAATGCCTCATGGCATGTGTGGGAGGCTGGGCCAGTGCCTGCACTCTAGTGGGTGCACTCACAGAGGGTCCCCTTCTTCTTTTGCCCTCAATCGCTCCCAGCATTAGGCTCTTCTCTAGGGAGTCCTTCCTTCTCATGAGGTGGCCAAAGTGAGTTTCATCTTCAGATCTGGCCTTCTAAAGAGCAGTCAGGGCTGATCTCCTTTAGGACTGACCGGTTTGTTTGCCTTGCAGTCCAAGGGACTCCCAAGAGTCTTCTCCAGCACCAGAGTTCAAAAGCCTCAATTCTTTGACACTCAGCCTTCCTTATGCTCCAACTTTCACAGCCATACATTGCAACTGGGAAGACCATAGCCTTGACTAAATGCATTTTCGTTGGCAAGCAGTTGACTCTAGACAGGAGTCTTGTTAACAAATGTTATGCCAATTGAAGCTTCTAAAGAAGCAGCAGAATGATCTAGAAGTTACAGAAGCATTGATCAATGTGACTCAGTCAGCGTAGTCACTCTAAAATCAATGACTGGAGGCAGTTGTGGAGTCGTTACAGGCTAATAAACTGAAGCTTAATCTTGACAAGATAGAAGTGCTACTGGTGAGTAGAAAGTCTGACCTGGACTCGTTCTGGATGGGGTTGTTACATCCCTTTAAGGAACAGATCTATAGTCTGGGGCTCTGGCCTACTGCTTTATTTGTTGGCCCTCCATGTTAAATAATTATCCGCTGAGTGAAACAAGATGCTAGACTAGGTGGACTGCTGGTCTGATACAGCAGGATATACCTATATTCTTATCCATTTTTATGGAGGTAGAAGAACCTGGAAGACAAGTAGAGCAGTCCTTAAGGAAGAGAGAGCTTCATACATATATCAAAGCACCCATACCTATAAAAACTCAGTGGATCAGGGCAACTCTAATATAGCATCTTAATGCTATGCAGAAATTTTGAAGTATATGAATTCACTAGAAAAATAGCATCACCACTATTGGTTAAGAGCGGTGGACTCTAATCTGGAGAACCAGGTTTGATTCCCCAGTTCTGCACATGAAACCAGGTGGGTGACCTTGGGCCAGTCATAGAACTCTCTCAGTCCCACCTACCTTACAGGATGTCTGTTCTGGGGAGAGGAAAGGAAGGCAATTGTAAGCTGCTTTGAGTTTCAAGGAGCCAAAAGTGAGGTATAAAAACAACTTTTCTTCTTCTAAATTGCACATTCAATTAAAAAAACAAAACTACCTCCTCCTAATAGCGGTATTAATGAAAAAAATCTCTGGGTCTACAGCAGCCATTCTCAACTTTTTTACTATTGAGAAACCCCTGAAATATTCTTCAGGCTTTGAAAAACTCCAGAAGTGGTGTGATCATGCAGAATATTGTTGGGAAGCATCACAACCACCCAAGGCCTCTCCCCTTCCCACCCCCTCTAGACCCATCATTGGCCATTTTGGGAGAGGTAAGTGAGTGGACATGATGATATTTGGACATATCAAATAAACATTTAACAAATTTCAAAAATACATACACATTTATTAATTCCCACCCTTCCAGGGCTGTCAAGAAACTCCAGGTTACACAAAACCCAGGTTGAGAAAGTCTGATCTAGAGATTCCCTTTAGTCGTCATGTGGAACAACTCCATGGAACAACTCAAGTCCATGCTCACTTTGTGCTTGCACCTGAGCACATTGAGGACACATGATGAATACTCAACCCTTGAAGTATAGCTGAAAATACAAAGCAAGGAGATAGTATTTGATATGCCTATATTGTAACAGGCTCAAAAGACATTAAAAGTTAATAGAAACCTTTTACTACTGCCAGCCTGAGTATGATTGCAAACATATTTATGTCCTCTGTAGTGAACATTAAAGTCACAGGTGTTCAAGATTTCTGTTTGCATTCTGGGTAAATTTTATGAGCACAGGTGGAAGCTAGACCTTTAAACATGTATTTTTAGTTTAAGTTACCCAAGCTGTGTCATCAAGGAATACTGAAAGGAAAGACAGATTTTTTGCTGACTAGAAAAAAGAACCACCATTGCATTAAAGAATGTATTTATCCTTCCAACCTGCCAACAGGACAATAAATCACTTAGGCTGCCACTTCCAAGATGCATTTGAGATATTTGAGAGTTATGGCAATGTTATATCATTTGGATGAACAGGTTTAGATTTGGAGGAAAGGGGTCAAAGGTTAAGATAGGGCCTCATTACTACAGCAGTCTTCTGCCACATGCCAGAAGGCATTAGACTCATGTGGCGTGTTTGTTAACATGAAGCATTAAGCTGCAGGTGTATTGTATAGAATCTTCAAAGATCACTCACTAATGTTCCTGTTGCCATAAATAGGATTAAAAGGGTTTAAAAATGTAGTGGCTTGGCCTGGCTGATCACACATTTACTACAAGGAGAAAAGTATGGAATTATATCAGAAGAATGATATGGGCTGTTTGAGGTTAGTCAGTCATACAGTTCCTGTTGGATATAACAGTGCCTTCAACCAGAATTCATTTAGAACTCCTGGAGTAGAATATGCAGTGGACTCTGAAAAGACATTTGATGATAGTAAATATTCCCCACCCAATCCAGAGAGTCACGCAACAAGACATCTGTGCCACTGTACACTGCTTGGCAAGATATTTTGGAAACTCAGAGCAGCTTCAGAAGAAGGTCCTGATGAATAGGAGTACTAATGTTCCTGCTAGTCTGTTGCACCAAAGAAACGTTCTATGGTACCGTAAACACTAGCAATTTTAAAATGGCATAAGTTTTTGTGGGTTTGAACCAAGTGTGTCAGAGGCAGTGAAGTGACTCCTCAGCCATTCAAAGTTTTATGCAGAGAGAGAGAAAAGACTATAGGGTAAAAGGCCTACTTTGTGATACTTCTATACCAAACAGAAAATATAACATCCTCATAAGCCCAGGAAGATCCCCAAGTGAGCAACCATAGCTTACAAATAGTACATCTTCTGGAGGATTTTCTCAGGAACTGATAGGAAGTCAAAAATTATAAAACATTTGTAACAGTGTAAACAACACACATATAAATAAAAGCATACATTATATGATGTTGTACAGCACCCTGAGCTGGTTCACCCAGCTGGTGGTATACAAATCCAATAAATAAATAATAAAAGTTGTGACAGCCTGCTCCAGGGCTCTTTGATCCCTCTCACTCCCTCACACACAGAGACTCCTCCCCCCCCAACTCCACCTCCACTCTCCCTCCTTCCCTCTTGGCATTTGTTGCTTATCTGATCTAAGCCACCAACCCCACTGGAATGTGATGCAGGAAGGCCACAGCTTGGTGTAGTGGCTAAGAGCAGTGGCCACTACTATGGAGAATGGGGCTTGATTCCCCATTCCTCCACATGCAGCCAGCTGGGTGACCTTGGGCTAGTCAGTGTTCTCTTAGGGCTGTTCTGAAGAGCAATTTTTTTAGAGCTCTCTCAGCCCCACCCGCCTCACTGGCTGTCTGTTGAGGGAAGAGGAAATGAAATGTGTTTGTAAGCTGCTTTGGGCCTCCTTTGGTGGTGAAAAGCAGGGTTTACAAACCAAGCTCTTTTCTCGTCTTCTTTTTGTCCCCTCTGTAACTCCCAGCTAGGGCTCAGCACGAGGAGGCTAATGCCTGTTGGCATGCTTCCTTTGATACTACTTTCTTGGCCCAGTGGTTAGGATGCTGGTCTCAGGTGGGGGCTAAGGG
Source organism: Paroedura picta (assembly GCF_049243985.1). NCBI lineage: Eukaryota > Metazoa > Chordata > Lepidosauria > Squamata > Gekkonidae > Paroedura > Paroedura picta. Next base: position 58,764,214 of record NC_135369.1, on the reverse strand, counting down.
TTTGGGCCTGCCCTCTGTCTTTTCTTGTCTTTCTGTTTTTACTTTTTAAAGGGTAAGGTGTGTATAGCTCAGAGAAGGATGGCTAAGTGTGGGCAGGATTTTTGTGGCCAGTCAGGTCTTTGCTAGGATGGGAATGCTCATGTCTACCACATGAGTGCTGGGTCCCTCTGGGTTGGGTGTGTGGGTGGGTGTGCTCCTCTGTTGCTGGCTTTTTTCTCCCTGCCTGGTACCTCTCTGGGGAGAATATTGGCCACATCAGTGGTCAGTGATCAGCTGCACCTGTGAGTGTATTATCTGGCAGCCTCAGATGTTTTTGTCTAATGGGTGAGTGTTGCTGGGCTTGCTATCTACTCCAGAGTGCTTGGCTGTGCCTTGTAGTGGGGATTACGTTGTTATTCCCTCCACGAGAAAAAGGACGGTTCAAAATGAGTACAACAACAGAAAAAATAACCTATCCTAGGCCACAATAAACAATTTCACAATGAATGCAACTAAACATGTCTAATCTCTTCTTTTAATTGAACAACCAAAACGGCCTCCAGATTATAACCATTTTCAAGTGAGTTTTCATCAGTGGTTGTTTTTCAACTTACTGTTTGCTAATGAAGTCCTTCAATAGGATCAATTCTTCTTGGCAGGATTTAAATAATATATATGTGGCCTTTGGCTCACAGGTACGGGGCAGTCTAGTCAAAAGACTACGGGGCGGAGGCAGCTGCCTGACCGCCCACCCGATCCCGGCTGGCCCCTGACCATCCACGCATGCTCACTCCTGCCTCCCCCTCACCTCATCTCCGGACTTGGCTGCTTTGGGGCGGGGAAGGAGCATGGGGGGAAGGGCACCTGGCAACGGGGGTGGGAGTCTCTGAGGCTGGCTCCTCCATGCTCTCCGGCCAAGGTGGCGGCGGCTGCTGGCCCACACGTCCGCCTCACTCAGCCGGCCAGCCGACCGTCACCTCCAGTGGGGGAGAAGAAGCCAGGGCAGGTGGGACATTTTAGAAATGCTACGGGACACAAAGGCACAAAGCCTTTGAAGTCCCACCAAAAGTGGGATATCTGGTCACTATACCTCAGTCCCAAAATCGTAGATCTGATCTCTTTGTTTAAAACAACATTAAAAAAAACCCTGAACATAATTACATGGAAATACCTTCAATCCCCCTATACACCAGTTACTTTTCCAAGTGTTCCATTGCACAGCCCAGCTAGACACAGTCATGGTTCCTAGCAAGGAAGGCCAACCAGTTATTTTGCGACATATCCAAGTAATAAGCACGCAAAGGATTGAGTCGAATGGGTCTTCAAAGTAAAAGGTAACTGCAGACCGAACCAACAAGAGGTTAATGAGGTCCTAGAGGCACTCAGGGGGGAACAACTGGCCCTAACCTTTTTGGCACTTCTGGAAAGGCCATTCTCTAGGAGGCTGCCTAGGTGACATGTGATTGGGAGGCCCTACTGATTAACCAAACCAGCAATGGTGATCCTGCTTCCTTTTTTCTGTGTAGCCTGTCCCCCCCAAAAAAAGAACCCTAGGAACTGATATACTATATGTATAGCATTAATGACATTATATAAAAATATTCTCTCTCAAAATGCCCAAGTAATATGTACAGTTTAGAGGGACCAACTCCCTAATGGGACTCCCTTTCATCTATTTGATTGAGTATTCCATAATGGCATAGAAGAAACTCTACTGGCTTTTCTTCCGTTCTTTAATGTGAATCAGGATTTATTTTTTTGGCCGGATGTTATTGCTATGTTTTCTGTTGAAAGGTTGAATAAATTAGAGCAATTTTAATCCAAAAGATGTCAGATTTCACTGATAGTATGTATAAAAGCCAAAGTTATTATCATCGGCAATTTATTATTATCTCATTGTTGTCAAGCAAGGAAAATAGCCCCACCACTTTTGCAATAGAACAAGAAAAGGAAAGAAAGATGAATGATCCTTATTGGCCACTCTCAGTTTTTTGGCTGCTTTTCAAATGTAGCTGAAACTGTGTCTATTGCTGAATGAGGAGTCTTATAATACATTCATCTGGCCTATTCTCCACACAGCAGTGCCACACACATAGCCATGCAACAAATACCTCCAAAATGACTGTGAGTGATAGAGACATTTGGGTAAGTAATGACCAATATCTTGCAAGTTTAATTTAGAAAGGTCAGAAACATTATTTTTTGAACTACTTCTTAGGATTATGGTCCTGTCCATGGTACAAAATGGCAAAGATCTTTTTTATATTCAGTTGTCTTGGCTTTCCAGCCAATGTATTTTTGGCAGCCGAGTCCGGAGATGAAGTGAGGGGGAGGCAGGAGTGAGCATGCGTGGATGGTCAGGGGCCATTTACAGACATTTGTCCTCTAAAACAGCAGTCCGCAACCTTTTGGCTGCCATGGACCGCTGCTCCGGTGAGTGGGGAGAAGGCGGCTCGGGGGCCCGTGCACACGCGGCAGCCCCAGCGCAAACACGCGTGCGTGGACTGCTGCATACACGCGTTTGCGCCCGGCAGGGGCGCAAACACGCGTGCGCGGTGGTCCGCGCATGCGCGTTTGCGCCGCTGCCATGACGCCGGCCAGCCCCTCTGGGCCACCGGCAAATCGGCCGCCAAAGCGGCCGATTAGCTTGTGGCTCGGCAAGCTTCTCTTCCCTCCCCCGCCCAAAACAAGAAGCTTGCCGGGCCGCAAGCTAATAGGCCGCTTAGATGGCCGATTTGCTCGTGGCCTGGTGAGCTTCTTGCTTCGGGCGGGGGAGGGAAGAAGCCGCGGCCCAGCGCCAAGGCCTTCATGGCCCTGTACCGGGCCGCGGACCGCAGGTTGGGGACCACTGCTCCAAAAACTCAATATTCAATTCTCTAATATTCAAGACTAGCAAGACTAGCAAGACATTGCAGAATGAAATGGGCGCTAGAACCCAGGGGACACCGGCAGGCACAGCTCTCTCTCCCATAGCAGGAGCCATAGGAGGTAATCAGGGTGTAGCAGGGAGGCAAGGGAGCAAAGTTCATTTGCAGTTTGGGGCTCGTTTGCAGTTTGTCTGTCTGTCTGTCTGTCTGTCTCCCTCACAGCAGGAGCCATAGGAGGTAATCAGAGGTCGTTTCTCTGTGTCTCTGTGTGTCTCTTTTGGTCATCTGAGAGCAAAGTGGCTAGCGTCCAGGGAAGGAGGGTGGGAGCTGGAGAGGGAGGGCCAATCAGGGTGCAGCCAGCTTTGCTGATTGGCCCTATTCCATCTCAGACAGCCAGGATATTCTCCACCCCCAGGGCTATTTCACAAATATTAAGAGGAACAATGGATAAGGATGATCATATTTGCTCATCAGTTAAATAGTTTAAGGCAGTGGTCCCTAACCTTTTTATCACCGGGGACCGGTCAATGCTTGACAATTTTACTGATGCCCGGGGGGGAGGTAGTCTTTTGCTGAGGGACGTTGCTGCCGCCCGAGGTCCTGTTCCACTTGCTTTCCCACCGGTGCCCCTGACTTCCCACCGCCCGCTGGGGGGCGCTGCCAGCAGCAGCTGTGCAGTGCTATGCCAAGGGGGAGCCCCAGCCATGGTGGCTGCCGGAGAGCACCAAAGGTGAGCAGTTGGGGAGGAGGACGAGGAGGAGCCGCGGCCCGGTACTGATTGATCCACGGACTGGTCCCGGTCCCCGGACCGGGGTTTGGGGACCACTGGTTTAAGGGATGGACCTATATGCAGTGGTCACTGTTCATACTGGAGACCATACTCCACATCCGAGGGACCATCTCTGACAAACTGCATGCTGGACAAAAAATTAAAGCAACCCTCTTTTAGAGACTGTTGAAATTCTTTCTTGCAGAGCACATAGGAAATGCAACACTGGCACTGGAGTTTCCTCCTTTTTGTAGGATACTCAAAAAGCTGGCAGGGAGCATCTTTTTAACAAAAGTAGGGTAACAAAATCTTTAGAACATACATGCTTGTACTTATGTCTTACCTCACTGTGCTGTGTTTTCAGCCTTTTCCTCACTAGTAGCCAGGCTGGAGGGAAAAATAATACTTATGTACTATATGAAAAATTGGCTTGCTTTTTTTGTAACTATATGCTGCCTTGAGTGCCCTAACTGGGTACAAAGATGCATATTTTTGGACTATGTATATCCATAATAACTCTTCTGAAGTGTCAAATAGTTGTGGCAACTAGAGCAAAACCAGTTTGACATGCGATTGTTGCATTTGTTGGAGGATTAAATTAGTTGCCCTAAAGATAGAATTCTTGGTTTAAAAATTCAGTGATGCATTTCTCAGAATTAAAAATATTTTTCTTCTATTAGCTATGGCTCCCGTGATCCCATGTTGAGTGATAAAATTAAGTTCCTGTTGGTCTCTTGAATGATTCCAAATGAGTATGTTGTGAGTGCTCAGCTGCTTAAACTCTTGGGTTGTATGTGTATTTTCAGTAATGAGCGGAGAGAAAATAAGGCTCCTTCACAACAAAATTTGTATTGCTTTTACGCAAATGATGCCATTTTTATTGAATAACTGATGGAAAGCCCATTTTGAAAACAGGTGGGGGCCCCTTGAGTCTCCCAAGGTTTACCAGTGGCCAGGAGGCTGGCAAGAGGGGTGTGCCTGGCATGGAGCATGGCCAGTCAGCCTGTCCCACCCTACACCAGCAGACAGCAGGGTAGGGAGAGCGGTGTGGCCACCCCAGAGCACACATTTGGCCTTCCCTGATCTCTCAGTGGCAAGGAGTTCAGGGACAGCAGGGTGGTTGGGGTGGAGTGCACTCTCGGGGCCTTCTCCACCATACTGGCTGGCAGGAGGCCGGGGAGAACAACAGGGGGCACCACGGAGCACAACAAGTCATCACTTCTCCCAGTCCCAGGGTGGAGAAGGCTGGAGTGTGCTTGGATAGGTGGCCACAGCTCCCCATCTTACTTAATGCCACCTCTTTCACCTCCCAATAAGTGTTGGGAAGTGGCACAGAAGAGGAAGAGGAGGAGGAGGATGGGGATGGGAAAGAGCCTCTAATTGGCTGTCAGTGAGCGATTGGGGAATGTCACCCAGTGAGCGTCAGTCAGAGTGCTGGCACATCATCAAAAGCACTTCATGCTTTTTATGTGGTATGATGCTGCAAATAAAGTCATGGAAAACACATTTTCTTTTCTCTGGCTTTATACAAAGCAATAAAAGTAACTAAGAAAACAAACTTTTGCATGTTCAAATTGAAATGGAAAAACACCACCACCACCATCATCATCTTTATTCTACCCTTTCCTAGTAGCTCACGGAAAGGCAAAAGACAAAAAGATAAATCCAAAAGGGAGGGAGGAAATGGTTAGATGAGAAAGGGTCTGTACCAAAGGGAAAGGGGGCCCAGTTACACTTTTGTGTCACCTTTCCACCCAATTGGTGACCACAAGGCAGCAAATGTAAGAAATATTAAAACATTTAAAATACAGTAGTCAAAAACACACAAACAAATGCTAGAAGGAGGGCTAATAGCCATTACTGGGGGTATGTCAAACAAAACAAAACAAGTCTTCACCCACTGGCAAAAGACACTAAAATGTGGTACGGACTTACCTGAAGCTGCCATTGACGTGACGTGGCGGGGCGAGGCAGGTGGGAGAAAGTGAGGGAGGGAGGAAGCAGGGCACATTTGCCTTAAGAGGCACCACGTGCTTCAGCCAGCCTATTTTGCCAGGCAAAGCCGAAGAGGAGCTTCCCACCCTCCCATTCTTGAATTGTTGTTGTAGAGGTTGGTGGTTTGTTACACAAGGCATGGTTTATGCACTTTGTACTATGGCATTATGTTGTATGTTGATAATTGTCACAACTAGAGGGATGGCAGGGTTTTTGGAGCCTGTTGTAGGGATATTGCCTTGAGGGCAAACTCCCTAATTTGGGACCTTCTTAATGAGGTGGCACTCTGTGTGCAGGTGCCAGACCAACTGGGAAGGCGGGGGCTTTCACAGAGGCCGGGTGGCCTGTGATGGAGCCAGAGGAGGTGTGTGCCCTCTCTGGCACTTGGGTGGATAGGGTATATGGCACCAAAGGGTGTTCCTGGCTGGGAACCGGAGCGGTGACTGGAAGTGCCATAGAAAGCAAAGTAGTCAGCTGACAGGAATGTTGTTAATAAAGTTGTGGCCTTATTTCATGCCAACCACGTTGTCCAAGTCTTCTCTAAGTCTTCTCTAAGCCTTAAGCCTATCGCTCCTGCAAGTCAACAGACAAATCTTCCTGGAGAGATTTTGGTGCCATGACAGAGAAGGCCCTTTCTTGTGTTGCCATCTGTTCAGATAGGAGGGGGCAACCAAAGCAGGACTCCCACAGATTAGAGTGAGAGATAGGTTTGTATGGGGAAAGGCATCTTTAAGGTACCAGGCCATGTAGAGAGCTTTAATCTCATGTAAATATTACCAGGGCATTCAACACAGTGGATAGATCTTTTCTATCCAGGAAAGACTGTAAAGAGCCAGTTTGGTGTACTGGTTTGGAGTGCAGACTTCTAATCTGGGTGACCTTGGGCTCCCCACGGCACTGATAAAGCTGTTCTAACCAAGCAGTGATTTCAAGGCTCTCTCAGCCTCACCCACCCCTGAAGGGTGTCTGTTGTGGGGAGAGGAATGGGAAGGCGACTATAAGCTGCTTTGAGCCTCCTTCGGGTAGAGAAAAGCAGCATATAAGAACCAACTCTTCTTCTAAATATATTTCGGGATATAATGTTTCAATATAGAAAGAAATGATATTGTGATTCTTTCAATTTAAAAATCACTAGAGAGGTGCTGAATCATTGAGTGGGGGGAGGAAAATCATGTCTTCTAAAGCTCTGAAGAATGGATGTCACAGCTTGACCGTTTATGCACTGGGCACTTTACTGCCCCAGCTCTCGTGCAGGAACACAAATAGGGGGCAGATGAGGTGCACTGGGCCAAATGCTCCCCCGTGTGGGTGCAGGAAGAGGTGGGGCCACCTGCCACGACTAAAACTCCAGCCTGCAACCCAGCATGAAACCTCCAGTGCATAAACGGTCCTTGTCATGCAAGTCCTGTGTTGACTTATACTAGCTACTTCTAAAAAGAAACCCTTTTGTAAAAGCTGGCTTTTACATGTGATTGATTCAGCTTCTACCCCCCTATGCATTCTCATGGCTACCTCTAGTACGTCTCTGTCTCCCTCCCCCGCCTGGTCACCTCCAAATAGCTCTTTCTTTTAATCCATGTTACCATCTACATTTCTGGCCGGCCTACAGTGAAATATTCTGTAGCTTTTCTGAATTTAAGGAATGTGGTGGTGAACCACAGGATTCCCCCACCTACAGCTCCCCTTGTCAGTTGCCAACTGCTTGTCAGATTTTAATTAATGAGAAAGTCACTACTAGTTACTCATTTTTTGGTGCTTTCTGTGCCCCTCCAGAGAATTCTTAAATAGAATTCAGAAAGGTTAGCCTTACACTCTTTAAAAAATGTTCTTCCCGTGCAGCAGTCACTGAGACATGCTATTAGTTCTTTCTTCCTTTCTTTTTGCCCCCACAGTCAGTCTGAGAGGTAGTGTAACCTATTAAGAAGGACCAAGTGAGGTAACTTCCCCCTGCCTCTGACAGGGCAAGCAACTGAAAAGGGCTGTGTTTGTGGACCGCAAAAATTATGATTTTCAGTATTTATGCAGAGACAGAACTTCCTCTAAATAGAATTGCATAGCAATTTAGAAGATAAGGAAAATGCATGCATTTGTCTTGGTCTATTATTAAACTCCCAAAGAGAAACAGCATCTTAATCCCTTTACCTGAGCAAGCTCAGGTCATAAAAAGTCATAAAACAGTGAGTTTATTGAATTTCACTGTCATAGTCTTTTTGTATGGTCATTATCAGTACAACTGGCCTTGGGTCAGTCTTGCAGGGATGATGTAATGTGCCCCCCCCACACACACACACACCAGAACAGGACTGTTTGGAATGCTTTTTCCCGGGAATAGGGGAAGCCTGTCTTTTCCTATCCGGGGCATTCTCCTGCGTGCTGGGGGGGGGGGGGGGCTTTGGGAGTTATATTGATCAACGTATTGCTTATCAAAAAGAATAATCATGAGTTTCATATTGTTACTTCAACAAACTGCTTTTGCTGTAATTCCAAGTGTGTTCATTGAGAAAGTCAATGGGGATCTGACAGTCACAAATTTTTTACTTGGGCATAAAGCTAATGAGGAAAAAAAGACTATTTTGATGTTAATAAAGCCATAGTATGATATTGTCTGAATTGTCCACAATATATGGTAGTTCTAAATACTGACTCAGAAAGGTCTCTGAAAGCTCAACAGAGTAGTTTATGCCCAGTACAAAACATCTCAGGTTCTGTCAAAGCATGCAGGAAGAAAAAAGTGCTGATCAGTCTCTAAAAATATAAAAGCCCATCATTGACTCAATCTGTCTCTCTCCATGACTAATCAGAACTTGCAGATACCTTTAACAAAAAGAGCTTAAGTAACCCTAGTATTAGCAAAATACCCTTGTATTTTTATAACCCTTGTATTAGCAAAACTGGATATTAAATGTAGATTATACTAAACATTAAGCTTACAGATGGGATTTTTGCCGCCTTCCCATTTCCAGTACAGCCTTCTAGGAAGACCACACCTGAAGGTTGCAGGATCTTCAGAAATAGTGAGGGCTAACAATACAGGTCACTGCAGACAAATAGAAGAATTGGCCAAAATTTCTCCCTTCTGTTCCTGTGTGCATTGTAGAAACATTTTCCCAACTAGATATTAAGTCTGCTGTGGCCAAAATACAGCGGGCCCTAGCATGATGGGTGGGTGGAGGGATGGGGTGAAGGAAGGAGGAAAAGGAGAAAGAGAGACAGAAAGACAGAAAGAAAGGGAGGAAGATAGAGACAGAAGAAGAGGGAGAGAAACAGGTAGCCAGAAAGAGGCAGATGGAAGAGAGGGAGAAAGGGAGAAAGGGAAAAACAAAGGGAATACTGGGAGGAAGGGAAGGAGAAAGGGAATGCTGGGAGGAAGGGAGGAACAGAGTAAGGTAAGTGGCCTTGGGACCTTCTGCTGGGCCTAGGGGCAGGCCCGGCAGAAGGCTCGGGACGGGGGTGGTGGGCTCCGCGGCCTACTGTCAGGCCTAGGAGCAGGCTCGGCTGCTCCAGGGCCTGGCAGAAGACTCAGGACAGGGGCGGTGGGCTCCGCGGCCTACTGTCAGGCCTAGGAACAGGCTTGGCTGCCCCAGGGCCCGACAGAAGGCTCCCTGGGTGAGGGGAAGCCGGCTGGAGGACTTACAGCTGGGGAAGGCTTCTTCCTCTGAGTGGCAAGTCCCCGGCTGGCCCACTCTTTGTGTGGCTCCCCTTTGGCTGCTTGGCCCCCAAGTGACACTCGGAGGGCCCAATCAGGAGCCACTTTGCGGCTCCTGATTGGGCCCTCCGAGTTTTTATCACGGACAGGGCCTGCCCTAACTCCTCCCCACTTGCCCTTACTCCTTTATTCCTCCCGCTCCTCTGGAGCAGGGGGGGGAGGTTTAAAGATAGGAGCTGGACATCAGAAGGTCATTCAATTTCATGTCCTCTTCTGGGCAGATAACTCCACCTGCATCTTCTGTAGGTTAAACTGGCTCTAAATCTAGAGTTTGCAGGAACTCTTATTATTTCTTCTTTTCCTACCCAATCCCCAGCTCCAGATGTGTAATATACTTAAGTTCACCTTGAATTAGTCCCCCTTGGGACCCCACAGCTATCCTGTGGAGTCCTCGGGCAAGCCGGGCAGTTCATTGGAAACTGCCCTTGGACACATTTTCAGGATACCAACTGATCATAGAAAAAGATATTCTACAGGCAGAGAAAGAAGGAGTCTCCACACCTGGTACTGTGTAGATTTCTTTCCCACCAGCTTTTGTGAGTTAATATTGATATTGGGTAGCATAAGGCCTTGTGCTAACAGTGTAAGATAGGCAAGTTTGTTTACATGCATGAGTTTGCTTCTCTTTAAAAAATTGGCTGATCGCTAAATTTCAGACTGAAGATAGCACTTTTTATGCTGACTAAATGGAGAGACTGTATTCCTTAGCATTGGCTACCAGTTCTTGAATATTATTAAAATGCAGCCATATACAACAGTCTATTCTAACTGATCCAGCAAGATTTTGAAGGCATCTGTGTACTAAGGCTTACAAGGCAGTTGCAAATGACAAACATTTGGTGCCAGTGACTAGGCTTTAATAACACTGAAGAACTGCAGAGGTCTTTCATGTTGTTTATTATAGAGGTGCCTTTAGCTGCCCTACAGAGAGGGCTGTAAAAGTTCCCATTATAGACCTAATTTTGATTCCTTCCCCATCATTCATTTCATGTGGGGGGAAAAAAAAGCTTCTTTCTTTCTAGAAGTTCCAATGGGTGGTCTCTCACCAGAGGAGACATTGGAAAGAAAATGTCAGTTGTTCAGATGAGGTCTATATGGAATATTAGGCTTTAAAGGTCTTTTTTTAAAGCAAGCATTTTATAGTCATTATCTGAGCTCTACATATAATTCAAGATGTAGCTTTATGTAGATCAGTTGAGGATTAGCATCCAGGACTAGTTAATATAACAGGCTTAGATTCTGGCCATCATTTCCTACTTGAAATCACACTGTAGGGTTGGCACCCTCCAGGTTGGAGCCTAGAGATCTCCTGGTATGACAACTGATATCCAGACTACAGAGATCAGTTCCCTGGGAAAAAATGGCTGCTATGGAGGGTGGACTCTTTGACATTCGACCCTGCTGAGGTTTCCCCTCTTCTACAACCCCACCTTCTTTTGTTCCTCCATCAAATATTGAGGAATTTCCTAAACTGAAGTTGCTAAATCAAAGTGGTGTGCTCCTTCCATCATCCTACCACTCCCTTCTGTGCAAAGTTTGAAGTCTTCTTCAACCTGAAGAACCTTCCTGGATTTCAAGCCCCTATGTGTGAACAACTTCTTGCTTAGCACTTTGATACCCAGAACAGAGCAGATTTCTGATTTCTTAAGTCCATGCAGGAAAAATTCACATGCATAATTTCAGAAGGTTTCAGTTGAATGCTCAACAACAATAGATCATTTTAATGATGAGCATGTTCTTCCAGGCTTGATTAAGAAAGCTCTTGGGTAAAATGAACCTATTCCAAAGTTTCATCCAATTGCATTCCAAGTAATTTCACTGCAGGCATGACAGAACCTGAAGACCTCCCTGTCCTAAGTTCTCTCCACAAAACTGTTTGTTCCCTTTAGTGCTGCAGCCTACAGCACGCATAATAATACCCACTACCAGGAACCATCAAATACACTTCTGTTCTGTTCATAGTTGCGGCATAATCTAGAATCTAAAAGAGAGCATACCATGGAGCCTTCACATCACCACCAGAAGGAAACAAAAGGGGCCTGTGGTAGCAGAGAAGGTTTACAGTGGAGCAAAACCCATAGCGTTTTTTTTGTGTGCAATAGGGCTGTAATTTTGTAATTCAGCTTGTCTCTCCTATGTCTAGATGACATCACTAACTAGTTTTGTAGTTCACACTGCACAAATTGTGTCTATTAATCCCTACAAAAGTCAGTTATTTGTCATTCATTTGTACTCCCAAGAAACTCAGAGTACTTCAGCAGCGGAATACCCTGCCTAGGGAGGTGATGAGCTCCCCTTTACTGGCTGTCTAGACTAAATTGACCAGATTGTCCCACTTTTGGAGGGACATCTGGGGGCACCTGGCAAATTGTACTTATGTTGAAATTAAAATATATATACTACAATACTATTTTTGCATTCTATGCATTCTATGAAACTTTTTGTGGCTCCATATAGACCAAATTTTTAATCAAGGACCCCCCCCCCCCCAGTCAATGGTGTCCCGCTTTACCAATGTTAAAATCTGGCCACCTTAGTCTAGACAGATATTGATCATGGACAGAATCATAGCCATCTAATCCAACCTCTGCTCAATGCATGGATGCTTTAGACTGATTCTGCATTGAGCATGGGTTGGACTAAATGGCCTGTATGAATCCCTCTAACTCTATAATTCTATAACTCACTCTTGCATATATATATTTATGCTTTTGATAAAACTGGAAGATAAAATAAATATTCAGTGAACCTTTGAATACTAGTGGAAAGGGCAACATGAAGAAAGGCCATGGCCTTTGTGCTCTGTTGTTGCCCTTCCAGAGCAACTGGTTGCTCTGTGTAAAATAGGATGCTAGACTAGATGAACCATTGGTCTGATCCAAAAATGTTCTTATGTTCTTAGCAGAAATTTACCCCAAGGTGACCCAGTGGCACATAGGGATGTATGCCTACTTCTTTCTGGGTAACGGAGGCCTTTCATGGTACAAATAATTATTCCTCCTCCTTTGATTTCTGTGTGGTTGGATTGTGAGCTGGTATTGAATGGAGGCAAATAGGAAGCATGAGTGAGTCCTGGCTCAGCTAATTCCTTCATTTTAATTAGTGATGGGCAAACTTTTCTTCCCTTGATTCAAGATCAAGCTTGCCAAACTGAGCTACTTCTTTTTAAAAATATCAAAACCTATTTCATTTTTAAGCCCAGTTCCATGATTCAGGTCTTTTTGTACTTCCAGAGATATATGCAGGTAGGACCTGTACAAACCTTCCACTTGTGTGCTTGGAGGCTGGGGGGAAAGGGTCCCCCTTGACATGAGGTCAATGTCCATGTGATTGAACTTCAGAAGAGGGCTTTTATCAATGATACTGGCTGTGTGGTTACATAGGGCTGTGACACTCAGCATTGGCAAACATAATTAGGACACAAAGTGTGCAAAGCCTCCACAAACAGAAGAAAAAAAAAACCCTGTCCTTGCATGGGGTGATTAAGAAAACTCAATTAGCCTACTGTTCACCTCAGTGAGGAACAAAAAGCCTTCCATTCTCTGGGTGAGGTTTTTGTATCTTTCTTTAGATGGTTCCCGTAAATCTTCTTACATACCCTTGGCTTTAAATGGAAAAGAGGCCAGATTAAAATAACATACACACACTCACTCCTGCTATCCTCTTTCAGCTGGGTTTGTAAAGGTTTCTCCTTTCATCAAGACTCCCCAAGGAGGATAAAACCTCAGCTTGAGAAAAGGTCAGCAGAAGTCCCTCTAAGCCCCCGAGGAAGCCATGACTCACCATTTTATCAACTTTTAGGCTTTTATGTATTCCAGAGATGATTCAGAAACAAAGTTTCTAAGCTCCCATGCTGAAGGTTAAAACAAAGAGTTTTTCCTGTCGATTTCTCTGTTGTCTGTGAAGACTGTGTATCATATTGTCTTTTAAGGGTCAAAAAATTGGTACATTGATTCATAGTATCTTGACATTCCTGTAAGTCCAGTAATTTTTACAGGGGATTTTAATTACAAATAATTTTGAGTATACAATACGTCACATGTCAAGGCAATGCTGGAGAGGAGGTGGCAGTAACATCAAAGAAATCTCTCCCCCCCCCCCCTTTCTTCATTGTGATTGCAAAGTGCTGAGTAGTGAAACAGTTCCAGGTGGTTAGTAGCCTGGTCAGTCTGGCTGTCTCCTCCCAAGAGATGAGCCACCCTGCATTCACTGTGAGTGAACCTGTTTTCAGACATTCAGATCTAAATAGCTGAACTTCCTCATCTGAAGTCCTCTCCAGATTTTGGAGTCATGAATTATTTTTTCTTGTTTTTAAAGTGGTATTTATGCAACAGGGAATTTCCAGGTTCTCTTGTTATTTCTGAATTTTGTGTAGAACATTGCACACATGGAGTATACTACAGGTTTCATTTTATTCAGTTCAAACATCATCTTGGCTTTTTCTGTGCACACATGTACATTGATAAAACACTTTAAAAAGTAAGTACAAACATAGGTGTCTCAAGTTTCTTTTAGTGTAGTGTTTTAGTAATGCATAAGTGCACCAGCAGAAATCAGATTCAAGCCTAAGTATGATAATATCAAGTTTGCTTTTTTGCCATGGTTTCTTCAATGTTCATTGGCAACACAGGTGAGAAAAGATCTAAATGCAGCTGAAACTGGATAATAACCTAATTTCAAAATTAATTTTAGACATTCTCATAATAGAACAAGAATTGAGAAAGGAGGAGATGAATGCAGATCAGAGGAAAATCCCAGAATTTTTAAAGAACAAAACTGGGAAATCTGTTTAGCTTAATTTGTGGTGCTGTTTGAAATTAAGGGATCTGTAATGGGAAGATTATGTTTTCTGAAAGTTTTATTCTATTAATAATCAATATGAGATAGATGTTGACGGATGTCTGCCCTTAGCATGTAAATTCAACTAACCTGATTTTGATAGCCCAGGTAAGCCTCATCCTGTCAGATCTCAGAAGCCAATCAGGGTTGGCTAGTGATTGGCTAGAGCTTGGAAGGCAAATCTCCATCGCATACCAGGGTCGTGATGCAGGGACAAGCAACAGCTCTAGCCTGTTAGCCAGCCAATCTTGGAATCCCTTAGCTGTATTGAACTACATACCATATGATAAACAGAAGAAGAGTTGGGTTTTATACCCTATTTTTCACTATCCAAAGGAGCCTCAAAGTGGCTTACAATCACCTTCCCTTCATCTCCCCACACTATAGCCACTCTGTGAGGTAGGTGGAGCTGAGAGAGTTTTGACAGAACTGCTCTGTGAGAACAGCTCTGACAGGACTAGCCCAACATCACCCAGCTTGGATGCATGTGGAGGAATGATGAATCAAATAAGGCCCACCAGATTAGAAGCCACCCCTCCTAAGCACTACACCATTGAACTAGGCAACTGGGGCCAGTAGATGCTGTAGTAAAATGACCCCTGAGGCTTGCTTTTGCCAAAGGGGATTAGGGATTTAATCAGATGCACCAGGTTTAAAGCTGTTAGACTCCAGTCAGGATTCCACCTCACCAGTTTTATTCCATCCATCCCTCATCCGTAATAGGATGCACTCTCCACTGCCAGTAGAAGCATTGCATATTGGCAGTCTTCAATACAAGCTTTTGTTCAGAATCCCCTCTTTATTTCAGCCAATGGGGAAGGAGGCGAAAACTGGAAATCTCATTCATCACATATATTCCTAGCTAGGCAGGCTTACACTAGGATAAGCATGAGGCTTTGTATGTGGTAGCAAGGACCAAACAACTCCCATTTCAGAAAAAGAGAACTTCATTTGTGAGTATATAAATAGCCAGCCCTGTATTGAATAAGCCAGGCTAGCCCAGTCTTGTCAAGCTAAACAGGGTGGAGACCAGCAAGGAACTCCTGGAACATGACACGATGCTATGTCTCTTGTCCTGACAATCCCATCCCATCAGGGTCACTATAAATCCATGGTGACTTGCTGGTACTTCCCACCACCATGTAAACAGTCAAACAGCAAATAATGAACATATGAAAAATCAAACAGATATAAATTCAATACTCTTTCATTGGGTCTAAAAGTTCTCTCTGTGAAGTTAAAGAGATAGGGTTATCTTAATGGTTGCAAGTTGGTTGTTCTGTCTGATCATCTCAGTTTTACTGCTTTCTCCCTCTGTCTGGTCACCTCTCTTTAGACTATGTACCTCTGTGTGTCTTCTTCAGAGTCCCCATGAAGTCTTCCTCCAAAGAATGGCTGTTTCCATCCATGAACTTGATTACTTTAACACTTTATTCTTGACTAGAAATATAGCCCATTGCAGATTGAAATGCAATGGGCGCTAGCAGTGAGAGTGGGTATGGGGGGGGGCGACCTGGAGTCTTTCAGCGGGTCTTGTGGTGGCGGCAAGCGGGTGGCGAGCAGGCGGCGAGCGGCTGCATGTGTCCCTGGAGTCCTGGGGCAGCAACGGAGGAGCGCCCGGGTCCGGCAGAAGCCGGAGAAAGGCGGCGGTGGGCGGGGGAGGCTTCTGCCGGACCTGGGCGCTCCTCCGCGGCCACGGATGAGCGCCCAGGTCCGGCAGAAGCCGGAAAATGGCGGCAGTGGGCGGGAAATGGCGGCGGTGGGAAAGGAGCAGGGACGCCGCGTCTTCGACGCGGCGTCCCTGCTCCTTTCCCTAGTGGCAGGAGGGCGGCTGGAGGACTCACCGGGCAGGCAGCGTCTTCTGTCTGTCTGGTGACTCCCCAGCCAGGGCAAGCGAGGCTCGGGCAAGCGGCCAATGGGGAGCCGCGCTTTGCGCGGCTCCCCATTGGCCGCTTGGCCTTGGATGGACACTCGGGGGGCCCAATCGGGGATTGCCCCCCCCCGAGTTTTTATCCCGGACCGGGCCCACCCTAACTCCTCCCCACATGCCCTTACTCTTTTATTCCTCCCGCTCCTTTGGAGCGGGGGGAGGGGTTTAAAGATAAGAAACTGTTATTCCTTCCTGTTGTCAAAACTGACCTGATACTATAATTTGCAAGACAGTGGCCCAACTCCATCTGCTTGACAGTAATCTAGTCATTATGGAGCATCCCCAGTTGCTTAAGAAACACTCCCGCAAAAAACAGTGCCCGAGTGAGAGTGCATGTGCACTAATGTTGCAATCCAATTTAGACCTTGTTGGAAACCATTCTCTCTCGTTTTCAAGAATAAAGATGCTTATCGTTAGTAGACCAAATACAATTAGATCTGGGGAAAGGGTTTTTCAACCACCAGTATATAGATAATATGTAATTTGGTTTGGGAATTATAATAAGTCAAAAATTCTACTGAAAAGAACCAAAACATGACATTAATTAACAACTATTCACAATGTAATTTATTTTCTCTATTTTCTATTTTGACTAAGTGTCTAGTCCTTTCTCTGGCTCTGACCTCCTTCCTCCCATAAGAAAGGTACAGCCATAGGTTTCCATGGCACTTCCCCCCAGAGAATCCTGCTTGGAATGCAGAGCCAAAACTCAGCCTTGCCTTATTTCTTTGATTTAGCTTTCCAGTCAGTCCCTCCATTAACACAGAGAGTGTGCTCTAGCTAAGCAGGATGCGACTTTCATCCTATCTGATGAGGCTTTTCCTAAACTTGTCCTAAAAGTCTTGTTAATTTGCCTCCTAATGGTTTGCTCAGGGAGTTCAAGATGTCAAAAGGACTCAACTAACTTTGCAATTGTTCAATTCTAAAAAGAAACAATACTATACCTGGATGTAGGGTCACAAACAGTAGCCCATAGAATATGCCTGTTGCTGTGTCAGTTAAGACTGCAGGAAAGGAGTCAAAGGTTGGAATGTGATTCTCCCTTTAAAAAATTCCTCCTACATTTAAAAACTAGCATATCAGGAAGAAAAGTTGGTCTATTTATTGGCAAGTTCATTTCCAAGCACAAATAGATTTTTAAATTAGCGACATTCTAACATTCAACCCAACCCTTCCTCCATATCTTAGTTTGGAATGTGGAAAGAGGGCTTTCTTTAGTATGAGGGAAAACAGCACCCCAATCATTTCTGCCAGTGAAAAGAGCACGGGAGGTATTAAATCCATGGGTTCCGCTCCAACAATCAAACAACTTTACTGGAACTAGAAAATACTGAACATAGATAACCAGAACTGAGGAACATATGCACATTCATGACTCCCAACAAGATGTGCCATCGGTCATTAATGGGGGCCTGTGATTGGACCTTAAGTCTGTTCACTGCAAGCTGGGAAATGGCAAATCCTGGACATGGGTTTAGGGTCTCTGTTCCCAAGCTCTTGGCCTCTAAATGTCCATAGACCAACAGGAGAGAAGCCTGAAGACCCTCTCTTCCCCGTCATTGTACACCTGAGCCAAATGCAGCAACAACAAAACACTTCAAAGGGGAGTTTCCTCAACCATAGTGTGACTATAAGTTGGGTCAGGCACCCAAGACTTGACTCATTTAGCACACAATATGTATTTAGAACTCAGAAGACAAGACAGAACAATTTGAATATAAAAGCACTGGCACAGGTTTCCATATCCTTTGAATCACTGATCTCACATGCTGAAGACAGAATTATGAAAGATTTTTAAAGGGATAGGCATTCTAACAATCACTGTCTTCCGATGGGATGCAGCTCAGCAAGAGGTATATCAAGTGATGTTCCACATCTTAGTTTCTAATATGGAAAAGGGACTTTATTTAACATATGGGAATACTCAAATATTATTTGTCTCTCTCCCAAGATGCTAGTTTTGGGGAAAGTTGTTAATTAATATGAATGCTAAAAAAATCTGGATGTATGGTTTTAAGTATGAAGAGAGTGATTAAGTGAAAACTGAGAACAAATTGTATCCTACTGATTCTGTGAAATTTCTTGCTGTCTTTGGTACCGCTGATATTGAGGTGTTAGTGGACATGGCTGTAGAACATCGTACATGTTGTGGAACTGCTGGAAATGTTCTGCTCATTTCAGCAAGGCGAATCATCATGGGAGGTGCTGGTGAATGTCTGCAAGTCACCCTGCCATGTCATTCCCTTTCAGAGTTCCTTGTTCCCCACCCCTGTTTGACATATGAGATCACTGACTGTGAAATGGCAAGGAAACCAGTGTTCTGTGCCAGTGCACTAACTATATTCAAATTTCTCTCTTGTCTTCCAACTCAGGGCCAAAATGTACCCGATACAACTTGTAGTCCCACAGCTGTGTGGGGGCCTGTTTACCCCTTACTCAGGTTCTATATGTACCTCACATGCCCCTCCTTCCCCCTCTAATCTGAATAGATCATTGGAATTGTTTACAAGTCAAGCCGGGCATCTGTGACTCAAGTTGTGTCACACGTATTGTGTATTTTGGGTCTTAAATAGCCAGCCTAGAACTAGATATAGGGAGCTGACTATGAATGAATCCAGACAGGGCTTGGTATCTGGTGATTAGCAGGTTTTGTGACATGGAAGGTTAGGACTTTCAGCATTGATGAGATTTTGCCTTTCCTGGTTCCTTGGGCTCAGAACTTTGGATGTAGTCCTTAATCTATTGAAGCAGTTGCATGCTCAGGTAGCTAGGTGCTCCAGACTGTTTTCATTTTATCAACAATACTCTGTAAGAAGGCTACAGCCCTTTATTTTATATTACACATGTGCCTTTCATAATCTCAAGGTTAGGCGGCTGTAGCGGACACAGGACGAGGCTAACCTTGAGTGTTCAGGAGTTTCATTAGGATAGACAGGCAGAACAATAAGGCAGATCTCTGAGTAGATTCTTTATTCTTAAGTGTAAACATGTTTTTTTCTTCATTTTGCAGGTCGCATGTGGATATACACACAGCCAGATTCAACAC
This sequence comes from Paroedura picta, assembly GCF_049243985.1. NCBI lineage: Eukaryota > Metazoa > Chordata > Lepidosauria > Squamata > Gekkonidae > Paroedura > Paroedura picta. The sequence continues at coordinate 58,745,083 of NC_135369.1, read as the reverse complement.
TAATTAAACCAGCAACTTTTTGCAAGGATGGAGAATATGTAAACTCATATTTACATATGCCATTCATTATATTCCTTTTCACAAACTGCTCTGGCATTACAGATTTCCTACTCTCTTTTGCTGTTATACAAGCATCAGATTCTGTGGGCGAAAAGAGGAAGGGCGAGCAGCTGCTGCTGTTGTGACTGAGCATGCCCAGCTGTCCAGCAAACAAGTACAGAGTAGCCAAACTTGCAAAAGAGTTATCAAAAATAATTGGAAATACCACAAAAACTCTTGAAGGAACTTTGCTAAGCCTTTGGAGGTATACAGTATGAATTCCTCCCTGATGGATTTATTTTTATGCACTCTCTCTCTCCCTCTCGCTTTCTCTCTCTCATACAGTTCCAGGATTTTTCAGAAGAAGCTGAGCAATAGATATACCTTTCTAAGCTCTGGCACCCTGCCCATAGGGGAGTCCCCTGTCCATAGGGGGGTGAGGAACAACAGTCCAAATCAAGCCACCAAAGGAAAGACGGAGGACTTTACAAACCTCCACTCCATCCAACTGTTGTTCCCCTCTAGAGACAAGTTATATTTAAAACGAATGAAGTGAAATCATTTCTAAACTGGCCTTGCAAGGGCAGACTCAAGGTATTTGGTCATCCCATACAGGAGTCATACATAATGCCTTGTAGCTCCAAGCTGAGCTTTAGCAGTGCTGCAGCTTTACTTGGGTTCACTTTGAACCTGGGCAGACAGTAAGCCACATCCAGCACGTCCTCCCACATGGCATGCTGGCATGGGCCTAGATGATCTTTAGTGGCATGTTGGGGTCCTTCCCAGACTGTGATGACTGAGAAATGGACCAGGGCCCCAACACTATCTATTTACAAAATGTATATCTTGCCACAAGGGCCATTTAAATATGTTCATCTTCACCCTTGCTCTGCTGTAGGGGATTCCACCTCTTGCTAATGATGGACCATTAACAGGACATTTCAAGATTGCTCTAGTACCTGCACTGGCTTCCTGTAGACCTCCAGGCATGAATCCTGCTTTTTATGTACTTGAATCCTACACACATGATATTTCACCTCTGCCACTATATATTCTCAGAACTTCTGAGAATACGAGACACCAAGGGCCAAATGGGAATTCTCAGTGGTATGCCACCATTTCTCTCCATGTTGAGAACTCTTCTTCACTGGCAATCTTCAAGCAGTGGCTGGAAAGATATCCTGGATGCTTAGGGCTGATCCTGCATTCAGCAGGGGGTTGGACTAGATGGCCTGTGTGCCCCCTTCCAACTCTAGGATTCTATGATTCAAAACATTAATACATATCTGAGGATTTAAGAGGTGTTGTGAGATACTGTATTTAGAGCAAGAGTTTAAATAAGGAGCAAGAGCAAGGGGTTATTACCAACTTTAGAGCTTGTGTTGATACATAGATCAAATCCCTCAAAAATAAGCACTTCAACAATTATGGTATACAACTATAATTAAGGGCAGCATCACAGGTGCATTTATCCTGTCAAACTCTGTTGGTAATAATTCGGATGATTGGGACCAATTTGTAAGGAATGTTGCATGTAGATGGTTTAGCTTTATTGCTAGTGTTAGCTAGACAGTCTTTTCAGTCCCTTCCATATGCCTTTGTATCTTTCTGTGGGATTATACATACCATTTCTATCAGAGGAAGGCAGAAAAAGAAAACATCATCACCTCATCCAATCAGCAGTGCCACCCACCAGGAGAGGGAAAAATATTTCTGGTCCTCATAGCACTTTGTTTACACTAGTCAAATTAAAAGGGCTTCTTAGTTCAAGTTCAGTGCAGAACGAATGCATGAAAATATGAAAACAAGATTTTAAAAGGGAGTAAGCCAAGATGTTTCAAGACGGTTTTCATTTGTTCTCTGTATGATTTGATTGATTTGGAGACAGTTATTTGGTGAAATGCAACAAATATAATTTGTTGAACCATATACATAAAATGCAAGGATATATTTAAAAATACCCAAAACAATTTGTGGCAACAGTGAAAAGCATTTTAATCTATTTCTTCTTAAAGCAGTTTGGAATTAATCAGAAAATTTGGAATTCATTTGCTCAAATGTCTTTACCAAGCTCTCTTGGAAAAGAGGAAGAACATTCTGAAGTATGCAAGCATTCACATTTTTCTTGTTTCCCTGCAGATTAGTTTTCTCTCATGCACCAAATGTACACATAACTCATAAACACCAGCACAATGTCATTATGAATGTAGACTCAGGTAACCCTGACAACAATTTATGAATATATAGTGCTGAGGTGAATGGTGAAGTGAGCCAATGGATTTATTTATTAACATGGCCAAAGCTGTGGATGCTTAAAACTAGAGAAGCAGCACTGGTAGAAAAAAATTGCCTCAATAGCTATGGTTAGGCTATCACAACAGTATTGTTTGTTGAAACCTTGATTTAGGGAAGTACAAGGCAGGGGGAAACAGCAGGACCCTTTCCACGGCTGTTTTCGCTATTGAGGGAGGATTTATTCAGTCCAAGCCAGTCAGCAACCACCAGGAGTCTTGATGCCACCTGAATTCCATGATACACCCCAGTCTGGCTGCTTGCTACTATTCAGTAGTACCCCTCTTGCACACAAATGCCAGTGTTGCATAGGGGTTAATGTTTCAGACACATTTTCACTCTGCCATAGAGTCTTTCTGGAAGACTTTGTACTAATCACACATTCATGGCCCAACTTACCTTACAAGTTGCTTTGGATTCCCATAGTGGAGAATGGCAAGGTATAAATGTAGTAAATAAATGATATAGCTGAAGGTTGGGGGGCAGATAAAATGTAGTGGATCAAAAGCAGAGAAAAAAAGAGGGAATGTGGAGCATATAGGGGAAAAGAGGTATAGGGAGGAGGATACAGGTGAAAGTGAGATACTAAAAAATCCTTGAGGGTTCCCCACCATGCAGCCATGCTTGGTGTGATGGCCAATTCCATATAACTCAGCCAGACTTTTCCCAGGGAGAGGCTGCCAGTGTTAGGTAAGGAGGAAAAACTGAATACAGGGAGGCAGATAAAGGTAAGTTGGCTGGTGGGTTGGAAGGAGTGAAGGTGGGAAAAGGGGAAAGGCTGTGGGGGCTGTCAGGAAAAATAGATAATGGGCGAGGGAAAATGAGATGCCCCCTACATGTCTTTGCAGATCTCCTGCTTGAAATATCTAGAAACTAGCAAGAAAGCCTATTGCAAGCAGGAATGAAATGGGTGCTAGGACCCAGGGGACACCGGGAGGTGCAGATCTCTCTCTGTGTCTCTCTTGCTGTATCTCTTGGGGCCATTCCACACCGGGCTCCATGTTGCAAATTGTTTGCGGAACGAAAAATTGCCATTTTAAATAGTGGAATTCATCGTTATGCATACCTGCCTTTGTAGTGGAATCCAGTTGCGTTTCTATCGTTTCCCACAGGGTTCCGGTCTCGGCAAAAATCGCTAGAAAGGAAGCGCTATTGCTGAGCTGTGTCCCGCCCCTGGCCATCAAGCAGCCAATGGGCGGCCGTTATCATGCTCCCAAACAGCCCCTTTCCCTTTAAGGAAGGTTTAAAAAAAAAACACACCCATTGCAATGAATATGCATTGTAATTCTTAATAATATGATGCTATCCTAATACAATAAACGGTAATGACTGGGGAAGGCACTGGCAAACCACCCCGTATTGAGTCTATTTAGATAGATATCGATATATGATTGTCTTGTGGCCTACTTTCACTTTTTGCTGACAGAAGTGCTTACTATTAGCATAAGTAGGTGGGAAATTTTGCCAATTGTCCCCTCCCCGTGGAGATCTAAATCCTGTCAATCTGGTGAAAGAGTAGCTTCAGTTGGAGGAAGTCTCCTTAAGTTGGAAGAAGCCTTCAAACTTTGCTGAGCAGAATGGTAAAATACAAGCCAGTTTTGTTTTTAAGTTTTAAAAGTTGGCAGTTCTTAAACAGTATAAGTGCTCTCAATTAGCATCTTAAGAAATGGAAGTGGAATCTTGGGCCCAGTGACTGAAAGAAAGAGAGAATTGGCAATATCTTGCCCATTAGAACAGGAAGAACATTGTGTTAGATTGGTCAGAACCAGTTGTGAAATGATTCCCATATGGAAACCCTACCATAATTTGTGGCGTTTCTAATGGGACTATGGTGTGAAATTTTGTCAATAGCCAAGCTTTATTATGTCTACTGCATTCCTCCTAGCCACTGACCCAGTTACCTTGTTTGCTAATATCTGGTCATAGTTTGCCTTGTTTTGTGAAGAGTGGGACAAAGTAGGCATTGAGTAATTCTTTCTTCTTTGTATACTTGTTGAATAGCTTTTCGTTCTGAATGAGCAGCGAACCCAGTTTTCTTTGTCTTTCTCCCTCAATATACCTTTCATTATTCCTAACAATCATCTCTCACATTCCTTGGTAGCAGTAATTCCCTTCCCACCACCGTGATTTGCCCATTCAGATTCTTGAAAAAAGGAAAGCGTGATGAAACTAATCTTTTGCTATGTTGCTGGTCAGAGACTTACCCTTAACACTTTTTCACATGGAACTGATGAAGTGGGCTCTAGTCCATAAGAGTCTATGCAAGAACAAAAAGTTTAAGGTGCCACAAGATGCCTGTTTATTTTTACTGCATCACACCAACGTAGCTATCCATAGAACTTTTTACAGTGTGCCTTCTGCTTTGTATTCAAACAAGTAAATTAGGCTTAATGATGAAACATTTTTTGTAGCTTGTTTTGCAAAATGTTTGCCATTTTTTCTGTATTGAGAGATGCCTTTTTACTTAGAGCATTTTCCAATACAGAAAAAAAAGTGAGGATCTAAGTGCTCATCTTCCATTCCATCACCATTTTTCTCATCCTCCCTCCCTGCAACATTTCCTGTCCCTCTTCTCTCTCTTTCCCCCGCCCCATCTGTCCCTTTCATTCTCCCTTCACGAAAAATGAGTGTCACAGATTCTCTCTCTTTAGGTCTCTCTTTCTTTATCCCCAGTTCCCACTATCATTCTCTCTCACACTGTGATGGACTGTGCTGTAATGCCTCACAGACTCAGAGAACCTTTGAGCAACAGACTGCTCAAATGGATTTCATTGGATAATTCAGCTGAGAAGAAAGGGCTGGAAACCGACTGTGTAAGAGATGATAGTTTAGCACTGACAGAATAATGGGAAGGTGGTAAGGAGGAGAGGGAAGACCCTCATTTGGGCCAGAAAAAGGGATAGAGCTTTTAGTTTAGAGAAGTAATTTCCTGCCCAGTTGAAAAGAGAGATCGCTCTAAGAGTGGAGTAAGCCCTAGTTTATTTAGAGAAGGAATTTGGGTACTTGGTAGTGTATCCCTTCTTTCTGAGACTCCAAGAGTCAGTTAAACTCAAGAATTTATACTACAGTGGCTAGCAGACACTGAAGAACCAGTTTGGTGTAGTGGTTAAGAGCGGCAGCTTCTAATCTGGTGAGCCGGGTTTGCTTACCTGCTCCTCCACATGCAGCCAGCTGGTGAGTTTTGGCTTGTCACAGCAATGATAGTGCTGTTCTGACCAAACAATAATCTCAGGGCTCTCTCAGCCTCACCTACCTCATGGGGGCCTATTTATATACACCTTATCCAAATAATATAGAATATATCTAAGTAGAGAAATAATATTTCTGTTGCCGCCCAAGGAAACAATGTGACTAATAAAATCTTGTGTCAGAAGATATCCTTGTGGGATGGATGCTTCCTGGTATTATCACACTTTTCTCTGGCATAGATAGTTTACTGCATATCCTCTTAATCCATTACTGACATTGCATGTTGGTGGAACTTATTATATGAGTTATAGTGGCTATGCAGCATTGTTTCCTAAGACACAGTTTCCTAAATTTCCTAAGAAATGATGACAATTTTTGGAATGTGGTGTATGTTCAAATTAGATAACTCCCCTGTTCTGGCAAGCACATCTGTCAAGAGGTCATCCTAGGGTGTGGGAACTTAGATCACATAAATAATGGCTCTTTTATCTGAGATATAAAATGAAATGCAAATGTTTGACAATATAAACCAAGCATCATTGTTTCTTTATGTGGAAACAATCTGGGATTTACTCTAGATGAATTATGTGTTTATATTGTTGAGCATGACTTTGCATACGATTAAAAACCAGTGGAAAAATAAGGAAAACAAGCAGAATAAAATCCAGAAGATAGCAGCATAATGTGGGGAATCAAGAGATATAATCTTTCATTTTTAAAGGAGTTGCTGATCATCCCAGTTCCATTCAGATGTGAAGAAAAAAAGAAATTGGTAGGCAGAACATTCATGATCCTGTGCCAGGATATATATTCTATATGCATCAGGTACTTCAGATAGCGTGCTGCAGGTTCTGAAGCCTCCTATGGATGGACTCTCCCCCCTATCAGGGCCAATTGCTGCTTTTGCTCAGGATTCCGCACCCCCCCCCCCAAATGCTGTGTAGGAAGCCTCTAGCAGCCGCTAACTGAGGTGAAGGATACGTTTCTGAGAGCAACGCAGGGGAGTCTGGGCATACATGTGCATTACTTTTGAGGGGGCATGCATGAGGGGCTTGGAGGTGGGGTTTCAAAATGGTACAATCATAGAATCATAGAGTTGGAAGGGGCCATACAGGCCATCTAGTCCGACCCCCTGCTCAATGCAGGATCAGCCCAAAGCATCCTAAAGCATCCAAGAAAAGTGTGTATCCAACCTTTGCTTGAAGATTGCCGGTGAGGGGGAGTTCACCACCTCCTTAGGCAGCCTATTCCACTGCTGAACTACTCTGACTGTGAAAAACTTTTTCCTGATATCTAGCCTATATCGTTGTACTTGTACTTTAAACCCATTACTGTGTGTCCTCTCCTCTGCAGCCAACGGGAACAGCATCCTGCCCTTCTCCAAATGCCTCAGAGTCTACTCTCCAAAGCAGGCATTTTCACCTGGGGAGCTGATCTTTATAATCTGAAGTTGAGCTGTAATTCCAAGAGCTCTCCAGCTCCCCTGGTCTGGAAATATTTCTTGAGGTTTGGAAGTGGAGCCTCAATAGAGTATAATGCCTCTGCAGCCATTCAGCCAACCAACCCTGGCCTATTTCAGGTTAAAAAAAAATGCTTGGAGGTGGTATGGTTGCCTGGTAGGTGTTCTGGAATTCCACATTTCCTAGGTGTGCATGAACCTAACTTGGGTCAGAACTGTTGTGCACAGAGAGACCTCCTCTTATTATTGTCAGCTTCCAAGTGAGGCACTGAACCCACACCAAACCATGAGCTAGAACCCTTTGCATTGCATCTCACAACAGGCTTTACTACTAGTCTTTAACCGCTCCTGCAGAGCAGATTAAATAAAGCGCTAAGGGCTGCTGAGGAGGAGTTAGGGCGAGCCCTGTCCAGGATAAAAACTCGGAAGGGCGAATCAGGAGCTATGAAGTGGCTCCTGATTTACCCTTCCGAGTGTCACTCGGTGGCCAACAACCAATTGGGAGCAGCGCAAAGCGCGGATCCCCATTGGCTGCTTGGCCCGGCCTCGCCTCAGCCACCAGGGGAGTCGCCGCTCAGTCAAAGGAGACCTCTGAGCCGGTGAATCCTCCCAGCGACCTCTCCTCCCCATTGGGAAAGGAGCAGGGATGCCGCGTCGAAGACGCGGAGTCCCTGTTCCTTTCCGCCCCCCCCATGAATCGACATGCACCCGACCAACGCCTACTCCCCGCTCGCCCCCAGACCACTTCCACACCTCTGCCAACTCCTACACTTCCAACACGCACACACACACGCACACACCCAGAACTAATTCCCCTCGCCCCCAGACCCGTCCCTGTGCCACCGACAATTTACAGGACACAGACACGCACGCATGCACCCACCCGATGGTCGCCAGCCCCCCTCAATCCCCCCAACCATTCCCAAACGGCCCCCACGGCTCCATGACCTGATGCCCACCAGCCGCCTGTCCCCCCGCCACCCTCCTGCCCCTTCCCACCCCACCCCAATCGTTCCTTTCCCCAGCCCGTCGCCACCCCCTCCTTACCATGACGCTCTCTGCTCCTTCCCACAGATCCTTCCCACAGCGCTGGGCCTCGGCCGCACAACCCGCGCAGCAGCCGCCATGGCGCTGCACTTTGGAGCCGTCGCCGCCCGTCACAGGCGCCCTTCGCTGCCCATCTCTGCTGCCACCTAAAGCTCCTGTTTGGTAGGTGCAGGGCCAACTCCGCAGCTCGCCACCGCCTCGCCACATCCCCGCCTGCCCACTGCCCTTCACCCGGCCCCGAAAACAGCCTTGCCACCGCGCCGAGGCTGCTCCTGGGCCTGGGAGAAGGCCCCGTGTCCTCCCCGGATGGGTGATTGCCGCCCTTCTCCTGACCCTGGGAACAGCCTCGCCGCATCTGTGACGCAGCCAGCCTGTTCCCGCGGGCGAGAGAACACCCCTGGTCGCGCCTCACTTGCCGCGGCGCCCCAGCCCCTGGGAAGCCTTCCAGGATAAAATGGGCTTTATTTCTAGTCAGATATAAAAGAAGAACCATATTTCCATATACAGATAAAAATCTGATACTGGTCCACTGCTTATAGTAGACAGTTAGCTCTGCATTTTGAAATTCCTGGAGGTTTTAGGGGTGGAGCCTGGAGGCAGTGGGGTTTGGGAAAGAGAGTGGCCTCAGTGGGGTGCAATGACATAGAATATACCTTCCAAAGCAGCCATATTCTCCATTTTGTTATACCTGGAGATATCCAGCCACTGCCTGGAGACTAGCAACCCTAACTGCGGGAGCTTTCTGCATTCTATAGGGCCTGCCAAATGGAGCTCTTCCACCAGGTCTATGGTTGAGGCCAGGTGGCAAGGGAGATCAGGGCCCCTCTGAACAAAGAGTTCAGTTCTCCTGGAGAAAATACATGTTTCAGAGGGCAGACTCTATGGAACCACATAGCTCTAACCTTCCAGCTCTGCTCTTCCAAAGCACCACCCCCAAATCTCCAGGAATGTCCCATGTTGGAGTTTGTAAATCTATGCCTTTATCACAAGCCATTTATCCTGTACATACAAGCTACTTATGCTCTATTCCCAACCTCCAGTAAAACAGGCAAAAAAGTAAGTCTACCATACAGTGTTAGAAACTTTCCCAGTTTTCTGAAGCAGCTTTTCAAGGGTTCAGACGGACTGGAGAGGGAATCTTGGAATCCTTGGTATATGTGTAGGTCTACATGCAACTTTCTGAATCCCATGCTATAATGGGAGCTCAGAAACTGGAGCACATGTCCTGTACTCCAGTTGCATTGTATTAATCTGTCCAACAGCTGAGTTTGCTAGATGAAAGTAAAATATTGTGTAGGGCATATCTGCACGTTCACAAAAATAAGCATTTCAAAGAGCTAACTCAAAGGAGAGGTCAGTTTATATTCTCACATCATTTGTAAGTGTTTTTTTAAAGCACCTTTAAATATTATTTTAGGTAACAATGAAAAAAATGATCTCCACAGAAATCAATAGTTGGTTGTCCCAAACAGTCCAAGTAAAGGGGGAACTAATTAATGTCCTTTATAAGGATACTCACCAGTTAGTAGCATTTTTGGTGGTGCTGTACAATTAGGGGGCCTTCATATTGTGATTGTTAGGAAGTCTTCATACTTATGTGGCTTGCAGACTGCAAGAATGGCTTCATCTACTATATATTAGAAGCCTTTGACATGGTCTTGCAAGCAGGTTCTCCAAAAGGCTTGCCTTCAGACATTTATTTCTTAATCACCAGCGACTTGGCTTGACCATCCATTTACAAAGTGGTGAGTATTCAAAAGATATTTGCCTGACTTCAAACAGTATTAATGCATTTGTGTCAAAAAGACATGGTGTGTGTGCTTTGTCACAACTTCCTCACCCAGATGCCATCGATCCCCCATGCCCTCTGCGCTGTTCACTACATTATTTAAACTCACACAATTCAGATATGAAGTATCATTAATGGCAGACAACCAGAACTGCCCATATCTGGACTACTTCATACATGTTTGTTTTCACATCTGACTTCACAGACCACAGTTGGCTAGTAATTACTGTCCTTCTCAGGTATTTGGCACCACAGACAGGCAGAAGTGGTTTATCCTAGTAGCACATGTAGCACAAACTATGGGCCCCATGGTTCCAGGGACCCTGTGGTGCTGTAGTTCAGTTCGGTTCAGTCATGGGCCAAAACAATAGTAAATAGTAAAACATGAAGTATAGAAACAGAAAATAGGGATAAAAAGGAAGACAAAACTTTCCTCCGTGGGACAGGATAAAATAAAACAAATCCCAATATAGAAAGTACAAATGTGTCATAAGTCAGTGGTCCCCAACCTTTTTATCACCGGGGACCATTCAACGCTTGACAATTTTACTGAGGCCCGGTGTGGGGGGGTAGTTCTCCTCTACTCTCAACCACTGCCCTAACGCTCTCTGATCGCTATGGTAATGTTTAAACATCCCTTCAAAATAAGATACAGACACGCCACAACAATGAACATAAGGAACATTTTATTTTCATGGGAATTTTAACTCATGACAATGACAAATCAATGGGAACCCTGAACTTGTTTCTCTGCAACGAGATAATCCCATCTGGGAGTGATGGGAGACAATGACACCTGAAGCGTGTTGTAAAGGTCTGGGGGGGGGGTGAAGTAAAGGACCGGGGGGGGGAGAAGGCATCCTTCGGGGACCACCTCCAATTAGTCGACGGACCACATGTGGTCCACAGCCCACAGGTTGGGGATCGCTATCATAAGGTGACAAATTTTATACACGGTAGTACAAGACTTTGCAATAAAAGTGGACACCTAAGGATACTCATCATTTAGTGGTGATTTTGGTGGTGCTGTACAGTTAGGAGGCTTCACACTGTGATTATTAGGATATCTTCATACTTATATGGCTTACAGACTTCAAGAATGAAAAAAGGGTGATATGCATGCTTCAATAGTAACTGAGCATGTGTATCGCTCATTAACCATGCATGAGTTAACATAAGTGTGAAGCTCCAATTAGGTGCTGGGACATTGCACTTGCATATCCTACCAAGGTTCTAGAAATGTATTCAGCAAAGTGAAGCTGTCAGATGCTTCCAGATTCCCAAATATCCCTGGGAAAGGCTCCACTGTTGCTTGTGCAGCACAAATAACAATGCCAATTGTGCTCTGTTAAAGCCTCACAAATCCTTAAACTAGCTCTGGTGCTACAGGCCCCTTAAATCCTTAAACCAGCCCTTATTCCTGCACGAGGAAGGCAAGAATCAGACAAACTGGAATAAGATCTTGAAGACTGTAAAATGTGGGAGACTTATGGCAACTCACAAAGGGTGTCATGGCAATAATTTGTTTACCATTGCCTTCTTCGGCACAACAACCCTGGAATTATTTGGTTGTTTCCCATCCAGTGACTAACTAGGCCTGACCCTGTTTTGCTTCCTTAGATCTGACAAGGTCCAGGTCCAGACTCAGCTGTGGTTACAGCCTGCAAATCAGCAGAAGATGTTCCAAACCACAATGACTGTCTGGGGATCTAAAATCAAAGTTCAGTTCAAGCTACCAACCTTGTCTTTCAGTTCTGTCTACAACAGGCACTTCCGCAAATCTGTTTTTCACTATCATATCTCTGTTATAACTAGACTGGGGCCATTCCACGCATCAAAGAACATAGCGTTAAGCCAGCGCAATTGCTTAACACTATAAAAAATCATGCCCTCCGCCATTTCTCACCTCCTTGCACTCTCACTTTCTTCCTCTTTCTCAGGCTTCCTGTTACTCCCCATGGCTGATTAAAATGGCTGCGGAGAGGGACTCCCCCACCTGTCAAAAATGGCAGCCAGCCAATCATATTTCTCCCAGCTTTAAAGGGCAAGTGATCTTTTTTTCTAAAGTAAAACTTCTCCGTTGCTATGCCTATGCATATAATAATAGATGCATAGTGCATAGTTTAATGCCAGCCCATTTTGGAATTATGATACTTGAAGATCAACAGGAGCAATTATTTCCCCAATTTTTTTCGGGGGGCATGCTTTCTGCACCAACTGGTGGGTGGAATTTTTTTCTCTCTGCCTGGATTGCTCCAGGCAGCTTGCAAAAAAAAAAAAAAAATCCCTGTTCCAGGGAGAAGGGAAAGGGAGGCGGGCACGAGGGAGGGCACTGGAGACAAAGATCATGTTACTTCTAGCTACTTTGGTTACGCACAGCTATTTCGCTAGTGGTTGTTCTCCCACTAACGGAATTTAGTTTGGGGAATCCGATTTTATCCGATTCTCCAACTACCGCTATAAAATGGAAGTTTTAGCTGCCGGTTTGCTGCTGGAATGCTGGATGCTGATGGCATCATGTAAAATGTCAAAAAATAAAAAATAAAAAGTGTCTGCAAGAGGTAACCCTTTCACTACATTTTCTGAGTGCAGAATGGCCTTTATTTTATTCACCCCCATTCAGTCCATTGTTTTAGGAAACCATGACTTTCCCAGCACATCAAACGAGAACTTCATGGAGTCATTTCACATTGGAAAATCATGGGCTAAGCAAATCTCTCTCTCCAGCTACTACAGTTCTGATTCAGGTCAGCCCTGCACACACTAATTGGTCTCTCAGAACACAGGTGTTTGAAAGTCCTTCTGGCAATCAGTCATGAGGGATACAGGAAATAAAGGAGGACTTTGCTACTATAACTGGGTTTCAGAGGAAGGAAAGGGGCAACAGAATGATCCAGGGGTTCATGTGGGGATTTTGGTTTTACACTAACTATTTTGCAAACCTCAAAGTGAGCACTGAAAAAAATGTAAGGATTTAATTATTGTTGCTCAGGTTCTCTGACAGAAATTTCTGAGTTTTCTGGTGACAGCAATATTCTTGGCACTAGTCCTTTCACTTGGTGTCTACAGAGTTCCTGGGGATGGTGGGAGGCACCATGCATCAAGGATTTTCTCCACAGTAGACACTCTTCCCTTCCTTCCTTGATGCACCTTTACACAGGCCCAGCCACTCCTCTCTTCCCTCCAGAAAGGGCAATGCATTTCAATAGAGAACACAGTAACCTTCACTTTGAATGGCTCTTATTTGCCTCCAGTGATCCCTTTAAGCTTTCTGGCTCCTTACCATGATATGACATAATCACTTTCATAACATGATCCTTCCCATAATCACATTATGAGGTACCCAGGGGTAGAGACTAGTTTAATGACATCAGAAGCAATGATCAGTAGTTGTTTGTTGTTTTGTTCACCTCCATTCAACACAGCAATAGATCACAACAAAAAACTTTACTATCCAATAAGACCAGGGCCTATTCTGCACACAATAGATAATGCACTTTCAATGCACTTTAGAAGGAGATTTTCCTGTTCTGCACAGGAAAATCCAGCTGCCAAAGCACTTTGAAAGTGCATTATCTTATGTGTGCAGAATAGGCCCTGGATTGTTCTAGATGTAAAATTGTTCTAGGATTGTTCTAGATGTAAAAGTTTGGACATGGGAGAACTGTGATACCCTCACAACAAAAGAAAATAGTTATAGAAAGCAGAGATACTACAAATCCATCCTAACATGATGACTACTATGTTGGCTTAACACCGAAATGTGTTGCTTCAATTTAAAATAGATGTTTAGGTGCAAACTAATTTTGGCCAGTAGAAGAGGATCCATCAGTATAAACGTACAATTATTTTATATGCAAACATACACACAGGGTCAAAAGACCCTAAATGTTCTCAGCTTTGCTTGGAAAAAAAGTATTGAGCTCCTTGCTAATGATCTATTGGGAGACAATCCTCAGGGAACAAAGTCTTCCATGTAGCTTTTTCCTTTGGGTGAGTGATGCATGAATATGGAAGGCCTAGTCCTGGGGGAAAGGTATCCAGCTGGGAGACTCAAGACTGAACAGCACAGGTGCTGATGTCAATTGCAGGAGTTGGCATGAAGTGAAAGCATTTTACCAAAAAAAACTTTGAAGCTTGCCCTGTTAAAGTAGTTAAGGTTGTATTTTCAGGACAAAGGGAAAAAGTGATGAAAACTGCTTAAAACTGAAGAAACAAAATCCTTGATTCTTATCCAAATCTTCCAAAACAAGATCCCATATGGCTTCAACTATATGTAGCTTTAGGAAGCAAAAGTAGGACAGTTGTCTGTCTGGTGTCATCTTCTTTTCCAGCCTTCATTTGGGAGGTCAGAAATATCGCCCACACGATCTGTCACATGCTAAGAATAGCTGCCTTCACAAGAGAAGGGCTTCCAAGTTGAAGTTGGCTATGACAAAGGTTACTGCTAGCACTGTGGATCCTCTTCTACTGGCCAAAATGAGTTTGCACCCAAACATCTATTTTAAATTGAAGCAACACATTTCAGTGTGAAGCCAACATAGTAGTCATCATGTTAGGATGGCTTTGTAGTATCTCTGCTTTCTATAACATGGAAGGAAATAATGATTTCCTATGGTGTTTGTTGATGTGCATAAGTGGTCATTTGGGAAATCATCTCAGAATTTTTAGGTCTCATGTTGTGCTTATGTGTCAAACTAGAATCCAGGAGACCCATCTTTAGATGCTTATCTTACTGTGAGCCATCTGACTGACCTTGGGGCAGTTACTCTCTTGGCCTAATGTACCTTACTGGGTTTTTGTGGGGATAAACTGGGAAAGGAAGGGTACAGGTGAATATGTGAACACTTGAAAGCATTTAGTTCCAGATGATGGGCAGGGCCATAAAAAGAGCGATTTAAATGCAAATGTTCTTTTCTAACAAGTTCTAAAATTCTGTACTTGCCTATTTTATGAAGACTCTAGGTGTGAATCATTTCTGCAGGATACCAAGATACTTCTCTCAACCAAATAAATGCCCACAAATGTAAACCCTTGGTATATGTTTTGAATGTGGTTGCATGTTGGCAAAAGGTGGCAAATGGCCAGAATCCAATAGGCCCCTGACCACCAGAAAGAATTCTACGAGCCTACACTGAGTAGGTACAAGGGTAGTGAAGAAATATTGTTCCATTGCCACCATCATCACTACAGGCTTAAAAATGAGCTCTAGCCCAAGTCTTTCAGTGCTGTCATTCTAGCCACCACCTCTTGCTATTCATTGTCCCTAGTACCCCTCAGCTGGGCTCCAGTGGGACAGGAGATTTTGTTCGTTTGTTTATGATTAATAAAACTTTATATCATAATGAGAGAGATTTGGGGGATGCTAGAAGTTTGTACCAGGGCCAAAGAAAGGGTGCTTGGATAAAGGTCTTTTGTTATCAGTATCATAGGCAGATCTACATTAGTTTCAAGACCAGTAAAAACCAATTTTGTCTGTTGCGCTGACTGAATAGGCCTGGGTTAATTTGGCCTACTTTCTCTTCAGCACCTGGATTTTCTATTGACCTACACTATACTCAACTGTTGGCTGTAGTATTCAAAGTACTAGAAGAAGAGCCAGCACTGAATCTGGTTTTGTTCCACTGCTTGCCTCATCCACTCACATCACTATTCAGCTCGCTCTTGATCAGCTGAAGTCTCACTGTGTTCTCTTCTGCATGTATGCCTGCCTGTGCCTTGCTCTGCACAAGCTGCCTCCAAAGATCCAGCTGGGATGAATTCATCTCACAAATTCTGCAAAAAAAAAAAAAAAGTGTTCCTTCTGATGATTGTTGTGTTGAAATGATCAAGCTAAACCCAATTCTAGCTGAAGTTTCCAAGGATTTTATAACTGGCAAGCACAGCTTTGACTGCTTCAGTCCTACCACATTCCCACACGGTCACACAAGCAGGCCTTCAAATGTCATGAACACACCCTAAATATCTGCTAATTTTGAGCTGCAGCATGAAAGCAGACATACAATTTAAGTGGTGGTTTTAAAAGTATTATTGCAGACCTTCCAGCAGCTTCCTGGACTCCTTTTTTAGTTGGTGTTGTTTCATGAAAGGATGGTGAATCTGATGATTCCTGCAGTTGTCCTGAAATATGGAATGACCTCCAGCTGGCAAGCTGGTTGGTTTTCTCTGCTGGTACTTTGCAAAGTGGCAAAATGTAATTATTCCAACATGGCTTTGGAAATTGCATTTTGATTTATATTGCTGATTTGGCGAGCTTTTTTGTTGTTGTTGATGCATATACTGTTTTGTCACTTCTTTTATTTTACAGTGATTTTTTAAAAAAATGGTTCTCTGGAATGCATCCTCTGAGCACTATATCAGCTCACAGAAAACCTAACAGATACACACAAGACCAGTCCTCATTCTGAGCCTTTAGCTCATCAGTCCTCAGACCTGTCTAGGCTTTACCAGAGACATGCCCCACAAACATTGCTTTAGGATGCTTAGGGCTGACCCTGAGTTGAGCAGGGGATTGGACTAGATGGCCTGTATGGCCCCTTCCAACTCTATGATTCTATAACATTCTTCTGTGACCATGGACCTAGGCAACCCCAATAATCTCATCATTGTTGCTTTACTGGTCTTTGTCTTTGTAGGGAAACTGCCTAATTCTAAAAAAAATTACTTTTGCCTTAACTCCTTTTCCATTGGTGATATATTATGGGAGTGTGGCAAATCTGGAACACTTGGAATGCTATAAAAATCTAACAGGGTCTCCCAACTATGGGGCCATATGGTACCACAAAGGCCCCTCAAAGGTCTAGCGGTGTGGGGGTTTTCATAATGGTCGAAGGGAGAGCCCTCCCACCCAGTGCCTGCCATTTTTGGCACTGAGCAAGAAGAAAAGGGAAAGGTTTTTAAAAAGTTTTTAAAAATTCTACCCTTATTTGAGCAAGCTGAGTTGCATCCTCCCAAAGTGACCAATGAGTGGCGTGGAGGAGGTGGGAAGGGGAGGGCACCCAGCCATTTAAACTTTTGCCAGCTGAGGCTCCTTTCACTCCTGGGGGTATGTGGCAGAGAGGCATGGCCAGCTGACATAAATTCCTGGTATTTCAAAGCCTGAAAAATATTTCAGAAGTACCCCCATGGTCAAAAAGCTGAAAAAGGTTGAGATAGTATGGTGACTTATTTCTGCTAATAACTCCCTTCTGATAAATAAGGATTCATTGGAAAAATAATTCTTCTGTCAGGGGAAGACTCCTCATTTAGCTGAAACCAATTATTGGATTCAGCTTAGTAAATGAAGACATTAGATTTCATAACAATATCCCAAAAGGTAAGCATCAGCCATACTTTTAGCTGTTCACTAGAAATTAGATAACACCAAAGTTCCATATTCTTTTAAAATCTGGTGTTTCTTCTGCTTCTTCCATGCAACCATTAGGGCTGAAGAATAAGTGAATGTATCATGAGTCCTTTTACAGATATTTCTACTGCTTCCCTGGTGGATGCTGGGTGGATGTTGGCAAAAATCTGACTGGACTTTCAGGTGATTTTTAACATAGTTTATTTTTCAGTGGCTTGGGACAACATTGTCCCTTGTTAAATAATCTTCCAGAAACTAAGAACACTGCCCTTTTTTTGGGGGGTGGGGGTGGCTCTTAATTGTCTTACAATAAAATAAACATTCCAGACAGAGACCTTAAATAGGACAGAGAACTGACAAGTCTTTGAGATCCAGGGACCCGAAACCCTGCCACACCCTCTTAGCAATGCAAGAGAGAAAAACATTTGTTTTGTACAGTATCTTGGAACACATGAAAAAAACCTCCAAAGATCAAACTTAATTCTTATTGTTCAGAATGCCCTTTTCAAAAAGGAAAGTTAAGTTATATTTTAGCACTCAACACCTACACACCAAAGTACATAACCCAGATGAGCTAATTTTGAAGACTGGAGTAGAAATGAGCTAATGTTATTAGGGGATTGTATGCACAATATGGCAAGAGATCAGTAACAAAGGAGGGAGGGTGAACCACCCAAAACTGCTCAGCTGCTAGCAATAAAGAAACACCAAGTTGCAAAATGCATTAACCATTGCCTTCCATTTTCGCTCTTAGAGCTGTTTCAGAAAGCCAGGGTAAAGCCAAGCTTCAGTGCATAGGCACACTCAATGGGACAAGGCCTGTTTTTGTCATTCTGAGGAAATTATGTTATCTCTCTGGAATGATAAAGAGACATTTGTAATCCCGGAGAGCCTGGAAGCTAAACTGACAACATTGTATATCCACAGATAGGACCTTGAAAAAATAAATAAGATCACCAATATCCTAATTTTAGTTTGAAAAGCTTGAAGTTGGCCTCAGAAGCTTAAAAAACTGAATTTGTGAGCTGTTAAATGTCAGAGCTGACCTCTGGGAGTTTTGAGGAGGGATGATGTGGTGAAGGGCAGGCTTCAGGTCATGTTTTATTATACCAGAAGTTTAATTGTTCTGGCGAGGAAGCAAAAGTGACTCATTTAACTTGAAGTGGGTCCCTGTCTCCCAACACAGATTTTGACTGGAGGAGGATATGGCTCGCAATAATATCTCGAAACAAACTGAACTGCTTTGCTTCACTCTTTTAACTACTTCCATCTAGATTCATTTACTTTGGATGCAACATTTGAGAGGGGTCCAAGGATAGCAAAAAACAGTGCCTTTGTCACCCTTTTTGAACCCTTTGCACTCTGTTTAAATTGTGTCTTTTTGCCAAAGAAAATTGTATATTATTGGGCCTTTTCCGAGACCCCTTTTAAATGGAAGAATATTAAATAGTTTATAGCTATAAGTACCAAAAAACCATCAGGTTTGTGGGATAGCAGTTTTCCAGTTGCATTTTAGTTACCATCTCAGAAGTTTCCAAAACCACACTGGTAAGTTCAACACAAGAAAAATAATTATATATATCAGTTTGCATTGTCTTCCATGATTAGGGCTGATGATACAAAATCCCCTCTGTACATAAACCCCTTCCATAGTTCCCTCCCCATTAAAGGCTTGAAGAAGGGATTTGAGCATAGTAAGCCTGTGCTATTCCACAGCACTGTCTTTTGCCTGCCACACTCCTGCCCAGACCTATATGACTCGTTGCAACACCAAAGAATTCCAGGTGCTTATTTAAGTGCCTCCCCCCTCCCCCTCTATGCCCAGTTGGATGTGTGGTTAGACAAGAGAGATGCTCTGCAATATGTGTGATGCTGTTTTGCTAGTGATCAGTGTGTTGTTAGCTGAAAGGTTAGCTTCATTCCCAGCTTTGCCCTACATGGGATGCAGATGTTTGCAGTCCTAATATTTGTGTCCCAGTTCCCTGTGAAGAGATCATCTTCAGGGCATTATTCCTAATCCTGGGACTTTAGCCCTTATATGAGAGGATTCCTGGGCCATCCAACAAACCTCCTTTGCCACATAAGCATGATGGAGTCTCTGTGATATGGTTGGGCTGCCTATGTGCCTTGTCCTTTGTATCTGTCTTCCAAATGAGTATACTTATGCACAGGATAATTTGAAGTTCCATCTGCAGAATTCTTACTGGGCATACCACAGACCTCCCTACAACAGAACATTTCATGTTTTGTTCTGGTTTGCCTATGGATGTTGATAAAATGACGTCATGGAGGTATCTGGGCATCAGTGTGCATTCCATATATGGCTGCCTTCAGGTGTCATGAAGATGACATTCTGGGGTTGGTGGACATAGGTGTTGTCATGGACTGCAGTACATTTGCTGTGGTCCCTCAACTGCTTGGAACAGGACTTTTTGGCATTTCTTTGCTGAATTACTAGCATAGGACATCGACCATGCTGGTGATACGCAAGCATCTGAGGCCGATCATTTCTTTGCTCATTACTAAACAAAATCTAGAATTTTCCCCTAACAATATGAATTTTATCATTTATTATTTTTAAATTATCAGAAAAGGACCCCCCTCAACCTTGTGCCATGCTGTTTCAGCTGCATGCCAGGTAATATTGTTGATTTTATATTACTGGGGTTGCATTAATGGTCTGATCCATCTTCCTCCACTGAAGCTATACATAGTTATACTTGCTGCTTTTTGTGGATGAAGCATCTGGGGAGAAGTTTGTGTTTTAATTAATAACGCTGAATTTAAAAAGGAACAGGGTTTTGTTTAAAGTTTTTATAAGCTGCTAGAAGTACCCCCGTTTTGGTGATTCCCCCCACCCCTTAACAGAATAGTAAACGGGGAAAGTCCTCTGCCATTCATGGCAAGCGCAACCTTTCTGCCCTCTGTCACCATTCGGTTCATGAGGTGATCCCATTGCCAGACGGAGTCATTTATGTATTCTCATGACGGTAACTTTGGTTGGCTATGTAGTGGCTCCACCAGAACATGCTGACCCTTGACTGGCCAGCAAAAAAACACAACAACTTTTAACCAATCAGATCAGAGGCAGCTTTTGATTAAACAATGTATTATTATTTATCCTGCACCATGTATAGTGTAGCCAGGAGACCCTAGGATTGTCTGGCAGCCAGAGCAGGGACCTTTGGAGGTGGTTTGCCATTGCCTGCCCCCATGTCATGACCTTTAGTGTTCCTTGGGAGTCTCCCATATAAATATTAGCCAGGGATGACTCTGCTTAGCAGCCAAGTTCCGATTTGCCAGGTCAGAGAGATTAAACAGATACTGAACCACTTCAGTACATTCAGTAAATTGACTTAAATGGACTCCGGGGGATGGCAGAGGACAGGAAGGCCTGGAGGATCATTGTCCATGGGGTTGCGTTGGGTTGGACACGACTTTGCACCTAACAACAACAACAACGTGTGCTGCCCCAGCCCTCCTTTTATAAAGAAAATGTTTAACTCTTAATAGCTGGTGACAAACTAATCATTCATGAATTGGGGAAAGGATGGCAGTGTTGAAATGGTTGGTGGTTGGGGGGGGGGACTTGTAACATTGTGCAACTGTACATGGATGGGCACTAAAAAAGGGGAGAATAACTATTCTTCTGTTCTCCTTCTTGACCTTCTTGACCTTCATGCCCTGGACTAGTACTTAACACTCTGCCCTTTTAATCATTAATAGAAGCAGAGAGCTAATATTTTAGGAAGACAGTTTTTTTCACCCATGTAATTACAGCAAGGCACTGTAGTTTAATTTGCACATGGGTAAACACGTGCTTTCACACCCAGGGAAAAGTTTAGCTTGGCAGCTGGAAATGAAGACCATGACTCCAGTCTCAATCCAAGCCAAAACTGCAGAAAGCCAAACCATTTTCAAAAATAATATCACTATTGACGCCCCAAACCTCCTCCATAGAATGTGCATGTTGAGTATGATGTTCCCAGGGGCCAAAGAAGCAACTGAGTCCCTTTTCCTGGGATATCGGATGTACAATATGTATGTGATAAACTTTCTCTATAGTCCCGTTGAATGAATTATTCCCACAATTTCAAGCAAGTTGTAAAGGTTGCCTGTGCTTTTTGTTTAAAAAACACATTTTCTTGACCACAATAAGCTACAGCTGGAGCATTAAACAGCAAACACAAGACAGTCTTCCCAAATTTATGTGACTTGGTCTTGAGAGTCTGTTGCTCCCATAATTACACTAAGGCATCTATTCTAGCCTTTTACTCTTCTCCATCTGACTTCTGTCATGATCTGTTGACCAATATCATCTCTCTACTAAACCCAGGAGGAAATTACAAAGCCATTGTTAATTGGTCTAGTCCAGGGGTGGCCAAACTGTGGCTTTTCAGATGTCCATGGACTACAATTCCCATTAGTTGCAGGGGTTTATGGGAATTGTAGCCCATGGACATCTGGAGATCCACAGTTTGGCCACTCCTGGTCTAGTCAGTTTCTCCCAAAGAGGCAGTTTAGAGAAGTTATCTTCAATTTAACTAAGAGAAATATTTTATATTCAGTGTAGGAAGAACTGTAGAAGCCGTACAGATATAAATGCCATTAAAATGTGCTAAATAACTGCCAAAATAGGCAGATAGCATTGTTTTGTCTTCAGTCATGTAGAAAATGTAAAAATTCCTGTTTAAATTTCAGGTGCATTTAAAAATAATAATATAAATAGCTAATCAATATTTTTATATCTTTAATAATTGAAATATTATCCTGCTGAAGACACAGTTTTATAATATCATACTAATTCCAGGCCCCTCTATAACCTAATTTCAGTTATCTTTAAACATCCTGTTTTGGATGCTCCCACTATCCAAAGTTAGACAGATGGCAGCCTGACAGAGGCCTTCTAAGTCATGGCATCAAAACTAAGGAATTCCCTTCTGCTGGAAAGCTGTTTCTCCCCTTCTATAATTGTCTTCTGCCTGTAGGTGAAGGCTTTTCTGTTTTGTTTGACTTTCCTTCTCTGACTCATCCTGACCCTCTTTCCTGTTCATGTGACTCTGTATTCATATCTTTGCAGGATTCCTGCTGTTCCAAGCAACACTGTCTTTTGGAGTGGAGCTGGTGTTGTTTGCTCAATGTCCAGAAAGCCCAGGTGTTTCTTGAGACTTCTAGGTACAGCTCCAAGGGCTCCAATAGCAACTAGCATGATGGTCATCTTCTTCTCCCAGAGGTGCTCTAACTCTGTTTGTAGGTCTTGATGTCTTATGATCTCCTCTTGTACTTTATTTTCTTTCCCACTGTCTCCCGGGATTGTAGTGTCAATGATCCAAACCCTATTTCTCATGATATCTGGTATCTTACAGGTGTTTATTTGTTTGCAATTAGAAGTTCCAAAAAATCTTCATTTCATCATTCCCCATGATCTTGTCTGGTTTGTGCTCCCATGAATTTCTGGCTTATGGCAAGCCAAACTTCTTGCAAAAATTCCAATGCAACATAGTGGCAACTCTGTTATGACCTTCTTTAGAGTCAGTTAGAACAGATTTATTGCTGGTATCAGCCATGAGGTTGACTATTTCATTATTTGACTTGCAAAGTGGACATTTGCTATTATCACTGGTCATGGCTTTCACACTTTTTCCCCTAGTGCCTGCGTTTATGCAATTAAAATGAGCCCTGCCTTTTTTTCTTCAAGAGTCCATTTTAGAGCCACTTTCAGGTGATTTTATTATCAACTTCATTGTCTGTGGCTTTCAAATATTGCCAATGAAAGTGCTTTTCCTTCCAGCTGTCAGTGAGTTTTGATTTAAGTCTTTTTGTCATCTTTGGTTTTTTTTGTAACCTTAAGTATGTCTGTGTTGTAGAAACTTCTCTTTGTTTATCTTGGTGTAGTCCTCCAGTGCTCATTTTTCTTTTTCAACTGCTTGCTTAACTTTCAAGAGGCCTGTTCCCAATTTTCTTGGTCAGTAAAGAGGAGCAATATCACTTCTAGGATATAGTGAGCGATGGAATATCATTATCTTATGAGTTTTGTGATCTGTTGCTGCTAATTCTGCTTGTTTCCAATTAATAATTGCAGGTTAGAAATGGGACTGCCTATATTTTAACTTACCATGTTTCCTCCATTTAATTTTGCTTAAAGTATCTATTTAACTCTTTAGTAATACTCCTTGGTTATATTTTTCTTAACAAGGGCATGTTTGATGTTGCCAGCTGCCAAAATATTTATAGTTTTATTCAGAATCCATATTTTGATCTTTATGTTTGGCATCTTGATATTTTCTTGTTCAACTTCTTTTATTCTAGTCAATGCTAATGCTGCACAATTATCAAGACTAATTTCCAGTGTTATATTTTTGTTGAATGTTCGAAATATATTTAGTAAAGTTTGAATATCAGATGATGACTTTCCATATAGTTATCAACATACAGCAGTTATTCATAGTCAACATACCTAGAATGTGTTACAGCAACCTAGATATTATGACAACATTACTTTTATTATTAGTTCTTTACAGTCTACTTTTACCACTGAGATGCAAGACTATGTAGTGTAAGATTATGTAGTGTAAATGAAGTACAATCAAGGGCTTTATGGAACTGGTTCTTTAAATGTGTTATTTGGGAATGAATTCAAATATCTAATCATTACTCTTTTATCTCAGAAATATTTATTATTATTTATTAACTAGCAAGAAAGCCCATAGCAACCAGGAATGCAATGGGTGCTAGGACCCAGGGGACACCAAGAGGTGCAGATCTCTCTCTGTTTCTCTCCCTCTCCCTCTCGCTGCGTGTATCTAGGTGCGCCTCGCAGCAGGAGGCATAGCAGGTAATCAGGGTGTGCAGTTCGGGGCAGCTCTCTGTCTCTGTCTTTCTCTCCCTCTGTCGCAGCAGGGGCGGCTCTCTCTGTCTCTCCGTGGCAGCAGGAGCCATAGCAGGTAATTAGGGCTTGTTCTTAGGAGCAGGGCTAGTCACCAGCTTGGGGCAGCTTTCTCCGTGTCTCTCTCTGCCTCCCTCACAGCAGGGCAATAGGAGGGAATGAGGGCTCGTGTTCAGTCTGGCAGGGCTTTGTGCATCTCTCTCTGTCTCTGTCTCTGAGAGAAATGTGGCTAGTGTCCAGAGAGGGAGGGCAGGAGCTGTAGGGGCAGAGCCAATCAGGGTGCAGCCAGCATTGCTGGCTTGGCCCTTTTCCAACTCAGACACCTGGAAATGTTCCATCCCCCAGGCTGTTTCACAAATATATAGAGGAACCATGAATAAGGATTAGTTCAATTAATAGTCCACCTTCCTCCTTGGACTCATAGAAGCATAGAATAATAGAGTTGGAAGGTACCTCATGGGTCATCTAGTCCAACCCTCTGCACTATGCAGGACACTCACAACCCTATCGCTCATCTACTGTAACCTGCCACCCCCTTAAGCCTTCACAGAATCAGCCTTGTCAGATCACTATCCAGCCTCTGTTTAAAAATTTCCATAGAGGGAGAACCTATCACCTCCTGAGGAAGCCTGTTCCTCTGAGAAACCACAAAGTCAGGAACTTCTTCCGGATGTTTAGACAGAATTTCTTTTGAATTAATTTCATCCCATTGGTTCTGGTCCATCCCTCCGGGGCAAGAGAGAACAACTCTGCTCCATCCTTGATATGGCAGCCCTTTAAATACTTGAAGATGGTTATTAAATCCCCTTTCAGTCGTCTCCTCCCCAGCCTAAACAGACTAAGCTCCCCCAACCTTTCCTCATACGTCTTGGTCTCCAAGCCCCTCACCATCTTTGTTGCCCTCCTCTGGACACACTCCAGTTTGTCTACATCCCTCTTCAAATGGGGTGCCCAAAACTGAACACAGTACTCCAAGTGAGGCAGAACCACAGCAAGTAAAGCAGTACCATCACCTCCCATGATCTGAACACGATACTCCATTTGATACAGCCCAAAATCCCATTTGCCCTTTTAGCTACCAAGTCACGCTGTTAACTCATGTTCAATGTATGGTCTACTAAGACTCTTAGATCTTTTTCGTACATGCTACTGCCAAGACAAGTCTCCCCCATCCTGTATTGGTGTATTTGATTATTTCTACCTAAATGCAGAACTTTACATTTGTCCCTACTGAACTTCATTTTTTTCAGTTTAGCCTACTTCTCGAGCCTATCAAGATCATCCTGTATTCTGATTCTGTTTTCTTTTGTGTTTGCTACCCCTTCCCAGTTTAGTGTCATCTGCAGTTTTAAAAAGTATCCCCTCTAAACCCTCAGTTTAGAGGGGATATTTATTAAAGCCAATTTGGTGTTATGGTTAGGAGTGCAGACTTCTAATCTGGCATGCCGGATTTGATTCCAAACTCCCCCACATGCAGCCAGCTGGGTGACCTTGGGCTCGTCATGGCACTGATAATGATGTTCTGACCAAGCAGTGATATCAGGGCTCTCTCACCTACCTCACAGGGTGTCTGTTGTAGGGAGAGGAAAGGGAAGGTGAATGTAAGCCGCTTTGAGACTCTTGGTAGAGGAAAGCGGCATATGAGAATCAATTCTTCTTCTTCTTCTTCTTCTTCTTCTTCTTCTTCTTCTTCTTCTTCTTCTTCTTCTTCTTCTTCTTCTTCTTCTTCTTCCAAATCATTTATAAATATGTTGAACAACACAGGCCCCAGGACAGATCCCTGTGGAATTCCACTTGTCACTTTTCTCCAAGAGGATGCTGTGCCACTAACAAATACCCTTTGATTATGATTTGTCAAGGTGGATCACATAATACCACACCATAAAGTTTCATTAAAACCACAAAACTATAAAAATCACGACCACAACATGGTAGAAAGAAAAATCCTCCATCCTCCTCACTACTGTCCATGAAGGGTTTTGTCAGATGGAATAGCATAGCCTGAGGGAGCCCATTGATCTTAACAGACCCGATCTCAACTGAAGGTCTGGTGGAAGAGCGCAATTTTACAGCCCCTGCAGAACTGTGTCAGCTCCATCAAGGTCCTCAGCTCTCCCAGGAAATCATCTCTTCCATGCAGCTTCACTGCTGTCTTGTATGAATCCAAACCATACAATCATCATAATGCTGATTTTATGAACTTAGGCAGATTGTGAGTGGGTGGGCAGGAAGGTATGGCCCAGTGTTTGTCTCTTGTGGCCCTTCCTTCCATAGCCAGGAAATTGCTAATTGCTGCTGTAGGATGGTAGGTGAATTTCCTCCAGGCCAGGCTAGATTCTGGAGATTTGCGGTGGCAGGTTCACTTGGGCATGAAATTGGGGTCAATGTGGGTGAGCAGGAAGTTGTGATTTTCTGCATTGTGCAGGGGCTTAGACTAGATGGCCCCGAAGGTCCCTTTCGAACTCAATGGTTCTATGCTTCTATCTTTGCATTATCAGTTTTCATGCATTGAATTCTTACTACGAAACAGGAAATACACATCTCATATTAGTCCAAGTTCACTGGCACATCGACATTTCTGCCATAATAAATGTATCTGTTTTTAATAAAACATAGGACTCCTTGACACAAGAGTCAGGTGGCACCCTAAAGACTAACACAATTATGTCAGAAATAGGGACCAAGCCCATTGTATTTGTAATTACAGTATTTGTAAATACAATGGGCGCTAGGTGTGCTTTTGGGGCCGGGGGAAAGGCCCAGAAGTGCACCTGCGGCCTCCTTGAAGGCTGGACTCTGAGGCATTGTACGATTTTGAAATCCCACCTCCAAAACTCGAGGAATATTTTCAACCCAGGGGTTGCCAACCTCCAGGTGGGGCCTGGAGAGCTCCTGGAATTACAGTTCATCTTCATAGTATATAGATCAGCCCCCCCCCCCCCCGAGGCAGAAAGGGCTATTTTGGAAAGGGTTGTGGAAGAGAAGAAACATTTAAGGCCTCCCACACAGGTTGTTGTTGAAGTGAAAGACTTGAGGCCTACTGCACACGGTTGTTGTGCAGATGAAACAGGAGACAAAAGAGCCTTTGCAACAGCATCCAGTTTTGTCTGCAGAATAACGCTATGCAGTAGGTCTCAAATCTGCAGAGAGTTGCAAAGAAGAAATACACATGGTTTGGCTGTGTCTAACCCCCAGCCAGAGCAGTATTTTAAGTGAGAAGGGGCTTTTCGGTGGCCTCCCTGTCAGAAGGAGAAATCCCCCCCTCAAAAGGAGTGCCCACCCCCATGCCCTGAGGCTCCCCTGCCTTGCTCTTGGAAACGCCTCAGTCAGGGGCTGTTAAAGGCTTCTTTGCAGCAGGCCTGAAGGGAGGGGGAGGGAGTGCACTCATCAGCCTCCTACCAGCTTTGTCAGTGTTCTGAGGCAATTTACAGTTGGACATGACAGTGAGGACAGCCTTGGGGTGAAAAGGCCTGGCACAGCCTGTCCAAGCCTCTGTTCTGATCCCCCTTGGCAGCCCTACTGACCTCCTCTCCTTGTGGTGGTCAGGAGCAGATTGGCAGCAATGTCTCCAGATTGCCCTTGGCTGGGCTGACTGGATGGAACTCTGGTCTGTCCTGGTGAGGCCCCAATCGGAAGGCACCAAGCGCCTTCTGATTGGCCCCTCCACTTGTCACTCTGGTGCCAAGGGGTCAATTGCCCCTATTACCTATCCTGGACTCAGCCCACTCCCCCTTAGCCTTAGTGAATTATTTATACCACTCCTTGAGCAGTTTACAGATGATCCTGTCTGAGTTGGAGCTCTCTTCCATGTCCACAGACATGGTTAAATACCCAGGTGGCAATGTTACAAATCAAGGGTAGTGTAGATAGATCAGTTCAGCTAGAATAGGCATGAGAAACTTCCAAACAGCAACAGAGGAACAGAATAAGCAGAAATATAAAGTAGAATAAAATGAGACAGTGGAACAAATTAACAACTGTTAGAGGTGGGATATATGAATGCCAATTCAGGCTGCAACAGACTTTCACAGCTATGCCTTTATACATTTTTCAGTGTTATTTGTATAGTAGTAAACCAGCACAAGAGCCTCTTGTGGCGCAGAGTGGTAAGCGGCAGAAATGCTGGCTGAAGCTGTCTGTCCATAAGGTTGGGAGTTCAATCCCAGCAGCCGGCTCAAGGTTGACTCAGCCTTACATCCTTCTGAGGTCAGTAAAATGAGTACCCAGCTTGCTCGGGGGTAAAATGGTAATGACTGGGGAAGGCACTGGCAAACCACCCCATATTGAGTCTGCCATGAAAATGCTGGAGGGCGTCACCCCAAGGGTCAGACATGGCTTGGTGCTTGCACAGGGGATACCTTTACCTTTAACTTTAAACCAGCACAATACGTAGTATCATACATATATATAAATCTGCACAAAACCAATAGTGAAAAAGCTGACAAAACCACATATATATATAAACATTAATGAAGTATGAACTATTTACAGTTCCCTAGGAGTATTTTAAAGTAAAGAACCATATTTTAAACAGCATCCTTGTTTGCCATCTGGTATTTTTTTTTAAACCCATCCCCCAATATTTTTTTAATACTGCAATATTTCTGTTTGCAAGACACCTGGAGTTAATACAGAAACTACTTTCTTCTGCATACAAAATGACCTCAACTTTGAATCTATAATGCTGAGGGAGAACAATCTCATACCAGGCGTTTACTTTGATGAAGCCAGTTTGCAGCCCAAGCTTGTACTACCCTATCTAAGCCTGCAGGAGCTGTGGATACCTGTTTCGTGATTCCTCTGCTGGGCCTCCGGACTTGAGTCCCCTGTGAGCTCAGTTTTGGCTGGCCAGGGCCCTGCCCTCTGTTAATCAAAGCAGAACTTCTATCAGGCCAAGTTCCCTTGTGGACTTTTACCAGAGATGAACAAGGCCCACGCTGTTGATTGCTGAGTTAGAGAGTATGAGTAAAGAAAGACTAAGGTGTTCAGGAAGGTGGTAAACAGTGGGCTGACCGTGTAATAGCCTCGTTGTGCGTGGATGTCTGTGTGCTCGAATTCAGTTCTAAGATTAACACAGGCACTCTGTCTCTCTCCCTACATACACACACAAATGCACAACATATCGCCTGTCAGAAACAGAACAATGATTGTTGCTGGATATCTCAAGTCAACTGAATGAAAGAAACAACACTTTAGTCACAACCCCTAGACTGAATACATTTTTCAATCAAGCCATGAGATTTGCAAAGCAAGTGTTTCATTTGAAATGACAGCAGCAATCATGGTCTCATGAATCTGTTTCTAATGCATTTCATTGTCCAGCAAGGGAATGCATCACCTGCTGGATGCACATATACATTTGGATTTACACTGGAGTCATCTAATTCACCATCGTGAAGCTACTCCAGAGGAAGCTGTTAGGCAGCTGCTGATTTTATTACACCGTAGCCACAGGAAGGGAATAGGAAGACTGGGTTTTTGTGGCCATCTGAATTGGATTTTGGCAATCTTCCTTTGGTCCATGGATGAGTTTGGCATTCTCCAAATGAAAACCTCTGACAGGCAGTGGAAGATTGGTATTCAGGCTGCAAATGCATTTGTGCTGGAACTCAAAACAAATAGAAAATAATGTAGCTTGTGTGTGCTGAGTTGGCTTATGGTACCAACAAATTGAGGCTGTTTTGGAAAATGCTGCCTGGGGAACCTTTAGCACTTGCCGAGTTGGAAGCTGAATGCAAGAAAAGCAGGACATATTTTCAATCCATGCAAATGCTACAGGAAAGCCCCAAATTAAATAATTCTACAACCGGGCTGTATGCAAATCCCAAGGGTTTTGTAGTGTGTTAATATGGTCAGTGTTCCTGTAAAATATGCAAGAATCTTGCCTGGCTTGACAAACATGCATCATGTTCAGGGCAGGATACGGAAAGGCTTTGTAAATTTTGCAGCAGTCAGACCTGGGCTATATTAATGGTTGTCATACCTGAGATTTTTTATATGTGGTGAGAAAAGTTGTTTGTAACAAACTTGCTTGCTGTCAGTCACCGAAAAGGAATAGCCTATTTGGATGAACAGAGAACTTCAAGAGGAACTAAGAAAGAAAAGGAAAATGTTCAGGAAATGGAGGGAAGGACAGAGCTCTAAAGAAGAGTACCTACAGGTTACTAGGCACTGTAGATCAATCATCAGAAAGGCCAAAGCTGAGAGTGAGCTAAGATTGGCCAGGGAAGCCCACTGTAATAAGAAAAGATTTTCCAGTTACGTGAGGAGCAAACGTAAAGTAAAGGAGGCAATAGGCCCGCTGTTGGGTGCGGATGGACAAACTCTAACGAAAGATGCAGAGAAAGCAGAAAGGCTTAGTGCCTATTTTACATCTGTTTTTTCCCACAAAGTGTTTAGGCACATCTAGAGATGGCTGTAGCCAAAGGACAGTGTCTGGGTGGCAGGTTAACATGGATAGAGAGGTTGTCGAGAGGCATTTAGCTGCACTGGATGAGTTCAAATCCCCTGGTCCAGATGAAATGCACCCGAGAGTACTCAAAGAACTTTCCAGAGAACTTGCACAGCCCTTGTCCATCATCTTCGGAACCTCTTTAAGGACTGGAGATGTCCCGGAGGACTGGAAAAGAGCAAACGTTATTCCGATCTTCAAAAAAGGGAGGAAGGATGACCCGGGAAACTACAGACCAGTGAGTCTGACCTCTGTTGTGGGGAAGATAATGGAGCAGATATTAAAGGGAGCGATCTGCAAACATCTGGAGGACAATTTGGTGATCCAAGGAAGTCAGCATGGATTTGTCTCCAACAGGTTCTGCCAGACCAACCTAGTTTCCTTTTTTGACCAAGTAACAGGTTTGCTGGATCGGGGAAATTTGGTTGATGTCATTTACTTGGATTTTAGTAAAGCTTTTGACAAGGTTCCCCATGATGTTCTGATGGATAAGTTGAAGGACTGCAATCTGGATTTTCAGATCGTTAGGTGGATAGGGAATTGGTTAGAGAACCGCACTCAAAGAGTTGTTGTCAATGGTGTTTCATCAGACTGGAGAGAGGTGAGTAGCAGGGTACCTCAGGGTTCGGTGCTCGGCCCGGTACTTTTTAACATATTTATTAATGATCTAGATGAGGGGGTGGAGGGACTACTCATCAAGTTTGCAGATGACACCAAATTGGGAGGACTGGCAAATACTCCGGAAGATAGAGACAGAGTTCAACGAGATCTGAACACAATGGAAAAATGGGCAAATGAGAACAAGATGCAATTTAATAAAGATAAGTGTAAAGTTCTGCATCTGGGTCAGAAAAATGAAAAGCATGCCTACTGGATGGGGGATACACTTCTAGGTAGCACTGTGTGTGAACGAGACCTTGGGGTACTTGTGGATTGTAAACTAAACATGAGCAGGCAGTGTGATGCAGCGGTAAAAAAGGCAAATGCCATTTTGGGCTGTATCAACAGAGGCATCACATCAAAATCACAAGATGTCATAGTCCCATTGTATACGGCGCTGGTCAGACCACACCTGGAGTACTGTGTGGAGGCCTCACTGTCTGGAGGCCTCACTTCAAGAAGGACATCGATAAAATTGAAAGGGTACAGAGGAGAGCGACGAAGATATTCTGGGGCCAAGGGACCAAGCCCTATGAAGATAGGTTGAGGGACTTGGGAATGTTCAGCATGGAGAAAAGGAGGTTGAGAGGGGACATGATAGCCCTCTTTAAGTATTTGAAAGGTTGTCACTTGGAGGAGGGCAGGATGCTGTTTCTGCTGGCTGCAGAGGAGAGGACACGCAGTAATGGGTTTAAACTTCAAGTACAACGATATAGGCTAGATATCAGGAAAAGGTTTTTCACAGTCAGAGTAGTTCAGCAGTGGAATAGGCTGCCTAAGGAGGTGGTGAGCGCCCTCTCACTGGAAGTCTTCAAGCAAAGGTTGGATATACACTTTTCTTGGATGCTTTAGGATGCTTAGGGCTAATCCTGCGTTGAGCAGGGGGTTGGACTAGATGGCCTGTATGGTCCCTTCCAACTCTATGATTCTATGATTCTAATAGTTTTAAACAGCAGGAATATCCACAGAATGTTTGGGGCTCTGCTACTATGATCACAAGGGCTGCATCCACACATCATGGGATATTTCAGTATTCTTGCTCTACAGTAATCCTTGGAACAGAATTTTCCTGTGTGTGTATAAGCATCCAATTGCAAATCATTGTAATGCCCTGATAGTACAGAAGCCAATAATGTGTGGATTTAGCTAAGGATAGTTTAAGTAATTGTATCAGTTAGGCATTATTCTAATTCTGTGATTGAACCCAAAAAACTTCAATTTCTGAAATACAGAACTGTGGTATAAAATGTGTACATGCATTTTCATCTAATGTCAAACTAATTTATGTATATCTAAAAGTGAGCATGAGTCATATCTGATTTGCATATCCTGTTTTACATAGTCTGACTTCATAAACTGGCAACATCCAACAGTTGTTTCATGAAGAGTTTTAATCCAGTTGGTGCCAGTGAAAACCCTCAGATGTCAAAATCCATTTCGTTTGTACAGATCCTTTGATTACATCTTAATCCCAGTTGCATGGTTATTATTTTTAAACAAGAGTTCATAGTGCAGACTTTTGCAATGTTCTTATTATTAAATGCAACTAGGCCTATGTAACAACAACATGCTTTCCCTATTTAATTTTTTCTTAATGGATCTCATTGTCAGGGGTATTTTAAGTTCACTTATTTCTCTATATCTGGATTTTGTCTCTTGGATGTAATGTCATCTCTTTATTTATTTATTGTATTTGTATGCTGCCCTTTTCTGATGGCCCAGAGCAGCTCAGAAGGTTAAAACCCTTATAACAGTAAGGCTGGCTGCAGTTTCAAGAACTGCAAATCCTAGCAGAGATTTGACTAAGAAGAACTGCAAAAATGGAAATAAATACAGGTCTTTCAGTCCCAGAAACTGTTTGACTATGCAAGGGTGTAGTTGGATAGTTATGGTGATGCCCTTTCTCATGGTGGATAGTTATGGTGATGCCCTTTCTCACCAACCATGTTCCCCTCTCCCTTTTGATCTTTGGAATAGGGCTGGCCCCAG
Organism: Paroedura picta; assembly: GCF_049243985.1. Taxonomy (NCBI): domain Eukaryota; kingdom Metazoa; phylum Chordata; class Lepidosauria; order Squamata; family Gekkonidae; genus Paroedura; species Paroedura picta. Next base: position 58,711,937 of record NC_135369.1, on the reverse strand, counting down.
GCAGTGGGAAAGAGCCTTGAAACAGCACTATAAGGGCTATGACAAGCACAAGTTCACCCAGCTGGCTACATGTGGAGGAGTGGGAATTCAAACCAGACTCACCAGATTAGAAGCTGCCAGTCTTAACTACTACATCAAGCTGGCTTTACCTAGGCATTATCTTAACAAAGACAGAAATGATTCTATGCTCAACCAGCCAAGTATATATAGCAATTATATAGCAAGATCAATCGAGAAAAAAGTCAGTATGGCACATTAATATCTGTTTTCTGTGTACCAGGAAATTACTTCTGCAGTCACAGGTTCCTTGCAAAATTTAGTCAAATTGTTGTGATATGAATATTCCATTTATTGTTTGTTTTTTCAGACCAAATTCACTGTTAAGTAGAACACAGAGGCTCTTCATTGGGTTCCTCTGCCATTTGAAGCTAGGCTGGTGGCAAATGGGGAAAGGGCCTTCTTGGGCATGGTGCAGAAACTCTGGAACTTTTTTTCTCAGGGAGGTTCATCTCTCTCCTCCTCTTTTGATATTAGTTTGATGGGGTTTAATGTTGGCTGCCTTGTGGACCCTGAGCAGGGTGAAGCAGCAACAATTTTTTGATAAATAAATAAATAATCCTCTGTGAAGCTGTTTAAGTTTCCCCCTCCAATATGAGATCTTCTGCTCCATTTTACTTTAGTTCATCATGCAACTCGGTTCATTATGGGCTCACAACAGATTTTCATTAAGTAGTATGAGCAACATTTGTCATGCTCTTTTCCTTTATTTTCCTCTTCATGGAACTTTTTGCCTGTAGATGCTCTTTAAACTTTTTTCATTAACTTTTTTTTTTTTAAGTTCATGACGTTGTCTCTTTAAGTGTGAAGTCTTACTTGATGAAATGGGACCCAAACTAGGAGCAGAAGGTGAAGATATTTATGACAATTCTTAAATCAAGACAGGGATGAATTCCATTCTTTTGGATTAGTGCCAAGCCATTTATGTCTTCGTTACAAATTGTGAAGACTATCAGAGAGCTATTCTTCGGGGATAAGAACAGGATGGCCAATCATATGGTTCTTCATCACTTTACCTTAGATATATATTCCTTGCTCCTATAAATATATAAAAATAAGTCAAGACCTGGGTGAGTATACAAGAATTTTATCTTCTTGCACTTGCACAAGCACATGCTTGATGCTGTCTGTCATATTCCATGGCAATTCTCCCCAAAACGCCAAACTTATCATCTTATCATTAAAAGTATGAATGGTTTACAGCTTGACACTCAGATGGAGGAAAGGGCTGCCATAACATCAGAGTTCATTACGAAGCCAGATGGGCCCCAAAAGCCTAAGCAACAGGGAAGGGGGCTTGAGGGAGGATCCTGGGACTCTGGTCAAGGCAATTACGGCATGAGCCAAAGGCAAACATGACACTGTTCTCTTGGCACCTATATTGTATGTTTTTAATTATATGTAAACCGCCCTGAGACTACATGGAAGGGCAGTTTATAAATACACAAATGAATGAATGAATGAATGAATGAATGAATGAATGAATGAATGAATGAATGAATGAATGAATGAATGAATGAATGAATGAATGAATGAATAGTGGTTTCTCTGATAGTGCTCTTAAAATGTTTAACTAACAATCTGAAAATAATACAAGAGCAACATATTCTGCTGCTTTGTCTGTGAGCGTTACATCCTTCTGGATCCATGGAATTCCCTGCTCAACTGCAATTTGACAGCACTTTCCACCACCATCAGAGGGGTGTCACTCTGCTTATTACTTCAGTATAAGTCTTGAGAAGCTGTGGGCTGGTACATCTGAAAAGTAAGGGGATTTTCAAGCGGGAATAGAAGAAACAGTACATAACCCTTTCCCTGCCAGCATGTTACTTCTTCAGCTACAGATCAGCTGCTCATAGGTGGTAAAATGAAAGATCCTATTCTTAAGACGTAAAGTTACAGTTATGGATCTCTCTCAGTCTGTAAAAAGCAAATTGCAATTCAGGTTATATTGTGCCCATGCTTGAAGAGAAGGGGGAATTTCAGCCTGCAACTACTGGTTGGTTTTAGTTATCAAATCCAGGCTTCCTATGCTATTAACAGGAGTTTAAAAGGAAAAATAGAAATGGGTTTTTAAGGAACTCATGATAAACCAGGTTTTGTTGAATTAAATCAATTGGGGTTGAAAAAGTAAAAGTATATGGAGGATAGGTCTATTAGTGTTTATTCCATAGTAACAGGCCTAAGGTATAATCTAAGAATTCTTTCCTGGGAGAAAGCCTAGTTGAATAGACTGGAACATGATTTGGAGTAGACTGTTATGAGACTGCTCTGTTGGTCTTCTCTTGCAAAATGCTATCAGGGTCTTAGGAACAATTGTGTGTCAATTATCTCCCTGTCTTATCCCAGACATAAGTGGAGATGTCAACTGTGAAAGAAGTTCCTGGTTCAGGGGTCACAAGGAAATTTGAACTGGAAAAGCTTCCAGGGAGGACAGTATGGAAAGCCCAAACTCTACAGTAAGTTGTTAAACTAGTATGTTTAATCAAGTTCTATTTTGCATTCTGTTTCTCGAAAGGGTTAGAGTCTTTCTATCCAGAATGCAGATGCTTAATCTTGACCTTGATTTTACTGCAAGCATAAGTAGAGATGATGCTGGAACCATCAAGACCCTGATTAAATACCATAGGTTCGTCTACATGTTTTTATGTATTGATTATTTCTACTTTCCATATTTAATGTACAGGAATGATCATAAATATTAGAATGAAAAGTTTCCCAGACAGGAAAAAATGTTTTTGTCTACATTAAACTTGGTCACAAAAAGTATGTTTTAATTAAAATCTCCATCTTGCTTATTGCAGATTTTCTTTTTGAGTTACAGTTGGGGGCACGTCCAAGTGTGATAGACGTTAATGTTATGGATCATAGAATCATAGAATCATAGAATCATAGAGTTGGAAGGGGCCATACAGGCCATCTAGTCCAACCCCCTGCTCAACGCAGGATTAGCCCTAAGCATCCTAAAGCATCCAAGAAAAGTGTATATCCAACCTTTGCTTGAAGACTTCCAGTGAGAGGGCGCTCACCACCTCCTTAGGCAGCCTATTCCACTGCTGAACTACTCTGACTGTGAAAAACCTTTTCCTGATATCTAGCCTATATCGTTGTACTTGAAGTTTAAACCCATTACTGCGTGTCCTCTCCTCTGCAGCCAGCAGAAACAGCATCCTGCCCTCCTCCAAGTGACAACCTTTCAAATACTTAAAGAGGGCTATCATGTCCCCTCTCAACCTCCTTTTCTCCATGCTGAACATTCCCAAGTCCCTCAACCTATCTTCATAGGGCTTGGTCCCTTGGCCCCAGAATATCTTCGTCGCTCTCCTCTGTACCCTTTCAATTTTATCGATGTCCTTCTTGAAGTGAGGCCTCCAGACAGTGAGGCCTCCACACAGTACTCCAGGTGTGGTCTGACCAGCGCCGTATACAATGGGACTATGACATCTTGTGATTTTGATGTGATGCCTCTGTTGATACAGCCCAAAATGGCATTTGCCTTTTTTACCGCTGCATCACACTGCCTGCTCATGTTTAGTTTACAATCCACAAGTACCCCAAGGTCTCGTTCACACACAGTGCTACCTAGAAGCGTATCCCCCATCCAGTAGGCATGCTTTTCATTTTTCTGACCCAGATGCAGAACTTTACACTTATCTTTATTAAATTGCATCTTGTTCTCATTTGCCCATTTTTCCATTGTGTTCAGATCTCGTTGAACTCTGTCTCTATCTTCCGGAGTATTTGCCAGTCCTCCCAATTTGGTGTCATCTGCAAACCTGATGAGTAGTCCCTCCACCCCCTCATCTAGATCATTAATAAATATGTTAAAAAGTACCGGGCCGAGCACCGAACCCTGAGGTACCCTGCTACTCACCTCTCTCCAGTCTGATGAAACACCATTGACAACAACTGTTTGAGTGCGGTTCTCTAACCAATTCCCTATCCACCTAACGATCTGAAAATCCAGATTGCAGTCCTTCAACTTATCCATCAGAACATCATGGGGAACCTTGTCAAAAGCTTTACTAAAATCCAAGTAAATGACATCAACCAAATTTCCCCGATCCAGCAAACCTGTTACTTGGTCAAAAAAGGAAACTAGGTTGGTCTGGCAGGACCTGTTGGAGACAAATCCATGCTGACTTCCTTGGATCACCAAATTGTCCTCCAGGTGTTTGCAGATCGCTCCCTTTAATATCTGATCTTACCCACAACAGAGGTCAGACTCACTGGTCTGTAGTTTCCCGGGTCATCCTTCCTCCCTTTTTTGAAGATCGGAATAACGTTTGCTCTTTTCCAGTCCTCCGGGACATCTCCAGTCCTTAAAGAGGTTCCGAAGATGATGGACAAGGGCTGTGCAAGTTCTCTGGAAAGTTCTTTGAGTACTCTCGGGTGCATTTCATCTGGACCAGGGGATTTGAACTTATCCAGTGCAGCTAAATGCCTCTCGACAACCTCTCTATCCATGTTAACCTGCCACCCAGACACTGTCCTTTGGCTACAGCCATCTCTAGATGTGCCTAAACACTTTGACCTGTGGGAAAAAACAGATGTAAAATAGGCACTAAGCCTTTCTGCTTTCTCTGCATCTTTCGTTAGAGTTTGTCCATCCGCACCCAACAGCGGGCCTATTGCCTCCTTTACTTTACATTTGCTCCTCATGTAACTGAAAAATCTTTTCTTGTTACAATGGGCTTCCCTGGCCAATCTTAGCTCACTCTCAGCTTTGGCCTTTCTGATGATTGATCTACAGTGCCTAGTAACCTGTAGGTACTCTTCTTTAGAGCTCTGTTTTTCCCTCCATTTCCTGAACATTTTCCTTTTCTTTCTTAGTTCCTCTTGAAGTTCTCTGTTCATCCAAATAGGCTTCTTAGAGCTCCTGCAGTGTTTTCGTATTTCTGGAATAGTCATTGATTGAGTATGCAATAGCTCTTGTTTGAGTAGCGCCCACCCTTCACATGCTCCCTTCCCTTCCAGCATTCTCATCCATGGTATGACACTCATCATGTCTCTGAGTTTATTAAAGTTTGCCCTACGAAAATCCAACATCCGCGTCTGGCTACAAGCTTCCTTGGCTCCCCATCTCAAAAGGAATTCTATGAGGACATGGTCACTTCCCCCTAGGGTCCCCACCTCCTTCACCTCATCCACCAACTGTTGCCTGATCAAGTGTCTGTCTCTGGTCTTGTTCCCTGTGGAGCACCACAAACTCCAGCTATGACAAAGTTATGCAGTATCTCATGAGAATTTAGCTGTAGCAAGGCATTATGGGTGATAAAGACTGCTTGTAAACAAGAACCAGTTTGTGCAGACTGAAAATGTGGTACTTGAATGATCTGTGGCTATGAGGGTCCACTTTGTGCATGGAAGCTACCGAGAGACAATAAACAAGAAACCTTACAATGACATTATTGCAATCACTTTGAAGAGAACAAATGCACTCAAATAAGTATTTGTGGGCTCAGGCCTTGAGTGTAATCATAAAAAACACCTGGTGCCTAAAACAGTTAGTGCTACAGCATTTCCATGAGAAACAGATGCGTCTTTGAAAGAGAAGCGGAGATTTGTGGAGATTTATAGTGTTTAAGTCAACAGTTGAAATAAAATAACTTGCACCATCTTGCATGCTGTGTGCTAAAAACCATAAACTTTCCATTTTAGAGCATCTGTATTCCCTGTTTAGTGCTTAGTTTTGCAGCTAACAGAAAGTCTAGGCTTCAGTAAAGGGTGGAAAATGGCCTTCAAACCAGTAAATAGTGATAGTTCATGTGAGATTTATCAATGTCTGATAAATATACTGGATTGTACAAGATTCATATTTAATGCTAAGAATCTCCATCTATAAGCTATCACAGCACCAAACATTCAACCACGGTGCTTTTAACATATTTACTTTGAAGTTTGACTGATTGCAAAGAAAATGAAGAGAATGTTTGTAACACTTCAGCTTGGCATTCTAACACATTTATTTGGAGGCATTCCCATTTCTTTTTAATTTCATCATGAGTGGAGTGTAGAAAGAAGGCTATTATCTTTTCTACAGCTTTTATGGGGTGGGAATGAATATAAAACCTAACAAGAATGGCCAGAAAGAAATATCTTGGCTACAGTCCAGTAAAGCCAGAACCATCTTGTACACAGATAGCCATTTTTTTAAAAAAGAGGGAATCCCATTTGGGCAGAAAGGTGGAGGCTGGGGAATTTCACAGAAAATACCAGTTTGTATATTAATAGTAGTCTTCTGGACTCCTCCTGTGCCCCAATAGGATTACTCTTAGATTAGTCCTATGGCACCATGAAATCTCATGCATTTATTGTGGCAATAATGTTTGTGAGCCAGAACATACTTTACCAAATTTGTGGATTCTGACTCATGAACGTTTGCACCACAACAAATTGGTTAATCTTCCAACTCTTTCAAGGCTTGATTTCATTGTGGCTTCATCTGAGCAGACTAATATGTACATTCCCTCAAAAGGAGTCATCAAGACAGTGATAGTTTAAAAATTACTTGGATGGATAACTAGGGATGGGCATGAAACAATTCAGGAACTGAAGGTCATCACAAATCGTGGCTGGTTTGTAGTTCATGAATGAAAGTTTATGAACAAGAGCCACATGAACTTCTGCCAATTTAGTTGCAGTTCGTGGTGGTTTGTGAAGAGCAGAAAGCAGGGATTTAAATGATTCTGAGCTTTCTGCTCTTCATGAAGAACAGGTGAGCAGCGGGGAACAGGAAACAGGGGTTTAAATGGCTCACAGCCATTTCACCCTGTGCTTTCTGTTCCCAAAGAAAAATAACAAGGAGCAGGAAGCAGGGGTTTAAAGGCTTGGAGCTATTTAGCCTCCTTCTTTCTTCTTGCTGATGCTTTGGGTAGAGAGCAGAAAGCACAGGGTTAAATGGCTGCATTTAACCCCCTGCGTTCTGTTCCCTGTCCAAAGTGGCAAGGAATACAGAGCAGGGAGGGGGTTAAATGGTTCATCAATTGTTTCAGCTTACAAACAGCCATATCAAAAATACGGTCCATGTCAATTCCTACAGATCCATGTCAATTCCTTGGGCCATTTCGCACGGGGATCTTTGTTGCAAATTGGTCACTGAATGAAAAATCGCCATTTAAAATAGTGGAATTCGTCGTTTTGCATACCTGGCTTTGTAGTGGAATCAGTTGCGTTTTTTAGCGTTTCCCACAGGCTTCCGGTCTCGGCAGAAATCGCTAGAAAGGAAGCGCTATTGCCAAGCTCGTCCCGCCCCTGGCCGTCAAGCAGCCAATGGGCAGCCGTTAGCATGCTCCCAAACAGCCCCTTTCCCTTTAAGAAAGGTTTTTAAAAAAAAAAAACACACCCATTGTAACGAATCTGAGTAGATTCGTTGCAATGGAGAGACCCATCCAGCTGCCTGGGGTGTTTGAGCTGTAGTTTGATTGTTTGATCGTTAAGACGCTGGCTCCGTTTGATTGTTGGATCGTTAACACGCTGGCTCCGAGTGAAAAAAAAAAACCCCCCCCCCCCTCTCACGGCCCGATTTTCGGCTGAATGGAATGTGTGAAACTGAAGGTCACTTAGTGACTGAAGTGGAGGGACTGAAGCCGGGGAAGCCTCTGTTTGAGCTGTCATTTGATCGTGGCCATGGAGTGGAAAAAAAAATCCCCCCTCCCCCCCCCCCCCACGGGCGCGATTTTCAGCCGAAACAGTGTGAAAAATAAAGGGAAAATACATCAGCAAACGGGCTTCTGCGGGCTTCTTGTGCTTAGTGACTAAACTGCTCTGAGGAGGGACTGCAGCCTGGGAAGCCTCACTGGCTAAACCGAGGCTCGCCGGTGCATTGATCTCCACTCGCTCGGGGAAAAAAAAATGGCGATCGCTTCGCCGGAAGTTTGGAGGAGAGAGCCAGGGGGAGGGACTTTGAAGAACCCACAACAATGGTAACGCACAGGTCTTTATCGCTATTGTTGCAGATTGGTTGCAGGAGTGTATCGCTATCCGGAGGGTGAATCCACTTTTCTGGATTCCCCTGAAAGCGCCACAACGAAGCGCTTTTTGCTGATTGGTTTCAGGATTGTTGCAGATTGTCTACGACGTCGTGGGTTATGGCAAATTAGTAGCGTTTCCAATTAGCAACCATTGTGCTATTTTGAAGCCGTGCGAAATGGCCCCTTCTGTTGCATGCTGTCAGCTATTTTGCACCTTACTGATGGATTTTGTTTCCATCCAGAACTGCAAAATAACCTTTGTTTTTGCTAGTAGTAACAAATGTTCAAAATCAGAGTTGTTTTTAGCCTGTTGAGTAGTTGCTTTGTATATTCTATGGAGTCACCATTGTTTAAAACTCCAATGAGACTGTGCCATTAAAAATGTCCTTTTGTAGCCTTCATAGATTACAGTCTTCTAGTACAATATATCTCTCTAACTTTCTTCCTGTTTCTTAATCAGTTAAATATAGAGCAATTGTCTTCACATATTATTGAGACAGAATATCTAGGAAAACTGGGCTTTGCCAACTATGTAGGCGACTAGCAGGTTTATGAAATGAATACACTGCGGTATACGGCTGGTAGCAGGGGCCTGCCATGTCTCCTACAGCTACATAAAAAGATTTTTCCCAAGGGAGCTCTGTCGGCTTTTAGGGAGCCACACAATGGACAGTGAAATATTTCCATGGAAAGTTAGCTTGCCATCTCATAAGTGAATGCCGTCTAAACAGGGTCTCTTGAATTACAATAGAAATTGTTACTCCCATATGCAAACAATGACTACAGGGTCTTGTGGCACCTTAAAGTATTTATTATACTTATACAATGTCTGTCTTCATATGGAACTCAGGCAACTCACACAAGATTCCCAGCAGGTTTTCTCCAAGTAATTTATAAGACTCAATACACATTGAATTTCAGCAAAGTTGCTGATATATCTTTATGACCATACTACAGGACCATGTAACATAGAGTTTCATAGGTAAGAGTCCATTTTATTGGACGTTACTGTAATTTACTTGTTTATATTATTTACAGACCACCTTTCTCACTGAAATTCAAGCAGATTACATAGTGTAAGCATAGGTTTTGCATTGGAGCAATCTGGTACCAACCAGAAATCTGAAACAGAAAACAACCTGATAACAAGGAATAACAATTTAAACACGTTAAACAATGTCAGAAGTGCATAGTAGAAGCATACTTACAGTAATAAAACAAATCACAGAATCACCAGTCCCCATCCCTTTACCAGGGCAACTTTCTGAACCATTTCATTCTGAATCATTTCATCAGTCAGGCCATTTCATAAGGTGAGGCCCACAATAGAGAATGTAGTTGTTGATTTTGCTCATTTTTTGCACGGCACCTGCAGAAGGCCTTGCTCAGAAAAAGCTGTTTTGGTGGAACATAGGGAGGGAGACATGAGGCACCACATTTGTGAAGGGGTTTGTATGTGATAATCAATACCCACCAAATGATGGGCAGTCAACAGAGTGATTGCAGAATGGGAGCAATATGCATGGTCTGCTTAGCTTTCAGTAATAAACAAAATACAGTATACTATACCAACTGGAATCTCCAAACTACCTTCAAAGGGAGGCGTTAGTAGAATGCATTACAGAAGTCTAGTCTGGCATCAGGTGGCCAGATCAGCTGTGAAGGTGGGGGGGGGGGGGCATCTTGCAGGCTAAACTGCATTGGAAGAAAACATTTTTTTTTGCAGCTGCATTAACTTGCTTCTCCAGAACGAATGCTAAATCCAGTATAACCCCAAGGCTTTGAACAGAATCAATAAGGGTAAGCAGTGCCCCAGTGAAAGTGGGAAGACTTGTCTGAGTTCAGTTTCAATTCATCCACTTTCAGCCATTTGGTCAATATGCTCAGGCAACAGTTGAAGACCTCTACAGCATCAACAGTGGATTTGAATACAGAAATGTGAAGCTGGATGTTATCTGCATATTGATGACATCCAATTTCCTAGCTACATATGATTTCTCCTGAAGGTTTTAGGTAGTAGTTAAAGAACATAGGGGATGCAATTGAGCCCTGTGGAACCCCACAGGTCAAGTTGCACACTTGAGAGAGTTGGTCTCCAGCAGCAACCTTCTGAGTCCAATCCATGAGGAATAAAACAGGCCAAGATACATCCTCTAATACCTATTTCTGCTGCCAGCCTCCTCAGTAGAATGCCATGATCTATGGCATCAAAGGCTGCAGATAAATATAGAAATGGCAGAGAGACCTCCATTATAGGCTTCTCTGAATATTGAAAGTTGAAGGTATAGCAAACAATAATATAATATTAATAAGAATACATTTGTATTTCTATCCCGCCCTTCCTTGGTCAGGTCGGGATGGGTAACAACTGACTAAAACAATCATATTAATTCAATAAACATTAAAACAATTGACTCAACTTTTCCTTTTTGAGGTTGATCAGAGCTTGAAGAGGCCTGATGGAACAGCTCTGTTTTGCAGGCCCTCTGGAACTGTTTAAGGTCCTGGAGGACCCTGATCTCAAGTGGAGCATTCCAGCAGGCCAGGGTCAGGGCTGAAAAAGCCCTGGTCCTATTCAAGACCAGTTTTATCTCTTTAGAGCTGAGAACCCTGAGCGGATTTTGGCTGCTTGATTGTAATACTCTCTGGGGGGTATTGGGGGAAATCACATTATGATGCTACATAGCCCATTGGACTGAGTAGGGTTGTGTGGCAGAAGTGGCTAAGGGGGTTTACCCCCATTGTACCAGCAGAGTTTGGAGTCCAAGAAGCATGAACTCTAGGCAGGAGTTTGTACTCTGCATACCCAGTCAAGCACTACATGACTTGGAACCTAAAATCAGACATGCTATTGGATTTTCTGTGAAGTTTGATCCTCATGCCAGTAGCAGCAGGCAGTATTTTCACCCCTGGCCCCATGGGGAACTAAGCATGAGGTTTCATAAAGGTGGGCCTTTTGAAAGACCTTAAGCAGTCCAACCAATTTCCTCGAAAGAGGAATGCTTGAAAAGTTGCAGATTTGGCTCATCTCCTATTTGCCAATCATGAACATGGAGCTGGTTTTTCAAGGAGCTATTCATCCATTCGTCAACCTGTTTATAGCTGTTCAGCAGAATGATTCAGTGTACTTCCTAGCAGCCCAGCAATGAACAATCAGATTATCAGTTATGTGCATTCTAGCACTGTCTGCTTGATTGTTACTCCTCCGCCTCCCCCACCAGTCCTTATGGTATTGATGCCCACTTGGCAGGCAGGTCTTTAAATCAACAATAAAATAAGTCACAAATCATACAAACCAGTCATAAATAAATGCAGTGCTTTTGCGGGGTTGGGATTCTGTCATTTGATGTTCAACAGCAATCCTTAGCAACATTAAGGGCTACCCATTTGCTTGGATCAGCAACAATTTTGCATATGTGCAGTTTGGACAAAATTTGATGCAGACCTTTTCAGCAGAGTTCGGGTGGTTTAGGGCTGTGTTCAGTGATTATGACTCTGACGGCCACAGTTAAATTCAGTAACTTTTACATGTTCCCTGAGAAATTGGTGGCATCCTTATCTAGAGGTGGCTATTTAAGCTAGCTCTACTTCCCAGCCCCTGGCTGTTTCACTATAGCTAATGCCCCAGGTGTCTATTCTGCAATGGCAATGTTTGAATCGGTGACTCACCAGTTGCTACTGGATTCAAACAGGGATTTTCTCAATGCCATTGAGTTTGGCTTAGAAAGAGGGCTTTTTGACCTTGTTTGATAGAACTTGAGTATTACTATAAGCCTGGATCTTAAGTATTTACACTTTTAATGATGGATGAGAGGAATAGTGCAAGTTGCTGGCACAGTCCTGGGACATCTGAAATTGAAGGGAGGTCTTCATGTCAGTCAGTCTTCTATTGGCTGTGCAACCAGCAATTGGGAAGGAAGCTCCCTTGGTGATGAACAACATCAGCAGAACTCTCAATTGCTGTATGACGCAGAGAAGCAGGATGAGGGTAGCCCAACCCAACACACTTCTGTGTTTTGGAAAGAACTAACAAGACCAGCTGTGATGCCTGGGTATATCTGACTAGCATAAGCTGCACATAAGTAATCATCTGCACTAAAACAGAAGGAATGAATGAAGGGTTTAATACTTTAAATAAATATTTCTGCAGATCAGTCATTAATACTGTCTGTATATTAGAGGCTTGCAGGGACAAACACTGCTTTCATTTAAAAGTAAAATCTGAGATAATGTAGGGCTGCTAGACGCCTGGTAGGACCCGAGGATCCTCTGGAATTGTTGCTCATTTCTAGGCATTTCCTCTGGAGAAAAGGGCTACTTTAGAGGGTAGATTCCTTAGCATTATACTCCATGGAGATCCCTCCCTGCCCCAAATCCCACCCACTCATGCCTCCACTCCCAAAGTCTCCAAGCTGGCAACCCTAGGGTACCAGAGCTCAGAGCAAGGGGCCAGAGGAAAGGATCCAATAAGGACAAAAGGCAGTAAGCAAGGTCAAAAGCAGGCAATTTCTAGTAATGCAAGGAAGCAGCAGGTAAAGCAGGGATGGGCAAACTGCAGGTCTGTGAACTAGCCTAGGTGTGCTAATAGCTGATCAGTTGTCCAGACTGAGAGACAGTCTGCAAGCCAGAGCTTTATAGAGCCTGAGGTATCATTACTGCATCATACTGTGTTAGTCAGGTCAAGTGAAGCCTTAAGCTGATTGCTATCCTCTTGGTGCTGTTGGGCTACATGGGCTCCATCTATGTGGAATAAGTTGCAAGGTGCTGGGGCACAGTTGGAAGAAGGACCCATCTGTGTGTCTTAAAATAGCACGATCCTGGCTCCTATAGTTTCAGGGGGATTGTGTTGATGATCAAGGAAAGTTCAGATGCCAAACAAGGACTCACATTTAGGTAGACCACTGAACAACCAGAGCCAACTGAAATACTTGTAACATTTAGCACTGAGTTTCTAAGGCCAACTTGAAACTATACTTCATCTTGTTTTTGCATTCAAGACTGTTGAGAAAACCATGTGTTTTAGTGTCTGTTGCAAGTTCCTTTCCCTCTTTTTAAAACCAAATTTATCCTCCACCTTCTGCCCTTATAAGGGCCAACAAGCTGGCTAACAGATTAAAAACATACATAATAAAATCACATCTACAATTAAAATATTGGGCAAGATGGAGGGATGACTGAGTGGATGCCAAACAAAACACAGCACCTGCTGGTGGAAGATGGCAAGTGAATGGGAGAGATGGGTTTCCCTGGAAAGCCAGTTCCAGAGCTTTTGTCCTACAACCAAGAAGGCCCTCTCCTTGGCTGCCATCTTTGTAGTCTCAGAAGGCAGGGCACCCAAAGCTGAGCCTCTGACAATACTGTAAACCAATGAGCCAATGAGAGAAGGGTGGCATGCAATTTTAATTAATAAATTAAATGACCACTGTTGTTGGGTAGGTTCATACAGGAGTAGGCAGTATTTCAGGTATGTTGATTCAAAACCACTTGCCTGCACTACTTAATCCTGGAAATTCTGGTTTGGTAATACTAAAACAATGTAGCCACAAAAATAATTTGAAGAAAATGCAAGTGTGAATTCTCCTGTAACGGATTACCACAACCAGTCAGATTAAATCAGTTTGGGTGAATGATATCAATGACTGTATGAACAAAGGAAAAGGAACTTTGGTGCCAGGAAATAGCAGAATCCATGAAGATAAAGTAATACTAAACAGTGCTGAAATAAATCTGCCATGAAATGAGCAATTCTTTGGCAGTTTATTAAGGTGAATTCAGTGTGCTGCTTCATGTCTGAGTATCAAATATGGGGCACAACCTTAGTTTACCCTGTTCTTTGTTCAGTGCACCTAACACTGTAATTGCTCTTCAGGGTTGCTTTAAGTTCATTATATCAGAGACCAAGTACCCCAGCACATTAAGAGTGTGCAGAATTTGAATCACCTTGTTCCAGCCATCACAGCCCAGAAGGGCACATGGAAATGATTCTCAGTGTCTGCTTCCACTATTGCACTGCTATGATGTTTTCTGGCTTGCATGTTCTTTCTTTTTTCTCCAGCAGTGTGTTGCAAATGGGTGGCCCTTCCTGATCCTGACCTTCCTGATTACAATTTCATCCTTTCCTTCCCCACCCTCTGCTGCCTCCCCCAGGCATGTGACATGTTCCTCCAAGGGAGGGAAATCAGGCTTATGAGTTTGTTGCTGAAGTTTGTTTGAGCACTGAACTGACATCCTCCAGATGAAAATGTATCGAGCAACATTCCAGAACACGTGCTCTGCTGAATGTGGATTCCACAATGCCAGCTCCCTTTTTGCAGGCAGGGAAGAAGTTTGCGGTGCTGAGAAAAATCTCATCTTTCTTCTCTTTCCTGTGTTGCTTCTAATGGCTGGGAAAAGCCATAAAGCTATCACCACTCCCGAAAACTGTGTGGTCGTTGTTCAACAGCTTTGGAAACCACATTCCTTTCTTTATCTAAGGAAGAGGTAAAATATGGGCAGAGTTAGCACATTCTCTCAGATCCCTGTGACTCCCGAGAGGGCAGTGTCCTGAGGCTGAACTTCAGCTTCCGTGCCCACCTAAACCTCACCTTGCAGGCTGATTTTTCCCATAATGGCTCCTTGTGGCTCCAGGCTCATCATGAATGAAGGATGTGGCTCATTCATCATGAACAAAGCCTGGAATTTTACATGCCAAAACAAACTCTTTCAAAAGAGATTAAATAATGGAATGCAAGATCTCAGGTTTAGTTGGTTGTGAACTTCTCAGACAGCCTGAGTTGACCCACATGATTACATATTACAGGAATATTACAACACATGAAACTGCCAATTCATTGGTCCGTCTAGTTCAGTATTGTCTGTTCTGATTGGCTATTGTTCAAGCAGCAAAAAGTTCTTTCCTAGCACCTATCATGTGAGAGGTAACAAAGCTACCAACTCTTTGTTCAAACCATACTTTGATTACACATTGTGAACATTCCAAAATGTTCAGTTTTTTCAAGCACTCAACCTTATAGTGTAAACTAGAGCCAAAGCCTGTTGTACCCAGGAAAACAACAGGCGAAAGGATGCAAACCTGCACTGTGGCCTTGATTCTCTAGTGGCCTTTTTTCCCCCCTTTTGCCTACCAGCCTCTCAAAGCGGAGCATGTTCGTGATGAATATTCTAAATTCAATCGAAACTTGGCGAAATGTCATACAGTGTATGTGCCACTTGTTAGCTTTTGAATTAGCTATTAAGCGTGAACAAAATTTTAGAAACGTTAATGAAATGTGATCTAAAAGCAAGGCACTACTGGAATCCATCACTGAAAAATAAGCTAATTTGACCTGGACTCCAATGCAAACAATTTAATAAAATGCTAATGTACCATTGTAAGGGAGTTTTAGGGGTCTCCCTCTCTCCCCTATCTTGGGGTAAGCTGGACCCCCCTATGTGGGTCCCACCATATGGAGAGAGCCAGTAAAACACACCAGACCCAAATGTTTGGGAAAAGGTATATTGAAGGATATTTTAAAGCTACAGCAAGCTGGAGTAACAATACAAGTACATTGTGTGACAGATATTAAAGGAAAAACGAACCCTAACTGATCTCATCTCCCCCTACAGCTGAGAGATGAGCAATGTCCAGGCCGGTCTAATTTCTCTTAGAAAATACCTTACCCAAAGGGTAATGGCAGAGTCCTTGCGGATGGGAGTCAGGACTCCCAGTGAGGCTGCTCTCCCAATAAACCAACTCCATTTATAATTAGCAAAGCATTTTGATGTGCCAGAGCCAGGGCAATTAAGAAGATCTAATGAGGCAACTCTGACCAACTGGCCCCAGTAACACTCGGGTGTAAAGAGGTCAGGCAGTCTTGATGTTTTCGCAAATCTGGCCAGGGATGGCTTGAAGATATGTGCCAGGGAGTATATATAGCTGGGTGTTCCCACCTTTGCTGACCCATGCTGTCTTAGCTTGGGAGACAAATACCAACCATGCAATTTTTGTTGATTGTTTTAATGCTGCCCTGAAATAAGATTGTTGCTTGTAGTTAATGCTTGGGTATCTGTCTGTGTGATGTGGGGGAGTACTCTTTGGGGTCATTTTTATTGTGTTATCCATTTTTGGCCTTGTACCATCTTACCTGTAGACCACTTTTCTTGCTATGGTTCTCTGCAATGGCTACAGTCATCTGATTAATGCCTTATAAAGGTGCCACCCTGCAAATGCTCAACAGCTGTCCATATATTGGCATTCTCTATGGTGGCTAGCGTTATGGGACATGGCCTCCTGAGGGGGGCAGGAAGGCTTTCACACTTCTGTAACTCTGCAAAATATATAAACTAGAATTATTCAGGAGGGCATTTCTATAAAGAAAGCAAGGCTGTAGTATTCTGGAATGAAGTGTGATTTTAGAAAGGGAACATGATTGTAGTCTATTCTGCTGTTCCTTGTACGTTTTATCTTGCTCTTATTGCAATTCTTTCTCCTTTTGCAGTTCCATTCTTTCATTGCATTATGGTATGTTACATACAATAATTTTTGGCATTATTTCTAATATTTGGGATACTAGTCCTAATGCATTGTTTTGCACTGTCTAATCTACCTTGGGTCATAGTGTGAAAGGTAGGCTATCAACAAAGTATGAAATAAATATATGTTATTTTGACGATTTCCTGTTTTAACAGTATATGCTGCCTTGGTAAGTATATTGAGAGGTGAAAATGAAATAGGAGGGATATGACCTTTTGAAGAACCAGGCATAAGGTATTTAACATTCATCCTACCCTGACTCAGGTGTGTCTAGAATGCCTTACACTAGGAGTAGCAGTTGTTAGAACAGTCTTGTAAGTTCCTATTATAACTTGGGTTTAAAAAGAGAAAAATAAATAAATATAGGACTTTTTGGTCCTTCTTGTTTAATTCAGTTTATTTATTTAATTTTACAGTGGTTGACTGTATGGTATACAAGTTTATAATCTAGGAAGAGGTTCATATTCATGTTACAATAATTCTAATATTTTTTGTTTTAGACTCTCTGTTAAGAGATTATTTCTCTGGACTGAAGTTCCCTGTTGAAAACATTGAGTATGTATTCATGACATTAGTCAATTGTATCTTTGTTAGGCATTTTTTTGAACAATCACTAATTGTACCTTTGTATATTCTTTACATATTTTCTAAGAAATGATGTCCCTTGAAAAAGCCACACAGAGAAACATGTTGGGATCTGTTTAATATTCTGGACATTAAAGAACCAACTGAAGTTTGAAGACTCCTTAGAAGTCTGTTTAGAAATCCTTAGAAATCCATTGTTGTTCCTCTATATATTTGTGAAACAGCCTAAAGGGTGGGACATGTCTGACTGTCCAAGTTGGAATAGGACCAATCAGGGTGCAGCCAGCTTTGCCCTGATTAGTTCTGCCCCTGCAGCTCCCACCGTCTGTCCCTGGCCTCTGGCCTTTTTGCTCTCAGATGCCTCAGTGCCTGGAGTCAGCAGCAGGTAAGAGGAGAGGGCCCTGGGCAAAGGGTTGTGGTGGAGGGCTTGCTAACGAGGGTCTCTTAGCCTGCTAGGCTGGGCTTACTACCGAAAGCCTCCTGGCCTGCTGACTGCCTGCTAAGGAGCTCTGTCCCAGCCCTGCTAACAAGCGGCCCAGCCCCCACCCCACCTGATCCGGCTGCGAGCTGCTGCCCAAAGCCACCTTAAGCTGCCTGGCCAAAGGCCAGGTGAGGGAGCCCTTTCAAGGCTCGTTCTTAGGAATGGGATTTGAAGCTAGTTATATTATAACTTTTGATACACCGTACTGGAATCCCAGTGCCCTATACTGAGAGGTGAGGCATCCCTAACTTAAACATTTCCCACCGATGTTTCCACACATTCCATTATGCACATGCTGCAACAGAAGTGCTGATGCCAATGCTTTCTGAAAAGGTCTCACTGCCCTGAGTCCAGATTGCGTTCGTGGATGGGCACCATCTCTCAGGTCTCAGAGTTTTTCTCATTCTCTGCATAACTTTTTTTCACCTTGGTGAAATTATCCAGGGTATGGTGCCAGGCTGTTCTGCCATTTGGTAGATTTCCTTGGGCTCCAGAATCGTACCTTCTATATGTCATCCTGGGTACTCTCATAAAAGTGCTGACGGCTAGTGTTGTGCAGTGGTTAAAGAGCTGTGGACTCTAATCTGAAGAATTAGGTTTGATTTTCCACATGCACGATCTTTGGCTACTTATGGTTCTCTTAGAGCTGTTCTTGCAGAGAAATTTTCTCAGGGTTCTCTCAGCCCCACCCACCTCATAGGGTATCTGTTGTGGAGAGAGCAAGGAAAATGTGTTTGTAAGCTGCTCTGGGACTCTTTTGAGGAGTGAAAAATGGAGTGTATTAGAAAGCTCTTCTAAAATGCCATTTATTTTATGTTCTTTGTTTTATGCCTATCAAGTTACCTGTTTCCTTTGTATACTTCTTTTTCTTCTTTCATGGAATTCAAGGAAGCATATACTGAATATCCCAAGAGATCTCCCATCCAGGCCTTGGCAGATCCTGCTTAGCTTCAGCATGGTTGTGGTATCATGCCTTCAAACCATATCATGGGATATAAATGCATAAAACTTGGCTGCCATTGGTCAGGGCACAGCACTTCAGTGAACTGGAATGCTCAACAGCTTCTGTTTTCTTCTCAGTTCTGACATTTAGCATCTTCCTCAGCTTGATTAGAAATGATGTTTGGAAAGTGTGCCCAGGAAAAAAAAAAGTCTTGTTTTGACCTGGTGTCCTCCCTCTATGTCAGTTTTTTTTTTTAACTACATCTGCTATCGCAACAGAAAAATGTTGGCAGAATCTCCCGAGCTGTTTCCCAACAGCTGCAGGCATTCTCTTTCGGCAGAAATAATTGAAAAGATTGAACACTTTTCATTGCAAATTCGTTTAACTTTGCTGAACTGTACAGGAACTCAAGATAAGTTTGCAGGAATTAGTATCCTGTGAGAGTGACTGGTGCCTGAAATGCAGATTCCTCCAACATGGCTGTCTTTGGCTACATGTCTTAAGGAGGAGAACCATTATCCATTATCCAGAGACTTGCATTCCATAACACGAGAACTCCTGGGAACTACTAGACCGTCTATTAGACCCCATATTCCCAGCGTTGTGGTTTTCATCAGATTCTAAATATGGATTTCTATGGCTTTGTTGAACCTGTGACCAGCCCAGTTAAACAGTTTTTCTAAGTAAGCTGCTGTTGGATTGCTGTACCAGTAGGGTAACAAACACAGGACCAAGATCTGTAGCATCAGCAGGCAAATGAGGAGGCACTCATGCAAACAAGAGCCCAGTAACATTTACTGTTACCCAGAGGAGCCCCAAATATGACCTGAAAGCTTTACATACCAGTAAATATTTTAAAACAAATGAGATACGCGCATAAGGAATCATGGAGCCTTGGGTGACACTATATCTGTGGGGACCTTTCATGCTATATCCTTGAGTGACTTGCTTCTAAGCTCATTAGCACTTAGACCCAGAAGTTTCTGCTTCTGTCCCTATCAGCTTCTGATGGGGTAGCCAGACCGCCTACTATAGCATCCTGGTTCACTGGCGCCTCAGATGCTAGCAAGAGGCAATGGGTGTGTATGTGGGGGAGGGGCACATGCCAGTATCATACTGGTGCATTTATGTCACTTCTGCTAAAAACATGATGACATGGTGGATGTTCCTGTATGCAAGCCCTCCCCCCCCCCCATTACTCCCCTAGCTCATGGTATAGTGGGGCCCCTGATCTGGATGAAGCCCTGCAAATTCCTGGTCAGACCCATCGTTTGATAAAGGTGAGTGCAAAGCCTGCAAGCCATAGGCGAGTCAGGCTTGTACAACATTTTTGTTCTAGCCAACATAGGCTGGCTATGTAGGCACCCAGATCTGGTCCCTGAAGTCTCGTGTTCTTATTCAGTAGGGACCACTGGCAAATCCTTCAAACACTCATTGAGATTACTGAATGAGCTTGTTAAAAAAAAATTTTCTTTACCAAACTTATGTATTTAAGAAAGAAACATTACATCTATCTGTAGCAGAGAATTTAACCCTCGCTATGAAAAGAATTTGTCAGTGTTTTGGGAGGAACTTGCAAAATACTTTGAACTAGACTTGCTTACTTGGCTACATCCTATTCTTTGTTTTGAATGGTTTCTGTCATCTTCATCCAGGTGACCTGACTCATTTCCATCAGAATTTATGGCATGATCCGTCTTTCTCAATTGTTGACTGTATCCATGCCAGAAAAGTGATTTATTCTATGAGTAACATGCTGGTTAACATACTTGACTATTACAAATACAGGAAGTATTAACATCTGCAGAAGAATAAAGTCTTCCCTGAGCAAACTCCTGTTGTACAGGTATGAAGCCACTGATCCCATTCCTCCTTAAATCAGATGTCTTGGCTAATCAAAACACAACTTAACATGTACTGATTTATTTTATGCTTATCCTGATTTTCTCCCCATTTGTGGGATCAGAGCTGCTGAAAAATAAATACAAAAATAAATCCTATACAGACAAACAAAAATGCACAGAACGGAATATTTGACAAGAAAATGCAAAGGAAATATAATTTAAAAATCAATAAAATACAGTACAATAATGTCCTGACTACTGCATTTAGAAGAGCCTCTGGTCGTTCAGGGCAAGTATAACCCCATCTTGCTTTCAAGTAAGCCTTAGTTCCTATCAGTGATTTATCTGCTATTAATGTTTCATTTAAAATTACTTCATTACTCAACAGGAACTGAAAGTGGCTTAAATCATTCTCTTCTCTTCTCTTTACAATAATCCTGTGAGGTAGGTTCACTTGAGAGTGCGTGATTGGCCTAAGGTCACCCTGCAAGCAAGCTTGGCTGAGAGGATATTACAACATGGGTCTCCCAGATCCTAGTCCAGCACGCCACAGTATCACTCTGGATTATGCTTCCTTGTATTAACCTCCTGCAGCTTTCAAACATAAAGATCTGTCAGGGGTGGAAGAGGGTTGACATGCTCTCCTTATCTACCCCAGTTTCAGTTACTGTTATCCATTATTTACTGCCTTTGAAATGGTGCTCATGACCCCAATCAAACTAAATTGTGATTAAGTACTATTGAAACCAATAGGACCCATGAGTTACCACCACTACATCAATCTCATTATTTTAATGGAACTTTCATTACTTTCAGTTGGACTACCTGATTTGAGGCCTGTTACGGACTGTGCATGTTTGTATGAGGTGACGTCCACAGGATATCTGCAAAACGTTTGTCAGTGTTCAAAAGCAGAAGGTACCTGCTAAAAGAATCTATATGGTTATCCACAGATGCTATTGGTAATGTTTTATGGATATTTCCTCTAACCTATTCAATTCTGAAGAATATATGACCTATCATTCATGTGGAATGGAAAATAGCCCTTGCACTGAACAGATTTTTATTAGCTTTGGAAAACTCATCCCATTGTTCTCTTCTTTCACTGCTTAAGCTAACAGCCAAAACGGATGTAATCTTCATAACTATTCTAGAGAGGGTGGGGTTCATAAACAGTTTTTTCTGAAGTGGAGAAAGAAAAATAGATTTGAGAACATGAAAGAGTTTTGTACTGTAACAGTGTGTCTAAAAGGCACAAGACTGACTTGTTAAGGGCAGTTAATGTTTAAAATGTTCAGGTATAAGAATGAGAAGGGAGGAAGGGAGATCAAGTTTGTAGTATTAGTTGATGTTGATACTCGTGAGATGGGGCATGCTAGAAACATTTCATGGCCACTGAGATTGGTTTGAAACATTTCATGGCCACTGAGATAAGGCATACAAGAACATAAGAGCTTGCGTAATCGGACCAGTGGTCCAACTAGTCCAGCACCCTGTCTGACACAAGGAGCACCCAGTTACTGTGGAGGACCAACAATAGGCCATAGAGATCAAGGCCTTCCCTTGATGTTCCCTCCTGTCACTGGTATTCAGTCATTTACTGTCTCTTTGAGTCATCATGGCTCATAGTCACTGATAGACCTCCCCGCCATGAACCTGTCTTTATCCCTTTTTTCAGCTGCC
The DNA here is from genome assembly GCF_049243985.1 of Paroedura picta. NCBI lineage: Eukaryota > Metazoa > Chordata > Lepidosauria > Squamata > Gekkonidae > Paroedura > Paroedura picta. The sequence goes on along the minus strand of NC_135369.1, from coordinate 58,689,859 downwards.
TGTACCTGCAGCCATCACTACACCCTCTGGCAGCAAATTCCACATTTTGATCACTCGTTATGTAAAGAAATATTTCTGTTTGTCTGTTCTAAATCTACTGTCTATCAGTTTCATTGGATGTCCTTGTGATATTTTGGGAGAGGGAGAAAAGATTCCCTATGTCTACTCTGCCTGCCCTGTGCATAATTTTATAAACCTGTGTCATCATCATCCCCCCCCCCCCTTAAGTTGTCTCTTATCCGAACTGAAAAGTCCTGGATTCCTCAGTCTTTTCCCAGTGTCCAAACCATCTTGATTGCCCTCTTTGGTACTTTTTCCAGCTCTGTGATATCCTTTCTGAGATATAGTTATCTGAACTGCTCACATTGTTCCAAATGAGGCTGCACCATATATCTATATGGGGACATTATGATATTGGTTTCCACCAAACTACTGTCTACATCTAAAAGATTTATCCTGAAAAAGTAGATATATTTGTGTATTTGAGAATGGTAATCCATTCTAACTATGGTTGCCAGCCGAAAACCTGGCATACTTGGATAATGCAGTTTGACCCTTGCTGTCTTGAATATACTAAGCCCTGCCCAAATATATCCCCCTCCTCAATGCTTGAGCCCTGCTGTAATTTATTTTTAATGTTAGTTATTTTTTGTTGTGATACTCCCAAGTAACTTTGACAAAACATCATAGTATTTCAGAAATCAAGTAACCACCAACAGCACCATGAGACACAGAAGCCCTTATGAGGTGAGGAGAAACAAGAAGAGAATGAGTGGGGGGGGGCAGGCGGGATTTTTTGGCAATTTGCTTTGTTTCGTCAAGCCCAGTTCTAATGCATGCTCAATAATCCTAGCATACATCAAAATGGGGAAAGAATTCTTACCAGGCGTTATGGACTGTTTAAATAAACGGATGTTATAAGGGACAATGACAAAACTTACATATTTGATGCACAGTAAATCAACATTGGAATTCAGAAGGAAATGGAGTCTAAGATTAGATTAGATTGAACTGTAAAAAAATGAGATGAAAAGAAATAATTGATTTTTAGACTGTAAATGGTAACTTAGGGAAAAATTCAAACTGACAAAAATGCAGCTTCTGGTGTGTAATATTAAAGGTAAAGGTAAAGGTATCCCCTGTGCAAGCACCGAGTCATGTCTGACCCTTGGGGTGACGCCCTCTAGCGTTTTCTTGGCAGACTCAATACGGGGTGGTTTGCCAGTGCCTTCCCCAGTCATGACCGTTTACCCCCCAGCAAGCTGGGTACTCATTTTACCGACCTCGGAAGGATGGAAGGCTGAGTCAACCTTGAGCCGGCTGCTGGGATTGAACTCCCAGCCTCATGGGCAAAGCTTTCAGACGGCTGCCTTACCACTCTGCGCCACAAGAGGCTCTTCCTAATATTAAGATGATAATATTAAGATGATAATATTAATATAATATTAAGATGTAATATTAAGATGTAATATTAAGATGTAATATTAAGATGATACAAAAGAACAAAATATGTATTGTCAAATGCCAGTTTTAAGCTTATCTTTTCTTCAAATAGCAGTTTTGAAGCATTTAGTATGTCTCTTTTTTCCCTGAATAAAACTTTCTTATTAAAAAAAAAAACCTAGCATGTATTCTGACGGCATGGTTTCTCCCAGACCCATGCAAAGGATTTTTAAGAAGGGGGTGTGGTCAGGGTTACAATACATTTCAGAACCTTCATGAAATTTCTTAATTAGTTCTTTTTCACTTTTTCTTGAATTTTAAAACTTTGTTTCTATCTCATAATATTGTTAATGAGATTTCATTGATTCAATGAGTAGCTTTTTGTATTATTTCCTTTATTTAATCTTTCTTTTGGGGAGTTAAACCCCCCAACCCTCCCTTGTGTAGCGCCTTGGTCCTATACTAGAAAACAAAGGAGGTGCAATAATTTAAAATGAGAAAAAAAAACTACAACATAGGCATAAAAGATCACCAGAGAGATACAGTGCCTCTTATAAAATAGGACTCCAGCAGCACATTGGAGATTAATAGGATTGCTAAATCTGGTTTCGGATATTCTTGAAAATTTGGTGGATGGAGCCCAGAGGCAGGGTTTGGAGAATGGAGGGACCTCAGATGTACATAATGCCATAATGCCACTCCAAAGCTGCCATTTCTTTCAGGGGACTGATGTCTGTTGTCTGGGGTTCTATTATGATTCCAGGAGATCTCTAGGTGTCACCAGGAGGTTGGTAACCCTGTTAGGAGAACAACTTCTGTCAAAAGTTTTTCACAAGTTAGAGCTCATTTCATCAGATGCAGCATGGCTGCCTATCTGGAATTGTGCAAGTCAATACCTCAGTGAATTTAAATGCTCACAACATGGAGACCGTGTTGAGCAAGGTAGCACTGCCACATTCTTATCCATTGGATTGTTACTCTCTGCAGTTACTCAGTTTCAAAATGCACCACGGTAACAAATCCCAGACTAGCGAAATTTAAAACACCTTAATTAATCTTAAGAAGTGTCTTGCAGATCAGCCTGGCTTTGGGCCAGGACATTCCAAGACTCTCGAGTAGCATAATCTAATTAATTGAAAGAAGAAGAAGAAAAGAACACAGAGGTCATAAACATAAAGTAATTTGAAACATTTTGGACTCTGCCAGCTGGCACCCATCTCTTTTCTCCTTCTCTGCACTGTAATTTCACAGCAATTGACGCAGGGCCTAAAATCTCTCTCTGCAGCTAGTAGCCTGTATTAAATTTCACAGCATTCAGCTGAATTATTTTTAATGAACTAATTACATATTTGTTAATAATAGAATGTTGCTTTAGCAGACAACTGCTGAACATAATTCTGAGACAACTACTGAGACAACCAGTGACTCAGGAATGCTACTTTCAACTTTCAACAATAGAAATAGTATGTATAGCCTTTCATAAGTTATAAATAAACTGAAAAGAATTATGCACTCCCAATCCCTCATAGTTTTTTTTTAACTACGCTGCTGGGTGTGCTTTCAAAACCATGTCCCATCCTTTCTTGGTAGGCCTAAATCGCCACTCTCAGGTGGTAATTGGTTCAGTGCCCAGTTGGGAACAGATGGAGACTGGTGCCTTAGGGCTGCCTGGCACAACTAATGCCCCCCTTGTTGTGAGGATCCTACTGGCTGTAGCTTCATACTTTGCTCGATCAGATACAAGATAACCGGGGGTGCAAACTCCACATGGGGTCTGGATGAGTTCTCCTGGAAGTACAACTGATCTCGAGACTTCAGATATAAGTTCCCATGGAGAAAAGAGCTGTTTGGGAGGGAGGAGTGTGTTGCATCATATTCCCATTGAGTTTCCTCCTCTCCCCAGGCTCCACCCCAAAATCTCCAAGAATTTTCTAATGTTAACTGGGGGTGGACATGCAGGGATAGACTATACTGGAGATCATTTTTTCAAGCCATTCTCAGTATCCTTGAGAGACAAGGTTCCAGAAAACAACATTTACTTGGTTTTCTACCTGGCCTCCTTCCTAGCTTACTCTCTTGATTACTTAAAAGCGAAGGAGATATTCTACTGAACCTTGCTATGGGCTTTTGTTGGCAGCTGATAAACAGGCTAAAGCAAAACAGAGGTTCCTAAAGAATGTCATGTTGCATCATTGCTGCACTGCATTATTTCAGAAAATGTCACTGAATGTGTAAACAAACAAACAAGATTAAAAGATAGTTTCAGACTTGCGGGAGGCAGATGCCTGCACTTTTGGCTTTCTTTGCATAGAATGCCTCCTTCTGTTTTTTGCCATTTATAAGAGCCACACTGGCTATACTGGGTGCAGGCTGGATTTTTCCCTGCCTCACAGCAATAGTATATCATGCAAAATTTTGTGGGTGGTTTTCTTTTTACTGTCACAACTGATGCTTTGGTACTGAGCAGGACTCTGCTCTGGGAAATGTTAAAAATTACTCCTTGAGATCCATTTGTTCATGCACCCTCTGCACTGCATTCAAGGAGTCATTAGCGGGAACATATTCCCTTATATCCCATTAGAATATGGAAATGCTGTGAGTGGATTTTTATCACTATAGGTTTTCCCTGTGGAATGTAAGGTAGGCTTCAGGGTAGAGGGACTTCAATGAAATATCATCCTATATAATCAACCCTCCAAAGATCTCATTTTCTCTACCATAGCTGACCTTTTAACTCTCAATAACATAATTCTAGGATATCTTCAGGCTCCACCTTGAGGTAGGCAACCCTATGCAGAAGGCAACAAGCTTACCATTTCTGCTCTACCCCCTTGTGTCTCATTGCCTCAGGGCTATCTTAGAACAATAGTGAATCGGTTTATGGAACTGTGTGTCTGCCTGGGAAATTTCCTTGGTTTCACAGGGTCAGGACTTCAGAACTGGTTCCAAGTTTGAGGCTAGAACCAAAGAGGTTGAGGAACACAGAAGTATCAAAAATATATACTAAATGAACAATTTATTAAACAGAGCTCAAAGTAATTAAAAAACATTAAAAGGGAATACTTATTTGCCTTGTAAGTCACACACATATGTCAGTAAAACATGTACACCATAAGTACACCATAATTTGGGTTTCATATTTTAAAGCTGATGTAAACAGCCATGAGCCAGCTGGACTGGGAGTGGCACTCAACAAATATATAAAGAACAAAGAACTTGGACCTAACACACTTCAGTCCATACGGTATGGATGGTCAATACGGTAATATACTTATAAATGCAGTGTAAATATAAAAATTCTTATTCCAACCCAAGGGTAAAAAAATCTTTAAGCAGAAGGCCTTTACATTTCCTGGGTCTGCTATTTGCTACTATTGGCTTTTGTACACCAGGGCCGTTTTTCAACTGGAATCTCCCCTGGGTGGAAGTAGATCAAACTATGTGTTGCTCTGCATGCAAGAACAGGAGCTAAATAAGTTTCGCCCTACTAAAAGTCAGGGTACTGTTCTTATTGTTACCTTCTGAATCTTTTAAAATTTTTGTTTTGCTTTCACGTTAAGACCAGAACTTTTGTTTTGCATTAAAATTCATAAACCACAGTAGAGTAGTATAATGTAGGCACATATGATTGCTCTGTCCTGGACATATAAATATATATGAACTTGTGTGTGACTCTGTCAAAAGAGTATTAAGCGTTGGCTCTTTCTGCGAAAGGGGGAACAAATGGCTATGTTTCATATTCTAATAAGCGCATCACATTTGAATATTTGAAAATGTAATATAGGCTTCTTGGCTATTACTGTGGGTGAGCTATAAAAAAGGAAGAAGAGCCAATCAGGAGCAAAGAAAATTCAGTCAGGCAAGTTTAAACCAACGGAGTATCAGACCCACACTTAGTCTCATGTAACATGATAGGGTGTAAATACTTTAAAATGAGGCACTGCCTTCTGCCAGCTCCAGGCACCATCCAGTAAGCATGTTCAATCAACTCCCTAAATAGTTTGGAATGTTTCTAGATACTATGCCATGATTCAAACCAGGCCTGAAACAAGGTATCACAGCTTGCTCGATTAATGCTTCCGCCTCTGTGGCCCCTTCACCTCAAAAGTTTTTCTTTTAGAATATGCAGAAGGCTTTAGAAAATGCAGCTGTTCCACAGTCTTCGACATGTTTTAAATTGCACATCTTGCTCCTCCCCACACACTTTAGACATGATAAGGTCATGCCTATGTTTGAAACCGAGGCATGGGCACCTTTGGCCAGGCCCAGAGGAAGGGCCAGTGGGGGTCAAGAGTGGAGCTCATTGGAGTCTGCCGAAAAGCAGAGCTGAAGAGTCAAAAGGCTTCCCCCAAGGGAAGAACATATCAATTCTGTTTCATTCTTTCTGTCTGGCTGAGAAGAAGAAAAGCAAGAGGATTTTGCCCAGTTTGGGGCTCAGACCACTGGGGGCTCAGACCACTGGTTTCTGACAGTAGCTCACCCCTGCCTTTCACAGGGTGAGGGCCACTCCTTACTTGGCCATGGTGTGTGATGGGGGCCAATGGTTTTGGGAGTGCATCATGAAGTTTGGCCCAGGGCCCTGGAATTATTAAGACTGCCACTGCAACCATGTCAGACAGAAATCAGGGATGCAGCAGGGAAAGGAAGGTAGTCAAAATTGTTTTCTGGAAAGTTGACCTCAATACAGTACCTTCAAAACATCTGAAGAAAAAATAGGAGGAAGGATGTTTCAAGACAGCTTTGTAAATATGCAGACATCTTCCACAATCTTCTTTTTTCACTTTTCATCCAAATTTCTGCTATCGAAAACACATTGCAGAAGGCTATTTCCTTTTGGGTGGTCGCAATCAGAATACAGGCAATTATTCACATTGTTTCTGAGAGGAATATGTGCTTCTTCTCAATGGCCAGACAGAATCTTGGCCCATAAAGCTCAACAGTAAGTGGCTCTGGTTGGATCATCCTAACTATAAACTGTTCTCCCATTACTGTACCCTGGCATTTCTGTATAGAAGCATAGTTGCTTTGTTGCTTTCAATGACATGGAGCAGGCAAATGCTGTATATTCTCATTAGTTTAATACAGTATTTGCTGGCGTATAAGACTACTTTTCCCCCCTGAAAAACATGCCTCCAATTGGGGGGGTCGTCTTATACGCCGGGTGCACTTCAGTTGGGATAGACATAGCTGCCCATAGTGGCCCATAGTACTGTACTGTAATGTAACAAACCCTATATTTTGAGTGGAAATGTTGGGGGGTCGTCTTATACGCCCAGTCATCTTATACGCCCAATCGTCTTATACGCCGGCAAATACGGTATGATAAATGTAGAATTACATCACTAAATATTATAACGTTGAACTTGTGTGCACCAACTTACTCTCTACCTGATTGGCCCTCTCTTGGGGTATGCTGCCCATTGGGAGAGAGCACTCTGCCAATGAGGGCCAATCAGGTCAAATTGCATGCAGACAGCTAGGAAAAGCCTGTACCATGGAATTTGTATTCATTAGTAAGTTATGGCCCCTGCCATGGGGATGTTTACTCTTGAGTAAGTCATGGCCCTCAGCCCGAACCAGGAGGGCCCTCAGCCTTGATAGTTTAGCCCCAATCAGGAGGGAGGTCTCAGCCAGGAAAGTCTAATAAGGAGCCAGGTCTCCAATTCCAATTTCCTGCCAGTTTCAGCAGTTTGCTGGGTGGAAGAGGAGTTAGCCTCAGAACATGCCCTGCTGCCGGTAAGTTGTCCTGGCCTCTTTCAATTTGAAAGACATGGGGGGAGGGAGCAATATACCTCCTGGCACAGCCTCTGCATGCCTTCTGGAGGAGTGGAGGCTGTGGAAGTCCCACAAACATCCCCCTGCTGGTCCTTTAGAACAAATGGCAGCCAGAAAAAGCCATTTCCAAGGGAATGTTTACTCATGAGAGGGACAATCCATTCAAATCACATTCTGCCAATGATGGCCAATCAGTTCCAATTGCATACAGACAGACAGGGAATATCCCAGGAATGTTTACTCATCAGTAATTCACTCAACATGTGGAGGAGCAGAGAATAAAATTCAGCTCATACATTAGAAGCTGCTGCTCTTGACCACTACACCAAGCTGTACAAATTGCCATTGCCTTAAAGAGATGTAGCTAGATCACAGGCAGAAGAAGCTGTTGCAGGAAGATGGTGTAAGTCTTTTTTTTACTTACTCGTAGAATGCTATGGGATTCTTTTCCTTTAAATTTGGACATTCTGGCCAGTGGCTTCTCAGAGCAATTCAAGGAGGGAGACATTCAGGTATTTTCTACATGGAGAGGTGATTGTGTGGTTAATAAGGTGTGCAATTTGAGAAGAGAGGAATACTTTTGTCTTCTGTGTTCTCTCTGTTTGTGTATGCATGCAACACAGCCCTTGTCACCATCCCAAGCAGCCCTTTCCTCCCGGAGAACTGACCTCTGCAGTCAGGAGAGGAGCAGTCTGGAGGGCCTCTGCAGTCTGGAGAGACAAAAACACTGCAGGAGCTCTAAGAAGCCTATTTGGATGAACAGAGAACTTCAAGAGGAACTAAGAAAGAAAAGGGAAATGTTCAGGAAATGGAGGGAAGGACAGAGCTCTAAAGAAAAGTACCTACAGGTTACTAGGCACTATAGATCAATCATCAGAAAGGCCAAAGCTGAGAGTGAGCTAAGATTGGCCAGGGAAGCCCACTGTAACAAGAAAAGATTTTTCAGTTATGTGAGGAGCAAATAAAGTAAAGGAGGCAATAGGCCCACTGTTGGGTACGGATGGACAAACTCTAAAGGAGGATACAGAGAAAGCAGAAAGGCTCAGAGCCTATTTCACATCTGTTTTTCGAACAGGTCAAAGCGTTTAGGCACATCTAGAGATGGCAGTAGCCAAGTGTCTGGGTGGCAGGTTGACATGGACAGAGAGGTAGTTGAGAGGCATTTAGCTGCACTGGATGAGTTCACATCCCCTGGTCCGGATGAAATGCACGCGAGAGTGCTCAAAGAACTTTCCAGAGAACTTGCAGAACCCTTGTCCATCATCCTCGGGACCTCATTAAGGACTGGAGATGTCCTGGAGGACTGGAAGAGAGCAAACGTTATTCCGATCTTCAAAAAAGGGAGGAAGGATGACCCAGGTAACTACAGACCAGTGAGCCTGACCTCTGTTGTGGGTAAGATAATGGAGCAGATATTAAAGGGAGCGATCTGCAAACATCTGGAGGATAATTTGATGATCCAAGGAAGTCAGCATAGATTTGTCTCCAACAGGTCCTGTCAGACCAACCTGGTTTCCTTTTTTGACCAAGTAACAGGTTTGCTGGATTGTGGAAATTCAGTTGATGTCGTGTACTTAGATTTTAATAAAGCTTTTGATAAGGTTCCCCATGATGTTCTGATGGATAAATTGAAGGACTGCAATCTGGATTTTCAGATAGTTAGGTGGATAGGGAATTGGTTAGAGAACCGCACTCAAAGAGTTGTTGTCAATGGTGTTTCATCAGACTGGAGGGAGGTGAGTAGTGGAGTACCTCAGAGCTCGGTGCTCGGCCCGGTACTTTTTAACATATTTATTAATGATCTGGATGAGGGGGTGGAGGGACTACTCATCAAGTTTGCAGATGACACCAAATTGGGAGGACTGGCAAATACTCTGGAAGATAGAGACAGAGTTCAACAAGATCTGAACACTATGGAAAAATGAGCAAATGAGAACAAGATGCAATTTAATAAAGATAAGTGTAAAGTTCTGCACCTGGGTCAGAAAAATGAAAAGCCTGCCTACTGGATGGGGGATACGCTTCTAGGTAACACTGTGTGTGAACGAGACCTTGGGGTACTTGTGGATTGTAAACTGAACATGAGCAGGCAGTGTGATGTAGCGGTAAAAAAGGCGAATACGATTTTGGGCTGTATCAACAGGGGCATAACATCAAAATCACAAAATGTCATAGTCCCATTGTATATGGCACTGGTCAGACCGCACCTGGAGTACTGTGTGCAGTTCTGGAGGCCTCACTTCAAGAAGGACATAGATAAAATTGAAAGGGTACAGAGGAGAGTGACGAAGATGATCTGGGGCCAAGGGACAAAGCCCTATGAGGATAGGTTGAGGGACTTGGGAATCTTCAGCCTGGAGAAAAGGAGGCTGAGAGGGGACATGATAGCCCTCTTTAAGTATTTGAAAGGTTGTCACTTGGAGGAGGGCAGGATGCTGTTTCCGTTGGCTGCAGAGGAAAGGAGACGCAGTAATGGGCTTAAACTACAAGTACAACGATATAGGCTAGATATGAGGGAAAAAATGTTCACAGTCAGAGTAGTTCAGCAGTGGAATAGGCTGCCTAAGGAGGTGGTGAGCTCCCCCTCACTGGCAGTCTTCAAGCAAAGGTTGGATACACACTTTTCTTGGATGCTTTAGGATGCTTTGGGCTGATCCTGCGTTGAGCAGGGGGTTGGACTAGATGGCCTGTATGGCCCCTTCCAACTCTATGATTCTATGATTCTATGATAATTACTGCTACCAAGCATTTATTTCTGTTTCCCACCTGGAGCCTGGCATCCTTGCACCTCCATGGGATCCAAAGCCAGGGGATTTTCTCCAGGGGAACCGATCTCTGTTGCTTGGAAATGACCTGCAATTCTAGCAAATCCCCAGGTCCCAAGCTCTCTGCCACAGAGTCCCTGCCCCCCTCCCAAGCAAGCCCTTTCATCTCCAGGAGCCTAGAGATGTCATGGTCTCACCCCCCCCCTCCAAAACAGTCCAATGGTGGGCAGGACCTTTTGCCATGTAGGAAGGCCACAATGCAGGTGTGCATCCTAGCGCCCATTCCTGGGCTTTGCCTCTAGTCCCCATAACACTCTTCTGCTGTAGTGAATGTGTCAACTTCCTATTTTTGACAGAGAAAGTGCCCCAGACAAGCTCACAGTGAAGACTATGGTAGAGGACCTGTGGGATTCTAACCCTGCTGAGAAAAATTATATCACCCAACTCTGGATCACATGAAATAGTTTCATCCTATCCTCCCCTGTCCATGAGTTTTCCAGATTCCCTAGCCTCATTTTCAGGTTCCCAGAAGTAGGCATCGAATTCTGGATCAGACTTAAGGTTCTGGTAATCAGCTTTAAGGTCATATGCAGTCTGGGCCCAGTAGATCTGAGGGACCACCTCTCTGCCAATACCCCTCAAAGAGCTTTACACTCCACCACCTCCAACTGCCTGGTGATCCCTGGCCTCAAAGAAGCTCACTTGACATCAACCAGGTCCAGCGCTTTCTCTGTCCTGGCCCCCACCTAGTTGAGTGAACTCCCAGAGGAGATCAGGGCCCTGATTGAGCTTATTGATTACTGTCCCCTCTGTTATTATTGTTATTATTGTTATTCATATGATATGGTTAATGGGTTTTATTGTATTGTTCCTGTTCCCCTGTGTTTCATGTAAACTGCCCTTAGCTTCAGGGGAGGGTGGTATATAAATGTAATAAATCAATAAATTTCTGTAATTTTTGTTCACTTCCAAATATAGAAAGTACAATGTACTTTTGGTGAGGGCCAAACTTCAGTTTGCTGAGTCATCTTCTCCCCCTTCCCCCCTGCTAAGCTAAAACTGAAAGCAGGGCTGATTCTGCACTTACTTTATTTTTTCTGTTGTGGATCCTCCTGAATTCAGATCGATTTGAACTCAGGTCTTCCTCTATCCCCCCCCTCCCATTGAAACAAAGTGTTCTACACTTGATTGGGGAAGCTCAGAATGGGGAGAGAAGCCAAGCGCAGCAGGAGTCTCTTTCTTTCTTTTCTTGAATGGGGGGAGGGGGGATAGGATTGGAGACAGAATAGGAGAGGGAAATAACAAGAGGCAAATATCTGCTGAGATAAATTAGGGCTTCTGGAGCGCAGTCACTTTAAGATAAGCCTTGCAACCGGGAACCAGGAAGTCTTTGAATTGATGCCCTGGCCAATCAGGGAAGACTGTTTTGCTAAGTCAGCTTTGGAGGCACGAGGCAGAGATCTGCACACTTACTGATGCCGGTTTTTCAAATATCACGGGTTATAACCATTTCTGGATATTGCAGGGGAAAGGTAGGGTCACACTGGATCAATCATGCATGTTGCTGAGGAAAAATTTACAATGCCCAAAATCAAAACGGAAATTGAATTCAGTGTAGATGGGAGGGATTCATTCAAACTGGGAGTGGGTAAATAGCCCTGTGCAAACCACACCCAGATCTCTTTCTTACATCCCCAAAAGTTTACCTTAGGGATAAGCAAGACACTGTGTGAACAAATTCACATGATCTTTCCATTTTGTAGTAGTAAAACTTTGATGTTTGAAAATATCCCATTCAGTAACTAGTTTTCTCATGTTAGTTGAGTAACTACATGACTGCATTGTTGTGTGTGTCCAACATTACATTAAGCAAAAAATAGAGTCCAATAGCACCTTTAAGACCAACAAAGATTTATTCAAGGCACTCTTCCTCAGACTAAATGAACAACCATCAGAACTGTAGAGATATAAGGTCAAAGCAAATTGTGGCAAATTAGTAAACTGTGTCATAATATACAAATTAAGTCTAATTCATTCATTCATTCATTCACTTAGATTTTTATAGCACCCTCCCATACGACCCAGGGCAATTAACATGGAATACATAAAACACCATATATTAAGTAACAGTCATAACACAACAATCAGTAACAATTTTAACAGTAAATATAATTTAACAGATTACCATAATTTATTGAACAATTTTCAATAGAACAACTTTAATGGAACCCTTACGGAGATCAGAATCATTCAGATTATGGTGGGTCTGACTTGAGGGGAGCCACCGGATGATGCCATATGATAATTCTTCGCTAAAACATCTAATCAGTCCTTTTGAGTTCAGTTGTAGTTCACAAAAACATTGGGGAAATAAAACTGTTCATGTTAGTAATGAATGGCAGTTATGATGGATGTTCATTTAGTCTGAAGAAGCTCATGCCTTCAATAAATTTTGTTGGGCTTAAAGGTACTATTGTACTCTATTTTTGTTGTGCTACTTCAGAGAAACACGGCTACCCACTTGAATTAAGCAATTAGGTGAGCAGCTGCTGTGGGCATTTGATCATAATTCACTAGTCAGGTTTTTTATATCTCAAAATCAGTTTTATTTTGAGACATTCTGTATCTTTCATCAAAAATACACAACTCAGGCAATTTAGGACGTCATATTTACTCAGGCACAGACATGAGGGAGTGGAGGGACTACTCATTAAATTTGCAAATGACACCAAATTGGGAAGAATAGCAAACACCTCAGAACAAACTTTGAGTCCGGTGGCACCTTTAAGATCAACGTTTTATTCAAGTTGTGCACTTTTGTGTGCATGCACACCTTTTCAAATAAATGCACATGAAAGTTCACACCTTGAATAAAGCTTCTTCAAGGTGCCATTGGACTCATAAAATAGGATGGAATCATAGAATAATAGAGTTGGAAGTGACCTTTTGGGTGATCTAGTCCAACCCCCTGCACAATGCAGGACAGTCACAATCCTATTGTTCACCCACTGTAATCTTGCCAGTCCCTTGAACCTTCACAGAATCAGCCTTGAATTTTGTTCTACAACTTCAGACCAACACAGCTATCCAACTGAACACTCCAGAAAACAGAGATTCAATGAAATCTGAACATGCTGGGGAAGTGGACAAATGGAAACAAGATGCAATTCAATAAGGAGAAGTGCAGAGATGTACATCTGGAACACAAAAATGAAAAGCATGCATATTGGATGGGAGCTACACTTCTGGGTAACTAAGTAATATAAACAAAAGGACAGTTGTGAACTAGGTGCTTACAGTCCATGGTATTTCTGATCTTCATTAGTTATATGATGCCTCTCACCCTGGTGCCTCTGTTGCCACAGTTCACCTCTGTCATTTTTCATGGCAACCCTCCCCATGAGCAACAGCTCCCCTAATGCACACCCAAAGGAACAGCAGCAGCAACAAATAACAAAGGAACAGATCCCCTTTTCAGACCCACACAACATGTACTTTAAGGCCCTTAGCCAATCTGGATATCAGGGCCTAGACTCAAGTCCATGAGAACCTAGACCCTACAATCAAGAGTAATTAACACATTGAAGGCTAGCATGATTTCTCCTGTTTAGTTGGAAAGGAAGCACCTTTCACAATCACTGAGACTCTATTTATTTATGATTTGATTTCTATACTGCCCTTCCATGTGGCTCTATCACCATATGTCAACATTTCATGGCTGACCTCTAGCAATGCTTCCTCGGCTCCCATCTGTTAACATCCCTTTTGTACTTAAGAGTTATTGATAACATTTTTATCGTCCTGATACTCAGGAAAGGAACACTTGAGAAATGTCAGCAGGCCTTCAGCAACTTCCACTCCACCATCAACCTAACAATGAGTCAATCCACACAAGAGATATATTATGTATTTGGATATTACAGAACCATCCAAACCATCTTATACTATAAACCCACTGATAACGAAATATATCTTTTGAATTGCAATGGCCAAGCTCTATGCTACATTCACATCTGTTCTTACCTGTCTGACAGAGCATTGCACTGGCATGATCTACATTATTTCTGGAATTATAATTTCCATCTAATGTAGTAAGGAAACTGATCAAGAAGAAGACTTTCTTTGTAAATGCCACTTTTCTCTTCCAGAAGGAGTCTCAAAGCGGCTTACAGTCGCTTTCCCTTTCCTCTCCCCACAACAGACACCCTGTGAGGTAGGTGAGGCTGAGAGAGCCCTGATATCACTGCTCAGTCAGAACAGCTTTATCACCCAGATGACTGCATGTGGGGAAGCGGGGAATCGCATCTGATTAGAGGACCCTGCTCATAACCATTACACCAATCTGGCTCTTTCCATGCCAAGGCTGAACAGGACTGAGTTAGAACCTTTGTTGCCCCTGAAACTGGGTCAACAGAGCCCATGGAAAGCCAGAAAGGAAGTCTGGAGAGTATGATAGGCAACCCCCACTGACAACTGGCCCTGCTGCTGACCTTCTGGCCCCAGCTGATGACATTATCAACCAGGAAGAAGCAGCAGGTACTCAGATTCCAATCAGAGAATCCCTGACAGCTGAATTTGGCTTCCCAGGCAGCTGGCATGAACACCTGGCAGTGAAAGCAGGAAGGAGATCCACAGTGGCAGGCCAGAAGTTTGGGAATGGTGGGGGAAGAGAGAGCAATTTGTGAGGAACAATGGTTCCCCAATCCCAAACTTTGGGATTGGTGAAGACTGAACTATGGTGGATACCTCCAGGAGACCTGTGGGAAATAAAAGAGGGCTCTGCAACTAGGCCAAGGAGGAGCAAAATGGGCACTGAATTATAGCAATGGCAATCACCCCTGGGGAGAAGTGGACAGAGGTACTATAATCTGAGTCCTTCCTTGCTTGCTCTGAGGCTTGAGGAGGCTCTGGATGGTAAAGTGTAATGACAGGAGGGTGGAACTGATGGGAAAAGAGTGTGACAGTCTCTCTGGAAGACTTTTTCTACCATCTTACTGGGTTTAGCCAGATGAGATTAAGTAAAAAATGACTCAAAGTTAAGACCAATCTCCCCCATTTCTCTCCTAGCTAACTTCCATCCTTAGCATCAAAGACAGCATGATGATTGGAGGCCTCTCAAGTTGTGAGGTATTCTTAATTTAATAACCAGATGACCCCTCCAAGGCAAGTTTCTTCTTCTAAATTTGACATATTTTAAGGCAGGTCTCAGACTCCCCCACTGGGAATTGCGCTTCTGTATGTTCTCCCAGTGCTAATGCTTCTACCCCTTTAATAAAAGGTAAAGGTAAAGGTGTCCCCTGTGCAAGCACCGGGTCATATCTGACTCTTGGAGTGACGCCATCCCTTTAATAAAAACTGTCAAATATGAATAGAGCATGGAATTCGGTGCACACTATAAGATGTTGATGTATCATTGATGCATCAGGAATCTGGATTATTGGCAGGAGTCCAGTGGGGATGACATGAGGGGTGTCATGACTAATTCCTTGAGAACTGACACGATCTCTGGTTTTCCCACAGAAGTGATATCATACAATCATCAATCGTATTTTTGTAAGATATTTTTCTCCCATTGGCTGCAGGAGTGGCGACAGGGAGCCGGAGCCAGGCACAGGGGATCTTTCATCCATAGTGGAAGCCTGGGAAGCCTAATCATGATAGGACCTGGCAAAATATCTTTGGCTGTCTCTGACAATACACTACAATGCAGTGCATGGTGGCAGTCATATAATAGTGCCATGGCATGTCTTCTTAAACGTAACACAAATGCAGAAGAGGGATAGAGAAAAATCATTTTGTAGAAAGCATGAGAAGAACCCAAAGTCCAAGTGCATTCCATAAAGCTTTTCTTTTAAACCTATATGAAATTCCAGGGAAAGTCTATTTCACAGCCATCCATATTTATTTCTGGGGGGGGGGGTCAGTCTTACTTGGCACTCCTTTCCTTTCAGCTCCCTTTTGTTATTTTTAAATGAACCCCATTAAACAAGAAATAGACTGGTATTGTGTCTAGCCGCTGTTGCCGTGCCTGATCTCACTGTGTCTGAAATAACCCAAAAATGCATATGGAATTTGCATTAGAGATATAACAGACCTACAAAGCGTGGCTATTATGACCGGTTCAATTGTTAAAGCATGCCTTCCACGTGTTGCTGCTTACAACATGCTCAAGTGGCATCAAGCTCAAAAGTTCTGGTTCTATTTATAGGGAGCCTTCCAAGAGATGCATGAAGTGCAAGATAAATTTACAAGAACTTCCTTTCATCTCTTTTGTTCGACATTACAAAGGTCTATTCTTCTCCCCAAATGCTCATGCAACTACCACTGATGTTACAGGAAAAGAAGTACTCTTGTCAAGAGGAGACTACAGAGAATAAAGAGGTCAGATTCAGGAAGTACTTAAACTCCTTTAATTGGAAGAAGGGAAATGTAGAATATTCTTATCAGCAAATTGGATTGTTTCTGCTGCTGCCCTCAGGACGTCAAAAGGGAAGAGAGTTAAGAATTTGAACTTCAGCCATTGTAAAATCCCATATGGGGTTCACATTTAGAACGTGAAGACTTCAGTTCTGATCTCATCAAAACTAATTGCTGGGGTCCCCCCTCCATTTCAGTGAATTGTTCTACAAATCATGGGGGATACTGTCAAAAGCAAATGTTTCTTCTTTTTGCCTGCAACTCCCCCCAGTGTGCAGTCTTCTGTCACAACTACAGATTTTAAAAAATATTCCTCAGAGGTCACTGAGTCTTTTCCTTTTTCTGCAACTATTCCTGCCCATCCTGCCCCCATACTTAGCAAGCTCCTACCTGCTCTTACCTGACACTCTTTTGCTTCTACAGTCTGGCTTCCTGTCTTGTTCTTGCAAATGTCTTCTCAGTTGCTGCCTCTTGACTGTACAAACCAGATCTTGTTCCTGACCTCATATACTGGTTTGGGATCTCTGACCACTGGGGTATAAAAGCCACAGACAGCAGCTGTATATAATTGGACCCATGATAAGCATTCATGCAAACCAGATACAGCCTACTCAAAACTCTTTACAAGTAATCAAATGGCTTATTTAAAAAAAAATAGTACTGAAACAACAATAGCATACCATATCCTTCCCTTTGTGTGAAAGCAAGATGGGGACCAAGCATTTACAATGACTGCACAAAGCCCTGTTAAACTCTGGAATGGAAAGTGGCATTTCCCAGTGAAACCTTCTTCTCTGAAAATGCATTTCCCCCTGAAATCGCAACCTGGCCTTTTAGTTATTACTATCCTAGCAGAAGTCTCAGTCATATTTTGGGGTATAATTCATTCAACATTTCATTTCATTTCATGAAATGTAGAACGAAAAGTCAGCCCTGTGTTTTCCCTCTCGCAATTCAAGATTCCCCTCTCGCAATTCAAGATTTTATGTGATGGCTGGAAGGAGATCTGGAACAATGCAAGTTATGATGGCTGAATCTCAGTGGTCACATAACCAATAGCAACACTGTCTTACACAAGCTCCACATGTGCAAAGGACTCAGCATGACCAACTGCATAGCACTGTTCTTTCTTAGGTGAAAGCTGACCAGTTGCTGGCACCATTCCTGACCAGTTGCTGGCACAAGCAAACAACCATTCTATGCTGCTTCTCATGTAGATAAGTGGAACCATAGCATTTACTTACTAAGTTTGTATACCACTGAGAAGATAAGAGTACTTCCATTTTATAATTAAGCTGAAAGGTGACTGCCGGAGATCACCCATGGAGTCTTGACTGAGTTTATATGCCTCCTCTTGTCAAAACTCCTTAATTCTTTATGGTACACCAAACTGGCTTATTGAAACTGACTCACTATTAGGGATGGGCAGGAACCACATTTTTATAACTGGGTTTGTGGCTTGTGGCTGAACTGAGCCAAATTTCGAATGCACACAAACAGGGAGGTTGGTTCGTAAACTAACCCAGTTTGTATCAGTTTGTGACTCATTTAAAGTTAAAACCCCACAGGTTTTCATCTAAAACAGAAAGCACTCTCCACTCTTCATGAACTGCCATGAACTGCACGAAAAATGGTGGGAGCTCACGGTGATTCTTCAGCTCACAGACTCATCCACTGGTTCATGCCCAACCCTACTTTTGCTTGATTATTAATAACACTGTATCCCACCTTTTCAAGTATGTCCAAGCAGCCCAAGAAGTTAAACAAGAAATGACTATTTTAATCTCTGCAGGAAATTCTTGTTCAGTATAATACTTTCCCCATTACTTGAAAAGGAACAACTCCAGAAGGCCAGTTTATTTCTAAATTGGACCTGACTATCATAACATTAATTAAATGCATCATTCATATACTATTTGTGCTCAACATAAACACGTAAGAGTTGGTGTAACATGCTCAAGACAAGCAAAATCTGTAGATATGGGACGGAAATATCTATGAGAGAGCGACATGGTGGAACAAACTGGAAATATTTGTGTAGTTTTAATGCTCCTACAATAGGGGAAGGGAGAGGAGTTGGCTGGAATGCCTCCAATGTAGAGGAAGTTATAAGGGCCAAACTACATGATACTCTTGTTTACATGTTGGTTCTGGGTTCGTCACTTTCATCAGAGTGATATAGAGTTTGATGAGAAGCTGTGTGGGTCTGAAGCATAAGAACAGAATCTGAGTACAGTGGCACCTCCAAGACCAATTAAGTTTTCATAGAATCATAGAATCATAGAGCTGGAAGGGGCCATACAGGCCATCTAGTCCAACCCCCTGCTCAACGCAGGATTAGCCCTAAGCATCCTAAAGCATCCAAGAAAAGTGTGTATCCAACCTTTGCTTGAAGACTTCCAGTGAGGGGGAGCTCACCACCTCCTTAGGCAGCCTATTCCACTGCTGAACTACTCTGACTGTGAAAAACGTTTTCCTGATATCTAGCCTATATCGTTGTACTTGAAGTTTAAACCCATTACTGCGTGTCCTCTCCTCTGCAGCCAGCAGAAACAGCATCCTGCCCTCCTCCAGGGCCCATTATGCACGGCCGCCGAAACGGCGATTTCGGGTCACATGGAAAACGCGGAGGGGGAAGACGCGATGCATACCGGTTATACACGGGGCGGGGCGCGACGGCGGCAAAACCCAGAGTAACCGATTATGCACGCGCCGATCCGGGCGCCGCTTCTGGTTGCGCCCCGCTCACCCGGAAGCTGCGCTTTCTTCCGCGTTTCACTGACGCGGCTTTTTCGGCGGCATGCAC
Source organism: Paroedura picta (assembly GCF_049243985.1). NCBI lineage: Eukaryota > Metazoa > Chordata > Lepidosauria > Squamata > Gekkonidae > Paroedura > Paroedura picta. The sequence goes on along the minus strand of NC_135369.1, from coordinate 58,670,653 downwards.
CGAAGCTGCAGCCAGTTGCAGCCTGCTCCGTGCGTTATCCGTGATTTTAGTCGCCGCCATTCCACCCCGAATGTGCGCTAAAACCCCCGTGCATAATGGGTCCAGGTGACAACCTTTCAAATACTTAAAGCGGGCTATCATGTCCCCTCTCAACCTCCTTTTCTCCAGGCTGAACATTCCCAAGTCCCTCAACCTATCTTCATAGGGCTTGGTCCCTTGGCCCCAGATCATCTTTGTCGCTCTCCTCTGTACCCTTTCAATTTTATCTACGTCCTTCTTGAAGTAAGGCCTCCAGAACTGCACACAGTACTCCAGGTGTGGTCTGACCAGTGCCGTATACAATGGGACTATGACATCTTGTGATTTTGATGTGATGCCTCTGTTGATACAGCCCAAAATGGCATTTGCCTTTTTTACCGCTGCATCACACTGCCTGCTCATGTTTAGTTTACAATCCACAAGTACCCCAAGGTCTCGTTCACACACAGTGCTACCTAGAAGCGTATCCCCCATCCAGTAGGCATGCTTTTCATTTTTCTGACCCAGATGCAGAACTTTACACTTATCTTTATTAAATTGCATCTTGTTCTCATTTGCCCATTTTTCCATTGTGTTCAGATCTCGTTGAACTCTGTCTCTATCTTCCGGAGTATTTGCCAGTCCTCCCAATTTGGTGTCATCTGCAAACTTGATGAGTAGTCCCTCCACCCCCTCATCTAGATCATTAATAAATATGTTAAAAAGTACCGGGCCGAGCACCAAGCCCTGAGGTACCCCGCTACTCACCTCTCTCCAGTCTGATGAAACACCATTGACAACAACTCTTTGAGTGCGGTTCTCTAACCAATTCCCTATCCACCTAACTATCTGAAAATCCAGATTGCAGTCCTTCAACTTATCCATCAGAACATCATGGGGAACCTTGTCAAAAGCTTTACTAAAATCCAAGTAAATGACATCAACCGAATTTCCCCGATCCAGCAAACCTGTTACTTGGTCAAAAAAGGAAACTAGGTTGGTCTGGCAGGACCTGTTGGAGACAAATGCATGCTGACTTCCTTGGATCACCAAATTGTCCTCCAGATGTTTGCAGATCGCTCCCTTTAATATCTGCTCCATTATCTTACCCACAACAGAGGTCAGACTCACTGGTCTGTAGTTTCCCGGGTCATCCTTCCTCCCTTTTTTGAAGGTCAGAATAACGTTTGCTCTTTTAAATTTGGTGTCATCTGCAAACTTGATGAGTAGTCCCTCCACCCCCTCATCTAGATTATTAATAAATATGTTAACAAGTACCGGATCGAGCACCGAGCACTGAGGTACCCCGCTACTCACCTCCCTCCAGTCTGATGAAACACCATTGACAATAACTCTTTGAGTGCGGTTCTCTAACCCAGTGGTCCCCAACCTTTATTAGGCTGGGGACCGGCAGGGCATTGGGCCGCGCCCGCAGGGACAGCGCCCGCGCGGGCCACGCCCAGGCTTCTGGCCGCGCCCACGGGCCGCGCCCGCGGATCGAGCCGCGCCCGGCCGCGCCCGTGAGGCGCGCCCGCGGATCGGGCCGCGCCCGCGAGCCACACCCTGATTCCCTCTTCCTGCCCTCCCGCAGCCCGGCCCTGATTCCCTCTTCCCGCCCTCCCGCAGTAAGTAGCTTCCCGGGCCGCAAGCTTGCGGCCTGGAAAGTTTTTTACTGCGGGGGGGGCGCCGGGCCGCAGCCCGCAGGTTGGGGACCACTGCTCTAACCAATTCCCTATCAACCTAACTATCTGAAAATCCAGATTGCAGTCCTTCAATTTATCCATCAGAACATCAGGGGGATCCTTATCATACGCTTTATTAAAATCCACTTCTCCATATGCAACCCGCTGGGGAGCTGCATGTGGAGCTCTCTCAATATCATCTACCTCACAAGGTGCCTGTTGCAGGAGGAAGGGAAGGGAAGAGAAAGAGGAATGGAAGGTGATTGTAAGCTGCTTTGAGACTCCTTCGGGTAGTGAAAAGCAGGGCATAAAAATCAACTCTTCAAAATTCTCAAGGAGCTACACACAACATAATATAATCTGGACTCTTCTGCTTTAATGGCTGATAACTTAATTGGGATTGCCAATTTGTCTCATGCTAACTGCAGCCAAAAGAATACCATGGATGGAAACTGAAAGACATTTACAGGGCAGCAAAATAATTGCTTCATATCAACATTCTTGGTGTTGTCTGATAAGGGGAGAAAGCATTCCTGCTACGGCTGAGTGGCAGGATGGAATCCCTAGGGAGTGTGAGCAACGCTGGGAGAGTGATCAGCATTAAAGAGGAATCATGGGCCAGTTCAGCATGCTCATATTGTGACATCAAGACCAAGGAACTCAGGACCTAAGAAGATTTTGGTAACTGAGCTATAAAAAGCAAATTAAGCATGTAAGAAGAAGTGGCACACATCATTCCTTTGTTATCTATGGCACCAACTCAACTCTCAGAGAAGTTTGTATGTTCCCATGTTATCTGATCTCTGAGATTTATTATTTGCTCATAAATTTTTAAGTGCCTTTCTGCAGTGCAATTACCAAGGAGAAGCAATAATTGAGCTATTCATAGGATGAAATATATACTTTTCTGTGGATTCCCTAATCTCTGTAGAGACTTTTACTTTCAGAGGAAAGCTGTTGACGCACCTAGAATCATAGAATCCTAGAATAATAGATTTGGAAGGGACCTCATGGGTCATCTAGTCCAACCCCCTGCACTATGCAGGACACTCACATCCTAATTGCTCATTTACTGTAACCTGCCACCCCTTTGCCTTCACAGAATCAGATGGCTATGTAGCCTCTGTTTAAAAATGTTCAAAGATGGAGAACCCACCACCTCCTGAGGAAGCCTGTTCCACTGAGAAACCGCTTGAGTTGTCAGGAACTTCTTCCGGATGCTTAGATGGAATTTCTTTTGTATTAATTTCATCGCATTCATTCTGGCCTGTCCCTCTGGGGCAAGAGAGAACAAATCTGCTCCATCCTCTATATGGCACCCTTTTAAATACTTGAAGATGGTTATCAGATCCCCTCTCAATCATCTCCTCCCCAGGCTAAACAGACCAAGCTCCCCCAACCTTTCGTCATATGTCTTGGTCTCCAAACCCCTTCCCATCTTTGTTGCCCTCCTCTGGACATGTTCTAGTTTGTCAATATCCCTCTTCAATTGGGGTGACCAAAACTGAACACAGTACTCCAAGTGAGGCTGAACCAGAGCAGAGTAAAGCAGTACCATCATCTTCCGTGATCTGGACACGATACTCCGTTTGATACAGCCCAAAATCCCATTTGCCTTTTTAGCCACTGAGTCACACTGCTGACTCATGTTCAATGTATGGTCTACTAAGACTCCTCGATCCTTTTCGCACATGCTACTGCCAAGGCAAGTCTCCCCCATCTTATATTGGTGTATTTGTTTTTTCCTACCTAAATGCAGAATGTTACATTTGTCCCTATTGAACTTCATTTTATTCAGTTTAGCCCACATCTCGAGCCTATCAAGATCATCCGGTATTCTATTGCTGTCTTCAGTTGTGTTTGCTACCCCTCCCAGTTTAGTATCATCCGCAGATTTAATAAGTATCCCCTCTAATCCCTCATCTAAATCATTTGTAAATATGTTGAACAACATAGCCCCAGGACAGATCCTTGGGGTACTCCACTTGTCACTCTTTTCCAAGAAGATGCTGAACCTTTAACAAGTACCCTCTGGGTACGATTTGTCAACCAGTTATTGATCCACCTGACAGAATTAGGATCCATGCCATATTTTGCCTGGGTCCCTTGATTCTGGGAATAAATTTTCCTGGAGTTGAAAAGGTGAGAGGAATTTGGGAAAGGTTTGTGAATACCAGCACCTTCTCCGTCATTAGACTGAGCAAAGAGTGTTGTATTCACTTCTTTCCAAACATTCACAATTAGTGGGAAAATTTCTGTGTGTGTGTGTGGGGGGGTATCTCACAGATTTAAATCTTGCCACTGTCTGTCTTTGCATATGTGGAAATAATGGAATCTACTTTAAAGAAACACACACTTCCATTTCCTTTGCAAGCAAGGCTTTGTAAACCTCTTCTTATCCAATATAACGGGTGGGAGAAGAAAAGGCAGGTATGACTGGAAACTACCAAAGCAATTTCAATCTTCATGAACAGCTGGTTACAGATATCCTGAGGCTTTGCAGGCTGTAAAACAGAGGTGAGAATTAAAAAAAGAAAGAAAATCCTCATAAACATTTTGGAATATAATCAAATTTTTTACTTGTGAAGTACTAGAGACCTGTCATTTTGAAGCCACACGTATGGCCCAATGTAGCATGCGACGAGTGATATGAAGCCAAAAGTTCATGAAACTGTTGATCCTATATCAATTCTCCAAAGGCATATATGACATTCTAGTTAATGACATTCTCTCCTTGGTCTTCCAAGATTTCATTATTCCCACCTGAATGCCTTGACTTGACTTATCATGGAGTCCTTCAAAATCTAAATCCACTCCAAGCAACAGATATGGTAAGGCATATCTTCTTTCACAAGCAGTTTTGCGCTGGCTCTTTTGCCTCTTAAGAACAGAACTAGGCAGCAATTTCCATTGTTCTCTCACTGATATACTGAAAACTGAAACCTTCTGGGCTAGAGCTGGGATATATTCTCTTATACACAGGAGACACTTTCAAAATAAAACCTTATTAATTTCACTGTATCGTGGAAGCTTATTAATGACTTCACTGAACCCAAGAGATCACCTCTTTCTCTATGTATCCCCCAATGTCAGCCCAAGTACACTTTTGAAAATATCATATGGGTCCCCTGTTTGTACTGTACAGGTGAATACAGAACTGGTATATCTGACTCCCTTCTAGCTATGCACAACCATTGCCTGCATACCCATCTAAACATGGTCATCTTTATTCATTTATTTATTTATTTATTGTATTTATTTGTCACGTTTCCCTGTAGGCTCAGCGTGGCTTACATAATGTAGAATACAATATAATTCTATAATATTATAAATTTAAAATTAAATCAATCAGAAGTGTTGCTCTGTCTTTTCATCTGTCTAGCCCAGAATCCAAAGGTTCTATTTTTAATGGTATCAGATTCCTAAGTTTAAACGTATACTTTGAATAGTTGTAGAAATTTACAGTTACCTTGTTTAGAATAAGAATTTGTCCAGCTTGTAATGTTTGGTTGCATTTCCCCCCTGAAGTTCTTCTTCAGCTCAGAATGTAAAAGGAGATTGTGTATGCATGTAGGCAACTATTTGCCCTGACCTGACTAGTACAGGCTACCTAGATCTCTTCAGGCTCTTATCTGCACTGGGCATTTTATCCTCTATCATCTTGGATTTTAAAAAACAATCTGCACCTGATCTGATTTCCAATCTGATGTCAATTGTGTTTATTATTCCATCTTCAATGTTCTAGCTCCATTCTAGAGTCATTACCCTCTCCCATATGAACCTACCTGTCAACTTCATTCATCTTCAGAGACTCTGGTTTGGGACTCATGCTGGAAGAGGATACGTAGGTGACAATCCAAGACTTACTTAAGATTGGTTTACACTAGATGAAAGCATTTGAAGTTTATTGCCACAAATTAGAATGCAAGACATTGAAAAGTTTTCCTTCCAGCCATCACATCACATTATACATTTAAAAATTGTTAAACATTCATGAGTTTGACCATATATGGTCATGTCAACCCATAGCCCCCCCCCCAGGCAATGATGTGGGAAGGGGAGGGCCCTTGGTGGTCATGTACATAGCTATGCTTCCCAACCATATTCTGCATGATTGCATCACCTCTGGGGTTTGTTGAAGGCTGAAGAATGTTACAGGGGATTCTCAATGGTTAAAAAGTTAAGAAAGGTTGGACTAAAGCATGCAATAAATAAATGCCTTCTATGGTGGCACTTAACACAGAGACAGTGTGTCTGATGTGCTGCATCAACTAGCCTCTTGGATTAATTTCTGATTCCCCTGATGGTGGCAATTACTCGCAATGAACTTAGATGTCTGTAGTAGAGGGCATAGACCATCTGATGGGCGTAGACCATCTGAAACCTGGTCTTGCCCAGTCACCACAAAACCCTCTAATCTCCCAGGCCAAAATAGCCTTTCTTTTTATGCTTCCCCACCACCAGTCTGTTAAAATCTCACTCTGATGCTGAATGTGCAAGGATTCCTTGCAAACTTATATCCTGTCCAACATTCAAGGGCTCTGTATTTTGTTTGGTTCAGTTTCTTGAGCAAGTGTGAACAGGAATTTGAACATATAAATCACTGTCGCTCAGTTTCTACCAGAAGTACTAACCACATCCCTGAATCAACAGTGTATTTTTCCTGCTTTTGCCACAGATAGGTTGAACCTCCAGATTTACTATATATTATTGCACCTCTGTTCCAGCTGCGCTTGTGGATTGCATCAGAAGCTGCTGTTTGTGGCTCAGCCTAGAAATGACTTCTCAGATGAATTGCTGCTGCACAGCCGAAACTTCCTTGCTTGTCTAGCAGAGAGTGCTCTTTAAAAAGGTGAAGGGAGGGGGCATAACCTGTTATTATACTCATAACAGCAAAGGCAAAATCTAACACGCTTTCTAATGATTTCCTTCCCATTTCCTATGGCTCTATTTTTCATAACCTGGCACTTTATGATCATTGCTTCATTTCAGACTGACTTATTTTCAGTAATGGGTCTGTTCCATTTCCTTGCATTTCAGTTATGAGTGACTTGGATGTTATGATCCATTTCTTGGCTTGCAAGTATGTTGAAATGATATGGGCAAACAAGACTTCGACTATGTTCATTCTGCAACCTTGTTTCCCACGCATGATTCTTCCATAAGCCCCTCTTTATGGCCTACTCCAGGAAGGTTTTAGTACCCAGGTTTAAGATGGAATGAGGTAAATTTCTTTTGGCTTAGTACTTCCTAACATTTGATACCTTAGTGGGTGTTATATTCTGTTGGTTTTATCTGGTTTTGGTTTTCAGAGTTTAGGGAAATATCAGGAAGGTTAGAAATCATAATAACATGGACATCTTTCAGTACAGCTAGGCCTTTATCAGGGTCCACTGTGATCCACCATAAATGAGGTTTCTTGCCAAGTTGTATACCATTATTATTTTATTGGTCACTTGGTTAGTTTAAATGCCACCCTTCTTGGATTTACCGTCTCGGATTTACTTTGAATAGCAAAACACAAAATACCTGAAGTGGTAAAATCCCACAAAAAGCAAATATTATCAGCCTGAGAGGAATGTTGAAATATGCCCACTATCTACCTATGACAATGAAGTTGTGCTGGCAAACAAAAGAGAGGGAGGGAAGGGTTGTATTTAGCCAGGTACAAAGGAAGGAAGCAATTGGTTTGGATGGTCTTGATGGGCATAAATAATATGCTTCCTTGTCTCTCTCCAGGCTAGTAATAAGTGTAACACAAAAGTAAAGTATATCCTGACTGGGGCTAAGTATATTCTAGACCATGGATCAGCTGTACATTTGTATCCCGTATTAACAATTTAATGTACATAACAACTCTCCCGCTCACAGTCCATAGTTTGTTACGTCTTTCCTTGTAGGACAAAAAGGAGGGAAGAAATCCAGCAGCAAAAGCAGCAGCAGCAGCTGGTTTTCAAGTCTGCTACCCTTAATGGCTCAGGGTCAGAGTACTTCCAGTACCATCTCTACCCATATTACCCAACTAATCATTTAAGCTCCTTTCCTGTGACTCTGTTCTCTGTGCCACTGCCTTCAGAGGTAAGGTGCGTGGTGACCACTGGCCCTTTTTCAATGCTGGTCTCTCATCTATGGAATACCATTCCCTTTCTTTTTGGCATCAAGCTAAAACTTTCCTTTTACACATGCATGTACACATGAAGGTTTATCTTTTAAATATTTTATCGTCTGCTCCTGACTTGGTGAGTATTTTATCGATACAATTTTTGACTCCAAAGTGTGCATTTTATAGTGTTGTTATGCCTTGGCTTGTTTCACTGGTGTCAGCTTATTATTAATAGGTTTTTCAAATGGCTGTGTTGTGATAGCTTTGTTCTTAATGCCTGTGTTTTAATGGTTCTATTTTATTATGTTAGTTGTAAGTTGCCTTCTCTGGAGAAGCAGCATATAAATATGCTAAACAAATGTAACTGTGTATAGGATTGCAGTAATCACCCAAATTAGGTTCTCTCTGAGAGGTTCAAGGAGAAAGGCCAACAGAACCCTCTATCTACCCCCTCCCCAGATGAATTTCCAACCTCCAGGTGATAAGCGGAGATCTCCCAGAATTACTACTTTCTCCAGACCACAAAGATCAGTTCCCCTGGAGAAAACGACCACTTTGGAAGGAGAACCAGAAGGCATTATACCCTGCTGAAGTTCCTCCCTAAACTCAACCCTCCCCAGGCTTCACCCCCCAAAATCTCCAGGTATTTCCCAACTCAGAGCTGGCAGCCATACCCCCAGCACTTGAAGGTATCTTTGTAAAGATACTTAGATACTGTTCCAAATAAACAAGCATGGCACTGAGCTATTAGCTCCTCCTTTTGCACATGCATGTGGGTCTGTGTGAGATAGGAAGAAAAAAGATGGGTAACAGCAAAAGCAGGCATCTATCAGTGAGAGGCAATCAGTGAAAAGTGTGGTATTAAAACAATGGTAAAAGCAACCCAGAGAAAGAGCTGCAATCATGACAGATCTGTCCAATTTGTGGCCCACCAAGCCAAATGTAGTCCATTAAACAAATGCTGAGATGGCAGCTCTGCAGTTCAGTATATCCAGCTAATACAAAAAGGTTACCCTCCACCCCAGTCTATGATTGTTAATCATAAGAAATCTAATCAAATTTAAAATGTCAAAAAAACTTTAATGGCATATAAAAACATCAGAAATCTAATCAATTAATGAATTTTCTGGAAGGCATTTATCGAATGATGAGGAAGAGAGAACACAATGCTTCTTCCCATGACTCAGGCTATTACATTTATCCCTTGCTTATTTATTGGTTAGATTCAAAGATTCAGATCCACTGGTGGACAGATAAGTGGGTGGTGGCTTCATGGTTTTAGGCATTGATTATCTAAATCCATTTAAATCTAGATTCAAGTCTGGGTTTGGGTTGGAAATGGCCTTGGCTGCCATGACTAATGACCTTTGTTGGGAGACTAACAGGGGGGTACATGTCTGTTGATTCCCCTGAACTTTCAGTCCATTGACCTTAATATCCTTTTGGAAAGGTTGGGTTGGCGCTGTGATTGGGGAGTTCCACTTGTATTTGATCAGCTAATTCCAGAATGTGGTGCTGGGGGTCTTTTGCTGGACTCTATCCCATTTGTGAGAAGAAGAAGAAGGAGAAGAAGAAGAAGAAGAAGAAGAATAGAGTTGAAAGGGGCCATACAGGCCATCTAGTCCAACCCCCTACTCAACGCAGGATCAGCCCAAGAAAGCATCCAAGAAAAGTGTGTATCCAACCTTTGCTTGAAGACTGCCAGTGAGGGAAGCTCACCACCTCCTTAGGCAGCCTATTCCACTACTGAACTACTCTGACTGTGAAACTTTTTTTCCTGAAATCAAGCCTATATCGTTGTACTTGTAGATTAAACCCATTACTTCGTGTCCTTTCCTCTGCAGCCAATGGGAACAGCATCCTGCCCTCCTCCAAATGACAACCTTTCAAATACTTAAAGAGGGCTATCTAACCTATCCCCCATCCAGTAGGCATGCTTTTCATTTTTCCAGCTTCGCCAGGCCCGACTACTAGCGCCCTACCTGTCCCCCGAACACCTGGCCACGGTGATCCATGCAACGGTCACCTCCAGAATAGATTTCTGTAACTCGCTCTACGCGGGCCTTCCCTTGTCCTTGATCCGGAAACTTCAGCTAGTGCAAAATGCAGCTGCTAGGGTTCTAACTGGTACACCGTGGAGGGCCCACATCCAGCCGGTGCTGAGGCAGCTACACTGGTTGCCAATTGCTGCCCGGATCCGGTTCAAGGTTCTGGTTCTAACCTTTAAGGCTATATGCGAGTTGGGACCCACATACCTGAGGGACCGCCTATCGCCCTATGCCCCCCGCAGAGCCTTACGCTCTGCGGGAGAAAATTTGTTGGTCATTCCCAGCCCTAGGGAAGCACGCCTGGCCTTGACCAGGGCCAGGGCCTTTTCAGTCCTGGCCCCTGCCTGGTGGAATGAGCTCCCGGGTGAGCTGCGGGCCCTGCGGGATCTTCCATCGTTCCTCAGGGCCTGCAAGGTTTACGGTTGAGGCCAAGGCTAACATCTATGCCCCCCCGGGACTCGGGACTTGGGATTGGGATTAGAGATGGGTACCACCAATACCCCCTCTCCACCTGCTAGTAGGGGAAAAGGGTAGTGGATTAGCCAATCTTGCCGGGTTAGCTTGTTAACTAATAATTGCTGGACTGTAGTTGTTTTAACTGGATTTTAATGGATTTTATGGGGTTTTAGAATGTTGTAACCCGCCACGAGCCGCAAGGGAGTGGCAGGCAATAAATTGAATCATAATCATAATCATAATCATAATCATAATCATAATCATAATCATAATCATAATCATAATCATAATCATAATCATAATCATAATCATAATCATAATCATAATCATAATCATAATCATAATCATAATCATAATCATAATCATAATCATAATCATAATCATAATCATAATCATAATCATAATCATAATCATAATCATAATCATAATCATAATCATAATAATTTTTCTGACCCAGATGCAGGACTTTACATTTATATTTATTAAATTGCATCTTGTTCTCATTTGCCCATTTTTCCAGGAGTAAGCATCAATGGAAGTCATACGCAGACTAAGGGATTGTCAAAGACGTGTTACAAGGGGGGGGGGAAGCTAGGTTATAGGCTTGGGTTCCTTCCCCCAGAGCTGTGTGGGGAAAACCCATTCCCATAAAGGAACAGTTTGATCCAAGAGAGTGTGAAACTTGGAGCTGAGCAGTCTAGCTATCAGACCAAGTGTCCTGGCAGCAGCTAGCCTCTATACCAAATGTTTACATTTCAAAGCAAGAACAGGGAGACAGCCCATTAACATAACACTGAGCTCTCTGGAAGAGAAGTAACACAGAGATATACAGAGAGGGGAGAAGTACCTCAGAGGAGTGCTTGAATTGATATGGAACATGACAGTGAGGATCTGGTGTGGGGTGTCACTAATAAATTCTAGTTCTCCTTAATAGCTAAGCTAGGTGGGCTAGTGAAAGTGCTGAATACCCACCTGGAGAAGTTAGTGGGATGGATGAGGGCCAATAAACTTGAAGCACAATCCAAACAAGACTGAAGTGTTATAGGTCAATGGAGAGGTTGGGGACTGCAGAATCAGTCTTTCCTGGTGTGGGTTATATTACCTCTGAAGGTACAAGTTTGCACTTTGAGGCTGCTGCTGGATCTGGGTCTACAGTTGTAACCTGGGCTGAATCTGCATGGAGATTTATTCCAATCCAAGGTTGCTTCAATCCCTGCCATCTACACTGAATGCGATTTCCATTTTGATTTTGTGTAATTTAAATTTTCCCTCTGCAACAAGCATGATTGATCTGGAGTGACCCTAACTTTCCCCCGTGATATCCAGGTGTGGATAATAACCCTCAAAATTCTAAAAATTGGCATGAGTAAGTGTGCAGCTGTCTGCTTTCCCCGAAATAACTTGCTGCCAAGCTTCCAATGCTGTAGAAAAGACCTGATTGGCCAGGGAGTCAGTTCCTGGTTCCCAGGTTGCAAGGCTTCCCTTAAAGGGGAAGTCCTAACTTCTCTCAGCAGAGATTTGCCGCTTGGATTTATTCCCCCTCCTCTGCTGTCTCCAATCCTCTCCCCCCTTTCAAGAAAAGAAAGAGCCTCCTGCTGCACTTGGCTCCCCCCTCCTTCTGAGCTTCCCTAATCATGTGCAGAACACGTTCTCTTTCAATGGGGGAGGGGGAATAGAGGAAGACCCAATTCAGCAAGATCCACAATGGAATAAACAAAGTGCATAATCAGCCCTGGTTCTCCTATAGTTAATTTAGTGTTTTTTATCATCTTTGGCTAGTATGTCAGTTATGACCTATCCTCAAAAAGCATGATTTGGCCACAGTGATGTTTGTTTTAATCAAATTATACTCTTGAAATGTGCTTTGTGTGAACTGCCTTCAAAAACAGTCCAAAAAGCAGTGGCCAGGGGCTAGCTGCAGTGACTGTATCACCCCGTGCTTAAAGAGTGTTCTTATTATCATTGTGTTTTAGGATACAAGTCAAAGTTCTGTTTCTTACCTTTAATGCCCTAAATGGCTAGGGGCCTGGGTACCTGAATCACTGTCCCTTCCCATACTATCTAGATTACCAATTAAAATCTGATTTTCAAGCAGGTCTCTGTGCCTCTTCGTTCAGAGTTGAGGCAGCAGGTGACTACAAACTGAGCATTTTCTGTGGTGGCCTTTGGCATGCCCTCGCCCTTGAAGCTAATCTGGTGGCTGCTTTACTAACTTCTAGGTGATGGGCTAAAACAGATCTTTTAACCTGGGTTTTTAAGTAGGAGTTGTATCTTCTCAGCTATTCTTCTAGTCTAAGATCTGTTTTATATAGCTTTTGTTTTTGCAGTTTATGTCTAATGGCTTCTTTTTACTGGCTTGCTTTTTACTGGATTGTTGTTTTACATTGGTATATTATTTTCACTGAAAATTGCCTCAAGGTCTTTGAAGACATGGCTCAAAAATGTTCTAAATAAATTAAGTAATGTTAAATGGGAATTTTGTGCCTCTCAGACTCACATGAATGCTTTTCTCCTTGTGACTAGTGTGAACCGGTAGAAGTGGTACCTGCCATTCTCTACACCAGCTGTCCCCAACCCCCGGTCCGGAGACTGGTACCGGTCCATGAATCAGCAAGTACCAGGCCACGGCTCGTCCTTGTCCTTCTCCCCAGCTACTGCCTTGGGGGTTGCCCTGCCACTCTGCTGCCAACTCACCTTTGGTGCTCTCTGGCAGCTGCCATGGCTGGGGCTCCCCCTCGATGTGGCACTATGCAGCTGCTGCTGGCAGTGCCCTCCGTGGGCGGCAGAAGTCAGGGGCGCTGGTGGGAAAGCAAGTGGATCAGGGGCTCAGGTGGCAGCGGAGACGTCCCTCAGCATAAGACTACCCCCCCCCCCGAGCCTCAGTAAAATTGTCAAGCGTTGACCGGTCCCCGGTGATAGAAAGGTTGGGGACCACTGCTCTACACAATAATGCTGGGCCTAAAAATATAGGCAATATATTATAATATTTTATGTTGTTTCCCTTTTTTCATAACCATTGATGAAAAACAAAAGAAAGAGAGAAACAATGAATTTGTTAGTGAAAGAGGAAGGAAAGGCATAGCACACCCTAACAAAAATAACATCACTGTGATTTCCAGTATGCCAGCTCATGTCAGATTTCTTCTGGCACAGCTAAAACAAACATTACCTACATATATTTTTGATATTGTTGTGGGAAGTTAGACAGCACTAGGTCACATGGGTAGGTTTTTAACCAAACAAGAGCCAGATATGTAATAGAAAAATAGCCTGGGAAAGTTTCTCTCATCTCATACATATGAGAAAGTTTCATGCATTCCCCTGTCCAGTCTATAATTAAGATGAAAGGCATATTTCCATTTGATTTGCAATTTGGTGGCATGGTTTGCATTCCATTGAGGCCACGTCATCTTGATTCTTCTAATGCACTGTAAAGAAAACAAAACAAAATCATCCTTAACGGCTTAATCGGATGACATATTGCAGAAGAGACTATTTTAAACTTGCTGTGAGGAGGGAGGGACAATTTCTTTGCAGCTCCTTTGTTGGACTGAAGATATATCCGGCTGATACTGCGAGTAGAGCTGGAGTCTTGCATCATGTTAGAAGACTATTTCAGTCCTCAACTTTGTTCCAGTAAGTTCCTTTCCCTATTGGGAAACGCAGTTCATGGAGGCTCACTGCCCTCTGTCCAGAATATACCATGTTCAAGGATTAACATCCTTTGTGGCCTTTTTCCTTAATTATCTTATATCAAGTGCTAATAATATAAAAAATTCTACTGACAGTCTGAGTTTCAGAGGGTCCCTTCCCTCTCTCACAAACACACATATACATTTACACACAGAGAGAGAAACTCCCCTCCGTTCCCCACTCCCCACTTTCTCAACCTCCTCTTTGGTTCCTCCCCCTCCCTCCCTCACAAACACAGGGAGAGAGATACTCACTTACCCCCTCCCCCTTCCCATTTACCTCCTTACCCTTAGGCCGTCTCAGCCGCTGCCATGGAGGTGGCACAGGCGTTGGCTGGGCCTCTGGGGGAAGCGCGGCTGCTGCCTTGGCCTTGGAGGTGGCACAGCCACTAGCTGGTCCTCTGGCAGTGGTGCAGTGGAGCACCGTCTCAGCTTCCTCAGCTGCCTTGGTCTCTTCTCATGTACTTCCTTGGGCGAGACTATGAACATCATGTCCATATTCATACCTGTTTGAGGAGGCATGCCAGAAGATGTTCCGAATCAACAAGTCCTATGTCCATTGGAACATACAGAAGCCTGTTCCACATACCAAAAACTTACCTCAACTTCTATGTGTTCAAGTCCCCAGTTTAGGAATTGTTCTGGGATCAATCACTCTGCACCTCCTCCCATATTACATAGTATACTGTGTTTCAAATCAAAGTCTTCCTGTTCCCACAGGTTACAGAAAGTAGGTTTAAACAGTTTTAAAATCTGAGGGTAGCAAACATCAACAATTTCATCATTGCTGGTATCAGAATGCCTCTTCACCTGTTTTTTGGTGCATGCGCCAAGTGCTGCGCAGTAACACAAATTTTATTAAATGCCTACTTTGAAAGCTAAAAATAACAATAGTGGACAAAAATAGTACTTTTATGAACTGGCAAATTGTAGTAGATAAGTAAAAATATAGAATCACAGAATCATAGAGTTGGAAGGGGCCATACAGGCCATGTCATCCAACCCTCTGCTCAATGCAAGATCATCGTAAAGCATCCTAAAGCATCGTAAAGTGTGTATCCAACCTTTGCTTAAAGACTGCCAGTGAGGGGGAGCTCACCACCTCCTTAGGCAGCCTATTCCACTGCTGAACTACTCTGACTGTGAAAATTTTTTTCCTGATATCTAGCCTACATCATTGTACTTGTAGTTTAAACCCATTACTGCGCGTCCTTTCCTCTGCAGCCAACGGAAACAGCATCCTGCCCTCCTCCAAATGACAACCTTTCAAATACTTAAAGAGGGCTATCATGTCCCCTCTCAACCCCCTTTTCTCCAGGCTGAACATTCCCAAGTCCCTCAACCTATCTTCATAGGGCTTGGTCCCTTGGCCCCAGATCATCTTTGTCGCTCTCCTTTGTACCCTTTCAATTTTATCTACGTCCTTCTTGAAGTAAGGCCTCCAGAATTGCACACAGTACTCCAGGTGTGGTCTGACAGTGCCGTATACAATGTGACTATGACATCTTGTGATTTTGATGTGATGCCCCTGTTGAGACAGCCCAAAATGGCATTTGCCTTTTTTACCGCTCCATCACACTGCCTGCTCATGTACCCCCTGCTACTCACCTCTCTCCAGTCTGATTAAACACCACTGACAACAACTCTTTGAGTGTGCTTCTCTAACCAATTCCCTATCCACCTATCTGAAAATCCAGACTGCAGTCCTTTAATTTATCCATCAGAACATCATGGGGAACCTTATCAAAAGCTTTACTAAAATCCAAGTAAACGACATTTCCACGATCCAGCAAACCTGTTACTTGGTCATAGAAGGAAACCAGGTTGGTCTGACAGGCCCTGCTGGAGACAAATCCATGCTGACTTCCTTGGATCACCAAATTGTCCTCCAGATGTTTGCAGATTGCTCCCTTTAATAATACGTAGCCGTGTTCATCCTCTAAATGGATCATTATATTAATACACTATTACTAATTTTGTATTATAAATAAAAAAATTGTTGGTTGGAGAGAGCAAGGGAGAAGATTAAAAATAATGATGGGTGATTGGAGGCTGAAAAATAGCACTGTTATACACTATCCAAATTGTATATGGGTAAAAATACATAGCTATGATCATCCCCTTAATGGATCATTACATTAATGCACTATCACATGTTTTATCATGAAGGAAAAAACCTGCTGGTCAAATAAGGCAAGGAGAGAAAGGGCTGGAGAGGGGAGAGGATTGAGGGAGAAGGTAGAAAAAAGAAAAAGGGCCATGGAGCATTTCCAAGATCCACACCAGAGAAAAGAACTATTTAAGTGGTTCGCACATGGGATCAAGCCAACTTGCAATCAGCTTGAAAAGAAAAATTGCCCTATAAGTGCTTGCAAAAAAAAAAGTGGAAACAAACGAGGAAAGACTGACATTCACTCAACATGGAGAAAACAAGTTGCAGAACAAAAAATAACAATATTGTATCATGATTACAAATCCAAAATAAAGTTCATATGCAGAACATGCCAGAGTCTGATGGATGAGCTAATTCAAATGAGAACTATGTGATTTTAAAAATCCATATATGCATTGTGCATGGCTTAACCTTACATAGACAAGAGCCTATTTCAACTGATGCAGTAAAAAAAGTTTTAGGAAGTGAGGGTAGCAGGTAAATGGACACATCCTTTAAAAAGAATCATAATGATTCAGTGAGTTGAGAATAGCATCACCAGGTTCTGTCCACAACCACTGAGAAATTTCTAGAGATGGGCCTAGAAAAAGTTTGTGTCTCATCCAGAAGTGATTTAAACTCTGGATGATACTCTGGGAATTGTCCCAATCTCCATGGTAAAAGATCTGGAGATCAGGGGGATTTATAATGTGTAACCTTAAAGTTATATCACTTCCAGGCCAGATGATGTATATACATCATCCTTCTACCACCACAAACATCAACTGAGGGAGAATATGAACACAGCAGCAGAGGATCACTTGCTGGAAACAGGCACTTGCTGTACTCAACAAGATCTCCCCTCAGCTTGCTGGGAGGTAAACGGTAATGACTGGGGAAGGCACTGGCAAACCACCCCGTATTGAGTCTGCCATGAAAACGTTAGAGGGCGTCACTCCAAGGGTCAGACATGACCCGGTGCTTGCACAGGGGATACCTTTACCTTTACCTTTAATCAGTCAAAAGACTATACCAATCAGACAATACAAGCTGTCCCCAGGATCCTGTGTTGCAGATAAAAAGGCTCACTTCATAGCTAATTGGAAGGAAGCCCCAAAAATTCCTGCTCAGCACTCCCCAAATACCACCAGATACGGTCACATTATCCACG
This sequence comes from Paroedura picta, assembly GCF_049243985.1. Taxonomy (NCBI): domain Eukaryota; kingdom Metazoa; phylum Chordata; class Lepidosauria; order Squamata; family Gekkonidae; genus Paroedura; species Paroedura picta. The sequence goes on along the minus strand of NC_135369.1, from coordinate 58,653,331 downwards.
GGGGAGGGGAAGTTGCAACAAAAGCTCACTACAGAGAGCAATAGCTTTTTCAACACCCTTTGGATTAGCTGCTCTGCACAAGAGCCAACAGTACTCTCGTGCCTTATTTAAAACTGGGACTGTCATAAATCATGACCACAGCACAATTGGCTGGGAACTTCATTAAATTAGCATGATTAAAGTGAACCTGCAGAATGACTTGCAATATGACATCTGCCCATGCTTTTTCTGGTGTGGTCACTCATCCTCTCCTGCTTATGTACCATCATTGGAGCTTCACAGTTACTCTTATACTATGCTTGACACTAGTCAGCCATGCCCATATTTAGCTGAAACATTGCTAGGGATGGGCACAAACTACATTTTGAAGGGTCATTTTGGTTTATGGCTGAACCATGAATTGAACCACAAACCAATATGAACTTAACCTGTTTTTAGCAGTGGAATTTTCATGGTGGCTCTTCAGTTTATGAATTTTGATTCATGAAACATGAACCTGCCAAAATTCATCATAAACTTATGTTCATGAACCAATTTGTGCCCATTTCTAAACTTCACTACAGTAATGAGAAAGAAGAGCAATGGCAAGACTGTTGAACAATTCCACCTCCCACTGGTCTATAAGAAATGTCCATCAATTCCCTGTTGTGGTAAATTCCATATTAATTCCACTGAGCTCTTCCTTTTGAAAGCTGTTATCATGATGCACTTGCAGTTGTTAGCCTTTACATTTACTGTTGCTAGTCTAAGAGTCTAAGTGTGTTTTTTGATGCCTCTCTAAGTATGGAGGCTCCGATCACATAAGTTGTCTGCCAGGCATTCTACCACCTACACCAAGCATGACAACCTGCACCTTACTTCTCGACATCCAATATACTTACCATGATCCATGCAACAGTCCCCTCCAGATTAGGTTACTGTAACTCACTCTACGCAGGGCTACCCTTGAAGTTGCTCTGGAAATTACAACTGATTCAGAATGCAGCTGTCCATTTATTTACTGGGACACATTGGAGGGCACATATTTGACCAGATCAGATTCAGAGTTCTGGTATTAACCTTTAAAGTCCTCAACCATGGATAGCCAAACTGGCTCTCTAGATGTTCATAGACCACAATTACCATGAGTCCCTGCCAGTGTGGCCAGTGGATGGGTGCTCATGGGAATTGTAGTCTATGAACATCTGGAAAACCACAGCTTGGCTGCCCCTGCCCTAAATGGTCTGGGACCCTAGTTTCTATGGGGCCATCTCTTCCAACATATCCCCCCCAAAACATTAAGTTCTAGCAGTCAAAACTTGTTCAGGGTCCCCCTACCTCAAAGAGGTGAAATTGTCCTCAACCAGAGCCAGGGACTTTTTGGCTTGGTGGAACACTCTACCCGAGGAGATCAGGGCCCGGGGCACCTTAATCAGTTTTGCAGGGCCTACAGTTGAGGCCTCGAAATAACATTGAGATGTTGGCTACTCACTTTGAAAGTCCACCCCAAACAAGAACTTATTTGGCCCCCTTCAGTTCTGCAACCAGCTAACTCCCACAAAGAGGAGGTCACCTGAAGGTGAAAAAGACAGGTTTGATTTTAAACTTAATGAATGTTAGAGTTTTAAAACCTATTTATTCATATTGTATATTTTAAACTTCATAAGTCAATCTGAACCTCTGGGGAAGGATGGGGTGTAAATCTAAAAATAAATAAATCCATAAAGCTCTTTCCTATTTTGTCTGCTGTTGTTAACCAAAAAAGTCAGAGTTCTAAGGGAAAAAACCTGATATACTGATTTATAAGTAGTATCTGTGCTGTAGCAGAAATAAAAATGGTATGTTGCTTTGGTACTCAAGAAAGAATCAAAAGTATGTACAAACATGTTTCTGTGAATTGAGGGCATTTGCAATCTGTTTCCAGTCTTGGGCATCTTATTAATGTGGCATGAATGCATGCACAACTGTTGAATCTCTCAGGAGGCTCTTCCTCCAGAAATCATGGAAAATAAATATACTAATGAAATTAGTTGTTTTATACTCACGAAGAATGTAAACATGAATTCTCCTAATCTTTTTCCTATTTGCCTAAAAGTTATTTTTGGTTACTGTAGCTCTTCAATTGCATTGGAGATATATAAGAGAAAAAGCTGGTGGAATGCAAACACATCTTCAGAGCACATGAGAAAATATCTGCTGTATTTACAATGTTGTGGAGGGGGTTTTTTTTACACCATAGGTCTCCAAAGAACTGGAGGGTGCCTGGAATGCTCAGATGTATAATATACATTCTGGATGAGGCCCCAAAAGTTGGGTGTGCATGTGTAAGCTTATCTGCACATATCTTGGGATTCCCTCAATTTTCTTTTCTGACTATAGTTTCTAACATACATTGAAAATTACTTTCCAGGTCCCACCTGCCCAACCTTAGCAAAATGGATGCATACATTTCTTCAGCATTTTGGCAAACAGGTATGTGTTTATCAAGGAGCATTCCTTGAGTGCCCTCCATCCACATCAGTCTACTTTCCAGAAGGCTCTGCCTACATTATATTGTAGTAATGTATATATATACATTATATATATACATTATATTGTGTTCATTTTGTCTGCAATTGCCTGTCTCCTAGCAATTTGAAAAGCAGGAGACTTCTTTTGGTGAAAGATGTATCAGCAAGTCCTAGCCATCCTAAAATGGTGTTCTAGATGCATCCAATCCAGATTTTGAGAGTTTATTTCCCTAAAAAAAATCTAGTGAGGGAAGGATGACTGCATCCGCTCCAAAAAGCAAGAGGCAATGCCCGAAGACAATGATTAGAAAACAGGGACAGTGCTTAATCAACAGAAACAGCTGGAGAGTATATTATGACATATCATAAGGGACTGTAATTGGAAGGTATGTCGTTTACATAGGAAGAATCTCTCTCCATGATATTTTGGAATCTTGGCCAAAGCTTTAAACTAAATTTAAAAAAAAAATCTAGCCCTCACCTGGAAGTCAACAAGCCTAATTTGCCCCAATGGGCCAAATATAAAAGTCCAGTATGGATGCTGTTATGTTTTAAATTATTGGTAGATAATGCTTTTGAAGATGGCCTGCCTGGCCCCTTCTAACTCTATGGGATTCCCTGATTGCTTCAGGGCCTAAAAGGAATTGTTTTTTGGTGATTGTCTCTAAGAGATTCATTTTTTTTACCTGCCTTGATGGGAAAGGGAAGGCTAATATTTAAATAGACCTGGTCAGAGTATTGTTGGTTTGTTAAAGTAAATTAGCAAGCGCCCTGAGCTATCTTAGGTTAAGAAGACAGAGCCCTACCAGTCATTCCAGGCTATCTGAACCAAGTGCCTGGTCATGGACCTCTCTCAGTGCCAGATGTCAATACCTAATCCCTAATGCTGACCTGTGGAGGGGAATGAGCATCATGGGCAGCCACTCTCAGCACAGTTTGGTATGCAGGCAAGGATCAGTGAATGTGTATGTTATTGCCCTGAACTTACAGAGGGGGATTGCCCAAATGTGAAATCCATTGGATAGTCTTTCAGGGTATCCTCACTAAGAGAAGTAAAGAATCTACCAGATGCCGTTCAGCTGTTTAAAAAATGTAATGCTTAGCTTAATCCAGTCTTCAGAGCTAGGTCTTCCTTGCGGTGGCTTTCAACAGTAGGATCAACTTAAAGTAAGCCGGTTTCCTTTTCCCCACTGTCTAGATTAGGTCAGTGTTCTCTACAAAGATATTCACATAGCCACAGCAACAGAAAGATAACCAATCTTAGATTAGAATTTAGTGCAAAGTTAAATTTAGATGCAGGGTAATTCATGCCATTACACAGAGCAGGTGATGCCGAGATTGTGATGAAATGATGACAGGCAAAGCCCTGTTCCATTTTGAAGGTCTGACTACTGAATAGCAAATGCACAATGTCATAATCGTCATTGCTGCATTTCTCCAGATGGAACAGCTGCACCGGTGCTCCTACTAACTGAGGAATTTGAGTGAGTTTAAAAGTAGGAAACCCCACTGCTCTCAGCTGAGTTTTCTGACCCAAGTCCATTGTTGGGTCTCAAACAGCTAGACACAACTCTGCTTTGCTGAAGGGGTAGAGAATATGGTGACTTACTGCACCTGTTCCTGACAGAAAGCCAAGTTCATAATTCAAGTGGAACCGGGAAATGACGAGAGTCCTTTACTCTGCCCTGTGCAGATAAGCCTTACAACAAGTGGGGGCATCAGACAAGGGATGCTCCCTCTCAAAAAACCTCAGCCTATTTTACATATTTATTAATTACTGATTAAGATATTTGAACCTCCAACATTCCCTCCCCAAAGAGAGCCTGAGGAATTCACCATTTTTAGTGATGTTTGCATTAAGGTCCTGCAGTAGGACCATTAGTATATTTTATGGCAGATTTACAGCAGCTTTGCAGCACTGTAATCAGCAAAGCACACACTTCTTTTCAATCAGTAGCCAAATGACAGTTCACGTAAAAAGACATAGGAGGAGCTAGACTCAGAAAGTGCAAACTAGAAATAGATAACTTTTGTAATTTTGTTTTTGATGACTGTAGCCAGGCCTGATCCAGGTACATGTATGTACTTTAGAAGCCCTAGGCCTCAGGTTAGAATTCCTATATCAGATCATCTCTCTTCTGACAATAAGTACATACATCTCAACAATATTTTTGGGTCATTTGGGGTATAGTCCACAAGCTGTATCAGATAATCTTTTCTTCTATTTTGAATTTTATCTATTAACTAACTTAAAATAATATAATACCATCCATTACTTCTACATAGATGGGGGCAATTACTCAAGACTATTAAAACAGCTTGATAAGCAGGTCACAAGCAATGAAATCCTCTCTAAGGAGAAGCTGAGACTGTATAAGTTCTCAAAATTGTCTTCCAAAAATACTTTCCTGTCCCACTCAGTAAGGGTAAACCCACAACTTCAACACCATTTAAAGCTATCTTTAATGGTAAACTTGCTGCTATAATAACTAGCTAAGGGCTAAGTGGGTGGAGATTGGGTGTGGCCTGTCCAATCAGCCTTGTGCAGGCCACACCCACTCCTGCCCACACAGCCGGCCAGGGGCTCTCTGCTGCCATTGCCAGCAGTTTGCCCCTGGACACTTCCCAGGACACATGTAAGTGCCTTGGGGTTGGGGGCCTCTATTCCTGTTGGGCTAAGAAGCCCTCTCACCATCTCTGCTTCTCGGCTAAATGGTACGCTGGTGGGGGGGGGGTTCCCTTCCAACTTGGGCCGAATGGAAAAATAGGAAGCCAGTGGGACAGTCCTTCAGCTCCTGCACTGTCCCCCATGCATTCTCCCACTCTCTCCGCTGCTGCTCACCAACTTTGCAGGCGGTCCTGGCCATTGTGCACAGTTCTGCCCCTCAGCCCACCATGCCTGTCTTTGTGCATCCTTCAGTGTACCAGCTCCACTCCGTGCCGGGCATTCAGTGCAGAAAAGCCCTCTCAGGTGGTGGACAAAAATCTTGATGTACATCTCCAATTAACAATAATTCTGAAGACTTGTTAGTAAGGTGAGTAAATGGTGTTACAGCCATTGATGAGTGTGTGTTGTCACTTATGGAAAAAACTCAAGTGATATCATGGAGGAAGGGCAGGAAACTTTATGGTAAAAATATTTTATAATTATAGGCCACCCATATTGGACCAGTCATCTCGGGATAGTTTACTGCAATATTATCATCACTATCACTAGACATTATAAAGTTAAACTTGTGTGCAGCCAATGCACTCCCTACCTGATTGGCTCTCCATTGGGATATGCTGCCAATAGGGAGAGAGCACTCTGACAATAAAGGCCAATGACTTTTTAAATTGCACTATGCCAATGAGGGCCAATCAGGTCAAATTGTGTGCATACAGCCATGAAAAGCCTCTACGTTTAATCATGAGTTAGGGCTAATCAGTTCAAATCACACTCCACCAATAAGGGCATTAAGATCAAATTGCATGCAGACAGCCAGGAAAAGCCACTACCTGGAAATATTTACTCACTAGAAAGAAAGCCCATTTGTGAAAATGGGCAATAAGGAGAGGTTTGGGGAGGTTGAGCGGCGGCGCTCGGGAGGGGTGGGTGGAGGGCAGAGTGTGGGGCTGGGCCGGTGTGGCGTCGGGCAGCAGGAGTCGAGCGGGTGGTCGGGGTTGGGTGGAGGGGGAGGCGCAGGAGAACCACGCATGTCTGCACATGCGTGGTTTGGCGGACTGTGGTGGGCGGGGGTAGGCTGGGGGAGCTAAGCGATGTATGCGCAGGACGGCGTGCATGCGTGGCTCAGTGTGTTGGTGTCGGGCCAACCGCGCGGTTGGCGCGGCCTGGGGGCGGTGTAGGAGCGGTTGGGAGCAAGGCGTGTGAGAACGGAGCAGTCGGTGACCCGGCAAGTAGGGCGTGTCGGAAGGTGGGTGGGTGTGTTGAGGGGGAAAGGATCGTGTGGGGGGTTGAGGGTGTAGGGTGGGAAGCGTGGCGGAGTCGAGGCGGCTTGTTGGGGAGTGGGTGTTCGCACGGACGGCGAGGAAGGAGGTGTGGGGTGTGGGGATGGGGCGGGATGTGAGGGGTGGTTAGCCTGCTTGGGCCAGGAATGACAGTCGGAGGGGCGAATCAGGAGCCGCAAAGCGGCTCCTGATTCGCCCTGCCAAGTTTTTATCATGGACAGCGTCCGCCCTAACTCCTCCCAACTTGCCCTTAGGCTTTTATTTTTAACCGCGGAGCGGTTTACAGATGAGTGAGGGCCAATCAGTTTAAATGACACTCTGCCAATGAGGGCCAATCAGGTCAAATTGCATGTAGACAGCTAGGAAAAGCCTCTACCATGGAATATGTATTCACAAGTAAGTCATGCCCCCTGCTCTGGGAATGTTTACTCTTGACCAAATCATATGATGTTTGCAATTTGCAATCTGAAAAAGAAGGAATGCTTTGGAGGAGACATCACAGGCAATTGCAGCAATGAAAATAATGCTGATGTCAGTGCAACTGGGAACCTATAGACTTTTTCTTTCAATATATTCCACCGTGTGCTTCTTGAAGGATGGGGGGGAGGGATAATAATTTGAATGAGAAGGAAGGTTCCTGTTTACCTTTGTCAAATGTTAACAGATAATTCAAAGCAAGCACGAGAGACAGAAACTGGACAATGGCTTCCCGTCTTGCTGGCTCAGATCCTATAGTAGTTTTCCAGAGCCAGCTGTATTTTTTGCACAATGGGCATTATTGATAGTTTTGTAAACAAATCATTCTAAATTACAAGGTTCTTAATTGCATTGCTCTGTTCTCACAGTACATTAAGGGGCAGTGCAGACTTGGGCACCCACCCAGGTATAGAAATGACTAGTCATGGCACTCTTAAGAAAGAGAGCTGAAGTCATTTTGCAGCCCCGTCTGTGAGCCACTGTGAGCACTGGCACAATGAGGCTTTCAACACACATCTTAGCGTAACCTTCTAGTGTCACCAGCAATAACTCAAGAGCCTCATTGATTTTGAACTATTAAGGAGCACATGATCTAAATGCATCTAAATGCAAGCTCAGCTTTTTACAACTAATATAAACAGTTGTTTGCCTCCTTGTGTTTTCCAGATTCTGTGAAAGCAGCACTTGGGGCATTAAGCAATCTCAAATCCCTTGATGGAGTCTTGGCACCAAATAAGCGTCACCAATATATAAAGCATTAATCATAAAACTATAAATATCAGATTGTTTCCATAACGTTTTACAGGGGTAATTGCAGCATACATATCCATTCAGCCTACAGACGAAAATGTTGAAACAAGAGGTTACAGTAATATGTATGAGGCTATAATCCTTCCATTTAACGCAGAGGTTACCGCAACAACTCATATGTTCCACTCCTCCTGATAATGCTGAAACTTTACCTTGATCTACTCTCCCATTCCCAATCTAGAATTTGTCCTTCCCTCCTCCTCCATCACCTCTGGTAGTCTCCTTCTTTCCTATTGAAGAAAAGCTCACATGCTGTGCACATGCTGCATGCCTTTACAACTCAGCTCTTGGTGGTAGAAGTGCTGCAGTCACAGCTCCTCTCCCATTATCTGCAGCAAACAAGTAAGTGTGAAGGGCAGGCGTGTATTCCTAAACAGTCAATAGAACCAGAATCAGAATCCACAAACTGCACAATGAAGTTCTATTATGGAATCCAATTGTCTTTTCTCAGTGATTTATTAGATGCACATAAGCAAGCATAACCATGAAGGAGCCAACACGAGTTCCCGGGTACAGTCCTCGTTTTCAGTACTTACCTCCTCAACAACGGTGACCGTCTATGATTCTGTTTGTTCATATTTAATCATTAACTCAATTCTATAAGTGTCACATTGGCATATAGCTCTTTTCAAACAGCAACTCCTAAACATACAATGGGCACACACAGGGCCCTAGGAACTCAGACTTCCCTTTTGCACTTCATATGCTGCAGCTAACAATAGTGCAACTCTGGAGTATTTACAGCAAACATGCAAATGGTTGTATGTTAATATGTCCCTTTTAATTCTTTTTAATGCCATTTGTACACTGGAATTTTTGTATGGAGTGAATGCAGAAATGGATGTCTTCAGTGGGCACATTCGTATTTGATGGTATTGAGCAGCATGTCAGAAACTGGTGTTTGTTTGTTTGTTTGTTTGCCACCCTCCCCTGGGGCTCAGGGTGGTTGGAACTGAAGAAAAACAGTACAAGTAACACAATAAATTGAACAGTAGCAATGATATTTAATCAATTCTGTGAATCAATTATGGGGCAATTGAGTTAACTTTTCATGTTTTCAATCCAAACCATTAGGAATATGCAGTACTTCGGTCTGGATAAATATTATTGTGGGTTTTTCAGACTGTCGCCAACTTTTGCATGTTCTCATGTATTGTGCTGCTTCTGACGATTGTACTTTCAATGGGATCAGTTCTGACTTACCCATTTACTCTCTAAAGCACAGTAAATGAAGCACACAGACTCTGTCAGTTATAGCCTAGCTAACATAAAGAGATCCCCCCCCCCCCAATAATGCATGATGAACTGGGCCCAAAAAAATCTCTTTGTTTTGCTTCCTTCGCTTATTTTGAGCAAAAATGGGAAGAAATGCCTATTTGACTCTAACATGGAAACCTGCTGATCCTATGCTGTGCTGTCTTCTATCACATTTAAAGCAAAGGTACTATGGAATACGGAAAACTCAACAATGGCCACATGATTGGAAAAGGTCAGTTTACATTCCAATCCCAAAGAAGGGCAATGCCAAAGAATGTTCAAACTACCGCACCATTGCACTCATTTCTCATGCTAGCAAAGTTATGCTCAAAATCCTACAAGCTAGGCTCCAGCAATATGTGGACCATGAACTTCCAGAAGTACAGGCAGGATTTCGAAGAGGCAGAAGAACTAGAGATCAAATTGCCAACATACGCTGGATCATGGAGAAAGCTAGGGAGTACCAGAAGAACGTATACTTCTGCTTCATTGACTATGCTAAAGCCTTTGATTGTGTGGAGCACAACAAATTATGGCAAGTTCTTAAAGAGATGGGAATACCAGAGCATCTTATTTGTCTCTTGAGAAATTTATATGCAGGTCAAGAAGCAACAGTGAGAACTGAACATGGAATCACTGACTGGTTCAAAATTGAGAAAGGAGTTCGGCAAGGCTGTATACTGTCGCCTTGCCTATTTAACTTGTATGCGGAGCACATCATGAGAAATGCGGGATTAGAGGAGTCACAAATTGGGATCAAGATTGCAGGGAGAAATATCAACAACCTCAGATATGCAGATGATACCACTCTAATGGCAGAAAGTGAAGAGGAACTAAAGAGCCTGTTGATGCGGGTGAAGGAGGAGAGTGCAAAAGTTGGCTTGAAACTCAACATCAAGAAAACAAAGATCATGGCATCCGGCCCTCTCAATTCCTGGCAAATAGATGGGGAAGAAATGGAGATAGTGACAGATTTTATTTTCCTGGGCTCCAAGATCACTGCAGATGGGGACTGCAGCAAAGAAATTAAAAGACGCTTGCTCCTGGGGAGGAAAGCTATGGCAAATCTAGACAGCATCCTAAAAAGCAGAGACATCACCTTGCCAACAAAAGTGCGTTTAGTCAAGGCTATGGTCTTCCCAGTTGCAATGTATGGCTGCGAAAGTTGGACCATAAGGAAGGCCGAGCGTCAAAGAATTGAGGCTTTTGAACTCTGGTGCTGGAGAAGACTCTTGCGAGTCCCTTGGACTGCAAGGCGAACAAACCGGTCAGTCCTAGAGGAGATCAGCCCTGACTGCTCTTTAGAAGGCCAGATCCTGAAGATGAAACTCAAATACTTTGGCCACCTCATGAGAAGGAAGGACTCCCTGGAGAAGAGCCTAATGCTGGGAGCGATTGAGGGCAAAAGAAGAAGGGGACGACAGAGAATGAGGTGGCTGGATGGAGTCACTGAAGCAGTAGGTGCAAGCTTAAATGGACTCCGGGGAATGGTAGAGGACAGGAAGGCCTGGAGGATCATTGTCCATGGGGTCGCGATGGGTCGGACACGACTTCGCACATAACAACAACAACAACTATGGAATACAAGGCTTAAACAGCTCTGGGCTGTAAACCTTCAACTGGTTGGCCTAGACAAAGAACAAAGATGCTTCTAAAAACCCAGCTTCTCATCAAGGCTTTATACCGGGGAATTCCAGCCAGGGGTCCAAGGACCCCAGGGGATCCATGGGAGTTCTGAACGGGGTCTATGGGAGGTCTGAAAAGGCATGATATGGGAGGGGGGAATCTGTGCTGTCTTCTCAGCTCCTACTCTTCTTTCTGCCATAGTAGTAGTAAAGGTGGAGGGAGGGAGCAAAAGGAGGGCTAATGGTACGGGTAATGATATCACTTCTAAGGGTATGGCAGGGGATGTGGCCAACTGGCATCACTTCCAGGGCTCCTTGAAATCTGCCCAATTATCTCAAGGTCTCCTCCATGGTCAAAAAGGTTGAAAAAGGCTGCTTTACACAAATTAGAACAGGTTAAATAACAAAGAAGATATATATATATACAACTTTTGCCTCAATTTAAATGGTTAGGGATGCCAGTCCCCAGATGAAACTTGAGGATCTGCTGGACTTATAGCTCATCTCCAGACTAAAGAGTACAGTTCCCCTAGAGAAAAAGGCTGCTCTGGGCAGTGGACTCCATAGCATTATACTCCACTGAAGTCTCTCCCTGCCCCCAAATCTTGCCTAGTCCCAGGTTCATCCTCAAACTCTCCAGGCATTTCCCAACCCAGAGCTGACAACCATAACCCTTAATCAGCCACTATCCAAAGCTTTCTAAACTGTGCAGCTTTACCAAACCTCTGGAAAAGTCACCATGACTTACACCGGGCCGCTGCTGGTGGCTTGCAGTGGGTTAGCATGCCCCATCTCTTACCTAGGACACACGGGAGAAGGAATCCCCCAGCACACACAGGCAACCCTGACATTGTGTGTGTACACACACAATGCCTGGGCTGGATGAGGCCATTGCACTGTGTGGCAGCTGGGGGGGGCAGGGGCATGGGGGCCACAAAGCTGACCCAGGCTGTCTTCCATTATGCATGGGGCTGCACTGGCAGGGCTGCAGATGGAGACTGCGGTACCACGGGGAATGCAGAAGTATCCACATTCCCTTACTGCGGGCCATCTGAGGCCCTGATTTGGGCTAGAGCTGGGAGGCAGTCGGGATGGTGGCGACATCATACATCAACTGGGATTAGACCCCCCCCCCCCCCGCAGCCCTGCCACTGCCAGCCCAGCCTTTCTGCCCTGTGCATAATTGGTCCATGTGAATCCTCCTGATCTCTCCAGGAACACTTTCCCAAAGAACTGAAACCACATCCCCTCCCAAAAAAGGGGCAGATGTAATAGATATGAGTGAGGACAGAGCTGGGAGAAAGCTCATCAAGATCTAAATTTGGGTATAGGTTCATACCAGGAAAGATTCTTCAGATCCCACATTATGTAATGCAACCCAACGTTGCAGTTCACTTAAATGACAACAGCACAGACTAACACTTCTAGCGCATACACAAACACACACCCAGAGCATGCAAAACATTTGTAGATGGAGGGGAAAAAATGTCCTGACCACATCTGTGGCTTGAAATGCTGCCGACCGTTTACATTTTTCAACTCAAACCTACTGCAACTGCAATTAGGGTTCTCCCTTCCTGTGCAGCGAGGTCACTTTAACACTACAAATAGTTAAATCATCCTTGGCGAGAGACTGAGCTTGGCAGCAGTTTGCTAATGACAAATCCAGATTATGAGTATTTGTAATATGAGTGACCAGCACTTAGCTGGTACCATCCCCCCCTTTCTCCTCCCATTCTAACAGCAGTGCTTTTAAACTGTGCATCTGACCAAAAGTCTTTTAACAGCTTAAAAAGTGTTTTCCAAATCTTTCTTTAAACCTAAACTATTTAATAAAAATTGGGTTGTAGGTCCTCCCACTTCCCATGACATGCCAGGTGGGAAAATGAGTGGCCAAAGCTTCTGATCCCAATTCAGAACCTAGCAGTGCAATCCTAAACAGAGTTCTACTCTTCTGAGTCAATTGAAGTCAATGTAGACCACCACCACTGACAAACTGCATTGCATTTCTGATAGCATCTCTAGGAGTAGCCCTTCTGTGACCGACCCAAGCCACCCACACTTCCTTCCAGTGGTCCCCCTTCCCAGAAAGTAATTCCAGATGGGTATCCATGTTAGTAAGTATAGTGTGACTGAGCAAACTGTTTTCCTTTATTTTCTTTTTCCAAGAAGTTATCCAGCAAGGACTTACAAAATTGAGGAGGGTTCATAGCAGCATTTGTCAGATACAATTTATCTTAGACACAGTTGTATGTGTGCAGGTACAGTACCTCCTCCACATGTAGCCAGCTAGGTGACCTTGGACCCGTCCTCTCAGAATGCTCTCAGCACAACCTTTTATTTGTTTGTTTGTTTTTGTTTATGTATTTGTTCATGTGACTTTTAGACAGCCTACTCCTCAAACAGGTTCAGCACGGTGTACAACATATGGATATAATGAAATCACATTAAAACATTATGAAACATTTTTTAAATTATGATTCTGCCAATCTACTCACACTGTTATCTTACTAGCTATTCTATATTATTATCACAGTGGGATGATATTCAAAAGCAGTGGGGAGTCTGAAATAAGTTAGGACCTGAGATTGGGGGGGGGGGGGCAAGGGAGGACACCAGTTGTTCTTCCATTGGCCTGGCCTGGCCTGGTGAAAGAGTGCTATTTTACATGCCTTGCAGAACTTTGTTAGTTCTGCCAGGACCTGGGTTTCTACTGGCAACTCATTCCACCAGGTGAGAGCCAGAGTCAAACAACAGGGTTCCAGTTGTGGGGAGAGGACAGGTTGGCGATTGTAAGCTGCTTTGAGACTCCTTTAGATAGTAAAAAGCAAGGTATAAAAACCAACTCTTCTTTATCACAGTGCCAGGAAGCATGAGAACTGCGTAAGCCTAATTCTACAGTCTGTACTGTTATACTCCAATAGCCATATGGGAAATGTGCTCATGCTTACTAGCATCAAGGAAGGCTGGTGTTATCCTGCTCTTCCTCCAGGGAGCTTGGAGCAGACCACAAGGTTCTCCCCTTTTCCTTTTGTCATCACAATTCTGTACATTAGTTAAGGCTGAGAAGTAATGGTTGGTTACTCTGCATATTTCCCCTAGAACTAATCCAGCATTCTAACCATTATACCACACTGGCTGTGACAGTATTGCACATGCAGGCAACAGTGTGCATTGATACCAAAAAGTATGTACACCCCTTTGATGTAAGGAAACTTCAGTAGTAAATATGCCTAAATCTCTGCCTGATGTCTCCAAACACCCTCATCACTGTCTCTGCCTGGATATGTTTGGGCAAAGGAGAGGCTAGTGGCAGGAAGGGACATTGATATTGATATTGAATCAGGCACACTTGGGATTCTTGATCAACACAAGCTATCATATCAAAATTTGCCATTATTGTCCATGATCATTTAAGTTTGTATTGAACACAGATTCTCAGAGAATCTACTGACTCATCTCGGCTGGGAGAAGAAACAATTCCACAGTAAAGAGAGAATTTACCCTAGACTCACTTTTCCAGTGCAGGGATTTCTTTCTTTCTTTCTTTCTTTCTTTCTTTCTTTCTTTCTTTCTTTCTTTCTTTCTTTCTTTCTTTCTTTCTTTCTTTCTTTCTTTCTTTCTTTCTTTCTTCTTTCTTTCTTTCTTTCTTTCTTTCTTTCTTGAAAACCCCAGGGAAGCCTGCTATGTCTTTAAAGGAGATGCTGTGGTATATCAGATGGCTCTGATGGCACTGTTTTCTGCCTGACACAGATGGTCCAAAAGTGCTGAGAACATGCCCAAGATTCAAAATGTGTTTAATGGGCCCTATGCACACATTCAAAGGTGTGAGGAGATGTTGCTAGTGAGTTATTGACCTTTATGGTGCAGCTTGAAAGGTAACAGCACTGAAAAAGCAGATGTTCTGTTCACAAAGATCCTCGGATTGGATAGCTGAATAATAAGAGTTAGAGCACTTGGTGACATGTCTAACATTTTGTATTATTTTGCAACATTGGTCTGTAACATTACCAAAAGTACAAAAACTGCAGAATGTAGAAGGTGGGGAGCTTTTGTAGGCCGCATGTAGGAGGGGAACTATGTTTCCTGTCCTGTTGCCTCATCTAATTTTGTTTAGGCAAAAGGGGCTACAGATGTCTGGCTTTTGAAGCCATAAGGATAATGGAGTCAACCTTCTCGTTACATCAGAGCTTCAGATGGAAAACAGTTTTCTGAGTGACTTTTGGCATGATTTTAGGATTTCTCAGAACAAATTAAGAAAAAAGAGACTATTTCAAAACCAGTTGTTTATAGGCGTTTCTCTGCTATTTTTCTCTGCACTTTACACAATTTATTTTCCTGTGTGTGTGTTAAATGCTGCAGAATGGAAAGAATGTTGTTCATTTTTAATGTTGCTCATATTGCATTGGGGTGAAGATCAAGTCCTGCTTCCGAACTGATATACTTTGATGCCGTTTACATGGGTGGTTTCTTAATATATGATCCCAAAACCAGAAGTATTGATCCCCCTCTTTGCTTATTCACGAACAGAACATTCCTCCTCTCTAAACATATACCACCCACTAAAATGGTGACTTGTAGAGTTTCATTTTAATACATTTTGTCAGAGGAAAAAGGAAGAGGAGAGTCAGAATGCTTCAGGTCACTAGCGGTCCTCAGTTCACAAATGTCTGTTCGTGCCAAGACCTGCTTGACCTCATCTTGAATATCTAAAAAATGTTTTGTTTTTGTTTTTAACCAAAGACATCGATTCTATTCTAATTCATGGTATGGTACAGTTTTTTTTCCCCACCAATCCTTTTTTTTTTAGTCACCCCACCTCTGCAAATGCCAGACCATTTTTAATAGACACACATAAAATTTAAAGGGCTGTTTGGTGATCCACTGGGTATGGGGGATGGAGGGGGGTGCATTGGGATCGGCTAAGTGGGAAATAAAGGAAACAGCCAGATGCACACATGTTATCCCCTCAGCTGGATCGCAGCCATAGTTAGCAAAGTATACGATGAGCCTTATTAAAAAGTTGTAGAAGAGGACATTTGTCTGGCCATTCCTTTTCCTCTTCCAGCCATCTCTCTCCCTCTCTATCATCATGGTATGTCTGAGAACTGTTTCTCCTTTCCTTAAGGGGTGCAACTCAGCAAAGTGTGTGGCTTCCCATTTCCTAGCAAATGTTAAGAAGCTGGGGTGTTGCGCAGGTGCCTTGTTTTCCTTTTCTTTTGCTGAGTTCTCTTGCTCTAAAGTAATACTGTGGACTCTTCTGAGCCTCCTTTTGCCTTGCTTTGATCTGTTTTCTCCCCTTTTGCATGGCCATTTCCATAGCCTTTGGCTCTGGGCTCCCCTTAGGTAGGGCTGCCAATTTCCAGGTGGCACCTGGAGATCTCCCGCTATTGTAAGATCTCCCACTGTTTTTTTTTTTAACCAAATATATTGTAAGGTTAAATGGGAAATGAAGAAAACATGCAATAGTTTGTAGGCCACTTTGGGTAGTGAAAAGCTCTCATCTTCTTATTACAATTGATGATGTCCAGGTGACCAAGATCAGTCCCTCTGGAGAAAATGGCTGCCTTGGTGGATAGGTCCCATGACATTATATCATTCTGAGGTCCCTCCCCTGCCCAAACAACAGGATCTGGACAGAGCCTCTAATCTGGAGACCCGGATTTGATTCCCTGCTTGTCCTCCACATGCAGCCAGCTGGATGGCCTTAGGTGAGTCATGGCTCTCTCCGAGCCCTCTCAACCTCATCTACTTCACAGGGTGTCTGTTGTGGGGAGAGGAAGGGAAGGCAATTAGAAGCTGCTTCAAGACTCCTTCGAGTAGTAAAAAGTGGGGTACAAAAAAATCAAACACTTCTTCCACCCCCCCCCCAAATCGCCAGGTATTTCCCAAGCCAGAGCTGGTACCCCTAACCTTATGATTTGTGGTTTCACTCTTTGCAGTTTGTGCCACTTTAGAGTACAGGTAGGGGAACCCCAGGATAAGTGCAATGTACTCTGAGAATAGCAGGCTTCTGCCTAATCACCACTCTTGCAAAAAGATGCTGTTGCATTGCAGAAAAAGGCCCTGAGGGAGATGGTGGAAGCCCCTCTGCCTGACTCATTCAGAAGCAGACCGGACAACACATTCAAGACTAATCCTATCTCTGGCAAAGAACAATTGTGCTTTGGCGGGGAGATGGAAAAGATTATCCAATGGGTCTTTTCCATGTCTGATTTCAGTCAAGGTATGTTACTATGTGTCATATATCAGGGCATGCCCAGGCCATAAACTCCCAAGTTCCACCTCAGAGTGGAAATTTTGAAGAATCGGTTTGGCCAAGACAGAGATTAGAATTTTAGTAGACGCTGGGGGTTTTATGTTCCTAATAAGATTTTCATTGTTGTCTTGTGGCATAGACTGGTAATTGTTTTGACAGCATCTTTCACAAAATGCTACTTATACAACAAAGAATGTTTAAGGGGAAGGTAATTTATTTTCTTTCCTGAATTCTTCTCTCCCTCCCCTTTGCATTCTTATGCATCTGCTCATTTTTATTGATGAATGTGAATACAGAGCACATACTTGCGCCTGAAGCAGCACAATCGGAACCCGCTTTAGAAGGGGCAGAGTTCATCACCTGGGTGCCAGCTGTGTTCGGCATGCATGCTACTTAAGACAGAAATTTCCAGACCGTGAGCCACAGCATACAAGAACATGTGTAAATCAATTATTCTGTTAATGACTCACAAGATCACAAAATATCCATTCACACAGGAGGGAACCCCGGCATCTTTGCATGATTTTGACAGCCCAGCCTAGTCTTCCTCAGTGGAGGTATAATTCTGTAATTTTTCTGGATGGCTAAATAATCTAAGGTTCCAGACTTAGCCAGCTGTTTTAGGGTGTTCTGATGTGGGGGGGGGGAGAGATTCGTGCACACTCCTGACAGTGGGGAGAGGCTATATTTCAGTAAAAGAACATGTGCTTTGTATGCAGAAGTTCCTTGCCATCTTAGGTTTTTGTTTTGTTTTTTTAAGAATCTTGGCTAGTTAAGACTGGGAAAGTGTAGGATTTGAAAAGCCATGGCCAGTGAGAAAAGACCATGGCCAGTGAGAAATTGGACCAAGAATCCATCTTCTACTATGGAAACATCATGGAGCATTATTATATGGGTAAGATTGGAACATTTGTGAGGACCCAACAGGATTACCTACCTTTAGGGATAAACGACACATTCATTTTTTTTTAAACAAATCAGACTGGGGTTCCCTGAATCTGGCATGTAATTTCCTGCAGCTTGAGAGAAAGACATATTAAAAGTCAAGGGACTCAGTTTTGCTCGGAACTGCAGTGTGAGAAGAAGCAAGACTCCTAAGTATCCCCCTACATGGCAATTTCCAAAGGTGAAATGGCCCCTGCAGGGAGTTATTTATCTAACTCAGGCTTTCGCAACTGAGGTTTCATGAAATGCTGGGGTTTCTTGATGGCCCTGAAAGGGTTTTCCAAATGGGTGGGATTTAATTATTTATATATATATATATATTTACAATTTTTAAACATTTATTGGGTGATATGACCAAATATGTTCATGTCAACCTGCCCCTCCCTTCCAAAATTGCCATTGATATGCCTGGAGGGGGTGGGAAGGGGAGGGACCCTGGGTGGGCATATACACAGCTCTGCTTTTAGAATCATAGAATCATAGGGTTGGAAGGGACCTCCAGTGTCATCTAGTCCAACCCCCTGCACAAAGCAGGAACTCACAACTACCTGCCCACACAGAGTGACCCCAATTTCATGCCCAAGTGATCCCCCCCCCCAAATCTCCAGAATCCAGTCTGGCCTGGAAGAAATTTCCTTACCATCCCACAGTGGCAATTAGCCCTGGGTAGGCAAGAAAGGGCCACAAGAGACAAACACTGGCACATCTCTTCCTGGCCACCCACTCACAATCTGTCTAAGTTCATAAAATCAGCAGTTCTGCAAATTGACTATCTAGCCTCTGATTAAAAACTTCCAAAGAAGGAGAACCCACCACCTCTCCAGGAAGGTGAGAAACTGCTCTGTCAGGAAATACTTCTAGATATTCTGCAAGGTCACACCACCTCTGGTAAAAAAAAGTTGAGAAAGGCTGGCCTAACCTATGCAAACATCTCTGCTGACCCAGTTCAGCCTCTGGGAAATCATGGAAGGTTAGACAGGAGCCGTCATCCCCCCTTCTTCCATTGCAGTTCTAAGCAGAACTGGGCTCCTATGGATTTTTTAAAAGCCAGGAAACCCCATCCCAACTCACCACAAAATATAACATGGAACTTGGCCATTAGAACTTAGTGATGCTGTATCTCTGCATGAATCGGTGCATTGTCCCAGCAGTCTTCTAAGAGCCAGCATGGCATAGTGGTTAAGAGCAGCGACCTCTAGTCTGGAAAACTGGGTTTGATTCCCCATTCCTCCACATGCAGCCAGCTGGATGACAGTTCTCTGAGGGTTGTTCTCACAAAGCATTTCTGTTAGAGCTTTCTCAGTCCCACCTACCTCACAGGGTGTCTGTTATGGAGAGAAGAAGGGAAGGTGACTGTACGCAGCTTTGAGACTCCTTTGGGCAGTGAAAAGTGGGGTATAAAAAACAACTCTTCTTCTAATCAAAAGGGATGCACAGTACAATTCACACTGGAACACAAGGAGTAGTCTCTAATGCAAGCAGCTAGCCATCCTTTAAAATAAACCTGTTTGTACAGAAGTGTGCCTTGAAACCTGGATTTTTTCATTTTTATCACATCCCAACAAGGGAATAATATTGTTTAGGGCTCCCCTCCCTAAACCCTCCCCACACACACCCGCAGTTCCAGGGCTGGGCATGGTGATGTTGTGATAAGGAACCCTCCCCCCAGTCCAACAGTGTCTTGGGAACTAGTCTGGGAAGCAGCAATGACATGGGCAGGGCAGGAGCAGCCCTTCTTATTCCCATCAGCAGTGCTGGGGCAAGGCTAGGAGTCTGCAATGGCTGCTAAGCAGAAGAATCCCTACCCACAGTCACAAGGGCTGTCATGATGGTGCTGGAGGGCTGTGGCGCTGGAGGGCTGTGGCACTGAGAAGCAGCAACTGGAGGAGGCTGGCATGAAAAGCCAGAGGCAGACTCCCCTGCCATGAGGGACCTGAAGGGAGCAAGGAGGAAGACTTGCTAGCACACCCTGATTCAGCAGTCCTTGTGGGCGCAGGCCTGGAATGGGTGGAATGGACCGTTGGCAGGAGCCCTGGAGACAGGCAAAGCTAGAGGACTGTAAATTCCCTGGGAGCAGACCATTGTAGTGCCTTGGATGAGATGGTGCCAATGGGGGAGGGGAACCCAGACGAAAACATATTGGTTCCCATGGCCTCAATATGGCTGGGGAGAAAAGCCAGTGGGTCGACCAAGGGCTTGGGGGTAGGATTGCCATGTTCTGGTTTGAAAAGGACATTTGGGGAATGGAGCCTGGGGAGAACCTCAACAGGGTATAATGCCTTACAGTTTATTCTCCATACCAGTCATTTTCCACAGGGATCTGAGCTCTGTCATGCAGAGATCAATTGTGATTCCAGGAGAAACCCTAGCTGGCAACCCTAGCTGAGGGAGGGTGCGTTAAGGGTGTTATTAACCCCCAACTTCTTTTCTGAGGCTTATGTGGGGTGTGTTATAAAGAGAGGATACTGGAGGATGTGCCCATGCCAGATATCAACCCCGCAAAAGCAGAGTCTGACAAATATCTTGGCATAGCAAGGAAAATAATGCACATGTTCCAACATGGTTTTGAAATGTGTCATTCCAGATAATTATGAAGCAGGCCTTTCGTTTTATGTTAAAAGAAAAATACATGCTGGCTATCAGACGTCTTCAAAATGTTTCCCTAGCAACTATGATGCCCCCCCCTCATGCCTGCTAAGTCTGCACCTTTTCTGTTTACTTTATTCCTGTACTTGACACGGGGGCATATTGTCTACCTTTTTAATACGGAAAACAAGGGTTTTCTCTGCTGATGTAAGTTGCTCCACAGGAATCACATCATCCACATTCATTAAGTCATCATTCAGAAAGGGGGAGGGGGAAATATATGGCTTTAGCCAAAAAGAGAAGGAGTTAGCAAAACACAGTGGTTCATGGGACTGTCTGAGACAAGCTAATCGGGATCAGATTTCATCAGTGAAATATATTCCACAATCCATCTCCTTCGTGGAATAATAGCCCCAGCGAAGACAGGTAATAACTAGAGAACCGTCTGGGTCTGGTAACATGAGGCTTTAGCAGATCCTTGTGCTGAGTAAAAGAGCCAAGTGAACAGAGCAGACATCAGGACAACTTGCGGATTTGTAGGATGCTCCTTAGAGGGCTCGATCTCATAAAGGCAATGGGAAACATCAACTTACCAAAACAAGGTCTGTTCTGACATACAGGGACACTTTTTATGACAGCCCATAATTCCAAATGATGCCTTCCTCCTGGAGTTTATTTCATTTATTTATGGAAAATGACATCCATCACTTGTCCAGCATTCATAAGGGTTCCACGTGCCATTATCAAATGGTTTGTTTTCAGAAAAGGGAGCATCTTGTTTTGTAAGATCACAAGGAAACTCAATTAACAATTTAAAAAAAAAGATGTCATAAAATATAGCCAGATACACTTGAAAAAGGCCCAGTGCAATGGAAAGATTTTGCTGCCTCTAAAAAGATCAGAGTGAGATAGCCTTCCTCATCTTTCCAGGATCTTTCTCAGCTATCATTATTTTTTGGTGGGTTGATGGAGACACCCATAGTCATTGCTGTTCTGACCTAAGACAGTGAGTGGGCACATATGGATTAAAACCAGTACTTTGAAGGGCATCCCTTTATGCACGTGGTAGTAGTTAAGCCTGCAAGTTACAAAGGCATGGCCCCTATAGAAAGGTCAAACTATAAGGCCTAAGAATCTACATATTAAGTGTAGAGTGCTATCCTTGGCAGAGTTACACCCTTCTAAGTTAATTGAAGCCAAGAGTCTTCGAAAAGTGCAACTGTGCTAAGAATGGCAGTGTTAGTAACTGTTCCCACCAGCTTTTCTAAGATCAGGACCTGGTCCAAGACTACCCATAACCACTTCACGTAGTCTGAGAGGGAGACCTGCACCCTATCAATCATACCTAAATTATCCCTTCCAGAAGAGTAACATTCACAACCAGCACAATCTCCATTTTGTCATCTTCAGTTTGTTCCGCTTATCTAAACTGAGGGATTTGGAAGAACTACTCTTTAAGATGCAATAATGACATGTCAATTTATATATTTTTAAAAAGCTGAAAGAACCCCACTGGTGGTATGAGGGGGGTGGGGGTGGCTAGAGGGGTAGAAGCAAGGAAAAAGTCACCAGTCTGCATGGGTTCTGCAGAAATGTCCATCTTTCCATCCACATGCTGTGCGAACATGCTTTGACTCTGGTTTTCCCTAGAAGGTCATACCACCCAGGTTCGTAAAAGCCTGCAGTAAAGCAGGAAAAAATAAACAAAGGGGCAAATAGGGGATGATGTCACATGGATGTTCTTTGCTGTCATTTGGAAGCCAAAATGGACCCAAACCTCTGTGTAGAAGCAGTGGTATTTTACATCTGGCTACTGTAAGTATGGCTGTGAAGGATGAACTATTCCCATACTTCTATAGTTGCCAGAAAACGTTTTGCCTTCCATATCTTCTCATCCCACGCTATGCTTACTAATATCACCCTTCAGTGAGAATAAATACTGGATGTTTCCAGTGTAAACTGACTATCCACATGCTTGTGTAAAAGCCAAATCCAATCAGAATCAAGAATCAAGCCAAAGTCAATCAGAATCAAGCAAGAGTGGTCAGAACTCCCATGTGCTTCTTCCACCTCTCTCCATGTGGTTGAATCAGCCACCACCGAAGCTCATTTCGTGATCCTCATAAAGTAATCCCAGCTCAAATGAAGTCTTGCACACAAGCCCACCACCGCATAGTCCCCTGGAGGACTGCCTAGTTGCTTGTGTGCCCATGAGTGGGGCTTGTGTACAATGGCTACGGAGGAAGGAAGGCTGTGATTTTGTCCTGAAAAAATAAGAGAGATTTACAGAGCTGGTTCTCCTTCATCAATTAGGCTGATGCTAATTGAAAGCTGTGAATGGTGGTTTCCGCAAGCATGATTTAATGGTAATAGGAGAAAACGCTTGCAAACAATATGTCATTGTTCACCAAAGGACATAAAAATAATTAATCTGTAACTTGGCCCTTGTGATAAGTTTACGGGATCCAGTTTTTCAGATATTTTATTGACAAAAATGTGTCCAATGTCTTAGCAATGTGTTTGGCTTTGGTGCCTGGCAGTAGGGAAGTTAAAATACCGAAGCCAGAAATGTCCCTGGAGCATTAAAAACAAAGTACAAGTTTGCATCTCTATTCTCACTGTAGGTCTTCGAGGTTTACAGAAAATTGGAAAAATGTTTGTGGTTGTTTTATTATTCAGTTTGATTTGTATATGAGTAGTTCTGACATTTCTGCTGTCAGACATTTCCATGTTTTACCTTCTATTACTAAAATATTACCAAAAATGATTTTCAAGAAGTTGCATCAGTTCTGGAAGCTGAAATGAATGTCAATCCGTTTCTGTGAACAAGTCATCAGGAGGTTTTCCCATTGAGTCAGCTCAATCTGCTGAGAAATTCTCCCATGAGGGAAAGAGGCCCTGTTGTGCTTTTGTGACTTTCACTTAATGTTTCAGTGATGTTTGTATAGGATTTGCCCCACATTTGTGATTTTAAATTGAACATTAGGGACTTCCTTTTTTTAAAGCCTGGGTGAGAGTTTCATGTGTATTGGCCTGTTTGCTTGTTTTTAATCAGCATTGCAAACAGCAGTATGTCTCCATGATGGTTTAAATTCTGTGAACTAGTTTGGTAATGACCTACGGTAGTCACTATTTTTTTTAAAATGTGTATATATGACAATTTGGGAGGGAAGGAGGCGTGGTGTATCCAGATATCATCACATTTTGAAAGCTAAGCAGGGTCAGTTCTTGAATGGGAGAACACGGAGGAAGGCAATGGCAAACCACCTCTCCTTCTCACTTGCCTTGAAAGCCCCTTGCTGGGGTCAACATAAGTCAGTTGTGACTTGAAAGCTGGCAATTATTAAAGAGAGCATTTAATAAAGATGATCTTTAAACAGCCCCGCGGCGAAGCGGCTCCTGATTGTCCCCTCCGAGTGTCCATCCCGGCCCAAGCAGCCATTGGCTGCTTCACCCGGCCAGGGAATCACCACATAGACTGGACTGCCAGCCGATGCGGTGAGTTCTCCGGGGGGCCGCGCCGCCTTCTCCCGGCCACTGGAGTGGCCTCGCCGCGTCGCAGACGTGGCGAGGCCGCTCCAGCGGCTGGGAGAAGGCTCACGAGAGACGCCGGTGGGGAGGGAGCCGTGCCGCCTTCTTCCGTCTTCAGGGAGGGTGGGGGGCCCGGGAGCTGGCCTTCTCTCAGCCCCGGGAGCAACCTCGCCCGCCGAGGCCACTCCCGGGGCCGAGAGAAGGCCATTTGTGTCTTTCGGGAGGGTGGAGGGGCAAGAGAACGGCGTTCGTGTCTTCGGGGAGGGTGGGGGGGGCGGGAACCGCCTTTCTCTCGGCCCCGGGAGACGCCTCGCCGTGGTGAGGCTGTTCCCGGGGCCGAGAGAAGACCGACTCCTAGCGCCCATTTTATTAAATAATAAAATGGGCTTTATTTCTAGTTTTGAATAATTTTGTTCATGCTCTGCAAGTGCTGCCCAGGTTCAAGTAACTGCATAATATATACCAGTTGGTGTAGTGGTTAAGGAGTGGCAGACTCTAATCCAGCTTGGTGAAGTGGTTAAGAGCCAGCTTAGTGTAGTGGTTAAGAGTGCCGGCTTTTAATCTGACAAGCCAGGTTTGATTTCCTGCTCTTCCACATGCAGCCAGCTGGGCCACCTTGGGCTTACCACAGCACTGACCCCTAACACATGGATGTGCCAAATGACAGGGGGGAAATTCATTAGTGACCAGTTATTAAAATGGAATAAAATGGAGAGCCAGTTTGGTGTAGTGATTAGGAGTATGGACTTCTAATCTGGCGAGCCGGGTTTGATTGTGCACTCCCCCACATGCAGACAGCTGGGTGACCTTGGGCTCACCATGGCCCTGATAAAGCTGTTCTGACCGAGCAGTGATATCAGGGCTCTCTCAGCCTCACCCACCTCACAGGGTGTCTGTTGTGAGGAGAGGAAAGGGAAGGCGTTGTGAGGAAAGGGAAGGCGACTGAAAACCACTTTCTGGTAGAGAAACGCGGCATATAAGAACCAACTCCTCCTCCTCCTCCTCCTAACGGCTTCTTCAAAACAGCTAATCCCATTACATGGTCAGACCACTATGCCCTGCAAAGTCAGGCTAAGAATACCCCCCCCCCTCCCGCTCAGTTGGGTGCCGAGAAAAATTTGGCTTGCCTACAGAGACCTATGGATCCCAACAGATTTCTGAAACCGGTGGGAAAGCAAGTGGAGCAGGGGCTCTGGCACCATTGTCCCTCGGCAAACCCCCCCTCCCAGGACTCAGTAAAATTGTCAAGCATTGACCGGTCCTCAGTGATAAACAGGCTGGGGACCACTGAGCCAGGGATTTCTTAGTCCTGGCCCTAACCTGGTGGAATGTACTCCCAGATGACATCAGGGCCCTGCCAGAGCTAAAACAATTCGGCAGAGCCTGCAAAATGGAGCTCCTCCACCAGACTTTCAGTTGAGACAAGTGAACCAACCAACAGCCACAGCCAAGAGGTTCCTCCCACCATCAACTGCACCCACAGAAGAACTGTTAAGGAATTTCAGCACATTTTTCCTAGTTCCATTACCTGCTATAGTTCTTATTGTATGAACAGCACAAAATCTATATTGGCAACTAGGAAATCAGCTGCTGTTTTAAGCCACTTGCAATTTATTTATTTATGATTTATTTGCATTTATATACTACCCTCCCTTATGTCTCAGGGCACTTTACAAAGAATGTTAGATGGGTAGTGGAATACAGTTAAATTTGGTAATTGTCAACAATTTTAGCATCAATTTTAACAACAATCATAACAGCATGTTCGATAACTGTTATCAACAAACTTAGTGTCTACAGCATGTTTCAGGGGGTATTTCTTCTGCATGTGCTTGTTTGGATAAGAGCAGGGTGGAAGCCCAGTAGATATTATCATTGGCCTCAATCAAATGCCTGGCGGAAGAACTCTATTTTGCAGGCCCTGTGGAACTGTGATAGCTTGGACAGGGCCTGGATCTCCTCTAAAGGCTTGTTCAGAATTGCCTGGAAGCTACAGGACAGCCAGTGGTCTGTGGTTTTAAAAGATTCCACTATAATTTTACAGTTTTTTTTTCAGCCCTAGCTCCAAGCTGGTAGAATGAATTGCTAGTCAAAATCCAGGCCCTGATGGAGCTGTCAAAGTTCCACAGGGCCTGCAAAATGGCAGTCTTCTGCCAAGAAGTTGAGTCCATGGCTGGCTGGGAACTGATATGGACCTCCATCCTTCTCCTTGGCTCCCCACTTTGTTTTAGATCCTTCAGGTCTGATTAGCCCAATGGAGGGTATTTAGGGAAGTGCGCATGTAGGAGGTGAGGCATTGGTTTTATCTGTATTCATTTTCATTGTAAACCACCCTGTGCCCACTTGCAAAGAGGAACAGTATATTAATCAAATAAATCAATAATAGGCAAGACAGATTTTTCTACAGAAAAATGTCTGTTTGCTGAAAAAACAGAAATCTTAACATGGGGGCGGGGCTTAACCCCAAATAATAGCAGCAATTATTGTACCTTTAAGAATGGAGGTCTCAATAATCACTATGCGAGTTGCTAGGCAACCACCACAATATTGCCAACCTTCAAACCTTTGGCCAGTAAAAGGCTCTTTCTGGGACTGTTGGCTTTTCAGTTCACCATTGCACCTCTCCTTCCTGTGTTTAAGAGAAGACTAATCAGGACCAAGACAGCAAAAACTAACAAGCAATTTGCTACCATGCAGTTTGCATGACTCGCTCTGGGACAGAGGTCACTACTTGATGACTTGATGCCATACAATATCTGAGTCCAATTCTATGAGCATTTTGTCTTATTTTGCCACTGAAACAAATACACATTGTTCCATTAGTAAGGATGGGATGCCACTTTTAGCATATCAGGCCTAAACATGTATCAGAAAAGTATTATATACATTTTGTAAATAAATAAAAAGACATTTTGTGAAAATGAAATGAAATTTTTAAACAGAGGCTGGATAGCCAGCTGACAGAGAGGCTAATTCTGTGAAGGTTCAAGGGGGTGGCAGGTTACAGTGGATGAGCAATTACTTAATCTGTACTCTAATATAGAAAACCAAAGCTTTCTTCATGGAAACCTTTTATCTGGAAGAGACAGTACAGTAGAGTTCCAGGTGAACCCTCTCTTCTAGGGACTGGAAAATGAGCAGCATGTTGCTTTCTGCCAGTCAACCGCCGCACGCCCCGCTAAATGAGGTTCATACTTTTGTGTCCTTTCTGCTTAAACTAAAGAACCATTGCCCACTGTCCCCATTCCACCCTTTTCCCTTTTTGCTTTTATTTTAAATAGAAAAATTGCTAGAGTGTTCACTTCAGATCTGAAGTAAAGCCAGCTGGATGTTAGCCTCATGACCCAAAGCCTATAAATGCCTGTGATCTTAAGGCAGGAACATTCTAGAATTCTGGATTTCCCATTATGGCTGGTCTGGTTCTGTGATGTTATCAACAAGCAATTGTTGAGAGCATTCCACCAGCCTCCGCATCAAATCTCTTGACATGATGGAAATTTATATTAGCTGTTTCCTAAGCAAAGGAATACTCAGATAATGAGAGCTGGGGTGCATTTGCCATTCGTTTCAGCTGTAGAGCAATTTAATGGATTGTTGAGATGGGGCTACATATTCCTGAGAAAAGTTGATATCCAGCTTACATAAAGAACTCCTGTAAGGCTTGTTTTCATGGCTAGATTGTGATATTGTAACCCAAAGACAATTTATTTGCCATGAAGTCACCCAGTCCTTTGCCTGGAACCCACAATAGTTCATTGGAAGAAGAGAAGAAGAAACCCTTGATTGAGGCAAAGCTGATTCAACGAATATTGGAGGCAAGATATTGGTTGGGGGTCTCCAGCTCTTAGCATCATAGAAGGGCTCAGCAAGCTGCAACAATTAACTCATTTTATATCAGGGATCCCCAGTCTTTTTGAGCCTTGGGCACCTTTGGAAATCTGACACAGGATGGTGAACACAACTACAAAATGGCCTCTGTGGGAGACAGATCCCACTACAATATAGCGATTACATGACACGGAGCCACACACACACACACACACACATACAGGAAGCCCAAGTGCAGGGAACAAGCATAATAATTTTAAATATATACTGGGAAAGAGAAATAATACAATTACTACTGTTGTTGCAATGTTGAAACAATGTTATTTTAATCTGCACAGCCAATGAGTTCTCCAATAGCCAATCTGAAGCCCTGCTGGGGCTTCTAAAACATTTGTCAGGAGCCTGAAAAGTTGTGGGCAGGTATCATGGCACCACAGGCAATGCATTGTGGAGTCTTGTTCTCTGTGCTAGAGGAAATACATTTCTATATATTTAGAGAAAGAGTGGGCATGAACATAATACTCCAGGGGTAATCTTAGGCCCATTCTGCACCATTGCAATGTGGCAAATTGGTTTTGGAAAGAAAAAATGCAATTTTAAGTAGGGGAATTCATCGTTATGCATACCTGCCTTTGTAGTGGAATCCAGTTGCGTTTCAATCGTTTCCCACAGGTTTCCGGTCTCGGCAAAAATCGCTAGGAAGGAAGCGATATTTGCCGTGCTCTGTCCCACCCCTGGCCATCAATCAAATGAGCAGCCAGTGGGCGGTTGTTACCATGCTCCGAAAAAGCCCCTTTGCCTTTAAGAACAGGTTTTTAAAAAGCACACACATGTCGCAACGAATCTGCGTTGATTCATTGCAACAGAGAGACCCATCTAGCTGGCAGGTGGTGTATGAGCTGGCGATTCATCGTTGCCACACTCCCCCGAGTGAAAAAAAAATCCCCCCCCCCATGCACGGGCACGATTTTCTGCTGAAAATAAAGGGAACTAGCAAACGGGGCTTGTGTTGTGCTTGGTGACTTGAGGTGAGCTTTAAAGAAGTTCTGTGGAGGGACTGCAGCCGGAGAAGCCTTGCTGGGTGAATGAAGGCTCGCCGGTTCATTGCTCTCCGCTCGCTCTGAGGAAAAAAAATGTCAATTGCTTTGCTGGAAGTTCCGAGGAGAGAGCCAGGGGGAGAGACTTTGCAGAAACCGCAGCAATGGGAACGCACAGGTCTTTTTCAGAACTGTTGCAGATTGCTTGCAAGAGTGTAGCGCTTTTCGGAGGGTGAATCTACCTTTTGGGATTTCCCTTTAAGCGCTACAAAGAAACGTTTTAGCTGATCGTTTGCAGGAGTGTGGCAGATTGTGTGCGACATCATGCATAACTGCAAATTAGTAGTGATTACAATTTGCCACACTCCTGCTACTTTGAACTCGTGCGGAAAGGCCCTTAGTCAAGGAGCAGCTGTCCTAAGACTCATGCTGGACATCCATGTTCATACTACAATGGGGGCGGAAGAAAAGATGAGGGCTGTCCCTTTCTTTAGCCTGAGGTAGCTCCAGAGAAAGGGGCAGTGGTAGGGGCGATTCTGGGCCCCATTTTGGCCCAGTGCCCCAGAATTACTAAGATCCCTTCCTTCCTGCTTGCAATCAACTGTCTGTGAACGTGGCACCAGTTCAAATACAGTGAAAGTGTGAATAGGTTCTGTTCCTCAGTCAAGAATATATTTTGACAGTTAGGTTGGGAAATGAGCCGATATGTGTACTTCATACTCACGATGACCCAGGGATTGCATGTGGACAAAGGTGGGGCACAATGTTTGTACTTCTGCCCCCTAAAAACACATAGAAAGCAATACATGTTTTAAGAGAGCTGCAGGCTTCCTTGGGTAGAGGGGAAGGGTGGAATCTTTAGAAATGTATGTGGTTTCTTGGCACATTTGAAACAGCTATAAGGATTCATATAAGAGGGATAACATTTATTTGTTAAACATAATTGTTAACTGCCTTCTGTTGAGGCACAAGACAGTTTCAAAACAATATACAAACATAAACAATAGTAACATCCCTTGACCATCTACAATATTTTTTTTACAAAATAACACTATATTTATTAACCCCAAAATATTACCTATTTATTTATTTATTATATTTCTATACCGCCCTCCCCGGAGGCTCAGGATAATAATGCCTAGAATAATGCCAACCCCATCCAGCTGTCAGTGAAAAGCCTTGTGAGCTCTCCTAAGGAAAAGCAAGAATGGTTGACCTTCACCTTACTTGGCAATCCATTCTATAAAATCCACCACTGAAAAAGCCTTAGCATGAGCCATGGCTAATTTCATCTCCTTAAAAGAAGAGACAGAGGGGAGATGCTTCTGGGAAGAACAGAATTGGTGCACAAGCTCATATATGGAGAGGCGGTGCTTTGCAATTACAACTCATCCAGTCATCAAACCATCTTTAGGATGTGTTCCAGTGACTGGAGGAAATATTCATTGTGCCAAAGAGGAAAACAGTATGTAAACTATTAAATGTTACTGCATAGATTGGTACGGCATCCTGACTTCCTCCCACCATGCTTATTTCAGTAACTGTATGAGCCATAAAGTTGGTGAAAGGAATATAAATCTGGCATTCCTTCTCAAGAAATGGAGTGCCCATATATGTGCACATAACACAGTTTGCCCAGCTTGTCAAAGGTTTTCAGATGTACTCTTGTGCTTTAGCTCTGTGACAGCATGACTAATCTGAAAGCCCACTCTTGATTAGTAACAGCATGCCCACTGTTGTTTTTTATGACAGCACCAGTGTTCAAAGAGAATTTTTTAAATGGCACAATACTGAAAATCATAATCACCTATTTACTCTGACACATTACAAATGTTAGACTAGAAAAATAAATCATTTCCAGGTGCAACAGGGAATTTCTTGTCATCGTTTATATGACTGTCAGGCAATTCCAGTTAAGAAACCTGAAATTACATGTATTTTTTAAAAAGTTGCACCCTAAGTGGAGCTTCATAGACTGTATGAATATTGTAAACTGTCAGTGGATTTTACTACATCAAGTCCACTGCAGATTTAGGTTCAGAGGGTAGCTGTGTCAGAGACATTTGAGTCCAGTATCACCTTAAAGACCAATTGTTTGGGTAGTATAAGCTTTTGAATGAAAAAACTATATCAGATGGATATTTAGGAACTCCAATTGCCCTAAGAACATGACAAAGGTGAAGATGAATCAACTAATGCTGACTGTTTATAGTGGCACTCAGGAACCTATGATCAAAGTGGTTAAATGTGGTATACAAATCGGTGGAGAGACTTGGGATGCCTTTGGAGGCCTGCAGAGCAGAATTACATTTGTTCAGAAATGACTCATTTCAGTCTACGGAACAAAGATTGGAAATCAGAAGAAAATGTAAAGTATACCAGAAAGATGGATGTGCAGAAATATGCACAAATCTGCCCCCCAAAATTAAGAGGGAAAAGGCTTGAAATCTCATCCTTCCTAATAGAATTCTCTAACAAGCCCCTTCCGCATAATTACTTGAATTGTAAAATTATGTGACCGTTTTAACTGCCTTCTTCAGAGGCTTAGTAATTTTAGGGTCAATATAAAGTGAAAAGTTGCCCCAATGTACACAGAGAGGTCACCCTGTTGCTTTCTGATCCAGTGTTTTCCCTCATATTTACACTTTACATATTAGACAAACATTTATAGCCATCAGATACCATGCTTTGTCTGAAAATGCAGAAAATACAAGGAGACAATTTAGGTCTAGACCTGATGAAGCCCTAGTTTGTTGCCATGCATGTGAAGAAATGTATTTTCTGTTATTCTGTTATTTTCTCAGTGAAAGTCTGAGTTGAGCATTTTTAGAAAAGTTTCTCTTTTCTTTGTGCAGACTAGGCAGACCAAACCAACTGGATTCTTGTTGTGGTTCTCTGTAAAACATAGACCTCCGCTATCTTATACATGCCATTATAAAGGAGAGTCCTAGGAAGGGAGGGAGGCTGGCAATTGGCAAGCAGCTATTCTTGTAGGGATAAACCCTGCAGTAAACAGTCCCCATTGTCGCCAAGCAGTGAGCAGTGGGAGACACAGAAGCAAGATTTAAAAAAGGGAAACTGTGATCTTAACCCTCTCATTGGGCAATTCCACATAAAGGTAAATGGTGGCAGTAGCTACCAGAGAGAGAGAGAAATCTCTGTGAGAGGTAGGAACCTCTTGTAGTGATTAGGGCGGAATAGGGCCTGCATGCCAAATCTGGCCCCTTCCACTACAATTTGGCAGAATGTTGTGATAAGGGCAAGCAGAGAACTTGATTGTCCAGGAATTGTGAAGCTGGTAAAATGTGGTATGGATCCTCATACTGTCAGGTGGATCAATAACTGGTTGACTGATCGTACCCAAAAGGTCCTTGTTAATGGTTCAGCATCCTCTTGGAGAAGAGTGACAAGTGGATTACCCCAGGGATCTGTCCTGCAGCCTGTGTTGTTCAACATATTTATAAATGATTTGGATGAGGGTTTAGAGGGGGTACTTGTTAAATTTGCAGATAATACTAAACTGGGAGGGGTAGCAAACACAACAGAACAGTGGTCCCCAACCTTTTTCTGGCGATTTCGGCTGCGCATCGCGCATGTGCACATGCGTGGCCTAGCCTCGCATGTGCGAGGCGCGGCGTGGCCCTGATTCCCTCTCCCCCCCCTCCCGCAGTAAGAAGCTTCCCGGGCCGCAAGCTTGCGGCCCGGGGAAGTTTTTTACTGCGGGGGGGGACGGGGAGAGGGAACCACGGCCCGGCACCGGGCTACAGACCGCAGGTTGGGGACCACTGCAACAGAAGACAGAGTCAGAATACAGGATGATCTTAATAGCAGTGGTCCCCAACCTGTGGGCCGCGGCCCGGTGCCGGGCCGCGAAGGCCATGGCACCGGGCCACGGCTCCCTCTCCCCACCCCCGCCCCGCAGTAAAAAACTTCCCCGGCCGCAAGCTTGCGGCCCGGGAAGCTTCTTACTGCGGGAGGGCGGGGAGAGGGAATCAGGGCCGGGCCGCGCCCGTGCGGGCCACGCCTGCGGGTGCGGCCCGATGCACGGGCACGGCCCGCGGGTGCGGCCCGATGTGTGGGCGCGGCCCGCGGGTGCGGCCCGACGTGCGGCCACGGCCCGCGGACACGGCTCCATCCGCGGGTGCGGCCTGTGGGCGCGGCCAGTGGGCGCGGCCCAATGTGGGCGCGGCCAGCGTGGGTGCGGTCCGCGCGGGGGTGCGGACCGATGCCTTGCCGGTCCCCAGCCACAGAAAGGTTGGGGACCACTGTTAATAGGCTCGAGAACTGGGCTAAACTAAATAAAGTGAAATTCAATAGGGACAAATGTAAAGTTCTACATTTAGGTAGGAAAAACCATAGATGGGTGAGACTTGTCTTGGCTGTAGTATGTGGGGAAAGGATCTAGGAACCTTAGTAGACCATACATTGAACATGAGTCAGCAGTGTGACTCATTGGCTAAAAAGGCAAATAGGATTTTGGGCTGTATCAAATGCAGTATTGTGTCCAGATCACAGGAGGAGATGGTACCATTTTACTCTGCTCTGGTTCGGCCTCACTTGGAGTACTGTGTTCAGTTTTGTGCACCACAGTTGAAGAGGGTTGTAGACAAACTGGAGAGTGTCCAGAAGAGGGCAACGAAAATAGTGAGGGGTTTGGAGACAAAGATGTATGATGAAAGGTTGGGGGAGCTTGGTCTGTTCAGCCTGGAGAGGAGACGACTGAGAGGGGATCTGATAGCCATCTTCAATATTTAAAAGGCTGCCATGTAGAGGATGGAGCAGAGTTGTTCTCTCTTGCCCCAGAGGGATGGACTAGATTCAATGGGATGAAATTAATTCAAAAGAAATTCCGTCTAAACATCCAGAAGAAGTTTCTGACAGAGCGCTTTCTCAGGCTTCCTCGGGAGGTGGTAGTTTCTCCATCTTTGGAAATTTTTAAATAGAGGCTGGATAGCCAACTGATGGAGAGGCTGATTCTGTGAAGATTCAAGGGGGTGTCAGGTTACATTGTCAGCGATAGGGTTGTGGATGTCCTGCATGTTGCAGGGGGTTGGACTAGATGACCCAGAAGGTCTCTTCCAACTCTAAGATTCTATGATTCTATATTTTTCCAAAAGGTACTTTAAAAGAACAACTGTCTCAACTCTGCATGTAACACTGGAGCTCTTCCTGCAGCTCTTGCCTTGTTATATTAAATAGTCTTAGTTCTGCTATCTTAGCTAGTCTAATCTCATCCTACTCCTGTTGACCTGGAAAAAAACATTAAACTTCCATTGCTGTTCCATAGAATCATAGAGTTAGAAGAGAAAGGGTTCCAAAGCGGAGGAAAGATAGGTTCTCAACCTAAAAGGGAAGGGACTTCTATTCATTCAGGTCAAGAAAGTCCCAGATTCAGCTATTTGGAATTGGCCCCAAATTAGAAAATGCTTTAACTGTGGAACCATTTGCAGACTGCCTTTCCTTAGTTAGAAGCAGAGACCTCTGAACCTGTTCCAAAAGCATCAGCTACCCAAAACATGAGGAACAAGTGTCTATAATTAACCACGAGTGCTTCTTTGTCATCTTGGAGCCAGCAGAAGCCTGGGGATACTACAGGGAACTGGCCCAGCTAAGATACCAATTTGTTTGGGGATAACCTGACTCAGGGGCTTTTTGCACGCCTTCAAAATAGCACAATGGTTGCCAATTGAAAACGCTACTGATTTGCTGTTTTGCACAACGTCGTCGACAATCTGCCACACACCTGAAACCAATCTGCAAAAAGCGCTTCCTTGTAGCGCTTTCAGGGAAATCCCCAAAAGTGGATTCACCCTCCGGAAAGCGATACACTCCTGCAACCAATCTGCAACACTAGCGAAAAAGACCTGTGCGTTAACATTGTTGCGGTTTCTACAAAGTCCCTCCCCCTGGCTCTCTTCTCTGATCTTCCGGCGAAGCGATCGCCATTTTTTTTTTCTCCGAGCGAGCGGGGATAAACGCACCAGCGAGCCTCTTTCAGTTTAGAGGCTTCCCCGGCTTCAGTCCCTCCCCTTCAGTCACTAAGCACACTTCAGTCACTAAGCACACTACTAAGCAGTCACTTTATTTTTTACACATTCATTCAGCCGAAAATCGGGCCCGTGAGAGGGGGGGGGATTTTTTTTTTCACTCGCAGGGAGTGTGGCAACGATCAAACGACAGCTCAAACACACCAGGCAGCTGGATGGGTCTCTCCGTTGCAACGAATTAACACAGATTCGTTACAATGGGTCTGTTTTTTTTTTTTTTAAAAACCTTTCTTAAAGGGAAAGGGGCTGTTTGGGAGCATGCTAACGGCTGCCCATTGGCTGCTTGACGGCCAGGGGCGGGACGAGCTCGGCAATAGCGCTTCCTTTCTAGCGATTTCTGCCGAGACCGGAAGCCTGTGGGAAACGCTACAAAACGCAACTGGATTCCACTACAAAGGCAGGTATGCATAACAACGAATTCCACTATTTTAAATGGCAATTTTTCATTCAGTGACCAATTTGCTACAAAGATCCCAGTGTGTAAAGCCCCACAGTCTCCTCTGTAACCCGAGTGGGGGCTCACCTAGTGGCAATATCTGATATTGTGCCCAACGAGGCACTCAGAATCCAGGGACTTGGTAGGGTTGTCCTGCGGCATGGATGCCTGTGGAATGGAGGGGGCTGGTAGGCCTCACAGAAATGGAGAACCTGCCATAGCCTGTGATAATTGACTGAGATCTCCTTGGCAGCCAGTATTCAGTGAACATGGTAACATTTAGCCAGACCCTAGAAAAGGGATGTGGGGATAAAACTGCCTTTGCAAAAACCAGTTGGCCACCAGCCAAGGGGAGAAAGTGACTCAGGCTACTGCATGAGAATGGGACCCCGGTTGACCCAGGAGGGGGAGGGCAAACCCATATCAAACCCTGAGGGAGGGGTCTCCCTAGAGGGGAAAGGGTACAGTTCTATCTATGTGTAGCAGAAGGATGTGAGTCTTCCTAGCGAGGAAGAGGTTCTGTCTTGGTCCAGTGAAGTACAGGCTGAGGAGACAACAGGGGAAGAGTGCATTTCCCCCCAGGTGCAGCAGAAGACTATGGATTTTTCTAATAAAGAAGAGGATCTGTCTTGCTTCAGTAAAGTGAAGACTGAGGAGGCAGAGGTATAAGATGAAGCCTTTGAGGGCAGCAAGGCTAGTGTTGGCTCACAGGAGCAAGCTGAATTCTTGGGGAATGGTAGGGGTTCCTAGAAGAGGTCCAGAGTGAAATCAGTTTACTGGGTGGCTGAGGATTGAAAGGGGAAATCTTCTGATACCCTCTCTTTGCAGGTTTTCTGGAATCTGGGCACACAAGAGTCTTGTGAACCAATTAGACAGCTTGTGGTTCCTGAGATATACAGAGTTGGCACAAGATATTCTATGCACAGGGCAGCTGGGAATGAATAAGACTACACCAAGCCTTCTGCTGAATTCTTACTGACTCAAGTTAGCACAGGATGTAGGAGACTGTTGTAAGTCTGATGTGACGTGCCAGAGAGTGGGCAAAAGTGGATGCAAGGTAAGGGCACCTGTGCAGTCATCTCCCACTCTGTGAGAATTTGGGAGGCATGTCAAGGGACTGCTGGATTTAGGGAAGGATAGATGGAGCAGCTGTGTTAGGGAGAATCTGATGAAGATGAATCAGAGCAGCTGGAATGATAAAACAGGCCTCTGATTTTTGAGCTGTGTGACAAGGTAAGGATTTTTCTGCCTTCATACACTGACAAACTGATAGCTGGATGGGGACATCCTGTAGATGTCGATTGGCCATACTATGTCAAGTGTACTGTCCCTTAGGAATGGTCAGGAAAGATGAACAATCATGATTATGTGAACAGGTAGAAACCCTATCTTGGTAGGGGCATGATAGTGTTGAGTGTGAGAGAGAAAGAAGAAGGCGATATGGAGCCAAAGGAAAGCTTCACAGATGTTTTGACTCAGTTTTCTGGACTGGCTCAGTGGGAGAAACTGTAGAGGCTATCAAGTTGGTCAGTTCAGGGCAGAGAGAAATTTCTTCAGATGTGCATAAATTTCAGACTAGTTTTAGGAAGGAACCAGGGAAAATGGATTTGGTGAGGCATGGAATAGATGCAGGGTCACACCTGCCTGTCAGGTGGCCCCCTTACAGAGCAAATGTTGAGGGCTGTTGGCAAATGGAATTGGAGAAAGAATCCAAAGTTAAACCTGTATTCATCACTCCTGAAGTTACCATAGGCATGTTGGACTCAGGAACACAGGTGCATCTGGTCAGAAGTTTATATATTTGTTAAATTTAGAACCCACCCCTATCAGCCCAGCCATCTTGGGGTGGTTCACAATAGTCAGTAAAATTAAGAGTTAAATCAACTAAACAGTTAACTAAACTAAACAGTTGATGACATCAATATCGATTTTCCTTTTTCAAATGGACAGGGGGAGCTGTCTGACTTAACATCAAGGGAGGTCTGTAAGTTGGTATATTCACTTGTCTGGCACTACCCTCAACCATAGGCCCTGCGGAAGAGGCCCTGTGGAACTGTGACAGCTCTGTCAGGGCTCTGTTGTTTTTGGAGAGCTCATTCTACGTCCATGGCCAGGGTATGCCATTGTTTCGAGTGTTGTAATAACTTGCATTTCTGCAATCTCCCTTTCTAGTCTGTTCTTGAAGTTCTCTTGGTATCCTTCTGGCTTTGTTAATCTGTTCCTTGACCTCACTGACTGGGTCTTTCAGTTCTAAAAAGGTTTGTTGTAGATCATTTAGATGGGAATCTCTATCTATGGGATTGGAGCAGATGCAGTTGTAACATAGGGCCTGGCTGTACACAATGGTTTGTTTGGTATGTTTAGGATGGTAGCTAGAGGCATGCAGGTATGTTTGCTGATCAGTGGGCTTTTGGTATAAGGTGGTCTCTAGGCATCCATTGTTTATTTTTACAGTAGTGTCCAGAAAATGTTTTGTGTGTAGATTGGTTCATTGGAAGGTTGATAGTAGGGTGAAAGTCATTGTATGCCTGGTAGAAAGTATCTAAGGCCTCTTTACCATGATTTCCAGGATTGGCAAGGGTCATCCTACAAAGTTCAAAGAGATAAGAGTAACAATGCTTCCATTTTGCTTGGCCAGCTGAGAGGATTCACAGCTAGATTTGTTTGAAGCTTTATCTGCATAGTTAGTACCACCATCTCTCATTGTTAACATAAGTCAGTAGGTAGAACCTGAATAGGTTTCTATTGGTTGGAGGAGAGGGAGAACAGGAAGTGGAACCATCTGATTTTTGGCAGACTAAGAATACAGTCTAGTGGATATTGCTGAAATTAAAAAAATATACTGTAGTTATTCAACAAAATATAACTAAACCTGAAATATATGAAAAACAACTAATGGCTAGGAACTGAAGACCACTCTGTTGTAGTGAGCTGTTATTGACTGACAAGTTAGCTAATCATAAATAAATATATCATAGAAAATGTTAAAATGAACTCACTTGATAATCTGAGATATCTCTAGGAGACTACAGGATTCAAAAATGCAAACAGCTAATTCCTATCATAGTTGTTTCAAGAAATATTTGGAATACTTGAAAATTAATGCATATATGTTGAAGTTTTGCCAAACTATGTCCTGAATGAAGTATTTTTAGACTTTTGAA
The DNA here is from genome assembly GCF_049243985.1 of Paroedura picta. Taxonomy (NCBI): domain Eukaryota; kingdom Metazoa; phylum Chordata; class Lepidosauria; order Squamata; family Gekkonidae; genus Paroedura; species Paroedura picta. The sequence continues at coordinate 58,614,892 of NC_135369.1, read as the reverse complement.
AGGAAACAGAATGTGTCCTACAGATGTATAGTCTCTAATATAAGAGAGGTATAATATTTGTGGACTGCAAATGGATTTGCTGCCATTCCTTCTCCACCAGAGACTTGCTTGAACTGACTTACAAATCAACATGGGCACAAACCAGGAAAATGTGATATGAACCATGAACCATCGCCATTTTTTAGCTGCCTCATAAGCCAGTTTGGTTTCTGAGGTTCATAGGGCAGTAGAAACAGACCCCAAACTTTCAGGGAGTCTTCAGCTGACTCTGCATTACATGCTTTCCAAGGTTGGTGAAGATTGGATTTATGGGGTCCAAGTTATATCACCCTAAGAAGGTGCTTTCCAAGAAAATGTATGTTTCTTGCACCATCCTGATAGCACATCTTCCTGATTCTGCACATCTCCCTGATTCTGTGAAGGTTCAAGGAGGTGGCAGATTACAGTGGATGAGCGATAGGGCTGTGAATGTCCTGCATGTTGCAGGGGATTTAACTAGATGACCAGGAGGTCCCTTCCAACTCTATGATTCAGTCTTGAGTCTAGAGAATGAGAAATAAGCCATTGAAACAACTAGTCTTGATCATACCTGGATGTGGAAGAGGCTTCTTGATGTGGGCCCAGCTGGCAGGCAATGTTGAGAGCGCTGCTTTGAAAGCATGAAAAACTCCTGTCATTCGCTACCACTTAGCATCTTGTAATTAGATAAGACTGACTGATGTGTGTATTTTGTGCTAATATAATAGAAGAACAACATGTGGCATGTTACAATATTCCAACTGAGGGAGAGGTGATTACTGGCTGTCAGATAATTATTCATTAATTAAAGCAATTCAGTTTATGTAATGCAATATATAAGCTGCAGAAAAGATGAATATAATTAGACAAAAGCATTTGACTCCAGTTGGTTAATTTCTTTCTCAAGCGTACAGTATTAGTTTAACACTTAAGAATCCTAAAGCCTCATTTCATTAATATTTATTCTTTGTCTGAAGTGGGTTACTTATTCTGTTGACAGAATGGACGGATATGCAAAACCATGCCGGGCAAGGAGCAGAAATGTTCCTCTGTATTATTGTAAGAATGCCTTAATCCGCTTTCAACCCCTCTTTCTTTAAACATCTGTCACAGAAGGTTGCCTCGAGCCAAAATTCCGCATAATGTTGAAAATTCTTCACTTGGAACACACACGAAAATATGCCAGTTCCCACTGAAAAAGAAAAAAAAACATTTCTAGACTTACTTGGGAGAGGGTAAAAGAATCCAAGCTGCAATGTGAAGATTAACTGCCTTTCTTAGGAAATCCTGTCCAAAGTTTTCTAATGGATCTTTTTTGTACTTATGATGGTTATGATGTCCTAGATTTTAGCTGCAATTGGTGGTCTTAAAAGATCCATTATTAATTTACATTAAGATTAAAAATGATGAATGTAATGCGAGTAGTGGTATGTTGAAACACTTTTTTTGCACTTTAAAAAACTCTCAAGATGGTTTAATGTGCCTGGCGCTTAAACCAATTATAGCTATTAAAGAATGTTCTCTCCCCCACCCCCTTCCTTCATTGTTCTGAGTTTTTCACCAAAAACTCTGGAAGAAATCTTCCCATATATTGAGCCCCCTGTGAGGAATTTTGAAACTAGAGATGACCATTGTTCATGGGGCTGTATCCCAGAACTTCCTTGTGTTACCAACTTCTTATTCCCCCTCCCCCCCCAGCATTAAATGGAAGAGCAGATGTCAGCAATGTTTTTCAAAAACATCTTACAGTGTATTGCAATTTCCTATCATACAGTTTGGAAGCAGCAAATTTCCTTTGGTGTAATGTTTAAGCGTGGTGGCCTCTATTCTGGACTCTTCACTCCACATGAAGCCAACCTTGGGCTAGTTACAGTTCTGTTAGAGCTGTTCACACAGAGCAGTTCTTCAGAGATTTCTCAGCTCCACCTATCTCACCGGGTATCTGTTGTGAGGATAGGAATGGAAGGCAATTGTAAGCTGCTTTAAGATTTCTTTGGGTAGTGACAATTGAGGTCTATAAACCTTCTTTTTATCCCTTTCAGGGTCCTTCAGGACAGAAAATGGGGAGGGGGTGCTTTCATGTGCATGCACACTTCCTCACATTGAATAAATGTTGGTCTTAAAGGTGCCATTGGACTCAAATTTTGTTGTACTACTTCAGACCAACACAGGTATCCACTTCTTTTGTCACAGCATTTCTTATTAATTTAAATTATGCAACCTACTCCAGATTTCAGCCAGTTATAGACAGGTATTCTGAACTCTGCCTCTCACATCCCTATTTACCCTTAGAAACTACATGCTGATAAATGTTAATTCTTAGGGCCATTCCGCACCAGGATCTATGTGGCAAATTGGTTGTGGGACGAAAAAACGCCATTTTAAATAGTGGAATTCGTCGTTATGCATACCTGGCTTTGCAGTGGAATCCAGTTGTGTTTCTATCGTTTCCCACAGGTTTCCGGTCTCTGCAAAAATTGCTAGCCAGGAAGCGATATTGCTGAGCTCTTCCCGCCCCTGGCCGTCAAGCAGCCAATGGGCGGCTGTTAACATGATCCCAAAAAGCCCCTTTCCCTTTAAGGAAGTTTAAAAAAAACACACACACACGTTGCAATGAATCTGTGTTGATTCGTTGTAATGGAGAGACCCATCTAGGTAGTAGGTGATGTTTGAGCTGCCGTTTCATCGTTGCCACACTCCCCCCGAGTGAACCACCCCCCCTGGCACAGGCACGATTTTCGGCCGAAAATGCAGTAAAAAATAAAGGGAAAATAAACCAGCAAACGGGGCTGTGTGTTGTTTCGTGCTTAGTGACTTAAAACAGCTCTGCAGCCAGGGAAGCCTCACTGGGTAAACGAAGGCTCGCCGGCGCGTTTATCTCCGCTCGCTCGGAGAAAAAAAATGGCGATCACTTCGCCGGAAGATCAGAGGAGAGAGCTAGGGGGCGGGACTTTGCAGAAACAGCAACAATGGTAACGCACAGAACTTTTTCGCTAGTGTTGCTGATTGGTTGCAAGAGTGTAGCGCTTTTCAGAGGGTGAATCCACTTTTTGGGATTTCCCTGAAAGCGCTACAACGAAGCGCTTTTTGCGGATCGGTTTCAGGAGTGTTGCAGATTGTTAACGACGTTGTGCATAATGGCAAAACTGTAGCGATTTCAATTTGTAACCATTGTGCTATTTTGGACGAATGCGGAATGGCCCTTAATGATGCCAATGAAGCTTATAAAAGGGCAATAGCAGTTGTTTCTGAAGTACTCAGAAGTAACAGAAAATAGGGCAGAGGGTTTCAATGAATTATCAACACAGATAATAGTACAAAACATATCTGCAGCATCACAATAGGGGGGAAAAATCGATAAATCAGTGCCTGGAACAATCGGGAAAACCACAGAGAAAGAATACAAGAATGTCACTGATGTGGTCTGAAACTAAACTTATTTAAAAGTTTAAAAAATGGTCAAAAGTTTAAAATGGCACATTTTTAAAATGTGCTTTACAAAAGTTACAAAAAAATCAATTAAGCTTGGTGTAGTGGTTAGGAGTGTGGACACTCCGCCACATGCAACCAGCTGGGTGACCTTGGGCTCAACACAGCACTGATAAAGCTGTTCTGACCAAGCGGGAATACCAGCGCTCTCTCAGCCTCACCTGCCTCAAAGGGTGTCTGTTGTGTGGAGAGGAAAGGGAAGGTGACTGTAAGCCGCTTTAATCCTCCTCCTTCAGGTAGAGAAAAGTGGCATATAAGAACCAACTCTTTTTCTATAGTACTATCAGGGCTCTCTCAGCCCCACCTGCCTCACAGGGTGTCTGTTGTGGGGAGAGAAAAAGGAAGGCGACTGGAAGCCACTTTGAGACACCTTCGGGTAGAGAAAAGTAGCATGTAAGAACCAACTCCTCCTCCTCCTCCTCCTCCTCCTCCTCCTTCTAACGGGGGGGGGGGGGTCTCAAGATTCACAGCCAGACTATAACTCATAAAGTTGTAGTTAAACTCTGGGACCAGTTCAGTCCTTCCCTTTAAAAATGTAAACAGCCAAGGGTGGAGGCCAGGTCTACATGTGCATTAACTGTTAGGTGAAGTCTTTCTTGCCAAATAAGAGCTCTTTTCTGGAACATCCTCTGACCCTCTCCCCACTCCTTTCTTCCCCCTGAAATGCCAAAACACGCTTAACATTTCAGGAAATAAATGTTCTGGAATGTTGGGAGTGCTTCAGTTATTTCAGGTGTCCCTGAACCAACCAGAAACAGCTATTGTCAGGTAAAAATTTGGCTTAGGTAGATCCAAATATGGGAAGGAAGGCAGCATGTTATGGCCTGATCTTGCCAGATCTTGAAAGCTAAACAATCTGAGTACCAAGGAAGATTCTGAAGAGGAAAGCAATGGCCTTTTCTGCTTATCACTTGCCTTGAAAGCCCCTTGGAGGGGTCACCATAAATCAGCTGTGACTTGCCCGCACTTTATACCCATGCATATCCAAGCACATTGCCCTAATTGACAGCCGGAGTAGTTCATTTAAGACTAGAAATATGTTTTATATGATGTATACCAGTTAGCAATCTGGGTGCTTTGTTTTGAGGCCTATGAACATCCCGGGAAAAGGCACAGAGTGCTTTGCAGCAATCGCTAACTAGAACACCGCCATTCAGTGACTTCAGTGAACATACCTCTCTTTCGAATTTCCCTGCTAATCACCGAAACCTTCTATACCTCACAAATAATAACACCTGGGGGAATTACCTAATTTAGTCTACACAGAACATTTATCTCAGTGCCATTGCCATTTCTGCTTAAAGTCAGTCCCTCTGCCCCTGCATCAGGATCCCAGAAGCAGAAAGGAACAGAGAAAGCGTTTCATCACCAAGCTTCCAGGTGCTCACTCTGCAAAGAGAACATTAATAAAATGTACCATAGTGACCTCTTCTCTCATATATCTCTGATTAAACCTACTGCTTCACTAGGGGTGATTCTGCACCAATGGCAGCACTCCAGGGCACCGCTAGCACATTGTGGTGGAGCAGCATGCTCTGCCGTTTCTTGTGTTCCCATAGGGGACTCATTTCGGTGGTGGAGCTGGTCCGCTACTTTCTGCATCCCCACAGGGGGCACATTTCAGTGACACAGTTGTGGCAGAAAGGTTCTGCTGCATGAGAGGGGGGGCAGTGTGGAGGGTGTTGCAGGGCGGTGGGATTGCTTGAGAACAAAATCCCACTTTCCTGCATGGTGCCATGGAGCCAAGTGGGGCATTTTTTGCCCACTCCAGGCCTCCATAGGATGGGGAATAGCTGGGTCTTCCTGTCCACACAAGCCCACACCTGGCTAGGCCCGATTGGCCCCCAGAGCACTTAAGGGAATGTGGAAAATAAAATATCTGCGTTCCCTAAAAGCAGGGCAACAGTGGCGTAAAGCACAGCAGGCCCAGAAGGAGGCAACATCCTATGGAAGCAGGGATTAGCCCTGCCTCCATACGAGCACCCTCCCGGCCTTTTCTGCCCATGCAGAATCATCCTAGGGATGCCAGTTCCCAGATGGGACATAGAGATTCCCTAGAATTATAGTTCATTTCCAGACAAAAGAGATCCTTTCCCCTCGAGAAAGTGGCTGCTTTGGAGGGTAAATGCCACAGCATTAAACTCCAATGAGGTCCCTCCCTGCCCGAAATCCCACCCATTCCCAGATTCACCCCCCAAATCTCCAGGCATTTCCCAACCCAGAAATAGCAACCTTACTTCAAATTCAAGAAACTACATGAATAGTGGAGGGGAATTTCTTTGCTGTGAAACTAAATTTTCCTGTCTCACCAGTACACAAATAAGAAAAGAAACTGAAAGACAAATATTGCCACAGAAAATCCTCTAGAAACTTCTACAAAGGCTCCTCCTTTCCCCCAAATGCTCTCACTAATCCAAAAAGTAAGCATATCTTGATAAGCACAACTGGGAGCCATCTCCCCACCACCTATTAAAGCTGAAGCTGAAATACTTGATGCTTCCTGGCTGAGCTAAGTAAAGAGATAACAGACATTGGTTTTCTTGTGTCTTCACAGTTTCTGTAACCTCATTATTCTTTGAATTATCTTGTCTCGTTGTCATTTTTTAAGTTGAGCTAGTGCCATCTGGTCTGTAAAGTTTGCAGCCCGTGTTTCAATACAAAAAAAAAGGTCAATGCACCAATCATTTAGCATCTGAGGGATTCATTTTTTAATTCCTGAACTATTCACAGTTCCTGGCTCTCTATTTTTCATTCCTTCATAACTGTCAGATATTATCCTGTCCAAGCAATTCAGCAATAATGTTATCTGAATTCTGTAGCAATTACATGGCTTTGGTATTTAAGCCTCTTGCCCTGCCTACTTCCATATAATTTCTGCAACTAAAGCACATGATACAGCAGCACAGGACAAAATATGCATATCTCCTGAAACACATTAAATAAAATGTTTAATACCCCTTGGCTTTCTGTTGGGAGATATTTACCAAGCAATAACTTGACCTAGAAGTTTTAAGTAAGGGGGGGAAAAGGTGACGGGAGGAATTTACTGAAATGACCACTCAGACTGCAGTTTCAAAATTTCAAAAGGTAATTCAGCTGTGACTTCTGATGCCTAGATTTATCTCTTTTAAACTGGTAGGGGAAACATATATCACATTTTTATTCAACTCTTCCAGAATCTTGGAGTAGCATACATGAGGTTGGATCCAGCAATATGTTAGGAGATGTTTCCTCTGTTCCCCTTCCATGAGTAGTCATTTCCAGACCTGTCATAATGTCTGGGAGGTGAAATTAATGGCTCCTCAAAAAAAGCCTCAATGATTTTTCTTGTATAGATTGTATAGACCTTGTACACAAGGAATTATAAACTATAAGGGATAGATGTAAAAAAGACCATGTATTAAAATAATTTTTTTAATTATAAAAACTTGTTATTAAATAAAAAGGTTTGTAAGATGATGTGCCCTTTCAGCCTCTTCCTTCATACAGCTCTGCTGACAAAAGAGGGAAGAGATGGCAGTTTCCTTCCTTTCCTTCTGCTTCCCAACCCACATGGCTATTGCATGCCCAGGAATAAACTCCCCACCCAGGCCTGGAGAGAGGGAGAGGATCATGGAAAAGATCTGCAATCTTTGAACACAGAGATTACTGCATGCAACTCGTGTCTCTCACATTCACCATCTTTTCTTCAGAACAAACTTGAAAGGAAGGTTAGCCTGAGAGTCAGTGAATAGTTCAAGATCAGCCCATGGCTGAGTGGGTTTTTTTTTATCTGGATCTCATGTAAGGATGTGTGATTTGGCTTGGATAAACTCCAAAAAACTCAAATCTATGCTGTTTTATCTGAACCAAATTGCAAACTCCCATGAGTCCTAATAGGCTGAATCAGAGAAGCCTGAAGCAATTCAGGCTTGATTCAGCTGATTGAGAAAGATCCCCAACATACAGGTGATTCTCAAACCACCTCTCTATCTATACCCCCCAAAAAATGCTCCGTTCTTCAAATACTAACCTGTCCCTGGCCTGAAGGAGGTATTTCTGGCCTCCACCAGGGCCAGGACATTTTCTGTCAGGACCCCTACCTGGTGGAATGAGCTCCCAGAGCAAATCAGGGCCCTGCCAGAGTTAGTACAATTCTGCAGGGCCTGTAAAATGGAGCTCTTCTGTGAGGTTTTGGTTTGGGGCCAAAGTTAACACCTATCTATCTACCTATTTATGGCCCTATCTACCCATAGACACCCTGTGGAAGTATCGGTGCTGTTTTGAACCTGCTATTATTTATTCAAATTAATTTTAAATCTTAATTTTAACTTGGCCTTTTATATAATTTGTGCACCACCCTTAGCTGGCGTGCTGAGAGGGCGGTCTAAAAATCCAATAAATAATAAATGGATAAATAAATCTTTCTCACCAGCAGACCTGTGTGAGACTGTGGAGAGCCTGCTCTCTGTAATTTCAGATGAATCTGCTAAGGAGACATTTAAAGACCCTGCCAAACAGCTGCTGGAGCCAGCTACAAGCTGGAATCAGGGGGTGAGTGCAGACCTGTCAAGTCAGCCCCATGCCTGCCCTCCCTGACCCTGTGTGGGCCAGCTGCAGATTGGGATCAGGAAAAGTGGACATGGAACGGACATAAGGTGACCAGATTGTCCCACTTTTGGAGGGACATCTGGGGGTACCTGGCAAATTGTACTTGTGTTGAAATTAAAATATATATATTACAATACTATTTTTGTGTTCTATGCATTCTATTAAACTTTTTGTTGCTCCATATAGACCACACTTTTAATCAAGAACCCTCCCACCCAGTCAATGGTGTCCCACTTTACCAATGTTAAAATCTGGTCACCTTAAACTGACATGTCAGCTCCATACCTGCCCTCCCAGATCCTGCTGGGGCCGAATTAAGCCTGCCAGCTGCTCTTCCTGCACCACCTAGGCTGTATGTGAAGGGCCATAAGGAGGCATTTAAAAGGAACTAGTTCACATTAAATGCCTCCCAAGCTACCAAACAGCTGATCCCAAGAAAGACTTCACAGCAGTATAAGCTGTCTGAGAGCTGATTCAGCTGAATCGGTTCAAGTTTCCTGAATCAGCCAAGCTTGAATTGATATACTGAATCAATTATTCAGTTGATTCAACTTTTACCAAATCAGTAAAACTTTAATCTGAAAAGTACTTCCCCCATGTTGTTCATTCCTACTCCCATGTCCAAGTTTAATGCTCTAAACTGGTCCTTTTAATTTATGATGCTGGGGACTGAACCTGGAACATTCTGCATACAACTGCAGACCTCTGGTGGAGCTCATTCCACTGCAGAGATTCTGTCCCCCAAGGAGGCTTTTCTTACCCCAAGAAATCTGAGGTTGCGGATCTATATAATGTAGTAATTGTTTTCACTCAAAAGAGAGAAAGACTAATATTGCTCTTGTTTCATGTATCAAAGAAGTTGATGGTAGCAAAGAAAGAAGAGGGATGTTTTCATCCCTTCTTCCTCATCACTTAAGGCCATTGACCATGAGACTAATGAACTCTGTGGGCCCCATATCCCAAGAAATCAGTATTCCTAAGGATCATTGTACCTGTGAGACTGCCTCTTCCTATATTCTCCCCAAAGGGTATTAAGAATGAACCAGCAAAATTTTCTTAGGACCCCAGAGAAATCAAACTGGCCCCAATCAGAGCCAGGGCCTTTCCAGCCTGGCTCCAGCCTGGCAGAATGCTCTTAGCAGGTAAAATGGAGCTGTTCAACCATGCCTGTGGTTGAGGCCTAATAAATATTGCTGAATAAAACTGGCCTCCCTATCAAAGCCTCATTAATTCCATCTGGGGCTAAGACAAATTCTCTGCCCTCTCCACCTCCTGCCACTCATAAACTAGAAATAGGTAATGAAAGCCAGATTACTGTTGTTACCTGCCACAAGCCACTCTGTGTGTGTGGTGAATTATAAATTGAATTAATAATAAATTAATAAAAGAAATGTTTAGCTGGTAAGATTTTAATTATTTGTCGATTGTATTGTAGATTATATTTTTATACATCTTATGTTGCTACTAGTAAGCAAGCCCGCTGTAATCACAATACAGTGGCCGCTAGGCAAGGGAGCCCCCAGCAGCCAGGCACAGCGCAGCTGGCGGGGGCTCCCTGGCCAGCGGCCTGACGCAGCGAGAGGCGTCCGCTGCGTCAGGCCGGTGGCAAGGGAGCAACTGTGAGCCGTGCATAGCACGGCTCACAGTTGCTCCTTTGTCGGCAGGGCGGGAATCGGAGAGGCCAATCGGCATGCGCTTTGCGCCTGCCTATTGGCCCCACCGATGGTCTGTCCAGAGGAAGGGGCCAATCGGCACCCTTCCTCATCCCAGACAGAGCCCGCCCTAACTCCTCCCCTTAAGCCCTTACGGCTTTATTTAGTCTGCGGCGCCCGCGGCGCTGCGAGCGGGGTTAGGATATGTTACTTTGTTGTATCTCACCCTGAATCTGTAGAGAAAGGGCATGTCACAAATATAAATAATTAACAACAACAACAACAATAATAATAGGGTCAGAAGGAACTTTTGGTAGGATAGGAACACAAAAAAGTACTCATCCTCAAATGCACAGACTGTGGGATCCAACTTGACATCTAAATTGATATAGTTGCTTATAATCTAAATTAAAAGGTTATCAGATTTTTAATAGGTGGTCCAGAGTCTATGAGGAACCCTCCATAGAAAGGCTAAAATTGCCAGATGTTATCTTTAATAGTGTAGAAGTAACAGGAGCAGCTTCACCTAGTACAGCGGTCCCCAACCCCCAGTCCGGAGACTTGTACCGGTCCATGGATCAGCCAGTACCGGGCTGCGGCTCCTCCTCGTCCTCCTCCCTGGCTGCTGCCTCAGGGGCTGCCGTGCCTCTCTGCCACTGGCTCACCTTTGGTACTCTCTGGTGGTTGTCATGGCAGGGGCTCCCCATCAGCCTGGCAGTGTGTAGCTGCTCCTGGCAGCGCCCCCAGCAGGCAGTGGGAAGTCAGGGGGGCCGGCGGGAAAGCAAGTGGAGCAAGGGCTCAGGCGGTGGCGCCGTCCCTCAGCAAAAGGCAAAAAGCACATTTCAACCCAGCTGTAGAAATAGTGAGGCACATTGAATCCACAAGTGAGCAAAATGAGTAAGAAACAGATGTCTTTGCAACAGAGAGTGTTAGTGGTCGAGAGGAGAGGAGTAGACTACCCCCCCCCCACCGGGCCTCAGTAAAATTGTCAAGCGTTGACCAGTGATAAAAAAGGTTAGGGACCACTGACCTAGTATATTTCCCCCTGTTCACAGCATTGTTTTCCAGATCTAACCCCTGAATTTTCTCCTTGCATGAGCTTCACAAAATAATCAACGCATTGGTTGAATCAACAGGTAGCAACATTTCTCAAACAATTATGTTGGGAGGTAAAAACGTGGGGGTGGAAAAGGAATTTTGTCTCACCTATTTGGCTTTGTTACAGCTGCTGGTGAATCACTGTCTGGAAATGCAGCAATTCAGTGCATGAGTTATATTGTCTCAGTTCTTTGTATGAAATTATATATGAGACTTACTTTCACCACCCAAGCAAAAATATTTGGTTACCTGTTTTATCAGTTACATTGTCTGAAATGATCCAGTCCAAATTGAAGTGATCTATTCCCAAAGAGACCATCCTCAAAGTAGGACATACTCATAAAAGCCTTTTTAAAATTCCAGGAGCTGTCCCTTTTTAAAGCTGTTCCTGTGTCTGTTCCCTTAGCAGCAACTTGATCAGCAGAAATTAGCAGGTGACAATATTCATTTATATGTTCCAAAAAATCATTACTTGCTGATTTTGGCAGACAAAGCTAGAGTTAAAGGAGGAGGAGTTGGTTTTTACACCCTGCTTTTCACTACCCAAAGGAGTCCCAAAGCAGCTTGCAAACACCTTCCCTTCTTCTCCCCAAAACAGGCACCCTGTGAGGTAGGTAGGGCTGAGAGACCTGTAAGAAAACTGCTCTATGAGAACAACTCTAAGAGAATCATGACTAGCCCAAGGTCAACCAGCTGGCTGCATTTGCAGAAGTTCTCAAGATTAGAGTCTATCTGCTTCATCATAGCTTGCTATATGCTCCAAACAATTGATATTTGTATCTGTTTTCTGTTTTTCCACAATGGAGGCCCAAAGTAGCTGACATCATTCTCCTCTCCTATATTTTAATCACAGAACAACCCTGTGAGGTAGATTAGCTTGATAGTATGTATCTGCCAAAGGTCACCCAAGAAGCTTCCAAGAAGTTGTGGGGATTCAAATCTGGATCTTCTAAAACTTGGTACAACACTTTAAGCAATACACAATGCTGTTTGTCATTGTGATATATTTTATGGATGGTCCCCAACTAGTGACCAGTGGTTACAAATTTGCATATCCAGAAACACTATGTTGCCATTTTCAAATTGCCTTTGAAGAAGAAGAGTTGGTTCTTATATGCTGCTTTTCTCTACCCAAAGGAGTCTCAAAGTGGATTACAATCCCCTTCCCTTTCCTCTTCCTCACCCGGTGAGGTGTGGGAGGCTGAAAGAGCCCTGATATTACAGCTCAATCATAACAGCTTTATCAGGGCCATGGTGAGCCCAAGGTCACCCAGCTGGCCGCATGTGGGGGAGTGCAGAATCGAACCCGGCTCGCCAGATTAGAAGTCCATACTCCTAATCACTATACCAAACTGGCTCTCCATTTTATTCCATTTTAATAACTGGTCACTAATGAATTTCCCCCTGTCATTTGGCACATCCATGTGTTAGGGGTCCTGGGATGTTGCCTCCCAGAATGCCCCATCCATGTCAAGCTGAGCCACAGGACCTTCAGGAGGTGGAGGGAGAAAACCTGGAAGAGGTGCAGAGACTCTCTGCAGAGAGCCATAACAGCAGAAGATGGCATCACCCCATACAGGAGACCCTGATACCATTTTAGGAATCAGTGGCTAGTGGAATTTATAATAAAATAATAATAATAAAACTGTATTTATTTTTAACCTGCCCTTCCAGTGTTGCTTAGAGCAGGTAACAACATATAAAAGTTAAAACATTATTAATCTTGCTGATTCCCCAAATTAAGTTTTTAGACAAGGATTTTGTTTGGTTTGGTTTTTGTAACAGTAGCTGGTCGTTCCAATTCTCCCCCTCCTAGCAGTGAGGCCAACATTTATTGGTGGATGTAGACAAGCTGGAGTGTGTCCAGAAGAGGGCAACAAAGATGGTGAGGTGTTTGGAGACCAAGACATATGACAAAAGGTTGGGGGAGCTTGGCCTGTTTAGCCTGTCAAGGAGATGATTGAGAGGGGATTTGATAGCCATCTTCAAATATTTAAAAGGGTGCCATATGGAGGATGGAGCAGAGTTGATCTCTCTCTCTTGCCCCAGAGGGACAAATCAGATCCAATGGGATGAAATTAATTCAAAAGAAATTCCGTCTAAACATCTGGAAGAAGTTCCTGACAGAGCAGTTTCTCAGTGGAACAGACTTCCTTAGGAGGTGGTGGTTCTCCATCTCTGGACATTTTTAAACAGAGGCTGGATAGCCATCTGACAGAGCGGCTGATTCTGTGAAGATTCAAGGGGATGGCAGGTTACACTGTCAGAAATAGGGTTGTGGGGGTCCTGCATGTTGCAAGGGGTTGGAGGTCCCTTCCAACTCTATGATTCTATGACTCTATGACTTCCAAAAGGAACTTTAAAAGAACAACTGTCTCAACTCTGCATGCAACACTGGAGAGCTGCTGCCAGTCAGAGAAGACAATACAAATTTTGATGGACAAATAGTCTGACTCCATGCAAGCCTGTTTCATCAGCATTTATGTTTTGCTTTCAAAACAAGAATAATTTCTCTGAGCCCTGTACATACTGTACTCCATTGCTCTGAATATATGGCCTCTATACTTTGAATAAAATTTCCTTCTAAATCTCTGTTGTGCAATATTTTTTTCATAAACATCCAAGAAATATTATCAAATGCCTTCTCAGTGTCAGCAAATATTATTGCTGCTTCTTTGTCTGGGTTTTTATCATAATATTCTAAGATGTCTAACACATATCTAGTATTCATTCTTAGTTGTCGATCAGGTATAAAACCTGGTCTTCATGAATTAGTTCCTTAAGGGCATTCTTAAGTCTAGTAGCAAATATTTTATAATCGCAATTCACAAGAGAGATAGGTCTATAACTCTCTATTTCCATTGGATCTTTATCAGGTTTGGGTATGAGGACTATTTGCCCCTTTCCACGAGTCTGGAATCCTTCCCAGCTCTAAAATGTCATTCATTGTTTTTTAACAATATATCCACTAATTCTTCTTTAAAAGTTAAATAATATATCATATTATATTATTTATCATATATATATCATATGAGAGGCTTTTTCATCCAAAGCAATACTATAGAGAAAAAACAAAAGGAGTTAGAAAGAGTAGAACTTATGGAACTTCTGCACTCTAAGGAAAATCAACTTAAGAAGGCTAAGACAGAGAATAAGGAACTATTACAAGAAATTAATTTGATTAAACAACGACTTGCTCAGAAAATGTCAAATGGAATATATTGGAATTTAAAATGGGCCAAACAAAGAGCATTCGAGGGTGCCAACAAACCGGGTAAATATTTGGCTTGGAAACTAAAACAACCTAAACAATATAAGTCAATAGTTAAAATCAAAAGTGGCCAGAAAATAATATGCAAACAAAAGCAATTAGAAAAAATCTTTCTGGAGTATTATAATAAACTATATTCAATTGATGATACTAGAGAAAAACAAATGGATGATTATTTAGGCAATCAACCATTCAAAACTGTTGGAGAAGAGTTGAAAACAATCTTGAATGCAGAAATCACTAAAGAAGAATTAGAGGCGGTTCTTAAACAAGTAAAGACCAATAAGGCACCAGGGCCTGATGGGTTCTCTACGATCCTTCTTGAGATTACTCTGAAACCTACCCAATCTGGAAAGAAAGGGTACACTCAAATTTAGAACTGTGAGCTGAGTTCTCAAACAGACTGCAAATATGCATGTGTGTTATTTCTTTACACATTCTCAGTTTGGCCAGATTTTACCAATTGAGTGTCTGTATATGTTTCAAAATATCTACTTTATAGGCAAGCACAGAACCATTTGTTTCAGTGTTCCCACAATACTATACCGGACATGGTAATGAAATAAACTGCTGATCCTCTTTCTTCAATCTGTTAACATTTTACACAGAGCTGAGTTAAAAGCAAACCCCAAAAAGGCTTTTTGGACCTGCAACAAAGTAGACAATAATAGGAAATCTTCCCAAATTCTGTCTTTTATTGCAGAACTTGAAGAATATAATATATTCCTCTCTCAGGCCTTCAGTGAGTTGTCTCTTGGAGGAGGTTGCCAAGAGAAAGAAGCATCTGGCAAAGCGTTTGGTTTCTCCCACAAGTCTAAACATATCCTGGGTTTTCAGTAGGATTGGAATTTTAATCTATTACAATTGCAATAATGATTTATTAATTAGCTAATGACATTGTCACGCTTTGGAAAAATAATCTAGGCATTAACCACGCGTCCGTCTGGTTTCGCTCAGGTTCTGACAGCAAAAGGCTCTTCACTTTCATCGTTCCAGCCCAGGGATGCCCCAAAGGAAGCTGGAGGAGGAAGATGAGCTCAGGACATGTGTACTATATTCTTCTATGGGAAAATACATCCTTGGAGAACTTCCTTGGAACTTAACAAGTCATTGGATCCTTTTTTGTTGTTGTTTCATTCCCAAAACAAGCTCCAGCGATGCCTGTCTTCTTGTCCAAGAAAGATAAAAGACTACTGTTTAATTGTTTCCTTGCCAGATCCAGGGAGAAACACTTTACTAACCATTAAAAAGGTAATTGGAAGTAAAGTACTCAAGGAGGGATGCTTGCAATGTTTAACCTGAAACATATTTCAATAAAATAGGGTTGTTCATTAATTTTTTGGAAGAAGGTTTAGGAAGGAAATGGCTATTTTTATGTTAAGTGTGAAGCTTTTGAAATGTGTTTAATAATATTTTCAGGTTAGAAAAGGACACATGGGATCATTTTAAAATCAAGGAGACAGGAATAGTTGAGATTTAACCACAATTTGAAATCCTTTGAATGTGGATGTTTGGGATTGTTCTTTGAAAGGCATAGTTGCATTCTTATAAGCTATGCTCTTGTTATTTCCTAGAACAATCTGGTCCTGACTTGAAAAATGCTGTGCAAATCAAAGAACCAATCTCCAACCAAATAACACTCATGGATTTCCAAAGATCAGTTCTTGCCACAGGTGGTTGAACCGGTCACTCTTCAACATACTTCCGTGGTTTTCAAGCCAGGCTGCAATCACAGCTCTGAGAAAGCCAGTGCATGAGAAATGCAGTTTACAGTTCTCTAGATTCCTTCTGCTCAGAGCACAGCTAAGTGTGTTAATCAAAACCAGTGAAACTCTATTCCTGCACTAAATGAAGGGAGGCCCACAAAGCTGGTAGACCAGGAGAGAGAAACTATTGTGTAGTGATATCATCCAGTGGACTACTTTCATTAAAAACAATGCTGCTACCTGCTCTGCTCCTCCCCTCCAGGTCTATAACTATAAAGTGTCTGCCATTAATCACTAACTTTAACATTTTTATTGCCCCAATGTTTTTTCTGAATGACAATTAACCCAAAGGACTGATTGGCTTTTCTAGCAAAGAATGATCATACTGCATATTTGGACTTATGATGCTGCTTATTAATTTGCTACTAATTTACTTTCTCCTTATATTTGTACTCTTATGATCCCTGTTACATTGCCTGAGGAAGTGTCCTGGGGATTCCATTATTTTGAGTGTTGTAATAACTTGCAAATGAGCCTCTTGTGGTGCAGAGTGGTAAGGCAGCCGTCTGACAGCTTTGCCCATGAGGCTGGGAGTTCAATCCCAGCAGCCGGCTCAAGGTTGACTCAGCCTTCCATCCTTCCGAGGTCGGTAAAATGAGTACCCAGCTTGCTGGGGGGTAAACGGTGATGACTGGGGAAGGCACTGGCAAACCACTCCGTATTGAGTCTGCCAAGAAAACACTAGAGGGTGTCACCCCCAAGGGTCAGACATGACTCGGTGCTTGCACAGGGGATACCTTTACCTTTAATAACTTGCATTTCTGCAGCCTCCCTTTGTAGACTGTTCTTGAAGTTTCTTTGCAATAAAATCCCTTACTGAATGTCCTGGAAGGCTGAAGTGTTCCCCTACAGGATTCTCAGTACTGTGATTTTTGATGTCAAATTTGTGTCCATTTATTCTTTGGTGGAGGGTTTGACCTGTGTAGAGAACAGGGGGATATTGTTTGCATTTAATGGAATACACAATGTTAGAAGATGAGCATGTGAATAAACCTTTGGTGGTGGTGTAGGTGATGTTAGATCCAGTGATTATGTTATTGGAGTGTATATATCAGCAAAGTTGGCATCTGGGTTTGTTGCACATTCTGGTACCAGTGTCCGTGTTCAAATTAGATGTTGCATTGTTGTGGGTGAGGAGTTGTTTGAGATTTGGGGCTTGTCTGTGTGCAAGAAAAGGTCCTCCCCCCCAGTACTTAAGAGAATAGTCATTATCCAGCATAGGTTGCAAGTCACTGATGATGCACTGAACTGTTTTGAGTTGAGAGCTATATGTAACCTCTAGAGGTATTCTGTTATTGTCTCTTTGGGGCCTGTCTTCCAACAGGTTTTCTTTGGGTATCCTTCTGTATTTGTCAATCTGTTTCTTTACCTCATTGGGTGAGTACTTTAGTCCCAAGAAGGTTTGTTGTAGTTCCTTTAGTTGAGAATATCTCACACCATCAAAGACTTATTTGCATGCTCATCTTCTAACAATGCCCCTCTGTTCTCTGATCACAACCAGAGCCAAGACCTTTTCAACCCTGGCTCCAACCTGGTAGGATAAGTTGTCAGCTATAATCTAGCCCTGATGGAGCTGTCAAAGTTCTACAGGGCATGTAAAATGACACTTTTCCATCAGGCCTATGGCTGAGACCATGGCTGTCCAAAGCTACATAGACCTACCTCTTTTTTCCTTCTTCTCCTTGGCTCTTCTACCTTTATTTATTTATCCATCTCCAGTCTGGGTAACTGGAAAAGGGAGCAAAGAGGGTGAGTGGAGGATTGATTTTTAACTGCATTTTTTTTATTGTGTTACTAGAGGCAAAGTACATTGTACCAAGGAATACAATGGGCATTAGGATGCAAAACTGCACTGTGGCCTTCCTGGGGGCTGGCTACATGGCAAAAGTTCCTGCCCAGGCTCCAGGTGGGAAACAAAGAGAAATACTGGGTGACAGTAATTGCTAATAACAGTCAACATCAAATAATTCATAGACTTGACACAGTTTCTTCCTTCAATTAAAATTGGCTTAAAGAACTGAACACCTTTCAGTCAGTATGTTCTTCAGTTCAGTTCAATATCAGAGTAAATCAAAAACAATTGTAGAATAATAGAATCATAGAATTGGAAGGGACCTCATGGGTCAACCCCTGCACTATGCAGGACACTCACAACCCTATCACTCATCCACTGTAACCTGCCACCCCCTTAAGCCTTAAGCTCTATGTTACAATCAAACCTGAAAACACTAGTTGGCAAAGAACTTACAGAGGGTTTCTCAATGACTGCCTCTGTGTCAGCTTTGCTCCACTTTTTTACCATTGAGAAACCCCTAAAATATTCTTCAGGCTTTGAGAAACCCTAGAAGTGGGATCTCCAGGCCTCAGCTGGAGGCTGGTATCTCTGACACTGGAGAAATTGTAACAACTAAATTATTTGGTAAAGCTCCGGCAGGCAGTTTTTGCAGGGTGATGGAAACATAGAATCATAGAATCATAGAGTTGGAAGGGGCCATACAGGCCATCTAGTCCAACCCCCTGCTCTACACAGGATCAGCCCTAAGCATCCTAAAGCATCCAAGAAAAGTGTGTATCCAACCTTTGCTAGAAGCCTGCCAGTGAGGGGGGAGCTTACCACCTCCTTAGGCAGCCTATTCCACTGCTGAACTACTCTGACTGTGAAAATCTTTTTTCTTGATATCTAGCCTATATTGTTGTACTTGTAGTTTAAACCCATTACTGCGTGTCCTCTCCTCTGCAGCCAACGGAAACAGCATCCTGCCCTCCTCCAAGTGACAACCTTTCAAATACTTAAAGAGGGCTATCATGTCCCCTCTCAACCTCCTTTTCTCCAGGCTGAAGATTCCCAAGTCTCTCAACCTATCTTCATAGGGCTTAGTCCCTTGGCCCCAGATCATCTTCGTTGCTCTCCTCTGTACCCTTTCAGTTTTATCTATGTCCTTCTTGAAGTGAGGCCTCCAGAACTGCACACAGTACTCCAGGTGTGGTCTGACCAGTGCTGTATACAATGGGACTATGACATCTTGTTGATACAGGCCAAAATGGCATTCACCTTTTTTTACCACTGCATCACACTGCCTGCTCATGTTTAGTTTACAATCCACAAGTACCCCAAGGTCTCGTTCATACACAGTGTTACCTAGAAGCATATCCCCCATCCAGTAGGCATGCTTTTCATTTTTCTGACCCAGATGCAGAACTTTACACTTATCTTTATTAAATTGCATCTTGTCCTCATTTGCCCATTTTTCCATTGTGTTCAGATCTCGTTGAACTCTGTCTCTATTTTCCAGAGTATTTGCCAGTCCTCCCAATCTGGTGTCATCTGCAAACTTGATGAGTAGTCCTTTCCCCCCCCCCTCATCTAGATCATTAATAAATATGTTAAAAAGTACCAGGTCAAGCACCAAGCCCTGAGGTACCCCACTACTCACCTCCCTCCAGTCTGATGAAACACCATTGACAACAACTGAGTGCGGTTCTCTAACCAATTCCCTATCCACCTAAGTATCTGAAAATCCAGATTGCAGTCCTTCAATTTATCCATCAGAACATCATGGGGAACCTTATCAAAAGCTTTACTAAAATCCAAGTAAACGAAATCCACCGAATTTCCACGATCCAGCAAACCTGTTACTTGGTCAAAAAGGAAACCAGGTTTTTCTTTTCCCAGAAAAAGGAAAATAAAAATAAAAATTTTCTATTAAAAAAAAAAAAGGAAACCAGGTTGGTCTGGCAGGACCTGTCGGAGACAAATCCATGCTGACTTCCTTGGATCATCAAATTGTCCTCCAGATGTTTGCAGATCGCTCCCTTTAATATCTGCTCCATTATATTCCCCACAACAGAGGTCAGACTCACTGGTCTGTAGTTTCCCGGGTCATCCGTCCTCCCTTTTTTGAAGATCGGAATAACATTTGCTCTCTTCCAGTCCTCCGGGACATCTCCAGTCCTTAAAGAGGTCCTGAAGATGATGGACAAGGGTTCTGCAAGTTCTCCGGAAAGTTCTTTGAGCATTCTCGGGTGCATTTCATCCGGCCCAGGGGATTTGAACTCATCCAGTTTTCCTTTTCTTTCTTAGTTCCTCTTGAAGTTCTCTGTTCATCCAAATAGGCTTCTTAGAGCTCCTGCAGTGTTTTTTTCTTTCTGGGATAGTCATTGAATCAGCATGCAATAGCTCTTGTTTGAGTAGGGTCCACCCTTCACATGCTCCCTTCCCTTCCAGCATTATCGTCCATCGCATGACACTCATCATGTCTCTGAGTTTATTAAAGATTGCCCTACAAAAATCTAACATCCGCGTCTGGCTAAAAGCTTCCTTGCCTCCTCATCTCAAAAGGAATTCTATGAGGACATGATCACTTCCCCCTAGGTTCCCCACCTCCTTCACCTTATCCACCAACTCTTGCCTGTTGGTCAGTATTAAGTCCAGTATGGCTGAACCTCTTGTTGGTTCAACATTCTCCTCCTAGCAATAGAGCTCCTGTTCAGGTCTGCGAGGGGTTGGGAAATTCTTCCCAGTCCCTTGGGTTGGGGAGCAGTCTTTCACACTAAAATTTGTTGTGTGGTGATTGTTGTAACACAATAACCGATGTTTTTTTAAAAATTACACACACTTTATGGGATGAAGGGGGAGGCAATTGAGGGCAGAGAATGCTTGATAGAACAGGCACACTTAAGTCCAGTGGCACCTTTAAGACCAAGAAAGATTTATTCAAGGAGTGACCTAGATGAAAAGATGGACATTTACCAAGATTCAGCCTACATTGATGCCACTTTCATTCCAGCAGCCACTTGTAGCTCTTATTTTCCCTACCTACTGTGCTATCAAAAGGGATTTTTTAAAGGAGTTTAAATGAATCAGTAATGGCTATAACACTACAGCAGTATAGCAAATCCCAGTGCTCCATTGAAAGCATCCCAAAAGCACTCTACTGCTATATCAGGGGGAAGATACAGGGGGGAAATGACAGCTAAAGTATTCCAGAGAATTGTGTGGAAGGCCCATTGCCAATGTGAATGCCTGTGCATTCCTTATGTCATTGAATGCAAAAAAGGAGAAGCCTCACTATGCAATCCATCTCTATAGGATCCACATTCCAGCCTCATTTCTCTCACCATTTCCTTGATTTTGTTGAAGTGTCTCCAGACTCAGTCTGTAGATATCAGGAGGTCACCTCCTCTGACATTCTGGTTCAGATCTCCACTGGGCCAGGAAGCTCATGGGGTAACCTTGAACCAATCTCTGTCCCTGAATGTTACTGAGACACAATGGAAGAGGGAAGAAACAATCATCTCCTTAGAAGAAGGATGAGATAAAATGTAGTTAATCAATAGAAATGGGGGCTTTTAGAAAATCTTGTAAAACAAAGATGCCCCAGAGGGCTTTTTCTACTTTATTGACCCAAGCTTTTGGGTATTTGGGCTGTTGGTCACCTGGTCTGTGATTATTTTTATGACTTGCATATTCTCTAGCCAGTTGATTTGTTCTTTGATGACAGTCTTGTTCATCTGTTGATGTCTTGATGGCATTTCATATGGAAGATGCCTGGAGTCCCCTCCTTTGGGCATGGAGCAGGTAGAGTATAAATATTTTAAATAAGGGGGGAAAGCTTCAGCAGTGAACCCCACCTCCTGAGCATTAATCAGTATGCCTGTCTACAACCCCTA
Source organism: Paroedura picta (assembly GCF_049243985.1). Lineage (NCBI taxonomy): Eukaryota > Metazoa > Chordata > Lepidosauria > Squamata > Gekkonidae > Paroedura > Paroedura picta. Next base: position 58,593,338 of record NC_135369.1, on the reverse strand, counting down.
GTTCTCTTCCTCCCAGAATTCTCAGTAGCACACATCTGCTAGAAGATGTGTCATCCAAACAAACTTTTTAAAAAAAAGATAAATTAGGGACATATATTTGAACATTCAGGATTCCATCCATTAGCTGTGTGAATGAAATGGACAATAGACCAGGCCGAAGAGCAATATGTGGCAGCTGTGATCCCTTGCAAGCACTACTCAAGCCAAACACATAAAAATAGTTTGCTTAACTTAGTCCAAAGTACACTGTACACATAGGGTGCTAGAACTGTACACAAGGATGCGTAAGGACTGTGGAATCTGGTTCATCCAATTGGGGCTGATGGACACCCAAACCAAACAACAGTCCACTTGCTTTACATACCTTGCCCACATTTGAGCCTTTCTCAGTGGATGGTCAATTCTTCACTTTGAGGGGTAAGCTAAGCAAGAATATATAAGATATAAAGGGGAAGCATGCTGAGAGAGAGAAAATTTATACATATAACGGTATTGCTTGCTTTTTGTGGCCATACAATACAGCTACAGGGACTTCTGAGAGAAGTGGGAGCATCATTTCTCAAAGCAGATCATTCAGGGGGGGGAAATAAGACTGATTCTGATCCAGTAGGGGAGAAGCAAACGGGTAAGCAATCAATGGCATCAGAATCAAAAGGATGAGCGACTTCAACCAATGAGAAGTTTCAGATTCTTTTCTGAATCCATCATCTCCTTTGTACTGCAATACTCAGGTGAACATGGGGATGTACATCCTTCATTGCCATTGGTTGATTGGTGACAACTACAGTCTATTTATGATCATTTGAGGGATTGTATAGGTTTCTTTCCTTTTCACATCTAGTCCTATCTTTTTCTACAGTTATAGGCTTGGTTTTTCAACATGATGGCAGTACTCTTGGGATCTTTCATAAGCCAAGTTTAGATGGGACTCTTGGTTGCTTTACATTCAGCTTTAAGATATGAGAGATTCATAGCCCCAGTGTGAATGGTGCCGGAATGCTAAAGTTGTGCATGATAGGTAACAACATTGTACATGTAGCAGTGCTGTTTCAAGATGACAGACACATGAAAAAAAGTTGCATGGGTAAATTCTTCTTGCCTGTCTGCTGGTGTCACATTTAAATCAGGCTCTACTGTCATTCAAGGAGGTGCTGGAATAGTTTCAAAGCTATTTGGAAACAAAATATTTCTTTCGGTCTCTTTGTCCATGTCCAGGTTTTGAATTCTTGTATCAGCAGCTGTCACAGGGTAATCCAGGGCATAGCTGGCACAGAGAGAATGAAACCCGTTCAAATATCAGACAAGGCTGCAGCTGGACAGAGCTATTTCCCTTCCATCTGCCCTCCCCACCCATTTGCAATGTGGGCTGAGCTTCCAGTCTCAGACTTTATACACAGACTGTATCATTATTTGCACTTGAGAGAAAGCAGCTTTTGATCTGAGGAAAATGAATCATCCTTGTTAGTTTTGAAAAGGATGTGTTAATGTTTGCCTTTTGCTGACCTCTTGTTTCTTTCACAATTTTCTCTTCTTTTTTAGGGAAAACATCACATCTCACTGATTTTCTTTAATTTCCTTCTTATATGCCTGGATCGGATTCTTATTCATATGCAAAAATAAAGCACATCCCCTCGAGGACTGTCCTCATTTGAAACGGTCCCCAAACAAGATGAGAATTGTGTGCGCACGTATTTGTTTGCTTGGCAAGGAAACGGTTTCAGGAAGGTTTTCCCCACACTCACAGATATCAAATGAAAAATAGACAATGGGCCTGCTAATGCAAACAGCAGGCAGCAAACCTGTTGCTGGAAGCACTGTAGTCACACCATCGATTGCATGGGGGGGGGGAGCGGAATTAATTACCGGGACAAATGTTAAAAGTGTTGAATGCTTTAAAAAGCCCCTTCTTTCGACATCCAGATGTTGGAAAGTGCCACATCCTGGTTAGCAAAAATATTCTCCAGGCTCTTAGATCTTCCTTGTTTTGAATGAAAGTCAAGGAGAGAGAAATTCTTTCCCACTACTGTCCACTGATCACATTACTAAAATATTTTTCAGTGTTAAACTCCTTTCCTATAAGGAAAGAAATGGAAAGCACACCCACAAATATTTATAGTACTGTCACTATTTATTACTGGAAGCTTATATCTGTCTGTTTATGGAATAACGGTTGCAGGAAAATACCAGAAGACCTTGCAGTAGAGTTCCTTCAGATCCTGGCAGGACTGGCAGACAGTCATCTTCTAGCAAGGGGCTCTTTTAGTGCTCCGGGGCCTGACAACGTCCAGAAACCACTGGCCTTGAATTTCTCATAGGGCAAATGTATTAAAACTTCACCCGTGTCTAGGTTTTGGATCCTTATTTATTCAGCAACAGACCTCTGCTTTTCTCTGGGACCTGACAGTAAACAATGAACCTCATCCTACCACTCCACTCAACAAAGCCTGAAGTCTTTCTCCAGCCCAAGTGGCTCTTCTTTAAATCACTTCAATTGGAGGGAGGCTGCTTAGGCTGGAGGAAGGCTTTGAACTTTGCTGAATGGAATAGTACGATAACATGTGTGCTACTTGTAAAATGTGGTTTAAGAGGCTACTCATGTTGGTATGCATTAGAACTGCTAGATTTAAGTCCAGTAGACCCTTAGAGACAAACAAGATTTACAACTTTGATTCTTGAATACTGATACCCTGGAATTTTTGTACTACAGGACTCCAATCTAGCTGTTGTAAAATCTTGCAGAATGTGAATTAATTGAGATTGGGTGTTTCATCTATAGGGATGGGCATGAATTTTGCCCAGTTCGTGGTTTGTGAAGTTCATGGCAGGTTAACCAGAACAAGCTTTCCATGAACTTTCAAACTGTTCATGGAAGTTTGTCGATAGATACATTTCCAGCCAGACTGTCTCCACTCAATCTGTTTACCAAACTTCAATGGAACAGGGGAGAGTGGAACTGTGAGGGAATGTAGGGAGGCATCCAGGGAGGTCCTCTGCAACTTTGATGTCTCTTGATCCTCCTGAACCTGCGCCTATCATTTCCTCAGAAAGCACTTCCCTGAGGGGCCATAATTCAGACATCATAAATCTATTCTTCACCAAACGTGGACAGTAGCTAGAAGAGAGTCAGCTTGAGGTTCTTAGTAAGTGTCTCTAGCTTACACAGAATTCATTCTATATACTACTGAACCTGTGCCTGTCATTTCCATAGAAAGCATTTTCCTGGGGGCACCTTGTTTGGGGAGCCATAACTTGGCCCTTGTAATTGCAATCCTCATGAACTTCAAGGCAAGATAGAGGAGAGTCAGCCAAAAATTCTCTGTGAGGGCTGTTATACCATATCATGAACCTCACAAACCAAACTGTTTTTTTGGCTGCTAAAAGTTCATGACAGTGTGGTTTGCAAGCTGAGCATACCATGAACCATGAGCTGAACTCATTCAGTGTACATTCCATGTATATGACTCCGGGGAATGTTAGAGGACAAGAGGGCCTGGAGGATCATTGTCCATGAGGTTGCGATGGGTTGGACACGACTTCGCATCTAACAACAAACCTCTGCAAATCCTGTTAGAAGGGAGGGTGGGAGCGGGATATAAATGTTATCAGTATTAATAATAAATATTCTAATTTTTATTTGTGTTATTTCTGACCTGTACTCAAGGCAGATTACATGGAGGGAAGCAATATAAATGATTGTTGGGACATTCAATAAACTGTGCAATAGGATTAAGGTTGTAAAAGCAACCAAAACTTTAAAAAAATAGAACTGAAGTAAAGCACAGGTACTAACATGCCACAGTGGTGGTGGAAAGTGTCAAGTCACTTAGGGTTTTCAAGGCAAGAGATGCTTAGGGGTGGATTGCCATTGCCTATATTTGTGTCATGACCCTGATATTCTTTGGCGGTCTCCCATCCAAATACTATCCTGTGCTGTCTCTGTTTAGCTTCCAAAATCTGATGATATTGTGCTTGCCTGGGCTAGCCAAGTCAGGGCCAACGTGACACATTAAATAACACAAAATTCCATATTAGGATCCTAGTTTCAGCAAGCTATAGGTTGTAGCATGAACCACAGCTACACAAGGAACTTTCTTTAGGAAGTGTCCTCGCACTGAAGGAAAGGCTATTTTTTCCAGTAGATGGATTATTGTACTGAAGGAAGGATCCATACTTAGCTGAGCAGAGTGTCTGGTCCATCCCTATCTGGTGCTAGTGCTTTGTAAAATTCATAGCCTCTGCGCACCTGATTTGGCAAAGAGAGTACATCTGAGTTTCTGTTTTTGCTAAAATGTGATAGATTGCTACTGTTAAGCTAATGTAGGGTTTTCTACTTAAAGTGTTTTCTACTTAAAGTGTTAGTTCTAATGTAATATTAGCAAAATAATGGTTAAAATAATGGTTGGCTATCTCAACAGGCTAGTCCTGGGAAATTAGATTAAAAACCATCATAGAATATGCTTTACAGCATTCAGTTATATCCTGGAAGTATGAAGGTTTGACTTTCATGCAAACACTCATCTTTTGGCAATGCAGCTGATGCAGCCTAATCATGCCAACTGTGTCCCCTGGGACAAATGTTGTCATAATTTATATTTCTTGCTATCTTCCAAAGAAACTTCCTTTTGGTCTAATATAAGACTTCAACCTCATAAGACTTGAGCCTCTTGTGGCGCAGAGTGGTAAGGCAGCCGTCTGAAAGCTTTGCCCATAAGGCTGGGAGTTCAATCCCAGCAGCCGGCTCAAGGTTGACTCAGCCTTCCATCCTTCCGAGGTCGGTAAAATGAGTACCTAGCTTGCTTGCTGGGGGGTAAAACGGTAATGACTGGGGAAGGCACTGGCAAACCACCCCGTATTGAGTCTGCCATGAAAACGCTAGAGGGCGTCACCCCAAGGGTCAGACATGACTCGGTGCTTGCACAGGGGATACCTTTACCTTTACCTTTAAGACTTCAACATTTATTTTTTTAAAAAATAGAGAAAAGCATAAACCAGCTCATGAACTAAAGTTCATGATGAATTTTGGTTGGTTTGTGGTTCATGAAGTACTTCATGGAGGTTCATGTCAGTTCATTTCCAGACAGGCTGTTGCTGCTCAAACGAAATGTTGACCAAACTTCAAAGCAACAGGAGAACAGAATTCTCCAGAATTGGAACTACTCCTGTCAGTTTCAAACTAGTTCCCATCCCCCAGCCACCTTGGTTCATGATTCTGTACATCACATCAGTCCAGTTGAGCTGGGATTGCCACAATGCCAATGGGTTTGGCTGGATACTAATACATTGTACTATTTTTGCTGGGCTTGCAACCCCGCTACACATTTAGAATATGATTCTGTATTAGACATCAGCCCTTTAGAGGTAGCATTGTCACTATTGCACTGGCTTCTTCTGGGCATTCTTTGATTACTGCTGGGCACTCATATATTGTACTGGTTCTGCTGGGCTTGCAAAATGGTCCCTCTACCTTCAGTTTCTACTGTCAGAGATTTTCTGGTTTGACTTTAGTCCTATTTGGTTTGCAATGCCACAGTGTCACTGGTTCAGCTGAACATATTGCACTGATTCTACTGGACTTGCAAAAATGACCCCCGCCTTTGTTTTTTACTGCAGAGATTCTCTGAGAGTTTGATTCTGTTCTGCAGGGCTTCTATTGTCCTTGTTTGTTTGTTTGTTTGTTTGTTTGCTGTTTCTGCCCCTTCATTGTAAATCCAATCCTCGCCAAACTTAGAGGGCAGGTACAGGGGAGTCAGCTGAAGATTCTCTGCAGTTTTAGTGTCTTTAGCATTCCAGGTGGCATTCATCCACATCACAAACTTCATAAGCCAAACCAGTTCATTTGGCTCTTAAATGTTTGTGATGGTTTATAGTTTGTAAACTAGGCACACCATGAACCATGAACACAACCACATTTTTCCAGTTCATGCCCATCCCTAATAAAAAAATGTAGAAGCACACTGAAGCCACAGAGCAGTCTTGACACCATAATGGAAAACTGCTTACTATTCTTTACGCACAAACATTAAATTGATTGAAGTAGAGATCTGTTTTCTGAGATCAACACCCAGCATCTCTTAAATGGCCTCAGAAATCTGCACTGATAGCTGCTCAAGAGTAAAAGTGTTATCATGTGAAAATATACAGCTCTGAACTGAAAAGTCTTCCCAGAATGGCAAGACAATTAAAAAAACCTTTCACCAAAGTCTCCTGTAGTCTTGACACAGGGCATTTTACACGTGCCTCTACATCATTTGAGGTCCTGCAGGATGACCTGCCACTATTAAAAGATTTTATGTTTAAGGGACATGGACTATGGGGCTGGCACTATAGAGGCTAATTTTAAAAATTCAGAAGAGCACTTGATGTTGCTGTGTAGAACACACTTATTTATTAACCCATTCCCATCTTACTTTTCACTCTAATGTGACTTATGAAGAAGAAGAACCATAATTTTAAAAGGCAACTGAAGTATAATGAAAGTGTAAATACATATAACAATGGGGGGGAGGGAAGCTAGCCTCTGTTTTATTCCTTGTTACAGCCCTAATTTTAATTGCCCATCCTCCTGCACCTATATTCTATATGCTCTTTGCCTTGGCAAGGCTATTTTGAGGCTATTTGGACTTGTTCCATCATTTGGGCACCATATAGTTTAAACAAACCCCCCAAAATCTTCAAAAATCAAACCCCTGCATTTAGAGACACTGATTTTTCCATAGAATTTTTAGGCCAAGATCTTCCATCTGTAAGAAAAAGCTACTGCTTATTTTTAGACTGTCTGGTTATATCATCACCATTTAAAAAAATTAAAACAGGAGCCAGAAAGAAATTTAAATAAAATGCTTTAAAGGCTCTGGAATTTCCCAAACCAAAGAAAAAGGCAATTTCTCAAGGTTCCTTGTCACCCTAACCACCACCACCCTTTTTTTTGCACAGACCTTTGAGAAACTACTCAAAATGTAGTAAAAATGTTCACGGGTGGGGGGAGTTTGTTTCCTTGGCTAATGTAATATAATGCATATAAACTCAACAATGCTCTTTGGCATTTTACTAGTTCTTTCTTTCCAGGTCTACATTGTTCAGTTGTCCTCTGCTTTTGGGACTGTCATCCACACAAATCATGCAATGTATAGATACTGCATAGTGTGCACATGAATGCACCTATGTGACCAGAGCTTTCTCTTTGCCAACTTTCCCTAAGAAATCCATCCATAAGGCAATGCTGGCACCTGTCCTTTATTTAAAAGAACCATCTTTTCCCCCAAACATCATTGCTAGTAAGAGGGTCAAGACTTGTCTAGGGAGAAGAGATTCAAAAAGATTCTCCCTTAATCCAATGTCTATTGTATCTAGATTACTTAGAAATAGGTGCAATCGGGAATAATTTTACTATTCCATGAAGGCTACCATACAATCATCTCCCATTACTCGGGATGGGCATGAACTTACTCATGAACTAAAGTTCATGATGAATTTGGGCCAGTTCATGCTTCACAAAGTCATATTCATGGCAGGGTAAACTGGCTAAACTTGCCATGCTTTAAAGCTATTTGTGATAGCTGTGGCTCTGTGGTAGAGCATCTGCTTAGCATGCAGAAGGTCCCTGGTTCAATCTCCAGTATCTCTAGTGGAAAGAATCAGAAAAGATTCAGGCAATTCCCTCCTCACACCTGCCCTGTCCCGCGACTAAACAATCTGACCTATGTTACTGTTCCTGTTAAAATGTTGTTCTGGTTGACATATTATGTTATAATTGTCATACTTGTTTTCTATGTAAACCACCCTGAGCCATATGAAAGGGTGGTATAAAAACCTAAATGAATGAATGAATGAATGAATGAATGAATGAATGAATGAATGAATAAATAAATAAATAAATAAATAAATAAATAAATAAATAAATAGACAGACAGACAGACAGACAGACAGACAGACAGACAGACAAATAGAATGTTGATGAACTAAGGGTCTTATTCAGTATAAAACAGCTTAATGTGCTCATGTACACTCCCAGACAGCCTGTCTCCTCACAGTCATAATGTTTACAAAACTTCAAAACATCAACATGGAGGGCTTTTAGAGCATCCAGAGGATATCCTCTGTGATTTAGATGTCTCTAGCTTGCAGAGAAACCTTTCTATAGAATAGCTGTGCTCTACTCTTTTACCATTGAGAAACTGCTGAAACATTCTTCAGGCTTTGAGAAACCCTAGAAATGGCATGATTGTGTTAAATTTGGTTGGGAAGCATAACTGTTTACATGCCCACCTGGGGCCTCTCTCTTTCCCACACCCTCTAGGCCCATCACTGGCTATTTTGGGAGGGGGAAGCAGATCAACATGACCACATATGGTCATATTACCCAATAAATATTTAACACATTTTAAAAATATATTAAAAATTAATTAACTCCCACCCATTCAGGAAACCCTTCCAGGGTCATCAAGAGCCCCAAGTGTTACAAAAAACCATGGTTGAGAAAGGCTGCAATTTCCTCTAATTGTGGAAGTTTTCTTTTATCACCGCAAGGGAGTGGCGGGCTATAAATCTAATAATAATAATAATAATAATAATAATAATAATAATAATAATAATAATGACTAGTCATTTTGAGACACAAAACTCACAGGGGACATCTAGCTTGCACAGGATCCATTCTATATACTTCTGAACCTCCTGAAACTGCACTTCTCAAAATAATGGTCAGGTCAGGTCATGTTCAGGAGTATATAGAGACATCAAATTCTCAGCGAATCTCTGGCTGACTGTCCTCTACTTGCCCTTCAGCTTTGGTGAAGATTGGATGGATGGGGTCTGAGTTACAGCCCCCCAAAGGTGCCCCCAGGAAAGTGCTTTTTGAGAAATGATAGACAATCATTTCCCCAGAAAGCACTTTCTTCAAGGCACCTTCTTTGGTGGATTATAGTTCAGACCCCATAAATCCAGTCCCTACTAAACTTGGAGGGCAGATACAAGAAAGTCAGTCAGAGATCCCCAATGAGTTTGGTGTCTCTAGTACTCCAGAGGGCCATTCTACTGACCCACAAACCTGAAAATGCATGAACTCCATAGTTTCCAAATGGGGCACATCACAAATCACAAACTGAAGCTTATTTTCTCAGTTTGTGCCCATCTCTACCCACTGCCACCCAGTCTCATCAGGCAAATTAGTGGTGGTGATGAGAAAACCTAATGACATTGCCTCCATGATGCCTTAGATTTAAAGGAACCCAGCTGGATCAGACCAGTGGTCCAACCAGTCCAGCGTTCCATCGCACAAAGTGGCCTTATTCTGGAAGATTAATGCAGGGCACAAAGTCCTTTCCATGATGTTGTTTTCTGGTACTAGTATTCAAAGGCTTATTATTGCTAAATGTGGAAGTTCCCTTTCATTAGCATGACTAGCAGCCTCTGACAGACTTATCGTCCATGAATCTGCCTAATCCTCATTTATACCTGTGATCATCACTTTATCACAAGCGGCAAATTCCACATTTTAATCATTCTTAGTGTAAAGTATTTCTTTTTGCCTATTATTGTCCATATTTGCTACTGTAGAATCTGGGATCAGGAATGACATGAGACTTCCTTGAGTCCCTAACTGTCAAGGAGAATGCAACCCTATGTGCTACTGTAGAAGAGTTTAAGACATAACAGAGGCCCTTTCACTGAGCCTTCTTATCACCATCACTGTGATAACTTGGTGTGATGACTAGATCTGAAGGTGAGAAGATCTCAAATCTACAGGGAATGTTACATAAGCAGGGAACTACTAGCTTACAAGGAAGTTCAAAAACCAAAACTATGAGGTACACAAAGGATGGACTACAATGTCTCTATACTAATGTACAGAGTATGGGAAACAAGCAGGAGGAACTAGTAATCCTAATAGAGGAAAGGGACTCTGACCTAATAGGAATCACAGAAACTTGGTGGGATAAGACTCACAATTGGAATACTAAAATTGAGGGGTACAATATATTCAGAAGGGACAGACAAGAAAAGAAGGGGGGAGGTGTAGCAATGTTAGGAATCTTTATACTTGTGAAGAAATACAGGTACCCGAGCCTGAAAGTTCAGTTGAGTGTATTTGGGTAAATATAAAAGGAGTAGGAAATGTGAGTGGTATCATTGTGGCGGTCTGCTATATACCACCAAGCCAGTCAGAGGACTTGAATGAGATACTGCTAGACCAAATTACACAATTTTCAAAAAGAGGGTAAACAGTGGTCATTGGTGACTTCAATTACCCAGATATCTGTTGGAAGACCAACTCTGCTAAAAATGCAAACTCCGTTAAATTCTTAACTTGTCTTGCCGACAGCTTCATTTCCCAGAATGTAGAGAGGAAAACCAGGGGCTGTGCTATTTTAGACTTGATTCTCATCAATAGGGAAGAACTGGTAGATGAGGTTGCCTACATTACCAACAGAGTTGCACTGTTTGCTCTCGCAGCCAGGAAAATCAGGTCCAAATTGTGCAATTAGGATTAAACCCTAATCATTATGGTTTCTTTTATCTGTGTAACTTTTTATTACTTTTATTACTTTTATTACTCCCTGTGATTTTATCAGTTTGATGTCTTAAACTGACTTTTGTACTGTACAGTCAATTTGCTGGAAATGGCCAATGGCCGACTAATAAACTAAATCTGAATATGAATCTGGTAGATGAGGTGGAAGTAGTGGGCACACTTGGTAGCAGTGACCATGTGCTTTTGGAATTTTCAGTTGTGGGAAAGAGAAAACCTTTACGTAGTCATACGTATAGACTGGACTTCAGGAAAGCTGATTTTAACAGCCTTAAAGGTATGTTGCATAGAGTCCCGTGGTCAGAAAGACTTAAAGAGAAGGGAGTCCAAGAGGGATGGGGATTTCTTAAAAGTGAAGGCTCAATCACAAATAATTCCCTTGAGAAGAAAAGATGGAAGGAGCCTAAGTAAGCCGAGTCCATAAGCAGTTGTCAAATGATTTGAGGTTATTTAGGAAATGGAAGGAAGGCCTTATTACCAAGGATGAGCATAAACAAATAACCAATAATTGCAGGGGGAGTGTTAGAAAAGCTAAAGCTCAATATGAGCTTAGGCTAGCAAGAAATGCTAAACATAACAAAAAAAGGCTTCTTTAGTTATATTTCAAGCAAGAAAAAGAATAGGGACACTGTAGGACCACTGCAAGGAGAAGAAAGTTAAATTATAACAGATGATGATGAAAAGAGGGCTGAACTGCTTAGCTCCTATTTTTCCTCGGTCTTCTCTTGTGAGGGAAATAGTGATCAATGTGGCAAAAATGTAACACAACACGGGGGATGGGAATGGTGGCCTAGGATCACTGTTGGAGCAGTCTACAAACACCTTGTTTCTTTAAGACCGTTTATGCATTGGAGGTTTCATGCCAGGCTGCAGGCTGGAGTTTTAGTCATGGCAGGTTGGCCCACCTCTTCCTGCACCCACATGGGGGAGCATTTGGCCTGGTGCACCTCATCCGCCCCCGTTCCGTGTTCCTGACAGTGGGGTGGGGCAGTGAAGTTCCCAGTGCATAAACGGTCTAATTGAAACAAAGTCTTCTGGGCCAGATGAACTGCATCCAAGGGTACTAAAAGAACTTGCAGATGTCATCTCTGAACCTCTGTCCAATATTTTTGACAATTCTTGGAGAACAGGTGAGGTGCCAGATGATTAGAGGAGGGCAAATATTGTTCCCGTCTTCAAGAAAGGGGAAAAGGAGGATCCGGGTAATTATCGACCCTTCAACTTGACATCTGTAGCTGGCAAAAGTTTGGAACAAATAATCAAACACTCTATGATTCTATGATTCTATGATAAGTTGTGGAAAGCGCATGGGTGGGATTTGAGGAGGGGTAGAGAAGTGTTGAACGGCCACAGGCTTTGTTATAAGATTTTTTGGGAGTACAACTGGACTCGAACATCAGAATGGTCTGGGGGGGGGGGGAATACTTATTTTCTTGATAATTAATTCCTTTTATTGACAAGATTCTAAATCAGGTGGAGGAGCTCAGCAGAAACAAGTTTTAGAACAAATCCTGTAGCAAATGATTTTGTAAGTAAGCATGAATTCTAAGCAATGTAATTTGAAGAACAAATGAAGATGTTCAGTGTATACACCCCACTTCTCCATGTCAATACTGTATTCCCATATCGGGACCAAGGATGATGATGATGATGATGATGATGATGATGATGATGATGATGATTTATTTCCCGCCACTCCCAAATGGCTCGTGGCTGGTTACAGTGTCTTAAAACCCCATTAAAACTCCCATTAAAAGACTTTAAAAAATCACAGCATGGCGGCACAATAATAAAATCCCCTTCCTACCCCCTTCCTAAAAAAGGGGGGGTGGAGGAGAAGGAGGTCAACGATGTTCAAGAAGAAGCCCGGGGGAGAGCAGTCGATGTACCACAGCAGCCCCAGTCTCAACCATAGACCTGGTGGAAGAGCTCCGTCTTGCAGGCCCTGCGGAACGTTGAAAGGTCCCGCAGGGCCTGCAGCTCTCCCGGGAGCTCATTCCACCAGGTGGGGGCCAGGACTGAAAAGGCTCTGGCCCTGGTCGAGGCTAGGCGTGCTTCCCTGGGGCTGGGAACGACTGGGATGGCAATTTGTTTCTATCAGCTGCTGGAAGTCTATTGTTTATTGTCTTTATTTTAATCAGAACTGTTCTATTAATTATAGCATTTTATTGCATTGTAACTAAAATGTAGTTAGCCGTCATGGGATGTGAGGGGCAGGTTATAAATCAATCAATCAAATAAATAAATAAGAAAGTCATGTGACTTAACAATGGAAATATAATTTAGAGAAAAAAGATTTGAGAAAGTTTGAGTTCTGGAATGGACAGCTTGAAGTTAAGTTGTTTGTTAGTGGATCAAGATGCTAAAAATCTTTGAGATAAACCAAATCACTTTCAGGGACAATATATTGGGGTAGCCTAGACTGAAGTGTGGTTTGACCCAGTGTAACTCTTCTCATGCCACAAGTATTATCTCCTTGTTGATTTTACTATATCCAACCTGGAGAACCAAACATTTACTCAGCATTTACTCATTATGTTGTAATTGTTCTAATGAATGTGTTACTCCACTGTTTTTGAAAGTTTTTCAAAGCTACACACAAAGGAAACATAGTGTACCAATCTGGACAGCCTGTACTTCATACTATGCAAGATTAATTGTTCTGGGAGTAGTCGTGACAGATGATTATTTAACCTATTTTGAAAGCCTCCAGTGTGAGGAATTCCCCAAGCTCCAATGGGTAATTTATTTTGTTGTCTATCTGGTCTTATAGCAAGAGTTGTTATTCTTCCTGATATTCAGACCAACCATTTCTTCTTATAACATAAATTCAGTTTGGCCTTTCCAAAGAAGACACATAAAACAATTGGATTTTTGCGTTCTTTCTACTGCAATATGTCACATAACTATAGACTGTGACCAGGCTGTTTTTCAGCTATCTCATCTTGAGACTAAACAGTTCCATTTTTTCCAAGTGTTCCTCATAGATCTGGCATTTTAAACTCTTATCATTTTGGGTGTCACCTGAATTCTTTCCAGTTCATATTTATCTTCCTTGAACATTTCATGAAGTGGGCCATATATTAAATATATCATTACTAAGGCTAGAGGGAGAAGATACAGTAGCCAAGCCCCCTTCCATCTTATTCCAACTGACAGCTCTCCCCTTCCCTAGTACAACTTTCCATCAGCACAACCAAAGAGAGAAGATACAGCAACTTGGTGGTCTAGAATAAGGGTCATTCCGCATGACTTAAATGTAGCAGAAGTCTTACCATTGGTAAACACTACTAATTCAACATTCTGCATGACGGCGCACACAATCTGCAACACTCCTACAACAATCCTGCAAAAATCACTTCGTTGTAGCACTTTCTGGGGAATTGGGAAAAGTGGATTCCCCCTGAAAAAATTGCTACACTTCTGAGCACAAGCTGCAACACATCAGCAAAAGACATGTGCGTTCTCAATGTAGCTGTAGAAAGAATGTCCCTCCACCACTTTCGCCCCCAAACTTCCGGAGAAGTGATCGCCATTTTTTTTCCTTAGACCGGTGAAAGCAACGAACGAGCGAGGCTTCTTTGGCTAAAGTCCCTCCACAGAAGTGATTAAAATTTAAACAAAGCTCCCTACTGCAAGTGTCTTTGAAGTTCCCAAACACAACACAGCCCCCTGTTTGACACTGCCCATTATTTCAGCCACAAATAGTCCCATTGTATACGGCACTGGTCAGACCACACCTGGAGTACTGTGTGCAGTTCTGGAGGCCTCACTTCAAGAAGGACGTCGATAAAATTGAAAGGGTACAGAGGAGAGCGACGAAGATGATCTGGGGCCAAGGGACTAAGCCCTATGAAGATAGGTTGAGGGACTTGGGAATGTTCAGCCTGGAGAAAAGGAGGTTGAGAGGGGACATGATAGCCCTCTTTAAGTATTTGAAAGGTTGTCACTTGGAGGAGGGCAGGATGCTGTTTCTGCTGGCTGCAGAGGAGAGGACACGCAGTAATGGGTTTAAACTTCAAGTACAACAATTTAGGCTAGATATCAGGAAAAAGTTTTTCACAGTCAGAGTAGTTCAGCAGTGGAATAGGAGGTGGTGAGCTCCCCCTCACTGGAAGTCTTCAAGCAAAGGTTGGATACACACTTTTCTTGGATGCTTTAGGATGCTTAGGGCTAATCCTGCGTTGAGCAGGGGGTTGGACTAGATGGCCTGTATGGCCCCTTCCATCTCTATGATTCTATGATTCTATGAAATCATGCCCATGGGAGGGGGGGATTCCCTGGAGCGTGTAAACGATTAATCGCCAGCTCCTACACCAGCAAAATAGGTCTTTCTGAGACAATGAATGAACACAGATTCGTTGGTACGAATGAACACAGATTCGTTGCTACTGGTGTTTTCAGCTTTTTGAAAAACAGTTCTTAAAGGGAAAGGGACTTTTTGGGAGCACGAACACAACAGTTCATTGGCTGTTCCATTTGATTGATGGCCAGGGGTGGGAAGAAGCACAGAAAAATATTGCTTCCTTTGTTGCGATTTCAGCGAGGCCGGAAACATGTGGGGAATGAATACAATGCTACTGGGACTTCTATATTCCACTAAAAATAAAGGTATGCGGAATGACGAAATTCCACTATTTAATATAGCATTTCTGCATTCTGAAAACATTTGGCAACATTGGTCCTTGTGCGGAATGGCCCTAAGAGGTCACTGCAAACCACTTTCCTGAGGATCCTTTTAAAATTATATTTTAATTCCGAGCTGCATTCTTTTGAAGGAACCTTATAAGCTACTCTGAGGGGGTCATTTTTTTAAATGAAAAGGGTGAAAATGCAGCCTCCCTGGCTGGCGAGCAAAGGACCAGATGAGGAAGCATGTCTCCCGTGTCTTGACAGGGTGCAGCAGCAGGTTGCATCATCAGGAACTTGGAGGTGCAGGTCATTAGAGTAGCTGCTAGTGTCCTACCTGGGCACAATGATCCATGCGACAGTCATCTCCAGGCTAGATTAACTCATTCTACATGGGCCTTTCCTTATCCCTGACCCAGAAATTACAACTGGTATGGAATGCAGCTGCCCAGGTCCTCACAAGGACCCTGTGAAGAACTGACATTTGACCTGTTCTCCAGCAGCTGCACTGGCTGCTGGTCGAGTTCCAGATCAGGTTTAAAGTGTTGGTTTTAACCTTTAAGATCTTACACAGTCTGGGACCTCTGTACCTAAGGGACTGCCTCCCTGGATATGCCCCCTGAAGAGCACTCTGCTCAGCAAATTCCAGCTTGTCCTTTTAACCTTGCAATGCCTGTGGTATAGGGTTGCGCTAGGTATTCTGCACAATGTATTTGTAGGGATTCTCTGGTTTTATATTTGTCCTCCTTTTGTTTGCCGCAGTAATGCTTGGTTCTGCTGGGCACTAGTACATTGCACTGATTCTGCTGGGCTTGCAACCCCCTCCCCCTCTTGGAGTGTTTTTCTGTACTTCATATCTGTCCTTTGGAGCTGACATTGCCATAGTGCACTAAGTTCTGCTTGAGGGGGATATACTATGGAAACAATTTGAGAGGTTTGGAGACTCACAAGCGATAAAGGGAGCCAGGAATGCCAATAGACTTGCATGGGCTTCATTGAAAGATATTGCAGCTCAAAAATTTGGAGTTCATTTTCAGCCTCTGGGGCAGATAAACTGGTCTGTGACTGTAATACAGGTCCCAGAGTAGAAAAAACAGTCCCAAGAAATAGATAAGGGTTGGTTAATGACAAGGGCAGCAAGAAAAATTCTTTTCCCAACCATATCCTTCCTCCCCCCCCCCCCAATAAAATTTCAAGTGTCTTATTATATATAGAGAGACTAGAATCTTTTCCTTTTCATTATGAGCCAGTGTATGTGTGTTTGAGGAGGAGGGTTCAATTAGGATCTGGGAGATGTGTTCAAATTTTCAGTCTGCTATGAAGTTTATTGAATGATTATTATCACTATCTCTCAGCCTAACCTAACTCTCAGAATTATTGTGGCAAGTCTTACTTGCCAGAGCCAAGTGAGTGACTACCAGAACTGGATTATTGAGTAAGTCTATTATTACTTGTGCTTTGGAGTGAGCATGTGACTGAAGGCTGGAACAGAGACCTGTTCTCCCAAAGTTCTCAATGGAGCCTGCTTCTGAAATACCAAAGCATGGAAAAGCATTTAGATATCATTTTGCTGAAAGAATTACAAGGAGCCTCTTGCCACACACACACACGGGCTCTGTTGACATGAAAGAATAGCTGACCGTTAGTCTGAATAAACTATTACATAACAGCTAAGCTATAATAAAACCCTGATTCCAAATCAAATAAGACTCCCAGACTGCTCTCAATGAGTCACCAACAGCTTTATAAACATACAAAATACTTGACAAGGAAGTCTCTGATAATTTTTTAGCAATTATGTCTACAAATTGTTCCTTGCTGACATCACCATTTGAAATGGTTTCCCATAAGTTTGTGTTGCCTCTTAATGTCTGCTCATTAATCAAAAGCTTAGAATATTTCTTTTCCAACAGAAATTATCAGAGAATGTACATGGCTCTGAAGATATCTGATCTCTAGGATTCTTAATTCAGATTATAACAACTACCAGTGGCTCTTTAGAATGAGCGGAATTTTCCAAAAGTGTTGGAAGAGTATAGTTTAGTGATTCCTATTATTTCCACCTTGAAATAATGCTTTCTATGTCTGCTGGGGAGCTCCTCTCAGTTGCAGAGTATTCCAATGCAAACTTTAAGGTACCAGGACTAAAAACATGGAGATGGGTCCTGGAGTTTTCCAGATTACAGAGATCAGCTCCTGTGGAGAAAACTGGAGCTTTAGAGGATGGACTCTATGGCACCACATCCATACTTAATTCTTTCCCCTCCCTCAAACTCTGTCCCTGTTAAACACAGCATCCCAAATATCTAGGAATTTCCCAGGTTAGAGTTGGCAACCCTCATTTACATAAGATAAATTGCTATACTTGCTGAGTATCATTGTGGTCCAGCATGACAATGCTCTCCCATGGTTTTGTATTGCAAAGAAAGATTAGGAGAGACAGGTCTTCTTTTAGAAGGTGTTGGAAAGGTCTTACCTGCAACCTTAGAGAGCTACTGTCACTCAAAGTAGACAGTGAGGAGCATTGGTTAAGATGGCTTGTAATATTAGGAGAATTGATGAAAGAGAATACATCAATAATTGCTAATCACAATAACTAAAGTTGACTCTTTATGTTGAGATGCAGTAAATTTTGAATGCCAATTTCAGCAGGCAACCACTTAGCATGACCTTGATCACTGTGTCCTGCTTGCAGACCTTTTAGTGGTATATGATTGGCCATTATACAAAATATGATACAGTGCTATTCTATATGGATTAAAATGATGCATGATTGGTCTGGTCCTGCATGGCTCAATCAATCAATCAATCAATCAATCAATCAATCAATCAATCAATCAATCAATCTTTATTTTATGGTCATTCAGGCCAAAATTGGTCCTGCATGGCTGATGTTATCTTCTAAGCTAAATTGACCCATAGTCTCCCTCTATATAAGGCAATTTTGTAGCATTTCATAATATTTCATAGTAGTGTTCTGAGGCTTGGTTCTGACAGCATGCTCCAATAATTTTTGTCCATGTTTATCTGGGTCTGGAAGAGGTCCAACAAAGGTCATCTTGGGGGCAGGTTCATCTGTCTGCTCCAGCAAACTGCCTGCCATATTGGCAGCAGATGCATGAGTAGTTCTGATGAACAGCTGGAATGGCGAGCTGGGATCAAGCACCATTCCCAACCCCAGCTATAAGCTGATTAACAGACTTGGGTAAACCCATGCCAGTGCTGGGCACTCCCACTGAATGGCAGACCCTCCTCCATGCCTGGAGGAAGGAAAGAGGCCATCCAGTGGTTGTCCTGGCTACACCCAGAAGCTTAGCTCATCTTTTGTGGGGTCTTGGAGGGTTATTACAATGTTCTTTTCAACCCAGGAGACTATAGGATGTTATTTAAAAAAACTAGGAAATTAACAAATATCAGTTACCTAAGGGTAAATATATGTTTATTGTTGTTGTTATGTGCGAAGTCGTGTCCGACCCATCGTGACCCCATGGACAATTATCCTCCAGGCCTTCCTGTCCTCTACCATTCCCCGGAATCCATTTAAGTTTGCACCTACTGCTTCAGTGACTCCATCCAGCCACCTCATTCTCTGTCGTCCCCTTCTTCTTTTGCCCTCAATCGCATTAGGAGCATTAGGCTCTTCTCCAGGGAGTCCTTCCTTCTCATGAGATGGCCAAAGTATTTGAGTTTCATCTTCAGGATCTGGCCTTCTAAAGAGCAGTCAGGGCTGATCTCCTCTAGGACTGACCGGTTTGTTCGCCTTGCAGTCCAAGGGACTTGCAAGAGTCTTCTCCAGCACCAGACTTCAAAAGCCTCAATTCTTTGACGCTCGGCCTTCCTTATGGTCCAACTTTCGCAGCCATACATTGCAACTAGGAATACCATAGCCTTGACTAAATGCACTTTTGTTGGCAGGGCGATGTCTCTGCTTTTTAGGATGCTGTCTAGATTTGCCATAGCTTTCCTCCCCAGGAGCAAGCGTCTTTTAATTTCTTTGCTGCAGTCCCCATCTGCAGTGATCTTGGAGCCCAGGAAAATAAAATCTGTCACTATCTCCATTTCTTCCCCATCTATTTGCCAGGAATTGAGAGGGCCAGATGCCATGATCTTCGTTTTCTTGATGTTGAGTTTCAAGCCAACTTTTGCACTCTCCTCCTTACCCGCATCAACAGGCTCTTTAGTTCCTCTTCACTTTCTGCCATTAGAGTGGTATCATCTGCATATCTGAGGTTGTTGATATTTCTCCCTGCAATCTTGATCCCAATTTGTGACTCCTCTAATCCCGCATTTCTCATGATGTGCTCTGCATACAAGTTAAATAGGCAAGGCGACAGTATACAGCCTTGCCGAACTCCTTTCTCAATTTTGAACCAGTTAGTGATTCCATGTTCAGTTCTCACTGTTGCTTCTTGACCTGCATATAAATTTCTCAAGAGACAAATAAGATGCTCTGGTATTCTCATCTCTTTAAGAACTTGCCACAATTTGTTGTGCTCCACACAATCAAAGGCTTTAGCATAGTCAATGAAGCAGAAGTAGACGTTCTTCTGGTACTCCCTAGCTTTCTCCATGATCCAGCGTATGTTGGCAATTTGAACTCTAGTTCCTCTGCCTCTTTGAAATCAAGCCTGTACTTCTGGAAGTTCTCGGTCCACATATTGCTGGAGCCTAGCTTGTAGGATTTTGAGCATAACTTTGCTAGCATGAGAAATTAGTGCAATGGTACGGTAGTTTGAACATTCTTTGGCATTGCCCTTCTTTGGGATTGGAATGTAAACTGACCTTTTCCAATCCTGTGGCCATTGTTGAGTTTTCCAAATTTGCTGGCATATTGAGTGTAGCACTTTTACTGCATCGTCCTTTAAGATTTTGAATAGTTCAACTGGAATGCTGTCACCACCACTAGCTTTATTGTTGCTCAGACTTCCTAAGGCCCATTTGACTTCACATTCCAGGATGTCTGGCTCCAGGTCAGTAACTACCCCATTGTGGTCATCAGGGATGTTAAGCTCGCTCTTGTATAGTTGTTCTGTATAATTTTGCCACTTTTGTTTAATCTCTTCTGCTTCTTTGAGGTCCCACCATTTTGGTCCCTTATCATACCCATCTTTGCATGAAATGTTCTCTTCATATCTCCAATTTTCTTGAAAAGATCTCTGGTCCTCCCCATTCTATTGTTTTCTTCTATTTGTTTGCACTGTTCATTTAAGAAGGCATTCTTATCTCTTCTAGCTTATCTCTGGAATTCTGCATTCAATTGGGTGTATCTTTCTCTTTCTCCCTTGCCTTTCACTTCCCTTCTCTCCTTAGCTATTTGTAAAGCTTCCTCAGACAGCCATTTTGATTTCTTGCATTTCTTTTTCTTTGGGATGGTTTTAGTTGCTACCTCTTGTACAATGTCGCGAACCTCCATCCATAGTTCTTCAGGCACTCTGTCTATCAGATCTAATTCCTTAAATCTATTTGTCACCTCTACTGTGTATTCGTTGGGGATATGATTTAGTTCATACCTGAGTGGCCTAGTGCTTTTCCCTACTTTCTTCAATTTAAGCCTAAATTTCGCAACAAGAAGCTCATGATCTGAACCACAATCAGCTCCCGGTCTTGTTTTTATTGACTGTATAGAACTTTTCCATCTTTGGCTGCAGAGCACATAGTCAATCTGATTTCTGTGTTGACCGTCTGGTGATGTCCATGTGTAGAGTCGTCTCTTGGGTTGTTGGAAAAGAGTGTTTGCTATGACCATTGTATTCTCTTGACAAAATTCTACCAGCCTGTGCCCTGCTTCATTTTGTACTCCAAGGCCAAACTTGCCTGTTATCCCGGTTATCTTTTGGCTTCCTACTTTAGCATTCCAATCCCCCATGATGATAAGCACATCATTTTTTGGTGTTGCTTCTAGAAGGTGTTGTAGGGCTTCATAGAACTGATCAACTTCATCCTCTTCAGCAGCAGTGGTTGGGGCTTAGACCTGGATCACTGTGATGTTGAATGGTTTGCCTTGGATTCGAACTGAGATCATTCTGTCATTTTGGGGATTGTATCCCAAGACTACTCTCTTATTGATTATGAAGGCTACTCCATTTCTTCTGCGAGATTCTTGTCCACAGTAGTATACCTGATGGTCATCCGAATTAAATTCACCCATTCCTGTCCATTTTAGTTCACTGATTACTAAAATGTCGATGTTCAGTCTTGTCATTTCTTGTTTAACCACGTCCAGCTTGACTTGATTCATGGATCTGACGTTCCAGGTTCCTATGGAATAAAAACCTTTATAGCATCGGACTGTCTTTTCGCCACCAGTTACTTCCACAACTGAGAGTCCTTTCGGCTTTGGCCCAGTCGCTTCATTCATTCTGGCGCTACTCGTACTAGCCGTCTGCTCACCCCCAGTAGCATATTGGACACCTTCCGACCTGAGGGGCTCATCTTCCGGTGTCATAACGTTTTGCCTTTTGGAACTGTCCATAGAGTTTTCATGGCAAAGATACTGGAGTGGTTTGCCATTTCCTTCTCCAGTGGATCACCTTTTGTCAGAGCTCTCAGTTATGACCTGTCCATCTTGGGTGGCCCTGCATGGTATAGCTCATAGCTTCACTGAACTACGCAAGCCCCCTTGCCACAACAAGGCAGCGATCCTTGAAGGGGGGTATGTTTATTACCAAAGGCCAATTGAAACAAAAGTTTTTTCACTTCTTTGTAAAACACCTTACAGAGTGAAACCCATTAAATCATCTCAAGAAGGTCATTCCAAAGCTGCTCCAGAATTCAACTACCAGATAATTTGTACCCACTGGCTCTAACAAGTCTCTAGGCACATCTACCTTCTGTTCTATTATAGCTATACTAGGTTTTAGTTGATTTTTTGGTCAAATTCAAAGTTCTCTTTTCAGTTGACAAAGTGTTCTTGAACCAGACTACCTTCGTCCACAGAGTCCTATCTGGACAAAGCCCACTGGAGAGACCCTTCTTGATTTACCTTCCACTTCAGAGGTAGAGTCCATGGTCAAAAGCGTGTGTCTTGTCAACATGAACTCATTGGTTGGCACCAATCTTGCCAGCACAAACTATGTCTTGATTTAAGTGCTTTGTCAGGAAACCTCTGGGGAACTGTATGTATTTAGCCTTGCTGCTGATGATGGAAGAAAGCAATAATGAATCCAGGAATGGACAGTACTTATTTTCCAATTGGCAAAATTTCTAGAAAGTTGAGTTCTTTGAATTTGAAGCTCTTTCTTCTCATCCTGCATTGGGGTTGAGGAAAGATACTTGGTGTATGCTCAGATATACAGTCCATTATTAAACTGACAGTAGTTGGCAGAACAGGGTCTGAGAGCAAGTCTTGTAGCGCTTCAACGTCAGTTAGGTCCTGGGAAAGTACAGCCAAGCAAAAGGCTATCTGAGTCTTGCCTCTGCTTGCTTAAAAGCACAAGCAGTAATTCATCTTTCTTATCTTTTACAAGAGGCTCAACATTTTGCAGTAACATACGATTAGGAAGCAAAAGTTGAGCCAGGCACCAATGTCAAATAGTAAGCTCCTTTTAATGGTCTGGCACAACCAGCATGAGTTAAATACAGATAAAAGCATCCAAGAAAGGAAGAGAATGGAGCAGAGCCGGAGGAAATGGCCTCATCATGGGAAATGTGGATTTGAAAGGCGCGTGTAGTCCAGTCCTTTCAGTTCTGTGCATGGGAACTAGAAAACTGCTGAGTGCAACTGGAGAGTGAGGCACCAATCAGTGTGCAACCTCAGGCAAGTCATCTGATGCTCTCCAAGTCTCAGTTAGCCCTGGATTCAACTCAAAACCAGATGTTGCCTGTGCACTGAACCATCCTATGTAAATAAGTTGTAAGAACATATGTGCTTTCAAAACATGCCGTGACTGAAGGAAAGATGAAGGTTTAAAAATGGCAGGTTAACTAGAGTGTTGCTCAGATACATTTCCCAGTCTGTGCTAGCTTAGCCTTGGCATGGGAGAGCTTGCCCAGTAAGACCTAAGCAGTAATCCCATTTACCCTTCCTAGGAAGTGGATGCATTTCTACATAATTTAATAGGACTTGAGTAAATATTACATGCGTGAATTTGGGGGCTTTGGTTTTTATTTCAAAAATGTCATTCATTTTCATTTTAGTAAATAGTGCTGCTTTTTTCCCCTTTTTGTTTGTGCCTTTGGTCAATGTGAGAGAATATGACAAGTTTCTCTGCCCATGTTTTGAAATTAAATCACAGTGGTCATTAGGGAGTCTCTTCCCTTTGATCATACCTGTTGCCCAAATAATGTAGCCTCTATACCATGTCAATCAGGCCAACCAGATAATATTGAGCAGACCAACGAAAAAAATATTTATTTTTACTATTGTTACCACCACAGCGACAGCTAAACAAGTTCTAGCTCATGTTTGGTTCCCCTGAACTGAGTTATCTCTGTGTTCTACAAATCGGCCAGAGTCTCAAACAGAAGCACCAACTGTGTATGTTCAAGAAACTTTTCCAGAGCCATGAGGATCCATAGAATCATACAGGCCATCTAGTCCAACCCCTTGCTCAATGCAGGATCAGCCTAAAGCATCCAGGATAAGTAACTGTCCAGCTGCTGCTTGAAGACAGCCAGTGTGGGGAAGTTCACCACCTTCTTAGGCAGCCTTTTCCACTGCTGAACTACTCTGACTGAGATATTTCCCCCCTGATATCTAGCCAATATTGTTATTCATGTAGTTAAAGCTACTACTGCGGGTTCTATCCTCTGCTGCCAACAGGAATCATTCCCTGCTCTCCTCTAAGGGACAACCTTTCATATACTTAAAGAAAGCATTCATGTTCCTTCTCAACCTCATATTCTCCAGGCTAAACATTCCCAAGTCTCTCAGCTTTCCGCATAGGACTTGGACTCCAGGCCCCAGATCATTCTCGTCACTCTCCTCTTAACCCTCTCAATGTTGTGCATGTCCTTTTTGAAGTGAGACCTCCACACATGCACACAGCACTCCGGATGGGGTCTGACCAGTGTGGTATACATTAGGACTAGGACATCTTGTGATGTTGATACGATGTCTCTGTTGATACAGCACAAGATTGCATTTGCCTTCTTTACTGCTGCATCATACTGTCTGCTCATATTTAGCTTACAGTCCATGAGTACCCCAAGATCACGTTCACACTCTGCTCCCTAGAAGTGTATCTCCCATTCAGTATACATGCTTCTCATTTTATGACCCAGATGTAAAACTCTACACTTCTCCTTACTGAATTGCATATTATTCTCATTTGCCCCCTTTTCCAGTAGGTTCAGATCTTGTTGAATTCTATCTCTGTCTTCTGGGGTGTTTGCTACTCCTCCCAATTCGGTGTCATCCACAAATTTAATGAGGAGTCCTCCTATCCCCTCATCCAGATCATTGATAAAACTATTGAAAAGTACTGGACCCAGTACTGAGCCTGTGACACTCTGCTGTTCACTTCCCTCCACTCTAATGAAATGCCATTGAAAACCACTCTTTGGATGCAGTTTTCTAGTCAGTTCCCTATCTACCTAACCATCTAAAAATCCAGTCTACACTCCTCCAGTTTACCAATCAGAACATCATAGGGAACCTTGACAAAAGCCTTACTGAAATCTAGGTAAATCTAGATGCAGATCAGTCTAATGAATCCCCTATTCCTGCAAAGTGACAGCAAGTCAAAATCTCACAAGGAAACTGTGTTGTCTTTTACACAAGATGGTAGGAAATACTTCCTCCAACAGACCACCCAAAATCCAGAGTATATCTTACCATAGGTGTAGGGATTTTGGAGCAAGCACATGGTGAGCAGGAAGTCTGGAGTTGAACCTGACATATTAGTATAATCCTTACAAGAACCCTTAAAGTTTGGTAGCTATGTAAGAACAGTGTGAAAATCTAGTCTTCTGGTTATCTTAACACATATATGCTGTGGGGCAATTCCTAGCAGATGTATCTAATTGTGGTGAGACAATTGTATACATCTGTACCCAGGATGGAATTGGTTTTCTGCTTTCCTCTGCAAGTAGTTGATAAAGCACATTTGTGAGGGTGGGGGCATGCCAAGAAGATCAGGTTGAATTCAGCTTGTGGTAGCAGCATGACTTCTTCATTGTGAGTTGATGCAACTGAATCCAGGTGCTTTTTGTTTTTTTGTTTTGGTAGCCACTGATTTCTAGAGAAAAGGTTAAGAAGGCTGTATTCAAATAATGGCCTGCTTTCAAATATTTTTGTGATGATTAAAGTATCAGTTGTTGGGTAATGAGAAAGGATCTTGAAACAAAAAAGGTCAATTTGATTTAAAAGGTATTATGTTAAATGGGAGCGCCAAATGAAAAACAAATTTTAAATATAAAATGGCCAATTTAATATCTAATATCTAATAAAATGGCCAATTTAATATAATGAGATAAGATGAATTTTTGCACCAGATTATACAATTGCCAGTCTTTCAACAAGCCATCTATCTGTGCCAGCTAGATTCAAATCTATGCATAGGTGAATTCCAATGTACAGGTTAATCCACTCCAGTCTTGCTCCATCTACAAAGGCTTCCAGTTTGTTTCTAGGCACCATTCAAAACGCTGGTGCTGACATTTAAAGTCATGTATGGTTTGGGACCAGCATGCCTGCAAGACTGCCTACTTCCTTATGAACTTACCTGTGGTCATTTTCTGAGGGCCTGCTTCAGGTGCCCCATCTTCTGCGATTAGGTGAGCGGCAACCCATGAGAGGGCTTTCTCAGTAGTGGCATCAAGATGCTGGAACCTTCTTCTGATGGAAATTTGTCTGTCCCCTTCCATTGGCCTCTTCCACCAGTGGGTGAAGATTTTCACTTGGCATTCCCTCAGTGATCCCTCCTTACTCCTGTTGTTTTTACTTTTTGTATGTATTTTAAGATTAACTTGTTTTAATGATGTAGTTGTACATGGGTGTTAATGGGTTTTAAGATAATGTTTTAATTTATATGTTTTAATTGGATAACCACCTTGGGGTCCATATGGGGCAGAAAGTTGGAATAAAATCTGGTTAATAACATGAGATAGGCACACAATAACTTACAATTGATCACTGTCTGTATATAAGATTCATGACTGCCACCATCTCACAGATAATGTACAAGTTCTGCAGGCCAATTGAATGTTTTCAAGTATGTCCAAGGCAACAGCATCTGCAGTATGACTGTAACTTCAGTCTTTCTTCTGAGTAATGTATGAATCAGGAAAGAAAGAGATAGAAATGGAGAGACAAGATTTTTTGAGCAGGAGTCTACTTAGGCCAAGATCACTGGTCAAATTTATTAGTTGGTATTGGCCCATCCTTCCAGTCATTTAAAGGGCATAGCAGCAGGATCTTCATGAATTATAACTACTTATGGGAGAGAACTTGAAACTCTAGCATAGTGCTGGCTCCAATGATATTGGAATTTTTATGGCAATGATGACTGAAAAGCCCATTTTCATAGCAGCTAAGGTCAGCTCTAGATGATGACTCACTTGCACCACTGATCTACGCAAACAGCATGTGCTAAGATTGTCATCTGGTATAATAATCTACATCACAAGACTCCACATTTCCTGTTACTTGCTGTTCAGTAGTGCAAGCCTGAGGGAAAATCTTTGCAAGTTTCCTCAAGTACCTTTATGGGGGGGGGGGGGAAGCAGCTTACATGGTGTTGTATGAAGAGGAGGGTGAAAAAGAGAATGGAAAATTATGAGATAACTGCCTTCCTCCCACCCTCCCCTTCAAGACAAAGAAGGAAACTATATGAAGAGAAGGCATGTTTCACTGAATATCACATATAACAATACTCTGAGTCTGGTGACCTT
Organism: Paroedura picta; assembly: GCF_049243985.1. NCBI lineage: Eukaryota > Metazoa > Chordata > Lepidosauria > Squamata > Gekkonidae > Paroedura > Paroedura picta. Next base: position 58,566,349 of record NC_135369.1, on the reverse strand, counting down.
TAGGGCAGAACCTGCCAAGCACCAGCATGATGCAACCTTGATTCTGAGTAGATTTTTAGTAAAAATAATGCCACTCATTGTCAGACTCCAGAGAACTGAACCGAAGAAACACAGCAACTCTGCCAAATTTCAATCTATTTCTCTCAACCCCTCTAGATTCCCCCTTCCGATAATAAATACTCTGATGGGCACTAACTGGCTGACAAATTAAAGTTCATCACAGGTTTTTATTGGTCTGTGGTTCATGAAACAATGTTCACAAACTGAAGAACTCCTCTGAACTTTTATTAATTTGGATGTCATTTTTGGTGGTTTAATCCCCTGCATTTTGCTCTTCATGAAAAACAGCTGAGTGGCAGAGAGCTTCCCACTGCTCAGCCATTTGGTTTAAATGGCCCCAATTTCTGCTCCCCACAGCTTTTCATGGGGAGCAAAACACAGAGGATTACATGGCCTGGAGCCATTTAAATCCTTGCTCCTTGTTCCCCATAAAAAACACAAAACCCTTTCCACCTGCAATGATAAACTACTTAACAGTAACATAGACTCTGGTCCCAAGGTCTGCAACAAACTAGGATGCCTACTTTGCTCTCATATAGATCCTAGCAATACCATCACTGGGCCCAGCCACATCAGCCATACCATCTCAGGCTTACGTCATCTCATGTCAGCAGTGCCCTTCCACCCTCTATACTGGAGAAACAGTCCCTTTGACAAAGAATTATTAACTGATATAAGTCTGATGTTAGAAACTACAACATTAAATAAACAGTGGGGGAACAATTTAATCTTCCAGAACATTCAGTTGCTAATAAGATTGTTTCTACATTGGGGGGTTTGTGCTGGGCTGCAGGCTGGAGTTTAAGTCAGGGCAGGTTGCCCCACCTCTTCCTGCTCCCACATGGGGAAGCATTTGGCCTGGTACACCTCGTCTGCTCCAGATTTGTGCTTCCATGTGGGAGCCAGGGCAGCGAGTAGCAGTTTTCTTACAAAGGAATTTCAAAGGGAGATTAAGGACAGAAAATGCTGAACTGCAACTGACAATGAAACTCCAGACAATGCACCCTTCTGGACTGACTCAAGTCCTAGGTTTCCTGTCTTGTTCCAACTGCTGATTTCTTCATGCCTGCTACTCCTCTGCATATCATACCTAATCAATCTTGCCTGCTATTGCCATTCACCTGCAATTGTCGTTTGCCTCACAGAAGCTTATACCCTGCCGCAAGGTGCTATTGGACTCTTGCTCTTTTCTGCTGCTAAAGATTAACTAAGTCAGCTACTCATCATGATCCATGTACCCACTGGGATGGGAATTTACTAACCGTGTAGACCACTGCATGCTGACACTACAGCAGTTAGCAGAAGTAGAAAAGAATGTCATTTGTGATAGAGTGAATCACTTCCATGGGGAAAAAAACCCTGAAAATAGCACCTGTTTTCTATAAGAATGTCAGAAAGCTCTGTAGTCAAGCCATAATGATATTTTTTGGAGGGGGCTCCTTGAAATTGGCATTATTGACACCATATTTGACAACATCCCCCTGTCCCACCCCCACACTTGTTGTCCTTTTCCCTTCCCCCAGCCATCTAGCAGGTTGCCAGGCATGGCCTGTCAACCCTAGTTTTTTTTCATATGATGGATGTCATTTTTAAAGGAAGATATATTTACATTATCAGATGCAAAGAATTCTTTAAATAAACACTTGCACCAACTTTGCATCTGATAGTATAAATATATCTTCCTTTAAAAATGATTTTAAAGATAGTTGAGTGGGTCACAGCAGACCAGCTCCTGGCATTTTGGGAAGAAACTTTGGCCCTAGATCCAGATCAGTCTGGCTTTCATTCTGGCCATGGGGTGGACACTGCGCTGGTCTCCCTGATGGATGATATCTGGCGCCAGCTGCACTGGGGCAGTTCAGCCATCCTCGTACTTTTAGATCTATCGGCTGCATTTGATGTGGTCTATCCCAAGCTTTTGGCCTACCACCTCGCTGGGGCCAGGATTAGGGGGACTTGTCTAGCCCCTTTGTGCTCCCATGTGAGGTACCACAGGGGGCAATATTCTTTCTCACACTTTTTAACATCTATGTGCACCCTCTAGCCCAACTGGTCCAGGGCTTGGGGCTGGGCTGTCACCAATATGTGGAAGACACTTAGCTACATCTCCTAATGGATGGATGGCTAGACTCCCCCTTGGAAATATTTGCCAGTTGTTCGGAAGCAGTGGCTGGATGGCTCAGGCAGAGTTGTCAGAAACTCAACCTCTCCAAGATGGAGGTCCTGTGGCTGGGTTGAAGGGGGCAGGACCAGGAAGCACGTCTCCCCTGCCTGGATGGGGTACAATTGACATCTGCACCAGTTGCCAGGAATTTGGGAGTGATCTTAGGTGCCTCCCTTTCAATGGAGGCTCAGATCACAAAAGTAGCCAGAACGACATTTCTCCATCTGCGCCAAGCATGGCTACTAGTGCCCTGTCCTCAGCACACTTGGCCACAGTGATCCATGCAATGATCAGTTCCAGATTAGTCTTCTGTAACTTGCTCTACATGGGCCTGTGAGGGTCCTCACTCAGATATCTTGGAGTACCAATATTCAGCCAGTGCTGCATCAACTGCGCTGGTTACCAATTTACTTCCGGATCAATTTCAAGGTTTTGGTTTTGACCTTTAAGGCTATATGCGGCCTGGGTCCTACCTATCTGAGGGACTGTATCTGCTTATGCCTCCTGCAGGGCTCTTTGCTCTGTGGGTATAAATTTGCTGGCTGTCCCAGGCCCTGGGGACATTCACCTGGCCTCGATCATGGGCTAGGGACTTTTTGGCCCTGCCCCAACCTGGTGGAATGAGCTCCCAAAAGAGTTGAGGGCCCTTACAGAACTATCTAGGTTCCACTGGGCCTGCAAGATGGAGCTCTTCTGCCAGGCATTTGGTTGAAACTGGGCGGATGACCAGGGTTGTCAGCTTTGGGTCCCCCCTGTTTATACATTGAGATCAACCCCCAGGCTTATACCCTCTACGTTATTCCCTACACCTCCAAGGCTGGAATAGTAGAGCTGGGACTGGGGTATTCTCTTTTTGTAGTTATGCCAGCATTTATTGCTCCATTTGTTTTGTAAATTTATTGGAGGATTATGGGGTTTTATTGCGATTTTTATTGTAAACTGCCATGAGACGGCTGTCACCATGAGTGGTATATAAATTAAAATATAAATAGAATAAATAGATAAAATATTTTTATACCTTGCTTTTCACTAAACATTGGAGTCTCAAAGCAATCACCTTCCCTTCCTCACCCTGCAACAGGCACCTTGTGAGGTAGGTTGAGCTGAGAGAACTCTTGACAGAAATACTTTGTGAGAACAGCCCTAAGAGAACTGTGACTGGCCCAAGGTCACCCAGCTGGCTGCCAGGAATCAGACCAGATTAGTGGATGCTGCTCTTAACCAATATACCTCACTGGCCCTTTATTCGGTTGTTAATACATGGTGAGGAAGCTGCTGTGGTGCCCAATCCTGTGTACAGACGTTTGGTCCACACACTTCAGAGGTAACTGAAAGTATGCTTGACAGAAGCTGTGCTTTGCATGTATGTGCTCAACAAACTTTTTCTACACATCAATTTTGCTAAGGTGGATTAGTTCCAATCTACTCTACTTGTGTTCAAGAAAGGGAATTCAGTTGCTTTATTTCTGTGGATTTCGAGATACAGCAGCTTACTGCCTGTGTCTGCTGAAGATATATGCGATTCCGAGTTGCCTTCAAAATATCTACAATGATATGCTCAGCCACGCCCCCCCAAGAGCAAATGATCCAACAGCATTGCCAGTTAGTCAAGCTTTTGTGGCGCCCAAACCAATTTGTAACTCCATCCTCCCCTACATCTGTCAAGTTTCATTCCAAACGGAGCAGTCCCCTGTATGAAATCGTCTATTCCCATGGAGAATTACATTACCAAATGATGCTCCATGCGAGTAGCAATTTTGTTTTATTTGCCTTTCACATATGGGAATATTTATCTTCAAAGTTTTCTCCTCTGGCTCAGAGGCTGCTTTGTAAACCAGATGGTCTTGTGTGGCCTAATTCTACGATGATTTGTTGTGTGATTCAGTAGCATTGTTTATTTGTACAGTGGTTTGATGGAATTTGTACACTGCATAATATCGTTCTACACAGCACTTTCGTTGAGGAATGAATCCCATCTTACTCCAAGATTTGTGGCTGCAATTGCAATTAGATGGGGTTCTCAAAACCCTTTGATCTTGGTTCACTTGTTCCATTGAACTAGCAAGAATAAAGTCGATGATCCTTTGTTTAAACCACACTTGCCCACTGAGTTTTGAAGTTGGGAGCATGATCGAGAAGAGTCTTTGGGAACCAACATCATATAAATGAAGATGCCATGTTAAATGATACTCAATATTTGGTGTTTTTCTTCCAGGAAACATGATGACCAATCCAAGTATTTGAGGCCCAGCACACAATAGGAATACACTGAAAATCTGGCCACAGCTATCCAGAACACTTTTTACTCTTAGTGGCCTAACTTTCTTAGCTTCTTTATCTACACCCTTACTGATGTCAGCAGCTGTTTTCTGCTTCCATGTGCAATGCTGCTGTAATGCAGAGATCACATTGAATAATGCACATTCAAAGTGCTTTTGCAGCTGGCTTTTCCTGTGTGAGACAGGAAAATATACTTCCAAAGTGCATTGAAAGTGCATTATCCAATGTGTACAGAATGAACCCTAGATATCTGACGACTATTGCAAAAAAATTCCAAAACCATGGCAGTGTTTGTTCCTTTTCTTTGGCATGTTTATTGATAAACATGAAAATGGATCTGTTACTATAGCCTTCCATATGAGTATTACTAGTGGGTATATTAATTTTTCACATTTAACTTGCCAGATTCTTAAGAAGCAAAACCAGGATCTTTGAAAATATTCTGGTGAGTGGGGATCTTTCAAATGTCTCATTGGCTGTGACTTGATATAAAATGCCTCCTTCTATCCTGTATTGCACCACAGAAACACGAGGAGAAAGAGACAGTGAATCCCAAAACACCCTCAAAAACCCACCCCACCCACAGAAACCAAAAGAATAGTTTGGAAGAAGTCATTAGGAAAAGAAGGGGGGAAAAAGTCAAACCTCAGTCAAACATTGATGTCCTACAAGCTGCCAGCTTTCAAGATCTTTGCAGAAGGCAATGGTTGGCTGGGAGCAACTAGCTCACTTGCAAAAAGCTCAGCTGCAAAAAGCAATACTACAATTGGCTGGGAGCAGGTTGTAATTTCAATTACCCACATATAAGCCGAGGAGGGCTTTTTAGTGCTAAAAACTGTGCTGGAAAACTCGGCTTATATGCGAGCATATACAGTAACTGATACATATTTGTCACATGTGGATAGCTATTGTATATAATGTTAACAGATTCCAAACAAAGAAAAAATTCAATCAAAATGCACACCCACCACTTTGCAAACTAACAGAAATATCTTGTTCAGCCAAGGAAATAGAATGTAGCATGACATTTTCCAGTGATTCCCAGAGGTCTGGTGCCATTTCCAGGTTTTCTCAAACTGACACTTTCTATTACAGACAGTGATTTTTTAAAATCTATCTTTCTTTTTCCATAGGCAGCTGGAGTGTTGACAGTCAAGGCCTCACTAGGGGCAGGAGATCTTCTACCTTGGGCACCTGGCAATTCTAGTAGGATTGGATGTATTATAAGAGCTTGCAGAAGAAATGAAAGGAATGCATCTTTTCCTGCCTTGAGGGCCATATGAATAAAATGCACCACAAAAGGGGAGGCAAAGACTGAAGTGTGGAAGAGGAACCAGGTGAAACTTTCTCCCTCTTATTTTGCTACAGTTCATCCAAGATACTCAGAACTCTAGAGGAGCTAGTCTAGGTCCCAAATCAGGGTGATAATGTTTGTTTTCTTGCCACACTTCAAATTGTCCTGAATCTTGCATAGAGTTTCTTTGGTTAATATCTGGGCTGTGCCAACTATTCATTCATTCATTCATTCATTCATTGGAGGTAACCTCTTCTACTTGTTCTTAGAATTATTACAAATAATGGGGAAGTATAACTGGGACCTCTGGTGCAGCTGAAACTTCCCCAGATGCACTTTGTGATTACACAGAAATACAGAGCCATGCCCATAATTACCTAAATTTCCCCTTCTTGAAACTCAACTTTAAAAAACATTAATACTATAACCTCTTTTATTCTTTTACTGCAGATAATTAGGGGAAATCATGAAGGAAAGGTTCTACTTTATGTGCACAATGGTATAAATTTGCTCTTGCTTTACAGCATTAAAAGCTACTTTTAAACCAAACTTATGGTCCTTAAGCCAGCTGTAACCAACTGTATGCGATGAATGTGCTAACTGGGGCTAAGAACCACAAGGAGTTCAGATGCAATTGTACAGCTGAGAGTGGCAGTTGAGGGTAGCAGTTAGAAAAGTTAAGGTTCAGTTAAGCAGAGTGAAGGATCAAAGAGAATCTTGAAATAGGGCAATGAGAGCATTGTCCTTCCCTGAGGGAAATAGTTCCTGGTAAACGGGGATGATTCCTATCAAATGTTTAAGAAGAAAAACTGGAACTTGTGTGCATGTTCCTGCCTTCAAAGACTCAAGTAGTTTTGAGGCAAAGAAGCTCATACTTGTTTATTTAAGCAGTGACTTCCAAGAGGTCTCTCTTCACAGTTTTAAAGACCTGTCTGTATAGCAAAACAGGAGTCCCTGCTTCTCCCAGCAGTGGGGTGAGCTGCCACTGCTGTGGTTAGGTAGGATAGTGGGTGCCACTGCTGCTGGTACAGCAAAACTGGATTTAGGCAAGCTAGGGTGAATCCTCCCCTGCAGTTCCCATGGGTCTTGTTTGGACAATGATTACACTGAAAAACAGATAAGCAAATAAGTCTTCACCTGCTGAAGACATAAGCCCTTATTAGTAATCCTTAATACTATTTTGCTTCCTTATATATTTAGGAAAAAGCCTCCTGGGAGGAAACTGTCCAGGGCCCTGTCCATCCAGGTCCACCCTGATCGGCCCTCTGCCTCCAGCTCCCACCCTCCCTCCTTGCCTGCTAGAAGCCTTGTGGCTGTGGTCTCCATTGTCACCCATGAGGAAAGAGGCAGAGACAGGGCTTTGCAGTCCACAGGTATGCTCCTGCTGGGAGGGAGCTGGGGGAAAGTTTGCAGCCTCCCTGTGGGCTGCAAAGCCCTGTTGCCACTGGCGGCGGGGGGGGGTGCTTTTCATTCCCTTTAGCCTGCTTTGCAAGCCAAAGGGAGACGTGGCCACCCTCTCATGCCCTCCTGCCTGTTGCCCCTTTCAAAGCCCATTTTTAAAATGGGCTTCGATACCAGTTAGTAAATATAAACATCTTTGGTATACCGCTTTTGACTGTTCAGCATTGGTTTCTACCTCTATGTACCCATAGACCTCCTCACAAAATATATGGCTAGAAGCCCAGAACAGTTTTGATGGTACCCTGTTTTGGATAAAGATAAGGGGTAGGATCATATGAACTGTAAATAGCAAGAGTTATCTCTTTCTCTTGGATCACTTTCTCTTTTCCCCCAGCAAACTCATATACCGAGAAGACCTTGAGAACTGAGTGAGATACAGTTTGAGGAGAAACAAAAATTTCTTGCACAAAGTCTTCCAAAATTGTTGCTTCAAGCCCCATGTTACACACCCATCATGTTTTCGGGCAGGAAAGGGGATAGGGCTGGAGGTGACCATTTTATACGTTATAAAGTATTGCCATAATGGCTCTTTGTTATGTATTCAGTGTCCTTGGTGTCCGTGGGGGGCATTATAAAGTGTGATATGCAGAGAAATGTCAGATCTGTTCCTGGATAGATTCTCATAGCTCAATGTCAGAAAATTCTTTTCATATGTATCCTGAGAATTTGGAGTGATAAATTCTAAGCCTGATCAGTATAGCACAAGACGGAGAATATAGTTAACATTAAGGTTTGGGTGATACACACACACACACACACACACACACACACACACATGCCTGGATTCAGAGATGGGTAGTTAATAAATAAACTGAATAATAATATGTAGATATACCTCTGCCGAGACACCAGATTTGTGAGAAAATTGCCTGTTTTTTCATTAAACTAAATAGTTTGAATGGATCATTAATAAGAGTCATTTCGTTTTCCCCAGACTTGCATAAGGAAATGATACATTTTGTAACATAGTTGGTATAATGCAGCCGTACTTTTTCCTAGATTAATTCAGATAACTGAACAGAATGGCATTGCAACCATTTCTCCATCTTTAATACATAGCTATTTTTCTGAGGGTTGATCCCCCAGTCAGCTTTGAGTCAACCTCTGATAGGCAGCTGCAACCTTTGGCAGCTGTTTGAGTTGTCTAATAATGTTGGGACATATCTGTGAATATATCAGAACATAATGGCTCATGGTCTGACCATGTTGAACAGGGCACCTCTGACTATTGAATGGATTTGTTGTGAAATTTGTGAAATCTCTACCAAATGTGGAGCTGTTCCTAGACCATATTTCCATATGTATTCTTGGTGTTTGGTTAATGTTTCACTGGCCTAAATAGCATTGGCCAGACTCGTAGGATTAAGATCAATTGATTAAACATCACAATGAACTCCAAATGCTGAAAGAAACTGTAAATAATACTGAAGTTTGTAGAAACAGAACAAAAACCCAGGAACTAGTGGTCATTGATCTGCTCTTGCCAACATTTTGGTTTGGCTTTCAGTGGTTCATTCAAAGGCAAGATTAGATTCCTGGACCACCACAACATGGTTTGCTTCATACCCCTGGGATTGACTCTTAGATTCCAGCAGGTTACTTCATTAAGCTAGCATATCAAATTTGATCAGGAGTTCTCATCAATTTTTTTTCCTGTTTAATTTTATTTTTTTATACAGATGAAGAAATTACTGTTACACCCATGCCCAGTGACAAGCCAACTACATGACTTCACATCTACTTTATAACCACATATAATTACATAACCTCGCAGTTTATTTTCTCCCAGAACTCATGGCTCCTGATAGACTCTGTTCAGTCTGATCTAAGAGGCAGATTTTGGACTAAAAATAAAATTAGTTTTCAAGACACTTATACAATTAGGGTTCCCCCCCCTTTCCTTCTATATCAAATATTCTACTTTTATTAACCACATTTTGACTTGATTCAACCAGTGTAGCAGGAATGTTTTGTGCAGACTGTGTAGAGAAAAGACAAGCCCAAGAAGTTGAAAATTTGGCACAAGCCGCCACCTTTTAATAAAGTATATTTACTTGAACACATTTCTTTATGATGGGACAACAGTTGTCATGCTTCCAGACCTACATCATAAACTCTTTTCAGAGTACATTCTGTTCCCTTTACTATCTTTCCCCCTCTAGTTTATATGCATTGCGTGTTTTTTGTAGCAGTCAGGTTACTGGACGTAAACCAGAATGATCAGGGTTCAAATCCCACACAGTCATAAAATTTACTGGGCAAGTCTCTGGTCCTTTTGAGATGCTTATAGTGTGTACAGTGACCTGCAGAGTGAGAGGCTTCGATGGCAAGATCCACCCCTTACCTAGGACATATATAGGATTCTCTCCTAACAACCAGAAATTCTGAAAAAAGCAGATGCGATCACACAAAATAGCTACATGTACATAAACACATATATACATGAACTCTCTAAATGCATTTCAACTAACTTCATCTGGGTCCAGATGAAGTTTGCCACTGTAATCCTAATCCCTTCCATGGACACTCATAGTACACACTTTAAGCATCTGAAAAGGGCAACTGAGTCAACTCTCAGTTTACCAGATTGTTTTATTCTGCAGCAAGCCCCTGTGAATACCATTCTTGAGTGTCTTGGGGGATGTAATCAGTTGATGTATAAAATAACAAGGCTTCAGCGTGCTACTGCTTTAAGGTCCAATCCATTTCTATGACTTTGGAGCTCAAAGCATGTTGAATCAGACAGCCATTTTTTTAAAGCAGTTCCAGGTGGACCTCTTGGCTAGCAGCTAGAGGTGTTATAATGAGAGGGTATAAGAATACCCTTAAAAAGGGGTAAGGGAATGAACTGCTAAACCCTGAGATCCCCTGTGTGGGATGGGAGGATGACACTCTTGTCATGGAGTTGGGAGGGATGCTACACTGAATGGCAACCCTAATGGTAGCACTTCCACATGGCTAGACATTGCATCACATGACGTTTATGAATATGTGAAATCACAATCACGTGGGTGTCAATTAAATTTGTTTTAAATGTGGAAATTAACTATTCATAGAATGAAAAAGACCTGCTGCTTTACAAGAAAGAATTAAAATGCAGCTAAATTTAGCCTGGTTCCATTTCAGAGCTGTAAGTTCTTTATATTGTCTAGAGAGGCGTTGCTGTTGAAAAAATCTTTGGTAAAACGAGAGTGTACCAGAACCTTGTCCAGCATTGCTTGATGTATATATTTGTGAATATTTTCCTCTGGATTATTTTCATTGCATATCAAGATTCAAACAGGAAATAAAAGACATTTATTTATGCTTTATTGTATACATAGATAGGTACTGGCCACATATGGATTGTTGGTTTGTTTTTGTTATTGTTTTTGTGTGCTCCTGTGCTGTCCGTTTTGATAGTTTGGCCATTAAGACTTCTGCCCCAAGTTCCTGGAGGAGTTGAGATGAACCCACTGAAGGCTAGATTCCCACCCACCCCCTCCATTCATTGCAAGGCGCTTACCATGTGAACTCCTTTTTCCAGAATCAAGAGAGATCTCTTTATAGAATGGCTGGTATTCATGTGAGCAAATGCAATTGCTCTCATCAGTTTATTCCTTTCTGGATTTATATAACAACTGGATCACTATGAAAATTATTTGTGTTTGCATAATTAGCCACTGTGCATTTTAGGGAGACTTCAGTGTGTAAAACTTTGCAACCGATTGCTGCCAAAGGAATGATATATTCCAAAGTAACACATTTTTTCTATTGCTGTGGTGATATGGTGGGGCCTGGGAATATGAATTGCTGTGAGTTTCCTATGGCAAAAGAGAAATTTGAGGTATGAAAATAATCATGATAGAATAAAAATGGTTTACCACTAAAATGCTCTGAACACAGGCATACATTGAATCAAAAATATAAAACTGGTCAGTCAATAAAATTCAAGTTTCTCATATGAGAATTCTGTTTAAAACCAGTAATAGCTGACCCTCAGCCAATGTACTGACATGGGCACAACAAGCTAAGATCCAAGCAGCCAATGCACTGGCAGCACTGCTGGAGCCAGTGGTGAAGAAGCCAGCAAGCATGGCTTACACCTAGCCTTGTCTCTGCAGCCACCAGCTGGCAGCACTGCTGAGGGGACTGTTGTATGGAAGGGCACTTGAGCCAAAATAGTTGCCTACCTTCTTTTAAACTATTATTATCCATAGAATACCGTTATTGCTTATTCAACAAACAAACACATTTGAACTGTCTCAACTAGAGATTGGCTGAGAATTGCCTGATCTACCCCTGTTATCTGGGTATGGTCTTGCAAATTTAGTACAGAATTGTGAAGTCCCAGATGTTTGTCTTTCCCAATAGGCATTGGCACAGAATGACAGAAGATCCTTGCGTAAGGCGTTAGAAGAAATCATTGCTCCATCTTAAGCACTATCTTTTTGTGAAGAGGAACAGGTATAGAGGATGGTTTTGATAATTAAATAGCAGTGGATGATTGTGATTACATATTTCTGTGCCATTCTTTGAAAATGAACTATTTCTGAAATCAGCATTTCAATAGTATGTCTGCACTTAGTTCTGAAAAACAAAATGTAATGCTGGAATCCTAAGTCTGCCATCCGAAAAATAGTTACCTGTAAATAAACTTCAAGCCCTTGAAGGTAACATGACTGTGAATTTCAGAGCAGCTTCATATCCACAAGTCCTCATTTGGTATTCTGTCTATCTGGCTTTCTCCACCCAATCTTCTTTATAGTTCCTTCTTCCTACCGAACCTCAAAAATGGATTAAAACACCACATTGTTTTGAAGCTTTCAATTTTAAGCTGCACAGATGATGGGAATAGTTTATGCAAAATAATATTTTAACCTACCTTTTGGCAAAAGCCCCCTCCCCCCCTTTGGGTAGTTTATATCATGATGATGAAAGACAACATACAAAGCATGTATATCGCAAATATTATAAAACATGTATTTGTAGTGCAAGTCAAAATACAGGGACTCTACTCATACTGGCCAGCTAGAGGGAAACACATGATTCTGAGTGATCAACAATGAGCCCCCAAATTCAAACTCTTCAGAGTTGACAGTATTACAGAATACAAAAATATGGTGAAAATTTACACATTACACATAAAGTACTTAATTTTTTAATCGTTTACAATAGTCATCTACAGATATGTTTCCAATTACGCTGGCTTCTTACTACCCCCCTATTGTAATACTATAGGTATTATTACATATACCAGAAAAAAATCCCAAAGCATTATACAGCAACAAATCAGGGCCTGAAAATTAAACCAGTACATGTTAATATTTTACTAGTTTACTAATTGGACAGTTTACAGTTTCTTTTTAAAAAAAAATCTTAATAGACTTGTCTTTGAGACTTAAACACAATGTCTTTTATTAACAAGTTTTTCTGAATTTAAAACAAGGGTATGAGGCTTTGCAGAAAGCTTTCCTAATGTCTTAGCACCCCCCACCCCCAAACAACGCATGTGTGGCTTTTTCTTTAGACAATAACAACAAAAAACAGACTTCCCTGCAATACAATACCGGACTACGATTTTAATTGACCTAAAAATGATTGCTGTTTTCTGGACTTGTGAGCACATGTTTGCTTAGCATTAAACATGCTTGTGGAAGTTTATTTGGTCTCCAACTTTTGCATCCCCCCCCCCCCCGGCAACATGTTCTTGTTTGTTTGTATTACACAAAAATAAATAAGGCGTTCATTCTAAAAACTACAAGAAACAGATAGGGAGTTTATGGCATAACAACACTGAGATCAAGTAAGCCACGGGACAGATACAGCAACTCCACTTAATGGGATTTTTTTCCTGTTTTTTTCCTTTTCACATAAGAACTCTAACAAATTCTTCCAGTGTTTAAATTTAAAAGGTTTCCTTTTCCTTTCCTTTCTATTTTGTTAGTATTATTAATTTTGTGTGTATGGTTTTTTTTTTAAATCTTCTTGTCTACCTCACTAACCAAGTAGGTGAAATGCTGGATAAGGACTTAACGGTTTTGCTTCAGATGCCAGTTTAAAGTGAAACACTGACCGAAACAACGAAACAAACTCTCAAAATGTTTCAGACAAGTACCATTCTTTTTTTGCTTGTTTTCTTTCTTGAAACACTGCCGATCCTATGTGTTCTTTTTGTTTCTTCCTCTTTGTCATTATATTGCTTCCTCTTTTTTATCCAGGGAAAAACAAAAAAATGCACACATTGTGCTGTCCCAGATTTTTCTCTAGCTGCACTTGCAAGACTTTACAATCATGTTAGAAAGCTGTTCAATTTTGGGTGTTTTGCCAATGTAATACAAAATGGTGAGGGGTTCTAGATCCTGGGATACACAGCATGGAGATGCAGATGCTTCTGGGTTTATGGTGTTATACAAGCTGAGTACCTAGAAGGAAAAAAAAAGGACAATGAAGCTGTTTCATACATCGCATTGTAGTTTAGTTATTGAGGACATTTCTAGCCTGCTTTTCCTCATGAATAAAACAGCAATGAAGTGACACATTTGTTCAGATATGACATTGGATATCACTTGATCACTGTAATATTCAGTGATCTTTCTATGAGTTCATTGCTATTTTGACTTGTTTACAATGATTGGAATGCTCTTCCAAGAAAAGGTGCATTTGGTACTTACAAATGCCATGAACTATTCCAATGTCCACAGAGTTTATGCCTTGGAAATTTTTGTAACATTTTCAGAATATCTCATCATGTTCTAGTTGGCCAAATTCTGAGATGACTAGGCATGTACAAAAAAATTATAATTCTGATAATTTTGGATTTAGCCCTCATTAGAATTCAGCTGTATCAATTGGGCACCATAGAAATCAATGGTTTTGATTTCCATCTATTTTATAGTTTGGGGGCCAACAGTTGGAGGCAGAGGGAACAAATTTCCCATGTAGCTGTGGGAACCTTTCCTCTAAAGAACCCCCAAGTTTCAAAAAGAATGAATCAGGGAGTCCAATTCTTTAGACACCCAAAGAGGGTGCCCTCATTCTACCACCATTGTTTCCAAAGGTAAGGGGGGGAATTCCCTTTTCTTGACTCTCTACCACCACCAGTGGAAATGATGGAGGTTGAATTGGGGCACCCTCTTTGGATGCCAAAAGAATTTGATCCCTAGGTCCAATCTTTTTGAAACATGGGGGTTCTTTTAAGGAGAGGCTCTTGCAGCTATGCTTCAAATTTTATGCCTCTATTGCAAACCTCTACCCCTCAGACCACAGAATTGATAGAAAAGGGAAAAAATTGGTCCCTTTAATCTGCCCAATCTTCACATAGCCAAATCACACATGAGAACAGGGGAAAGAGAAACCTGGAAGGTATCTGGGGGCTTTATATTTTGATTTTTCACCCTTTTAAGGGTATTGCCATTCTTAGGGCTTCTGGTATCCCTTTGTTTTGAAAAGCTGGCATCCATAATCATAATATTAAGAATGATGTGCCACAATGACACATTTGATGACTTAAGAATACTGCTATATTTTTAATCTAAGTATCCCACTATACCATCAAACAAAGAGAGATACTTACTCTACTGTGCTGAGTATCTGAGCTCCATAAATAGGGACAAGCGCCCGCACAGAAATTTGCATGGTAGCCTTTAGGTTCATGTATCCATTTCCACCCAAGATCCCTCTTGAAGTCAATATAAAATGGTCGCAGACAGCAGTTATCCTGTACATTCCTGTAAATAGAATTGCAGATAAATACATTGTTATAATCATGTCCTTTCAAACTGGTGGAAGTTGCAGCAAACTCACTGGGTAGCTCGAAGATAAATTCAATCAAATACTCAAAAAGACTTCCCCCCCCCTAAACCTCTAGCACCTGAATTATCTCCTGTTTTAATTTGACAAAGGTGCCTAACTCAGGAAACACGAATATGCTACAAATGAACTATTAGTGGTAATGCCAAAAATGATTTTAAAAACCAAACAAAGTCTCCCATGTGGCCACCAACTGGGGCAGTGGTTCACTTTATTGGCTTCGTCTTCTTCCAGCTAACCTCCAGAAGGAAGGGGCCTGCTGATTGGAATTTTAGTAAAATTATCTGCACTCAAAGGCAGGCATGCTGATCAGAGGCACATGAAGCTACTCTGGGAATTAACTTTCTGTGTAAATGCTGTTACACTCCTGCTTATGTTATTGAGGACATGATAGCTCTTGAAGGACTCTCCATCCCTAACCAGATTTGCAATTCTACCATGCTACAACCTTTCCTTCCTCAAGAAATCTACCTGGTGGTAGTGTCTAAGATGCAAAATCCATAGGAAGGCTGCAGCGCCTCCATGGGCCCCAAATCAAGGAAGTCAGAAAACAAAGCCTTCCAACTACCACTGCAACTGCCACCAGACAAATCTGGATGGAAAGGGAAGAGGGTAGGTGTCATGAGGGAAACTGGTGTCAGGCATGTTCTATAATGAATCTAAATTTTGGTTGTTTTTGGGCTACATTTGTAGCGTTTTGGGGGGGTTAAACATTTTGTACCCCCTTTTCAATAACAAATCTGAAATAACTTCTATTTTTGAGAAAGGAGAAAGATACAGGTGAAAAAGTTTTTGATATCAGAAAATCTAATTCAAAAGAACATTAATTTCTAGTAAAGCCATTTGAAAGAAATGGGAACTCCCAGCCCTCTGACTTACTGAGATTCATCATGGTCCCCTGCCAAAAGATTCCCTGAGGGACCTTCCTCACATCATCTAGATCAGGGGTAGTCAAACTGCGGCCCTCCAGATGTCCATGGACTACAATTCCCAGAAGCCCCTGCCAGCGAATGCTTCTGGGAATTGTAGTCCATAGACATCTGGAGGGCCGCAGTTTGACTACCCCTGATCGAGATCATATTAAAGAGGAAATGCCTGGGAGACGGAAATGGGGAAAGCTGAAAACAGAAGGGCAGATAAAGGTAGGTTGACTGCTGGATGAGGAGAGAAATAAGCAAAAAAAAAAAAATGGGGCTACAAGGGAAGGAAAAGAGAAAATAATAGGGAAGATACAGAGGGAATTGAAATCCCCCCTCTCATCTTTAAGGGTCTCCTGCTTGTCTTTATACTTTATATATGATATAAACTGAAAGGTCAGTTTCTATTCTTTCACCTCACAAGGTGCCTCAGATTTCTAAATTAATCTTCCCTTCTGCATGCAACCATTTCCCCCCTCTCTATCTTGAATTATATCTATATGTGCAAAACTGAGGTTGTTTGGAGGTACCATATATACTAGCATATAAGCCGACCCACATATAAGCTGAGGCAAACTTATTGATTTGTTTATAAGCCAAGGGTGGGAAATGCTCCATCATCACAGGCTCTCCCATCCAGCATTGCCATTCAGCTTGCAGTACACATTTGCAAAAGGTTGGCTGGCTGGAGCAGGCTTTTATTTCAATTACCGTATATAAGCAGAGAAGGGCTTTTTCAGTGGGAAAAGGTGCTGAAAAACTAGGCTTATATGTGAGGATATAGGGTATTTTAAGTTTTTCTTATGTCTTACAATGTGGTTTATATTGTTAAATTTAAGACTTCTTCTGCTCACCTCATTCACCTCTAACAAGGGCTGGCTCAACTTTAGTGTGGATTTTAATTCTTTTTTGGCCTTCCCTTCTTTAATTGACCTTTGTTCATGTTAACAGATCAAGGATGAGCACATGGTTAGTTTTTTGCTGGACCACTGAAGATTTTCTAATAGCTACTAGTTTCTGTTTCTGGGATTGTTCTATAAAATTCTTGACGAGGTGCTGACATGATGCACCAAGGCTTACCTTGTGGAGACTGCTCAAGATCCCTCATATTACATACTTTAATGATCCAGAGACCCTATATACAATTTAAAACACAATGCTACACTAATGGCAATGCCAGTAAAAAAAGGCTCTGTAGGATAGTTAGCTCACCTTTGATTTAGAATACGTAGCCCCAACATTCCCAGGTAGATTTATCAAAGAAAAACTAAGAGCTTCCTGAAGGCCCTCCTGGAAATGAGCAGGCTATCTGGCTGCCCAGTCTCTTTATATGATAAGGCCCTGCATGGAGAAACAGCCTGTTTCACAGTAAGCTGCTTAGATGGTGGTATCATGAGGCATAGGCACAGGATAAAACCAGAAGCCAAGATTATGTTTGGAGAGATCTTCAAATATGCTATTTATGCTCTTATAGAAATATCCTTCTTGTTATTACTGACCCCAATCCAGCCAAAATTGAGCATCTTTTGAAAATGGTGAGGTGAGACAATGGTGCTTACTCATGCCTATTATTATTACAATCATTATTAATCCTGTTTCACGTTTCAGAAAAGAAATAAGGTTTCAAAAATAATCACAGGTGGCAAAGAAACAAAAGGCACTGATCTTCTGCAAAATGACTGAGGGGAGACATGACATATCTACAAAACTATGCAAGGTGTAGGGGATGTACACAGGGAGATTTTTTTCCCTCCCATAATGACAGATTTCAGGGCCACCCTACAAAAATCCACCAGGCATTTGCTTGAGACTGACCAGCCCAAAAACACTCACTGCCCCCTCCCATGACTGAAAAATCTGAACAACTGTGTCAATGTTCTCGTTTAATCATTTTTCTGGTTGACATGTTATTTTTGTTATATTCGTTGCAATGTTCTGTGTAATTACCCCATTATGTTATATGTAACCCGCCCAGAGCCATATGGAAGGGCGGTATAAAAATCTAAACAATTAAATAAAAAATTTTGTCTGGAAAGAATTCAAAACAGACAAAAGGAAGTAGCGCTTCACACCACTGGTGGAACTCACATTTAAACAATGTAGTGATGATCACTGGCTTAAATGGATTTGGGGGATTCAAAGACATTTCAAATGAGGCTGAACAAACCTATGAAGGATATGTCTGTTGTTGGCTATTAAGCATGACAGTTCAATGAAGTTTCCTACTTAATAGATGAATGCCTTTCTTTGACAGGCACTGGGAATCAGCTAGAAAATAAGAACTATTCTCTATAGTCTTCACTTGTGGACTTGTCTGAGGCTTCCAGTGGGCCGTGGTGGGAAATAGGATGCTGCCCTAGATGGACCATTCATCTGATACAACAAGTATACTCTTATGATAAATGAAAAAGAACTTTGACCAAATTTTAATTGGGGGGGGGGAAGACTGAATCATCAAATGATTTGAATCCATATTTTATGTTGTGATATTACATACTGATGATAAAGCTAGTTTTTGCCCATGAAAGGTGTGTATTGTGCCAAATCTAATCACCAAAAGTAGGGTGGAATTGCCACCAATATGTGGATGGCATGTACTTCCAGCGGTTTACTGATTTTGACTGAACATGTGCATAAGTATTTCTAACATAATTACATCCTAAGATGTAATTATGTTGCATCCTAAGATGTAACATCCATTGTTTAGGATTTTCTGCTATTTAAGAATAATTCAAAATAGTATAAAAGGAGGTAAAAGGCGAAAGATTTATACGATCTGAAGAGAAACCAGAGTATAAAATTACTAATAATTTTTTTTAAAAAATAGTATAAAAGGAGGCATGAATTCTAAGTTTTTGGCAGTGTTTGAGGAAATTGTCTTTCCTAGAACCTGTTATCTGAGATTCTTAAAACAGATTGAACCTGGAACCTTCTATGTACAAAAGACATCCTCAGTCACTGAAATACAGTTCCTCCTTATTAGTGAGATATGATCTAAATGAGTTTTTTTTTTACAGTTTATTGTCTTCTTTCCTCTAGTAAACAGTGATACCAAATCTTGCTCTGCCTTTTGATGGGAAAAGAGCTTAAGGTGGAATGTCCTACCAGTGCAAGAATACTGTGTTTACTCAGAAGTAAGACTTATTTTAATCAGTGGGGCTTACTCCCACTTTGTTTTTAGGATTACAGCCTTGCCACATCAAATAGTCCATTCAAATATTAATCTTTGTTGTTGCTTTCCCTTTCAGAATATGCTGAGACTGTAAGCATCCAGCAGTGCAGGCACCTGTCTTTCTAACAGCTCTGTGCAGAGTTTAGGTTTGAAGTGGCAAATAAATGCAGAAGTGTGACCATGAAGGAAACACTGTGCTTGGAGCCAAAATGTTACGTGCTGATTCTGCTGCATATTTGCTGAAAAGACAAGGTACCTTGAAAAATTAACAGATTGGATTGCAGTCTATGATAATATTGTCATTATTGTGCTGAACAAACTCTCAAAAATCTTGTCTTCTCAGTGACATATTGATTAACTAAAACAGAAGTTCAAATTCTTCTTCAGAGAGCAAAATGCATTCTTATTTTACATTATTTTTCCATGTGGAACCAGCTCCATCTTCTCCTAAAATGCTTCTGACTACTACTTGTAATCCAGGGAACGGGGCAAAAAATAATGAAAATGGACCCCAGTATTTATGATTTCTGTGGCAGGATGCATGGCCCAGACAAAATCATCCAAAATAACCTGAAGGTCCTACATGGCCCTTCATAGGTACAGCTGTGATTCCTAGGTAACAGCTGCTGAGATTACAGTGGCACATTTCCCAGCTACTGTGACCACAGTTCTTGCTTCCAGAAGTTCACATAGCACTATCTGTGGAAGGTCTATACTTGGGACTATGTCTGTGTGAATATGAGCTAAGGAATGATACACCACTCTGGAGGAAAATGTAAATTCTGGACCCATTCCCAAGATATCCTCGAGCCAATATGAATTGCACATGTTTTACAAAACATAGTCCCTCTTGTACTAAGTGAAAATGCATGCGTGTGCATGCGTGGATCAGTACAGAAATAAGATACATTTCAGAAATATTTAATACTGCTTGCCTTCAATATTCAAATAGAAAAGTTCATGTCACAATCAATCAATTCTGAATCAGTGAGGTATCTTGGGGAGGAGGCGGCCAGTAGAGAAATGTGATTCTGCAGTTCTTACTGAGAACTGTAAACAGAGACTGTAGGGAGCTACTGGTTGCAAGAGAATGCAACCTTTATTCTTACTTATGGATGGATATGATAAAGAATGCAACTAAGAAATTATTGGGCTACACTGATAGCACACAAAGAATAACATATTTCTATGCTTGTACATAAATAAACTCTTCTTCCATAGTTACCTAAAACAATAGGCAGCATCTAGAGCACGCTTCTTCCGTCGACTGGACTGTTGCGACTCAAGTCTGTAGGAGGGTAACAACATTAGCAGAAGATGTGGGTTCTTCCCACTGTATTTTTTCCTATTGGACTTTAAAGTTTTCTCAGCACTGTGGTAGTCCTCAAGACCTTCAAAAAATACATTTTGGTAATAAATATTGTGTTGCTTTTCTGGAACAAATTATATAAACCATTTCTTTATTAGAAACCTGATTCACGGAAAAATCAGGGATGCTGGTATCACTTGGATGCACTGATCACACACGCTCGTATGCCTGTGTGAGTGTGGAACGGAGCCCATGCAGGATTATATGAAGATCACTGACCCTCATATTTATCATTGTGGCTCAGTATGGATGCTTCTTCAGGCCACAGTTCGGAGATATAGTAACACCCTGCAGCCTCATGTGCTACCACTTTGTCATACTTCTGCACACACATTCACGGCTACTTGCTCTGCCCCCAATGGGAAGGTGATTGTTTATAGTAGCTTTCATACTATTATTAGCCCAAATTTCCACTATGGGCATCATGGATGGCCATGATTTGAATAACCAAGAAATAGATGTAAGAGGACAGACAGGGAGTGTATGAGTCTGCAGCGATCCTTCACACTGTGGCTTGGAGAATTGTCCAAACTGAGCTTCTCTTCACTTAATCTAAATAACTGTTTTTATATAATTCAGTAGAAATCTGAGGCAGAAAAATTTGTACTATATGTCAGGTTCATGCATATTAATAATTACTCATCAAATGTAATATGAACATCAGGTATTCATATATATTACTTCCTCTGTAATTATCATGCACCTTGATTTAATCAAAAACAAAATTGACTCTTATGCTATTTTTCTTCCTTTTTCAAGTTTCATATGTTTACAGCCACCATCCATCTAAAGTTACTCATGGGTATGTAGTTAAGTCATGATAGCCAAGCAAGGTATTGGACTAGAACCTGGGAAACCCCGGTTGGAATACCCACACTGCGGAGGGGGGGGGGCTTGCTAGATGACCTTGGGTCAATGTCTCCCTCAGCCTAATCTTTTTCACAGGGTTGTTGTTGGAAGATAAAATGGAGGGGAGGAGAACAATATTGTAAGCTACACTGTGCCTCTATTGTGAAATAAAATAATGATATAAATATCTAAATAAATAATGTTCTAATTAAGCTGGAAATCAGTGAGATTTAAATTAGTCAAGCTTAGTTTGCTCTTTTGGTTTCACTGGGACCTAATCATGACTAACCTTAGCCAGACTGGAGCTTTAACCCTTCTAATCACTATTGTTTGTTGCATCAACCATGTACACAATTCATGTACCCTGATTAAGAAAGATCATGACCTCATTTTAAGTTTCAGTAGAGGATA
Source organism: Paroedura picta (assembly GCF_049243985.1). Classification (NCBI taxonomy): domain Eukaryota; kingdom Metazoa; phylum Chordata; class Lepidosauria; order Squamata; family Gekkonidae; genus Paroedura; species Paroedura picta. The sequence continues at coordinate 58,544,581 of NC_135369.1, read as the reverse complement.
CCCAAAACATTTGGATAATGAGCAACTCTTAGAATCTAAAATATAATGTACATAGTTACATTGACAGGATGATACAACGGAAATATATTAGGACTGTGGATAATTAGATTGGATGCAATCCACTTCTACTGAAATCATCCAGAAAAAAATGATTCTAATGGCATAGGATTACATCAGAGTTCTACAAAATCCAACAATGAATCACTAGAGGAAGTATACAAACACACACACAACACATTTTTCCATATCCCCATATCTGTGACTCTGTGGTCTAGCTACACATGACAGCAGCAAACCTGTGTATTTATCCATCAGTCTGCCCGCATCACAAGTGTAATTTAAAGGATAAAGTGCTTACAGGTCGCAGGACTTTCCCTCTACCTGCAGCTTCCCCCTCTCAATTGAGAAAAAGCAACCAAGAGAAAGCACAGGAGAATTCAGCTCCTATCACATACCAGTATGTCTCTTTTTGTACTGTGTCCATGCAATCTTATGCAGTGAGCTTAGACAGAAGCAACGCTGTATAGGATAGCACTGTAAATTGCACACCAACCCTGCTGATGTGGGCTGGCCTGTAGGAACTGGCTGCCCACTTCTCTGGCACTTAGCAACCAGCATGACACATACCTGCTCTAGAACAGTTCCTTTTACTTCAATAGGCTTAGTCTTGTAACTGATTTAATCTCTCCTCGCTCATTCATCCTTCTTAGAATCTCAGTGAACAACCAAACGGGATTTGTCTACACTACACTGATATGTTCATGAAGTAATATGCAGAATTAAGAACAATTTTCTTCACCAAAAGTGCTTTGGTAATGTAAGTGGTAGAAATGTGTACAGAAGTTAATCTTCCTAGATCCTGGCTGAAGATTAATGTAGACCATCTCATTAGAATGCGAGAAGAATCATTCTAGAAAACGGAAATATAGATTAGTTGAATGAATGTTCCCACTATTACTTGCAAAGTGAATGTTGGGAAAGGGCAGGACCATGTAGCTGTTGACTCTGTTCCAGCATGAACAGTCTAACATAGTGGTCCCCAATCCCCGGTCCGGAGACCGGTACCGGTCTGTGGATCATTCGGTACTGGGCTGCAGCTCCTCCTAACCTCCTCCCTGGGGGCTGCCCTGCCACTCTGCCGCCAGCTCACCTTTGGTGGTCTCCAGCGGCCGCCACGGCTGGGGCTCCCCCTTGGCATGGCAGCTGCTACTGGCAGCGCCCCCCCCAGCGGGCAGCGGGAAGTCAGGGGTGCTGGCAGGAAAGCAAGTGGAGCAGGGGCTCAGGCGGCAGTAGCGACATCCCTCGGCAAAAGACTACCCCCCCGGGGCCTCAGTAAAATTGTCAAGTGTTGACCAGTCCCCAGTGATAAAAATGTTGGGGACCACTGATCTAACACAGGCTTTCTCAACCAGGGTTTCATAAAATCCTGGGGTTTCTTGACAACCCTGGATGAGTTTCCTGAATGCATGGGAGTTAATTAATTTGTAAGATTTTTTTTAAAACTGTTAAACATTGGGTGATATAACCAAATATGGTCATGTTGACACCCCCCATGGCTAAATGATCAATGATGGGCCTGGAAGGGGTGGGAAGGGGAGGGGCCCCAGGTGGAGGTGTACAAAGCTATGTTTCCCAAACATATTGTACACAATCATAACACTTCTGGGATTCTGCAAAGCCTGAAGAATGTTTCAGGGGGTTCACACTGGAAAACAAGTTGACAAGGGCTGGTCTAACAGCTGATAGTGGACAAAAAAGAAGGGTAGGTTTTTATGCTCCATTTTTGTCTACCCTAAGGAGTCTCAAAGCAGCTTATAATCGCCTTTCCCTTTTACAGACACCCTGTGAGATAGGTGAGGCTGAAAGAGTTCTGAGAGAACTGTGACTGACCCAAGGTCATTCAGTAGGCTTCATGCGGGGGAGTAGGGAATCAAACCTGATTCTCCAAATTACAGTCTGCCACCCTTAACCACTATACCATGCTCCACATCTTGTACTCAAAAATATCACAAAGGATATTATTATGGAAGGCAGAAATAAACATCCTATGTGGACTGGCAGGAAAGAATGTACCTGCTTTTGACACGAAAAGCAAGAAGACTTAGGACCACTGTACCCAGTTCCTGGTTGAACAGGAATGGAATAGTCTCCATATATGGTAACCCAACAAGTGTCACATGCTATGTGTGCAATAAATATGAAAGTATTTGACCCAGACTTTAAAACTATCATGTTACTCCTACAATTAACGAGTTATAATGCTGCTTCCTTTGTGGGGCAAATAACACCAACAAATCTTAATTTAGAGATCAGGGAGGGCATCTCCTGGCACATATACTAAAGAGCAGCACGCCAAACCAGCCTAAACAACTGATGCAAGGCTGAGACATTGCTGCTGAGATTATTGGCATGGGAGAAGGCAACAGGCACAGTTTATGCTGCTCACTGCTGCCCAGCCCAGCCAACAGCAAGGTCCACCATAAGTGTCTGAGGCACTGGCAGTAAGGTTGTGGCTTATCTTGTCTCCACTTTCTTTGTGTGCCAGTACACCAACATATTTATATGTCTATATTATGGTTTCTTCCCCAGCATTCAGGCCAAAAAGGTTATCTACCTCTATTACAGATTGTCTTTGTGGTACAGTTGCTGCATTTCCATAGTTAGGCTTATCCACCACTTTGATAATATCTGGAGTTCTCGATCATGTGACTACTTTCCAGGCTAGTGCCACAGCCCACCGAGGCCAGGATTCTGTCAGGGGAGGGAAATGGAATTCTTACTACTTCTTCTTCTTTTTAGATTTAATATTTAAAGCGGTTGCCTCTGGGGGAAAAGTCGGTCCTGATAAGTTTCAGGTGGAGAGTGGATGGGTCAGCCTAAGGTACAGAAAGGGAAAAAGTGGGTCTTCTTGAGGATCCAGAATAATGAAACTTTAAAAGAGTTTTTGAGAACTGAAACTTAGAGAACTGTCCTTGTTGATTAGCGGAGTACCAGGGCTAAACTATATAAACAAGAACCAAAGACCAAAGAAGTGAAACACTGCCAAACACTACAGGAGAACTTGTCTGCTGTATGAAGGATAGGAGCTGACCTAAGAATATGCCAGGATCAAGACCAGCCTATTTAGATTTATCTGGATGCATTTTCCTTTGTTATTTAGTTGCCCCAAATGCTCAATGGTCTTTGTATATGCTGTTTAGCAGCCCTTTTTAGTATGTTATTGACAGTTTTAAAAATCTTTAATAAAAACTTGAGTTTGTTGTGCAAGCAGCTTAGTCTCTGAAGTTTTTCTTTCTACTCTACCTGGTAGCTGTGTATCCTGTACAGTAGGTCCTATAACAAACCCATATAAAGTTGTGAAGGCTGTCAGACAAATGCACAGTGATGGGTGTGGTAAAGTCCACTGGCGCAGAGAAGACAAAAGAGGACTATGGGAGCTGTTGCCTGACCTTCTCTTCTTCTCATTGTTCAGTATAGTACCCCAAACATGACAAGATGTACTAATAAAAGTCAAGTAGTCCACATGATACAGACATCCAGATATTAGTGAAGCAGTAAGAGAGTGGCCACAAGAACGAAGCAGCAACACTACAGAGATCCTTTCTGGTGAGGAAGTTCCCCATGCAGAAACAGCTGTCTAGATCAGTGACTAGGTTCACATGAAAATCTGCCTCTGAGAGTGTTTTCCTATCTGCACTGCAACCTCAGTTGTGACTACCAGATATATTACACACAGCGCCTCATGCACAGTGGGAACTGGAATAGGCTCAAAGTGCAAATTATGGCTCTGGCCCCTTGAGTTCCCATGATCATCACTTAAACCCATTATGCACGGGGGTTTTAGCGCACATTCGGGGTGGAATGGCGGCGACTAAAATCACGGATAACGCACGGAGCCGGCTGCAACCGGCTGCAGCTTCGGTGCATGCCGCCGAAAAAGCCGCGTCAGTGAAACGCGGAAGAAAGCGCAGCTTCCGGGTGAGCGGGGCGCAACCAGAAGCGGCGCCCGGATCGGCGCGTGCATAATCGGTTACTCTGGGTTTTGCCGCCGTCGCGCCCCGCCCCGTGTATAACCGGTATGCGTCGCGTCTTCCCCCTCCGCGTTTTCCATGTGACCCGAAATCGCCGTTTCGGCGGCCGTGCATAATGGGCCTTACAGGACACATTTTTGCATCTACAGGTTCAGGCTGAATTGCTTGTTAGATTAATTGATTTCAGTCAATCACAATCTGTACCTTTGTTCTTAGCAGAGCTACAGGGCAAATCCAGATAAATCACACAGATCACTGCTGGTTGAATGCTTTGCATCAGTACTAGTATGGTTGGGGACGAGCCTGTCCCCTTCCAAAAGCTTAAGAACTTCTTACTTTTGGTGTTAGAGATCAGTTGTCCACTTGAGAAATGGTTGCTACACAGGAGGTTCTAAGTAGATCTTCTAGGATTTCCACCCTCACATACATGCACATCTTCTCCAGTCCCTTTATACCATTTTGGTTTCATATTTTAAGCAGGCTGTGAAAAACTTATTTATGACATAACAATATGTTATTACCTGCAAAACTTGCTTCTAGCACTTCACTTTGGTTTGGGATGATATAATTATTTGAAGGCACGAATGTGCAGCATGGACAATGCAAGCTTATCTTAAATCCAAGATTCCTGTCTGCAAAACACAAGATTGCCCTTAGGTCAGCAGCAGATCTGAGGCAGCTCACAATTAATGCAAGGAGGCTCTAAATGAGCAATGATGGACTTTTTACTGTTTTGGTTTTACTGTTTTACTGTTCTGATTTTGTTTTATTATGGTTTTAAAGGAAAATGCTGTAAGCTTCCTTGGGGCTTTGTCCAAAGGCAGATTAAAAAGGACTAACACACACACAAACAAAGAGAACGGTATTGTCTGTCACCTCTATGATGGAGCCATTCATGTACAGCGTCAGTTACATCAAAAGATAGCCATTCACCTTCGGCTCTTGTTTTAACTACCTTGCTATCAATGTAACGTTGCATTGGGGATGTTAGGTCTTTGCTTTTGAGAATCTGAAAGAAAGAAGAGAGACAATGTACAGCTTCTGGGCTTTCAGTAATATATTCATAGAAGACCGTTATGTATACACACACACACACACACACCCATTGAATATGTTCAGATATAAAAAACTGGGCAAACAGGGGGAATCAGAATTGGATCCAGGGCCCAGAAATACCTTTGCAAACTTTCTGTCATTCAGGGTAGTTTGGTTCAGACATAATATGAAATCATGATTTATTTTAACTCTGATTAACGTTGAATTTTGGGACGGTCCTTCAGATCATGACCCGTCATGCTCAGGTGTTTCATCGGCTTTTATCGCCTTCAGCCTGGCCAAGTGTCTCTGTAGGCAGACAATGTGTGAAGGCAGAACCAGAGAATCAGCAAGAATGTCCATGTTTGCATGTTACCCCAAGCCACAATTTTAGGATTGATTGTGGTTAGTATACCAGTTTCAAACCTGGTTTATGATACTGGTTTGATGGACCATAGCTAACCATGGTAAGTGGAATGCCCACATTCAGACTATAGTAGCTTGACTAAACCTCAATTTCACATTATGCCTGAATTAAGTTTAAATCGGAGTGAACCGGCTAATAAAGACACCTGAGAGCCATTATTTGTAGACTTCACATATGCAGAATAAGGTAGAAAGGAGATGGCAGAACATCGGGGTGGAAAACAGACTGTACAACATAAGTGAGCTAGAACATAGGGGGGATTTTATTTGCTTGCAAATAAATCAAGATGGGTACCCATGATAGCCTGTCTGTAGCAGCAGAAAAGAGTACACTGGCACCTTAAAGACTAACAAAATTTGTGGTAGAGTATGAGCTTTTGTGAGTCACTACTCACTTCTTCAGATACAGCTAAAATGAATATGCTTGCAAAGGTTTTCTTTGCTTTCTATTTGCAGGTTGTTTTTGACATAGGTAAACATTCTGAACTGTGACTTTGCACAATCCTCCACCTTCAAACTAAAGTGGTACGGTCCAGTCTACTTTCTTAGGTATCTGCTAACACTGTTTCACCTCACTGCCCTTTCACATGTGAACCAATTTTTATATGCAAGGGAAGATCAAAGCACTCCCTTGAGCTGCCCTGGGGCCATAGCTTTATCTTATGGCTCTAATGAAGTTTTGTGGTTCAGATGATTAGGACTGTTTTCACACAAGAGTGACAGTGCTATGATCCAGAAAGAAGAGGCCAGAAGCTACTGCAGGATGCAGTGAAGTGGGTCAAGGATTCTACCACAATCAGACACTGCAGAAGAATAAATGTCCATTTCAGACAGAAGGTACGTTCTACCTTACCTGCGCTAACTTCTTTATTTTGGCTATATGCAAGAAAATGCTAGCTTTTAAAAATCATTTGTTGAGTTCAGTAGGATTTTTGAAACTAAGTATATTGATGTTGCTTCTGCCAGTAGACTGTTAGAATAAATATAATTCATTAACATCTCTCTCAGATGTGGCCAATTCAGCATAACAGATAAGCTGGGATCTAGGAGGCTCATGTTCAAGCTCTTATTCTTCTATGAAGCTCTTTAAGTGATCTTACGCCAGTCTTACGCTGTCAGCTTAACCTACTTCAATGGATTGTTATAATGATAAAATGATGAGGAAGAAAAAATGCTATTCTTTCTTCCTCGATAAAAAGGCAGATTTATCATATACTACATTAGAAAGGTTGTATCATATAGTAACAAATGCTACCAATATGATAAAATGTCCGTAGCTTTCATAGTTTGCCAGCATTATTACTAAAAGCCATAATGTATGGTGGTGTGGCCAAACTGGCTCTCCAGATGTCCATGGATTATAATTAGAAGAAGAGTTGGTTTTTATTTGCTGCTTTTCTCTACCAGGGTGTAAACTGCACGGAGCTTTTATTCCAACCCCAGATCGATTCAGTCCCTGCCCTCTACACAGAATGTGATTTCTGTTTGGATTTTGGGTGATTAAAATTTTCCTTCTGCAGCAAGAAGGATTGATCCGGAGTGACCCTACCTTTATTGTGCGATATCTCAGACTGCTTTTAATCCTGAATATCCAGCTTGGGAAAGAAAGCTCTGTGGTAGAGAACCTCTGATAGGCTACACCTGGTCATGTGACACGCTTGCCTTAAAGGAGAAGCCCCTAATTTCTCTCAACTTCTGTCGGTCCTGGATTTTTCCTCCCTCCTCTGCCTTTTTCGATCCTCTCCCCCTCCCCTCCAAGAAAAGAAAGAGGCTCCCTGCCTAGCTCCTCTTCCCCCCCCCCCTTCAAGAAAAGAAAGAAAGAGGCTTGGCTCCCCCCCACACACACCTTCTGAGCCTCCCTAACCATGTACAGAAGACTTTCCTGTTTCAATGGGGAGGAGGGGGGGAGAAGAAGACCCGAGTTCAAAGCGATCTGAATTCAACTGGACTGACAATGGAATAAACAAAGTAAGTGCAGACTCTGCCCTGGAGTCTCAAAGCAGCTTACAGTCGCCTTCCCTTTTCTCTCCGCACAACAGACACCCTGTGAGGTAGGTGAGGCTGAGAGACAAGCCCAAGATCAGCCAGCTGGCTGTATGTGGTGGAGCAGTTAATCAAACCCATATCACCAGATTAGAAGCCACTGGGCATGTATAAATGACCTGGTCAATGCGATGAATGGAGGAATCTTGGAATGCAGGATTTCAAGGTATGCACTGAAGCTTTCATAGATCTATATATCAGAACTACTGACTTGTTTTGTCTTAAATTTAGTAATGTTCTACATCTCCAATATACAAAACATAACACTTCATTTATTAGCGGGCAGCTTTTCCAAACAACACAATACTTTACAAGTATGTCATAGTAAATGAACTAGAGGCCCGTTGGCCGCCTTTGGAGGTAACGTTTGATGGCTTCAGGCGGCTCTCTTTATCCAAAGTGGACGGGTTGCTGGAGAGGATGAGGGCAACCACCTGCCCCCTTGATCCCTGTCCATCTTGGCTCCTTAAGGGGAGGGATGGATGGATAGGTGAGCAACTCAGGGATATTATTAACTGCTCTCTCCAGTCAGGGGAGTTTCCTGAGGTGCTGAAGGAGGCGATGGTGTGCCCTCTCCTAAAGAAGCCATCTGTGGACCCACATGATCCTGAAAGCTACCGCCCAGTAGCCATTTAGCGTTCCTGGGTAAGGTGGTGGAAAGGGCTGTGGCGGACCAGCTCCTAGCGTTCCTGGAAGATACTTCGGCGCTCGATCCATACCAGTCTGGCTTCCGCCCTGGTCATGGGGTGGAGACTGTGTTGGTCTCCTTGTTGGATGACCTCCGTCGCCAGCTTGACCGAGGTGGCTCTGCTGTGCTAGTTCTTTTAGATCTGTCAGCCGCGTTTGATGTGGTCGATCACGAGCTGCTAGCGAGCCGCCTCGCCGGTACGGGGATAAGGGGTACAGCGTTACGCTGGATACGCTCCTTCCTCCAAAACCGGACACAAAGGGTAGCCGTAGGAAAGGAAGTATCGGGCCCTTACCGGATCCCTTGTGGGGTCCCACAGGGCTCGGTGCTCTCTCCTACATTATTTAACATCTTTATGTGCCCTTTGGCTCAACTGGTACGGAGTTATGGGCTGGGTTGCCACCAGTACGCTGATGACACCCAGCTCTTTCTCCTCATGGATGGCCACCTGGACTCCCCCCCAGATCCATTTGCCAGATGTTTGGAAGCCGTAGCTGGATGGCTCGAGCAGAGTCGCCTGAAACTCAACCCCTCCAAGATGGAGGTTCTGTGGTTGGGCCGTGGGGGGGCAGATCAGGAAGCGCGCTTACCCTTTCTGGCCGGGACGCAACTTAATATCGCATCTCAGGCCAGGAATTTAGGGGTGACCATTGATGCCTCACTAACATTTGAGGCACAGGTTAAACAGGTAGCTAGCCGGGCATTTTTCCATCTTCGCCAGGCTCGGTAACTAGCACCCTATCTGTCCTCCGAACACCTGGCCACAGTGATCCATGCAACGGTCACCTCCAGACTAGATTTCTGTAACTCGCTCTACACCGGCCTGCCTCTGGGCTTGATCCGGAAACTGCAACTCGTCCAAAATGCGGCTGCTAGAATCCTCACAGCTACACCATGGAGGGCTCACATCCAGCCAGTTCTGAGGCAGCTGCACTGGTTACCGGTCGCCTTCCGGATCAGGTTCAAGGTTTTGGTTCTGACCTTCAAGGCCATCCGTGGTTTAGGCCCAGCATATATGAGGGACCGCCTTTCGCCCTATATCCCCCACAGGGCTTTACGCTCTGCGGGGGCTAACCTATTGGTTGTTCCCGGCCCCAAGGAAGCCCGCCTGGCCTCGGCCAGGGCCTTCTCGGTCCTGGCCCCAACCTGGTGGAATGAGCTCCCGGAAGAGCTGAGGGCCCTGCAGGAATTACCAGCATTCCGCAGGGCCTGTAAGACAGAGCTCTTCCGCCAGGCTTATAACTGAGGCTGGGCAGAAAGAAGATCAGCCCCCCCCTCACAAACTGGCGGTAAAGAGTGTCACCCCCCTCCTGTAGTTGAGGATGCGGAGACCAAATGAGTAAGATTAAGCCATCGTTGTTGCCACTATTGTAAATTTATTGGATCTTATTGTTATTTTATGGTTTTAGGGGATGGGGTTATGTAAGCCGTCTCAAGCCTTCGTGGGGAGGCGGGGTATAAATATAATAATAATAATAATAATAATAATAGTAGTAGTAGTAGTAGTAGTAGTAGTAGTAGTAGTAGTAGTAGTAGTAGTAGTAGTAGTAGTATACCCATGCAATACAATTTTTTTCCTTGCTTGTACATATATAAAGTGTGGTTTATGCACTTAGGATGAAAAGCAGAGGGAAACTAGAAGAGGTGTGAAATGACTGAAAACTCTGCTCTCTTAAATTTTGTTGAAAAGAGAAGATACTCATGAAATACACTTGGGGCTATTTTTCTGAAAATAAAACTAGTCTTCTGCAGTGTCTTTTCATTATTTTGTTTTGTTTTGTTTATGTTGCTCATTGATGCACCTCTCCAGGTTTTGGACTGTCTTGTTATGCAATACTTCCCTTTCTGAAAGGAAGTTCTCCAAGGAGCTCAAGATACTCTAACTGCTGTTCCATGCCATCCTCACAAAAATCCCCCTAAAGTGGCTTTGGTTGAGAGGGATTGCAGATTTGAAAGCATGGAGAGGATCTCATTTCGAAACTGGCTGTACAAGCTTCCCAACTGGATTTAGTAGGTGGATGCAGCTCTTGAGCATGCAACGAACTGGTATTGTCTTGTACGCCCCAATAAAACATGCTCCACAAGCAAATAAACAGAATATTAAGACACTAGGGGCAAAGCCTGTTGTATCCAAGAATACAACGGGCGCTAGAGCTTGGCAGTGGGAAGAGGAAGGGGAGGAGTTGTCCAGTCTGTAAGGGCATGGGGTTGAATGTGTGTGTTGTGTGGGAGGTTGTGGTGGCATGGTGGCAAATGAGGGCATGGGTGTGGAGATATGGGTGTCAAGAACCCATGGTTTGCAATATTCATTGAGTGTGGAACAGGACTGACCTTTGGGAATTGAGGCATAGTGGTTACAGATGAGCTTTCCAGAGCCATGTCATCAGATATGTGAAGGGAAAATCAGACTGGAGACTCTTCTTAGGTAAGATGACCAGATTGTCCCACTTTTAGAGGGACATCTGAGGGCATCTGGCAAATTGTACTTATGTTGAAATTAAAATATATATAGTACAATACTATTTTTGCATTCTATGAAAATTTTTGTTGCTCCATATAGACCAAATTTTAATCAAGACCCCCCCCCCCCCCCAGTCAATGGTGTTCCGCTTCACCAATGTTAAAATCTGGTCACCTTATTCTTAGGGTAAGATTACAAGGCAACCAATTCCTCCCTGTTCTGCGTCATTTCCCTTCTTGTGTGAATTAGGCCACAGACACTGAAATGCCCCTCTGCCCTAATACACATGGGGTAGTCACAGTACACAGGTGTCCACTCTGTTCATTCTTTTCCATTTTTTCACTGTTGATAAGGACACCTTAGAGTCAGCGATGGTGCTCTTTGCCGCTGCAGGGCAGGAGCACCGGCTTAAGGCGCTGGCTGCTACGCTGTCTCTGTCACCGGCAGCTTCCAGCATCTTGCTGGAGCTTCGGCAGCAAGACAACTGGGAGGAGCAGAGCCGTTCGCGCGGGCATCTCCTTTTATGGAGCGTGCTCTGCGAGGCTTGTCTCTTTCCCTCCCCAGAGCCAGCCAAGCGAGACATGCTCACATGCTCAATAAAGGCTGTGGCCAATTTGTTGGCAAGGTGATTGTGCCTGCATCTTATTAAGGTGCGATTTGGCCCCTGCAAGGCAAAATGTTATGTGCCCACATGCTTCTTTCATGATTGCTCCTTAGAAGAAGAACGGATTGTTGTAACCTGTTGTTTACTACCCAAAGGAGTCTCACCAAACTGAGAGCCAGTTTGGTGTAGTGGTTAGGAGTGCGGACTTCTAATCTGGCATGCTGGGTTCGATTCTGCACTCCCCCACATACAACCAGCTGGGTGACCTTGGGCTCGCCACGGCACTGATAAAACTGTTCTGACTGAGCAGTGATATCAGGGCTCTCTCAGCCTCACCCACCCCACAGGGTGTCTGTTGTGGGGAGAGGAATGTGAAGGCGACTGTAAGCCGCTTTGAGCCTCCTTCGGGTAGGGAAAAACGGCATATAAGAACCAACTCTTCTTCTTCTTCTTCTTCTTCTTCTTCAAAGCAGTTTACAAACATCTTTTCCCTTTGTCTCCCTACAATAGTCAACCTGTGAGGGATATGGGGCTGTGAGAGGTCTGAGAGAACCGCCGAGAGGTCTGAGAAATGGGCCGCAGTGACCCAGCAGGCCTCAGGTGTCTCAAAGCATTTTCCAATCATCTTCCCCTTCTCTCCCCATAGCAGACTCCCCATGAGGGAGGTGGGATAGAGAGCCTCACATGGAAGCTGGCAACCCTAAGAGGAAGACTGTGCACAGCAATCTTGACCTTTGTAAGGTTTTTTATACTGTTTTTTTATTTGCCAGGCCAAGGTTGAAAAAGTCATTGCAGTTCCCATGTCTCTCCAGCCATTTACTTGTTCACTATTTACAGTTTCAGGCTGTAAATATTTATTTAGATCTTCCTGCACTTTCCAGACTCACAGGTCTGATGCTGGTCTGCCTGTCTGCGCCCCAGAATACAAACAGTTGCTGGTAAGGGCTGGCCATAGCCCATAGCCCAGGAGGGACACACCTGCACCACTCCCTCCCAACTGCAGCCAAAAATGGGTCCTTTGAAGGCTGGACTCTGAGGCATTGTACAGTTTTGAAGTCTAATCTCCAAACCACCAGGAATATTTCCAACCCAGGGGTAGCCAACCTCCAGGTGGGGCCTGAAGAGCTCCTGGAATTACAGCTCACCTGCAGAGTATAAAAATCAGCTCCCCAGGCAGAAAGGGCTACTTTGGACAGGGTTGTGGTAGAGAAAAAACATTTAAGGCCTCCCACAGAGGTTGTTGAATTTAAAGACTTGAGGCCTACTGCACAGGGTTGTTGTGCAGATGAAACAGGAAACAAAAGAAACTCTGCAACAGCATTCAGTTTCGTCTGCAGAATAACGCTGTGCAGTAGGCCTCAAATCTGCAGAGAGTTGCAAAGAAGAAAGATACATGGCTTAGCTGTGTCTAACCCCCAGCCAGGGCAGTATTTTATTTGAGAAGGGGCTTTTCTGTGGCCTCCCTGTCAGCTGTTTGGCAGAGGAGGAAAGTTTACCCCCTCAAAAGGAATGTCTTCAGGCTCCCTTGGGTTGCTCTTGGAAATACCTCCCTTCCCTCAGTCAGGGCCTGTCAAAAGCTCCTTCGCAGCAGGCCTGAAGGCGGGGACGTGACAGTTAGGACAGCCTTGGGGCGAAAAGGGCTGGCGCATCCTGTCCAAGCCTCTGTTCTCATTCCCCTTGGCAGCCCTGCTGACCTCCTTGCCCTGCTGTGGTCAGGAGCAGACTGGCAGCAATGTCTCCTAATTGCCCTGGTCTGTCCAGGGCTTTGCGCCTTCCGATTGGCCCCTCCTCTTGTCAGCCTGGGGCCAAGGGGCCAATTGTTGTCATAATGCCTACAGATCCTACCACAAAGAGGTAAATATAGGTATAGATAAATTTGTCTTCTTTGTGTTTTTCCAGGACTGCAGCTATTGCAGCCATTCACATCTCACAGCAGCTTATCATCCTTGATGAGGTATATGACCAGTTTATGCATCCTCAAATTAGGGCTGTGTCCTGAAGCCCGGACTGTGTTCTATGAGGCTCCATTGGATATCTCCAGGGACTAAGGCATGGGTGGCCAAACTATGGCTCTCCAGATATCCATGGACCACAATTCCCATTATCTGGCAGGGGCTCATGGGAATTGTAGTCCATGGACATCTGGAGAGCCATAGTTTGGCCACCCCTGGACGAAGAAGTAGCATGGGTACTTCAGTAATCATTCCTTTTGATGGGCTTCTGGATTATCAGGATTAATGACTTGGTAGACTTCAAAGGCCATGGAATGAAACAGTGGAACTGTGTGGTTTCTGTGCACAGATGCTGACTGATTTGGTAATCAGTCAGCAAATAGCTGATCGTAACTGTATATCACAACGATGGGGCAATAGTATATTAGCCAATGGTATATTAGTGTATTAGTCTTCCAATTTAAAAAACTGTGAACATGAGCCTGTCAAAGAAACCAAAATCCTAAATGGAATCCCTGAAGCAAAACACCTTGACTGCTGACTTGTAATACAATAATTGCTGGTCTCTGATCAACATAAGCTGGGATTTAACTATAATAATATAGCAATTGTTTCACCACTGAGTTAAAAAAAGCACTTGAGCGATCTTTCCTCCTCCTCTTTGGTAATATTAAATTTCAATATTATGTCCTTCATATCTTTCTTGGTCACCACAATGCATAAAATCTCCTCTTTTTGCTATATCCACATGCTAAAATGTGGTCAGATCTTTCCCTCATCACTAGCCAATTTCCTTTACTTTCACGGACATCCGTTGGGCCAATACAAGATAGTCTTTACTGGTTTTCTATCATTTCAACCAGTATCTCTGTCTATGAAAACCAGTTCCCAGCATTCCTTCAGAGAGGGATGGAACTCTACAGAGGTGAATAGGCTTGATGGTCATTCACCCAAACCATTCCACATTTGCTAGTATGCTGAAGTCAGGATAAAACCTGTACTCCAACCATGTTACTGAGTAGCTAGAGATCCCTCAGTGAAACACTGTGCTCTATGCACTTTCAAGTTTCCTTGCAATATACAAGCCAACTCTCCATACACACCTTGATCATCATGATGATGGACATTTTGCTAGCTGCTAATATTTTTGTGCCAGTTTCACATGAGGAATGCTCTACCTATAAAGCATTAATCACCCAACAATCTTGTGAAATCTGAGCTGCATCCCCATTGTGTAAATGCGGAACAGAAGCTGAGGCCACAAATGCTCTACTGACCCCAGAGCACACACACATATGGAGATTCGAATGGGTAGCCGTGTTGGTCTGAAGTAGCACAATAGAATCAGAGTCCAGTAGCACCTTTAAGACCAACAAAGATTTATTCAGGGCGTGAGCTTTCGAGTGCAAGAAGAGTGCTTGCACTCAAAAGCTCACGCCCTGAATAAATCTTTGTTGGTCTTAAAGGTGCTACTGGACTCTGATTCTATTACACATATGGAGAGTAACTCATAACTGGAAACTTGTGTCTAAGGTACATTGTTGTGGTTGTTAGGTGCGAAGTCGTGTCCGACCCATCGCAACCCCATGGACAATGATCCTCCAGGCCTTCCTGTCCTCTACCATTCCCCGGAGTCCATTTAAGTTTACACCTACTGCTTCAGTGACTCCATCCAGCCACCTCATTCTCTGTCATCCCCTTCTTCTTTTGCCCTCGATCGCTCCCAGCATAAGGCTCTTCTCCAGGGAGTCCTTCCTTCTCATGAGGTGGCCAAAGTATTTGAGTTTCATCTTCAGGATCTGGCCTTCTAAGGAGCAGTCAGGGCTGATCTCCTCTAGGACTGACCGGTTTGTTCGCCTTGCAGTCCAAGGGACTCGCAAGAGTCTTCTCCAGCACCAGAGTTCAAAAACCTCAATTCTTTGACGCTTGGCCTTCCTTATGGTCCAACTTTCACAGCCATACATTGCAATTGGGAATACCATAGCCTTGACTAAACGCACTTTTGTTGGCAGGGTGATGTCTCTGCTTTTTAGGATGCTGTCTAGATTTGCATTAGCTTTCCTCCCCAGGAGCAAGCGTCTTTTAATTTCTTTGCTGCAGTCCCCATCTGCAGTGATCTTGGAGCCCAGGAAAATAAAATCTGTCACTATCTTCATTTCTTCCCCATCTATTTGCCAGGAATTGAGAGGGCCGGATGCCATGATCGTTTTCTTGATGCTGAGTTTCAAGCCAACTTTTACACTCTTCTCCTTCACCCGCATCAACAGGCTCTTTAGTTCCTCTTCACTTTCTGTACTGTACTTCCTGCCTGTAACTTCTGGAGGTTCTCGGTCCACATATTGCTGGAGCCTAGCTTGTAGGATTTTGAGCATAACTTTGCTAGCATGAGAAATGAGTGCAATGGTGTGGTAGTTTGAACATTCTTTGGCATTGCCCTTCTTTGGGATTGGAATGTAAATTGACCTTTTCCAATCCTGAGGCCACTGTTGAGTTTTCCAAATTTGCTGGCATATTGAGTGTAGCACTTTTACTGCATCGTCTTTTAAGATTTTGAATAGTTCAGTTGGAATGCTGTCACCACCACTAGCTTACCACAAGGTACATTGCCCATGCACAAAACTGGTGATGTTGAGTAAGCCCCTGGATATTCTTGTGCGACACATTTGTCATAATTATTATTCTTACTTTTGCTGCTAGGAAGTAAGCCTGAGAGTCTGCCAAAAATTCTCTTCCACAATCAGTTCAGGATCTGAATGACTAGCATCAAGATATATATTCAGTGAAATAAATTCTATTTCAATTTCTCAAGTTTTGGTTGCCACTGGTCAAAAAGAAACACACATGTTCTTCATTTAGTATGTCCCAATTAATTGCAGCTCCAGTTAAAGGATCATAGGTAGGAACAGAGCTAGCAAAACTTCTTCCTTAGGCCTTGGAGCTGCTCTCTGGTGGAGTTAACAGTAAATGGCTAAACGAACACGATATAAACCAGAACTAGGAAATTTCATACATCCTTGTTCTGTGATGCAACAATGCCTGTGCAATCCCACTGTTTTTACAATAAGGTATCATCTGTATTTGACCTGGCCTAAATATTGTAGTTTGCTATTTGAATTAGCATTAGCATGAGGTTTCATACAGTTCTCAATTAGCTTGACAGGGTTGAGTGTAATGCTTTAACATGTTCTACACCTCTCCATATTATAGTACCAAGATACTGGAATTCTATCAATATATGTATAAACATAGAAAGACAGTCCTATTTGCTGAAAAGCTTCTTTCCAGTGCATTTTGCATTAGCACTTTCAGTGATATATTAATTATGGGGGGGGGGGGGGCGGCAATAGGCATTAAGCTGGCGAATATTCTTGTTCCTGCTCTTCCTAAAACTTGACATCCTATGAAGTTGCAAAGGGAAATTGACCCGGAATCCAACAGGGGTCTTTCCTTTGGCTTCGATTAGTTTTGGATTTGGCAGTAATTGAGAGCTGAATGTGGTCCTTATAAACTATTGTACGAGGTGCAGCATACTTGCCAAAATACAAAGGTACATATGACTTGCCAAATGTTTTAAAGCCTGTAGTTCCATGATCTGCTTCCTGAGAAACTGCCAAACACGTTCATCATGCAAGATTGCAAATAAAGCGTACATACTGCACACAGAGCTCAGACCAAATTCCGGCTTGGGTGGAAGTAACACAGCTGCAAGGGATGATATTGGTCCTTAGTCACAATCACATCTGTGGATTGTTCTGTTCTCTGCATTTATGCTTAACTGTGAAATTTGACATGTTTTTAAAGTGGATGTTTCTAGTCCTCATGACTGAAGAGATGAGATTTTAAATATGTGCATAGGGTCCTCTAAAAACAGAAAAACAGGGGACAGTGATGTTGAGATTTTTATGCCCTACAGAGTTACCAATTTTCTTCTTCTCATGGGCATCTCTATGTTAGCCAATATGAACATTAAGCTTTATTTAATTCCTTTTATATTTCCAAGTTGTCTAATAATTAGAGGCACAAAACTGCTTTATGATTATTTTATCTTCTAGATCAGGGAAGAGCCCTCCCCCTATCAATAATACTTCAAAAAAAACTAGAAATCTCTAAGAATTGTTGTTTGTGCTGAGTAAAATTTTATGTGCCTATTAAAATGTCCACTGCCAACTACACAGTCATTTTGCCTGTTTTTGGAATTTATTAATTTGAATATTATCTATTACCTTCTCTTAGGTAGCCAGACAAGAGCATGGGGTGGGTGTGTGGAGTCAGAGTTGGATGGATTGGGTCAGCAATATGTATAGCTACTTACCTATGGTGCTGTTCTGTACCTTGGTGGTAAAACAGAAAATGGAGGAAGTAGTACTCCCAAAAATTTAGCAGCCTCAACTACAACAGTGTTCCTCCATGTGGATCAGATCTCCTGTACTAGCATGCCCAACCTGAAGCCCCAATAGGCTACTGGGAATCACTGTGTATTATTTTCCTTAATCATAACGGCATGAGCTACAGGGACTGCAACTGAGTCAAAGACAAAAGTGCCTTATGAAGGAGTATTTATCCACTTATGTAGCCAAGCAAAAGAACATCTATGAAGCTGGGAAGACAATCAAATGTCTCAAACATCATTTCTGCCTTGTTCACTTTACAGTGATTTAGTATTGTCAAATGAATTGAGAAGCAGCAACAATTTCACCCCAGGAGAACTCTTAAATCTTCAGTGCAATTTCCTGCTGTTTAGGACATTTTTAGATTCTCAAGAACAAAGATGTAATGCAAAACAAACCTTTTCAAAAGGCACTAGTTATTTATTTAGTTGTTACTTGCCATAGGCAAGTTGGGGTTTTTTATTAAGGTATCAGCCACAAAAGCCAAAGCCACAAAAAGCCAGAGTAGTTCATTCTTTTTTGTTCCTAGAGATGCTGTGTTATGCATGACTTTCAATCATTGCTGGCTTTCTTCATTTAGGCATGTCCCATGACCTTCAAATGAACATGCTGTCCATTAGTTGATTGCTAAGCAGAAGTCATCAACGAAGGTCATGTGCATTATAATACAATATAGGCAGTGTTTAGCACAGCCGTACTCATGGCAGGACTTTCCATTGTCTATGGTGGAGAAAGACTTTTCCTTAACAACTCACTGAACAAACATATTAACCACCTTCAAACATCCCCCCACCACCACCCCCCGCAGCAATATTCATACAGCCTTTTTTAGAACTAATCATTCTGTCTTTGTTTAAACAAACGTACTATTTTAGAAGCAGCTAAACCTCTCTAGGAAGAGGTGTGATGGTTTGTGATGGAAATTGCCTGCCAATCAGTGCTGTTCACTGTCCTTTTGCAAATGGCACAAACTACTACCTTAGGGAGCACTCATCAATTAATAGTATATCTGTAACAGTGTATTATGTGTGCTCCCATAGCAACTCAACAGCTTGCTCTATAGGCCTTTATTCCCTTCTACATGAATAATTAATCAATTATGCAGAAATATATTCCAATTAATCAAGCAATTCCCAGAAAGGAGACAGTGGTGTGTGGAACATCGTGATTTGGAGGGATACATGTGCTTGACTCCAAACCTTACTCCTGATGCCAGAAATCAACTTGGGTGAGCTGAGGTGGAGAAAGAGAAGACAATGCTTTCTCACAGTAAACTTTTGTAAAGTCAAGGCAAAAGGAATTTTGACTGCAAATTATGTGTTTCCAAACTCTGAGGCACATGTACAAAAAAGTACAGTTATACAAAAGGGGATCTGCTCAGCATTAAGGCTGTCTATACTATATGAATCACCATTGTCAAAGTGGAGAAGATGTTACTTGTATGTTAAGGAGTTTGTCCCAAATGATCTTCCTTCTCCTCTACAATGTTACCTGATGCTGTGGGACTGTATTCTTAATCACTCCCACACAGGATCTAGCCTTGCTTTATTTTTTTTAACTTGGAGAGTCAGCATACTGGTTAGAAGGTTGGACTAACCTGTATCCTACTCCTAACTCAGCCAAGAAGCTCATTGGGACCGTTTCCACCCTGGAGGCTTTGTCAGGCTGCAAGCTGGAGTTTGAGCTGGGGCAGGTTACCCCACCTCTTCCTGCTCCCACATGGGGGAGCATTTGGCCTGGTGCAGCTCGTCCGCCCCAGATTTGTGCCCCTGAATGGGAGCTGGGGCAGCAAATCTTTCAGTGTTGAAACAGTCCTGGGTGACACTGGACCAATCATTCTCTCTCAGCCTAGTTTGCCTCACAGTGTTCTTGTGAGCATAAAAATGAAGAGAGGAAAGCCATACATGCTTCCTGATCTCTTCCAAAAAAGGATAAGATGAAAATATGACAGAAAAATTCAAGGAGAACCAGTATCACAATGCTGAAGAACTGTGAAAATGAAACAATACTGTCCTCAAAATCTACTTCTGAGCAAGCTCTGTCTTATTGCAGCTGTCAGTGTATTCTGAAGGCTGAAACTATAAAATGTGGTGGATTGTATAAGTGATTCAAAACCACACCAATGAAAGAAGAAATGTGCCTTAAACCTCTTGCCTCCTTGACTCCTTCCATGTAACACAATGTCCCCCTGGGGTCTGAACTGCTGCTGGGCGCTCTCTGCAGCTCAACATTTTCCTCCTTTCCATATCATATAGTACATTCCTCCCTTCCAGCCAACTATCAGGTACCACAGAATGCTAAAGCCTCAGATAACAGTCGTAATAAAACCCAGAATTTCAGCTCCGTTCTTCATGATGCTTTATGATGTGTTACCAAAACATGGCACCGTTTCCATAGGAAGTTATTTGAACATATTATTGTTTTATAGTCTGTAGCTAATAAACTACCATAAAAACAATATCACTGCAACCACTCCAAACAATGGAAACCTTTTTTTGCCCTGCTCCATTTCCCCTCCTGCTCGCCCTAGTTTGCCATGGTGCCTGTTTCTTTTTGGTATGTTGATTCACAAAATAAGAAATGGGGCAAAGGTTGATTTCCAAATACAGAAGCACCTTAATAAAATAAAGATGTGACAAACTCTACAAAAGGCTGCTGAGTAGATAGGTTCAAAGACATTCTCACAACATTTTATCTGATCAAATTTCAATAAATCCTACATTTGGCATCCGTCTTTAAAAACACAACAAGGGATGAGGGTGGGTGCTCAAGTCAGTTTATTTAATCAGTTTATTTTCCTTCCTCCATTCAAAATACTTTTATCCTTCTGATGGTAGTAGAAGAAGAAGAGTTGGTTCTTATAAGCCTCTTTTCCCTACCCGAAGGAGGCTCAAAGCGGCTTACAGTCGCCTTCCCATTCCTCTCCCCACAACAGACACCCTGTGGGGTGGGTGAGGCTGAGAGAGCCCTGATATCACTGCTCGGTCAGAACAGTTCTATCAGTGCCGTGGCGAGCCCAAGGTCACCTAGCTGGTTGCATGTGGGGGAGCGCAGAATCGAACCTGGCATGCCAGATTAGAAGTCCGCACTCCTAACCACTACACCAAACTGGCTCTCTACTACCTCAAGTCTATGTAACAGTGGATGCTGGGAAGGAGGAAGGGAGTTTTATGTCTGTTCCCTTTAATGGACAGATGGAGGCAGCTCAACAATGAGACAGGGAAAAAGGCTCACTGGAAAATTTCCAAGTTTACAGGTTTGTTTTTTAGTGCCAGGTACAATGGCACTCTTGCCAGCTAAAAGTCAGAACTGGAGAACTTACCTGGCATTACCACCAACAAAATCCAAAGCTCTGCATCTCATTCTCTCACCACCCCACGAGACATGGGGCCTATTACGTATGCACACTTACCGCAGAGAATCTGAGCAGTCAAACCTTTAAGCTTGACTTGGGAGTCTGTGCCTACTGTACAAACCATCCCCCCTACCAGTGCATATATTCTGCAGTTACAATTTTTAAAATGCAGTTTTTATCAACTGGGGTCGGAACCTCACTTGTGTTGTGTGTGTGTGTGTGTGTGGGGGGGGGTGTTTAAATGTTTCTTTAAAAATGTATGTGATTGCCCTATCTCAGCTGCACATTAGTGTCAAATAAGTGCCTTCCATTTAAATCCTGGTGGTTCATGCCCTTGAATGAAAGGAAACACAAAGAAACCTAAGTATAAAAGTGCACTGAGCTTTTATTCCAATCTCAGGTCGATTTAGTCCCTGCCATCTACACAGAATGCGATTTCTGTTTTGATTTTGGGCAATTTAAATTTTCCTTCTACAGCAAGAAGGATTGATCCAGAGTGACTTTATTGTCTTATACCTTAGGGTGCTTTTAATGCTCAATATTTCAAGATTCGGATTGAGAAAGGAGGCTGTTTTGAATCTGGGCTCTGCTCCATGGTAGAGAACCTCTGGTTGGCCAAAACTGCTCATGTTAAAGCTTGCCTTAAAGGAGAAGCCCCTAATTTATCTCTACTTCTGTCAGTCTTGGATGTTTTCTCCCTTCTCTGCCTTCTTCGATCCTCTCCCCCCCCCCTCCAAGAAATGAAAGAGACTCCTTGCTTGGCTCCTCTCCCCCACCTTCAAGAAAAGAAAGAAAGAGGCTTGGCTCCCCCCCCTTTCTGAACTACCCTAACCACGTGCAGAACACTTTCCTGTTTCAATGGAGGGGGGGGGGGAGAGGAAGACCTGAGTTCAAATTAATCTGAATTCAACAGGATTGACAATGGAATAAACAAAGTAAGTGCAGACTCTGCCCTAGGCAGAATTTTTAAAAAAATAAATCCTGAAACTGACAAAACTATTTTTGCAATTGATTAGAGCAGCCACAAAACTCCTTTTTCTTACTGCCAAGCTCTAGTGGATTTTCTGTTGTGTTATCAGCCACTGTGATCAATGGAAAAGAGACACTACATTCAGTTATCACTATCACACAAACAACAAATCTACATGGGCAGGAGAATACAGGAAGAGATCAGAGGAAATGGCTGGCTCCAGCATGACATCCCAGTTGATTTCTAAAAAGGAGCTCAGAAGCATTTTCCCACTTGCTGGAACCAAATTATGTAAATCCAGTTTATTGAGAGAATGAAAAGAGTGGGCTTGTGGTCAAAGCACTTGGAAGACTTGCTGGGTATTCTGGGATACTCAGCTGGCTGTGTTAAAGCTTTCTTTCCATTTCTTCTATTTCTGAGCATTTGGTCTGGTGCTCTCTGCTGGGCTTCATCAGTGGCATATAACCCAATGCTCGTCTTCCCCTCCCCACCCCTTTCAAAGCTCTGGCTCCAAGAGCAGTCAGAGAAGCATGTTTTTCTGTTTTTTTTTTTCACTGACTCAAGACTAGTGATAGTTTAATAATGCTAGACTCAAGCCACTGGCAAAAGAAAAAGTAAAGTGTAAAACAATAAGGGATTGCACACCAAGTGACCATTGAGAGATGCAGAGTGGGTGGAACAACCTCAATGTGGCTGGGGGAGTGACCTTTGAGGGGCATCAAAGGAGTAGGGAGGAATCCAAAAGAATATGTATGATTTTGAATTACCTTTGGATTGAAAGTGAAACAAAGGGAAAATTGGCACAAAATCCCTCTCAGAGAAGCTGGGGAAACAATGACCAGAAAGCAAACTGAGAGCTGAAGCGGGGAAAAATCAATGCAGAATGAAAAAGAAAACCTGACAGAGATGCATGGCAAAAAACAAGGGAAAACCCCTGTGCAGGATAGGTCTTAGTGATACTAGAGGTACAGTGATTGTCACAATGCACATTTTCTGCATCCATTTCACCTCACTGCCTGCTGCTTCAGCCAGGGTGGCACAATAATGTCATCAGAACATAACCAGAACCCTGCTGGATCAGACAAGTGATCTATCTAGCCAGCATATTGTCTCAGAGAGTAGCAAAGTATCAGGTCATAGAGGCTTTCTCCTAATATTGCCACCTGGTACAGGCATTTCCTTCTGACTATGGCTACTTATTTATTTTCTATTTTTATTCTGTCCTTTCTCAAAAAGACTCAGAGTGGATTTAATCATTATGACTAGTAGTTGGTGATAGACTTATTCTTTGTGAATATGTCTAGCCTCCTTTTAAAGCCTGTATTTGTGGCCATGTCTACATTTTGATCATGAATTGAGTAACGTTACACAGTCTGCATTACTAGGGGGAGTCTTAGGAAGAAGAGTGCTGGACCTCTCTCTAATAGACAGACAATTCAACTCAATAGAGGTGAGACAGACAATTGCTGTTTGTGAAGGGTAATTCACCTAACTTCTTTTCGGAATTATTTCCCAACCATGAGTTTTGTTTCTTCAGCCTTGATGGAAAGTGGAAATGGTAAATCAAATATGTAAGTTTTTAATTGGGAGTTCAGATGCCTTGTGGAACTGTATCATCCACACATTCAATCAAAGCTGAAAAAAGCCACCAGAGGTAGCCCAAAACATTTAATGCTTGAGGTACAAAACTGAAACAAAACCCCATAGGATGGCAGAAATATTTATTTATTGATTGATTGTATTTATATACAGCCCTCCCCTGAGGCTCAGTGCAGTTTACATAAAAACACAGAAAGCAGATGGAACTCAGCTTTTCACATATCAATAACATTAACATTAAACTATAACAGAGGTAACAGAATATAACAGGTCCAGAGCAGAATGCATGGGTGGATCTCTGGAGGGAGGGAGCAGGGGCCCTGTAGATGTTGCTGGTCTCCTGGTCTCAACCAAATGCCTGGTGGAAAATCTCCCTTTAGAAGTCCTGTGGAACTGTTTTAGCTCCATCAGGGCCCTAATCTCCTCCGGGAGCTCTTTGCACCAGGTGGGGGCCAGGACAGGGATCATTAGCCAGTTGGTGGTGGCAGAGCATACAGCTCTTTGAGGGGCATAGGCAGGGAGCGGTCCCTCAGGTACACTGGGCCCTGACCACATATGGCCTTAAAAGTGACTACCATAACCTTTAGCCTGATCCAGAATTCAACAGGCAACCACTGTAGTTGATGGAGAATGGGCCGAATGTGAGTCCTCCATGGTATTGCTGTGAGGATCTTGACTGCTGCATTTTGGACCAGTTGTAGTTTCTGGATAAAGGCTAAGGGCAGGCATGCATAGAGCAAGTTACAGATGTCCAGTGTAGAGGTGACTGTCACATGGTTCACTGTGGCTAGGTGTTCCAGGGCCAGGTAGGTCACTAGTAGCTTGGCTTGGCGGAGATGATAAAATGCTTGCCACACTACTTCTGTGACCAGGGCTTCCATTCCTCCATTTTTGAAGGACTGAGCTTCAGACGACTATAATAAAGAAATGAAATATCTCATACATGCTCTCCTCTTCCCTGTGCCCAGAGAGGGAACTCAGGATAGCATGGCAAAATCCCAAGACTTTGGGAACTCTCATGTATGCCTTCTGTAAATGTTATCAATAGAGAACACAGCATACTGATGTACATGGATCATGCAAGTTTCTGGCTGAGTTATCTTATCAGTAAAGAGCAAAATAACAGTATCACTTAACCAAATTCCAACTGGACACACAGAACTGATTTGTTCTAGACCAGTGGTCCCCAACCTGCGGGCTGCGGCCCGGTGCCGGGCCGCGAAGGCCATGGCGCCAGGCCGCGGCTCCCTCTCCCCGCCCCCCCCCCCCGCAGTAAAAAACTTCCCAGGCCGCAAGCTTGCGGCCGATGCCCTGCCGGTCCCCAACCTCGGAAAGGTTGGGGACCACTGTTCTAGACCACCTATTGGTACTCATTTAGCTTTACCCTTAATCCACATAATGAAGAAGTCTTCCTTTCCTGTGTCTCTTCATTCAAGCAGAACCCAAATGATAAGTAACCCCAGGATAGCTACCACAATTGTGACTGTGCAGACACTGAACTGCCCTGGCAAATAGTTGTATGTGAGGCTTCTTATGTGAAACTACTGATCCTTGCTAAATCAAGGGAAATAACTAAAAGAAGGGTCTGCAAAGGTGTGCTGAATAATTTATTTTTTCCAAAAAGCAGTAGCTGCTAAATTATTAATTAAATATGCCACTACTACCAATACATCACAGAAGACAATTTTCAACTAAACTCAGGTCCCTCTTGACAGATGCCTATACTTTACCTTAGAGCAGATATTGCTTAGGCCTATCATCACCTCTCATAAAATAATCCTTTTCTATTTTTAAATTTCGATTGCCCTTGATCCCCCCCCCCCTTAACTTGCTATTTACCAAAATGCCCAAAGGCAGGTAAAAATACAGATATGTGTCTGTGCCTGATAAAAGCCCTGCTCTGCAAAAGCTTTTGTTGTTGTTGGGAAGGTCAAATGGGCATTGAACATTTATTAAAGACATGAAGAAGGAGTCAACCAAATCCATCTCATCTGGAAAAATTGGCTTGATGCTTGATGACTTCCCAGACATGATTATGGGATGATTATGGTCCCAGAGCTTTCCAGGGCCTGAAAGTTCTGTGCCTTAGTAAATGAATGAACAACTCAAAATACATTTTTGGGATGTCTGATGAAAAACACCCAGAGTTAGAAGTGGCAATCTTTCCACTTATTTTCAGCAGGGTATTTTATTTGCAAACAGGGCATAAAATGGGGAGAAATAGCCCTCTCTCAAAGGACTGCAGAAAGTTTTGGCACTCTCCCCCACCCAAAACAGATACTCAGGGCTCTGCCAACACTTCTTGGAAATAAATCTCTACTATTTCTATTTTACAGCCAGGAGACTAGCAGAGAGATGGTAACTAGCTAGCATCCACTTGCTGGAGTCTAAAGCCTCCATATAATTCACTTTGTCATGCTCACTCCCTGGCAACCTTATGAACAAGAATTTGTTAAGAAGGTAAGAAGGGACAAGATTAATGATGGGTCTACTGTAGCACCCTGTTTCACACAATGGCCAAGTAAGTACTGTAAAACTCCCATAGCAGGGAACAAAATATCTCAACTTATTCTTAGCCCCCAAAGCCTGCTCCAGCACTTGGTATTCAAAGGTATATTTTCTCCATGCATGGAGGTTGGCTAATAGACTTTGATGGACATATCCTCCATGAATTTACCTACTTTCCTTTTAAAGATATCTCAGTAGCTGTCAATACATTGTAGAATTGAATCCTACAACTTAATTATGAATTGTATGAAAAATAATACTTTTGTCAGTCTTGAAAATCTACTACCCACCAACTTCACTGGGTATCCATGTTCTATTATCACAATTCAAGGAGATAAAAACCTTTCTATCCATTTTCTCTACAATATAGGATTGCTTTATATATATTGCTTTTAGAATGCTTTGGGCTGATCCTGTGTTGAGCAGGGAGTTGGACTAGATGGCCTGTATGGCCCCTTCCAACTCTATAATTCTATTACTCTATGATTCTATATCATTTAACCAACCTATTATGCTCCTTCCAAAGTGTCCTTGGGATGTTTGAATCATAGGAAATCTCACTGCAATTTTAAATGTTTTTTTTTTACACACATGAAATGCATTCTTGATTCAGAATAACATTATAGCTGACACAGGTGGTCCTAGAAATATATAACTTAGAAGGTGGGCGCCAAAAAGGAACACTTTCGAAACATTGGTTGGGGCTACACCAAACTTATTTCTCTTGACCACTCAGCAAAACTTATACTGATCACTGAGGAAGACCCCTGTAGGTCAAAACACATTTGGGCTGTTATTCACGTGCAGTTAGATATGTATTGTTTTTAATTGTATTTAATATATTATTGGTGCACTTTAATAAATATTTGTAATAATTGTTAATATAGTTTTAACATAGTTTTGCAGCTCAACTCTTGAGTTCTCAACTTTATACTCTACAAGTGCCTTTCAGAGGCAATAAAGAGCAGACGTATTACTCTGTAACATGTGAACTGACCAATATGATCCAATGAGGTCTACAAATGGAGATGTTTTAGAATGTGATTGAGAAACATTATAGCAATATATTTGGTATAAATCTGTCAAATGTTTAAAAGTATATATTTTAATCAATGAACGCATCATTGTGGGGCTCAAGAAACCCCTGTAAGAAATGCAAGTTGTAACTTCCAGAGAAATGTTTTACCTGCTCAAAAATACACATGTACTCTACCACAATCTAGCTCTACTAACATGGCCCAAAGACACAGAATGTTACACACATCCCTCAATCTATCAAAAGTCTAGAACCCCTTCCAAAGGTCATGAAGTACTTAATAACTATTTACTATAAAATAAGTTTAGCTCACAATTAGTTACCATTGTTTTCCATATTAAGCTCAACCACTTCAGCAGGAGGTACTGATGAGGAAGGAGGAGCCAAATAATCAGAGCTTCAAATTACTCAGTCTAACTGCATGCAAATAATTACAGCTCTCAAATTAAGTATAACTGATTAGATCAACAAAATGGGTTGCCCTACTGAACCCAGCAAGACACTGCTATCAAAAATGCCCAGCATATATTATTCTCATAAATATAGTGGTCTCCATATATTATACAGAAAGTATGAAAGGCTCAAATGTGCTTCCCAAGTCACATCTACAAATTTGTCAGTTTGATTAAACTATCATGGCTTCTCCAAAAGAATTGTGAAACAGTTTAAAGAAGTACTGAGAATTCCATTCCCAATTCCAAGCCCTTGACAAGAGCGACAATGAGCAGGAAGAAGAGTACCACTATTAAACCAGTTAAGTCCATAGTGCAGATCAACCCTAGATATTACATGGGGACAACGCAGTAAAGAGCAGCGATCATCACTGCTTTACCTGATATAATTCTATTCGCTGTTCTGATACACGAGCCTTTGGATTCTGCAAGCGAAAGACTCTAAACTCTGCCTTCACGAGGTTGGAAGCATTTTTCTCCATGGCTGAGACGTCAAATCTCACTCGTTTAAAATAGGCGCTGGGTTGCGGTGATTTTTGTGGAATCTTGTCTGCAAGAAGGTAGAATAACAGTTTTAAATTGTAAATACGTTTATTTCTCTTTCAGTAGACTGCAGCACAAGACAGCCTCCAGAACAGTGACGGAAATGTCTGAAGGATGATGCAGCTTCCAGCATCCAATTTTGGTATCATTAACAATTTAGCCAGATAAACAAACACATGTGTTTGATTACAGAAACAGCAGATTAATAGTGATCAGCAAAGCATTTCCAACTTTCTGTCAGGGGCATGCATTTAACGCTGTTCTTTGAAAGCAATGGTGGAAAATCCTGGATGATTATAAATTGGAATAAATTCGTGACAGCTGATGTTTCACAAATGACTTCAGACTTACATACGCTTAATCACCATTGCCAAGAAAATAGGAATTAATGGCAAGACATTTGCCCTGTGTTGCTAGAGTAAAAATATCTAAACCCTTGACAATGTGTTTTGTGTTTTAAGTATTTTGAATGTCATGATTCTTGACATGAATAAGTGAATATTAAGGGCCAAACTAGATTTACAAGCAGATGTGAGTAACATTACCCTTCTGGTGTGTTTTAAATGGGAAAATCCACCTGTGAGATGACCAAAATCATACAGGTGGTGGGCAGGGGGAGTTCTTAACTCTTTCCTTGCTCAACATTTCCCAGTGACTTTCCTCCTCTCACTGCAATGTTCCCAATATACAGCAGGCCCTCTCCTGGCAGAAAATGTGATCTGTTAGCTTTTCTCCAAACAATTTTCTTGACCTAAAATGGTCCTGTGAACTGCTATGAAACCTCTTGGGGAAACTATACAGTTGTGGATTTCTCCAGTTTTCCAAATAATGCACCCCGGGGTCTACTGCACTTCAGCAATTCGCTGAAGTCGAAGGCTGAAGCCACTTTTCAGCACACACTACAGAGACAGTCCCACAGGGTTTTCCACATGTGTCACTTGAGGAAGCCACATATGTGACTGTCAGATAGGACATATTACTCTGTAACATTTGAACTGACCAATACAATCAAATTGAAGCTCTACAAATGAAGAGGTTGTAGAATGTGATTGAGAAACATTACAGCAATGGTCACACATCTCCTGCCATGTCTAACTCTAGTCATGAGCACCTACTTGGTATAAATCTGTCACATGATTAAAGATATATATTTTAATCAATGAAAACATCATTGTGGGGTTCAAGAAACTCCTGTAAGAAATGCAAGTTACAACTTTCAAAAATAAGTTTTACCTGCTTAGAAGCACAGATGTACTCTACCACGATCTAGCTCTACCAACATGGCCCAAAGACACAGAATATTACACGCACCTCTCAATCTATCAAAAAGTCTAGAACCCCTTCCAAAGGTCATGAAGTGCTTAATAGCAATTTAATATGGAATAATTTCAGCTCACAATTAGTTACCATTGTTTTCCATTTTAAGATTAACCTTTTTAGGAGGAGATACTGATGAGGAGCCTCTTATGGCGCAGAATGGTAAGGCAGCAGACATGAAGTCTGAAGCTCTGCCCATGAGGCTGGGAGTTAAATCCCAGCAGCCGGTTCAAGGTTGACTCACCCTTCCATCCTTCCGAGGTCGGTAAAATGAATACCCAGCTTGCTGGGGGGTAAACGGTAATGACTGGGGAAGGCACTGGCAAACCACCCCGTATTGAGTCTGCCATGAAAACGCTAGAGGGCATCACCCCAAGGGTCAGATATGACCCAATACTTGCACAGGGGATAACTTTACCTTTACTGATGAGGAAGGAAGAACCAAATAAACAGAGCTTCAAATTACTCAAAGTCTAACCGTGCATGTGAAAAAGTATAGCTATCAAATTAACTAAGTATAACTGATTAGATCAGTGTTTCCCAATCTTTTGATCATGGAGGATGCCCTGAAATATTCTTCAGGCTTTGAGAATCCCCAGAAGTGATGTCAGCTGGCCACACCCCCAGAAGTCATGTATCACTGGAAATGACATCACCCAGACACTCCCATTGGATGTCCCATAATCAGACTACTCCCACATCACAGGAAGTGTTATTACCAGGTCTCTTCCTATGTCACCAGAATTGACATAGGTATTAGACTTACCTCACCTACATTTGACTTTAATACATTTGTAGAGATGCCGATCTCTGGGGAGGGGGTGAGCTCAAAGAAGTACAAACTAATCTCCTATGCACAATGAACAGAACAATACCTCCATTCTGAGTGGCTGTTTGCTCTTTTTCAGGGAAAAGGGGCCTGAGATAGATTCAAGAGGCTGTAGGCAAAGCCTGAACAACAGGGCTGGACCTCTCTGGGCAGAATAAGGTATCCTCTCTCCACAAGAAGCCTCCAGTCCATCAGCAGTAGGGGGCTATGAACTGTTAAGAGCCAATCTCATCTCTCTCTCCCTACCCTGCCCCCCAGCCACCATCCCCTCACAAGCCCTGGATCCCTTTCCTTCCCAAAGCTCACAGGTTTAGGTAGAAAAACAGAACCTCACAATAGTGCTGCAGGAAAGAAACATTCTCCAAGGAACACTAACAAGCAGGCTTGACAAGGACTGTGGGTGGGAGAGAGACAGGAAGCAGTTTAAATTGGGAATAAGTATGCAGGCTCCACCTGCTTTCAGTTGGAAAAACCATCAGAGGACTAATCCACTCATACTCGAGGGGAAAGGGGAACAAGGAAAATGGCCAGTTCCCAAGCCTAGCTAAGGCAGCAGAGGAAATTACAGGGACCCCTCCCGGCCCCCAGCCCCCTGTGGGCCCTTGGGAGTCTTCAGAACCCCAGTTGGGAATGACTGGATTAGATCAACAAAGTGGGTTGCTAATTCATCAAAGTTCAAGTGCACCTTGCCATTCGACATCAGAGGACACTTCACATTCAATACTTTTCAGATTGCATTGGTCAACTAAAGATGACGCTGTGGCACTGAATGCTTTGAACGGAATCTGTAATTGTGGGTAGAGATGTAAATACAGATTGGGCTGACATTTACTACTGTCACTGTAGATTCCTTAAATTATGTTCTATACCACAAGCAGTCAACTTTGGTGCAAGCCAAGCCTCACCTAATCTTCTTTGATCTTGCATCACATTTCACCACAGAGATGATGGTCTGGTAGGCATTTAAGAGAGGGTCTTTTTTTTTTTAGCAACCCTATGATTATAGACATGGGTATAGTCACCTCACTTTTAATTTTCAGGAGACAGCAAAAGAAATGTTTATTTTTATTTAATGTGATTAATTAAGTTTTTATTTAATGACAGTCCTGAGATTTTAAATTGTAGTCTTTTATGTGTTTATCATTGACACTGATGTTTTATCTAAATTGTAAACTGTCTTGAATTCTACAAGGTCAAACAGTGGCTAACAAATGTTTTAATTAAGTAAGTAAAAGTTCACTGCAAATCTGGGGATGTAAGGGGGTACAAATCTATGCACGTCTGACAACTGATTTAAAGGAACTTGTTGAAGCCTATGCAACCCAAAACAGTTGAAATTCTTTTTAAAACCATGATCCGATGCTCTCAAGCAACACCGTATTTAGATATATCTAGTAAGACCAGAATTAAATCTTGAGCCAGATGGGTGTATGTGAGTAGTACAAGAATTTGTCAGGCACAGACATTAGATCTTTGTGCTGCGTCTTCCAAAATGCACTGAGCTTATTTCTACCATGCACAAAGAAAATGTCTGATTGGATGCATGCAATCAGTAAATATAACATACACAGTAAATATAGTACACACACCCTTATAATCCAGTTCTATGTACTCAGCATGGTGTTACCAATCTGTGATGTATTCATAATATCGAGGCAATTCTGGCATAAAGGACATGATTTGCACAGAGAAAGCCATGAGTTCAGTCTTGTCATTCTTGGTTAAAACTTGCAGAACAGCAGGGCTGGGAAAGACCTACATCTACAACCCCAGAAAGCTTGAAAGAGTCACGAAGCAGACATTACTGGGCTAGATTCACATAAGGCATCTTCATAATGTCATGTTATTTGATGGTATCATGTAACAGCTGCTGATATGCCCCACCCACAGCTATTATAGGAATGGAAGTTGCTCTGACAGGCAGCAGCCCTTCAAGGTTCTCAGGGGAAAAAAGTTTTTTCCTACAGTTGCTACCTAAGATACTTTAAGAGAAGATGCTGGGAACTGAATCTGGGATCTCTGAACCCCAGGTGTGCGTGGAAACAACGTTTTCAATGGTGCACACCCCACCATAAAGCTGAAAAGGCTGGCAGCCATTTCAAACCTCCATTTGGAAGGGGGGGGAAGCAAAATGGAGAATTTAAATGGTTGGCAGTCATTTAAACCTCACAACGGATGGGTGGACTTATCCAGCTGTGAGGTTTAGCAGCCTGGCAGCCATTTTAGCCATCTATTTCATGCCCTCCCAACCTGGAAACGGGAGGAAACAAAATCTACCACTGAAATGGCTAGCAGCTGCTTCAGCCTTACAGAACAGCTTATGACGTACAGCTTCCAAGCCGGGAGAAAGCAAAATGGCTGGGCTCAAATCAACCAGTTCGTTTTTTGGCTTCTGGATTTATTAGGTGTGGGGACACCCTGAACCCCAAAGCGAACTGGAATTTTCCAGTTCATGCCCATCCCTACTACTGGCATCCATATTGTAAGCAACTTAGGACAGAGACATCTACCTCTTCTTTTTTATGCTTATGATAGTCTGTAGAGTGCCACAAATGTTGATGGTGCAATATAAGCAGTAATAATAGCACAAATGATGATTGTGGGCTCTTTTTCACTTTCCTGATGACAGCATTCTAATCTTGTTATGCAGGAGCCCTGAAGTGAGTCTGGTCCATTTCAACTGCAAGTCCAGATTTCTTGCCTAGAGAGCAGAAGCCCCAGATATTCTTTGACAGACCATCCTAATTGACTGGAACTAACTCAATATGTTTCCTGTTGCTAAGGAAACATAAGCAACTTTTCTCGTTTGTACAGACCATCCGGGATGCTTTCAGAATTTTGCTCTCTCTCACACATGAACATACATACACATTGATGCTGGAAAACCTGAGAGAGCTCCAAATCTATGCTTGCCAACAAATGCCGGTAATAAATGCTCTGAAGATTTATTTTTATTTCCTGTTGTTTGTTAAACTTTGGAGGGATCTCCCTTCCACAGCAAGTCTCCTTTCTTGGTACTTTGCCCATCCTTAATCACAGCAGCCACAAGTCATGGAGGCCCCATTGCTTTTCACTTCTCTTTTATGACCAAATCTCATGCATAAGTCATGTACTGGGCTTTGATGCCGTATATGCAAATATTTATAAGAGTCACTTGATTGTGATTAAAAGCGGTTGCACTGCTTTCTTTACTCTGGCTGGCTTCCCTAGACCTCTGCCTAGTAGGACTGTTTAAGTTTCTGCTGATAACAAAAACGGATTATAAAAGAGAAAAGGAAGAAACCCCAAAAGAGCAGAAGCTACTCACTCTGGTACAAGGTGAAATAATTTCTTTCCCCTCATTGTTAACAGTTGACTCCCTGATCTACATAGGGCTTCAGTCCAGAATAGTCTCCTCCTTATAACTAACAATGAAATGTGATAACTGACATTGTTTATGTGGGAAGCAAATCCAAAGGGAGAGGTCATTATGCCGTCACCACAAGTCTTTC
Source organism: Paroedura picta (assembly GCF_049243985.1). NCBI lineage: Eukaryota > Metazoa > Chordata > Lepidosauria > Squamata > Gekkonidae > Paroedura > Paroedura picta. Next base: position 58,510,853 of record NC_135369.1, on the reverse strand, counting down.
CGGCAGGGTCCTCTCCTTCCTGTCAGACATACAAGGGTCACAAACCTTCTCCGCCTTTTCTAGGGAGGCCTTCTCCAAGAAATGAAAAGTGTGTGTAGCCCAGCTGGACTCACAACACTAACTGCAAATTAACACTGTTCCTCTCTTGTGTCCCTGATGTAACTTGGGATCAGATGAGACTGAATGCAAATAAGTGCATGATAATGCATATCGGAGCATTCACCCACCCCACCCAATATCTGACATGCACATGCTAGCTTAAACTTGACATTATGTGCAGATGCGTGCAACATACCCAAGATGCTCTCTTTAAACAGGGAAAGCAACTTCCAGGAAGTAGCTAAAGAGTAGAAAAGCAGCACGGCAAAAGCTTTTAAACTTTTCCCTTTCCTTCCCTGCTCCAATCTGCTCTCCAAGCAGCTTCCCCTTCCCCAGAATTTCACAGGAATCACATGAACAGAACAGATATTTAGTAGAACTCATTTGGAATGAGAAGGTGATCAAAGAAAGGATTAAAGATCCCTCTCCAGTTCTGTTCATGACGCTGGAAGTGGCTTTTCCTGCCTATAAGGACTGCCTCTATCTGCAATTTAGTTTGGTCCTAATGGGTTCTGGATTGCACCAAGTACCAGAAAAAAGATTTTGGTATATCTAATAGTCAGCCTACACTGGCCTTGGATACTTATATCTGCAGATCAGGACCCAGGGTCCCCAGGTTTGTAGAAAAAACTGAAACCTTAAAAAAATAGGGTGATGGGTTAGAAAACCTAAAGAGCTATTACATGAGCTTGCACACACAATGCTCCTCCATTGGCCTGACAGTGTCCACCCTCCTACCCAAGTGCAACAGATATTGAAGGAGGGGGAGACACCACTTCTCCCAGTGTCCAGGAAACTTATAGTACCGATATGCCTTCCTCCGTGACTGGTAAAACTTCCCCCATTGCTTGCTCAGCCAGTGCACAGCTTCCTTCCTTGCCCGCATACTCAAGGCTAGGGGCAGGTGGGGAGACAGGTGTACATGTGTATGTAAGGGTTGGAGGGTGGGGGGCAATCTGGCTTAAAGCGATGATCAGAATCTACATGAGGGGGAGAAAAGTGAGATAGCCAGCAAGTGGGAGAGATTAATGGGGTGGAAGAAGAGTTATAGGGGTGGGGGAAGAGAGGAATGATAGTAGGAGTGATAGAGAGAGAAAGAGATAGTTATATATAAAAGAGAGATAGTTATATAAAGTGTAAGAGAAGCAATGGGAGGAGATAGACTGAGTGAAGGGATTGTGGGTGAGGGAAATAATCCAAGGCACAGGAGTAGGATGGCTGCTCCTGCAAGTTCCTTGTGTGTTAGCACTTGTAATTCCATGAAGACATTAACTTAATGTGCAGCAACTGTGAAAAAGATCTTCTCTGTCCTAAGAACTGAACAAAAGCATAGCTGGCTCTACAATGAGGCACACTGAGGAGATAGCTTAGGTGACAGAGTTTGTGGGCAGCAGCAGACTTTGCCCTGCCCTCACCCCAAGTAACCAAAACTTCTTCTTTCCTACAAGCTACTTACATCCAGTATGGCTTCTTCACAATACTTTGTATTTAAAAAAATTAAAATCCTGATAATATTATGGATAATCACAGGCCAGGAAGAGACCTTAGAGAATTTGGGGAGTACTCATACATTTAGGTAGCAACCTGAAGAAGATGTGCTCAAAAGTAAGTTCCATTTTATTAAATGATGATTCTTAGCCCATGGAATGACTGGGGAAGGCACTGGAAAACCACCCCGCATTGAGTCTGCCATGAAAACGCTAGAGGGTGTCACCCCAAGGGTCAGACATGACCCAGTGCTTGCACAGGGGATACCTTTACCTTTACCTTTAGCCCTTGGAAAGTGTAGCCTTAGTTCAAATTGTCCTCCACTTAAAAAGAAAAATCATCATCATACTGAATCTCCACAAACATTCAGTGTCTTTGGTAGTCATATTTTCTTGGCACCACCTTTTCCACATCCTTACAAATATTTGCTTGCTTTGGATAGTGCTATTACTTGTTATTGTCAGAGTCTCATTGATTAGTGGCTTCCAGTCTGAATTCTACCTTTTACTCTCTCAAGCAGTTTTATTTTAAAGCTGTAACAAAATCCAATTGCCTTGCTTCTTTGAGTAGGCATGTTTAGAATGAAGAAACTACAAACACAGAGACACACAAACCAATGTGACTGACCAGGGTCTGAAGGGTGCAGCTGGAACTGATAATTACACTTACAGAAGACCCTCACCATTCCCAGAATCATAGAATCATAGAGTTGGAAGGGGCCATACAGGCCATCTAGTCCAACCCCCTGCTCAATGCAGGATCAGCCCTAAGAATCCTAAAGCATCCAAGAAAAGTGTTTATCCAACCTTTGCTTGAAGACTGCCAGTGAGTGGGAGCTCACCACCTCCTTAGGCAGCCTATTCCACTGCTGAACTATTTTGACTGTGAAATTTTTTTCCTGATATCTAGCCTATAGTGTTGTACTTGTAGTTTAAACCCATTCCTTCACGTCCTCTCCTCTGCAGCCAACAGAAACAGCATCCTGCCCTCCTCCAAGTGACAACCTTTCAAATACTTAAAGAGGGCTATCATGTCCCCTCTCAACCTCCTTTTTTCCAGGCTGAACATTCCCAAGTCCCTCAACCTATCTTCATAGGGCTTGGTCCCTTGGCCCAAGAACATCCTCGTTGCTCTCCTCTGTACCCTTTCAATTTTATCTACGTCCTTCTTGAAGTGAGGCCTCCAGAACTGCACACAGTACTCCAAGTGTGGTCTGACCAGTGCCGTATACAATGGGACTATGACATCTTGTGATTTTGATGTGATGCCCCTGTTGATACAGCCCAAAACAGCATTTGCCTTTTTTACCGCTGCATCACACTGCCTGCTCATGTTTAGTTTACAATCCACAAGTACCCCAAGGTCTCATTCACACACAGTGTTACCTAGAAGTGTATCCCCCATCCAGTAGGCATGCTTTTCATTTTTCGGACCCAGATGCAGAACTAACTTTATTAAATTGCATCTTGTTCTCATTTGCCCATTTTCCCATTGTGTTCAGATCTCATTGATTAGTAAAATTGATTGGTAAAATGATTTACCATGATTGGTAAAATCACTATGATTGGTAAAATCTACAACCACTGGAAGACATGGATCTGCTGGTTCCCAATAGCAAAATTCCTGAACAGTGATATTATAGTGGTAGAAGCAAAAACAGGCCTGACCTGAATAGCCTATCACATCTTGGAAGCTAAGCAGAGTTGGTCCTGGCTAGTGGTTGTATGGGAGACCTCCAAGTTGCCTTTAAAACCCATAAGTCAACTGTGACTTGCTGTCACTTTCCATCACCACCAGGAGTAAAAGTAGGTTGGAGACCATATCACATGATCAGACTGCAGCCCATGAATATGAAATCATAAACAGACCAAAAGCTGTACAGAGCATTCATGACTAGTCATGTGATAATCACTCCCTCTGCAATATTCCTGTCAATGTCTGGAGAGGCTTGGGGCTAGGGAAACTGCCACTAACAAACTTGAACATAAAATGGCTAATATATTAGTAGATACTAAATGGAAAGAATTAGCTGCTTGTTTCAGGAGCATCTCCTAGCTCTGTAGTTATTACTTCAATTATATCCCACCTTTCTTATAAAGACTCCAGGAGACTTTCTGCTGCCATTACTCAGAGTTCTTCTTTAAATGGCCCACTTGAGAATACTTTACCCATTTCCAGTGAAAGCCCCATTAATTACTTCTTGCCCTGCCCTTCGTAACTGGGGAATAGGCATGAAACTACTCCATACAAATTTCTGTATAAAGAATTAATTATTTAGAAAAACAAACACAGAATATCCAAATTTATGCAACAATTACCCACGAATCTGCTATTATACCATTGCTCTTTTGCAACTGGCAGTGTCTGCTCCAACTAGCAGCAGCTCTTCAGGATCCCAGATCTTTCACATCACCTACTACCTGACACTTTTACCTGGAGATGCTAGGGACTGAACTTAGGGCCTTCTGAACACAAAGCAGATGCTGTACAAGTGAACCATGCAGATGTTATTCCACTTCCCCTTGATTTTAGCAAACTGATTTAGCATCACAAGCAAATTGATTGATTCACTAAGTGCTTCAGTAACCATTTAGACTAACTGAAAAGCACTAACAAATACAAAACTTCATGCATCAGACCAAATGGAAATCTAAACAATTTCTGCTTTATGCTACTTTCTAACAATAACCCCCCTTTCCCTTTCTAACTCCGTGAAGGTCATCATTCCCTTCTCTCCCCCCCCCCAGTCAATTTTGATCTCCTAATTCTCTTCCCCAAGATTCTAAAAGAGGTCTCTTAAGCATGTATCTTTTCAACTTATTTTAACTATAATTACAACCAATTAATATTATTATTACTCATCATAAACCTAGGTATATCTAACACATATCAAAAACTGTATGGGGGAAGTGATTTAATCAAAGCTGCAAGTGGCTTGTGACCTAATCAATAATTCCCTTAAGACTGAAATTGATCCGATTTGCAACATTTCTGCTTCGAAGGAACTGCTGATAATGAATAGTTTTAGCTTACCACAAGATGCTGCAGGCTAGAACTCATTCCATTTCTAGCTCATGCATATATTTACTTTCCCTTGAAAGCATACATCAATACAAATGCCCCAGGTTTGACAAGCTACAGTCAACTAACAAAAAACCAGTAGGATTTACTGCCACATATAGTGGCACATATAGGATATAGTGATTGTCACTAGTTTTGATACCATTAAAAGAGCATTGCAATAGGTTCAGTGGAGGATAGGTTCAGTAAAGGCTAAATGGACTAACTGGAACCTCTTAATTCAGCACTCCTCTGAATACCATCTTTGGTATCTTTGGTCTGCATGCCCTGTTTGTAGGTCTTACGGACCATGTTGTGTGAAACAGCACGTTGGACTACTGGTCAGATCGAGCAATGGCTGCCATTCTGTACACTTAGGCACTCATAAGTAAGTCAGTGCTATCTATTGCAACCTCACACACAAAAAGTCAGAGGAACCTATAGGAGAAAGTTTCACAACAGTTTCACAGCTGCAGGCTACTGGGTCTGTATGTACCCTCATGCTAGGGTTTTCTAAAACAGGATTGCTGCTATATGTTCTCCATAATCTGATACCTAAATCTTAACTCCTATAGCTTTACATCTCTTCTAGAAGCAACCTGTTAAGTACTTGCCATCTACTCAGGGAACTGATAATTACAAATTCATTATCTAGTTCAAAGCCTCTTGCACCAAACCCAAACGATGACAAGAAAAAGTGGGGCAAATGCAAGGGAAGTTAACGTTTTCACTTTAAAAAAAACTGGCAACAAATCTGGTATTCCAACGGTATCAATACATCATATCACATGTCCTTGGCAATGTTATCTTTTTTGTTGTTGGCTTTCTACACTAAATTCAAATCCACAGAAGAAATATTTGAAGTCTGTTTCCAAGTTCTCAGTGTACTAACTGAATATGCAGGGTTGTGTCTCCAAACACTGAATTAGACCTCTATTAGTATACTATAGGGAAGGGAAGGGAAGTCAGCATGGTATAGCATTATATCAGATCCTGTAAACTAAGTAGAGTTGATACTTGGATGGGGGATCACCAAGAAGATTGTAGAGGAAGGCAATGGCAAGCTTCTTAATTGCTTAAAAGCCCCTTGCTGGGCTTGCTATGTCAGCTGCAACTTGACAGCATGCATGCATTTTGTGTACTTTGGTACGTAATCAAGTGATCAGCAAGATTTCAAACAGCTCTTTCCATTCTGGTTGATGTGAGTCATCTCTGTATATGTTGAGGAGAATGGCACGTAAACCAATCATGGGACATTTGTTGGGATTGCCAAAGAAATCACTGGGAAAGCAGCTCCCTTCTAGCTATGGGCAATATAATTTAACACACATTGAAATTAGCTGAAATCTACAGTGGTACATTAAGCATAGGTTTTCTGGCTGTAGAATATCACGAACTGTACTTAAACTCCAAGAATTAGTGAAAATGAAAATATTTTTAAAATTAATTAACAATCCAGATTTTCAACAGAATGTAAAACTGAATGTACTGAAACCAATGAAGAAGACACCAGCTGACATTAGCTGATGTCAATGGATTAAAAAATATTCAGTAACAAGAAAACCCCTTTTTGGCACAGCCACCTCTTTCTTAACAAATGCAAAAGGGTTAAAAGAAACATGACAAGTGAAATATATGGCTGGATCAAGAAAGCACTTGGCTGTCATGACAATTACTTTAAATTCAGGGTGCTGCTCTTTTGACACTTATACCAATGATCCTATGTATGTCTAATTACTGTCACAACAAGAGAAGAGATTTTGTGCCCTGAATTTTACTACCCCAAAGAATCTCAAAGTGGCTTACAACTGCCTCTCCCCGCAACAGACACCCTATGAGGTAGGTGGGGCTAAGAAAGCTCTGAGAGAACTGTGGCCGACTGAAGGTTGCCCAGATGCCTACATGTGGAGGAGGAGTGGGGAATCAAACTGGGTTCTCCCGTTTAGAGGCCACTGCTCTTAACCACTACACACGCCAAATGCTACTGATCAGTCAAGCATGGTAGACCATCTCCTCTTGTTGCCTACCCAGTAATAAGTGCCAAATTGAGTAGTTTTCTCTGAATTTGAACCTATGCTTTAATTTTCTATCAATGGATGGTGGTCAGGCGGTGTACCAAGATTGCTCAGTAAGTGAAAATCTGTCTCTTCTGAATAGCTGAAGGGCATACCTGAAGAACAGTCTAGTCGGTTATGAACCTGCTGGATTACTATGATCATAATCAGAGACTGCCCCCACCTCTGAGATTAGGCAGGCAGCAACCTGAGAAAGGGCCTTCTTAGTCATGACACCAAAACACTGGAATTCTGTCCTCAGGAAGATTTGTCTGCCCCCTTCTGTTGCCCTCTTCTGCCAGTGGGTGAAGACTTTTAAATTGTGTTTACCATTCAATAACAGCTGTTTTTATGTTTGGTGTATTTTAAATCTGCTTTAATGGTTTTAATTATGTGTCTTGGGGTGTTTAATTGTAATGGCTTTAAAATATGATTTTATAGAGTACATTTTAAATTGCTGGCTGCCTTGGCGGCCCATGTAGGAGCAGAAAGGCAGGATCCGAATTTTGTTAATAAATAAAATATTCTAGTGTAATTCCAGCAAATACAGCAAATTCTGTTTCTGTGAAGCTTTGCTTAAGCAATATATATAGAAATTCAAAGTTTTTTCTAAGACACCAGATTACCAGGTACCAAAAAGCCATGTTTTCCATGATTAAAAAGAAATACCCTATCAAGACGCTGTATCCAAATACTACTAAACTCATACACCAGGTCTAATTTTTCTTCTTTCTGACTACAATTTGAAGGAGGAAGCTGTTCTGTAGTGTCCTTCAGAAAAACTGTTTCTTTCTACCAAGTTATCCATCTTCTAGGCCTCATCTTTCTTCGCCCCTATGCTAGACTATTACATTTGCCACTTGAGTGATGGATAAGGTTACATCTCAGGGATTACAGAATGATTAATGAAGTTCTATATCCCTGCCCAGTGCACAGGGAATACATCTGGGTCCAAGAAATCACTGTTGGTGGCACTGTGACAGATTGAAGCATTGGCTCAGCCTGGTCAGTGGGGAATGCTTTGCTTTCTCCAAAACAAATGTGGAGTCAGTCCCCTGATATGAATCTGTCTTTCTGCTTTATACTTTTCTTGCTGATCAGATATGAATGTGGGGATTTAACAATTATTATATTTAGATAATTGTTTTTTTTTACTCCCTCCTTTGCATATCCAAAAGGCCACTATGCAAACACTTGTGTAGTCTTGACAAGCACACGTGATTTTGTTCTGCATCTCCTGATGCTGCCTCCTAGATAGCTTGGAAATAAATACCAATTTCCATGACCCAAACAGCATCTTAAAATGTGGATGGAGAAATGTCTGTTGAGTGGTGCTTGTGGAAAGCTAATTGTGATATGACTGTTTCCTGGGAAATGCAATTAACAAATCAGTCCAACTCTACCACATATCAGTTTTGGTAATTCTGGCAAGAAATAGCTCTAGACTTTGGTGAGGAACATACAACATATGTAATGCAATCCAATGCAGAGTGGCACCCTTCTAAACTCTTTGATTTGAAGGGAGCAACTCTGCTTAGGAGTTGTGCCAACAATTAGCAATCAAATAAAGGGAGTTAGTCAAGGTTAAATACTTGCAAGAGCACAATTGTAAACACGTGTAATTGAAAGATCCACTGGAATCAAATGGTGTGAATAAAACTGCTTGGACTTTGGCTGTAAATCTTATTAATCTCAATAGAAAAGCCGCCTTCTCCTTTTGTGTGGGAGATGGGCCAGCCAACTGCCTCCCCCTCCTTGGAATCTGAAGAATCAGGCCCCGAATTGAAGCAACCCCACATAAGTAGATAGATCTGGCAGAAGACCCAACAGGAGAAGAAACAGGAAACAAAAATACTTTCCAATCATGGCCAGGCTGCTTAATCTTCCAGGAGAAGAACGGGACACCATAGAGGCCAGCTTCCCCACCAGCCCCTTTTGAGCCAGTAGAGTGTAGAAGAAGAAAGTACTTGGTGGCTCAGAAGAGATGTAGGAGTACCTGATCCTCAGAGATGTGAAGTAAGAGGTACAGATAAAAGGAACATGCTAAGCAAGGCTTGATGCAGAAGTAAACTTTACTTGCCACTTTTGACAACCTAGCTCTGTTCTCTCAGTCAGATGCAAGGTTTTCCTTCAGTTTTTTTTCTAGCTGCTCAGTCCCTTTTGTATTTTCTTCACTTCTGATATTTTGCTACTGGCTTAGTCCAGAAACTGGGGGAAAGAAAAGATTACCCTCCTAACTTAAACTTCTGAAATGGAACATGAAATTAAAAAAATAACAAAACATTTTACTCAACATTAAGGTGACCAGATTGTCCCACTTTTGGAGGGACATCTGGGGGCACCTGGCAAATTGTACTTATGTTGAAATTAAAATATATATATATTACAATATTATTTTTGTGTTCTATGAAAAATTTTGTTGCTCCATATAGACTAAAATTTTAATCAAGAACCCCCCCACCCCACCCCGGTCAATGGTGTCCTGCTTTACCAATGTTAAAATCTGGTCACCGTACTCAACATAGAGAGGGGAAAGGTCAGGTGAAATTAGGGATAAGATGTCTGAGATAAATCAGTAATGAACTTGGAAGTAAATCAATAGAGATTACAGTTCCTATGTTCCAAGCAATCGAGTGTTCCTTAAGCTTTTCACACAGTTTTATAATGCCCTGATTTGGATAGCGCAGGGCCGACCCTGGCTACTCTTTCAATGGAAATCCCTACAAGGATTTGGGGTAAGAAATGGCAGAAGTCAGAAATGGCAAACCATCTCAGAATGTCCCTTGCCTGGCTGCCAGGTAATCCTAGGATCTCCTGGTAAATACTGTATGATGAATCTAGTCTCAGAATCTTTAAGATGAGAGGCTTTTGTTTCAGAGTTTTCTAATGGAACACCTTGTATACCTTGTGTTTAACTGACTCTTTGGGCTTCAGCACGCAATCTCTAAACATACCAGGCCAGCAGTCACTCTACTCCGTAGAGTTATTTCCCCTTTTAACCGGGTAAGGGATCTCTTCTCTCACTAGAAGATCTATCCTTTTTTCTGTCCGAAATGGGAGTTTTCATTGATCTACCCACTCCTCCTTGCCAACCTTTCCAGTTCGCCATCCGTGTTAAATGGCTCTCAGTCACAGTTAAATACAAACGCAGTCAGCATCCGACTCTTCTTCACCACAACTAGATAGACTCAGAATGATTTCTCAGAATGATTTCAGAACTTGACCCTCCTATTCTGACCATTGGATTGTACCTTTAGATAGCTTGCTCTGGACCAATTTGTAGACCTTATTTTTGTACTTCTTGCCATTGCATTTAAGTATCCCAGAAACCCTGGATAAAGCAATAGCACCAGGCTTAGCCCTAAATGCCAAAATTATGGAAACAAAAAATTATCTTTGGCTAGACCAAATAATATAAATAACAAAGGCAGAGTTGCTTCCTAATTATGCTTATGGGGAAACATATACATGGTTATTGAACACACCTTAGTCTGAGTATACATACTCAGTCACTTTTCTCATTCAGCCAGCTTCGTTGAGCAAATCTGGCCTTAATCATGTTTTCAAGTGTTCTTTCTGCAAGATTAGCTAATGCAGAAAAGAGGAGGGATATGTGGGGTGGTGGTGAATGAAAGCAGATCCCTTCTTAGCTATTTAGACAATTACCCTGTAATCTTTCTACATCCTGAAAACAGTTCTTCTTATGGTGCTAATGTCCAACCATAGCAAAGCCATACAAGGAGCAAGACAAGGTATGTAGGATGTACTACTGCAAATGAACAAGGGTTGACATCAATGGCCATAAAGCTAAGCCAAGTCCTTAGTAGTCAGTAAATCAAAATAAGGCTGCAAGAGGTATTTTAATGTAATGTGGGCTCTCCATGTTCTTCTGTGCCTTTTCAGACAAGCAACAACAACAAAAAAGTTTCCCATTTTTGCCAGAACATTTGAGAAAGGCAGACACTCTTCCAAATCACCATCAGATTCGCATCCTTGGATTGAAATCCCAGCTTCTCATGTATCACTGCTGAAATCAGATATGCAACTAGATGTGTGTTGTGTTTGGAAAATTCTCAGGTATGCACTTTGCTATGCTGCTTACACTGGAATCTTAAAAATAAAAAAATCAAATAAAAAATACCCAGAACACTTTCATCTCTTTCCATGAATTGCTGCTCCTTTTCCAGCTTGGATTAATGTGTGTGAGTCAGAACCTGCCTCCTATCTGCTCTTAGGAAAATGAGAAGAAAGATACAAATTGACTTTCATTTGTCAAAGGAGTGATCCTCTGGTAAATTAAAGTGGTCACAGCTTAAAAAACAATGAGTATTACCTACTATTATATCTGCAACTTTTAAACTGCTAAAGCTTTTTCTTCTTCGCGTGATGATACAGGAACTAAAATAACATTTTCAAAAAGGGATGTGTGTGACAGGAACATGTACCCCCTAATGTTATTATTGCACAGTATGGTATAATTACTGAATTCCCATTGAAATCAGGATGACTTACATTTGAATCAAACTGCTTTGGCCTTAAACTGTAAACCTCATTAAGTTCAGTGGAAGACCTTCTGTTTGCTGACTCAACTTGAGGGGTTTCTAAAATCAGAAATAAATTAAATAAATGGCATGGACCTAATAATGTAAGTACATACAGGAAGAACTGTTTCAACATTGAGCTCATGGATAAACATCCACATAATTACTGAGGAGGACACTGCTGCCCATGTCTGTTTAACGGATTTTCCTGCTTGGACAGCTTGATTCCGTGAATCAGACCTAGCTCTGGTCAGAACCTTTCTTGCCAAATCATACTCTAAATGGATTACAGCAGCTATGGGTTTGTATTAACAAAACCTAGAATCAACAAGTGGTTATTCAAGAGCTTTTCCCGAATACCGAACCCCAGGATATTTTCATCCATGGTTCCATAACTTGAAATTGAGTATTGAAAATATCCTGGGGTACGTTATTCAGGAAAAGCACTTAAATATTGAAACTGAATATTTCAAGTTAGTCTCATTGACCCATGAATGAAAATAACTCGCTGTAGATTTTTTATGGAAATGGAGACAGACATCACAGCCCTCCCATTCTCTTACAAGGGCCTCCCCATTCATTATTGCAGCAGTATCAGAACTCATTCCCCATTATACTTTCCTACCCTGCAGTAGTAATTTTGCAAATTATGCAGATCTTATCCACCAGACTTTTGTACTCCTGCCAAGGATGAATATGACTGGGATTGACCAAGGGTTCCTTCTTTCAAACATGATTACAGCTTTGCAATATGAAGCCACAAGTAAGTGTCCCTGTAGAAATGTCCTCTGAGGGCCAGTCAAAATAATTCTGTATATCAGTACATGCCTACTGGAATTAATCAGTTCTCTTTCATTCAACCTCAGATTTACAATGTGGTCACGAAAACAAATAAGAAAATTTAGTAAATGGAAAAGGTGTTACTGTCTGATCTCTGCTAATGCACAGGCCTGTGTCTCCAACAGGTACTGCCAGACCAACCTGGTTTCCTTCTTTAACTGAGTGATGGGCTTATTAGATCGTGGAAACTCAATAGATATTGTCTGTCTGGATTTCAGTAAGGCTTTTGACAGGCTTCCCTATGATGTTCTGGGTAAACTGGCTAGAAAACCATACCTAAAGAGTGGTTGTCAATAGTATTTTATCAGATTGGAGGGAGGTGAGCAGTGCTCAGTCCTGGGTCTGGTACATTTCAACAGTGGTCCCCAACCTTTTTCAAGCTGGGGACCGGTGGCAGCAGGGAGGGCGATTGCCCGGCTGCGCACGCCGCTGAAAACGTGCAATGCGCACGCATGGCCGAAAACGCACATGCACGGCACTTTCATGCATGCGCGAAAGTGCCACGCATGCACGTTTCCAGCTGCGCATTGCACATTGCGTGTGCGCGGCCCTGCTTCCCTCTCCCCCCTTCCCACAGTAAAAAGCTTGCCGGGCCGCAAGCTTGCAGCCTGGGAAGTTTCTTACTGCGGGGGGGGGGGAGAGGGAGCCACGGCCCGGTGCCAGGGCCTTCACGGCCCGGCACCAGGCCACAACCCCGTGGTTGGGGACCACCGCATTTCAACATTTTTATCAATGATCTGGATGAGGGAGTGGAGAGACTCTAAGAAGATATCGAGTTCAGCAAGATCTGAATGCACTGGAAAAGTGGGCAAATGAGAACAAGATGCAACTCAATAAGAAAAAAGTACAGAGTTCTACATATGGGTCACAAAATGAGAAGTATGCATATTGGATGGAGGATATGCTTCTGGGTAGCAGTATATGCCCCCTTCAAGGATCGCTGCCTTGTTGTGGCAAGGGGGCTTGCGTAGTTCAGTGAAGCTATGAGCTATACCGTGCAGGGCCACCCAAGACGGACAGGTCATAGCTGAGAGCTCAGACAAAAGGTGATCCACTGGAGAAGGAAATGGCAAACCACTCCAGTATCTTTGCCATGAAAACTCTATGGACAGTTCCAATAGGCATAACGATATGACGCCGGAAGATGAGCCCCTCAGGTCGGAAGGTGTCCAATATGCTACTGGGGATGAGCAGACGGCTAGTACGAGTAGCGCCAGAATGAATGAAGCGACTGGGCCAAAGCCGAAAGGACGCTCAGTTGTGGAAGTAACTGGTGGCGAAAAGACAGTCCGATGCTGTAAAGATTTTTATTCCATAGGAACCTGGAACGTCAGATCCATGAATCAAGGTAAGCTGGACGTGGTCAAACAAGAAATGACAAAACTGAACATTGACATTTTAGGAATCAGTGAACTAAAATGGACAGGAATGGGTGAATTTAATTCAGAAAACCATCAGGTATACTACTGTGGACAGGAATCTCGCAGAAGAAATGGAGTAGCCTTCATAATCAATAAGAGAGTAGGAAAAGCAGTCATGGGATACAATCCCCAAAATGACAGAATGATCTCAGTTCGAATCCAAGGCAAACCATTCAACATCACAGTGATCCAGGTGTACGCCCCAACCACTGCTGCTAAAGAGGATGAAGTTGATCAGTTCTATGAAGCCCTACAACACCTTCTAGAAGCAACGCCAAAAAATGATGTGCTTATCATCATGGGGGATTGGAATGCTAAAGTAGGAAGCCAAAAAATAACCGGGATAACAGGCAAGTTTGGCCTTGGAGTACAAAATGAAGCAGGGCACAGGCTGGTAGAATTTTGTCAAGAGAATACAATGGTCATAGCAAACACTCTTTTCCAACAACCCAAGAGACGACTCTACACATGGACATCACCAGACGGTCAACACAGAAATCAGATTGACTATGTGCTCTGCAGCCAAAGATGGAAAAGTTCTATCCAGTCAATAAAAACAAGACCAGGAGCTGATTGTGGTTCAGATCATGAGCTTCTTGTTGCAAAATTTAGGCTTAAATTGAAGAAAGTAGGGAAAAGCACTAGGCCACTCAGGTATGAACTAAATCATATCCCCGACGAATACACAGTAGAGGTGACAAATAGATTTAAGGAATTAGATCTGATAGACAGAGTGCCTGAAGAACTATGGACGGAGGTTCGCAACATTGTACAAGAGGTAGCAACTAAAACCATCCCAAAGAAAAAGAAATGCAAGAAATCAAAATGGCTGTCTGAGGAAGCTTTACAAATAGCTAAGGAGAGAAGGGAAGTGAAAGGCAAGGGAGAAAGAGAAAGATACACCCAATTGAATGCAGAATTCCAGAGAAAAGCTAGAAGAGATAAGAATGCCTTCTTAAATGAACAGTGCAAACAAATAGAAGAAAACAATAGAATGGGGAGGACCAGAGATCTTTTCAAGAAAATTGGAGATATGAAGAGAACGTTTCATGCAAAGATGGGTATGATAAGGGACCAAAATGGTAGGGACCTCACAGAAGCAGAAGAGATTAAACAAAGGTGGCAAAATTATACAGAACAACTATACAAGAGCGAGCTTAACATCCCTGATGACCACAATGAGGTAGTTACTGACCTGGAGCCCGGCATCCTGGAATGTGAAGTCAAATGGGCCTTAGGAAGTCTGAGCAACAATAAAGCTAGTGGTGGTGACAACATTCCAGTTGAACTATTCAAAATCTTAAAGGACGATGCAGTAAAAGTGCTACACTCAATATGCCAGCAAATTTGGAAAACTCAACAATGGCCACAGGATTGGAAAAGGTCAGTTTACATTCCAATCCCAAAGAAGGGCAATGCCAAAGAATGTTCAAACTACCGCACCATTGCACTAATTTCTCATGCTAGCAAAGTTATGCTCAAAATCCTACAAGCTAGGCTCCAGCAATATGTGGACCGAGAACTTCCAGAAGTACAGGCAGGATTTCGAAGAGGCAGAGGAACTAGAGATCAAATTGCCAACATACGCTGGATCATGGAGAAAGCTAGGGAGTACCAGAAGAACGTCTACTTCTGCTTCATTGACTATGCTAAAGCCTTTGATTGTGTGGAGCACAAAAAATTGTGGCAAGTTCTTAAAGAGATGGGAATACCAGAGCATCTTATTTGTCTCTTGAGAAATTTATATGCAGGTCAGGAAGCAACAGTGAGAACTGAACATGGAATCACTAACTGGTTCAAAATTGAGAAAGGAGTTCGGCAAGGCTGTATACTGTCGCCTGCCTATTTAACTTGTATGCAGAGCACATCATGAGAAATGCGAGATTAGAGGAGTCACAAATTGGGATCAAGATTGCAGGGAGAAATATCAACAACCTCAGATATGCAGATGATACCACTCTAATGGCAGAAAGTGAAGAGGAACTAAAGAGCCTGTTGATGCGGGTGAAAGAGGAGAGTGCAAAAGTTGGTTTGAAACTCAACATCAAGAAAACAAAGATCATGGCATCCGGCCCTCTCAATTCATGGCAAATAGATGGGGAAGAAATGGATATAGTGACAGATTTTATTTTCCTGGGCTCCAAAATCACTGCAGATGGGGACTGCAGCAAAGAAATTAAAAGACGCTTGCTCCTGGGGAGGAAAGCTATGGCAAATATAGACAGCATCCTAAAAAGCAGAGACATCACCCTGCCAACAAAAGTGCGTTTAGTCAAGGCTATGGTCTTCCCAGTTGCAATGTATGGCTGCGAAAGTTGGACCATAAGGAAGGCCGAGCGTCAAAGAATTGAGGCTTTTGAACTCTGGTGCTGGAGAAGACTCCTGCGAGTCCCTTGGACTGCAAGGCGAACAAATTGGTCAGTCCTAGAGGAGATCAGCCCTGACTGCTCTTTAGAAGGCCAGATCCTGAAGATGAAACTCAAATACTTTGGCCACCTCATGAGAAGGAAGGACTCCCTGGAGAAGAGCCTAATGCTGGGAGCGATCGAGGGCAAAAGAAGAAGGGGACGACAGAGAATGAGGTGGCTGGATGGAGTCACTGAAGCAGTAGGTGCTAACTTAAATGGACTCCGGGGAATGGTAGAGGACAGGAAGGCCTGGAGGATCATTGTCCATGGGGTCGTGATGGGTCGGACACGACTTTGCACATAACAACAACAAAGCAGTATATGTAAATAAGATATTGGGGTACTTGTGGACTCTACAGTAAATATAATCAGACAGTGTGATGCAGCAGTAAAGAAGGCAAATGCATTCTTGAGTTGTATCAATGAAGGCATCACATAAAAATCGTAACATTTCATAGTCCCACTTGATACCACATGGGTCAGGCTGAACCTTGAGTACTCTGTGCAGTTCTGGAGGCCTTACTTCAAAAATGATGTGGATAAAATTTAGAGGGTTCAGAGGAGAGTGACGAGGTTGATCAAGGACCAGGGAACCAAGGAAAAGCGGAGGGACATGGGAACGTTCAGCCTGGAGAAGAGGAGGTTGAGAGAGGACATAATTGCCGTCTTTAAGTTTTTGAAAGAGAACAGTACCAGCTAGGTATCAGGAAAAAAACATTTCACAAAGTGGTTCAGCAGTGGAATCGGCTGCCTAATGAGGTGGTGACCTCTCCCTCACTGGCAGTCTTCAAGCAGAGGCTGGACAGATACTTATCCTGGATGCTTTAGGCTAATCCTGCATTGAGCAGGGGGTTGGACTAGATGGCCTGGATGTCCCCTTCCAGCTCTATGATTCCATTAACTTTGCAGTAAAGGGAGCACTTTTGACAATCCAGATTTTTCTCCACATATACAAAAGTTTGATTTCACATGCTGTAGACAAAGTTTCTAAATGGTGGAGGCCTTGGACAGTTTATTTTCTTACGACACTGATAAACATATAACTATTTTCCATTAATGGATATCATAGTCAGCCTCTGAAGTGAGATATTTTCTACTGCTCCTTGCAAAACCAGATTACGAGCGTTTATGGAGGAATATTGTCACTTTTCTTCTTGTCACTTCTCTTAACATTTCCATTTGTACTGATACTCTGGCCAGCAAAACTAAAATTGGCCTTGAGATGTGCCAATTTACTAATAAAAAGTATTGAGGGAAATACAGCACTCTGAATCTGTTGTTAAATCCAACAAACCGACATAATGTGTCATTCTATTATAAATCTATCTTGTTTGGTGTAGAGAATACAAAACTCTTGGCACTTCTATGTTTAACTCAGTATGTTATGAATATTCCTGTCTTCAAAGCCCTGAAGACTTAGACTGTTTGGAGCACAGCATTTGGAGCAGACCCATAGGAACCACGGAATTCTAGCAGCCTTCATGGGGAACCTGTTAGACATAGACAGGATGCACCTGCAATGGGAGACCAGAATCTGATGCCAATATGGCTTCTTGAGCCAGGCTCTCAAGCAGAAAGAATGTACTTCACAAATTTCAGGCTGGTTTCCAAGAGGATATGTTGCTATTGCATATTAATAAACTAAAAACTAGTTGGGGGAATTACAATGTTATTTCAACTATGTCTAAATCTTTCAAAATACACAATGAATAGCTGTTGTTATCTCTTCATGATCTCAACAAGGTTTTCTGTTTACGAGTCAAGTCAGTTGATCAGATATATCCACTACTGAACTATTGCAGGGAAAGTCATAGGACCTTAATTTGTTTATTTATTTATATATTTATTATAAAATTTAGGTGTTTTTGAAGACACAGCTGAACTTGATCCTGGAAATTCGATACGACTTCACAACTAACAACAACGCATTCCTTGCCGTGACGAGGGGGCGAGCTAGCCTATTGCAGAAGCACGACGATGGGTCCTGGGAATTCTGATCTAACTGATGTGCTAGAAACAGGGATGTGCTAGAAACAGGGATTTCCAACTGGAGGAGTCAGTTGATGGCTTCAGAAAACAACTAGCAACAAATATGGTGGACTTGCCCACTTCAGGGAACCAATCTGCTTTATTACATGCCAGATTGGGTTGTATCAATTGGCCCTTCGAACACAATTTAAGCATGGTACACATATGCTCACATGTGTTCCACTGGCATGATTGCAAAGGCACCATTACAGAGCATGTCCCCAAAATGCAATCAAATAAAATGAACTGAATAGCCTTTATCATTTGCTTTTGGACGCCAGTACTGAAGCAGTCTCTTAAATGCACAGTAATTCCTGATTCTTTTACTTCCCTTGCACATCACATGCAATAAGATGAAGAAAACTGACCTAGAAAGCAAGCTCATGTGGAAATTACAGATTTGGTTGGTGGCAATGGTGGACAGATGTGTAAAGCATCTGTTTATGATTAGGAGGGTGCTCTAGTGGATGGGTTGAGGTTATAGGAAGGTACATGGAAGTTCTGTAGCAATGAGAAATATTAAAAGGCAGTAGTTCTAGGGGATGTGACACAAAAATATGATATGTGTAGGAAATGTAGGTGATTGTAAGCCACTTTGAGACTCCTTTGAGTAGTAAAAAAGCTGTGTAAAAAAGCCAGCTCTTTTCTCTTTGTGTCAGGAGCGTGATATAAATATCAAGAGTGTAGGAATTGGGTTGCAATTTTTTTTAATTCTTCTTAAATTTCAAAAATATTTTCCTTTTTTAGGCTACTGAGTTAGTAGTAGTATCCATCTTTACTAGTTTATATTATATTAAAACTCAATAATTTATTTATAACTATTTCTTTCCTGTTTGATCTAAAAAAATCTACAATTAGAGAGTTGTGAATCCGAGAAGGGCAACATGGAACTGGGAATTTCTTTCAGAACTAGGCTCAACCTTATGCAATTATTCTCAGTTCAGTCAGAATATTTGAGGATGCTGATGGCAATCCAGCAGTCTGTGAAGGAACTTCCTGAAGACTTCTCTCAGCCCTAGCCCCTGCTTCAGAAGATGTGAAGGATTTGGCTGAGGCAAACATTATTTCTGGATTAAAACTGAATCTTCACTCCCATGATTGGAAAAGTGTCTGCTTTTAGACTAAGAAAGAATAAGAATAACCTGGCCTGACAGCAGTCTATCTCTGAATAAGCCACTGCTTCGGACTTTTCATTTCTCTCCCCTCCCCAACCCCTCCCCCCAAAGCTATAGACATAGAATCATGACCATGCACCCTGACAAAATGCTGAATGTTCCAAAGCCTCCTACTGGTGGAATCTCCACACTTTAGGGTCAATTGCTCAGGTCAATTGCTCCACACTTTAGGGTCAATTGCTCTTGCTCAGGATCCTCCCCCCCTTCCCTTCAAGCCTGCTGTGAAGGGAACGTCTAACAGCCCCTGATTGAGGCGAGGGCCCTCCTTGGAGATTGGCTACCCCTGGTTTGGAAATATTCCTTGAGGTTTGGAGATGGGGCCTCAAAACAATACAATGCCTCAGAGTCCATCTTCCAAAGCAGCCATTTTTGCTTGCAGAGCTTTATAGTCTAGAGATGAGCAATGAAAGTAGAGATGATGGCAGAGCTTTGCAGGCTGAGGCTGAGGTGGGATGGTGTGGGTGTGTCCCACCTGGGCTTTGGGCTATGGCCAGCCTTTACCAGCAACAGTTTTTATTTTTTTTGTACAAATAGACAGAATAGCAAGCATCCTGAGAGTTTGGAAAGTGCCGGAAAATCTAAATAAGGAATATTTAGACCTTGCAACTGGCTGGAGACATAGGGGCTGAGGTGACTATGCTCAAGCCTGGCCTGCTAAATAAAAATCAGTAATTGCCATGAAGATCCTATGAAATAAAAGGAATGAGGCCCAGGATTTTAAGTGGCGTTAGATTTGGAGTTTGCATACACAAGGTTAACAGGAAAGCAGACAGTGAGACTTTGGAGGGAACTAGGTTTTCCAATTTTATTAGCAACAATTTGTCTTTGCAGACAACAACGGGAACTGTAATTGCCAGCAGTAGGCCTCAGGCTTCAACAGGGCAGACAGCAACAGCCAACCAACAGACTGTGCTAGCTAAACCCAGTGAAAGCAATTTTTGGTAGTAGGGCTTCAAAAGGGTAGAATGCTTCAGAGTCTACCCTCCAAAGCAGCCATTTCTGCCTGGGGAGCAGACCTTTATAGTTTGGAGATGAGCAGTAATTCCAGGAGATCACCAGGCCCCACCTGGAGGTTGGCTACCCCTGGGTTGGAAATATTCCTTGAGGTTTGAAAGCAGAGCCTCAAAGGGGTATAATGCCTCTGCAGCTACCAAACCAGCCACATAATGGTCCCTGTCCTATTTCAGATCAAGAAACATTGCAGAGAAGAGGTAAGGTTGCCTGATAGGTGTACATTCATGTTCAGGAATTCCACACTTCCTAGGTGTGTTTCAACCTGACTTGGGTCAGGACTGCTGTGCACAGAGAGACCTCTTCTTAGGGTTGCCAAGCTTCCAAGTGAGGTTCTGGACCCGAAGCAAAACATCATCAGGACCTCCTCTCCACCCACTAGTAGTGGGAGGGAGGGGGGGGAGTTGAGCTGCCATTCTTGCCATGCCGGCAATATTGGCAATGTTATTATTGTTTTATGGGGTTTTAATGGGGAATTGCGATATTGTTACCCGCCACGAGCCGCAAGGGAGTGGCGGGCTATAAATCTAATAATAATAATAATAATAATAATAATAATAATAATAATAATAATAATAATAATAATAATAATAATAATAATAATAATAATAAACCCATACCAAACCATGAGCTAGTGCCCGTTGTACTACACACGCAACGGGCTTTACTACTAGTATATTTATATATGGCAGAGTGGTTTCCATTCTGAGTAGTTTACAGATGTATATGAGAGTGAAGGCATGAAAGAGGAAGCAACGCCATGGAGGGCTTTGAGGCTAAGAACATGCTTCCTTCCAGTAAGTGTGAGCAGTCTAAACAAGAACTGTGAAATATTCAGAGGTACAGAATGCTGCCTACTATATGGGAAGGATTTTGTCAGCGGTGGATTCTTTAGTTATTTAATCTTGGTTCAGTTATCATACACTAACAGTTATCTTGCAGCACACAGTTGATTGTACAACCATAATTATAAGACTGTACACATCTAGCACCTTATTATGCTGAAAATTGGTTCCCATAACCAAATTTTAAAAGTGCTACAGATACCTGCAAAGCAACTCATCAGATATCAGATGCTCTGTTGTTCTGTTATAGGATGGGGGTTTTATAATGTTTTATGGGGGGGGTTATATCGTATCCCACAAGTCCCTGGAGGGTTGAAGGCTAAAAATCTAATAAACAAAAATTTTTATTCCTCAAGACACAGCTTTGAAGCCAAGACACAGCTTTGAATCTCTTTGTATGTACATTTTAATTGACTATGTCAAAGAAACTGTAATTCCAAGTGCTTTTACACAATCAAAGCACTGCTTCCAACTGCCCAACAACAAAATAAGAAGAAATTTGATAGTTGCTCTTTTTGCTTTACGAAATGCATGACAGTATTGAAGCATGTGGTGCAAAGGGAAAGATAAATTGAAAACATTTTAAATTATTCAGAGAGCTAAATAAACTTTTCCTAAATCCAGTTTTCTCCAGCAGTGTCACACGAACCACAAAGCCATCATCCATAACAAATTTACTAGCATTAAAATCAAGAGATGGCAATAAAAAGGCATTCCCAAGCTATTTCACAATTCAATTTGAGATCCTTGGACTGTTGTGTTTATTTGTCTCCACCTCAATGAAGGGGAATCCAATCCATATCTGGTTTGTCCAACCTTCATAATGTTCTTGGTTTTGTAAAATAAAATAGAAACATTCTATTTAAACTGTTCTTGATTAACCTATGGGGAGTTCCAGGTAATTGGAAATGAATGTTTGTGGGATTGGTGCATAATAAAATCATGATGAGTGTCCAAACTTTAAATAATAATACATTAGTAATAAAGGAACAGCTCTAAAAACACAAACATATGGCCGTGGTAAATATTTAAAATGCAAACTCCAATGAAATTAGCTTGAACACAATATGGTAAATAAACAGACTGAATCAAATATTTTTGGAACTTTCTTAAATCAATGTCTGTGGCTGACAGGGGGGGGGGGATTATGGTTTTGCTTGCAACCATATCCCTCCTTTTACCTGTGGATAATATTATCATGCCAGTGGATATTGATACTTTATGTTTCTTTTGCAGAGTACAAAAACTTAAAACTACAATAGCAAACCTAATTCTTGGTTCTGTGCCTGCAAATTTCTTACTGTCTGTCCCCAGCTATATGTTTCTCCCTTCCTGCAGCATCATAGCAGACATGACTAGGACTGACTGTAAGTGCAGGTTTGGTGATACCTTCCTAAATGGAACCAGAGAGAGAGAATGCAGAAGGCAAAGAAGACAGCAGAAGGGTGGGTGGAGAGGAGGACCGAAGGCACAGGACCTACTATATTTGCATCCAACCTTTCCTTGATAGAGCTTATTAAGTTTTATTCAAACATTTCTCCTCTGAACAATGAGGTAATGACTATTTCACAATCCCCTTCTTGGCTGAATAGCAAACAGCCACCTAGAGAGAGAGAGAGAGAGAGAGAGCAGGGCAAAGGACAGTTTAGTTCCACTATGGCCTTTTTCAAACTTTCTGGTTTTCAGTGTATACCTGTTTTGAGGCAGTCTGAGCCTGTACATGGGGGAAACCTGTGGGTGAGTAGCATAAGCTAGTTTTAGACTAGTTTTCATATACTTCATAAGTTGCTATTAGTTTCATCAAAGCGGGGGGTGGGTGGGTAGGGGAAGGTTTCTTCATTCTCTACCAGACAACTTATGGAGGAGGGAGAAACACTTACTGAAAAATGAGACTAGGCAAAATTTAGGTTCTCCACAATGGTTTTCAAGGAAAATTAGAACCAGGAATCTCCATCAACTTTTCTAGTTGTGGCATGAGTATACTCAGGGGCAAACCTAGGTTTCCCTCCTGATAAAGACAGCCTTCAGCCATTGTGATATACTCTGATTCATTTGAACTGTGCTTTGTAAAATAATGTGCTAGATTATATGTGCAGCAAAATCCCAGTCTGTGTATGAGCACTAGCTTGTCTGCTTCTTGCTTGGTGTAGTGGTTACGAGTGCAGATTTCTAATCTGGTGAGCCGGGTTTGATTCCTCACTCCCCCACATGCAACCAACCTGGGTGACCTTGGGCTCGCCATAGCACTAATAGAACTGTTCTGACCGAACAATAATAGCAGGGCTCTCTCAGCCTCACTTACTTCACAGGGTTTCTGTTGTGGGCCGATGAAAGGAAAGGCAATTGTAAGCCACTTTGAGACTCTTGGACCGTTTATGCACTGGAGGTTTTATTCCAGGCTGCAGGCTGGAGTTTTAGTCATGGCAGGTTGCCCCACCTCTTCCTGCACCCACAGGGGGGAGCATTTGGCCTGGTGCACCTCATCAGCCCCCGATCTGTGCTCCTGACAGGGGGGTAGGGCAGTGAAGTTCCCAGTGCATAAACGGTCTTGGTGGAGAAAAGAGGCATATAAGAACCAACTCTTCTTCTTCTTCCTTCTAGCAAGGAGGATGTTCTCCTATGACAGTCTCTATAGTCAGGTGGGCAGAAGTTCTGGCCAATGAACTCTGGTTTGTTAATTCAGACGACGCTATGAAACTGCACTTAATAAAACAGATCACACCCTAACCTGAACTCTTGGTTTGGTGCCAACCAACATGTTTTTATCTGTTGGATTTCGGGCATTCAGACTTCAAAACTAGCACATGTTTAATCAAACCAGTTTATAGATTTTGCTTTAGAATGCTTAGGGCTGATCCTGCGTTGAGCAGGGGGTTGGACTAGATGGCCTGTATGGCCCCTTCCAACTCTATGATTCTAGATCTTGGTTTATCATGATATCTATATGCAGGCAGAGTATAAAATGGCCTTTAAAGGTTTCTGAAAAATTAAGACATGAATGGCTGATTATCTAGCATCAGAAATTAGCCTTTGGGGCAGTATGCACATTATAGTGGTCTGGTCAATTCTGACAATAATCACATCATTTTAACTGTGTCACAACTGAGGGAAGGGCATAATCTCACTTAAGACAATCTCTTCTTTTCTCCCTCAGACCTACTGGCTCATTTAGCCTCTTAATTAATCTATTGCAATAAAACTCTCCCTTGTTTTTAGTTTAATAGCTGTTCTTCCAACAATATGTGTGTTGTGGCATCTTTCACAATATTAAAGCTAATATTCTTGTATTTGCTTTAATTTGCTATAGAATATAGAATATATCACTCAATAGGAGGACAGACTGGTTTACTTTCAGAATGGAAAGCTAGTGAAACAATGCAAAGTTTGTCACATGTGCTAGACTCCTGTGAATGAAAGTTGTTTATGGCGACTACTTCCTGTGTTGTGGTTCTAATTACTATGAAAATAAATGGGAAGGATTATAGATTGTACAATTGTATCACTCTCTTTGGAATTCCAGCCTTTAAAAAAAATATCTGCAAACACATTGGAGTGGAGGGAAATCCAGCTGAACTGTGACCAGCTCCTTCTAAAATTACAGTTTTACTAGGAACTGCATGAAAGGGTCATCTACTGGGACTCAAAATACGTAGGTGATTTTGTAAAACATCCTCAGTTTTTCTCCAAAAAAACTTAGTTTATAAATTATCTTGGTGGTCATATAATTTTCTGGGACTGTTTCTAATCACCCAAATGACCATAAATCTACTCACTCCGTACTCAGCTGTAGGAAGCCTTGTGGCTAAACAGTCTTCCAAGGCATCTAAGCAAATTTATGGATTAAGGTTTAGATCATTAGAAAGAGACACAAATGAGATTACACACAAGAGGAGTACTTCTGCTGTTTTAAACTAGCCTGACATGATTTTTAAAATTTATTTGGGTTGATTTCTTTATCTTGAAGGCATTTTTCTGTAAATGGGTTCAAGGTGGCTTACAATCTGTTCCAGAAACATATAGTTCATATCACAAAATGGAACCAAGAATATATCAACTACTAAAGGCTAAAAAGCAAACCCACTAAAACCTCTTGGTGTAGTGGTTAGGAAAGCCAGCTTGGTGTAGCGGCTGGGAGTGGAGACTCCTAATCTGTCCAGCCAGGTTTGATTCCCCACTTCCCCACATGCAGTTAGATGGGTGACCTTGGGCTCGCCACAGCACTGATAAAGCTGTTCTGATCGAGCTGTAATATGAGGGCTCTCTCAGCCTCACCTTCCTCATAGGGGTCTGTTGTGGGGAGAGGAAAGGGAAGACGATTTTAAGCTGCTTTGAGGCTCCTTCGGGTAGAGAAAAGCAGCATATAAGAACCAACTGTTCTTCTTCTAATATTTTACTTTGCTATCATAAGAACTTGTTTGAATTTTAGTTCAAGTGATAGTGATGTCAGTGTTATCAACATACTGATGGCACCCAAGTCCCACATTCCAGAGGATCTTATGCAAAGTCATCATATGAATATTAGAGAGCATAGGCATTAAGTAGAATCTTGTACCACACAGGAGACTCCTCCAATGGAAATTCTACTACCAGTCCAATAGGAAACAATGATGCCAAAAAAGAGCAGTACCACACATGACTGGTTTTCCATGCTCATATGTGACTGCACATCAGGGCTAAAGGTATGCAGAATTCACATGTCCCTATAATCTGTAGTCTGCCAGTGGTGTGAACCTGGGGGGGGGGGATGGGGCCTCCTTCTTCCCCCTGTGAAAGGTTTGTAAATGAAAAAATTCTGCATTTCATAGTTTGGTGTTCCTTTCCAGCCATACACTATGGGTTCTTTTGTCTTCAAATGAGGATTCCAGTCATGCCTTCATTCTGGTTTGAAAGGAAGAGAATACATAATCTTTTCTGTTTGTGGGTAACAACAAACTGTAATCTGTTATGAATAGAGACATTATCAATTTCTGATCTGAGCAGAAACAGAGGATGGGTAAATTATACAGAAGCTTGGAGCATTCCCTGGATTTGTTCCCTTAACAGCAGACCACATTTTCTTGATACAGGTGAACCGTGCCACTGTCTCCTTTCCCTAACGTACCCATTGTGCATTACACTCTCCAACCAGCAGCACAGGAAACTGCCATGTAAACATGCCAAGAGAAGGCTAGCTTTAGCCTACAGTTGACCTTACGTGACACTGTTTATTCCCAGGGCCCTAGAGATCTGCCCAGTCTCTGCCAAGCAGTGCTTCACATGGGCCCATTATGCACGGCCGCCGAAACGGCGATTTCGGGTCACATGGAAAACGCGGAGGGGGAAGACGCGACGCATACCGGTTATACACGGGGCGGGGCGCGACGGCGGCAAAACCCAGAGTAACCGATTATGCACGCGCCGATCCGGGCGCCGCTTCTGGTTGCGCCCCGCTCACCCGGAAGCTGCGCTTTCTTCCGCGTTTCACTGACGCGGCTTTTTCGGCGGCATGCACCGAAGCTGCGGCCGGTTGCAGCCGGCTCTGTGCGTTATCGGTGATTTTAGTCGCCGCCATTCCACCCCGAATGTGCGCTAAAACCCCCGTGCATAATGGGTCATGTACAAATTCACTTGTACTACGGGTACAAGTAAATGTCTGTAGGATACCCTGTAATGTGTGAGATAAAAGAAGATGGGACTAGTTATACGAACAATTCAACATAGTAGACTCATTTATGAGAAGCATGCATTCCTTTCGTATAGGTACACAATGTATATGTGGTGTAGCCATTAATTCTGTAACATTAATCAGCTCTTAGCACCACCTGACCATACACCAGCAACCAGAAACTATGATCTACACAGAAATGGCATACACTGTTAAGGGAAAGCTGTGATGGTACAATGAAAAATGACACAATGTTCCTTTCTTTAGGAGACAGATTCCTCCAATTCAACTTTATTTTAAAGGGATGAAACAGAATCACACCCTGTTCTCATAGATGAATCTGACAGTGGGGCCTGGCTCTTTGAAAAAAAGGGGAAAGTATGTAAGGAACTGCCACTGCCTGATAGCCCTCTCACATAACTAGTAAAATAAGGGATTTTAGTCACAATCACCAGCATTTCTCTTCTGCATCAGTGCCAATACACTGTGTCCCCGTCCGGTTTCCCTCCCCCCTCCCCTTTTCTCTGCAATCTACATTCCTAGCTAAAGTGAAACCTGGTAAATATTACACTTGCAAGAAAACAGGTTTGGAATGCAAAGCATCCGGGCAGAGTCTCTTCTTGGCATCTTACTGCATAGACATGGCTGCCTGGTGCCAGACTGTATTCAATTGGCTGTACACCACTCAGATAAAGACATTAAACCTTTGGCTGCATTAGGCAGTCCCTGTGCTTACCCACTATAACAGCGGTCTGCAATCTTCTTGAGGCTGCGGACCGGCGGTGGCGGGGAGGGCAATCGCCTGGCCGCGCATGCTGCGCATGCACAGCTGGGTCACGCATGCGCGTTTGCGCCATGCACAGCCCTGCTTCCCTCTCCCCCCCTCCCACAAAAAGAAGCTTGCCGGGTCGCTTTTGCAGCCGATTTGCTTGTGGCCTAGGAAGTTTCTTAGGGGGGGGGCGGGGAGAGGGAGCCGCGGCCCGGTGGTTGGGGACCACCACACTAGAAGATAAGTACCCTCCTACAGAAAATGAGAAAGCACCTTTACACAGTGATTGCAGGCCTCATATGAATTCTTCTATGCACAAACAATTCTTGCTCTTGCCAAGGACGAAATCAAAGCACAACTTTCTATTTGGCATAAACACTCATTTCTGTACCATCCTCACAAAAGCTGAGAAGATACACAGCAAAGTGCCACTCTCCTTTATCACATGTGTAGGATGTAGCTTGTTGGCCTTGGTTAAGAGTGGCAGCCTCTAATCTGGAGAACCTCGTTTCATTCCCCACTCCTCCTCATGCAGCCACCTGGGTGATTTTGGGCCAGTCACAGTTCTTCCAGAACTCCTCAGTCTCACCTCATCTGGTGTTTGTTGTGGGGAGAGGCAGGGTAGCTGATTGTCAGCCACTATGAGTCTCCTTCAGGTACTAAAAAGCAAGGTACACAAATCTAACTCTTCTTTTTATACTCAGCGAGCAGGACCTTTGAAGTTTCATAGAGCAGCCTGTTGATATGACACTTCTTAAAGGATCACTACAGGACTCTGAGGACTCATTCTGCCCAAACTACTTTCAAAGGGCAGCCTTTGACAACTTAAACCAGCTGCGCTGTGGACAGCGGAATATATAAATGTGAACAATAAATGTAAAAAAATAAAGCTTCTGGCATGTCCTTAGAGTATCCAAAATGCTTTTTTTTTTAACCATGCCAGTAATGCTTGTTGATACTCATACTACATAGTAAAAAGAAAAGATCAGATAGGTACAACTTTGGCTCTCCAAAACAAATATAGAGTCCACTAAATGTCAGATACATATATGTTCTTATCAAAAAATCCTGGTCTTCCAGCAAGGCATTTCAAAATATTTTATATGGAGTTCGTCTTATTTTCAAAACAACTCTGTAAGACAGGTGAACTGAGAGAGAATAACCAAAAGTCTAATCACAAATCTAGGATATCTAGGAGCTCAAGCATCAAGGTACTGAATATTTTGCCAATCTGAAAAGTAGGCACCCTTTCTTCTTACAAAGAAATTCACCACACATTTCAGAAAGTGTATGTGAAATCTTGCAATGGACTGCCACAAATATCACACTGGCAAAAGATTCCTACATATACAGAGCTTAACAGCAAAATGAAAAATGTCAGATCTCACACTTCCTAGGACTACAACCTCTGCCTTGCATGTCCTAATCCAAGATATGTAGGCTACAGACAATGGTTGCTCTCAGGCTCAAGTGTCACCACAATATTAGCTTTGTGCAGCAGAACAATTTGCAGCCAGCAAGAAAACAAATCTTATATATTAACTATAATTGCAAACAAGGAAAGGCTCTTTAAATGGTAGAAAGAGAAAGTCTTATGCTCTCTGAATGTAGATAATGAGTGTAGTGTAGTGGGCACAATGTCAGATCAGGATTTGGGAAGCTCAGGTTTAAAGCCCAACTTTGCCATGGAAATTCAGTTGGATCAATCACTGTATCACCTTGAAGTACAATACAGGATTGTTGTTGTCATAAGGATAAAATGGAGGAGAGGGTGAATGATGTGCATAGCTGCTTTGGATGCCCACTGTGGGGAAAACAGAACATTAAGTCTAAAGTATAAATAAATATTTTTAATTTACTAGCCTAACTGTGCTTGCCATTAAAAAAAACTGGCTAGACACCACTTTTTAAAAACAAAAGTACATTATTTTATTGACCCATTTGGCCATCACACATCATTCTGTGACCTAGACAGTCTTTCGAGTTCTAAAACAGACCTTTTTAAAATCCTGGTTACTGTAAACCTGGAGGCGTGCCCTGTCTGGAATAAACTTGTAGGCACATTGAAAAAAGATTAAGAATTTGATGCAACCTGCAGCTTTTTGGACTATCTGTTGCAGATGCAGTTACGGCAGATGATAGACAAGATGATAGACAAGAGGATCAAATTATCTTAACACAGCTTGCGGCGCCGCGGACTAAATAAAAGGATAAGGGCTTGGGAGGCGGGATGTGCCCATGATGTGCCCGTGATGTGCCCGATTGGCCCCTTCCTCTGGACAGACTACTGGAGGGACCAATCGGCAGGCGCAAAGCGCCTGCCGATTGGTCCCTCCAAGTCCCCGCCGGAGCAACTGCGAGCTGCGCGCAGCGCGGCTCGTAGTTGCTCCTTTGCCCGCAGCCTGACGCAGTGAGAGGCACTTTGCGCCTCTCGCCGCGTCAGGCCGCTGACCAAGGGAGCCCCCGGCAGTCGCACGGAGCGGGGCTGCCGGGGGCTACCTGCCCGACAGCCTGACGCAGCGAGAGGCGCAAAGCGCCTCTTGCCGTGTCAGGCCGCTGACCAAGGGAGCCCCCAGCTCTCATTCCTAGCGCCCGCTGTATTTTACGTACAGCGGGCTTGATTACTAGTATTTTAATAAAGCCACTATCAGGAAATGACTCAGTTTTCTGTGTTACAAGGCTAAAAGTTCTGTGTTTGAGAGGAAACTTTTGTCCAAGGCTCTCTGATAACCAGGAGTACTTGGGAACTTAAATATAAGGTACAGTCCTCTTAACGCAGCCCTCTTTGGAGGCAATGGGGTGGCATTTGATGATGTGGCTGTAATGAACAGAAAGTGGACTGGACCTGCGTTTATGGGATGTGATGGAACTGCTGAAGCCAAGATAGGTTCCAAAGGACCTTGGGGTGGAACTATGGCTGAAAGGGTCATCTCCCATACAGCCACCGTTGGCTGCAAAGCACAATCAGACTGGGCTTTCGCAGTGAGCTTCTGACTCATAGGGCATGCCTCCATGCTGTGGGATTTGCTAAATCATAAAAGACACCACTCATATTCATCGGAGGGATCTTCACCCCACACTGTGGACACTTTTTAAAGATGACTCTAGACACTATGATGGGACTACAGTATATGGTGGAAATACTATCAGCTTAGTAAAATACACTGAGAAGAAAACTTGCCTGAAGACAAACTACCAATAAGCCAGTAAAGCTTAAATATGAAGTAGAAGTAGAGCTAGCTAGCAACCCATCTTCCTCTCACAGTGGTGAAAAAGGAACTGAGGGGAGGGGCATCTTGCCTTCAAAACATGTGACTTGCTTGGTGGTAAGACTGGTGCATGCATGGTTCCAAAGAAGTGGGATGTCCCCTTTTGGAGCTTTTAAGCTAGTAAAAAAGTTTCTGCAGCTAGCCTATGCAAGCGCAGACCCAATGTGAGGCTGCAGCAGAAGTCAGATGATGAATCCATGTTATGCATCATTAATATTTAAACTGAAATATGTTTCAGAAGTCCCAGATTTTGGCTGAGGTTTTTTCTGGTATCAAATAGAGTCCTATGTAGTTTATGTACTGGACCTGGAGAAATGCCCACTGATTCAGCTATATCTGGAGAGAATTAATTTCTAACACTGGCATTCAGTAGTTTAGAGAAACCTAGAATTCCTGAAGTAGCATAGAAGGAAGATCTCACTCTGATGGTTTCCTTGGCAAAGTTCCCACTGACATAGAAGAGTGGAGGGAAGAGACCCACTACGTACCCAAGGGGCTAAAGAAACAGCAGATTAAACTGAAAGGGGGAGGGAGAGAGAAGGTGGCAAACTGATTCTGGACACATATTTTAAAGCTCTTCATGCTCCAAACACAGGTCAACTGTCATCAAGCTTCATTCAGGAGTCTTGACAGTGAAGCAAAACCTGTTCCAAAGCATAGTGCACTGTTACAGCCTTGTTTTAAAGCCTGGATGTTATCTGAGAAAAAATCTGAAGAAAATCTGGAGGTCAGCAGAACAACAATGGAGAGATGGTATGAAGTGCAAATGACTTAACAGCTCAGCATCTCAGGGCAAGGAAACAATTGCTAAGAGGAAGTGAAGACATTCCCTCATTTGGGTGCAGTTCATACATCCATCTCATTTTATTTCAGTCTTCCTTCAAGGAGCTCTTGATGGTTTATATTGTTCTCCCCTCCTCCATTTTACCCTCACAACAAAACCAGTGAGGTTGGTTAGGCTGAGACAGTATGCCTGGCTCAAAGTTACTCATGGAGTGTCATGGCAGAGTGTGTTTCTCTGTCTGTTGCAGAAAAACCAAAATGGACTCTTGGTGGTTCCTAGGGGGATTCCTAAACAACTGGACCTTCCCACCTCCAACAAGAGTCCCTCAACATTGGACAATCAGAGGGCACACTATTATGGGGAAAATATCTTTCTTCTGCTGCAAAATATTTAACACTTGTACACTTGGATAATATGGGTGGCACCATTTGAGATATTCATAGCAGAGTGAAACCCTGCCAGAATATAGTATATGGTAACCAACAATAGAATCATGGTCAAATGAGAAATATGTCCCATATCAAAATGTATCCTAACCAAGTGTTAACTTTTATATGAACATCTGCATGGAGCAAGCCATTATCCCAAATAAACACTGAAGTGATGCATTTTAGTGAAAGGATTTGATCAACTCAATCAGTGAAGAGGCCATCAGTCTAGACAGAAAGATGGAAGACAATCTCCTAATGAGGCAAATGGTATGTGCTTGGCAGGACAGCTAGAATTCCCAGACTACAGGCTAAGCATATGTGAATACTAGAAGTCTTCATAGTTATTCTTTGATGCAGTATAAGCAGTGGCAACTTTATTAGGTTATTTGAAAAGGAAAGGAGAAAGAATCCTAGAGTAGTACTGAAGGGTTATTCAAAATGGTTCACCACTTCAGTGCAAAGCTTCTGCATCTTCATTACTACCCTTCCCTCTGTCCCAGCCTCCAGCTGTGCTTGTTTCTTTCTGCTCCCCTAGAGCAGAATCTGTTGGAGGTCCCTGGCCTGAGGGAGGTTCGCCTGGCCTCAACCAGGGCCAGGGCCTTCTCGGTCCTGGCCCCTACCTGGTGGAGTGAGCTCCTGGGAGAGCTAAGGGCCCTGTCGGAACGGTCTCAGTTCCGCAGAGCCTGTAAGACGGCACTCTTCCGCTAGGTCTTTGGTTGAGGCAAGGGCTAGGGAAATCTGGGTACTCTGCTAACTAGTTAACCCATCAGCCCCTGTTTTCCCCCTGCAACACTTGATACTGGAAGGTCTGTTGAGCAGGGGGGAGGTTGGATTATCGCCACAAGGAGAGGTTTATATTTTTAAGGGGATTTTATGTTGGTTTTATTGTTGTGAATTGCCACAAGCCACTGTGAGGGGGTGGTGGTATATAAATTGAAACATAAAGATGTTCACATAAAACTAAAATCTCTGTTTTAGAATACACATTCAATGCAAGCGAGATGGCAGAATGAAACAATTTAATAAAAAATGCAGAAACAAGCTTGCTTCAGGTATTTGGAGTTGGTGCACAAGTAAGACATCTACAACAGCTTCCATTCAAGCATGAGACTCTATAATCTTTTATCTACCCTTCCTGTTGTGACATTTACATTCTACTACTGTGATCATTTGCTGAAGCCCTTTCTAAGAATTCTACTTTTAAAAAAGCTCACTGAGTAAAATAAATCCTAAAACTACTCTTTTCATGGTTTATCTATAAATCTCAATAGCCACCTTCAGTTGCATTTAGCCCTTTCAGTCCAATCAGTTCCACACACATTTTGTCAAAGCTGCCCAAATACCTCCTTTCTGCATGTTCCTCCATTCTAAAAGAATTATGAACAGAACACTGCTGATTTGACAAGAAGAACTGTGTGTCCTTTGTAAGGAAGGATGGTGACCACAGCAGTGGA
The DNA here is from genome assembly GCF_049243985.1 of Paroedura picta. NCBI lineage: Eukaryota > Metazoa > Chordata > Lepidosauria > Squamata > Gekkonidae > Paroedura > Paroedura picta. The sequence goes on along the minus strand of NC_135369.1, from coordinate 58,477,532 downwards.
GACAGAAAAAGAAAACAAAAATCCTCCCTTGAAGGAAAAGGTGAAAGGAAAGTATAGCAGGCCCCAAATAAGGCCGAAGAAGTCTGTTCACAGAAAGGGAATGCCTCCTCCACCCCCTTTTCCTCAAGTGGATGAAAAGTTAATATTTCAGGCACAGACTCCAGGGATCTTGGTTAGCTCAAGGTCAGGCATGATATTCTGTGAGACTACTGGGTCAGCAGCTGGAAACTTAAACAGCTGCTGAATTCATTCAGTATGCAACTATCAAAACAGTACCATTTATGCTTCTATCAGGGTAGATTCATCCTTCAGATTACCCCACACACACCCTTGAGATCTGCTTCAAAAATGGAATTTCCATCTTAAAGAACATTATGATGTGCCAAAAGTTTTCTTCATTCTTAACAGGGACAGAATGTCAGAACATTTCCATTAAAAACAAACAAACACATAGGGCAGGCACATATGATACAAGATTTCTCTTCCCACACTTTTTAAACTAAAAGCATTCTGATGACTATAGCTTCTGATCCAGCATGCTAATAAAAACACCCAGTGACAGATAAACAACTGCAAATGGGTTTCCTTATGTTCTCTTTCCCATTTATTCTTGCATTTGGCAATAGAGCAGAAATCCCAGATTAGAGACACTGCTCTGAAAGCGGTATTAGACTTTTCTCTTACTATAACACAGTTCCACTGCCCGAACCTATATTTAAAAAATAGGCTTTATGTTAACCTCTTTCATGTATCTAAGGCAGGTATTTCACAAACAGGGGGTCCACAGCCTTTCCACTTTGGCCACACACTAGAGAACCAGCTTACTTCTATTGCTCCCCCCCCCTCCCAAATGTAAATTCTCTTGTGGTTTCTGTGCCTGGGAGGGGTTGGAGCCTACATGCCTACTCCCACCTCAGACTGCCTTCTCTTTCTCCCCCAAGTCCTCCTCTAGCCTGCCTGTTAACACAGGTGTTCACCCCCTGTGATATGTCACTTCCGGAGGTGTGGCAGAGAGGTGTGGCCAGATGACATAACTTCCAGGGCTCCTTGAAGCCTGAAAAATTGTTTCATGGGTTAGCTCCAGAAAGTTGATGCTTTTGGGACATCATTATTTGTTGATGCAGCTCGCATGTGGCATCATGTTCTTTTAGAAACATCTCTGAGACATACTTCCATATACAGGTCATCCTTCCATACAAATCTTGATCTATATATATCAGGTAAGATGGGGAATGAGGATGATATTTCTGGGTCACCTTGATTTCCTCAAGGTATACATTGTCTGAAATTACAGGACAGGCTCCTTGTTTGATATTAAAGCTGAGAAATTAAGATCAAGCTAATCATGGTAATAAAGTCATGAGGAAATAACCATGAGGAAATATAAAGGCTGGGTGCCTTTATATTCCACGGTCAATAGTTCCATTCTTTGGCTTCCTGTAAATTCAAGCAATGGTTAACTCATGAGATCTGCAGAACAATAATCCACCTCTTAGAACCATCCAGAAATCTGCCTTACTATGGTCTTTCCTGGAAACCTAATCAGGGGTGAAACCATAGGCATCAGTTATGTCCTCGCCTAAGTCAGTCAGGCTTGCCACTAACTGATGTTAGGAAACCTTCCCTATGGCCTCATGTGGCATCCAACATTTCCACCAGGACAAGTTTTTGTGTAAACTGAGGGGATCCACACAACTTCCCATGATTTTGAGGGGTCTGATATATTTGGAACCATAAGCCTTCCCCTCACATTACAAGATGTTCCTAGGGTAGCAAGTGTAAAGGCTGTGAGTTTGCTGCTGGAAGGTAAGTTTTTTCACAACCAGAACACAAAAATCACTGTGGCATGAAATATATGTAAATACCAAAGAAGATTTTACTTATGTGCAGGTTGGTTTTAAGGGAAAAGATCTTCAACCCAGGTCTCCAGACAATCAAAGGAGAAGCTCAACTGAAGCATACAAATTTAAGGTAGTTAGGGCTTCAGGGGGTTGTTTGAATTTTATTTACTGCTTTCAGGTACAAATAGGCCCTTACTGACTAGCCAACAAGTTGGATCATTTCACAGACACAGAATGTCACTCAAACTGGTCTGTGCTTTTCCAAGAGTCAGACTAAATGGTGTGAAGTCTTCTCATCTCCAGAGACAGTCCTCACAACCAGGTACACTGTCCTCTCACGGAGGTAGAGCTAGACCACTCTGCAGTGTATCTGAGAGACCGCCTCTCTGCCTATACCCCCCCCCCAAAGAGCCTTACGCTCTGTCACCTCCAACTGGCTGCAGATCCCTGGCCCCAGAGAATCACGTCAGACCTCAACAAGGGCCAGAGCCTTCTTAGCCCTGGCCCTCACCTGGTGGATCGAGCTCCCTGAAGAGATCAGGGCCCTGTCCGAACTCTCACAATTTTGCAGGGCCTGCAAAAGGGAGCTCCGCCACTAGTCATTTGCTTGAGGTCGAACAGCCCCAAAACTCTGTGAGGCGCCCCCTCTCCCCCCTCCCCCCTGTGGCCTCTCACTTGGGGCCCTGGACGTGGAGTGGCAGAGTCGCATAAGTGCCTGGCTCTAACAGCCAGGCATGTCTGTGAGGTGAGGGGTGAGGGCTTGGTGAGAGAGGGCGGGAGCTGTAGGGGCAGGGCCAATCAGGGTGCAGCTGACTGCACCTTGATTGGCCCTGGAGAGGCCGGACCGTTCATCCCCCAAGGCTGTTTCACAATTATTAAGAGGCACCAAATGTATGATTGTTATACTTGTTATATTTGTTGCAGTGTTCTATAGTTACCCCATGATGTTATATGTAAACCGCCCCGAGCCGTATGGAAGGGCAGTATAAAAATCTAAATAAATAGATAAAACTACCCTTCAAACTGCCTGCCCTTTTACTGAAGCAGATCCAGACTATTAATGAACTCTCCCTGGGCCAGAGCACCCTCCTGCTGTGCTTCCCTCTGAGATTCCATTCCCCTCTGAATCGTGATTGGATGCTGAAGCAGTACTCACACAGGATCAGTACCTTTACCCAAGGACAGAAAGGTTCCGAAAATGCCACCAATAGGATTTGGCTTAGTAAACACCAAAGGATAATAGGATAAAGAATAGCATCCCAAAATAAGGTTTAATCTAATCCCCAAGGATTGCTCTTCCACTACTGAAATCATTGGACAGAGACCTCTTCTTCACCTGGATCCTTTCTCTCCTCCTCTTCTAGAATGCCTTCAATCACACACTTTGGGATTTCTGGACCAGGCAACATATGAAAATTTCTTTTTTCTTGCAGCATCTAACTTTTTCTTCTTCCCATTCACCATAATGAAACATTACTCAGAAAAACAACTGCATCATCTGCCTTCCTACCCCTCCACAAATTAGGTGAATGGCCAACACTATAACCACCTTGGTGTAGTAGTTAAGAGTAGCAGCCTCTGATTTGGAGAACCAGGTTTGATTCACAGTTCAGTTGCAGCTATTCTTGCATATCAGGTCTATCAGAGCTCACTCACCTACCTCACAGGGTGTCTATTGTGGAGAAAAGAAGGGAAAGTAGCTGTAAGTCACTTTAAGACTTCTGATAGTGAAAAGTGGGGTATAGAACCAACTCCTTTTCTTCTTCAAGTAAAATTCAGTGTAGATAAGTATAAGGTGATGTTAATGGGGCCTGAATTTGCTGAAACTGGGAAGGAAAATGACCTTGGGGTCATAATGCATAGTTCAATTAAAATACTAACCCAGTGTGTCACAGCAGTAAAAAAAGTCACTGTAGGCTGGGAGTTATTGGAAAAGGAATTGAAAATTAAGCAGTTAATAATATAATACTCTTGTAGGTACCTTGGAATACTGTGTGCAGTTCTGGTCATCAGACCTCAAAAAGGACATTACAGAGCTGAAGAATACCAAAGGAGACAAAGATGATGATTAAGGGATTAGAGCATCATTCCTATGAGTCCAGGACTTCTTGGTTTCGAAAAATATATAATGAAGGTAGGACATGATATAGAGTGAACAGAAAACCTTTCTCTCTCTTCCTAAATACTAAAACTTTAGGGCAGGTGTAGTCAATTGCTGGCAGGGACTCATGGGAATTGTAGTCCATGAACATCTGGAGGACTACAGGTTGACTACCCCTGCTTGAGGGCATTCAATAAAGTTGATATACAGTAGATTCAAGATGGAGAATAAATTATTCAGGATGGTGAAAACCATGACTGACTGGAAGTGCTCCAAGAGAATCACCAGAAATTGGGTGAATGGGTGTTAATGTGGCAAATAAAGTTCAATGTTGGTAAATGCAAAGTGATGCACATTGGGACAAAAAATCCCAACTTCAAGTATAGGCTTAATGGGATCTGAAGTTGCTGACATTGAGAGGGGAAAAGCTCTTGGGGTTGAAGCAGATAGTTCCATGAAAGAATCAACCCAGTGTGTCGCAGCAGTGAGAAAGGTTATTTTCCAATAACTCTATGTTAGGGACTATCAGGAAAAAGACTGAAAATAAAACAGCTGTTACTATAATGTTCTTGCATAGGTGAGGCCTGATCTGGAATACTGTGTCCAGTTGTAGTCATCATAACTCAAAAAGGACATTGCAGAGCTGAAACAAAAACAACAAAGAGGGCAATCAAGATGATTAGGGGGTTGGAGCACATTTCCTTTGAGGGAAGGCTGAAAAGTCTGGGACCATTTAATTCAGAAAAGAGACAACTGAGGGGGTGGGACACATGATAGAGATTTATAACTGATGCATGGGGTACAGAGTGTTGACGAAGAGAAATTTTTCTCCTTCTCCCAAAATACCAGAATTTGAGTATGTCCAAATAAGCTGATGGGTAGTAGACTCAGGTTGGACAAAAGAAATTCTTAATCCAGAAAGGGATTAAAATGTAGAATTTGCAGCCAGAGGATGTAACATAGACAGCTTTGCAAGTTAATTAGATTCATGGAGGACAGTTCTATCTGTGGCTGCTCATGGTAATTAAAGAGAAGTGCCATGTTCAGATGTAGTCCACATATGAATCCCAGTTCCAGGGGACAACATCATCCTCTATGCCAGGGGTGGCCAAATTGTGTCTCTCCAGATGTCTATGGACTATAATTACCCTTGCATGCATGCAGAGGCTCTTGGTAATTATTATTTATTAAATTTGTATACTGTTATTAGAAGTCTAGACTGGAGGAGACTTTTGCATGGATCACTGTGGCAAGGTGCTTCAGGACAAGGTAGGGCACTAGTAGCTTAGCTTGGCGAGGTGGAAAAATGCCAGCTGCGCTACCCTTGTGACCTACACCTCCGTAGAGAGGGAGGTGTCAAAGATCACACCCAGATTCCTGGCTGAGTGTACAACAGTCAGCTGTACCCCATCCAGGCAGGGCAAGCACACTTCCTTGCTTGGTCCCTTGCTATCCAGCCACAGGACCTCCGTTTTTAAAGGGCTGACTTTCAGATGTCTCTGCTTGAACCATTCCATCAATACTTCCAGACATTTGGCATAGGACTCTAGGAGTGAATTCAGGCAGCTATCCATCATGAGGAAGAGCTGGGTGTCATCTGCATATTGATGACACCAAAGCCTAAACCCCTGGAACAGCTAGGCAAGAGGGAGCATAAAGATGTTAAATAAAATTGTAGTCCATGCTGTATGCCCTGCTGGTTGGCCACTGTGTAAGACAGGATGCTGGACTTGATGAACCACTGGTCTCATCAAGCAGGGCTCTTCTTAAATGCTTACACTTGCAAGTAAGCCTGGAGTAAATCTTTTATTTTCCTAAATATGTTGGTTTATAGAGATCTAAAACACTTTCAATTGGTCAGGTTTAAGGCATTATGTGAAATTGGGCAGGTATCATGTGAAATGCATCACTTCCATGCATAGGAATAATAGAAGCATCTTTAAACCCCCTCCCCACTCCGGAGGAGTGGGAGGAATAAAAGAGTAAGCGCAAGTGGGGAGGAGTTAGGGCGGGCCCTGTCCAGGATAAAAACTCAGGGGGCCCAATCAGGAGCCACAAAGCGGTTCCTGATTGGGCCCCCCGAGTGTCCATCCAAGGCCAAGCGGCCAATGGGGAGCCGCGCGAAGCGAGGCTCCCCATTGGCCACTTGCCCAAGCCTCACTTGGCCTGGCTGGGGAGTTGCCGCACAGACAGAGGACGCTGCCTGCCCGGTGAGTCCTCCAGCCGCCCTCCTCCCACTAGGGAAAGGAGCAGGGACGCCGCGTCCCTGCTCCTTTCCCGCCCCGGGTCCCTTCCTCAAGAGCCTTCTGCCGGGCCCTTGCTGCTGCGAAGGAGCGCCTAGGCCCGGCAGAAGCCTCGCCCGCCCTCTGCCGCCGTTCCCCGGCTTTTGCTGGGCCCAGGCGCTCCTTCGCAACCGGCTTCTTAGGCTTCTGCCGGGCCCCGGATGCCCCTGGGCCCGGCAGAAGTCCACACAAACACACACACACACACACACTGCTCTTCCCCCTGCCCAACCCACCTCACCTCTCCCTTAACCCTCCCCTCCAAACCCACACAAACGCACGCACACACACACATACTGCCATCTCCCTCCCACTTCCCCCCAATCCGCCCCTTCATATATACCCCTCTCCCATCCCATTCTATCTACCTCCCTGCCTGCCTTCTTCCCTTCCTTCCTTCTTTCCTTCCTCCCTTTCTCCATCTCCTTCTTCTCTCTCTGTCTCTCCCTCTCACTTACTTCCTCTCTTAATTCCTTGATCCCTTCCTGTTCTTCTCCCTTCTATCCATCCCTGCAAAATCCTCTTCCCCTCCTTTCTCCCTCCCACTCCTCCTCCCCTCTTCTACCTTCCTTCGCGACATTCTTCCTCCCCACGCACTAGCGCCTGCTGTATTTCCCTTCACAGCGGGCTTTATTTCTAGTTTAAAATAAAGTCATAGGAGAAAGACTGACTTCAACATCAGCAAATGCAACAATCTACAATATAATACAGTAAGATTAGGAACATCCCTGTAGTTCCTCATATGCTATATCGGTCAAGTGAATGAAGAAATTATATGCTCAACTTATCATACTGCAACACTGGTATACTCAACAATAACAAAGCAATGCACTAACCTTACAGAACCTCATTTATTCTTGGCCTCTCAAGTTTTCTTCCTTGTCACAGTCCAATCAAAATTCAAAATAATAATAATAACAAAACAACAGATATAATTGGAAGTTTTCAGGCATCCAGTGAGCTACCATGCATGGCTGAGAGATTGGACGTGGTATGTTCTAAAGCTATCAGACTTGTGGCGGAAGATGAAACGTTACTCAATTCCTCTGTCAAACTGTTTAATACAACCTAGAACATCACAGGAAATACACAGTTTCCTCTGAAAACAGGAACCTCTCCTCTCTTACCAAACACAGAAAAACATAACAGTTTCCCACTTTTGCTTATTGGTACATTTCTGGAGGCATGGGAAACTTGGAACTTAAGGAATTGGCATAGACTACAGTTTTGGTGGGAGTCAAATGTCTTCAGCAAGTCCTAATTTCAACCTCAATAATTTAAGTCAGCAGGGAATCATTTCAGGTAAGCACAAAAGCAGAGATCTCCCCCTCCTTAATTTAGAATGGTGCACGTATAAATAAGACTTACTTAAAATTCACATAAGTTAAGGGCTTAGAAGGGGGCAGTGCTTTAGGATTGCTCTGTTAAGTCAAAGCATTAGGGAAAATATTCCTCTTCCCCAATTATATATGATAATAACTAGTAGTGAAGCCCGTTGCATGCTGCAATGCAACAGGTACTAGCTCATGGTTTGGTGTGGGTTTTATGCCTCACTTGGAAGCTGGCAACCCTAAGAGGAGGTCTCTCTGTGCACAGCAGTTCTGACCCAAGTCAGATTCATGCACACCTATCTGGAAACCTTACCTCCTCTCTGTTTTCTTGACCTGAAAAAGGACAGGGGGTGCTATGTGGCTGGTTGGGTGGCTGAGGAGGATATACTCTTTCGCTTCCCTACTTCCAAATCTCAAGGAATATTTCCACAGCAGGGGTAGCCAACCTCCAGGGGGACCTGGAGATCTCCTGGAATTACTGCTCATCTCCAGACTATAAAGATCAGCTCCCCATGCAAAAATGACTGTTTTAGAGGAGGGAAGAAGAATGTAGCATTTTACCTCACTGAGGTTTAGGGTTCCTAACCTCCAGGTCGCCCTCTGTGACACACACACAGAGGCAGGCAGGCAGTAAGGCATTGCACACGTTTGATGGCCCACTTCCAGATCACAAGGACATTTTCCAAGTCTTAGGGTAGCCAAATTCCAGGTGGGGCCTGAAGTTCCATCAGAATGACAGCTTATCTCCAGACCAGAGATTCTCAATCAGAGGTCCATGGAAACTTTGGAGGGAGTTTGTGGCCTTTCCCCCTACTATCTTAGTGGACTCAGCCACAAACTAAGGAACTGGCTGCCCCCATCCAGAGAACTTGGTGGTGAGGCCATGGGTATAAAAATCAAAGGGGGGGGGTGTCAGTTGTGCCATAGTATGGGGGTGTGGGCTGTCTTCTCAGCACCGAAAGGAGGGCTAAGGGTGTGGGTGGTGATGTTACTTCTGGTGATTTGCCACTTCCAAGGGGTGTGGCAGGGAGGCATGGACAGCTGACATCATTCCTGGGGCTCCTGGAAGCCTGAAAATTTATTTCAAGGGCTCCTCCACAGTCAGCAGGTTGAAAAAGGCTGCTCTAGATTATAAAGATCAGATCCCCAGGCAGAAACAGCTGCTTTGGAAGGTGGACTCTGAAGCCTTGTATCCTTTTGAAGCCCCATCTCCAAACCTCACTTTTGCCGGACTCAATTAGCACTGTCTGTTGCTTGGTTGGTGATGTCTGTCCTTCTGAAGCCTGAGGCATACTGCTGGCAACTACAGTTCCTGTTGTTGTCCACAGAGCCAAATTGTTGCCTAATAAAAGTGGAAAACGGAGTTCTCCCCCACCCCCGAGTCTCACTGTCTACTTTCCTGTAAACTCCCAAGCAAATTCTGGACCTCTTATGCCTTTGATTTTGCAGGACCTTCCTGGCAAATACTGATTTTTATTTACCAGGACAGACTTGAGCAAAGTCCCTTCAGCTCCTATGTCTATTCCAGTCAGTTACGGCTCTCCCTGCACTTTCCAGACTCACAGGACCCTTGCTGGTCTGTTTGTTTGCATAAAAAAATATGAACTCTGGCTGGTAAGGGCTGGTCAGAGTACATAACCCACACCACTCTACCTCAACCTCAGGCTGCAAGCCTCTACCAGTGTCTCTACTATCACTGCCCCATCTCCAAACCTCAATGAATATTTCCAACCCAGAGGTAGCCAGCCTCAAGATGGGGTCAGGAGATCTGGAATTACACCTCATCTCCAGACTATAAAGTTCAGCTCCCCAGGCAGAAATGGCTGCTTTGGAGTGTGGACAGAGTTGTTGTGCAGAAGAAACATTTGAGTCCTCCACGCAGGTTATTATGGAGATGAAACATTTGAGTCCTCCACACAGGTTATTATAGAGATGAAAAATTTGAAGCCTATTGCACAGGGTTGTTGTGTAGATGAAACAGGGGCAAAAGAACCCCTGCAACAGCATCCAGTTTCATCAGCACAACAACCCTGTGAGGTAGGTCTCAAATGTTCAAAAGGTGGCAGCGATGAATGGCTTAGCTGCGTTCTCCTTCCTGCAGTGACACCAGCCACAGAAGTATTTTAAGTGAGAAGGGGCTTTTCTGTGGTCTCCCTATTAGCCAACTGTTAGGCAGAAGAGGCAAAGTTTCCCCCCTCAAAAGGAAAGCACACCCATGCCCACAGACTGCCCTGCATTGCTCTCGGAAATGCATCCCTCACCTCAGTCAGGGGCTGTCAGAGGCCCCTTCACAGCAGGCCTGAAAGGAAGGGGGGGGCTGCGGAATCCTGAGCAAGAGCAGCAATTGGTCCTGCATGGGGGAGATTCCACCAAGAGGAGGCATGTTGTCAGAATTCCGTGGAACATTTTATTATACTAGATGCTGCTGCATGGTCTCTTGAAATCCATAAACATTATACTCTCTCCCGCCTACAATATCTAGACCATGCACATTTTCTATATGTACATTGTCAAAGTTTTCCTTGCAACGACTTGGAAGAAATTTAGTGAATTATGTACCCTGTAACTCCCCTATAGAGATGGGGCTTGAACAGAAGAGGATCTTTGTTAGTGTCTCCTCTACAAAGTCAAAGGAAGCAGTGCATACAAATGGCACTCCGTTATGATAACTGGCACCATTATAGGAAAAAGTGATTCCCGACTTTGGGGCTCTCTCCCATCTTGAAATTTACTTACTTTGTTTTTGTAGTGGCTTCATTAGCAAGCATTTTATACCGATGAGAGAAAGCAACAACAAAAAAGACGGTAATAGTTTACACATTGCTCCTATTATAATAGACAGTGGTGGCACAATTGTTAAGATAGTTCATGCAAGGTGATATTGATGGTACTTCAGCTGCTTGGCGTAGCATATTTTCCCCTAACGAGTCCTCAAAAAAATCACACTCAGGATGGAGAAATTCACTCTTATGCTGGATGTTTGCCCCTTGGCACAGACTAACTTAACATTTTTACTCAATTACTATTTATTTTTAAAGGACAGGATAGTTTTCCTTTGGTCTTTAAAAACAGGACCACAGTGGTCTAGCAATCCTAAACAAATTGAAGCAACCCAGTGAAGAGATATGAAGATGCAAATGCATTCCATTGCACAGATAAATCCTGTTCCACAAACTTCCCTGCCCCCCTCTCTGCCAGGAAGAACTCCTGTTCTTCTTGGCACTCTCTAGCAATGGCTGGCTTTGGAGATTTAGCCAGGGCTCCAAAGAACAGAATTTCCAAACCATTCCCTGGCTGCAGAAGGAAATGAAAGTCAGTCACTTTTTTTAAAAGCAGGTTAGGCTGGCCAAGGTTACAATTCTCTAAAAACCAACAGGAGTACTGCCATTAATGTCTATAAGCACTTCAGGTCTTTTGCTCTACAGGAATTATTTAAAGGAAAAGAGGAAATACACAAAGAGAAAATAACATGCAATAAAAATGAAAATTAAAAGTAAGTCTAAGGGGAACAATCTTTGGAAGGGATTCAGAATCTCAACCGAAGACCCTTATTTGAAAGACCCTAGGATGCTTGAAAAAGAAACTTGGGTGACAATGACTCTAAGTCAAGTTACGACAAATATTTTAATAGCAATAAGATCTTTGATGTCTTTTATTTCCAAAATGCAAAAAACAAACAAATGAGCCCTATAAATAGCGCTTGAGTTTACCCTTGAAGTAGAAACATTTGTCTGTAAATTTCACTGTAAGTTTTGTTTTGTTGACAGTTACCTGTCAAGGCCTACTATACTACAAAAAAATTGCTAACCACACAGACTAATGTTAAAACAAGTCTATTTAATACTGCATGATCTGCCTGTAAAATAGTTACTAGTTACATTATCCCTCCTACAATATGGGCTTTATAGAACCTTAAAGACTAACAGATGTTCAGCGACATAAACTTTGAGGGACTAAAAGACCTCTTCATCAAATGCATAAAGTGTTCCTATGCATATCTCTCCCTGCATCCCGTTCCCTGAAATGCCAAGGCTGGGAGATAGGAGACTCTACAGAGGTTACAGGGGAGGGCAGTGAGAAGACAATTTAGCAGATATCATGTTCCCTACATTTTCTCTAAATGCAATCTCAGTTTGTGCAACATTTCTACAAAAGGGAGGGTAATTTCTCCCATCCTCTCCTCAATAAAGGCAGGTTAGCTACATAGTGCCCTTTATCTCTATGCACAGAAAAATGCAACTTTCATTTTCATTTCATGGCCAACTCTCTCCATTGCTTATCACATGTATTAACAACATGCATCTGAAGAAGTGGGCTGAAATCCATTAAATTGTATGCCACAACTCTCTTACAAATTCATATTATTTTAGGGGTATATGTACAAAAGATGACAGTCTTAGAATAGGCATGCTTCTTTCTCGCCTACTTCACAGGAAGTTGTTTTTCCAGAAGGGTGACTGCTGAGATACACACATTTGTGATTAGAAAAGATAGAAGGATGCTTTTCTTTTGAGCAGTTTTATTCAGATACAGACTCCAGCAATTTAGTAGACTGCTTATTTTATTTATTTATTTATTACATTTATATCCCACCACTCTCACAAGGGCTCGCGGTGGCTAACAAGAAAAAATCCCAATACATAAAAAAACCCAATAAAATCAATACAATTTAAATCAGCTAGCCAGTGGCAAAAACATCCATTTTGCAGCGGAAAATCCCCATACTGATCGTATTAAAAACCTCAGGGTGGACAGGGTGGACCATTAAATCTGCCCTTAAAGTCTAAAAGGCTTAGTAGCAAGGGGGGGCGGGGGTCCAGATCTTCTTCTGCGAGCCGGCCTCAACCATAGACCTGGTGGAAGAGCTCCGTCTTGCAGGCCCTACAGAATGCTGAAAGTTCCTGCAGGGCTCACAGCTCTTCCAGAACCTCATTCCACCAGGTAGGGGCCAGGACCAAAAAGGCCCTGGCCCTGGTCGAGGCCAGGCGCACTTTCCTGGGGCCGGGTATGACCAACAGATTTGTCCCCGCTGAGCGGAAGACCCTGCGGGGAACTTAGGGCGAGAGGTGGTCCCTCAGGTATGTGGGTCCCAGACCGCGAAGGGCCTTAAAGGTAAGAACCAGCACCTTAAACTGGATCCAGGCAGCAACTGGTAACCAATGCAGCTGCCTCAGCACAGGCTGGATAAGGGCCCTCCAAGCTGTCCCAGTGAGAACCCTTGCAGCTGCATTTTGCACCAGCTGCAACTTCCGGATCAAGCTCAAGGGCAGGCCTGCGTAGAACGAGCTACAGAAATCTATTCTGGAGGTGACTGTCGCATGGATCACTGTGGCCAGATGTTCAGAGGACAGGTAGGGCGCTAGTAGCCTAGCCTGGCGAAGATGGAAAAATGCCTGGCTGGCTACCTTCTTGACCTGGGCCTCCAGTGTCAACGAGGCATCCAAGGTCATTCCCAAGTTCCTGGCCTGGGACACGATGGCCAGTTCCGTCCCTGCCAAGGTGGGTAAACGCACTTCCAGTCCTGCCGAACTACCACCCAACCACAGGACCTCCGTCTTAGAGGAGTGGAGTTTCAGGTGACTCTGCTCAAGCCATCCAGCCATGGCTTCCAAACACCTGGTGAATGGTTCTGGGGGAGATTCCGGATGGCCGTCAATTAGGAGATAAAGTTGGGTGTCATCCGCATACTGATGACACTCCAACCCGTAACTCCGCACGAGCTGGGCCAGAGGGTGCATAAAGATGTCGAAAAGAGTGGAGGAGAGAACCAACCCCTGTGGAACCCCACATGGGATACGAACAAGACCTGATAACTCCTCCCCCACCACCACCCTCTGGGACCGGTTAAGGCAAAAGGAGCATATCCAGCACAAGGCTGTGCCCCGTATCCACGTCTTGGCAAGGTGACTAGCTAGCAGTTCGTGGTCAACCACATCAAACATGGCTGATGGATCTAACTAGCACAGCTGAGCCGCCCCAATCCAGCTGACGATGGAGATCATCCATCAGGGTGACCAGCACCATCTCCACCCCATGGCCAGGACAGAAGCCAGACTGGTATGGATCGAGCGCGAAGTTTCCTCCAGGAACGCCAGGAGCTGGTCCGCCACGGCCCTTTCAACTATCTTACCCAGAAATGCCAAATGCGAGACTGGGCGGTAGCTGGCCGAGTCACACGGGTCCAGGGATGTTTTTTTCAGGAAAGGACAAACCACTGCCTCCTTAAGCAGCTGCAGAAACTCCCCCGATTGGAGGGAGTAGTTGACAATATCCAGGAGCTGCTCTCCTATCCGAGGGCCCCCTCCTTTGAAGAGCCATGACGGACGGGGATCAAGGGGGCAAGTGGTAGCCCTCACCTTCCCTAGTAACCTGTCCACTTCGGGTAACAAGAGCCACCTGAAGCCATCAAATGTCACCTCCAAAGGCAGCCAACAGGCCTCTAGTTCATTTACTGTATCAAATGTGGCCAGAAGATCGAGGCAGAGCGACAAGACTTTATCCACAAAATAGGTTGATAATGCCTCACAGCCAAGATCCAATTTCCTACTATTTTGGCGCCCTTCCTCAAGGGTAGCGAGAGACCTAACTACCCTAAATAATTGGGCCGGGCGAGAGCTTGCGGACGCAATTTCAGCAGCAAAAAATTCACGTTTCACCGCTTTCACTGCCATCTCATATGCCCTCATAAGCGTGCGATGAGATGTTCTTGCAGCTTTGTCCCGATTCTTCCGCCACACTCGCTCCAGTCGTCTCAACTCCCTTTCCTTCTCCCAGAGTGCCTCTGTATACCAAGGTGTCCGCTTGAATCAAGGTCAGAGAGGACATCTAGGGGCAATCATGTCTATAGGGGCCGACAGATGGGACTACCAGTCCTCCACCATGGCCACCAACAAGTTGCCAGAAGGCATCGGGTCCTGCAGAGCATTCCGGAATCCAATAGGATCCATAAGTCTCCGCAGGTGGACAAAAATATGTCCACCAGCCAACTGGGGAGGGGGTGGGATCTTGAACTTGGCCTGCAGGGCATATTGGTCTGACCATGGCATGGCCAAAGCCACATCCAGATCCACCTCTGTCCCCTGCAGCAAAAATCAGGTCAAGGGTGTGGCTGGCTTGATGCATGGGCCCAGCGACAAATTGCGAAAGCCCCAGTGTCACCATGGCTGACACCAGGACTGAGCCATGACTTGAGGGCAGCGCGTCCACATGGACATTGAAGTCCCCGAGGATTAATAGCCTCGGGAACTGCAACGTCCAGGCGGCCACCTCCTCCAGCAAGCTCGACAGGACATCTGGCAGTATGTTGGGCGGACGGTATTCCAACCAGATGGCCAAGCTTTCGACAGAGTCCACACTAATGCCGACACATTCCTCTCCCCCAATCTCTGGCCGCGGTGGACCAAATATGCATATTTGATTGATGTATTTTCCTTAATTAGCACTACTTTCACTGGGAGAAAATGAGTCTTTATAATAAAAAAATTAATAAAAACCTGCACTCGTGAAGGGTTTTTTTCAACTCATTTATAGCTTGCCTGTCTCACTGAGAATCTGAGAAAATTTACAGTGTTGATCTTACTTGCCTTTTTATCATCAACGGCCAGGAATGGATTAACCCCAAAGTCTTACATTCATTTTATTGGATTCTGTTATCAATTTGTGCTTTATAATCATAGAGTTGGAAGGGGCCATACAGGCCATCTAGTCCAATCTCGTTTGTATAATACTTTAACATACCTACTGCTCCCTCTTTATTTACCTTCTTCTTAAACTTATACCCCGCCCCTCTCAACTTGTCAACTCTTGCATTATTTTTGGTTTCACATTATATTGTTCAAAAAATCTTTTCTCTGTTAACATTTACACCTACCCACATACACCCACTACTTGAAGTACACTTGAACATACACCCTTTTGCTACTGCTAAAAGCAGATCCTAATCATGTATGGTTTTTTGTTTGTTTTTTGCTGGCAGAAGACATTCTGTCCGATGGACATGGGGGAAAGTATTTTCACTAATCACCTGTACACCCATTACAATGTTCTGAGCAATCCACCAACCCCGGGGTACTGTCATGGGACACAACAAGCTATAGCAAGAAAACAGGAAAGCTTGCTTGAGCACCATTCCACTGAAGCTATGAAGGATCCATGCCCTAGCCCTTAAGGTGCCTCACCACTGTTTTTTGCTACAACATCTGAAATGATCCCACTGGGTAGTGGAGCTCTGGCATCTTTAAACCACTCCGCGGGAGCGGTATAACTAAAAGAGTAAGGGGGGTAGGCGCTGTCTAGGACGGGGGGGGGGGCCAATGAAGAAGTAAAGTGCCTCTTGATTGGGCTCTCTGCTTGTCAGTCCGGGGCCAATCACCAGCCAGGTGCAGATGTGCCTGCCTAGCTCCTTCCCCAGCTAGGAAGCAGGGAGGCTGGGGTGGAAGCGGGGTGGGGGAGAGCCCCCCCCCCGCCACAGCCCCTTCCAGCCCGCTCCTAGTGTCCATTGCATTTAAAAGCGCAATGGGCTATATTTCTAGTCTAATATAAAGTCGAGCATCTGTTCTTCAGCAGTCAAGCACAATTTGTGACTTGCCAAGCAACTATATACCGTGACATTAAATGCTTGATCATTCTCCCTGAATTTGGCTTGGGGGATCACAAATTGTAAAGGCCTGATTGAAAATGAAACCTGAGCATATAACCTAGAGAAATCTTGCTGCCGGTCTATAGCTTCCTATCCTCTCCCATCTTCCTATATTGTTCAATCTGTAAAATGGGTACTATCAGGGCTCCAGTTTACGTAAGAGGTTCCCTCCCTCTGGCAGTATTGGTAGCAATTTCTCAGTGGTAATAGGCATATATTCTGTATTAATGTAACAGATACTTGATTGTTGTTTTGCATCTTGGGGGGGCTGAACCTTGCCCACTGAAAACAGTTCTGGGTTCCACTACATAAAGGATCCTCATCATGGTGCACATGGCACCAACCTAGACCTTCCCTGAAATCTGCAAAATGTTTTTAGCAAATGGGCGGGGCCCAGCATGACATCTGTTGTTTCTAAGTTGCTTTTACAGCAACTGTCACCACAGCATAAGGATTTACACTGCATGAGTGAAGGTAAGCTGTGTATATGTAAGAAACTATTTTTTAAAAAATATGTTTCTTTTAAAAGGTATCCTGTTAAACAGAAAATGTGCATGACATGTTGAAAAGTTACTTTCAAAGTTATGCATATCCTCACTCCCTGACATTTTATACCTGGCTCTGCCTCCCACTGCACCCAGTTTGTGGTTCTGCCCACCAGCCTGCCTCAGAATTCCAAGAATGCCCAGAGGCCCCAAAGGTTTGGGTATCCCTGCACTAAATCATTTGGTAGATCTGTTGCAAGGTTCTAATCCAACTGAACTGCAACAAAAAGTAATACTGTGATGACTCTGGTAGCAGGTTTACTCCTACAGCAATTCCCCTGGTGCCATAAAAAGACCTATGCAACTAGCATCAGTTATGCCTGACCACCATGAGACTTGGAAGCATCTCAAAACATGCAACTATATAGAAGCCAAATACACATTACTTCTGTTGGCACATGCCTTCTTCTTCAATTGCTTTGCTTTTAAGATGGTTTATGGTGTATACATCTTGACTCCAACTGCTCCTTTTCAGCAAGTGGCTTCAGCCAGTGTTTTCAGTTCCAATAAGTGCAAACTTTGATTATGTATAAAGACTTCACTCATGAATTTCATCCTTGCTTTTCTTCCCAATCATCACTTATTTGTAGCAATTGGAAGGTTCCATACTCATACATATTAAAGGTGTGGTTTTGCATGTGTTCTTGGAGGATCTTTTAGATATACAGCCCACCTTGGCTCATAGATTAGAAACAGCTTTGAGAGAAGGAATGATGGAAAGACATTAAAATATGTTTATTTGCAAGGTCTTCATGGTCAGATTGTCATTTATTATGGGAAAGGGTGTGCATGTGTGGAATACCAAGGAGGTACAGTGCATAAACTCATGCTTATTCCCCGAATTCTGAAACCACATGCAATGGCCATATTGCTGCCATATGGGGCTACCAGTTGACATCTGCTATCAAATACTGCTACCAATAACCTGCCATGTTATTTATTTTTCCAACATTTTTACAGCTCATGTATAACTACAGCTCTAACAGTGATTCATCAAAGGCAAAGAACCACATTTCAAAAGTATTTCCAAAATATCCAGCAACAGTGTTTCTTTCTTACAATGATGGGTACAGTCTACAATAGGACAACATACCAAAGAGCAAAATTTGTGGTAGAGCATCTGCTTTGCATCCAGAATTCCAGGTTCAGGTCCCGTTATTGCCTTTTAAGAAGATCAGATAGCACCCATCTGAGAGCAAGTGTGGTATCATGGTTAAGAACAGGTTTGATGTCCCACTCCTCCACATATAGCCAGCTAGGTGACTTTGAAATAGTCACAGTTCTCTGAGTGCTCTCAGCCCCATCTACTCATAGGGTGTCTGCTGTGGGAAGAGGAAGGTGTGTAAAAGCCCCTCTGGGACTCCTTTGAGTAATGAAAAGTGGAGTATAGAAAAACACCTCTGCTCTTCTTCTATACCCAAAACCTTGGAGAATTGCTGCCAGTCAAAGTGGACAGAAGTGACCTTGATAAGCTAATAGTATAAGACGAGTTATGTACTCGTGACAATGCTTTCCCCTGTTTTGCTCTATCAATGTGCATATATGGTCATCTTCTTGTGATGCAATCAGGAATGTGCCAGAGAGAGAGAGAGAGAGAGAGAGAGAGGCTCATTTCAGGTTTGGGTTAATTCAACCCTAATCCAATTTGGCTAGCCCAAATCAAACTGAGGATTGCTGAATTATTCAGCTCCAAGGAATTTGAAAATTCTCCAGAGTCCCCAAACAGCTGATCTGCAGAGAAACATCTTAAGAGGATCAGCTGTTTGTCAGGCTGTGAATGGGCAGCTCATACCACCCTCCCCTTGCACAGCCTGGCCAGCAGCTGATCTGGGGAGAGAAGCCTCTCCATGGATTCTGCTTGGGCTTGGGGGGGGGGTGTTGAAAGCTGCCCCCCCCCCGAGCCTGCCAGCTGGCAACTAAAATTTCTTTTCACTTCCCTCCCTTTGGAAAGGGAATGCACAAAAAAAGAGGGTTTAAATGGTTGTTGGCTTTTAAACTTAACTGCTGGCTGTTGGACCGGTCAAGCTGTTAAGTTTAATGGCTGGTAGTCATTCCAGGGCTCCCTTTTGCTTCTCCCCATTCCAAAGTGAGGGAAGCAAAAAGGATCACTAGAATGACTTGGAACCATTACAGCCTTACAGCAGGATGGGTGCGTCCCTCTCTTTGAAAGTGGGGGAGCAAAAGTGAGAGAGCACAGGATTGGATTGTCCCATAGCCAATGTCCAGGCAGTGGAAAGAAAGCAGAAACTGGGAGGGACCAACAATCAAAATCTTTACACATGAAGAAATTTGACTAAAATTCAATTGCTAGGAAAGGATCAGAGTAAAAGTGGTCCTAAAATTACCCTTTGCAATCTGTGCACGCCTGTTTGATAGCTGCTCTCAAGCCCCTATCCCTCATCCAAGCAACTCTACCTCAAAGTCCTCCTATACTGCTGGATGCCTTGCCCTCCTTCAGTCACCATATTCCCTTGCTTTGTGTGTTTTCCTCTTCCTTGTGCTATTGTCCTCCAAGGAAAGTGATTGCTGTACCAAATGATGCGCCTGCATACACTGTGTATGGGTTTTTTGCTACTGATTCTGCTATTGAGAATGTTAGACATAAGTGGATTTCATTGCCTCAAAAAGTGGGACCCCCTTTATTCTACCTGTCCTAGATTTAGAAATGTGGATGCCAAAGGAAATGCTATATTTCCCCCTGAGCTTTGTTCAGTTTGGATGGAAAGCCATGTCGGTACAAACCCAAAAAAGGCCAGGGGAGTCTTCAAATGAAACCAATGGGAAATAGAGTTATGAAGCACAATGAAAGAAACAGCAGTAGCAAAAAAACATATGAAGCATCCCAATAACAAAACAGTCCTGCTTGGAATTAATTTTTTTTAAATGAAGGAAGCTAACTCCCGTGCTCAAGTTGAGTCAGCAGTAACCTCCTGTCTTTTTCCTAAGCCTATTTTGGCACACTGCATATCCACATACGGGACCACCTCTAAGCAAGTTCCTGAGGCATTTTGATCTGTGTAAATTGTTTTTTCTGTTACTGATAAACCAAATTTCATTCTAATATTTATAAAGTGCAAGACCTGCAGAGAACCATACCTCCCAGAAACACAGTGGTTCAGATTCTCCATTGTACTCCAATAGTGAATACAGGAAATTGCTGACTTGGAAATGTTAAATGCAAAAAAGGGGGGAAAACGAATTAGAAAAGAGAAAAATCTTCAGCAGAAGTCAGGCTGCCTTTTAAAATTCAAAGCAGGGTTTTAAATGAGAGGAGGCCAGTGTAAACACTCTGATACTGACATTGGCCAAACAAGAAAAATATCATGAATTTCTACAAGTGAAAAGAGAGGAGTTGGAAAGAATGAGAGATTTACTGCTACATTTTGCTGTGAACGTACAATCATCACTGATAGACTCTCCCCAGGAAGTGTCGAAATTGCCATTTCTGACACTGATCCAACCACTAAAAATTAAATTATCGTTCCCAGAACATTCCGATTTGAGTTTTGGCAACAACAGATGGTTTAATGCCTTTAAACAGATTTAGGAATACTTAAAAATATATAATACTGTATTCTCATATAGGCAAGACCTCCCTCTTGGATACTTTTGCACAAAGAAGGGGGGGGGGATCAACTAAGGTTTGAGGTCCATATTGTGAGGTCTGGATTTAGCACCACAACATGGAATCCAAAATTGTGGAATGCATTTCAGTAAACAGCTCAGTGCTATAAATGAGCATTTTCATGCACCGAGATACATTTGTCAGTGCAGCATGGATGTGACAACGAGCCAAATAAACAAGACCAAGCTCAACTGAACATTTCCCCCATATACTGTTGTATTTGACTATAAGGATGCTGCAGTGAGTTAGTATTTTCATTTCTGACAAGATTTTTTTACCCTTTAAACCAAATGCCATCACATAGATATTACATTCATGAACCATTACTGAAAATAGCACTCATCGAAGATGTTTGCAGAAACAAAATTCCAGTCAAACTGAGCATATAATTTCATTTGGATGGATTCTGCTCAGGATTCTTACTAATTGCTGTAATTGAGCACAGAGTGGAATATTCTCCTGAATCACATTGGTTGGAGAACATGACAGCTTTGTGGACTTTCAACGTTTCTTTACAACAAGTGGCTTGGCTCACCTACCTGAACCCCCTGAAACTATTTGCTCTGCAATTAACTCCCTGTGCTTGTGGCATACAGAAGTTTGGACTGCTGGAAGACTGAAAGTCAAGATGGTCCTACCTTACCACGGTGGTTGATCTTGTGGTTCCCTTCAGTTCCAGGATGCCAAAGCCCATTCAGAAACTATCTGCTGTCTTCCAAATATTACAGAACAGCAAGTGTGTTCAGAGAAATCCAAAGCTTGTTTCCTCTTCTGCCAACAGGGGGACAATTTTCACTGACTCTCCCTTTCTTCTGGAAACTCTTGTATCACACCAAGCACTTCCCAGGAGCCCCCTCAACATCAGGACAGTGTTTTGGGAGGCAAGGTGAGCTGCAGCAGGGGGAGAGCCACAAGAGTTCCTTTCCATTAATAGACCATGGCATACTGAACTTTCTCTTTGGAGTTGTTGCTGTCATCTAGAAATAACTTCCAGGTATTTGGGTAGTACTGAAGGATATTAAGAGTCCTCTTTGGAGTTGCTAAGCTAAAGACAAGTCCATATGGGTATTTGCAAAGATACTTTCTCTGCAGTAGCTTATGCAATGCATTTACTCTGCATCTAACTTTGCAGCCTACAGTTCTCATTCTGATTCATGGGTAAAAGCTTCCATGCACATATCGATTGGCTCTTTCCACAGAAAGGAATGGTGGAATGGAGAAAACATCCACCTTTCCTACTAGTTGCACATTCCCAGGCACACCTAATATCCCCCTGTGCTCAGAGTGCATACTTCCACCTCTGTGCATTGTCTGTCTAAGCAGAAGATGAGACAGTACTTAGAGAAAACACTTAATACTAGGCTACCTTTCAGTTACAGGGAGGATTCTTGTTCATTCTCTGGGGATTTTATTTGACAATATCTACTTTGGAGTTTAAGAATCAGAAGTGCCTGTCGATCCAGAAAATAACCTGTGACATGGGTATCAACTGTTCCAAGAATCTGGTGCTGAAGCCATCCAACCTTCTCCTTTTCTTGCCATGCTCCTGCCAACTCCTGCCATCTACAGTTGTGAGTAACCTCAAATTTTAAGAAGACAAAGGTGATTTGGGGAGCAGCCATTCCAGGAAGCATACTGGCAGGAATTGCGCCATTAAGCATCCCACTCAGAGATAGCCTTGTTTTAAAAAAGAAGCAAACCAAACAAAATAAACTAAGTTGCCCTTGCAAGTAGGAAGCAAGCATATTCTAAACAAATGAGCAACTACATTGTTTTGGTCTAAACAATGATGTTACTGCACTCCTAACCCATTATTAAATTAAAGTAATACCTGGAAAGCGTATCATTCCCAGGCTGAAAAATGCCTCTCTTTAGAAAAAAAACAGAAGAAAGAAGAAAGGATAACATATGGTTTCGTAATGGGAATGGAAACATTTGTGTATTCTCACTAATGACTTGTTTTGTCAAGATGCACTGAGAGCCTCCACTGAATCTGCAATGCAGAAAGACTTTGAGATGAGAGACACTGAGCAGGCAAAGGAAGGGGCCAACTGGAAGAGGTTCTTTGGGATCACACTGTCACTAAAGAGAGAGCACTTTTCAAAAAGAAAAGTCAGCGTTTCTGTTTCCTGTGAAGTTAATCGCATATGGCGTGAGAAGCAATTCTTTAACCTCTTAACCACACAAGTGACTGGGTGAACAAATACAAGTTTGTGCATAGAAATCCAAACTTTTGCAACTAGAAATTATATACACTGAGGGCCCATTTGACATTTGTGCAAATGTATGTATGCAAACTACTCTTCATCTTATTCTGTGGTATCCAAGAAATGAAAACCAGTACAGGTTATGAAGAAGAGTTGGTTTTTATACCCCACTTTTCACTACCCACAGAAGTATCAAAGCAGCTTACAATCACCTTCCCTTCCTCTCTCCATAACAGACCTCCTGTGAAGTATGTGAAGCTGAAAGAGCTCTAAGAGAAGCGGCTCTGTTGAGAACAGTTATAACAGGACTGTGGCTAGCCCAAGATCAGCCAGCTGGCTGCATGTGGAGGAGTGGGGAATCAAACTCGGCTCTCCAGATTAGAGGCAGCTGCTCTTAACCACTCGATACTAAGCTGGCTTGATATAGTGGTTAAGATTCAGTTTTCCTTGGTAGCCATTAGATGTACATTCAATTCTCCTTTGCAAACATTAAAGTAAGGGTATAATACAACAATAAACAAAAATGCTGGTGGGAACCCTTGAAAACTAGATTCTCAAGAAGGTTGAAAGAAGGACATTAAGAGAGCAGCCCAGCCATAATGGAGAAATGCAGGATACCTTGATTAATAACTGAGCATAGGGTCACTCTCTTTCCCAGGAACAAAGCAATAAACTCCTTGGCTTTCAAGCTGAGAAGAAATTGTTTCCCTTAATGGAGACAAATCTGTAGCTGGATATGACCCACCTGCCAAGAAGCTGTAAGATAGATTCTAAGTGAGGGTCCTAAAAGTTGAGGACATACACATTGTTATGATTTAGGGGAAGGAACAGGGCAGCACGTGCAGGAACTTAAAACCCAATTTCAGGATAGGCCAATGGAAATCCCTCCCAGCTGAGAGGGAAGAATTCAAAGGTTTTTAAAACAAGCCGCATAAGGAGAGCAAGCCAAGGGAAAAGGGAGAATGACTCTCTGTTTCAAAGTTCCGGCTTTGCTTGTGTCCATTCTTTGGGAAAGGAATGTCAAGGCAAAAACAGTGACTTCTACAATTTAGATAGCTTCTTGGTTTGGTTCCTTTTGATTAGTTTCTGTAGTATTTCTGCTAAATATTTAAGTTTCCTATGTTTCTGTGTTCTTAGAAATTAGATATGTTTGTTAGCGAGTAAAGTTTCTTTATTCTGAAGTTCTCAGACTGACCAAATACTCTTAACCCAAGCACCTGGTTCAGTATATGAACTGAAACTCTTAACCAGGCTAGACTACTTAGCATGGAATGGAGAAGAGAGCTTGTGTGCCCACTGACCCTCTCTGGACCTGGAGCACCCGGCCACAATAATCTGTGCACAGCTGCAGTATGGCTGCTAGTCCCCATAATTTGTACCATGTCCTTTAGAAATGCATGGCACTTAGGAACAATATAGCAGAAAGAGCAGAATTGCCTTTCAGCCCTGCCACAGTAAAGCCTACTTTTAACATTTAGGAATCCCACAACATGTAGAGTATACTTTTGTGTGCAGAATGCACAGAACACACACTGCATCACTAAATTTGTTTCTCTGCATTAAAAGCCACTCAGCATAACAACAAGGGACAAGATTTATATTCACAAGCTGCTAGTGTCTTTTGTCATTTCTTGTCAGCATATCCATTGATTTTGTATGTCAAACTGTTTTAGAATCATAGAGCTGGAAGGGACCTTCGGGGGTCATCTAGTCCAACTCTCTGCACAATGCAGGAAATTTGCAACTACCTGCCTACCACAGTGACCCCAATTCCATATCCAGATGATGCCTTCCCCAAACCAGTATCAATGGCCAGTCTGGCCTAGAAGAAATTTACCTTCTGATCGCTAAGTGGTGGGACCACAAGAGCCAAGCACCAACACAATCCTTTTCTGTTCACCCACTTACAATCTGCCTTAGTTCAAAGAATCAGCATGTCTGCATTACACCATATCAGTTGCAGCTAGAGTTGAGAGCACTAGGATACAATATCAGGACTCAGGTATAAAGTTGGCAGATGATCCCCCCCCCAAACACACACACACACACACACAAATCACACAAGAGCCAGCTTGGTATAGTAGTAAAAAACAGCAACCCCTAATCTGGAGAATTGGGTTTGATTCCCCACTTCTTCATCTGCAATCAGATGGGTGACCTTGGGTCTGTCACAGTTCTTTCAGAGCTCTCTCAGAATTACCAACCTCATAGGGTGTCTGTTGTGGGGAGAAGGAAAGGAGATGGTAAGCTGCTTTGAGACTCATTTGTTTATTGAAAAGCAGGGTACAAAAATCCAGCTTCTATATAGCAAGGTGAGTTTCTGAACACCAGGTGGCTTTGTTATTGATTTCCTTCCACTGCCCATCTTTCACCTGGGATTGGGACTTCAAATAGCTCACAACTCCTGGCAGTAAGAAAAATTAAGGGGGGGGGGGCAGTAAATCTCTTGTCAGCCACCATAAGTTCCGTTCTGATTAACAAACAAAAGTAACAAAAAAGTGTAATATGGTTTGGCAAACGCATGGAAAAATACAATATGAAAGAATCTTCAAATACCAGAATGCACTGTACTAATTCAGATTTGATTTGTCAAGGCTTTTGTGCATATATATGAGTGGGGAACTCCGTACACAGAAATCTAGTGAAGAAACACCACCGAATTGGAATGTTTCTTCCAAACACGTGGGTTTTCTTCCTGCATGGAGATTTCTCTCTACCGAGGGAGGCTTTCAAACAGTATCAGCCATCTGCCACTTGAAGTGGCACAGACAAGTCGCACTGCTGGCCAGCAGTCTGTACTTTACCACTCTGCCAGCCTGAGGAGGCTTCTTTCCTTCCATTCAAGAGGCACTTGGGCTCTTCGGACTTACTGAGAGGAGTGGTGCAACACTGGCTACTAAGGGAATGAATGGGAACAACTGGGCAATGTTTAAGCATTTCCTTGCAGGCTGGAGAGGGAAGGAAGTAGTCAGAAACTAGAAGATGTTGAAATTTGTACTTCACTGCATCCTGCTCTTTGTGGAAGACAAGCGACCACCCTTGCAAATACAGCTGAGAAGAACTAGTAGATCATCTCATTCAAACACTGGTCCTGAATTTGAAAATCCTACAGCCTGTACGATGGCTCGTTCAATCTTCCTTGAAAAATTCCCAGGAAGACAATTCCACAATATTCTCAGAGGGTAGTGACATTTAATAGCTGGAGATCCTGTGCACAACAAAGTACCATAAGCAAGTCACATAATCCTTTCTTTCTCCTTCTCAGTAAAAGGAAAACATAACGTATTGCACATATGTACACTACCTTTGTCACATGTTATGTCAGGCACAAGTGTCAGTTCCTCTATTATCCTATGGGACCTTCAAGATTAGCACACTTATTGGGGGCAAGAGGCTACTTATATGTCTGATGAACTGGGTTTTGCCTCTTCATTCCCGATAGCTTTTGCCTTTATAATTTGACAAAAGAAGAAAGACTTCAAATCTTCAGACAGTCCAAGTCTGTTTCATGTTGAAGTACTTGGTCAACGTCACAGATGACTAGTTTTCACTCTTTTTGCTCAAGGGCACTGGGCATTGGAATGTACTGCACTTACAGCCTGTAATACTTTCCCAGATGTGAGTCATTTTCGAGTGTCTGGATTTGTCTCTGTTCCAAAATGAAATTTGGCCATTGTCAAATGTGGTGATGTCCTAGAATCCCATCATCAGGAACATTAGAGGCAGAGCCATCAGCATCAGGCAACAAAGAGGACTATCTGCTACTCAGCTTGATGATACTGTTCAGCAAATGAGCATAAAAGTCAGCATGCTGTGCCTGCTTGGCCAATAATACACATCTTATTTCCTTGATGCATATGGAATTTCTAATGTTTTCTGTGCCATCTGTATTACACATTATACACAAGTATTTAATTTCCATCCCCAGTTTTGAGCATATGGACTAGTCCCTAGCCTAAAATAGGTATCAGCAGCTGACAGCCTTGGGCCAAATCTAGTTTTTTCTGCAATTCTGCCTCTCCCACCACTGTCATTCCAGAGAGAAAGTAATGGACATCTGAGAATAGAATCACCACAAGCCATTGCAGGCTTTGAACATACCATCATACTTCTTTGTCAAAGTAGGCTTCTGGGAAAACTAGATGCTGACCAGACTTTGAAAACAGGTGGAGGGCACATTCTTGCCCACCTGCAGAGACTTATGGATCCAGAAGGATTCCTGAATACTCTGTGGGACCCAAGACTTACCAACGACTCACTAGATGCAATGGCTGACAACGGGAATGGCCAAACATCAGCCGCCATAGACATTTCCAAATGTCCTCTCCACCCTCATCAAAAAGCATCTCCCCGGTATACAGAGGAGCTGCGTGGGAAAAAGAGGGAGTTAAGATGACTAGAAAGAGCTTGGAGAGACTCGTGATGAAGCATCAAGAATATCCTATGGGATGGATGGCAGTGAAATCTGCAAAACATGCTTACTATACAATTTCCATTGCATCTGCTAGCTCACACCCAGGGTCTAAAATTGTTTCTCTAACGACCCTTGTTGAAGGAGACAATTGAACAACAAATTGGATATCAAATGCGAGGCATTTGTGAGTTTTTTTGCAGATAAAATCTCTACACTCCGCCGTGACTTTCTCCCAACCCTTAATACAGTAAAAGAACTAGAGGTCCCTTGTCTGTCTCCAAGAGAGGGATTTAATCACTTCAGGTGCCTATTGCAGGTTGAAGTTGACAGGCTGCTAGATTCAATGACACCTACCACTTGTCCTCTGTACTCCTGCCCATTGTGACTCCTCAAAATGAGCCATGAGAAAGTAGGAGGCCAACTTCAGGAGATTATCAGTCCTTCCCTGTCATCAGAGATCTTCCAGAGTAGGCTGAAGGAGGCAGTGATATGACCCCTATCAAAGAAAGCATCTCTAGACCCACAGGACCCTGCTAGATACTGCCCCATCTTACACCTAGCATTTCTAGGGAAGATGATGGAGAAAGTGGCTAGGGACAAGTTACTGGCTTACCTGGATAAAAGTCCCAGCCCTTGACCCTTTCCAATCTAGCTTCCGACTTACTTGGTCAAGGGATGGAAACAGCACTGGTCACCCTTACCTTTGGCACCAACTGTAATGAGGTAGTTTGGCACTGCTGATATTACTAGACTTGACAGCAGTGTTCAAATTGTTGACCATAAGCTTCTTGCTTGAACTTCACTGACGCAAGGATCCAGGGGACAGCCCTAAAATGTCCCTCTTCCAAGGCTGAGGACAAGGAGTAGTAATTGAGGAGAACCAATCACACCACTGCAGACTCAAATGCAGAGTCCTACAGGGAGCAATTCTCTTCCCAACACTATTCAACATATTAATGTGTCAACAATATACCAATGACACCCAGCTTTACTTCCTAATGGACGGTCAGCCTGATAGCCCCCCTGATCTCTTGGCTAGATGCCTGGAAGTTGCAATGTAATTGTTTCAGCATCATTACATAAAGCTCAACCTCTCAAATACTGAGGTCCTTTGGATATGTGGGAAAGGGTCAGACTAGGAAGCGCACATCTCTAGCTTGAACACTTGTTTTAAGCGTGCAACTTAAAACAACAAAATCAATCATAAATCAGCATGATCCTTGACTCACAAGAGTAGCGCAACTGGCATTTTTCCATATCCACCAAGCTACCAGCACCCTATTTGGCCTCAGAATGCCTCACCACAGTGATCCATGCAATGATTACCTCTAGACTGGATTAGATAACTGCAGATAGGGACTGCAGCAAAGAAATTAAAAGACGCTTGCTCCTGGGGAGGAAAGCTATGGCAAATCTAGACAGCATCCTAAAAAGCAGAGACATCACCCTGCCAACAAAAGTGCGTTTAGTCAAGGCTATGGTCTTCCCAGTTGCAATGTATGGCTGCGAAAGTTGGACCATAAGGAAGGCCGAGCGTCAAAGAATTGAGGCTTTTGAACTCTGGTGCTGGAGAAGACTCTTGCAAGTCCCTTGGACTACAAGGCGAACAAACCGGTCAGTCCTAGAGGAGATCAGCCCTGACTGCTCTTTAGAAGGCCAGATCCTGAAGATGAAATTCAAATACTTTGGCCACCTCATGAGAAGGAAGGACTCCCTGGAGAAGAGCCTAATGCTGGGAGCGATCGAGGGCAAAAGAAGAAGGGGACGACAGAGAATGAGGTGGCTGGATGGAGTCACTGAAGCAGTAGGTGCAAACTTAAATGGACTCCGGGGAATGGTAGAGGACAGGAAGGCCTGGAGGATCATTGTCCATGGGGTTGCGATGGGTCGGACACGACTTCACACATAACAACAACAACAAGACTGGATTAGTGCAACTTGCTCTACAAAGGTCTTCCCTTATCTCTGCTCTGCAAAGTAAAATCAGTCCAAAATGCAGCTGCTCATATTCTCACCCAAACATCATGGAGAGCCCCCATTACCCTGATCCTCCAGCAGCTGCACTGACTACCAATCGAATGTTAGATCAGGTTTAAGGTGCTGGTACTCACCTTCAAGGCCATATGCAGTCAGGGTCTTGTATACCACAAGGACCATCTACTTGCTTTTACTCCCCAAAGAGCAACATGCTTTATCTGCTCCAACAATCTGGTGATCCCTAGTCCCAAAGTAATCCGCCTGGCATCAACCAGAACCACAGCTTTTTCATCTGTGGATCCAACCTGGTGGAATGAGCTTCTCAAGGAAACCAAGGGCCTATCAAAACTCAAACAGCTCTGTAGGGCCTGCAAAATAGAGTGCTTCCACCAAGCTTTTAGGTGAGGCCAAGTGACAAGGATCCCCCCATCACATACCGAACATATCCCTAGCTGCAGCTGTTTTTGATTGCTGTTGTCTATAATTACTATGTTTTTTTCATTCATATTGTTGCAAATGTCTTAATATACCTTCCAGTTCCCACTGTTCTATGTACACTGCCCCAAGACATCAGGGTGAGGGTCAATATTTAAATTGAACGAATAAACAAATAAATAAAAAAATAATAAATTCCCAGTGGAACAGTTCATATCTACTAGGTCTAGCTTGATAACCCACTGCTCCTTTCCTTCCCTCCTGATAACATATGGACCAGACTTACTATGTACTGAGACCACTTGGAGAGGAGCAACTTATAAGTCTAAAATTAAATAAAATATAAATATGTAAATACCCAGAGGTTGCAATTGACTTATGGTGACCCCAGTAAGAGAATTTCTAGACAAGTCAGAAGGAGAGATGGTTTGCCATTGCCTTCCTCGGCATAGTCTTCCTTAGCAGTCTCCCATATAAGTACTGAACCTAATTAGCTGATGAGACTGGGCTATGCTTCACAGGCCCTATTCTATGACTGATTTTTGGGACTGAGTTCTCCAGAGGTTCACTTTCGTGCTTGCTTAGTAAGTGTAGTACAAGTGCAGCTTCAGTTCCCTCTACCCACTCTTGCCTGGGTATTCCTCCATACTGTACTGGTAACTCAATTCCTCGGAAGGCAAGAACTGACCCCCCCCCCCACATACACATAAACACCAGTAAATCAATTCCTTGTTGATAAAATAGAAACATGCCATTGTATGTAGCTGGTTTATAATGTTTTCTTTCATTAGCTAAAATACTCAGCAAAGAAAAAGAAAAAAAATATGTGAAGCAAATATTCATGCAATAGAGGTAATGGAAGGATAAATCACACCAGTGGCTCTCATAAAATTGAGGTGTAGACTAGAGATTCAATTTAAGGAGTAGAGGTAGGGGGGTTTGAGCTGTTCTGCTTTAAATTAGTTTAACTTTCATGTGGAACTGCTGTGAAAAATATAAACAGTTGCAATTTTTCAGGACTCTGTAAATTTATACCCTGACTTCCAAACATCAAAGTGATAAGTTATTCTCTAAACTTAAGCCCAGTTCTTACTGAAGCAAAACTCTCATTACAGTGAACGAACGCTTTTCCTAAAGAAGACATAATTGACCCATTTATACCTATTAGAGACAAACTGTACAATCTAACCCAAATTCCTAATTTTAACTGATTTTTCTCCTAGTAGTTCTAGTTCTAATAGTAAAGCCAAGGATGCAAGCCTTGTCCACAGAAAGGCTGGACAAAATTGTCATTACCCAGTTCCAAGTATTTATATACTATTTGCTTGCAAATAAGGTTGGTTCATATATGCAAGGGCATCATTAGATGGCTGAAAAAGAAATGGTGATATATGAAGCGTCCGTCACACAAAGAACACCACATGCCGAACATCGTCTCAGCTTAAAGGCCGTGCTTTTCAATAGGCAGTTCATGCATTTGGCGATCACATGTTCAGAAATGAAATAATGAGTAAATGAAGTCTGAATGGGTGAGCTTGTTCCTGTGCAAAAGGTGATACCCCCGATCCTAAGGCATACAAAACTCTTTAAAAATGGCCAAGTATTTTAAATCCTAATTCTCAGTTTAGTCCCATCTGCAGATACTTAAATCAAAAGATTCACTAGGTGGAGAACAATGAAATTTTCTATAAACTTGCAGGGGGGGGAACTTATGCCCAAAGGAGAGGGATGTTAATCCCCACCCCCTCCTAGTAATGTTCCTGCACCTGTGCAGAACCAACATGCTGCCTGCTCTATTATCACCACCTTTCTTTAGCAGTAACACTGTGCATGGAAACCAGCAGTGGTGCTGCTGCAGGCGGAAGGAGGAGAAATCATTGTTGCTGCCACCAAGCCCACCATCACTGCCTCTCTGGCAGTGGCACTGCGCATGGAGGAGGAAGAGGAATCATTGCTGCTCCAGTGACAGTGGGGGAGGGGAGAACCATGGTGGGTCAGTGAGAGAGAGAGAGATCATATAAAGAATAGGAGGGAGAAAGTGAGCGAGTCTGACAGTAGGCATTGGGGGAAAGAGAAAGAGACAGGGAGACAGAAAGTGGGAGAATGGGCAGAGAGAGAAGGAAGGAAGCAAAGCTGGGATGGAATGGAATGCCTGCTCCTTATTATTATTATTATTATTATTATTATTAGATTTATATCCTGCCACTCCCTTGCGGCTCGTGGCGGGTAACAATATCACAAATCCCCATTAAAACCCCATTAAAACAATAATAACATTGCCAATATTACCGGCATGGCAAGAACGGCAGCTCAACTTTCCCCCCCCCTCCCTCCCTCCCTCCCTCCCTCCCACTACTAGCGGGTGGAGAGGAAGTCCTGATGATGTTTTGCTTCAGGTCTGGAACCCGAGTCCCCGGGGGGGGGGGGGCCTAGATCTATTATCATAGATCTATTATACGTGAGTGAGTGAGTGAGTGAGTGAGTGAGTGAGTGAGTGAGTGAGTGCATGGAATACCGGTACATCTGAGACCATGGAATAAAGTGTGACCAAAGCATGGTTTTAAATGCAGGGATTATTACATGGCTCAAAGCCACAATTTGTTGATTCCCTTCCCTCAACTGAAAAACCTTTATCTGATACTCAACAGCATGTTTGCTGGCCTCAGCTACTGACTCTTGCCAAACTCTGAACATGTGAAGCAACCTCAGGCCAGTAGTCTACCCAAGAGCGTTTTCTACTCTCACTGCCAGCCACTCTCCAGACACTTCCGCATCACCTTCTACCTGATCCTTTTAAGCAGAGATGCTGGGGGTTGAAGCTCAAAAAGTACACAGAAGGGCAACCAAGATGGCTAGGGAATTGGAGCGCCTTCCCTATGTGGAAAGGCTGAAGAGTCTAGGAATTTTCAGTTTGGAAAGGAGATGACTAAGAAGTTTATGCATGAGGTGGAGAGAATTGACAAAGAGAAAATTTTCTTCTTCTCCCAAAATGCTATAACTTGAGGGCATTCAATGAAACTGATGGGCAGTAGGTTCAGGATGGACAAGAGGAAATACTATAGAGTTATTAAAATGTGGAATTTGCTGCCAGAAGAATAAAAAGCTTTAAAAGGGGATTAGATAGAGTAGAACCCAAATGCCAAAACTTACTTACTAGAAACATCCATGCATGTACAGACATCAGTGAAATAAGACAGCCCAGAGTTTGGGAACCATTTTGGATTCCATAGCAATCACAATGCAGATCTGGTGTACGATCTTGGAGGTGGTGACCTCTTGGAGGAAGAAGAGGCAGCAGTGGTGAGCATGAGGAAGAGGAGAGGCTACAGAAAGCAGGAAGATTAATGCAGATGATCAGGAAATGGTAGAAAAGAAATAAAAGGGGAATTTGAGTTCCCCTCCCCTGTAAGTTGAGTCCCTTACTACCTAACTAGTTGAGCTTGGCAGTGAGGCTTACTTGATACTGGTTTAATTGTGATGAGTGGGCCCTGTAGCTTGGCATGGTGTTGGAAATCCCATTAGTTCAGCAGTGGAATAGACAGCCTAAGGTGGTGGTGAGCTCCCCCTCACTGTCAGCCTTCAAACAGCAGCTGGACAGATATTAGATGCTTTAGGCTGATCCTAGATTAAGCAGGTGGTTGGACTAGATCAGGGGTAGTCAACCAGTGGTCCTCCAGATATCCATGAACTACAATTCCCATGAGCCCCTGCCAGCATTTGCTGGCAGGGGCTCATGGGAATTGTAGTCCATGCACATCTGGAGGACCACAGATTGACTACCCCTGGACTAGATGGCTTGTATAGCCCCTTCCAACTCTGTAATTCTATTAGAAGATATCCTCAGTTCTCTTGACAGTTTCTAAAAATCCCTAGGAAGATGTGTTCACTGTAGCTTGTCTGTGACATATCATCCTACACATGCCTAGGGTGGAAGACAGATCCATTAACATCCATAGATGTTTCTCCATTGACTTCCATATGATGAGGCTACAGTTTTGAACTTCACATCACTTTAGATGCAGCACAATGGAGGCTTCCTGGGAATGAGTAGGAGGGCAGACAGCCAAAATCTGAGAGGAGGATATGGTCCTAAATTTGGATGCTGACACTTGGTGACACTGCCTTGTCTATATTTTCCAAACCGAGTGTGTCTTTAAGCTCCCCTAAAACATCAGCCAAAAGCCCAGAACTCTTATTCCCTCAGTGCAAACTATCACCAAAACCTTAGCACAACTTCACTTTGAGTCTTAAACTAACAGCAAGTGAAATGATTAATTCGAATAAATTCTGGACTAATCAGATCCCTTCTTTAAATGTTGACACAGTATTATTTATATCCCATAAATACCTTCTTGACTAAAATTCATCCCAGGAGATTGGCACCATGCCAGCGCTATTCATATTTACTGTATTTATATAGTACAGTTGGCCAAGTATAATATTTAAGACAAAATATGCCTTGGGATATATACAATATCTCTTTGCATTTTCCTTTTAAATCTCTCCATTGCTAAAAATATTTAGACTGAACTTTACAAAATGTCCCACAAAGACCTATCAGGGATCTGGGCAGTGATATATAGCCGACTGTGAGTATAATTAGAGCATATTTGTAATACTTGGGCTACAGTTGGTTACCAAATGCTAACATCTCTGTGGTAAAATGATTTCTGGAACAAAAAAAAAACTCTGAATGATGGTTCTTTCCCAGGCCTTTCACTCTATGACCTCAATATATTTCATAGAGATCTCCCTTCCCCTCCCTCACTACTGCCTCACCCACTAGTGCGGGAACTTGAGAATCAGAAGGAAAGTGTGTGAAGCAGTCCTGCTTCCAAGTTTTCAGAACTCCCAATGCATATTCAAATTTAATATATACACACGTGTGTGTGTGTGTGTGTGTGTGTGTGTGTGTGTACACAAGTACACACACAAGTACACACGCACAGGTATTTCTTCTTCCTTTTCCCCTGCTCAGCATATGTTGCCTGGCCTGGTATATACAACTAAGTAGCTGTGGAAAAACAGTTAACCCACTTACTATGATCTTCCTAACCAAGTATTGGCACAGCAGGACTGCCTTGAAGCAAGAGGGCCTTCAGCTCTTAAACTTCTGATGCTCTCTATTGGTGGATACCTGTAATCTACACTTGTCCTCCACTGAATTTTTCTACAGCACAGGCTTCAAAGTGGATTTTCAAAAATAGTAGAACTTTTATTACTGGCACAACACTTCATTTTATTCCAATATTTTAATTTCCCAGAAAGCAAGGCTGGGGTTTATTCGTTTTTTTGGCAGCGCTAGTTCTTGACGTACTTGTGGAGAAAGCAGCAGCAGCAGTGTGGTCAGAAAGATTAGGGGAGGTTACCTCAGGGGAAAAAACCCTTCCATTAAAGGTCATCAGTGTAGCTCTTCTTGCAGCCTCATAGTCTTCATCCATGGGTAAACATTCTCAGAACAGGGCCTCTCTGGGTGCAAATAAAGGAATGACTTCTTTCTGAAATGCCAGCCAGTGTGGGTGGGTGGGCGTCTATATGCATTTTTTAGAAACTGCCTTGAGTTGTTTTCTCTGTCTCAGTGTTGTTGCTACAAATTACGCTCAGGGATCTTGCACACACTCCCTTAGCTCCAGCACACTTCACAAAGCCTTCCTTCCCGGAGGGCAACAAGGGAGGAGTGTACTTAGCACAGCCATTCTGGATGGTGTCTTAATTGCGGTAATAAAACCCTCTGCCTGGCAGGGTGTCCTCTACCCTGAGACTGTCATTTACCAATAAAAGGAAGAGGAGGCATCTACCAGCAAATGGGGAGGTTGGAGCTCTTGAGCTGGCATCCTAAGACTCTCACCAGCAAGCCCCAGCAAGCCTCAAAGCTACACCTTTGCTACATTCGAAATAAACAGCAAAGGCTGCAATTAGAATGTCTAGGATAAAGTTACTATTTCAACAAAAGGTACATGCTTTTGAGGGATAGACCAAGCATGCTGAGCATCAAGAACCTTGGAAGCTACTGGCAAGGGGCAGGGAGAAACAAAACCAGGGAGCAGATATAATTTTGTTCAAGGCATGTTTTTCTTTCTTTTATTCCTGGGACAAAGTTCCCTGCCAGTTCTTTTTCAAAAACTTCTCCCCCCCCAAAAAAAAATAGGAGGTGTGGCATGGCTATCAAACAGCCTATGATAGAAACTCGCACAGCACTCTAAATTCATCACTCCCCCACCATAATCTTTAATGTGTACATTTTACAGCTGGGGAATGAAAACTACCAGATTCATAAAGGCCAAACCATTGTTGGAGATCAAAATTGCAGCTGGGATTTGAATTCATATCTTCCACCTTGAAAACTCCAATTTAGCCTCTGGTTCTCAAACAAGTTATCAAGCCAACTCCCCCCAGACACTAATTTATTTTTCAGAAAACAGTACATGGAAGCAGTTCCAGTTGAGATATTCACAGGCTTTGTCCATGAAGATGTACTTCTTTTGCTTAAAAAAAGCCCAGAGTGTCATTTGCTACCTGGAAATGGGGTCCCCATGCCTGGAAGGACTACTGAAGTAGAAAGGGAATCTGAAGAGGCACTCCCAATATCCATCCTTCTTGGCTGTGCCATTTTTAACAGTGATCCTCAGGGGAAACTTGTTTTTGGAGTGGAGACACTTCTGCATTTGATTCTTTTAAACCTGTGGTACATTGCAACGGAACCCTGTCCAGCTCAGACACAAATCAGCCTTGGAAAGTTCCTTTTCAGAGGCTACCAACTTTATGGGGACTGAAAAGTGATAAGAAGAGCAAGAAGAGCGCTGGGAGGGAATGGTGGGACAAGTAAACTAATCCTATTTGAAGGACGTTTGTTGACCCAGGTGCTGGCAGAATACTAGGAGGGAAGCCTACACTGATTGTTGGCTGCTGAAGCAAAGAATGGGGGTGGGGAGCATCAGACAGAACATGGGGAGGAACAGTTTTCCCACCCAAAGGAGAACTATGAAAGATAAACAAGAGTTTGAGGATGAGAATGCAAAGATCAGATAAGGAGGCTCTGGCCTTTCAAGGCACCAGGCACTGGCAAACACAGGGGAGGGGTACGCTGTGGGGGTCAGTGGCCCTTTGCATTCAAAGGTGACTCTAAAATGAGAAGGGTCAGAGACAAAGCTTGTTTGGGAGTCAGGCCCACTCTCCTGGAAGCCCTTCCTCCTGGCAAGGCAAAGGCACTCTGCCTATGCTCAGAGTTACCCTCCTCTGTCATTTCACCTGTCCCAGGACTAAGTTCAAGTAAGTCTCTTCTTCCCCATCACCCCTTCACCAGAGGCTCTCTCCCGTTCCCCTGCAAGTACAGACCTGATAGGATAATTCCACACGCTATCTCCTATTATTTGATTTTGATCTCTCTCTCTCTCTCTTGCACACAGTCACGAGACTTACTTTCGGAATGGAAAAACGGCAGGTCGATTTTGTAAACCTCTTTGGCGTAATATTCCTCCTCGCTCCGCTCCTTTTCGCAAGTGGCCGCTCTGTGGTTCGCTTTCTCCTGCAGCAGGTCCCTTGTGCTATTGTAGATTGAAATGACCTCCGGGGGAACCTCCTCGGGCTCCGGGAATTCTTCCGGAGGGCTGGTAAGTTTCAGTTTGCTTAGGATTTGCCCTCGGATAGCTTCGATCCTCTTGCGCATAAACTGATCCATATCGAGGGTGCTGCAGGTAGACAAGGCGAAGGCCACCGTGGCAAGATCCAGGGTGAGGAAGACACTCAGAAGATAGCAGTGCATTTTAGAGAATGAAGCAGCAACCCCAAAGGAAATCGCACTTCTCTTCCCTTCCCCCAGAAAGGTGAGAGGGATACTTCGCTCAGTTTCTTAAGTGGCAACGTGCAAAGAAAACTGAAGCTTTTTCTTTTTTTGACGATAGCTATGTACGTTTTTTTTTTTTTTTAAGAAAAAGAAATAACAGCAGATCGCCAGTTCAAACACCAGCGGGCACCGGTCTGCTGGTCCGAAGTTGCAAGATTTCGAGCGCCACAGGTCGCTATTCCCGGTGCAAAGCCTGCGAGCGACCGTTTGCAGCAGATGCCGAGTGAGACCCTGCAATCGCTATTAAAAACGGCAACAGGTTGATGAGAGTGAAAACAACAAGAAAATGCAACAGGTTGCGAGATTACTATTTTTTTTAAAGGCTGCTGTCACGACATAGATTTCAAACAGGGAGGAAAAAAAGATTCCTTTGCCCCTTTTACTTCTATATATTAAAACCCCGCTCTGGATAATAGAGCCCTGACAAGTCCCGGTCGTCCCGGAGTTGCTTAGAGGGCGACAGGAGTTGCGTGGAAGAGGCTGCGGCGGGCTTCTTCGGAGCTCGGCTCCCGGCTTCCCTCACGCTCCCACGCGCCTCCAGTGGGATGGCACCGGCTGGCAATCGGCGAGCCCGTCCAGGGGGAGCCCCCCTTCCCGGAGACGGCCCGCGGCTTCCCTGGGGCCCGAGGGGCTGTTGTCCAGCAGCGGCGACAAGCGCCCACGTGGATGGACGTGCGTGCGAGGCCGGGCGCCGGAGACGGGCGGAGGACGAGGGTGGCTCTGCTGGCTCCTCTCCCGCCAAACGCTCGCCTTTGGGGGCCCCCTCCCCTCCTCTCCTCTCTCTCCTCTCCTCGTGGCGTGGGCAGCGAGCGGAGCGGAGCCGACTTCCCCGTGGTCCGCAGGCGGCCGCTACTACGCTCGTTTGCGCCAGCCAGCTAGCAGAGCCTCCCTCCTCTCTGGCTACTTCTGGGCTGCGCAACTTTTCCAGCAGCTCCCTCTTCCTCCTCCTCCTCCTCCACCACCACCATAAAAAAAAGAAGAAAAGACAATCCAAGCCACAGTCAACAAGGCAGAGCCGCTGCCGGTTGCCCAACCTCGAGGTTTTTAGAGGGGACTGCCAAGGCTGGTGTCTCCTTTTCTCTGGCCTTGGCACCTTTCCGCCCTGAGTAGGTGCCTGAGTTTTGTTCCTTCCGCCTCGGCTCTGAGCGCAGCCCTTGCGCCGTGAGGCTCACTTTCCCTCCTCTCTCTTCGCTTCTCCGGAGCCTCTACGAGCCACTCTGCTTTGCCTTGCTGCTAGGCAGAGGGGAGGTTTTTGCCAGCAGATAACATCACGGTCTTGCTGGGAGAGGGAGAATTTATAAGGTCTTTCCTCTCTCTCCCCCCCCCCCCCCCCCCCCCGCACCATGTGTTTGCCTCCCAACAAAATGACGTGGTGGGATTGCAGGCAACGGAGGATTCCTCCAATTACCATTGCCGTTTCCTTTAGCTCAGACTGGTCACCCCCCCTCTCTCTTTCTTTCTTTCTTTCTTTCTTTCTTTCTTTCTTTCTTTCTTTCTTTCTTTCTTTCTTTCTTTCTTTCTTTCTTTCTTCAAGCAGACCTAGAGGAAATGGGGGGAGGGGGGTCAGCGACCATAACAAGACAAAGATGGGAGTCGAAGGTGATTTCTCTGACCAGGAGAGTTGGGGTCTTAAAGGAGACGTTGCTGTGGTAGAGAGGGCAGAAACAGTGGATACGTTTCAAAATGGTATTTTGCTCCTCTTTATACAAGAAAGGAATGTGCTGAGACTTAAGTGTGTACTTTGGTATAAGGAAAGAAGCTGAATTGATCCTTAGGGTATTCATTTATAGGACAGATGGCGGAGGAAGGTAATCAGCTGGCTCTCCAACTTGGCAGTCTCTAATTAACCCACACAACGTTTTGACTTTAAAAAAACACCTTTTCAGTCACTGTACAGTGAGATCCTCATATAATTGAGTTTCTCTCTCACACACACACACCTTTGCTTGGAAAAGGTTTAATGTCCATAGAACTGTACTGGATGTTGAACTCCCATGGAATCGCATTG
The DNA here is from genome assembly GCF_049243985.1 of Paroedura picta. Taxonomy (NCBI): domain Eukaryota; kingdom Metazoa; phylum Chordata; class Lepidosauria; order Squamata; family Gekkonidae; genus Paroedura; species Paroedura picta. The sequence continues at coordinate 58,438,285 of NC_135369.1, read as the reverse complement.
TCCCCAAATTGTTCCTTCTGGGAATCTATTCTTCATCTCCATTTTTCTTCGTAAATGTTCTATCCCACCATTTCTACTTTTCCTAATTTTGTTACTTTCACAACCAACCTGTAAGGTAAAACTAGCCCAGGGCCACCCAGTTAGTGTCAACCTGGCTCTTTTATAGTTAGGGTTGCCAACACTGTGTTGAGAAATACCTTGAGATTTGGGGGATGGAGCCAGGAGAAGGCAGAATTTGTGGAGGCGAGAGACCTCATAATGCTAGTTGGTATAGAATGAAAACATAAGAGAACCCATGGCAGATCAGGCCAATGGCCCATCCAGTCCAACAGTCTGTGATACACAGTGGCCAAAATCCAGGCAGCATCTGGAGGTTGGGAACCCTACCATAGTCCACCCACCCACCCACAAATATACTAAATATTGTACAATACTGGGGAGACCAAAGTAACCTGGGAAGGGCCCTGCCTTGCTGCAGACCCTCCTCCCACCATACCACCACATTGATGGAAGCGATGAAGCTGGAGAGTCATGCCTGGTGCTTGTCTTGGCTGCTGCCCAGGTTGCCTGCCAACTGTCTGGTGGCTCTTTAGTTACCTCATGGTGGCTCAGGCTCCTCCATGCCATCCTTGTTGGAGACGGGGTCAGGAGAGGAGCCCCCCCCCCCCCCACATACACACCAGCCAACTGGAATTTTCTCCAGTGATCATAGTGGCCAGTCCACCCTAGCAGCACAATGACCTTGAACCATAGATCTAGATTGGCCTCTCTCACCTCTTTAGGGATCCCATCCCACAGATGGGAATGGCCCCAGGTTTGGTCAGTGCTGGATGGGCCACCATAAATAATGGGATAGCCAATAGATGGCTGCCCAGTGACCATAATTGGTGCACAGGGACATATGGAAGGAGACAGCCCTTCAAATAGGTGGGTTCCAGGTCAAGAAGGGTTTTAAAGCACCTTGAATTGGCCTTGGAAATAGACTGGAAATCAGGGTAACTGTTCCAGAATAGGCTTCATATGGTCCTAGTGGCTAGCCGTTGATAACTGTGGGGCTGCTACATTCTGGACCAGTTGTAATTTGGGGGCTGTCTTCAAGGGCAGCCCCACCGAGTGGATTGTAGTAATCGAGCCACAAGGTTACAGAAGCATGGATCAATGTGGACAGATCAGCTGAGTCAGCAAGTTGGTGAATCAGACACAGCTGACAGAAAGCACTGCTGACCATCAAGCCAGCTTGCATGGACCAAGGTATGGTCCATGAGGAATATCAAGCTCTTAACCTGCTCTGAAAAAAACAGCATCATCATCATTCAGTCCCTCTAGAACAGAATTTCTCAATCAGGGTTTTGTGAAAGCCCTGGAAAGGTTTCCTGAAGGTGGGGGTAATTGTTTTTAAATATACATTTAAAATTTATATAAAATTTAAATTTAATTTAAAATAATTTAAAATATATTTAATATTTTCAGGTGATGCAACCATATATGGTCATGTTGCCCCCTCCAAAATGGCCAATGATGGGCCTGGAGGGAATGGGAAAGGGAGGGACCCCATGTGGGCATGTACATAACTAGGCTTCTCAACCGTATTCTACACAATGGAGCCAATTCTGGGGTTTCTCGAAGCCTGAACAATGTTTCAGGAGGTTCTCAATGGTAAAACAGTTGAGAAAAGCTGCTCTAGAATATCAGCCTTCCCAATCAGCATTAGCTTTGTCTTGTCCATTATTTATTTATTTATTTATTTATTTATTTATTTATTTATTTATTTATTTATTTATTTATTTATTTATTTATTTATTTATTTGGATTTTTATACTGCCCATTCTTTACATCTCTGGGCGGTTTTACAGCTTCAGCTTGTTCTAGATACAGCCTTAGTTTGTCCTGCCTTAGCCACCTGACCATAGGATTGAAAGTATAGGATCTAAAGCTCCATTCACTGCTTCCTCTGTAAATACAGCAGAGAGGCGTAAATGTTCCCATGTTGCCTACAACATGACATACGATGTGGCTATGTGCTCAGATAATGCCTGCATCCTTTCAGTCTAAGGGAAGGGAATGGTGAAGTAAATAAACCTTACATGCATTCATAGTAATTGTGGTGAATATGCATGAATATTGATGCTTCCTTACTATACCTACTGAAAGGCCCTGCAGTGATTATCAAACTTTTAGGAGTGCAACCCACTTCTAAACTTACCGTACTTTATCAGGCTTATTTGCAAAGGTAACTCCATGCTACTTTCCTCCTCTCCAACATGAAATGCCAGTTAATATTGAACAAGCTTTTATTTTACTTTTCATGGTTACTGTTTATAGCATTACTGAGCAACAGATTGTATTCATGGCCATTTAGTAAATTATGTTGAACCAATCTGAAAACTGTCATCAAGCTACCCAGAATCCCTCCTAGAACTTACACTTTTCTTCCTCTTTCCTAGCTACATAAAAACCATGAAAGAGAATCACAACCCACTTTTGGATCCAACCCACCATTTAAGAAGTATTGGCCTAGTATGAACTAGATTCTTGTTAATTTGCATGGCTATCCATTAATTGCAGAATGTAGCATCCAATGAAAAATTTGCTCTATTTTCAGCAGAATCCTGGACAAACTCCATTATATCAGAAAAAGTTTAGCCTATAGTTGTGTGGCCAACAACCATCATGCTATGACTTTAATCCTATATGGCAATACTGCTAAATTGTTCCCAAATGGATGGATGTTCCCTTCAGACGTTCTTCTACTTCTCCATGTATATAGCAATATGCCAAGACTTTGTAGGTCAAAAAGCCAAGCCAACAAGAACAGGCCCCAATAGCACGTAGGAATGTTCATAGATGCTCCCTGAAGTTCTTTGGACTAAAAGGGATAATCTCGTGTCCTGGAACATGCAGCCAAATGTCTGCAGCACTAGAGTATTATTATCATGTAAACCATCAGCCCTCATAGTACCCCTTTATGTTTACATCACTCCTTTCACTAGAAAGAGAGGAGGCAGCTTAATTTAAATCTGATTTATGAATTATGACGGTTTATATGTAATATTTATATGTAATGTTTAATGTTCATATTGAATTGTTATCCACTCTGAGCCTTCAGGGATGGGTGGGCTATATCATCATCATCATCAACAACAACAACTCTGGACTCTACCTTTGCCATCAGGACACTGGAAACGGCTACCATGGATTATGTTCTGTTTACAAAAAAAAAACAGAATGACCCACAAGCTTGAAACATTTATTGTGACATGAATTTTGTGACTCCTTTTATCAAACACAGCTGATGAATTGTGCTTTTGCCTGTTACTTTTTGGAATTTAATTCCTCCATGACGATTCATAATTGGAGAAAACAAGAAGGAACTCAGCTCGTCTTTCTCCGACAACCCAAGCCCATTTTATATTGTCGTACTTGGTCACTGTCCCAGATGACTAGTTTTCACTCTTTACACTAGAGGGCATTGGGCACTGGGATGTACTGTACTTACAGCCTGTAAAACTTTCCCAGATGTGACTCATATTCAAGTGTCTGGATCTGTCTCTGTTCCAAAATGAGAGAAGCCTCTCTGAAGCCAACTTCCCAACAAACTCAGAACTAATGACAGATTTGGCCATTGTTGAGTGTGGTGATGTCCTAGCATCCTGTTCTCCTCAGGCATGTTACAGGCAGGCGACCAGCATTTGAGAACTAAGGGGACTCTCAACTAAAATCACCGGTTTAGGATGCTTTGGGATATTAAGTTTGATAATATCACCTGGTGAATGAGTATAAAAGCTTGAACATTGCTAAGCATCAATGCGAATCATCCTTTCCTGACAGACCTGGAGCCTTGGAGCCAGTTAAACAGTTCCACAGGGCCTGTAAGACAGAGCTGTTCTGCCAGGCCTGTGGTTGAGGCCAAGAAAATTCAAGATTCTGGCCTCCCTACCTAAAACGCCCAACATACAGCTAACATGATAATGGATGCACTTTGTGTCCCTCTCTCCCTAAAAAAAGATGTGCCTTGTGTGAAAGTCTAACAGAAATGCTAATTCTGTGTACTTAGGCAGATTGTAAGTGGGTGGCAGAAGGGATTGCGTAGGTGCTTGGCTCTTGTGGCCATTTCCTGCATTCTACAGGGGGTTGGACTAGATAACCCTGGAGACCCCTTCCATCTCTATGATTCTATGACTCTGAGAGACTTAAACATTTAATTTTAAACAGTTTTTAGTAGCCATGATGGGCAAGGGTCTAAAGGGCATGTGGTTAGCTTCGCTGCCTTTAGCATCTTGTCCACTTCTGTCAGCATGAGTCATTTGAAGTTAATCAGTGTAATCTCCAAAGATGGCCAAGGGGCCTCTAGTTCACTTTCTGTATCTAAGGTTGGAGGTAGGTCCTGGCAGAGTTTGTCCAGAGTTTGTCAGCAAATCCTTCACAGCTGATGTCCAATTGGTTATTTTGCTGCCCTTCCTCCAGGGCAATAAGAGATCGAACTATCCTAAATAATTGCACTGAGTGTGAGTTAGCAGACATGATGGTGTCAAGCAAAATTTGTGTTTTACCGACCTCACTGCCATCTCATAGGCTCTTAACTGCATTCTATAACATATTCCCAAAACTTCAACATGAGCCGACTCATTTCCTTTTTTCTCTTCAGTGTACAAAGCATTCTGTCATGCCAGTTGCTGACCAGACCATTTAGAGAAGTGCTGGGAGGCACTGGGTTCCGCAGAGCATTCAGCAATCCAGTTGGATCCATAAGCACCTCTGCTTTTCAATATTTATATCAACGATATAGTTCAAAGACTATAGGGCCCAGAATTCGTACCCCCTTCTGTTGGTCAGCAAAAGGTCTCTATCCTGCTTTATGCAGATGACATGGTCCTGGTTTCCCTTACAAGAGTTGGTCTGAAAAAGCTACTTAACAACTTGGGTACTTATTGTAAGGAAGAGTCCCTTTCCATCAACCACACAAAAACAAAAGTTATGGTTTTTGGGAAAAGACCTAAAAAAATTATTTGGAGTATAAACAATATTCCTATAGAACAGTGTAGTACATTTAAATATCTTAGAATCACTTACAGTGAGACCCTAAACTTGAATGACCACCTTGCAACTATAAAAGCCTCTGGTCTAAAAATCATTGGAGCCATTCTGAGATTTTATTATACCAGGGGAGGGTTTCTAGTTGACCCAGCTCTAAAGCTCTTTGCAGCTAAGGTCATTCCTCACCTACTATATGGCATTGACATCTGGGGCTGGAAAGAACAAATAATCAATAGCTTGGAGCCCATACAGAACTTTTTCTTCAGACGTATCCTGGCTCTTCCAAAAGGGTCCCCTGCAGCCCTGATGAGGGCAGAGCCTGCTTTTCCCTCACTCAAAGCCCGTGCCCACTTAGCTATTCTGAAATCTTGGAAGAAAGACATCATAACTAAATTAGATTCTTTAAGCCATCAAAGTTTTAAGATCTTATTGAGCAAAGACAGGACTCGGTCTGATTTTTTTAGATCCATTCTTTCACGCTATACCATACCAGATGACTTACTGCATACATCAGCCAATATTTCTGATTTACATGACTGGGTGTTCAAAGCTGACTCACTGATTGACCACTCTTCAATTCAGCTATCACAATCAGCCCCATGGTATAAAACAACTTAAAAAGACCATTCTAGAGCATCATATTTAGTAAATATAACAACACGTAATCTTAGAATGGCCCTAACATCTTTGCGGTTTGAAATGATGCCATCAGCCATGCTCTCTGGGTGATATCTCCGAATACCCACAGCCCAACGCATGTGTATATGTGGAAATCTATCTGTGGAGGACCTGCCCCAATATGTTTTGGCTTGTCCCCTGTAGTCCGAACCCAGGGGCAAATTCCTTGCCAAGTTATTACCAAACTCGCACCCTATTTCTGATTTTAACAGTCACCTATCTGTTATCAGATGACAACCCCTATATCTCATATAGGGTGGCACTTTTTGCTCTGGCTGCCAGGAAGATTCGAGCTAATGCATTTTTACAGGAGCCTCCATCTTGATACACCATTTTATCCCTTTTATTGTAACTTAGTAGTCCATGTTTACATTTTTAGGTACACAATATTGGAGAAATATTGTTTTATGTATTCATATTTGTGCCATATTGTTTTAATTGTGTTTTGTAACAGCCTTTGGCTACATACAATAAATGTTATCATATCGTAAGTCACTGCAGGTGAGCTAAAATCTGCTCAATGCCCAACTGAGGAGGGGGTGGTAACCTTAGCCTGGCCTTCAGGGCATAGTGATTTGACCATGGCATGGCATTAGCTGAGACCAGATCCATGTTCAACCCCACACCAAAAATGGGGTCCAGGGTATGGCCTACCTGATGGGTAAAGCCAACAACAAATTATGAGACCCCTAGCTTTGCCATGGCTGACACTAGGTCCAGCCCATTTCTAGAGGGTGGTAGCTTGGCATGGACATTAAAGTCTTCCAGAATTAAGAGTCTAGGGCAGTGGTCCCCAACCTTTTTATCACCAGGGACCACTCAACGCTTGACAATTTTACTGAGGCCTGGTGGGGGGTGGTGGTGGTTTACTCCTCTACTCTCAACCACTGCCCTAACGCTCTCTGATCGCTATGGTAATGTTTAAACATCCCTTCAAAATAAGATACAGACACATCACAGCAATGAACATAAGGAACATTTTATTTTCATGGAAATTTTAACTCATGACAATGACAAGTCAATGGGAACCCTGAGCTTGTTTCTCTGCAATGAGATAGTCCCATCTGGGAGTGATGGGAGACAATGACACCCGAAGTGTGTTGTAAAGGGCCGGGGGGGATGAAGTAAAGGGCCGGTGGGGGGAGAGAAGGCATCCTTCGCGGCACACTTCCAATTAGTCGACGGACCACATGTGGTCCGTGGCCCACAGGCTGGGGATCAGTAGTCTAGGGAACTGTAGCATCCAGACCACCACCTTCTTTATCAGGGCTGGCAGGGCATCTGGAGGTGCATTGGGCACCAGATGGCCATGCTCTCAGTTGAGTCCCACCTGAGGCCTATACATTCAATTCCTGGAATTGACAGTGCGAGGAGAGCCCTGAAGGAAAAGTTCTCTTGGATTAGGATTGCCACCCCTCCCCCTGCCTCCCAGTCCAAGACTGATGGAGGACAGAGAATCCAGCAGGGGCTAGCTCTTTAATGGTGATTGTCTCACACTCCTTGACCCAGGTCTATGTTGTTATTTGCAAAGTAGTTTTGCAAAGTGCAGGTCTTCTTATTAATCACCTGACACTGCACAGCATCAGTATTGGAGGCAGGTTGTTCACCTTTGCCTCCACCCTTGTGTCCCGAGGGATGGGCCGGAGGTTGGAAGGGGTCCAAGCATGATAAAAATCAGTTACTTCACTGATGAAAAGGATCTTGTTGTTGTTAGTTGCGAAGTCGTGTCCGACCCATTGCAACCCCATGGACAATGATCCTCCAGGCCTTCCTGTCCTCTACCATTCCCCGGAGTTCATTTAAGTTTGCACCTACTGCTTCAGTGACTCCATCCAGCCACCTCATTCTCTGTCGTCCCTTTCTTCTTTTGCCCTCAATCGCTCCCAGCATTAGGCTCTTCTCCAGGGATGTTTCCTTCTCATGAGGTGACCAAAGTATTTGAGTTTCATCTTCAGGATCTGGCCTTCTAAAGAGCAGTCAGGGCTGATCTCCTCTAGGACTGACCGGTTTGTTCGCCTTGCAGTCCAAGGGGAACCAGCACCAGAGTTCAAAAGCCTCAATTCTTTGACGCTCGGCATTCCAACTTTCACAGCCATACATTGCAACTGGGAATAGCATAGCCTTGACTAAATGCACTTTTGTTGGCAGGGTGATCTTTCCTTTTTAGGATGCTGTCTAGATTTGCCATAGCTTTCCTCCCCAGGAGCAAGTGTCTTTTAATTTCTTTGCTGCAGTCCCCATCTGCAGTGGTCTATTTATAAATATAATTATATTTATACATTTATTATATAAAATATTATTTATATTATATCTTATATTTCCTCTTAAAATTAATAGGATCAGGATTTTTAACCACCTTGTGGTTTCTTTTTACATTGTCAAATACAAATGCACTGTGTAAAATAAAAAGGTAATAATTTTAGTGAAACCCTTGACGACCAAACCTTTACATGAGATGGATAGCTATGTTTCATACCCTATAAAGACTTTTGCTGGAGGAGGAATATGGTTTGAAATTTAAGAGATAATTTTCATAAATTGCCTCGTAAGGAGCAACTCATAATTGCACAATTTCCATTCTTGCAACAAGGTACCGAAAAGGATTTGATGTTCTCAGAGTTCCTGAAGATTCATTTAGTTTGTCCTTTTCTATGTCCCTCTCTTAAAAGTTAAATGCTAGGACTGGAAAAGCCCCTTGTAAAAGTAAAAATTCTAAACTTATATCATAATAAAGTGTGTGGGGGTGTTACTAGATTTGTAATAGTCTATGTGGAAATTTTGCAGCACTCTTGAATTCTCTCCAGCACTGGCAGTGTCAGTGTGTTGTCATGAACATTCTAATTGCTCAAATCTGTTAACAATATAGTCTTTGCAAAAAGTCCAGCTTTTGTGAGCAAAGTGACAGTCTGTCAAATATAGGCCTTACACAAAAGAAAGGGGGGATAGGATGGCTAAAACAGTGGTGGAATGAGCCCCAGAAGGGCGATATTATCTCCTTCCCTCCTATTTCTTGCTTTCCTATGGCAGAGGTTCATTTCTATAAAGTTTACAAGAGCAAAAATGTTTAAAAAGAGACTGCATAGTGGCTGGTCAAGCAGTATCCAGATTCTTCCTCAATGGGATATTCCAGGCTGGCACAGTGTGTAGTAGCACCATTTGGAATATTGTGTACAGTTCTGGTCACCACACCTGAAAAAGGTGCTATAGCATTGGAAAAAGTACAGGAAAAGCCAACTAAAGTTATTAAAGGAACACCTTCCCTATGAAGAGGTTAAGAAGTTAGGGCTCTTCAGCTTGGAGAGATGATGACTCAGGGGTGACATGATAAAAGTGTTACAAAATTATGCCTGGGATTGAGAAGGTAGAGGAAGAAAGTACTTTTCTCCCTTTCACAAAGAACTTGTGGGCACTCAATGAAATTAACAAGCAGTAGGTTTAGAACAGATAAAAATAAAAACTCATTCACCCGAAGAGTAATAAAATTGTAAAATTCACTGCCATAGGAAGAGGCAGTGGCTAGAGGCACAGACACACCGTTATCATGCTCCCAAAAAGCCCCTTTCCCTTTATGGAAGGTTTAAACAAAACACACACACATTGCAACGAATCTGCGTTGATTCGTTGCAAGGGAGAGACCCATCTAGCTAGCAGGTGGTGTTTGAGCTGCCGTTTCATTGTTGCCACAGTCCCCCGAGTGAAAAAAAATAACCCCCCCCCCCCGCACAGGCGCGATTTTCGGCCGAAAATAGAGTAAAAAGTAAAGAGAAAATAAACCAGCAAATGGGGCTGTGTGTTGCTTGGTGCTTGGTGACTTTAAACAGCTCTGGGGAGGGACTGCAGCCAGGGAAGCCTCGCTGGGTAAACGAAGGCTCGCCGGTGCGTTGATCTCTGCTCGCTCTGAGAAAAAAAAATGGTGATCGCTTCACCGGAAGATCAGAGGAGAGAGCCAGGGGGAGGGACTTTGCAGAAACCGCAACAATGGTAACACACAGAACTTTCCCGCTAGTGTTGCAGATTGGTTGCAAGAGTGTAGCGCTTTCCGGAGGGTGAATCCACTTTTTGGGATTTCCCTGAAAGCGCTACAACGAAGCGCTTTTTGTGGATCGGTTTCAGGAGTGTTGCAGATTGTCAACGACGTTGTGCATAACAGCAAATCAGTAGTGAATTCAATTTGCAACCATTGTGCAATTTTGAATGAGTGCGGAATGGCCCTGGGAAAAAGCAGTTTTCCTCAAGAGCAGTTTGACCACGCTTTGCTAACCCGGCACAAGTGGATATGTATAAACAGGTAAATAAATCCCACTAGCAGCCAGTTAATAAAAATAGGTCCGTCTAAAATGACTGAAAAAAATCTGTTAGCAACCACTTACTAAAACAGAATACATCAGCAGTTTGGAAATGGCCAATGTCTGGGGCAAGGACGCTCTTTATTTGTGCTTGGGAGAGGGCAACTTTGGGGAAGCTTCTGGGATTCTGGCCCCATTAGGAAACCTCCTGATGGGACCCAGTTTTTGGCCACTTTGTGCCACAGAGTGTGGGACTAGATGGGCCAATGGCCTGGCCCAACACTGTAGTACAGAGCCAGAAGAGGCAACAGATACAGCTTTGGATTGATCTCATTCTAGACTGGGTTGCTTATTTTTCTTGATGTCACCAGTAAATGCACCTGGTGCATTTGTGTGGTGCTAGAAGGTCCCTCCAACATAAGATCCATCATTGGGTAAGAGAAGACTGGTATTCCTGTGAGTGAGAGTCCATTGGTTTTTGAATATCTAAGCAGAGTTACAAAGGGATTTTTGTAACTCAGCTTAGTTACAAAGGGATTTTTAAAAGATTGTTCTGGTTCACTAGGTAATTTACTTGAGATAGGTACTAATTATATGATAGGGATTTCCATTTACCAAAGATGTGAGTACTTCAGGGGCAGAATCAGGATAAGAGCAGTGTTGGAATGCAGCAATTCCAAGGGCAGACTGTTCAAAATCCTATCCCTGGGTCATCCTTCCATATGTTAATAAAGAATTTTCCCTGAACTACCACCACCACCCCATCCCCACACACATAACAGTGTGAACTGGATGTTAAATATTGAATATGTCAAACCAGGTGTTCATTGTGGAAAATTAGCCTGGCATGTGTACTGAAACCTGGATGGAAGATAATAATCTATTTTGTCTCACATGAGACAAAACTGGGTATTCAGTCCTTAGGAATCTTGAATGGGGATCCTTCCCTTCCTTTCTATCCTGGTCATGAGGCAGAAATTATTTTGGTTGCAGTAATAGATGATCTGGTTGAAGACAGATAAAGGAAATGCCTGGCTATTGAATTGTTAGATTTGTCTTTCATATCCTTATCCGTTGTTCCTCTTAATATTTGTGAAACAGACTTGGGGGTGGAGAGTGTCGTGGCTGTCCGAGATGGAATAGGGCCAATCAGGGTGCCTGATTAGCCCTCCCTCTACAGCTCCTGTCCTCCTTCCCTAGACGCTAGCCACTTTGCTCTCAGACACCTGAGAGAGACAATGACCCATTATGCACGGGGGTTTTAGCGCACATTCGGGGTGGAATGGCGGCGACTAAAATCACGGATAACGCACGGAGCCGGCTGCAACCGGCTGCAGCTTCGGTGCATGCCGCCGAAAAAGCCGCGTCAGTGAAACGCGGAAGAAAGCGCAGCTTCCGGGTGAGCGGGGCGCAACCAGAAGCGGCGCCCGGATCGGCGCGTGCATAATCGGTTACTCTGGGTTTTGCCGCCGTCGCGCCCCGCCCCGTGTATAACCGGTATGCGTCGCGTCTTCCCCCTCCGCGTTTTCCATGTGACCCGAAATCGCCGTTTCGGCGGCCGTGCATAATGGGCCACACAGAGACACAGAGAGCCCTGCCGAACCGCAAACAACCCCTGATTACCTGCTATGGCTCCTGCTGTGAGGGAGAGACAGACAGACAGAGACAAATTGCAAACGACCCTTGCTTCCCTGCTATGAAGGAGCCCTGATTACCTCCTATGGCTCCTGCTGCGAGAGAGAGAGAGAGAGAGAGAGAGAGAGAGAGAGAGAGAGAGAGAGAGAGAGAGAGAGAGAGAGAGAGAGAGAGAGAGATTTGCGCCTGCCGGGGTCCCCTGGGTCCTAGCGCCCATTGTATCCCTGGCCTTCTTTCTAGTTTGATATAATCCAACAAAACTGTGAAACTTTCCCCAGAATTACTTTAAAGGCAGAGCTGTGTGATTCTGGTATTAATTTTTGGCAAGCTTATTGGTTCCATATACTGCTATAAACAATTGCATATGCCTGTGTCCTAAGTATGTATATCAAAGATGTATAATGCATAAAAAAGATGGTGTTTGATCTATGGCGATAACAATACCATAGTTATTCTAAAGTAAATAACTAACCATAAAATACAGCTTTCCCCCCTTTTTTTGCAGTTTAGTCTTCGATGTAACCAAGGATCAGCTTTAAAAGCTTGCTCCACATCTTGTTCCCTGCAATGAAATTTGAAATTGGTCAGCACAGCATTCTCTTTGTCAAAACATGGGCGTTTCTAAATCACCATAATACACACTTTAAAAAAAAGTCATTTCACTTTCATTCAGCTGTTCAACTGATTCGGTTTAGACCCCTTGGAGATTATTGTACAGCATTCCAAAATTAATCCACCTTTAAATAAAGTGGGTAAACAGCTGCAAAGGCCACCCATGCTTAAGGTTGTCTCTCAGCTGTCCCCTATTCAAAATCTTCTGTTTATTCCAATCCATATGACATGGCAGAGTTCCTTTCATTGCCCTCAAATCATTGATATTAGGAACTAAAGTAAAATTAAGAAAATATATATTATTTATAAAGGTGTCATTAAAAGGCCCTTGTCTTAATATCTGGAAATGTTGTATACTTGTGTTATACAGTGTTATACAGTGGTCAGTGTCAGACAAGGATCTGAAAGACAAGATGTTCGAATCCCCAATCTGTAATTGAAGCTTGCTGGGTGACCTTGGGCTAGTCATATATTCTCAGGCTAGATTACCTCATGGGGTGTGGTAAGGATAAAATGTTGCCGAGGAGAACTATGTAAGCTACTTTGGGTTTTCATTGGGGAGAAAGGCAGGGTATAAATGAAGTGAATTAATTAAAATACTGAATTGGAGCAGTGTCCTTAAATAGCTGATACTGTGATCTACCTATTTCATGTGCACATGGATGTGCTAAGGAACAGGAAAGAGTCTCACCATGCCTGCCTCTGAGATCTTCAAAGAGGAGCAGCATTGCAGTTTTGCATCTGAGCAAGGACCATTTAAAAAAAATTCTGTTGGTGCTGCTACTGCTTTTGGTTTTATTGGTTTTCATTGTTTTTTTAAAATAATTGTCTATAATGATTTTATCCTTGACTGACTGCATCTTACATTGCAGAACTATCAATCAGATCCAGATATAAAAGGGCAGAGAGTCTGTAGTGCCTTTCATCACCAAATAGATGGCTACAATTATCAGCGTTGTTCTTTTCAAAATGCTAATCACTTTACTGAAGGATCACACTTGCATTTACCTCCCAGGAGGTCATCAGTGCTGTAAATGGACTGTATTGTTGACTCGAATGTGCATAATGTACAAATACCTTGTGTCAGTGTTGAGTCTTGGCTTCCCTTCTCCCCCCCAAACTAAATACAAATACTTCAACCAGTTTTTGAGATTATTATGTTTGATTGTACACTGTGTTCCATTTCAGCAGTTCAAAACCTTTCCTTGGACCACTTTCACTTATTTGGGGTTTCCAGCTAAACTGCAAATGAAAGATGGTCAACAGCAGGACCAATGCAACAGGCACAACTAATGAGCTAATTAGAATTCCCAATGAGGTTCAGGGAAGGGTGGCATCGAAACTGGATACATGAATAAATCTTCAGCATCAAGATAAATAATTCAGTAGTTAAATAGGCACATTCTTGCATCTCTTTCCATCCATTCCATGTTTCACCAAGCATAATGTTTAGAGACAATCTTTGGCTGTTTTCCCATGGTTGGAAGCAGATCAAAAGGATAGGCTACTTGGGCAGAAGGTTATACTTCTTAAATTATTAAAATCCAGGGAGAAATATAGAAACAAATTAAATCTGGGTATTTCCCCATTGGCATCAGTTTTAAGAAATCTGAAATTTAATTTAGGTGGTAGTCTAAAGGCCTCTGCAACTGGGGAAACATAATATTGGTGATAAATTGTAGTTTTATCACCTGATATTAAATGGGGATGAGAGAGCAACATTGGATTGCAAAATGCTTGATACCTCCAAGGCAAGATATTTCTTTTTACAAGAATTAGTTCTCTCACATAAATTAGAGTTAATCTTCACTTTAGGAAGAATCTCTTGTTAACAGTTGAAGAGATGAAGATTTTCTTCAATATACACATTATTGAGTTTCAAAATATGTAAAGACTCATTTAAATATCTTGGATTCATTTTAACTATCTAAGAGTACAGGATTTATCAGTGTCACTTGGGGATGAAATGAAGATTTATGAATCTGTCTCAATTTGAAATATTTCATTATATTTGTCTTAAAAATAAACACAATATAAATTACTCTGTCATTGGTTTTCAAATCATTCCCGGCAAGTTAAATACATTTCCCTTAAATGACTGGGACATTTAAATGTTGAGAATGCAATGTTGATTGATCATGTGGTTTTCATCTCTGATAGGACCAAACATCTTGGTTTCAAACATTTCAAACATTGGAAGTTATGTTCTAAAGAACTGCCATCATCCGAGAACAGGTTCGTTGTTTGTATGGCTTAAATTTTGGATGATTATTTTCAACATCATGGTTAGTAAATATCTGTCAACAGCTAAGGGTTTTTTTTTTAATCTCAGTGTGGAAAATCAGCAGCAGTTCCAATGGCCACAAAGTACACTGCAGACATAGGAAAGTTAGTAGGTTGTTAGTGGGTCACTCGTTTAGCTTTCCATTCCATCTCGCTTATCTTTCATCATTTTAAAATGTGCTCCAAAGTTCCAATAACCTGGGAATCTATGGAGAATAAACAGGCAACATGTTATTCTTGAAGCATCTCTGTATTTATTTATTGCTGCCCCCTTCTTGGAAGCATAAACACCTTGTAATGTTAGGGGCAACAATACTGGATAAAAAAAACTGCTTGAAAACAGGTCTTTACCTGGGCAGCTGTCCTGTATTTGTAAAGTGTGCATGCTTTATAAACTGTCTCATATTAAATAATATTTTGTTCCCAGCTGGGTGTAAACTGTACTTTATATGCACTTGTGGTTTGGCTAAGCAGGCTTGTCAGAATTATCAAGAAGAGAAATAATCAACTCTTAACTACAGGGTATTTATTTACAAGGATTCTGAACAACGTAAAAGCAAGATGTTAGGATTAGAAGGATAAATAATTTCTAGTTGGCAGTGTCTCCTGGCTAAGCCTTTACAGAAGGCATAAGGAGTAAGCAGTTAAGGATGTTCTAAAAGGCAGGATTGCTTAAATTAGACTTTCATGGTGTTTAATTGTTGACACCGAGGGTGGTCTCGTGGTTTGTTGAACAGTGGGTTGGTTCTCTGCTGTTTGATTTTCTGTACGGCATTTTAATCTGAATAGACTGCATTACATTTTTATGTGCAAACCACATGGAGCCTCATTTTCAGAGAAAAGTGGTACATAAATGTATTAAACAAATAAACACTTTTAGAGTTACACTGGGTGATTTTAAGAAATACCCAGCCCTATGGGTGTGGGAGAGTCTTATCCATTACACTTGTCTCAGTTGTGATCCCAACAGGTGTCTGGCCATGGTATAATATTCCACACTATAGGCTCTGTTGAGCTACTAGATTAAATGTTCAAAATTTAATCACATTGGATTAAATGTAAGCATGCTAGGGTAAATGGAGTTAAAGCATGTTCTCCTTTCTGTTGTCTCTGCTCATTACTAAGTAGAATCATAGTTTATATGACTCATGTATTACCTGGCCATATTTCAGATTTCCAACAGAAAACTAAACCAGCTTCTGCCCCAAGGAACAGAAATTGCAGAAATTTTGTACAGCACATTCCCTGTACCCTATACATAACCACTGACTCAAAATGAAAACTGAACTGAAAAGAAAGTGCAATGTGCCATTTTATACTTAGCCACTAGCAATCTAAGAATTACAATATTATACAAGTCAGGGACTCTTAGTCAATACAAGTTGGGGACCTGCAAGAACTTGCAGTGGGCATCTCATTCCTCCCCTGCGCTTTATTTCTGTCACTTGAAAGCCTCCCTAGATCTTCCTCATTCTCATCTGCTACTTAAAACTACAGGTTCTGTTTCTATCATTTTGGAGGGTTTTAACCTCCTCCACCTGCCGTGTATTTTTTTAAGAGTTCAGGTTTTTCTGCAAACCTGAGGCTTGTCTTACTTGTTGAAGGATCTGCATACTCTGCTCTCCAGGTTTAAGTATCCATAGATTTGGCCAAGTTGAAAATTAGATAAATTAATGACAAACATTTTCCCCCACATTATAGTACAGCCTTTTTCAACCTTTTGACCATGGAGGAGCCCCTGAAATAATTTTTCAGGTTTCATGGAACCCTGGAAGTGATGTCAGCTGGTCACACCTCCCTGCCATGACCCCAGAAATGATATATCACTTGAAGTGACATCACCACCTGCATTAACTGGCAGGCTTGAGAAGGACTAGTGGTGGTGGGGAGACAGGTAGTGGTTTAAGAAGGGAGTAGGCATGCAGGCTCCATCCCCTTCCAGGCACAGAAACCACTCACACTTGGGATGGGAGGAGGTGGAGCAACGGAAGTGAATAGTTCCCCAGTTTGTAGCAAAGTGCATTAAGGCAGGATGGGAAAGGCCATGGACTCACTCTGGAGCTCCTGTGGACCCCCGGGGGTCTATGGAACCCTGGTTGGGAATCCCTAGCATAGGGTCTAATTAACACATGGAGGTTTGCATGAAGCCAATCCTGGAATACTTTCACTGGGGCATGGGAAACTAGAGTTAATTAGTTTTGTACAGTAAAGTAGTACAATTTCAGGCTAGATGTCATTTAAAGAAAAAGCACATTATATATGCCTTCATTTGTTAGTCTAATTGTCCACTAGTGCAGTGGTCCCCAACCCCCGGTCCGTAGACCAGTCCTGGTCCGTAGATCAGTCGGTACCAGGCCACAGCTCCTCTTCGTCCTCCTCCCTGGCTACTGCCTCGGGGGCTGCCCTGCCACTCTGCCGCCGGCTCAACTTGATGCTCTCCAGCGGCTGCCATGGCTGGGGTTCCCCCTTGGTGTGGCACTGTGCAGCTGCTGCTGGCAGCGCCCTCCAGCAGACAGTGAGAACTCAGGGGCGCTGGTGAGATAGCAAGTGGAGCAGGGCTCAGGCGGTAGTGACATCTCTCAGCAAAAGACTCCCCCCCCCTGGCCTCAGTAAAATTGTCAAGCGTTGACTGGTCCCTGATGATAAAAATGTTGGGAACCACTGCACTAGTGGACTGCAGTAGGTGCCTAAATGGGCTAAATTTATGCATATCCTAACTTTAGAAGTAGACAGAACATAAAAGTTTGAAGTTACTTGACTTTTGAAGTTACTAGTATTCCTTGGGTCAAATGGCTTTTCTGAGGGTGGGTGGGGAGTTTACCTTTATTGTCTCTTGGGGGGTTATGGCTCTACTGATCTGCTTTTAAGATAATGAAGATAACACTAGAGGCAGGTGATGGGGCCAATCCCAGACAAAATATATGTCTCACAATTATGGCTAGCCTGGGGGTGGGGGTGGGGGTGGGGGTGGGGGTGGGGGTGTTCAACCCAGGCATACTATTAAATAAGCCATAGGCAACTGTAGGCAACTGTAGGCAGGAGTGCCTTTTATCACCTTCAATTGGTTAGGCAGCTGCAGCCTTTCCTTGGTAGAAAATATTTGGCCATTTTTGTGCATACCCTAATAACATCTAGATTAGTTTGTTGTACATTTGTTTGTACATAGGGCCATGAAAAAATATTTGGACAAATTAGTACAGAATGCTGCAGCTAGGGTGTTGACTGGTGTTGGTCACAGGGACCATACCACTCCAGCCCCAAATTGCTTCTGAACCCAATTCAGGATGTTGGTATTGAACTTTAAAGCCCTATAAACTTTGAGAGCAGCATACCTCAAGAACATCCAACTCCCATATGTACTTACCTGACTCCTGGAGTCATCCTCAAGCCCTGCTTAGAGTGCTTTTTGAGGTTAGACAGGCAGCAACCCAAGACAGGGCATTCTTGATCATGGCCCCATACTAATGATATTCCTTCTCCATTTGTTTTCAACATTGCTTCTGCCAGTGTGTATTATCCCAATTATCTTCCTTCTCTTTTTATGTTTTAGTTTGCTGTCCTCTTATGTATTAGCTGTCTTTAATTTGATTTATTGTGTATTTTATTATGTTGTTTTAACTGTTAGGTTCCTTAATAGCTGCCATTTAGGGTTGTCAGTCCCCAGTTGGGGCCTGGGATTCTGCTGGTTGGGAGCTTCCCCCCCACTTCATGGGTTTAAGAAACTGGGGAAAATCTTCCCCAAACAGTCAAGAAGTCTGAAAAAATGTGATGTTTCTACATCACTTAGAACTGACATAAGGATATTGGTGACATCAGGGGTTGATGTTCTGTTTTTTGGACAAAACTCTACAGTAAGCTACTAATGCTATCATAAAGCTTTGTCCAAAAACCAGAATGTTGCCCCCAACATCATCAGTGTCTATACCTTGCATTTTTTTAGGTGTCTTCCCTTCCATCCTGGTAAGTTCCCCCACCCCAAATCCCTGATCAGCTAGTCCAACTGTAACTGGTAATACTATCACTGTTGGGCAAAAAATCTGCATAGAAATGTTGCAAATAAATAACCTTCTAAATATATGCTTACTTTCCAAATGTATGGCTTCTATTTTGATCTTTGCATCTAGATCCTGGCCCAGTAGTATTTGTTTAGTTTTCTTTCACTCTTAGGCTTTTTGCTGTTAACATAATATTCACATTTATTGTCACTCACAGCCCATGTTATCTTGCTGGAAAATCTCACTATTTAAATAACATGTCTTGCAGGGAGAAACAAATTAATCTAAATTATACATTGCCATGTGGATAAGTTTATTAGGATGATGAAAGCAGGTTAATTAGGAAGAGAAATTGCCTGGAATTCACATGATTATATCATGACTGCAGGATTTTGAAGAATAATGGCTGATAGTATTAGATAAATAATTACATTTTACACAACCTATAGGTACCAAATTGGCGCAGCAGAGTTTCATGATGTGCAGCTGCTATAAAAGTGGAATAAATTCATTATATGTCCAGCCTCAATCGCATATGGACATAGACACAAGAAATCTTTGGTCCCAATCCTTAGCCAGCCAGTTTTCTTCAACTGATCAGTCTTACACAATGACAATTAATAAGGATTTATAACCTAAGGGGCTTTAACTTGTACACATATTCTAATTTATAGCCTGGGGAGAAAAAGTGTGTAAATGAAGGTTAGCACCAAATTCTAGACCACTAGTAGGAAGCTAAAGCAGGGCTAGCCCTGGCTGCTATTTCGATGAGAGACCACCAAGGAAATAAATCCAAGATCATGACATGGAGGCAGGCAATGGTGAGCCACCTCAGTTTCTTGCCTTAAAAACCCTACAGGGTCTTTGTATGTCAGCTGCAACTTGACAGCAAAAAAAGAAAGTTGTTTTTATTGAAGCCTCTTCTTATCTCTAGGTTCTTCCTTCCCTCCCAATGCTTTCCTGCATGTTATTTTAGCTGTTTGTCTTCTTGTGTACTAAATTACATCAGGCCATGTACTAATAGGTCTTTAGGTATTTATTATGCTTAATGCTCAAATCAGCTTGAAAATGGCACGGAACTCATCTCTTTGCTTTGAGCTCTCCTTGAAGAATTGGGCTACAATAAATTCCAGATGCTTGGAAAGGACTCACAATAGCCAGTTTGGCAAGTTATCAGCTAGGTTTTCTCTTTCCTTTACTCAGCTCCTCCTACATAGTCTTGAGAGATGAAAACCTTCTGGCACACTTCAACATTATTATGAATCGGGTTACCTGAAGGTGTCCAGACTATATGTTTAGGGAATGTAGAACTGAAGAACACAAATAGAATTATGTATAATGGCACTGGGAACTGCATAAGTTTTAATATTCTAATATTCTGCAGCAATATTCCCATCTCTTATAAAAATATATTTACTACATTTTTGTCTCATGTGGGAAACCTGTCACAGTAGGAATGTACAATGTACTCTGTCGGTAGCATAAAGAAGCAAGGGCAGTTAAGACATCTGAGCCAGGCAGAAGCTAGAAAGCCACACTTTTTTTTTTTTTTTGCAAAGTACAGGTAATATACATATGCTGCACAAAATTGGCACTGAACATGATCAGCACAGCTGCATTAACTCAAAGCCACAGATGTCTTCTTCTTTCTGCTATCCAACTCAAGCAGCTGCTAAACACTTTGCATTTCCTCCTCTCTCTTTTTTGGCCAGTTTGGCATCTGCAGAGTACACTGAATCTATTCCCTCCCAGGGTAATGGATGATCTGGCCATTAAATGACACATAGGAGGGAGGACTACATCTCCCATAGATCTGTGCACAAAGAACACCAAATTGTAAGCATGTTTTTGTGTTTTTTAGTGTTTGTAAATCACCAACTGACTGGTTTGTTCATGGTTTATTAGAACAATTGACCATGGAGTGGTATGTGGCAACAACAGATCTGCAGGAGGGCTAGAACTGCCATAGGGTTATGTGAGAATTCACATGCATGAAATGCTGCTTATTGCACTGCACTATACTGTCTGAATATGAGGCAAGAATCCAATTGAACAGGCTCCAGCTGCTCAGAAACACTGGGACTGCTTTATGAAAACTGGCTCTCTGCTCATGATTGGCAAGTGTAACAAGCTGAAAAAGCATGCTTTAGAGCATCCATAGTAATATACTGACAGCCACTAAAATGTATTTATTGTCTTCAATTCTGAATAAAACACATATTTTCAAAGAGGTAGGTCATATCAGCATAGTCAGGGTCTCAGTAAGGGTTGCTTCTTATTGGCCTCTGTGCCTGTAGTCTAACCCAGCAATGTTCATACCCTGCTAACTAGATAATCACGGATAGGCAACTTTTTGCTAGATTTTACTATTACCAAAACACATTCATATTGGTGCATGGTGAATATAACAAGAGCCTGCTGCATCAGACCATTGGTCTGCCAAGTCCAGCAGCAAACCCCGGAGGGCAAGCAGGGAACAGAAGCTGAGGGCTTTCCCTGCTGCCATCTCCTAGCACGAGTATTCAGAGGTCTGCTGCCTCTGGATATGGAGATTTTCTTCAGTCACCATGGGTTCCAGCCTTTGCTGGGCCTCTTCTCCATGAACCAACCCCCCTTTTAAAGCTATACTCTTTCAAATGAGTCCACATCATAGCTTCACATAATTACAAAACTGTCTGTTTCATTTTCAGACCTTTTCTTAGTAATTTCTACAATGGAATTTACCTTCTCCCGTTATGACATACGGAGTTGATATTTCCACTGAGCTTACAAGATCTCTTGTAGAACCCTACCACTCACTTCCCTCTATCGTGTAGACTTTACATTTATCCTTCTCTTGGCTTCCTGCTATTCATCCAACTTTTCGTCCATTAGAGCAGTGGTCCCCAACCTTTTTATCACCGGGGACCACTCACCGGGGACCACTCAACGTCTTTTACTGAGGCCCGGTGGGGGGGTAGTTTACTCCTCTACTCTCAACCACTGCCCTAGCACAGTGGTCCCCAACCCCCAGTCCGGGGACCGGGACCGGTCCGTAGATCAGTCGGTACTGGGCCGCAGCTCCTCCTCGTCCTCCTAGCCAACTGCTGCCTCAGGGGCTGCCCTGCTACTCTGCAGCTGGCTCACCTTTGGTGCTCTCCAGCAGCCGCCATGGCTGGAGCTCCCCCTCGGCGTGGCGCTGCACAGCTGCTGCTGGCAGCGCCCCCCAGTGGGCAGCGGGAAGTCAGTGGTGCTGGCAGGAAAGCAAGTGGAACAGGGGCTCAACAAAAAACTACCCTCCCGGACCTCAGTAAAATTATCAAGTGTTGACTGGTCCCTGGTGATAAAAAGGTTGGGGATCACTGCCCTAGCGCTCTCTGATCGCTACGGTAATGTCTAAAAATCCCTTCAAAATAAGATACAGACACGCCACAACAATGAAGTGTGTTGTAAAGGACTGGGGGGGATGAAGTAAAGGGCCGAGGGGGGGAGAAGGCGTCCTTCGGGGTCCACCTCCAATTAGTCAAAGGACCACATGTGGTCTGCGGCCCACAGGTTGGGGATCGCTACATTAGAGGATACATCTTTTTATTCTTCAGGAGACATTGGAGAGGTACCTTATTAGAAGCCTTTCGGAAATCCAAATATATGGTGTCTACCAGACTGCCTTTATCCACATGCTTGTTAACCTGTTCAAAGAGTTCCAAGTAGTTGGTGAGGCAGACATCGCTTTGCAAAAGTCATGCTGATTTTCCCTCAGGAGGCTTTATTCCTCAATATGTTTATTAATTCTTGCTCTCTAATAGCACTTTCTACTACTTACCTGGAACAAGTGTGAGGATAACTAGAGAGTAATTTGCAGGATCCCCTCTGGACCCTTCAAAAATTGTAGTGACATTTGCTATAGTTATTAGTAGTTTAATAATGTCATATCTGTATTCTGTAAGAACCTTCCGGTGTATGCTATCTGGACATGCAGACTTACTGTTATTCAATTTGCCTAGTAGTCTCAGTTTGACTCAGTTCTTCAGACATACTCCCCAAAACAGTGGTTCTGGCATGGGTATGTGCTTCTCATTTTCCACAGGGAAAGCAGTTGCAAAGAATTAGTTTAATTTCTCTGTCATCTCTTCCTCTTTCTTAAGTAATCCTTTTGTCCCTTTGTCTTCCATAGGCTCAACCACCTCCCTAGCAGGTTTCCTGCTCCTGATGTATTTGAAGAAATACTTATTGTTTGCTTCAGTATTTTGGGCCATCTGGTCCTCAGATTCTTGTTTTGCTCACCTCATGTCAGCACACATTTGTTTTGTCAGAACTTGAGGGTTTTTTTTTTGGTTTATCTTGATCAGGAAAGTCCTCCACTATTTAAATAAAACCTTTCTGCCTTTTATAGCTTCTTTGATTTGTTAACCATGCAGGCATCCTTTTAAAGTGGTTGGCACATTTCCTGATTTGAAGAATGCACTATATCTGGGCCTTGATCAGCAATTTTCAACACCATGTTGGTGGTCACTGGCATACACTGTGAACTTGGGATATACCACCAACA
The DNA here is from genome assembly GCF_049243985.1 of Paroedura picta. NCBI lineage: Eukaryota > Metazoa > Chordata > Lepidosauria > Squamata > Gekkonidae > Paroedura > Paroedura picta. The sequence continues at coordinate 58,415,234 of NC_135369.1, read as the reverse complement.
CTGTATGCATCGGGGCGTTCAGATTGTGCTACCATAAATTTTGTAATTCATGTAATTGTTCCGAAGGACTATGCCTTCCTATATGAATTATTAAACAAACTGTATTCAGCCTCTCTGTCTGTTTGAGCATTTTCTATCACTGTTCTTAACCCCTTGGAAAGGGCTTTTGGATAGCTATTTTATTTTAAAAGGTCTGTGGTTGACTGAGGACATGAAAATATTTGCTGATTGATGGCTGCACCTTTTTTGGCAGAGTTTATTTTGAAAAAGCTTCGGTTTTGTGTAAGCTCATTTTATCTTGTTCTTCTGTAAGCCATTCAGAGCTGCAGAAAGATTCTCAATAAAATATTCAACATAATACATTGAGAGATATTAGGAGCGTCTATGTGTAAAGTGCCATCAAAGTTGCAGCCGATTTAAGGCAATCCTGTAGGATTTTCAAGGCAAGAGACTAATTCAGGTGGTTTGCCATTGCCTTCCCCCTGCATAGTAACACTGAAATTCCATGGTGGTCTCCCATCCAAATAGTAACGAAGGCCAAGCCTACAAGATCTGACAAGATCAGGGTAGCTTGGACCTTCTAGGTTAGGTCATGTGGTAGGAATACTTAACTCCTATTTGATGCTTCCTGAACGTTTACTGCAGTATAACCAGAGTGGACAATATAATTCATATTGAAGCCAGTGCTCACATAAAAAAGAATTTATCCCACAGGCAGCCACATTACTGGGAGACCCCTGCATTGTCTTCCAGAACTCGTGTACCCCATTTCACCATATTATCCATTTAAATCCACAGGGCAAGAATAGAAAGAGGCTTTCATGGCTCTCTCTCCTCCCCAGCCCTAGCAGAAGACACAAGAATTACAGTGCAATCTTCAGCACAGTTGCCTCCTTCTCAGCTCATGGATTTCAACAGACTTAGAATTACACTGTCAATCTGGGCTGCCTTAGGGTGGTCAGACAAGGCTGGTATTTGAAATTCTGGTATTGACATTGTGTGGGCTTTTACTCTGATGTTTTATATTTCAGCTGTTTCTGTTTATTTTTTTATAAGAACTGTTGCAACCTGCCCTAAGCCTTTAAAAGTATAAATCACAAATAAAAAAGAGTTTGCATCTGGTGTAAGAGAAGCATTCCAAAATAGCTGGCAATTTACCATGCCATCCAGATGCTCAGTATAATTTTCCCTACATGCCCTGGGAAAGAGGAAGATTAACCCACCCTGAACATGCATTTGGCATATCAAACAAGGATCTTAGTAAGGTATAATTGGCCTCTCTTATATTCAACAGTGGCTTGCATGAGTGAATTTCTTACACATCTCAAAACAGATGGAAGATGCAGTTTTCAGACAGATATAAAGAACAGCTGGATACAAATTCTACTTCCAAATAACTTTTTGAACTGTCCATCTGAAAATTCCATTTCTCCAACCTGATATATGCAGCCTGTGGGGTTACTACCAGCATGCCAGTCCAATTCATTTAAATGCCTGATGGTCAGCAAATGATTTTTAAAATTTATTTGGAGAACAAGAAGTTAAGTGTCAGCCACACTCGTGTGGTACATGCCAAGGTACCGGGCTTTTGAGGACCTTCCTTTCCACTACATTTCTATCCTGACCTCCTTCCAAAGAACTCCATGCAATGCATCTTTCATTTAATTTGGCGCAGCCCCCCCTCCCCCAGCAAGCCTCATGGTTGAATCAGGAACTGAACCTGTGTCTCCCTAGTCCTACTCTGATTCTCTGACCACTGTGTCACCTTTCCACAGTATAAACCACAGAGGAACTGTCAGAATTTCTTCCATGGCCCCCTTCTTATGAAGAAGCCAAAATGTAGGCATGTGGAAGTCGGCAATAGAAATTAATTCACGAAATGCCAGGTGTGACAAATGGCACTTTTAAGAAGCTCAGAAGTGCTGTACGAAGAACTAGAAACAGGGAGCCTTGAATGGCAAGCCATTCCAAGCAATCTGATTGGTTAGCATGAGCTGAACACAGAAGTCTCGAGAGAGCGGCATGTTGGGGAAAGAATCAGTCAGATTTCTGCCTTGACTGAAGAGGGTCTGATTTCAGCCTTAGTAGAGAACAGTTTAACACAGAGAGAACTGTTGGGGAAAGTTGGCAAGGAAGTTTGGGAAGCCCTTCCTGCACTGAGGCCCTTCATATCTCATCCATCTGGGTAACATCTCCTTTCAGCGGGTGCTGGTAGCCAGGGGAGCGGGGTGAGGTGGAAGAAGGGTAATTTATTGTTTTATTATATTGTGTTCATTGATTTTAAGTTTGTATCCAGAACAATGATGTTAGCTGTCGTGAACCTGCTATGCTGAAAGTGGCGGCCTACACATACAATAAAATAAATAAAAATATATAAGGTAGACGAAAACTCCCATCTCAGTCAAGGATAGGAAATAGATCTTCTAGCAAGAGAAGAAAATTCCCTACCCAGTCAAATAGGAAGTTAGCTCTGTGGCTTGCATGAGAATCCCAGTCTGGTTAGTTAGAAACTGCCTACAGAAACCTTGAGTTAGTTAAAATCTCAAGAAGAGAACTGGTGTTTCAAGATAAGAGGTTTGGGTACTTGAAAGAGTGTATCAGCCTTCTGGAAACCAAAATAATGAGAGTATACGAAAAGAAAGTAAATGTAAGTGTTTGGGGGAAACACTGGGACAAAAAGCCTCTCAATATAAAGATTTAAGTCACTGTGAAAAGCTTGAGAACTAAAGTCTGTGCATGTACTGATCTTATCACAGAATTTCAACCCCTTCCCCATCTATGTTAAATACAATTGTTAATTATTAATTAATTACATTTATATACTGCCCTCTTGAGTCTCAGGGCAATTCACACGAAACATAACAGAACTGGAAACAATACAGAGAAATCAATAGCTAAAAATAACAATAATAACAGTAAATAGTAAATAACAATAGCACAATAGAACAATAGAGAGAACAGTAATAATGGCAGCATGCTGATAGACCCAGGGTTGGTTGGATCAAATGTTGAGTTTCATGGGTGGGAGGCTCGGGGGCCCAGTGGGCGTTGGTTCTGGTCGACCTCAACCAAATGCCTGGCAGAAGAGTTTCCTTTTGCAGGCCCTGCAGAATTATTCTAGTTGAAATGCTTCAAGTGCTATTTAAGTTGTTTAAGTTAAAGAGAGTTCCTGATCTTTCCATCAGGATCCTAGGCTGTGTCAAAATATCATATACCATGGCAGGGTAGGACAGAGTTCTTCAGAAAGGAAGAAAATACAGTATAAGGGCAGCTATGTCACAGAAGGAAAATATAAAAGGAAAATCTTACATCTGAGGGAGGGAAGTGAATGGGGCCATCATATCAGGACTGCCTCTTTACTTTAGGGATTTAAGCAAATGACTGCAAGGAAATGCACTGGTGGGTGCCATGTTGGGGATTACTGCAGTATACTATCTTCTGCTTACAAGTATTAAGGATAGCTTCTTGTAGCACTAGAGAAAACATCTAATAGACTATGAAGGATTAATACCAAGAAATTTGATTGTTTAGCATCAGTTGAGCAGAGAAGACTTGAGAGCTGAATACTGAGATATCAGTCTGAGTCTAGCCCTGATGGAGAAGAGTTGGGTACTGACAAAAGTGTGAATTCAGTCCTGACTGAGAAAGTCTAGTACCAACAGGTCATAAGAATGTAAGAGTAGCTGTGCTGGATCAGGCCAATGGCCCATCTAGTCCATCACTGTCACACAGTGGCCAAAACTCAGGTGCCATCAGGTCTACCTGTGGGACCAAAACTCTGTGCATGCCCAAGCGCCGAGAACATCACTGCCCCAGACATAATATTCCATCTATACCCTATGGCAAATAGCCACTGACAGACCTGCTCCATGTATTTATCCAGTGCCCTCTTGAAGCTATGTTTGTAGTTACCACTACCTCTTGAAGCAGTGAATTCCATGTTGATTACTCTTTGGTACCCCTTTATCTGTTCTAAATCTATTGCTCATCAATTTCACTAAGTGCCCACAAGCACTTTTACTGTGAAAAGGGAAGAAAAGTATTTATTTCTATACCTTCTCAATCCAATGCATCATTTTGTAAACCTCTGTTATGTCAAAAACTAGTTGTTATTTTTCCAAGCTAAAGTGTACTAACTTCTTTAGAGTTTCTTCATAGGGAAATGGTTCTTGATATTTATCAGTCTGGCTTCTGACCCGGCCATGGGGTGGAGATGGTTCTGGTCACCTTGACGGATGATCTCCAGCACCAGCTGGATGGAGGTGGGTTGGCACTTCCCGTGTTGCTAGATCTGTTGGCAGCGTTTTAAGTTACTGACCACAAGTTGTTAGCCTACTGCCACACTGGGGCCGCAATTCGAGAGCAAGTACTTCAGTGGCTGGTCTCCTTTTTCTGGAACCGGACACATAGGGTCACGATGGGAAAAGAGAAAAAGCATTCATACCATCTTCTCTGTGGCGTGAAACTCTCCCCAATGCTATTTAACATCTTCCTGCGCCCTCTGGCCTAGCTGATCTGGAGTTTGGGGCTGGGTTGTCATGAGTACACTAATACCCAGTTGTCAGTTGGTTGGAAATGGTGACCACTTGGCTCCGGCAAAGTTGGCTGAAATTCCTTTAAGACGGAGGTCCTGTGGTTCGGTGGACCTGGGCCAGATCTGAAAGCATGTCTCCCTACCTTGGCTGGAGTACAACTTAAGACATCACACATAGCAAGGAATTTGGGAGTGAACATGGATGCCTAATCAACGGAGGCCCAGGTCACCAGAGTAACCCCGCTGGCGTTTTTCCACCTACGCCAGGCATGGCTACTAGCATTCTATCTTGGGATCACCTGACCATAGTGATCCAAGCAACAGTCATCTCCAGATTAGATTTCTATAACTTTCTCTATGACCGTTTATGCACTGGAGGTTTTATGCTGTGCTGCAGGCTGGAGTTTTAGTCGTGGCAGGTTGCCCCACCTCTTCCTGTACTCACATGGGGGAGCATTTGGCCTGGTGTAGCTCATCCTCCCCTGATTTGTGCTCCTGCACAGGAGCTGGGGCAGTGAAGTTCCCAGTGCATAAACGGTCTATGTGGGTCCTCACTTATCCTTGATCCAGAAGTTGCATCTGGTGCAAAATGCAGCTGCTAGGGTTCTCACAGGAACATCTTGAAGAGCCCACATCCAGCCAGTGCTGAGGCAGCTGCATTGGCTGCCAGTTGCTTACCATATCAGGTTTAAGGTTCTGGTTTTCACCTTTAAGGACATCCACCATCTGGGTCCAATGTATTTGAAAAACCGTTTTACTCCATATGCCCCCCCCACAAGGCTTTGTGCTCTGCAGTGTCTAATTGGTTAGAGGTCCCTGGCCTGCTCGCAGTTGGCAAACAGTTATACATCTTACGCTCAATGGAATACATTGGACAGACCCCAACCCCCTGCTGGCATTCTACCTTCTTGCTTTTAAAATTATTTTTTGCTCTCCCTTTTTAAAATAAAACTTCCTAATTATGTAGATTTCTTTGTGCAAAGTGAGCTTACCCTTTTAGGGATGTGGAGAAACTAGTACCCTGATTTCCCCACATTGCTGCTGAACTTGCACACCTACTAAACTCACCTGGTTATTCTGTTCCAAAAACTTTGTCACTGGAGCACGGCCTACTACCACAAGTCTGAGTCTAGACTTGACAGAAAAGGTTTTAGTACTGACAGGATTTGTGTTTTGCCCTGACTGAGAGAAGTTTACCACAAACAGATTATTGGGAAGGTTGGCAGAAAGTGTGGGTAGTTAGGTAAAGACAGACATTTGGGCCAGAAAAGGGGACAGATCTTCTAATGAGAGAAGAATTTCCCTACCCAATTACAATAGGGAGATAGCTCTAAAGAATGGAGAGATCTGGTGTTTTTAGAAACTGACTTTAAATTCCTGAAGAATCACTAAAAAAAAAAAAAACTCAAGGAGAGTACTGGTGTGTTTAGTGAAGGAATTTGGTTATTGAGCAAGCAGCAAAATACCATATGGTGACAAGGTGGGAGAGCCACTGTTCTTCATAAAGGAAAAAATAGATAAAATGTGTTGCTCAGTCAGAAGGGAAGAGAAAAACGGAGAGAAAATCTTGCCTCTGAGGGAGGGAAGTGGGCAAGGTCCTCACAGCATCCAAAAGACAAAGGACAACCCCTGGCACAGGAGACAACCCCAGCATAAAAGAGCAGCATTCAGGCACAAGCTCTGAGATAGCTGGGAGTGGATATTCAGCAGGCTGAAAAGCAAGTAGCATCCTTTTGGTCAAAACAAAACCCAAGGTGAGTTCAAACCAAGGCTAGTAACCTTGTTAATTCTCCTGCCCTCCAATTCCAAACACATCCCAGTGAATGAGGAATCTTTGATTCAGGAGCCCAACTGAACATGGCTTAGCCAGTGGCTACGAAGGCCATGGAATGGCAGAAGAAAAAAAGGAAGCCCTGAATGCTCTCTGCAAGGCCTGGATAGCAAAAGCATTTTCCTGCCTTCAACCTGCCTCAATTTCCATACAGGCCCTAAACCAGGGGTGGTCAAAACTGCGCCCCTCCAGATGTCCATGGACTACAATTTCCATGAGCCCCTGCCAGCATTTGCAGGCATTATCATTTTCTAAACCTGATTCCACAATTCTGTTTCCTCCTCTGAATATAAAACATTTAATACTGCAATTTCAGTGTGAAAACCTTTTATATTGAAGTGTCTTCTGAAATTTCCCCAATCATATGTCTCTCCTCTTTCATGTGTATACAAAAATGATATGACATGTCGATATCCCAGCTTTTCCTCTCTCTCTTAAAGTGACTTTCCATGGTTGTCTCTAACCCCTATCATCACGTAAAGAGAGCAAAACTGTCACATTAATGGTTACTGTAGCACAAACAAAGCCTCTCTAAACCCAAAGATCAAATATCCATAAGAGATGGCTAATTTCGTACAAGTTTCTGGTATTCCCAATATTTATTGTATAAACTGATCAAAACCTAACCAAGTTACAAAAATCAAAATGGAAAGATGAGCACAACATTAAGCAGTATTTAAACTTATAATGAACTGGACAAAATCCTCCCCTTTCTGATTGGAAAGGAGTCAGTCTCAACTGTACAAAATGTTTTGGAAATCAATAAACAATTAGGCCTAATGAGTGAGGAAATACCACAGGATTTCAGGATTGTTAGACAACGCTTTGTTAAAACAGTTTTTCTTCAACCCTTAACAAGTCCTTGCTTTTGTAGAATAAGGCTGCTGGGATGGACAATATATTTAACCATGCTTTCAAGTTCATCAGTCCGAGTCACTTCTGCTCTCCTGTTTGATTTCCCCATCTTGACCAATGTTGTCTTCCCCAGCACTTTCCTTGTCCCAGTCTTTCATTGAGGCTCCCATCATGAAATCGTCTCGCAATATACTCCATGCTGGTCCCTCTTCAGATTTACTGTCACCCTGAGAGTTGGGAAAAGGAGTATTTATGGAAAGATAAATAAATTAGGATATCAAACACCCTCCCCCCACACAAAACATTTTTTGCCTTGAATCATCCAAGCATGAATATACTGTGATATATTAGAACTGGAGTTATTGGTATCTGGTTGGGCATTCACTGGCCACAATGCATTATTCAGAATGATGAAAAGCAAAAAAAGATCCCTCCAAATGAGATGAACAGGCAATAATGTAGCAAATGAAATTAATGTCAATGAAAAGTGACACACATAGGGGTGAGACTGAACTGGGGGTGACCAACTAGGAAATAGCTTTGAAACTGCTGTGGACGACTGAATGAAAATGTTGACTCAAGGAACAGCAGTACCTAAAAAGTCAAAAGTCTTTGCTGAGGTTGTTAGGAAAGGGATTGAAACACAAAATGGACAGTATCATGCCTTTGTATAGATCCTGGCCAGCCATATTTAGAATACCACATATAGCTCTTGACACCATTCAAAATGGATATTATAGAGCTGAAAGAGGTGCGTACAAGGATAACTGGCCTATCAGGGGCTTAGAAGAGATAACTGGACAGAGATAATTGTTTCTCCTTTTCCCATAATGGCAGAACCCAGTGCACAAATAAAGTACTTCAGACAAAGAATGGCTACATGGTGATGGCCTGATGAAACATTCATGTAGATAGCCACAGAAAATCATGAAGAATGAAGTAGAATTCTCATATTCAGCAACAATGCACCTCTTATTCTAACTACTAGTTGCTAGGGGAAAAACAGCAAGTAGTTTTCAACTTTCTAGCATTATATATCCTAGGTTTAGCTACTGTGGAAAAGGGGCTGCTGTACCAGATGGACCAAAGATTTCATCCAGCAAATCTGTTCTTAGAGAGATGCTCCTACTATATATATTCTTCTAACAATTGACACCTGTTGAAATAGAAGACTGCACGGAAAACACCTGAGTGCTACAACATTTTGAAAGAAAGGAGGCTCCATGAGGGTGGACAATAAGGCTGGTTATATGGCTAATTCCCCTAAACTAGAAAATTTCAGCATTACAGTAGTAAAAGGTCTTGTGTGGGTCTATTCTAGTTAAATGTACGAGGGTTTATTATGGGCCCTACATTTTTTTTGTGATCATCGCTGGTATTTTACCCAGCGATGCTTTTGAACACCATCACAATTCATTTCCTAGGTTATCAATCAGTCTCCTTCATTGTCAATTGGATACCACCCAAAAACTATGGCCGGAGGAAGCCAGCTCACTTTAACTCTTTTAAGGACTGAAGAAGAAGAAAAGGATTGTGGGAGACTAATCAGCAGCAAGTAAAAAAAAAGTATAGTGTCAAAAGAAGTATAGTGTCCAGATCACATGAGGTGATTGTACCACTTTACTCTGCTCTGGTTAGACCTCACTTAGAATATTGTGTTTTGTTTTGGCTACCACAATTGAAGAATTATGTAGACAAACTGGAGTGTATCCAGAGGAGGGCAATGAAAATGGTGCGGGATTTAGAGACCAAGACGTATGAGGAAAGGTTGAGAGAGCTTGATCTGTTTAGCCTTGAGAGAAGACGACTAAGAGGTGACACGATAGTCGTCTTCATAGGGCATGAAGCAGATTTTTTTCTGTTCCTCTAGAGTAGCGATCCCCAACCTGTGGGCCGCGGACCACATGTGGTCCTTGGACTAATTGGAGGTGGGCTCCGAAGGACGCCTTCTCCCCCCCCTGCCCTTTACTTCATCCCCCCCCCCCCCCCCGTCCTTTACAACACACTTCATTGTTGTGGCGTGTCTGTATCTTATTTTGAAAGGATGTTTAAACATTACCATAGCGATCAGAGAGCGTTAGGGCAGTGGTTGAGAGTAGAGGAGTAAACTACCCCCCCACCGGGCCTCAGTAAAAGGCGTTGAGTGGTCCCCAGCATTGAGTGGTCCCCGGTGATAAAAAGGTTGGGGACCACTGCTCTAGAGGGTCAGACCAGTACCAATGGGATGAAATTAATTCAAAAGAATTTCCTGCATTCTACAGGGGATTGGACTAATGACCTTGTGGGTACCTTCCAAATCTATGTTTCTAATAAGAACCGTTTTCAGGGAGCCAACTACAAATAGAAATATGGGATAATACATCACCAGTCACACATTGGATATACCCTAAAGTGGATCCTTAGAACTGCTAAAGGCACCCCTAATCTCTGTCACAAGAAGTCAGCTGAAGATGCATGTGGGTGGAGGAATCCTCCAATTCAGATGCAGTCTATCTCTGAATACCAGAATGAGAAGGCAACAGCAGAGAAACCTCTGAACTGTTTTGGTACCCCCAGAGGATCTGTCTGGCCATTGCAAAAGATAGGATGCTAGACAAGATGGATCACTGGTTTATACAGCAAGACTTTTCTTATAGTCTTATGAAAGAACCAGCCTTAGGAGAATGGATATAGGAGGATCCAATCCTTTCTTTATTAAAATCTTTCTTGCAATTAAATCAGTCCCATTGCATCTTGCATTATTCTTACAATATTGACTTGTTCCAAATGTTTATGGCACAAGTAACACAGGATCAAATAAGACCTCAATAAAAGGAAGTTAATATTCAGCACATTCTGCTGCTTGTTAACCAAGTCATCTTCTTAGGCTAGTCATTATTAACCAATGGCAATGCAGTTCAAAGTTCCCTCCCCAAAAGACAGCAATGCATTTGGGACTATTATTCCAAATTTGTTTGCCTGGTGACAGGTATTCAGAGATAGCATTTAACAGAAAAGATGAGAGGTAAGCAGTTGTGCTTTAGCTAAATATGTACCGCCTGGATGCCAGTTCTCAAAGCCAAAAGAAAAATATTTTGTACAGTGCAACAGCACCACTGTGTGGCCATAATTCAAAAACAACAGAGTATCACTATGGCATCTAGTTCTTTAAAGCATTTTGTGAAATGTAAAGGGGGGGGGGGAGAAGACCACAACCTGAACACATTTTCACATTTGAATCTCCTAACAAGCAGCTTGATTTTAAGGCAGCATATCCCTGCATAAGCTATTAATTCTTTTTGCTCTATGGCTCTAGTATTTAAAAACGTTTCTGCTGTTACTTAACAAGGGCTTTCTCGTCAGTTTCCATAAAATAAAAGGATGGCCCAAAATTTAAACAAATTTCTAACCCCTTTCTACACAGGACATCTTTTTACTCCACATATTATACTTGCCATGTTTAATTTTAAACGTGTTTTTTTTTTCCTGAACTGATGGTTTCTTTTTAGATTTCCATATAATGGTTTAAGCCTTGGGGGGGGGGGGGTAAACATTGTAAATCTGACATCCAATGGAAATTCCTCATATGATCATATTAATCACAAAAACATTAAATCTAATCTTGCCCAAGCTCTCTTGTGTTCAAAGACTATTCAAATATTTATTTTTATCCAAGTCTTTCATGAATTAGTTCCTGCAGATAGTAATATACAAAAAGTTTAAAAGACATACCTTCAAACCTTTAACAACACAGCTATTTCACTACTACTTTCCAGATCCAAAGATTTGATGTGGTCTGATATTACTACTCTGTTCAGGTAATTATGGCAACTTCCTTTGATGTACTGGAGCCTCCTTCTGATGCAAGAGACCATGTTGGCAGTAAAGGAAGACACCGACATTAACTGAGCAGAAAAGGAGAATAACACCCACTAAAATGTATTAATTTCACTGAAATATCTATTTCCGTAGATAATGAGAGATATTCAGCTTCTAAACACAAACCCTTCTGGAGTTCTGACCCCACTGGTGAACCTCCTGATGGCTCCTGTGCGTTGGTCACTGTATGACACAGAGGGATGGATTGAATGGACCACTGGCCTGATCCAATATGGCTTCTCTTATGTTCTCTTATTATTTTATTTCTAATAATAATAATTATTTATTTTCAAATTTGTATACTGCTGCTCTCCTTTTGAACTCACAGTGGTTCTGTCGTGGTTCGGTCCTTGGTGGCTTGGGAACCGGACCGAACCCCGCCATCAGAGGCGCCCGCGATCACGGAGGTAGGGCATGGTGATCATAGGCAAGCCGGCAGCTGGGCGCCCCACCCGATCGTTGAGGTGGCAATGGCCGCTAAAGAACCTCAATGTCCCCCTCCACCTTTTGACAAGGGCCCGGAGATGGCCCTTTGTTCCAGGAAAATGGGCCATCAAGAACCCCGGAAAACCTCGCATATGTGCATGAGTCATGATTGTATCAGCATGTTCCCTCCGCAAGTACTGGGTGGGGCAATACAGCCTAAGGAGGTGGGTTTTGTATAAAAGGGAGCTTCCACCTGGAGTTCGGTGGAAGCTCTTACTCCATACCAGCGGACTCCACGTTGCTGAAATAAAGCTTGTTCCTGTTGTATCGTTCACCAGGCCTGGCGTGACGTTTTCTTCAAAGGGGCACCCTGTTTTTTCAGTTAGCAAGCGGGTCCCCGACATCGTAAGAGCTTCCCACCGAACTCCAGGGTCGGCATCGCATCCGAGCGCTTATCGGGACGGATCCAGAGATGGCGTTTTCAAGCAACGGGGCGGTCTCGACCCCCACGAACCCCGGGAACATGAGTTTAATGTCCCCGGGAGATTTCCTCCGAAAATCGGGGGGCCAGGAGCAGCTGTCCGGGACCCCGAGACCCTCGGCAGCGGCGGCCAAGGGAAGGCGCCGGGCCATGGGGTTCCCAAGCACGGCGGGGAGCGCGCCGAGGTCTGGGGGGTTGGCCCCAACCTGGGACACCCAGCTGAGGCAGGCGCTTCGCCCGGTAGGACCTGAGGAATCCCTAGAGGACCTGCGGCGGGCCATGGCGGACTTGGCCAGGCGCTTGCAGGCAGCTGAAGCCCGTGAGCAAGCTCGGGCCGGGCCCGGAGGGACCGGTAATACAACGGCGGAGGGGATCGCGTCGAGTGAGGACGTCTCCAGCGACGAGGACGAGCCCGGCACTGGTGAGCGGGCCCCGGACCCCGACCCGGAGCAGTTTTCAGTCCCGAGTAGGCGAGACGGCCAGCGGAGAGGCAAGATAGCAGAGGATCTCGGGGGAGCGGGGGAGCCGACGGGGCGGCGAGAGCCGGACCAACGCAGGAGCGACGTGCAAGGCAGGGAGCGGCACGGCGTCGTTGGGCAAGTTGGTAGCCGGTGGAGCGGGGCAGGACGAGACGGCGGACGCCGAGAATCCCGGATCCGGAGGGGGTCGGACTACTCTCCAAAACGTTCCCCCCCAGAGCTTAAGGCGCGTTTCGACGGGACGCCGGACGACCTCCCGCAGTTCCTCCTCCACGCGCTGACGCATGCCCGGAGGTATGGAGACCGGTATGAGGACTCCGAGGACTTGGTCTGGGGGGTGGCCTCGTGTCTCCAGGGCAAGGCGGGTCAGTGGTACCTAGGGTTGGCCGAGCGCGGCGACCCGGCAACTCGGGACCTGCAGGACTTCATGGTCGCGCTCCGCCGACGATTCCAGGACCCCCAGGCTGAGGACAAGGCAAAGAGTCGGATCAAGGGACTTCGACAGGGTACTAGGGGGGTTATGGACTATATAGACATTTTCCGGAGGGAAGCAGGCAAGGTGTTCTCCTGGAACGAGGAGACCCAAATCGAGTACTTCCGGGAGGGCCTTAACCCGAAGCTCAGGGAATGGGCCGTGATCAAGGGGACGGAAGAAGATCTGTCTACACTGGAGGGGTGGTGTTTTGTGGTCGCCAAGCTGGAAGCCAGCCTGGGTTGGGCCGCCGCACCCCCCCGGGAGGCCAAAGGCGGGTCAGCCGAGGCGCCGAGACCGGGCCCCGACAACTCTCGCCCCAAACGACCCCCGAACCCCGAGCGGGAAAGGAGACGCCGGGAAGGTCTGTGCCTGAAATGCGGGGGGTCAGGACATTTCGCAGCAGCGTGCCAACGGCAAGGGGGGGAGGACCGCGGGCTCTCCCAGGGGGGAGGTGCGACACGCCCCCAGCAGGCACGCCGGGCGGAGGACCTCCGCAACGAACCGGGAAGCGCCCAGGCGACGGGAAACGGCCAGGACCTGCTGTAGACGGCGCCGGGCAGCAGGTCCCGCGGTGCGAGGGAAAACCCCTACAGCATGAGGCGCGACCTCCGAACGTGGTAATTTTAGAGCTCCGGAACCCGGAGAACGGACTAAGTTGGGTGGGGGAGGCTCTTTTGGACTCTGGATGCGACCACAGCATGGTCCACCCCCAGATAGCCCGGGCTTTGGGGCTACCGAAGCGCATTCGGAAGGTTCCCCTGGTTTTCGTCCAGATGGACGGCAGCCCGATTCAGGGGGGACCTTTCGGGGAGGAGGTGGGTCCTATCGCCATCCACATAGGGGACCACCAAGAGCTGCGGTGGCTGATCCAGGTCCCCGTAGCGGGATATCGGGCGGTGTTGGGCCTGGATTGGCTGAAGGAACACAACCCCGTGGTGGACTGGCGGGCGGGGACCCTGAAGTTCGACTTGACGGTGGGTGCACGGCATCGGGTCCCCCACGAGAATTCCAGCCACAAGAGGACGGCGGCGCGTCCCAGGGGAGCGGCGGCGGCGCAGCAGGAGATACCAGAGCCCGAGGTCCCGCCAGAGTACCGAGACCTCGCAGCCGTTTTCAGCGAGCGGGAAGCGGACGAGCTACCCCCACACCGCCGCACGGACTGCGCTATCAACGTCCCAGAGGGGGCGGTACTACCCAAAGGGCGCATCTACAAGATGAGTGAGGGTGAGCTCAAGGACCTCCGGGAGTTTTTGGGTAAAAATCTGGCCCGAGGTTTCATCCGGCCCGCTTCCAGTCCCATGGGAGCTCCAGTCTTGTTCGTCCGGAAAAAGGATGGGTCCCGACGGCTGTGCCAGGACTACCGGGGCCTCAACGCCATCGCAGCGGGGAACGCTTACCCCCTCCCGCTGATCCCGGATTTGCTGGCCCGGCTGGGCAAAGGGACTCTGTTCACTAAGCTGGACCTAAGGGAGGCGTACTACCGGGTACGCATCCGGGAGGGGGATGAGTGGAAAACAGCGTTTAACTGTCAATTGGGACAATTCGAATTTAAAGTGATGCCGTTCGGTTTAAGCGGGGCACCTGGGGTTTTCATGAGTCTAATTAATGAGGTGTTGCAGGACCTTCTGTTTCAGGGGGTGGTTGTTTATTTGGATGACGTCCTGATCTACAGCCAAGATCCCCAAGAGCACGTGACCCTGGTGAGGGAGGTGTTAAAGCGCCTGCTGGCAAACCACCTATACGTGAAGCTGGCTAAGTGCGAATTCCACCGTCCCTCCCTGGACTATTTGGGCTACCGCATCTCAGCCCAGGGCATAGCTATGGACCCCGAGAAGGTGCAGGCGGTGCTGGCCTGGGAAAGGCCCCGCACCCGGAAACAGCTACAAAGCTTCCTGGGGTTTGCTAACTTTTTTAGAGGCTTCATCCCCAGATACTCCTCCGTAGTGGCTCCCCTCACGGACTTGCTAGGTACCAAGGGGAGAGGTCCTCGCGCCACGCGGCCCAGCGCAGCGCTCGGCTGGAATGAGAAATCGGAGGCAGCGTTCCTGGCCCTCAAGCAAGCTTTCGCGTCTGAGCCCACGCTACTGCACGTCGACCCAACCCAGCCGATGGTGGTACAAGTCGACGCCAGCGACGCAGCAGCCGGGGCGGTTCTCCTGCAGCGAGACAAGGCGGGACAGCTGAGGCCGGCGGCCTACCTCTCACGAAAATTCGCCGAAACGGAGCGGAACTGGTCTACCTGGGAGAAGGAGGCGTTTGCGATTAAGTTCGCCCTCACCGAATGGCGGCATTGGCTGGAGGAAACAGAGGAGCCGTTCGAGGTCTGGACGGATCACAAGAATCTGGAGGCGCTCCGGCAACCGCGATCCCTGAACGCCAAGCAGATGAGGTGGGCGGAGTTCTTTTCGCGGTACAATTTCAAGCTTGGTCACATCCCCGGCAAAGAGAATTTCCTCGCGGACGCCCTCTCCCGTCTGCCGCATTATGGGGAGGGGTACGCTCCCTGCACCAGGTCCGTGTTTGGTGAGGAGCAGCTGGGACGGGGGGTCGTCACTAGGCGTCGGGCCAGGGAGGAATGGGAGCCCGACCCGGCGACCGCCCCGCTCCGAGACCGCCTAGTGGCAGCCTACGGGACAGACGAGGAGCTGGCTGAGCTCCGGGACTCTTTGATTTTGGACTCCGGTCTCTGGCGGAGGGGGGAGGCTGTCTACGTCCCGGAAGGGCTACGACGGGAAGCCCTCAGCCTCTGCCACGATGCTAAGACCGCCGGGCACTTCGGTTTCGTAAAATCCTGGAAGTTGGCCCGGCGGCGGTTTTGGTGGCCCAGTCTGCGGCGGGACACAAAAGCTTACGTCAGTGGTTGTCCTGTCTGCCTGACCTGCAAGCCGGGGGTTGGCAAGCCGAAAGGTCTGCTGCACCCGCTCGAGGTCCCGACCCGGCCGTGGTCAGTGATCTCCATGGACTTTATAACAGACTTGCCTCCCAGCAAGGGGAAAACGGTGATCTGGGTGGTGGTAGATCTATTTTCCAAACAGGCCCATTTCATTCCTTGCGCCAGTGTCCCCAGTGCTTCACAGTTGGCTCGGATGTTCCTGGATCACGTGTTCCGACTGCACGGGCTGCCGGACAAGGTGATTTCCGATCGGGGCTCACAATTCGTGTCCCGGTTTTGGCAAGCTTTCCTGCGCCTGTTAGACATCGAGCAAGGGCTGAGCTCCGCTTACCACCCCCAGACGGACGGGCAGACCGAGCGGGTTAATCAAGTACTGGAGCAGTACTTGCGGTGTTTCGGTTCCTATCATCAAGACACCTGGGTGCCCCTGCTCCCCCTGGCCGAGTTCGCGTACAACAACGCAGACCACAGCAGCACGGAGATGTCGCCTTTTGCCGTCGTCTACGGGACAGACCTGAGACACTTCCCGGAGCTTGGAGAGGTCCCCGCCCGGGAATCGGCCGACCTTCGCGAGTGGGGGAAGCGTGCCGGGAGCTGCTGGAAGTCGCTGCAGGAGCAGCTCCACAAAGTCAAGGCAGCGCAGAAAGAGGACGCCGACCGGAAGAGACGACCAGCTGAAGAGATCCGACCGGGGGATCGAGTTTACCTTTCCACCCGGAACCTACGGTTGAATTTGCCCAGCAAGAAGCTAGGCCCTCGGTTTTTGGGGCCTTTCGAGGTCTTGGCCCCGATCAACGAAGTTTCGGTCAAGCTCAAGCTCCCCAAGAACCTCCGGCACATCCATCCCGTCTTTCACGTGAGCCTTCTAAAAAAAACTCCGGACGGTGACGTTTGGCACCCCGTGTTTTCCCCGCCAGCGCCCGAGGTCCTGCCGGGGGGGGAGCACCACGAGGTGGCGGATATCCTGGACTCTAGACTCCACAGGGGGAAGTTGCAGTACCTCGTGGAATGGAAGGACTTCGCTTTGGGGGACCGGGAATGGGTCTGGGCAGCGGACGTCCTTGCGCCCCGACTCACTGAACGTTTCCACAAGCGGTATCCTGGCCGTCCCGGGGGGTTGGAGAATGGACCTTTGGGGGGGCAGAATGTCGTGGTTCGGTCCTTGGTGGCTTGGGAACCGGACCGAACCCCGCCATCAGAGGCGCCCGCGATCACGGAGGTAGGGCATGGTGATCATAGGCAAGCCGGCAGCTGGGCGCCCCACCCGATCGTTGAGGTGGCAATGGCCGCTAAAGAACCTCAATGTCCCCCTCCACCTTTTGACAAGGGCCCGGAGATGGCCCTTTGTTCCAGGAAAATGGGCCATCAAGAACCCCGGAAAACCTCGCATATGTGCATGAGTCATGATTGTATCAGCATGTTCCCTCCGCAAGTACTGGGTGGGGCAATACAGCCTAAGGAGGTGGGTTTTGTATAAAAGGGAGCTTCCACCTGGAGTTCGGTGGAAGCTCTTACTCCATACCAGCGGACTCCACGTTGCTGAAATAAAGCTTGTTCCTGTTGTATCGTTCACCAGGCCTGGCGTGACGTTTTCTTCAAAGGGGCACCCTGTTTTTTCAGTTAGCAAGCGGGTCCCCGACAGGTTCACAATGAAACAAAAACTAGTACAACCCCCTAAAAATCCCTTAAAAACATTAAACAACACTGAGCATTAAAAAATGGCGATGCAAGAGTTCGAACTCCCACCCTCTGTCCAACTAGGGGTCAAGAGTTCTCTTTCATTGACAGTGAGGGTCCTGATATAACCAGTGGTAAGGGATCCACCGATGGTAACTCCAGGACCCACCATGGCCTCAACCATATGCCTGGCGGAACAGCTCCATCTTACAGGCCCTGTGGAAAGCTGACAAATCCAATAGGGCCTGTAACTCTTCGAGGAGCTCATTCCACCAGGTTGAGGCCAGGTGAATGTCCCTGGAGTCCAGGACAGCCAACAAATTCATACCTGCAGAGCAAAGTGCCCTACAGGGGCATAAGGAGATAAGTGGTCCCGCAGATAAGTAGGGCCCAAGCCACGGATAGCCTTAAAGGTTAAGGCTATATTAATAACCTATCAGTTTAATTCAACTTAATTTTGAAGTTTTAGTGGCTAGTTAACAAATCAAGTTTTTCCTGGGTTCACAAAAATATCACTACAAGCACAAAACATTTTGCCCCACATATGAAAGAAGATGAAGAGAAAACAACTCTGAACCTTATTAAAAAGGCATTCCAGAGCCCTTGGCCAATTGCAGTAAAGGCCCTACTCTTCACAACCAACTGATGTTCTTACCTCTTAATGGCCCATTATGCACAGGCCATAATGCCCATGCTGGCGGCAGCAGCACTTTGGTTAAAATCACCGATAACACTCGCTGCCGACACCAGTGTGGGCACCTCCCGGCTCAGGGTTACAGAAGACCTGCGTTAAGCGAACGCGGGATCTTTCGTAGCTTCCTGGGTAAGCCAGGGCTGCGGCAGGCCAGCGCTGTGTGTAATCGCCAGGGCCAGGCCTGTTGGTCCGCCCACCCCAAACATACGGTGTCCCTGCGTGCCCCTGCAGGCTCCCCGGAGCCCCAGAGCTGGCAGGGGTGACCCCCTGCCCCCACCTGAGCTTGCTCCACTTCCCACCCGGGCCGTCCAAATCTCCCCCCCCCCCGCCGCACCAGCTTACCTTCTGGTCCCAGCATTCAGTGCGCGCGCTACTCTGGGGCAGCCCAGCATGCCCCACCCCTGTGCATACATGGGGAATGGCGGGGCATCCTGCCCTACCGCAACAGCCCAGCGGCAGCACACAGTAGCTGCCACTGTGCATAAGAGGCCAATGTAATGCCTGATCTGCTGAACTTCAGACTGCCAACTGCTGTTGAGAAAACATCTGGTCTCTTTAATACAGGTTTAATGTATGGAAACTGACTGCTGAAGCTTTTTTTGTGGCATGGAGATCACCTGGTAATCCTCTATGAAAGGGAGGGACAGGACATTTTCCTCAAAGTCAGTTGGCAATCTGATTGACAACTTATCAGCAACCTTTAAATTGCTTATGACAGGAGAAAATGTATTTGGCATGAATGCATCTTGACTCCTTAAATGTTGGGCTGGCACCAAGATCCAAAGGAAATCTGTCAGGTCCTGAATTACCTAGGAAGCAAAAGATTGGATCTGAATAAATATTCCTCTCAACAGAATTGAGGAGCCCTCAGGAACAGTCTAGAACGCAATGCAGGATGCTGAGGCTCAATTTGAACATCTGAAGAAGCGCTTTCTGTGCATCCAAACCCATGATGTTTTAACACATTGAAAAAAATCATGGGACTACATTGCATCGAGAGAAATCCTGTCTGATATATTAATCCTATGAAAAACTAGGCAAACTGCCACCATTATTAATTGGTCCAATAAAAAAGATAACTTGGCAAGAGTTTCACTGAATTGTTCCTCAGAACAAGTTTATGAGTTCGGTTCAAAGACGCATTCAGTGGCAGCTCAACAAAATGTGGCACCTAAAATCATCACCAGCAGCTGCCCATCCTTTCCTCCTCATCACGCAGGAGCCAGAGCAGATTACTACTCCTTTCTTCCTCATTCCCCACGCATCATTTGAGCATAGCATAGCAAGCCACACATGTCCAACAGGGTTTCTGAAATTCTCAAAAAACTTCTTTGTCTCCATACACAGCCAAGATAGACCACCCTACCAAGCACTCCCAAATGGGTTGCACTGAAGCATTAAATTTAAATAACATGACTATGATCAGAAATGCTTAAAGTTTCTGCTATCTGATGAGAACTGATATATGAAGAACAAGTTACAGTAATGCTACTTTCTTCCAGGGACCAATTTCTTCCAGCACCCATTATAATCTTTGATGGTCTTGTCCGTTCACATGTGTATTTTGCTATGTATACAAGCAATTTGAGGACCCTGCATTCTCTCTGCAAAAATATCTACATATCATTAGTGACATCTATCTCCCAAGGTGTCTGTTGTGGGGAGAGGAAAGGGAAGGTGACAGTAACAAATTTAATAACAACAACAACAACAACAATAATAATTCTCTATGAAAGGGAGGGACAGGACATTTTCCTCAAAGTCAGTTGGCAATCTGGTTGACAACTTATCAGCAACCTTTAAATTGCTTATGACAGAGGGGAAAATGTATTATTATTATTATTATTATTATTATTATTATTATTATTATTATTATTATTAAAGTTGTTTCACGGAAATCAAAATGTGACTTGTAAGAAAACATGTTTTGAACCAAGGTGTTAATAGCTTTTTTGCTCATTGCTTTGAGGACTCATTCAGCAAGGCAAACTAATTTTTTGTTTATTGGGAACATATTTGGCATACTAACATGTTCAATTTGAAAACAAAAACAAAGCCAAGATCACCCTTTGTGGACAATAAAAATGAAGACCAGTTAGGACATGACTTTTACTGGGCAGTAAACGCAAAACATCCGACAGTGTCCAAACTTGCATTAGAAAAAAAAAAACTGCTTGTAACTAGTCACTGAGGAATTTGGAAATCTGTATCCTGCCCTTCACAGGACTGCAGCCAGACTCAAGAAACCAGTAATTCACCTAAGAAGTGAAAACACTTTCCAACTGTTGTCTCAATCACTGAGCTTAGCTCAGGAGTCTTCTATCCGTTTTTCTGGCTCCTTGATTGCATGAACACATATGAAATGTGTGGACAATGGTCTACCTGGGTTTTGAAGAGCAGTGGGCGGATACAATCTAGGGGCTGGGGACCAAGCCCTATGAAGAAAGGTTGAGGAACCTGGGAATGTTCAGCCTGGAGAAGAGGAGGTTGAGAAGGGACATTATTGCTGTCTTTAAGTATTTGAAAGGTTGTCATTTAGAGGAGGGAGGAAAAGGTTCCTGTTGGCAGTAGAGGATAGTACCTGTAATAGCGGGTTTTAACTACATGAAAAACAATATCAGCTAAGTATCGGGGGCGGGGGGGGGGGTCACAGAGTAGTTCAGCAGTGGAATCTACTGCCTAAGGAGGTGATGAGCTCCCCCTCCCTGACAGCCTTCAAGCAGTGGCTGGACAGATACTTATCCTGGATGCTTTAGGCTGATCCTGCCTGTATGGCCCTTTCCAACTCTCTGATTCTACAGCTTTTCTCAATTTAATAGATAGCTTCAGCTACTGAAACTTTAATTGCAGATTTAAAATTTATCGCCTAATAATTCATTAGGACGGAGAGTGGAAGGCTTCCTCCTCTGAATATCAAGTGTACATAATCAGTTTTTTTTTCTTTCTTTCTAGGCTATTTACATAGCCAGCAGGTAGTTTGTGCTTCTAGTACAAACCATTGTCTCTCTACAGTTGCCAACACTGAGTTAGGAATGTCCTGGAGATTTGGGGACACTACCTAGGGAAAAGCTTCTGTTTCTCCTAGGGCCTATGGCAGTCTTAATCAAACTTTCGATCGTGGAAGACCGCCTGGAATGATTTTCAGGCTTCAAGAAACCCTGGAATTGTTGCCAGCTAACCACACCTCCCTAACATATCCCCAAAAGTGAGCCATATTGGTAGGGCGGTATAAAATTTAATAAATAATAATAATTCCCACTGGATGTGACCAGGCCACTCCTGCTGCCACTGCACAGCAAGTAATGTTGTCAGGCTTCCCCTTTCCTTCTGCATTATCAAAATTGACATATCTAGCCCCAGCCCATCCCAACCTACATTTGACTGCTATGCAATAATGTAATAACAGCAGAACAGCATTACTAGAGTTGCCAATCTTCAGATGGTGGTTGGAGATCTCCTTCTCTTACAAGTGATCTCCCAGTGATAAAGATAAGTTCAACTGGAGAAAAGAACTGCTTTGGAAGGGGGGCTCTGGCATTATATCCCACTGAAGTCCGTCTCTTCCCCAATTCCTCCTCAGGCTCCACCCTCCAAATCTTCAGGAGTTTCCCCAACCCAAAGCAAGTTAGTGTGAGCCTCTATTCTGCATCCCTGCCCAACCATGTCGTAGCGGGCAGCCACCCAAACGTCTGGGAAAGTCTGCAGACCCCTAGGGAGCTCTCACGGAATCCCAGGGTTCCCCGGAACCCCTGTTGGGAATTTCTGATCTATAGTATATCACAAAGTCTGCCCTCCAAAGCTGTCATTTTCTGGAGGGGAACTATTTTCTGCAGTCTGGAGATCAGCTGCAATTCCAAGAGAATTTCAGCCCCTGCCTTGAAGTTGGCAACCCTAGTCTTACCTTCTCTCAGTATGAAAAAGCAACTGTAACAGGCAGGGCTCAGTTGAAATCAATATCAATCTCTATTTTTAATCTGTAACTTCTATAATACTGATGGAATTTGTTCATTTCAACATCATTTTGGCTTTGATATATTACTGAAATAGGAACTATTCTATATTTTTAATAAGATGTTCCACAGGGTTTTCAGGATAGAACTGTTTTGCCAGGCCTATGTTTGACTATTGTTAACATCTGCTGGCCTCCCTGCCGAAACTCACACCATTTACATCTATTGAAACTCCCCATTCCCCTTTCCTAAAAATAAATGTTCCAGATGGAACTGGTACCATCTATTTTAAATTACTGTAATGTTATTTTAAATTTTATAATACTTATACTTTATTGTACTTTATATGCTATGTATTTTAATTTTGTGAGTCAACCTGAGTCATCGGGAAGAGCAGCATACAACTACTACAAAAGCTGTAAATACATACATAAATTCCAGTGTCCCAAAGATAAAATACTAAAGATGAGGATCCTTCAATTTATTAACTGAAGTTAAAGAGCCATCTTGGGATAGTGGTTAAGGTGGCTGGGTGACCTTAGACTAGTCATGGTTGTCTTGCAGAGCACTTCTGCTAGAGCTCTCTCAGCCCCACCTGCCGCACAGGGTATATGTTGTGGGGAAAGAAAGGAGAAGGTGTTTGTAAGCTGCTTTGGGACTCTTTTGGGTAGTGAAAAATAGGGATATATAAAACCAACTATTCTTTTAAAAGGTCCCAAGAAAGCATTTGGAAACATGCATGTTTATTGGTCAAAAACCAAGCAATTTCCCCCCTTAAACTACTTTAAATATTGCAGAGTAAAAATTTAGAACTGGTCAGAATTATCTTCAGTAAGGACAATGCCTAAAATCACATTGTTTGGCATCTCTAGCAGCAGCTAAACACACAATTATCTTGGGACTCCAAACACAAATGCTTAAAAATCATGCACACAATTGATCATCTTAAGCCATCAGCAGCTTTTAATCAGAGGGCTCTGCTGCAGATGATGGAAAGCATCAGAAGCTATTGTTTATTGCACCTGGAATCTATTTGGTCCTGGATAACTTCATCTGAAACACACAGCAAGTGTTCTTTTCTGCTACTCAGTGGATAATTAAGACAGGACAAACACAGGTTTTCATTTCAAACATAGCAAGAGGACCACCCAGGGAACAGGCCTTCTCCACCAATCTGTTCCTCTCCCCATTATTTTCAGTTTCCTTTTGGTGGTGTTGCAGTGGTTGATATGTGAATGAGCCAATGCTTCTGGCTAACATTCAGCACAGCTTAAAGGCCCTGCTAAATTAATAAAGCTTAGCAGTGGATTACAGAATAGGAGTACTACACACACAATTAAACACTATGTGCCTTGGTTCAGTATTTCCATACAAAGAGTTGTACGAAATTCTAACCGTTGTTAAGAGCATTACTATTATTCTACACATGGAGGGGGGGAGTCTACAACCCATGGAAACTCAAATACATCCACAAACATGTGTTTTCTCTGCTTATTCATGCATGGGTGCATTTCCTTGACTGGATCTGTATATTGGTTTTTGACCAGATTCTGCTCACAATGTTCATAGAACATAACATCCTATTCACAAAACAAGCCTCCTTTCAATGAAAAAAAAAACAAAAGCATAAAATATGTAGAGCTAGGAAGAGAATGGTGGTAGGGAAGAGAAGCACTAAAATTCAGGATCTTTGATGAACTCAAGAACAGCTCCTCCCATCCTGAAGCCTATATAGTTAGACAGGAAGCATGAAGAGTCAGTCATGATCTTATATCAGCCTTTCATGAAATGCTGGTTGAAAAAGCCTGTATACACACACACACACACACACACACCCCAAGTAATTTTTCTCCTATTCTGAATTGAGATTTCCCAGCAGTTGCTGCTAACACCAGCATATCCAATCAATCAATGGTGTTCAGCACTTTAGCCTCTAAGACTCGCAACACTCTTATTTCTAGATCTGAGTCTCCCCACAAAGTACCTCCAGTTACTACATGGAACAAAGCAGATGACCGTATTATAATTATGTCTGATTATGACCCAAAGTATTTGGCTCCTGATAAATGCTGGACCAGACAAAACCTTCCTTCTAACTTAGTAAGGCGATTCTTATGTTCTTCCACATAATCTATGTTGCCCTATGTTAAACCTGCGGGTTAATATTAGTGTCATGCCTGGGAGGACATGCCATCGGATTGGCTGGAACATCCGAGTTGGATTTCTGGACCATTAGAGTTATACCGCCATCTTGATACTGCACATATTATTTTTTGGCACTGATGTTGTAATTTTAGGAATTTTAATGTTTTAAGTAGTTTTATGAGGATTGTGTGACTGTTTTATATTGTAAACCGCCGCAAGGCAACATTGTCATGAGTGGCAGGGTATAAATTAAAGTATAAATAAATAAATAATTCTCAAAAGTGCTGGAGAACAAAGAATACTCTTTGCACATGTTCAAAGGTATTCTCAGTTATATTTCTAGTTCACATATTCCAGTAATCACTGGCATGGGAAATATAGTCCTGGGTTTACCTAATAGGCAGTCAACATTGCAAGTTGCCCAGTGCTTGCCCTTACCCAGAAATAATACGAAATGGCAAGTTTTTTTCATCATTAGGTTGATCTTCAGAAGTTCTTGGGAATGCTTCTAAACTGTATTGAAGGTTATGAATGACCCCCTCTACCGCATTCATACTCTTCCCCAGGTCCAAGTTTTCATGAACACCTAGAGCTTATACATGTCATACTGCACTTCTGAGTTCCTCCATAATGTGGTACAAATTATCTCTAAGAAACCTAGAACCAAGGCATAGTTTTACCCAGTGACACTACATTTTGAAGGCTGAAAACCTCAAAAGTGTAGCATGATTGCTGGGGTATTCCCCTTCCTCAGCTTAGGAGAGAGACCGAGGCTTACCAAACTCGCCAAAAATGGAGAGAGACATTTGGTGTAATTCATGGGTACCTTTGACTGGAATCAAGCCCTGGTGACCTTCACTTGAAAGTGAAAAGAAGCATACATATTTTCATCTATGATTCCCACATATTGTTCCTTTGTTCTCAAACAACACACATTTTCTACCAGACTTGGTTAGTTATCCTAAACAGCCACAGTTGAGAGTAATTCTCTCTGAAGTTAATGGCAATTTCTTCTTGGTAAATATTAAGTTGTACAGGCAAATGTATACTTTTCAGTTTACAGAACTGGGGAAAATTGAAGTTAGAACTTGACCTGAGAGAAATACACATCCGGGCAGTCGCTTCAAGAAGATAAAGTTAATGAGAAACAACAAGATACCAAAGAAACCACTGGATCACAATAGCAGTCTCCTCTTTTGATCTAAGCAAGGACTCATCAGTTTGCTGCAAGGCAACTGCGATTCAGACACAGCTGACTAGGCAAGTGTCAAACTGCATCTCAGGGTTAATTTGAAGAGACTCACATGACAGCCTTAGGATAGGAGCACAGTGATCTTCTCTAGCCCTAGGACTTCATGAAATCCATAGAACTAAGTCTCATGTGACCCACTAGTAGGTGGTTGAGCTGCCACTGGAATTCAGTGTTCTAATTATATATATCACAACACTGTTCCAATAAGCATTTTTTTCTGGTCTGCATCACTAAGCTTGAGAGTCTCTGTAAAAATCCTTTCTTTAAAAAAAAAAGTTTAGAACATACTCCTTATTAAGGGAATGTTTGTAGATTCAGTAAAGAGACTGGCAGTACTAAGGTCTGAATTCTCTGTTCACAAGCCAGGTAGGGTTAATGAAGTCTTAATGCTTTGTTGAACATCTTAATCCCGACCTGGAAAGATCAGCCTGCCTATCGGAAAGAATCCATTTTTATGCTAGCTTAGCCCTTGGCCTCCCTGGAGAAGAGCCTGCCAAATCCTGGCTGTTTTGTACCAATTCCTAAAAGAGCCAGTTTGAGATACAGACCATATAAAAAACTTGAAGGACGTGGTGTGTTGCCAGCAAATTCCAAAGTGTGGGATCTCTCCAGGTTGGGATTAAAATGCTTGACAAAGCATTTGTAAAAATAAAAGAAAGAACTATGTTCCCCACTAAAACCAGAGAAGTTTCTAGTCTGGCCTTAATAGGGGAGTGCAGGGTTCGCAGCTGTTGTGCTACCACATGAGAAAATGACACTGGTACAATGGGACATGAAAGAACAGAAATGCAATAGTACGAGCCAGAGGATGGCAGAAAGCATGAGTAAGACAGTACTGTTCACCTAAAACTGGGCAGATAAGGGGGAAAAAGTAGGATCTTGCCCAGATTAAGTCATCTAAGAGAAAAAGGGATCATCTTTTCATCATTTATTTATTACACTTATAACCCGCTCTTCTCCTGAGGAACTCTAAATGGCTTATGCACAGTTCCCAAAGGGATTCCCAGCTTAAAAGGCCAGACCTGCTTTACTTCAACTGTGGAACAAAATCATGTGCTTTCAGACTACTCTCCGGTATTTTCCCACATACATTCTAAATTTACGAAACACAGACGGCAAGGAAACTAAACACATCTGCTCATATTTTGTCACGCAGCCTACAGGAACAGCAATCACCAAACTGTTAATTAAAGGCAGCGCTGAATGGCAGAAAGGAGGAAGGGTTTGGAAGACAAACATTTTGCCTTCCCCCCCCCCCGCAGCCCATTAAAAACCAAACACCAACTCATGCCGGTGTTCAGACTGTAGTTGAAATGAGCACACCAGCAGCAGCAGCCCATACAATTGTCACCATTTCCTACACTCAAGTTAATCCAATGGTGGTGATAGTAGCCGTAAGGAAAAAAGAGTGATGTCCTAAAACACAATTTCAGTGCTGCAGATGTCAGGTATTATGGGGAGTGTTGTTGCTAGCACCCTACCTCCTCTGTATTAACTAGGGACTGAGAAGTCCTGGACACTACACCTTTTAGGTAGATAGAGCAATGGTCAATTCTGTGGCAGAGTTCTATGGCTATAACAGAGGCTCTAGCAAATGAGCCTTGTTACTAATGGGTAAATCTACTAGAGGGGAGAAGTTAAATATGGTGGCCCATTATATTCCCAACATCCCTGTAAATGCATTGGGGCCAAACTTTGGAACAGGGTTGCAAAAGTTGAAGCAAGATAAGCATCAGCCTCAATTCTACAGGAAAATCATCCTGTAGTAATAGAACCAAAATGAGTGATGATCATAACCAGAATGGCAGTGATAGAATCCTAGTTTTTGAACTGATTTGATGTTCCAAAGTTCCCTCAAAACTAGCTAAATGACAGGATGAATTCAGAATGATTTATTTTAATGTATATTTTATTGTGATACTCATAAGTATTTTGCTTATTGTCATTACATATGTTGTTATCCATCCCAAGCCTTTGGGGAAGGATAGGTTATAAATAAAATATTATTATTATCATTATAAAAGTGAGAAGTCATTTTGGGACCAGAAAGACAGCTAACTGAATGTTCAGGGATTCTTCAATGCATTTATTTATTTAAAATGTATTAGTGATGCTAACTAAAAGCATCTGGATCATTTTACAGGACAAAAAAGGTTTTGCCATTTTTGAACTCACGTGAAGAGCATTCCAGGAAAGAGGCCAGAGAAAGATAGAGAGAGAAACCTTCAAGATCATGATCACATGAACAATTAAAGCTGCGTGGAGGTTCCAAATAAAATATCTGTGGTTATTTCACTTCTGAAGTTTAATAAAGCAGTCCTAATCGGATTAGATATTTTGGATGTCTGTTCATGATGCGTCTACAGGATCAAAAGATATCACAGGCTGATCCAAAGTACCACTCCCTGTACCCAATTTAAACATTACTTTGTTTCAGTCTTTGTTAGCACAGATATCCAGATGGAGGGGAATAAGTCAGTCACCGGAGCTTGCACTGAACAAACCATGGAATTTACATTGATTTTAATGTCAATTAAGTGACACACAAAAACAATTAACAGCCATTTTTTCATTACTACAGTGCGGCATCAACTGATCTATTAATTTTTTCCCATTAAGTGTCTACAACTTAGTCCTAATTTCCAAATTGGCAAACATTAGCTTGGATCTATAGATGTGCAAGCAGAAACATAAACAAACTTATTGCAGTACTGCTTGTGCTAGATCTTGTGCAACACCTAGTGCTTTCCTCCATACTTATTATGAAGCCCATATTATGGTTTGCATAAGATCTTGTGCAAGCGGAAGAACAGGTGGGGATATAATACATTTGACTTCATGAAAGTGGTTGCCACAAGCTTTTTCTTGTATTACTACTAACATAAGACTTTTAGCGCCAGCAATGAATCCACTTAATTGGGTGGAATCAACCCGTTTCTTCACTTAACTGAAAAAGGAGGATGAGGCAGGGAGTGCCAAAAAGTATATATTGAAGATCATGGCACATGCATGGACAAAAGCCATGTGGGTCAACTGACTGGATCCAAAGCATATTGCAACATGTCCCATAACAGCAAATGTGCACTTATAAACTACAGCAACAGTACAGAAATGCATGAGAAATTTGAGAATGAGTAAGTATCCTCCACATTTACAGAATCATAGTTTAGACTGTGCTGATTTCCAAGGTAGGTCTGGTATTTCTGGCATGTCAGGCTGGCTTTACTTGTTAGGATTAAATGTGTATCCATGTGTTGCTTTTAAAGTGCAGAACATAAATCTAAATTCTTGAGCAGTGAATTGGAAGAGAAAGGGTGCAATAATTATAAGGTATGGGTTGATTTTGCAAGAGGACACCTAATGGAATGTGATCTCTGAATTTTTGCGCATGATTCTTCCATCAGGTGTAATCTTTCTGTACGTTGGGTGGGGGTAGAGATGGGGCTATGGCTCAGTGGCAGAGCATTTGTTAGGCATGCAAAAGATCTCAAGTTCAATCCCTGGCACCTTTGGTTTTAAAAAAGGATCTGGTAGTAGGTGATTTGAAAGACCTCTACCTGAGACTCTGGAGAGCTGCTGCCAGTCCAAGTAGACAATATGGACCTTGATGATCTGACAAAGCAACTTCAAGTGTGTTCAGAAGACAGCAACAGTTCCAACTGCCTCAACTGCCACAATCCAGCATTATAGTCTTCAGTATTAATACATATAATAATAAACAGGGGGTCCCCAACCTTTCTGAATTTGCTAGCACTTCTATAATTTGGATACAGGGTTGTGGACATAATAAAATGGCTGCTATTCTGACTGCAAAATGTCTTAAGCGCTAGAGTTCTCGGAAATTTCCCTGCAATGGTACTTGGGCTCCGCAAAATACTCCATGGCATGAAGACCCCTTTGTGTTCCTGAGCATTTTGACAGCTGCAATGGATTTCTCAAAACATCAAAGCACACAAAAACTAAGCCACCTCTGATCCAAAGAAATACAGGGAACAGGAATGGATTACATTTGAACATGAATGGATTACAGTTATTGTTTATTTATTTATTTATGTATTTATGTATTTATTTAGATTTTATATCATCCTTCCATATGGCTCTGGGTGGTTTAACTAAAACATCATGAGGTAATTACATGGAACATCACAACAAAAATAACAAATATAACAATCATAACATAACATGAGAAAAACCTCAGTAAATAGAAACTGCAGAAGGAAAGAGGGGTAAAGAAAAACCTAAATATTACAGGAGGAGATTTAATACCAGCCTTTGGCCTTCTAATGAAAAACTAGATGTTATTCCAGAAAAGTTGACAAAAAATTCTGATCTTCAGAACTGATTTTGTGAAACCTTTGGGAATCTCACAGAAGCAGACACATCACATATTTTCTCACAAATAAAGTCAAGGAGACCATCTCAACTCTATTTCCTTTTGGTTATTTACAGTCCCGCAAAAATCCAATGCTTATATTTACTGGCACCCATTTTTCTCATCTGTTTTGCAAATAAGATACGCTGCTTGGTAAATTTATTTCTTTATACATAGATGTATTTATATCTACATCATTGCCAAGTGGAAACTATGCACATGAACTAGATAATGCACCAAATATGTCAATTCTTTTGGCAGCCAAGATCCACCTGACCACAGTGTTAGCTATGCAATATTCCCTAGTTATGTACCAACAGATCACAAAAAGCATTGTTGCTAGTGGAAAACTGCTATTACAACACCAGTTATTGTTCTTTCAGTCTTTGAAATGAAGCAAGCTGGATAGATTTAAGAAGAAATAAAACACTTGGCAACCGTCTACGTTGCTCTTATTACCCACTGAATTTTTAAAATACTTTTATCGTACACTTGCGTGAAATTCAGAGGGTTCTTCATGCCACGGAGTGTTTCAGCATGCTTCCCGAAAGAACACTAAACAAAGAACACATGACAAACTGTTGTCTCCCAACTGATTAAAGTATGTGTTCTTGCTGGCACAGGAAAGCACTTAGTTAATTCCAATGGCTTGGGGCCAACAGAAGTATTCCACCCACTACGAAGCACAAAGTTCAAGTATGAACACAAATATATGTGCATTATAAAACATGTAGCTTCTGAAAGCTTAAGTCTCAGACCCCTGATCCTGCTCCCTTTAGAAGCTGACCAATACAACATCTTTGTCCCCATATGACTTTTAAATATACTCCTCTTGAAAGGGATTAAATGTTAGCAACCAGCCTGCAACTATGCCAGAACACAGGTAATGAAAATAGCTCCACACTCGGTTTCAGTGAAAACAACATAAACAGAGTTTCATCCCAAGTCAATGCAACCAACTGTCTTCCTGGGGTCAGTCCAAATATCTATGTAGCCCAGGGTCCTATTATTGTATGGCAAGTGGCAGGTGAAGCAAAGCAAAGAATAATTACTTCACACCCCCCCCCCCCGGAGCTCCATTCTTCTATAAAGCCTAACACTCAGAGCACAAGCAGTTCTACAAGGCTGGATGAATGGCCAATCATCCATGTATCTATAATGAGAGATTTGTGAACTTGACAACAGTGAGAACCAGAACCATAAATGTCATCACTTCAAAAGAGAGGAGCCAGATAGCCAAAGGACAGGAACAGTGACGTGAAACTGGAATAACAGAATTACTTTATAACCTACCGTATTTGCCGGCGTATAAGACGACTGAGCCTCTTGTGGCGCAGAGTGGTAAGGCAGCCGTCTGAAAACTTTGCCCATGAGGCTGGGAGTTCAATCCCAGCAGCCGGCTCAAGGTTGACTCAGCCTTCCATCCTTCCGAGGTCGGTAAAATGAGTACCCAGCTTGCTGGGGGGTAAACGGTAATGACTGGGGAAGGCACTGGCAAACCACCCCGTATTGAGTCTGCCATGAAAACGCAAGAGGGCGTCACCCCAAGGGTCAGACATGACTCGGTGCTTTGCACAGGGGATACCTTTACCTTTACCTAAGACGACTGGGCGTATAAGACGACCCCCCAACATTTCATCTCAAAATACAGTACTATGGGCAGCTATGTCTATCCCAACTGAAGTGCACCCGGCGTATAGGACGACCCCCCCACTTGGAGGCATGTTTTTCAGGGGGGGAAAGTAGTCTTATACGCCAGCAAATACTGTACATCTCCCTTTCTGCCTCTCCAACTGACAGTGGACCGCAAGGATTCCTACATTAAAGGCATAGTGGCCTAGGTGGGTTATAAGCATGGAGCCTTCCTCCAGAAGAACTTCCCTTGCACTAGTGAAGTAGAGAGTGGAGAATCCAACTCAATACCCCTTATGCCAACACCATGATGGACTCTTAAGAGATTCAAGCTGCTCACAGCTGGACTATATCCAAAAATATGATATGAAGAGAAACCAAAAAAGGTAAGTACATCTAGCATGGTTGTAATATCAAATACGTGTACCATTTCTAAGGCCCACAGCAAAATCACCAGGAGTCTGCTGAAAATGGAAATCAGGTGGCAACTATATAGAGATTCTGAACCCTCATTTAACATTAATAAGAGGAAACTCCTGGAACAAAATCAAGCTATTTAATGGTATACTCTGATTTGGACAATAACTTCAGCTGCTCCAAACCTCTTAGTCGTCATTACACTGCATCACAACAGAAAGACAGCTGTACAGGTCAAATGTGGTTTGCATGAAAAATTGGCATGATTTTTCAATTCCCACTTTAAGCCAGCTCACAATATTTTTTTCAGCATGTCCAAGCATCTAAAACAATGCTTTATGTATTTATGAAGCAAGAATGTCACTTGAAATTGCTGCAGACCCAAACCTGCAGGTGTCTGATTATGTTTCTCTGCAGACTCAAGGACAGCTTGTCTGAGCCCAAAAGCTCTTGTGTGAACCAGCATCAAATGAAAGAGGCAAAGTTCTAGTTCTAATTTCAGACCAAGACAGCAAAATTACATGGATCACCATATTGTCTTTATCATGTGAGAAAAATCACTGCAAGAAATAAAACCCACCTGTTTGTTTTTCAAGGACTTCCTAATTGTGTTCTGCTCCACTTCTGTTCCTTCCATCCCTCTTAGTACATTAATAAAGTCTCTCTTTGAAACAGATGATATCAGTTTGGCCCGTTTTCTGTCGGAACTCCCTGCCTCTTTTGCCTTCTCCTCAACATTTCTTTGGTGCTTCCGGACAGCATTAAATAACTGGACCACTCCCCTGGGAATTAAGAAGAAAAGGTTAGACATCTAACTATTATCACTGAAATATTAACAAGGTAAGGCATGTCTGGGTGTTTAAAGTATATCTGCTACAGGGCATCAGACATACACTGGGGGACAGGAAAAACACAAGGCTAGTATAAAGTAAATGGCTACCACAGAAAATAGTATTCATAAACCAAAAATCTTTCTAATCAACATATTTTTCACAGATATCTGGATTTTTCATATTCCCTGAACAACTCTGGGTTGGATCCAACAATCAGCAAGCATAGATCCCCTGATGGAATTGAAATTGCCCTTCACCTCTCCTGCCGCAGTCCCAAACATAGCCTCCAGAGGACAGAGGCCTTCAGAAATAACACTGGGCATGATGTGGAAGTCTGTGCGTGTGCGTTGTGTGTGTGTGTGTGGGGGGGAAATAAATGAAGGAACACACCCTCCACAAGTTAACATAAGAAAGCAATCAGAACACAACCTTAGGATTCAACCCACCATGTACAGTTATAACCCAAACACAAGACACGTAATTATGACCACAATTTGTGAAGGCAAGACATATAATCTCTGACCCATGTAATAATGTTTACAGAACAGCTTGATGTAGTGGTTAGGAGTCAGCTTGGTGTAATAGTTATGACCATGGACTTCTAATCTAGTGAGCCAGGTTTGATTCCGCTCTCCCTCACATGCAGCCAGCTGGTTGACCTTGGGCTCACCACAGCCTCACTCCCTTCCCCAGCCTGGGAATCGCCCCCAACAGCCGCCACGCGAGGCCCGGGAGACGCCCGGCAGCCTCACTCCCTTCCCCAGCCTGGGCATCGCCCCCAACAGCCGCCACGCGAGGCCCAGGAGACGCCCGGCAGCCTCACTCCCTTCCCCAGCCTGGGCATCGCCCCCAACAGCCGCCGCGCGAGGCCCAGGAGACGCCCGGAAGCCTCACTCCCTTCCCCAGCCTGGGAATCGCCCCCAACAGCCGCCGCGCGAGGCCCGGGAGACGCCCGGCAGCCTCACTCCCTTCCCCAGCCTGGGCATCGCCCCCAACAGCCGCCGCGCGAGGCCCGGGAGACGCCCGACAGCCTTACCCCCTTCGCAAGGACGCCAATGGCCCCCAAAAGCCGCTGCCGCTGCCGCCGGAGGCCCGGGAGACGCCCGCCAGCCGTGGGGAGAAGCCCAACCGCCGCCACGCCCTGCAACGACTCTTCACCGATCTGGAGCTCCACCACCTCGACACCAGCCGCCCGGTGAGTGAGCTGGGGCCAGCAGCGCTCCGCGCGGCTGCCAGGCGCTCCCTCCGGCGAGAGGCTAGCGCCCATTGTATTTAAACATACAATGGGCTTTTTTACTAGTCTTGAATAAAACTGTATTGGTCTTAAATGTGCCACTGGACTCAAACTTTGTTCTTCTAGTTCTGCAACCCAAGATCAGAGAAGACCTAAGCTACATTATTGCCCTCTGTCCTTGGCTATTAAATGTTTTGAATGTATTAAGTATAAGTTGTTGTGGATATATTGTATTCTTACTGTTATGTTATGTGGATTTTAAAACGTTGGAAACTGTTGCGAGACGGTCCACTGAGAGGGGCAGAGTCTAAATCTCAATATAAACAAATAAAATTAATATATAAAAAGCAGCAACTGGTAGCAACTGGTCTCTTTAGTCCAGATGAATATTACATCTGCCTGCAAAGGTAGTGAAAAATGCCACCACGTCACAGCTGACATGGCAACTCTGTAGAGTTTTCAAGGCAAGAGAAATTCAGAAATGGTCTTCCATTCAAATACTAGCCAGGGTGATTCTGCTCAACTTCTGAGATCTGGCAAGACTGGACTAGCCCGGGCTAAGATAGTAATCACTATTCTCTCTTAGAAGAACGTGGAAACATTTGTGTATTTGTGTATGTGCTCAAGGTAGTGGTTTGCAAATATGTGCATATTATCTTAGATGAATGCATGAAATGCGCTTTTATTACACTATGCAGTGTCTGCCAGAAGAGGTCAAGAGGGATCCCACACTCCTATCATTCTACAAAATATGCAAAACTGTAATAATTTTCAAAAGACCAATCAGAACTGAAGTAGAATGGAACAGTCAAGGAGAAGAAACAGAATAGTATTGTAATCTACTGCAGTACTTACTGCAGCTGCCACCTGCTGTAACTGCATTGTCTTATACCTTGTAATCCACTTTCTATGTTTTTATAATATACCTTGGTCTTAGTTTATTGCCTGTCTTGTTCTCTAATTCTGCAATCCTACTCCTATTGCATTGCTCACTGACTGTTTTATGCCGCCATTATATCCTGAAAACACAGCACAAATGGAAGACTATAAAGTAAAGCAAATAAACAAAATAAAGTACAAAGATTAGGGCAGGCAAAGTTAGTGGGGGGAGTGGAGAGAAAGAAGCAGCAGAGAAGAAATGGGCAGGCAGCTGCAGCTAAATTACTCTATGAACTACACTGCTGAACTACTCTATGAAAATTTTAACTAGT
Source organism: Paroedura picta (assembly GCF_049243985.1). Classification (NCBI taxonomy): domain Eukaryota; kingdom Metazoa; phylum Chordata; class Lepidosauria; order Squamata; family Gekkonidae; genus Paroedura; species Paroedura picta. The sequence continues at coordinate 58,379,985 of NC_135369.1, read as the reverse complement.
CGATATCGTTCTACATGTAGTTACTACTGTGGTTCATTTGATATTACTCTGAATTATAATATACTTACCTTCTTGTAAACCACCCTGAGCCACAAGCACAATCACAGGGTGATATATAAATATAATGAATAATAAACAAACAAAAAAACAGTTTAAGCCCATTACATGCCATTCCTAACCCCTGCTGCCAACAGGAACCTCTCCCTGTCCTCCTCTAAGTGACAACCGTTCAAATACATTTTGTTTCTTTGATACTGCCTTCTTGATCTCAATCTCTCTCTATACTTGAGGCTCACAGTGGTTTACATAGAATGTAGGGATAAATGCAGTTCAACAACTTCAAACAACACAACAGTAACAGTAGACTCAGCAACCAGTAACAACAGTTCAAACACTTCAACAATTCCAACACCAATGAAGACAGCATTGTCAATTTTGATCCCATAGGTTAGTCAGTTCAAGGATCAGTTCATGGGGAGGGATTCCTGAGGGGCAGGTATTTTGATCCCAGCAGGTATTTTTGGTTTGGTCAACCTCAACCAACTGCCTGGAGGAAGAGCTCCATTTTGTAGGCCCTATGGAACTGTGGTAGTTCAGGCAGGGCCCTAATCTCTTCTGTGCTCTACCCCTAGCCTTCAAGGTATAAATATAAATAAAAAGAGAACAAACACAAATGTTCTCCATTCTTGTGTTTGGCTCTATCATACGCGAGACCCAGCTTGCTAGACGGCCTGCTTCTCCTCCCCCTTGGCACATTGGGTAGTAAATATTAGTTTCATGTGACCCAAGTGCTCCCTCTTTCACACCCAATAATTTTTTTAAAATTTTCTCTGTATGGCTAATTCAGATGTTGTTAGGGACCATTTTTGGTTCCAATAAAATTCCTTTTTATTAATTGCCTCTAAGATTTAACTGCCTCTATGATTTCTTGCCAGATGCTCTTTTCATCTGCACAGGTGGGGTATCTCACTCATTACTTCCTCTAACATTGCTTATTGGTCTCCTAGAATTGCTAATTTCCCCATCATAAATTTAAGGCGACAAATCTATTTCCAGAAGCAGTAAAGAAGGGTTGGGCGATTCAACCGCCAAAGTGGCCATTCCCACCTGCCGCAGCTAGCGCTGTGGTGCGGGCAGGGGGGGGGAGGTGCCAGCACCAGCATGCTGGTTGACACGCACACACACACGCAGAGTACTGCGCCTGCATGTGTGCGCCCACCGCCACCCGCACCTCCCTGCCCGCAGCATAGCGCTGGCTGCGATGGGCGGGAATAGCCGCTTCTGCGGTCAAATCACCCAACCCCAAGTCCCTCCAAATGACCTGTGCATGATCACATGCAGTACCAATTGTTTATGTGAACCAGCCTTTAGAAAGCCAACACAATTGTACATACTGGAAAAGCAAGTCAAGGAGTCTCCGTACCCTTCTAAGCAAAGGTCAGAAGCAATGCTTTAAAACAGCCTTTGCTGAGGTACGGATGTCAAAAGAAGCCCATGGATATAATCAAGGGAGCACATGGGCAGCTATTATACTAGAGACACACAGTTTATGCAAGATGGTAATCTGACCACAAGAACAGCAAGTTTTAGGGAATGCGTTTTAGAGAAATACAAAGGATGTGCCAAGTGATTGATCTGTATATTTTGGAAATATGGAATTAACAAAACGATCAGCTCAGGCCCAGAATCCCTGCTGGGTGAACACTTAACACGTTATACTCTCATCTAAATTTTATGCTTTCATAAGACTTCTGAAATCTTCTATTGAACTTGATACTGTACAAGGCAGAACCAAGTATAAATCACTTGACTCCCACGAGGCACTTCTTAAGCGTTCTATTTGATTAGAAGCAGATTACTCAGGCATGTCTTTAGATCTGTTTCAAAAGCACAAACACTCTTCTTACCTCGTGGCAATTCTCTGAAGGTTTCTCTCTGTTTCTCTGTCTTTGACAACATCTGGCTTCACTCTGCACATCGCTTCCCACTCCCGCTTTTTATCAAGCTGCATCATAAATATTATTATGAGAAAGAGCATTAGGCGTTTTTAAAATGCAGCACATTCATAAAGGATGTGTGGTAAGAAAGCAAAATGGATAGATCATTTAGAAATTAAGGTTAAAGATGGGGGGAATGTACCTACATTTCAAAGCATTACTCCAATACAGCTGGACAACACACCAATAAGAGTAAATTTTCACACAACAAGCTCTCCATTTGCACCACTCCTAGCGCATTAGGGCTACCAGGTCTAGATAACAGGGTGACAGGCACCCAAAATGGAATTCCAATGTTACAATTCTTTGTAACAAGTACAGAGCTTACCCTTGGGTTCAGCTACTCACCTACACAAAGAGCCCCTTGAGCAGCTTGCAAGATCCTTACTCTCTGTGGCACTTACATAGAACTGGGAGAACTTTATTCTGGCAGATTAATGTTTTTGCTTTTAACTCATCGGCAAGGTGTGTATAGTTTTATCTGGAGTACAGCCTTTTAAAAGGACAAATATATTTTACAGCAAGCTACTAGAACAAAGATCAAACATAGGCCATGTATAGTCTAGTGAATTATTCCAAGGTGGTCTCCAGCCCTGTCTAGCTACTATGACTTGCCTACAACCTCTGCCTCCCATTGGTAGCCGTGGTGAGACCTGGTATAATGACATACCCTGGCATATACATCAAGACCGTCAGCCATCATTCACTAAGGATTTAAAGGTTACCTGTTGGTGATGTGTCATACTCCTTAAATGCTCAAGAACTTTCAAAAATTAAATAAACCATTTAATCAAACGTGATTTCCAACCAATTATATGATTTTTTACATTAAGCTCAAACACAATCATGTTTTGTGTCTTCATCAACATGCTGGTTTTTATTTCATATTAAAGCTGAAGCAAAGCAGCTTTACTGGTTTCCTAAATGAACTGGATGGTGAATTAACCTGGTTCTAGCCCTCTTAAAACTGAATCTATATTACCCACACAGCCTCTTCTGTGAAGTTACGTGGAACTCTTATCTTTATAATCTAGGCAAACTGTGATGGATGCATGTGTTTATAACTACGCTTTGGCCTATGATCAAACAATCAACTTTGTTTTATTTTTCCCTCAGCATGGAACCAGAGACAAGGGAGGCTGTTTTAAATTTACCCCATGGTTAACAAAGCAGTTTATAGCGTAACAACCCACCACCAATTTGAGGTATCCCACTTGTTTATTTGAGAAAACCAGATCTCAAAATCAATCTATGATTGACAAGATTACATATTGCGGTGGACTCATCCTGAACAGTGAACACAACTACCCAAGCAGTTACCACAGTTTGATAACACAAACTGCTATTGCAACAGGATAAAGAAATCTCTATAAAATGGCAGGAATGGAATGGGATAGGCTTAAAGCTCCCACAATCTTTGGGGTTTTTTTTCATGCTTGCAGTCCACCTCTCAAGGTCCACCTTTCCCCTCATACAGATCCAGCCTAAGACAGTCTCCCCAGCAATTTTTACTTTGGAACCAAGTCTGCCAATCAAATACTGCTCTAGCTTAGATCCAAAAGTTAGTGTTTTACAAACCAGAAAAAAAAATTAGCAACAAAAGATTTCTGAATCTCCAGGCAAGGACAGTCCTTTTCAAAGTTAAAATTACCTTGCCAGCCAAAACTATGCTTTGAAAGATCAAGTGCTCGTTACAGATAAAAGATGGGGACTGGATGCACTCTGTCTAGATCCACTAAAACCAGAATCATGGTGGCTCATTTGGACTGTGGATCGGACAGTTCATATCAGACCACTCTGTTTTGTACTAGTATGGTGCATTATTTAAAAAAGAAATACAAGTATAATTTTTAGTTCATCCTATCCTAGTCATTCAAAGAAGTCAATAAAATGAGAAATAGTTGCTGCTCACCAAATACATAGGTATCTTATTCATCATTAATGGCCCTAATAAGTGTTTCTGAAAAGTCTGTTTCCCACTATTTGATAATTAGTAATGCAGGTATATCAAACATAAGCCCCCACGATGATCCAAAGGAAAGACCAAAAAAGGTCTCTTCCCCAAGGCCCACTATGTGTCATGCTGCACCTGCACTCTATGCATATAACTGGCTTATCTACAAGGCTAAGAAACCACCCACCTTGGCCAGGCCCTGATTCACCAAGTGCTTTATGCCACAGTGCCAACTACTCATGGCTTTAATTCCTGATTTGATAGCTAGCTTTTGGAAGATAGGAATGCTTCCTCTTGGGGTCGCTAGAACACAGTAAGGATAATGCATGTTGAAGAACAGATAATTTGCCATAGCCTACAGAAACAATTGCTAATGTTCCTTAATGCCCAGTTGAGGGAGAACTATTGGTTAGAGGCTGAATTCAGAAGACACACATTATTTCATTCACTCACTCATTCTTTAATTTCGAGCCCGCCACTCTCACAATTGGCTTGTGGTGGGTAACAGCACTGCCCTCAACAAAAACCCCTTTAAGACCCCCAATACAATTAACTTCAACAAGCTCTGGCAGCGATAAAAATCCCCCTCCATCCGATCCAGACCCAACCCCACTTTGGAGTTATGAGGAGTAGCCCTGTGTCCCAGCTTAGCCTGGGATCTTACTTGCTCTCGCCTCAGCCGAAGAGCTCTATCGTACAGCCCCTGCGGAACTGTGACAATTTGATGAACAATTTTAGCTAAGGCCCTGGGCTACTGCTGGATTTATCTGCCTCTCTAGCCCACTTGATTTTATTTCTCCTTGGTTTATGAAGCAGAGGTTGGTTTCACTCCTACCCCTACCACAGAACTCCTGCACAACCCACATGCACTCTAGCAACAAGAGGTTTTTTTTTAATAAACAGCACCTCAAAGGTCAACCATCAGGCTGTTTAGAGCCCTAGTAGAACTGGCATCAAGAAGGGCTCCACACACTTGAGGGAGGAGGGCAGGGTGCAATGCCTTCCTTAGGTGCAACTTTCCCCTTACATCTATGATATCAAGAGATCCCTGGTGGACTTGGCAATCTCAGTGATTTAGGGCAACCCCATAGAATTTTCAAGGAAAGAGACATTCAGACATAGTTTGCCATTGCCATGGTCTCTCATCTAAATACTAACCAGGACTGAGATCTGATGATGATGAAGAGCTGGTTTTTATACCTTGCTTTTCACTACCCAAAGAGTTTCAAAGCAGTTTACAGACACCTTTCCCTCCCCCCCCCCCCACAACAGACACCCTGTGAAGGAGGTTGGGCTGAGAGAGCTATAAGAGAACTGCTCTGTGAGAACTGTGGTTAGCCCAAGGTCACCCAACTGGGTACATGTGGAAAAGTGAGGAATCAAATTCGGTTGTCTTGAACTACACCATGCTGGCTTATAGCTGGCACAATTAGCCTATTTCCTCACCTGCCTCCTCTTTTCCAACCTTTCTTGTTTTTCTTTCTTTCGTTCCTTGTCTCGTGCTTTGTTTTTAACCAAGATGGTGTGTTGACTCTTGGGAACTGTTTTGTTAAGCACTTTAGCCATGGCATCAGCCCAGCCAGGGTTTGCTGCATCTTTGGACTCCACTGAAGTTTCATCTTTGGCATCCAGGATTGCAGACTCATCTTCATCACCTTCTAACTCTTCAACCCCAGAAGAAAAGCTGTCATCTGGAATACCTGAGCTTTGTTCAGAGCCTGAAATCAGAGAAGGGAAATCAAATTCTCTGCTATGTATAACCCATCCATTATGGGGATGAAAAAGTTGTCTCAGAGAAAAAAAGGCACTGGAGTTCAGTACTAACCACCCTATATAACTAATCCTAATCAAGAAAAGGCAGCATTTATGAGGAAGTATATTGCACATTATCTGTCCCCTGAACAATTATTCCCGAAGGCATGGGGGGGGGGGGAGGACCTTTGCTATTTATTATTCAATTAATAAAAATTTGGGTAGAGCACATATTTTTGAGAAAAAGCTTTTTTTAACTGCAATACTGACATCTAGTGTTGAAATCTCCAAGGCAACATAGGTTAAAATCAGCCAAACAGGATACATTTTGAATAAGCACACATTCATGCCAAGCTGAACACTAGTCCTGTCTGGTAACAGGACACTTGACTGACAGTTCAGTTTTGAACAGAGGCCACTGAAGGCTTAGGAGTGTAATTCTGTTTAGGATTGCACTGCAAGACTCTCAGCTACACCCTCCCACACAGAGAGAACAAAGCCTCACTTGGTTAGTTGTCTAACTCTTAAGATGTCCCTTACAGAAAAGGCTGGAATCTGTCAGGCATCTGGAGTTTGCATGACACTGTTTAAGAAGATGCCAGGTTCAGTAGTAAGAAAATCAAATACTTTTACAGCTATCATTTCCCAGACCCCAGCTGTGCAACTGAGGGGGAGTGGAAGCCACAAGATTTACATTACAGGACCACCATTCAAAATAGTAGACTCACAGCGTTAATGACCACATATGACAATGTACAAGTGATTCATATAGGAATTCTGTAATATACAAAACAATGCTAATTTGAAGAATGGTTTCCAAAGGAATCATCATTTCCACAGAACAAAGATATGAACTTCTCAATTTCTTTATTGGCAAAAGGTAACCCCCCTCCACCCACACCCACACACCTTTCTGCCCAATTAGTACTACCAGGGGGACTAACTACTAAAACAGAGCTAAAGCGACATATATAAAGCACAAGACAACAAATGAAAACAAACGATTAAAGCAGATTAAAACTATCCCTTCCTCCTGTTCCCACTGTGGGTGTTTATTTATTTATTGTATGGCATGGGCATAATGAAGCTACAAGAGCCTAGAATTGCCTAGCAGCCAGGTAAGAGATGTTTGGAGGTGGTTTGCCATTGCCTGCCTCCATATCACGACTCCTTGTGTTCCTTAGAGCCTTGTGTTCCTTAGAGTCAGTACCGGGCCGTGGCTCCCCAGCTGCTGCCTCGGGGGCTGCTCTGCCACTCTGCCGCCAGGTCACCTTTGGTAGTCTCCAGCAGCCACCATGGCTGGGGCTCCCCCTTGGCATTGCACTGCGCAGCTACTGCTGGCAGCGCCCCCCAGCAGGCAGTGGGAAGTCAGGGGCACCGGGAAAGCAAGTGGAGCAGGGGCTTAGGCGGCGGCAACGTCCCTCAGTAAAAGACTACCCCCCCCCCGGCCTTTGTCAAGCATTGACCAGTCCCCGGTGTTAAAAAGGTTGGGGATCACTGCCTCAGAGGTCTTCCCTCCAAATAGTAGCCAGGACCAACCCTGCTTAGCTTCCGAGATCTGACGACCTTGTGCTTCCCTGGGCGATCCAGGGTGCTAAAAGAACAGGAAGCAGAGGAAGGGGGGGGTCTATTAATGAGAATTGGGGCTTTTTTCAAAAAGTGGCCTTTCAGATATCCAGGCAAACTGGGAAAGGGCAGCCACGATGAAACCAAGGCCGACTAGGAAGCAGCTGAAGCGTCCTTCAGACCAGAAACCAAGCCACCGAGACCACAAACTACAGGGAGCGGGCCTGGGAAGTCTGGAAAAGACCTGCTCAAGGGGCACAAATATAGAGATTATATCAAAGGAAGACGGGGAACACGGGAGGCTGGAGGGGGGTGAGCACACGTGCCGCGCACCTTCCTCTCTGCCCCAGGCTCCGAGGGAACAGTTCCCGCAGCCTTGCCTGGCCAAGCGCCGTGTTCTTCTCCCCCACCCGTCCCCCGTCCCCGTCCCCGTCCCCGTTAGTTTCCCAGCGCCGTCAGCAACCATTACCACCGTCACTTTCCCCGGCGGCGGCGGCGGCGGCGGCGGCTTCTTCCCCACGTGAGGCCGCCATCTTGGTGACTCGGTGCGTCGGTGAAAGTGTCCGAGGTGGCCGCGCAGCCGCCAGGGCGATGCAGAAGCGTTCCGGGGACACGCAGTCGCACTGAGAAAAGGGAAGAGGCGCTGCACGGTCCGGGTTTCTCCGGGCGGCAAGGAGTCAAGCGGCCGCGGGAAGGCTGTACTCGGATACATATTATGTCTGGGAATGAATTCTGTTGAATGCCGTGGGGTTTAAGAACATTGTCCTCTGCCGAGTTTCTGTATTGTATATAGAATATAGAAGTAACGGGGTTTAGGGCGCTGGAAATTCACACAGAATTGCAGTGTACGTTCTTGAGTAAACCTGCAGAGTTACGCTCATTAGAACATGAGAGGTCCTTGCAGCTGCGGTCGATGTTCTCGGTGCTTGTTTTGCATGTTTGAATTTTTGCGCGGAAATTGTCATTTCGCCCCTTTCTTGTGTGCATTTTAGAACTTGCGGGCTCCTGTGTTCATAAGGAGATAGAGAGATCATTAAACCATAAAAACTACACACTTCCGGTTCCAAGTTAAAGATGTCGGAAAGGGGGGGGGCTGCCTGAATCTATTACTAGAAACAGAAGGACTCCCCTAACAGTAACTAATCTATTAAATAAGAAGTTTGTATGGAGAATTGGAAATAGAACGGCTCCCCGTTTCAGTATTAAATTTCTACCCCTCAGATGCCGGTGTTCAAATGACAACCAGAAGTGATACAGGCATGCTGCCTTTTTCTCCCTCTAAGTCTGGAAGATGCGGTTAGAATTTGTCTCTCTTTCCCAGAGAGCTTGATTTCTACAACCAGAAGTGCTTCTGCAAGTCGGGCTTGTGTATGGATGGAGTCTAGTGCCTGCGGTGTTGTTCATATTCACTTAGGTGTAAAACCTACGGAAGCACTTGGATGCATAGAAGGGGGCTGCAAGTGCTGAAGGACAGATATTTCCACACACCTGGGATAGCTTTCAGCTGCTGGCGGAAATAAAACCTGCAGCTTTTTGTGAAGTAATGCCTTGGTGGGAAAGGCTGGGAACTTGTTGAGTTACTGCATATAAATGTACGGTCATATTTGTCCAAATTAATTTAACATTTGCATGAAATATATTTAGAAGAGGAAGTGTGTCATTCCCAGCTGTTAATCAATATTTAACTTGCATATTTCTCCTGAGCTCTGTTGGAAACTTTTCTGGTCAATTACTGTATCAATAAACTGACTTCACATATAAATGTATTTATTTTAAAAATGCAAATTAAACACAAAGGAGATGGGGGGGCATCATGAAATCTTAAGAAAATTATTGCATGCATGTTCAGATTCCCTGTCTTGTTTTCATTAGTTTATATTTTCCTTCCAGATCAGCATCTTTTACAAAGTTTCAGGATTAGTCCGCATCACAGTGTCAATGAGAATAAGGCTCTGCCAGTTAGTGACATTAAAACCCAGAATTCTATGGCATGGTTCACAAAGACAAATTAATCTCACTGTCCATACAGGAGAATATTTATATCAAAACATATTAATGTAAATAACATTAAAGTAATTCAAGGGCAGAAAAAGATTGAGGATTTCAATATAATTTTGCTTGATTTGGCAAATTACTTAAGGAAATGTTCAGACTATAAGATATGTGAACTAGTATTGTAATGTGTGACTTGGAATTATGATGAACAGTTAAAATGTAATAGATGAAATGGACATTGTCTATAGCAGTGGTCCCCAACCTTTTTCAGGCTGGGGACCGGCAGCAGCAGGGAGGGCAATTGCCCGGCTGTGCATGCGCGGCCACGCACGCGTAATGCGTGGCACATTCGCGCATGTGCGAAAGAGCCACACATGCGTGTTTTCGGCTGCGCATGGCAAGTGCATGCATGCAGGGCCCAGCCACGCATGCGCATTGCGTGTGCATGGCCCTGCTTCCCTCTCCCCCCCTCTTAGTTTCTTACTGCGGGGGGGGCGGGGGGTGCCGCGGCCCGGTGGTTGGGGACTACCGGTCTACAGGATTCAAAAGGTTTATGAAGCTGCAGAGTTGTGCTGCGGTGAATTTTGTTTTTGGTGGGGCGTTTCTGTTTATTGTCTGTTATTTATTAATTATAATAAAAATAATAAAAGAAACAAAACATATTAATGTAAATAAGGTTTGGGTGCTTTATTCATGGTGGAGGTTGCGTGCATGGAAGAGAGCCTCATGCCATGCTCAGGATGCACTCTATGAATAGAGAACCTGCACAAAACTGCAGGCATCTTAAGAGTTACCATCTCTGTGACTTTAGAGTGGCCCCCAACCCGTCTTCCTACTATGACTGCTACCAATCTGCCGAACCCACTGGGTCCCAGTAAGAGTTGAGCTGAGGCTCTTTTATAGTTCCATCATTCTCTAATGTTATTGTTATCATGTTAAGGTTATTGTTATAATGTTATTGCTGTTATTATATGTTGTTACCATATGTTATCTATCTTTTTCCTGTTTTTTGTAAAGTTCCCTGAGCCTCCGGGAAGGGCGGTAAATACAAATATGATGTTCAACTAGAATTTGCCAGTGAAAAAGGAAGAAGGAGGAATCCAAGCTCTCCCTTTTCATGTTCTTTTTTTTGGGTTTTTTTGTAATTCCCAAGATAAAGACTGATTTTTGTTTAGAAAAATTGTAGCACCCTGGAATATGTGCAGAAGGCCTTTTTACAAAATGGAAATAAGATTCAGTTAAAAAACTAAAGTAAAAACACTATTGAGCACCTGTAGGGTATCTTTCCTCTGATGTAAATGTACTCAGCGTGCATGCCTAGCAAATTACCCCACTCTGGGATAGAAAAACAGTCACTTAACTCATGTCACAACCCTCCTCTTCTTTACTGAGAAGAAAGCCTCCTTGTGTTCAGTGGAATATATTTCCAGGTATAAATGCATAAAATTGCCACCTTTAATGAGAGATGGATTATGCTCTCCTTTGGGTTAGCTGGTCAATATGCATGACAGCTGAAAAACTAACTTTCTTGCATAACCTGCAAGAATGGCACTAGAAACCTCTTACAAAAGAATGAGGTATCATCTGGAAATGCAGCATGCAGATGTTTGTATTCACAGAGAAAGCTTTGCTGTGCACATACACTATATTACCCGTGCCAATTACTATGATCTCCCAACCCGCATATATTGTTCAAGTTATTTCATATGCATATCATGGCAGCTTCTCATACAAACTAATAGTAAAGTACATTAACTGTGCTTTTTAGCTTAACATCTTCCAATTCAACAGCCTCCACTCCCTTGAATTCTCCTAACCAGCTTCCTTTTTTGTTATAAGGGTGTGCAGGGGGAAGCTTGGATGAAAGGTATATAAAGAATTCCAGCACCATGCTAAAGGGTTTTTATTAAAAGGTTACATTCAAAATAGGTCACAAGATATCCCCCCCCCCCAAAAAAAAACACTCTTACTGGCTAAAGGCTACCACGCAAAGAAGAGCCTGGTATGTAGTTGAGCATATTCCTTAACACAAATGTATATGCCCCTTAGTCCTTCCCTATTCTTGGAGAGGGAAGGTTTTATCAGTGCCACATAAATCTTTGTCTGCTTTCTCAGGACTAGTAATCCTTTCCTCTCCACCGTGGGCAAGGGTCAGTCCTGAGTCCTGAACTTCTCTAGAGCTCTAGACTCATTCTTCCCCCTCATAGGGAGTAATCCTTCATCAAGCAAATGCATTAAGCAAATGTCAAAGAGGCCATCTTGAGGGCCAAGTAAGGACAATTAATTTTACACAAGGGGGAAACAGTTCAGTAAAACTACAACATTTGTAAGTCTGATTTGTCACTAATGGAGTAAATATAATACCAAGCCCTACTACATTGGAAAATTTCTAGGTAGTCTCCAGTATGCCTTCCATTCTTGACTAAGGTGTTACAGTAGGTTGTTGCTCCTCAGCTCCAGGTTCACAGCTTGGAAAACCACGTGGCTGCAGCGGCTCAGGGTGTGTTTGCCTAGCTTCAGCTGGTGCGTCAACTGTCTTTGTTCCTGGTTAAGTCAGATCTAGCTACAGTGATCCATGCCTTAGCTATATCTATACTGGACTAAATTCTCTACTTGGTATTACCCATGATGAGCATTCAGAAATTCTAGCTAATAAAGAATGCTGCAGCTAGACTGCTAGTCGGAAACATCTACCAAGAGCATATTTCCATAATGTTACATCAATTATACCGGTTACCAGTTAACTCACAAATCCAATTCACGGCATTGTTATCCTTTAAAGCCTTGCCTGACTTGGGATCAGGGTATTGAAAGGACTGCCTTCTCCTGTATGTTCCTACCTTGGAATTAAGGTCCCAGGGAGAAGCCCTCCTGAATGTCCCACCAATCAAAGAAGCTCTTCCGGTGGGCACATGAGAGAAGGCCTTTTCATTGGCAGCCCTGCAATTATGGAACAGCCTCATGAAGGTGCTCCAAGCCCCCGCACTGTCAGTCTTCAGTTTCCCTAGAATTGCATTTGATTTATATTGGCATCTGAAACGGGATTTTCTAAATTGTTATTGGACTTTTATTACGTTTTAAAAAGTTATTTTAATAATGTGTATTTATATATGAAGCCACCTCAAGTGCTGCAGGTGAGAAAGGCAGCTAATAAATCTTTTAAATGAAATAAACACCATGCAGATTGCACAGCTGCTGTAGACCACTTTCCATATTCCTAAGATATATTCATCTCTAGTGTAAATCTCATTATAGCATTTACACCACAGCAACACTAGCTTCATGTAAGTTTAGTTCAGTTGAAAGAATTCCACTACCAGAGCCAGCTTGGTGTGATAGTGCCAACTTCTGATCTGGTGAGTTGAGTTTGGTTCCCCACTCCCCCGCATGCAGCCAGCTGGGTGACCTTGGGCTCACTATGGCACTGATAAAAACTGTTCTGACCGAGCAAGTAATATCAGGGCTCTCTCAGCCTCACCTACCTCATAGGCAAAAGTTATTGTAAGCCCCTTTGAGACTTCTGGTAGAGAAAAAGTGGTATATAAGAAACCAACTCTTCTTCTACATAAGAAGGAACAAGATAGTGAAATAATTCCCTATTTTCTATTCAATCAGAAAACCAATAAAAAGACTGCTGAAATGTGTCCCCCATGGGAATGGTGCCGCTGGTGCAGAATTGTCCCTAGTCTAGCATCTTGTCTAACCAGTTCCTCTGAAGGGACAACAATAGGACATGGAGGTCAAGGCTTTCCCTTGATGTTGGTTCCTGGCATTGGGATTCAGAAGATTAATGCCTCTGAATGTAGAGGTTTGCGTCAGTCACCATGACTTTTGTTAGGTGCGAAGTCGTGTCCGACCCTTTGCGACCCCATGGACAATGATCCTCCAGGCCTTCCTGTCCTCTACCATTCCCTGGAGTCCATTTAAGTTTACACCTACTGCTTCGGTGACTCCATCCAGCCACCTCATTCTCTGTCGCCCCCTTCTTCTTTTGCCCTCGATCGCTCCCAGCATTAGGCTCTTCTCCAGGGAGTCCTTCCTTCTCATGAGGTGGCCAAAGTATTTGAGTTTCATCTTCAGGATCTGGCCTTCTAAGGAGCAGGCAGGGCTGATCTCCTCTAGGACTGACCGGTTTGTTCGCCTTGCAGTCTTAGGGACTCGCAAGAGTCTTCTCTAGCACCAGAGTTCAAAAGCCTCAATTCTTTGACGCTCGGCCTTCCTTATGGTCCAGCTTTCGCAGCCATACATTGCAACTGGGAAGACCATAGCCTTGACTTAACACACTTTTGTTGGCAGGGTGATCTCTCTGCTTTTTAGGATGCTGTCTAGATTTGTCATAGCTTTCCTCCCCAGGAGCAAGTGTCTTTTAATTTCTTTGCTGCAGTCCCCATCTGCAGTGATCTTGGAGCCCAGGAAAATAAAATCTGTCACTATCTCCATTTCTTCCCCATCTAGGGAATTGCCAGGAATTGAGAGGGCCAGATGCCATGATCTTTGTTTTCTTGATGTTGAGTTTCAAGCCAACTTTTGCACTCTCCTCCTTCACCCACATCAACAGGCTCTTTAGTTCCTCTTCACTTTCTGCCATTAGAGTGGTATCATCTGCATATCTGAGGTTGTTGATATTTCTCCCTGCAATCTTGATTCCAATTTGTGACTCCTCTAATCCCGCCTTTCTCATGATGTGTTCCGCATGCAAGTTAAATAGGCAAGGCGACAGTATACAGCCTTGCTGGACTCCTTTCTCAATTTTGAACCAATCAGTGATTCCATGTTCAGTTCTCACTGTTGCTTCTTGACCTACATATAAATTTCTCAAGAGACAAATAAGATGCCCTGGTATTCCCATCTCTTTAAGAACTTGCTACAATTTGTTGTGCTCCACACAATCAAAGGCTTTAGCATAGTCAATGAAGCAGAAATAGACGTTCTTCTGGTACTCTCTAGCTTTCTCCATGATCCAGCGTATGTTGGCAATTTGATCTCTAGTTCCTCTGCCTCTTCGAAATCCTGCCTGTACTTCTGGATCACCATGACTAGTATCTGCCATGAATCTATCTAATCCCATTTTAAAGCTGTTTATCCTAGTAGCCATTACTATTTCCTCTGGCAGCAAATTCTACTGTTTAATTGTGATGTAAAGCCTCTTTAAGAGACTATCCCAGTAGGCCTCAAAGCAAGTAGGAGAGCAGGAGGGACTCAGTGCTTGTCTTCTCAGTCTCCCTATACAAGTGAAGGGCCTACTGAGGAGCTGCAGAACCAGACTAGGGGCTGAACCTGCATAGAGCTTTTCCAATCCCAGGTTGATTCAGTCCCTGCCATCTACACTGAATACAATTTCAATTTTGATTTTGGGCAATTTAAATTATTCATCTGCAACAAGCAGGATTGATCTGGATTGACCCTACCTTTCCCCTGTGATATCCTGGATATAACCCCTGATATTTGAAAAATCAGCATGAGTAAGCTTGCAGCTGTATGCTTTCCCCGAAATAGCTTGCTGCTAAGCCTCCAACACTGCGGAAAAGCCCTGATTGGCCAGGGCATCAGTTCAAAGGCTTCCTTGTTCCCAGGTTGCAAGGTTTCCCTTAAGGGGAAAGCCCTAATTTCTCTTGGCAGAAGCTCCAGAAGCCCTAACTTCTCTCAGCAAAGATTTTCCCCTTTGGCTGATTCTGCACTTACTTTATTTATTCCATTGTACATCCTGCTGAATTCAGATCTATTTGAACTCAGGTCTTCCTCTACCCTCCCCCCCCCCCCACTGAAACAGAAAGGTGTTCCGCATGTGATTAGGGAAGCTCAGAAGGGGGGGGGGATCCAAGCGCAGCAGGAACTTCTTTTACTGAAGGGGAGGAGAAAGGATTAGAGACCGCAGAGGAGGGGAATAAATCCAAGAGGCAAATCCCTATACTGTGTTCCTGTTTCACTTTTTGTGGAGCTTAGGTGCTAAATTTTTCCCTGAGGATCAGACAATAAGAGCAATAACATGGAGTTTGTTACAATGTTCCCAGATCAAGTCTGAAAAATGAGCCCCTCTGCTTTCAGGATTCCTGAAGAAAAGAGAATATTATCCAGAGCCATTTTTAAACTAATTATAAGAATGGTGATAATCCCCAATGGAACCATGAATGGCTGCTTTGTTTTGTCTTCAGAAGAGGTTGTTTCTTTATAGTCTACGTAAAAGTCCATGGCATGTAGCTATGTAATGGATTCTCTCCTTTTTTTATTTGCATATGTTATCCCTTTCATTGCAAATAGGGTTTTAAATCTTACTTTAGAAACAAAAACTGCCCTGAATGGGAGTGCGTCTGAAAAGGAAGCTATCAATAACGTTAGTTATGAAAACCCGATCATAAGTGTTTTTAGTCCATTAGCCATTCCACTTTATTTATGTCCTCTTTCTGGCAGAGTTTGGAGCCAGTTATTCAAATATGAAATTTGGAAGAGGAGCAGCGGATGAGGATATAAAACACAGATACATTCTTTGTGTTAGAAAATCCTTAAAAAATTATATTTTAACCAAACTGGGCAGCCATAAATGCACATAAAATATTCACCATCATCTGTTTCTTGTTTCCCTACCCCTCACCTAGCATTATTAAATAAAAGTACTTAAAAGACATACTATAACACTGAAAATTAAGATCACCTAATTTCATATGTAAAATGAATGCAAAATGTATATTAGTGGGATGAATATAACCATGATTTATACCACTGAGTCCCACTGCAGTGGATGAATTCAGCACAGTACTGAAAGTACAGAGAACCCAGAATGGAGGAGAGAACCCAATGGATATTAGGCAGGCCTGGGACCAGCTTGGCATAGTGGGGTACAGCAGAGCAGTAGACTCAAACCGGGGAGACTTGGGATCAGCCTTAAAGCACATGACATGACCTTGGACTGTCACTCAGCTTAACCTTACAAAAATAAAATGGAGGAGGGGAGAACCATGTAGGCTGCCCCAAACTTCCCATAGGAAGGGTAAGCTAAAATTGTAATAATAAATAAAATCACACAACACAAAAGTTCTTTACCTCAGAGAAAGAGAAAGGCAAGGGACTTTTCTAGCAATCAGTTCAAAAGCCCAAATTCCAAAAGAAGCCTACAATGACCCAGCTATCCCCCACCCTCGCCTCCCCCAATTAGCTGAAGGCTGAGTGAATGAATTGGTAAAATAATATGCAGTTGCTATTTAAAAAAAAAATACTACTGATTCTTCCCTCTTTCTGTCTTTCCTGTCTCTGAAATGTTAAGCAGTGGCATGAATGATTTATGAATCTAAAACTGTTAGCTTGCTGTTGCTATTTTATCTGATAATAAAGAACATATATGTTGTGAAGTTGAGCTTGAAAGACAAAAATGTTTCTTATGACTTTCCTGGAGACTGGTGAGTGTCTCTGCTCCTGAGATTTCATGTACCTGTTTGCCATTTTTAATGCACCCCTGAAGCTACAGCTTGTTGAATATAGCAGTGGCGAGGCTGGGATTTGAAATGTCATTGCAGGAGCTGGTTTCAATGTATCACTCCTGCCATAGGTAACGCTAGATGTAGCAGACATTTCCAGAAGCTGCTACTGTTCATATTTCACAAAGCCTAAGGGCAGACAACAAAGAAAATAGGACACTGAAACTGAGTGGGGAAGGGCAGTCTCCAATATTATGTCTCTTTAAAAAATGCATGTAATTAACATGCCAGTTACTAGGCCACAGGACAGCCCCCCCCCCCGATTTGCACACATAATAGTTTGGATTATGTATGTAAATTGAGATTTTTCTTCCTTCAGAGTACAGCTTTCAGGCCTTGCCCTCCTGCTGCCCAAAAGGCCCCCTAAAATGCTGCTCTTGGGAAAGGTCCCCTTGTCCCCAAAGAACAGCACATCAGGGGGTATTTGGGACTACTGTGTGTGAGGTGAGGGAGTAAGAAAGTTGTGCTGTTTTGACAGAAATCCTTCCATGGAAATGCTCCACTGTATCCAAGCCAATAGATAGGTCCCAAGGTATCATTAGAGAGCTTAGGATACCACAACCTTGTTAAAACCTATGCAGGTAAATCTCTTCAGCAACCTTTTGGGAATGCAGGAGAAGTTGCCTTGAATTTGATTGTGGAAGTAAGTCTATGTATAGTATTTCAGTGGTACATGTGGCAGAGCAGAACAATGGTTGAGATGAGTTATTCATGGCTCCCCTTTGAGACATAGTCATTGAGGTGTAGTCTGAAACACAAATGAAAGCAAACTATGTCTGTTCACCTCTGACGACAAACACACTAGGAGCAGCAGGCATATGATTTAAAGGCTCGGTGACGTAGTCTTTACATGGCCAAGAATCCAGGACACAAGTATGAGATGCTATCAACATCCATCCTGATAATTGGGTCAAAATGGTTAATAAACAGACAGGATGATGTATTTAGGGTTAACAACCTCCAGGTGGCAGCTGGAGATTTGCTATTACAGTTCAGCCCCAGATGACCAATCAAGGCCTATTCCTCGCACGTAGGATAATGCACTTTCCATGTGCTTTGGCAGCTGGATTTTCCTGTGCAGAACAGGAAAATCTACTTCTAAAGTGCATTGAAAGTGCATTATCTATTGTGTGCAGAATAGGCCTTGATTGATCATCTGGGGCTGAATGGGTTCTCCTGGAGAAAATGGCTGCTTGGGAGGACCCTATGACATTATATCTTGCTGAGGTCCCTCCCAAATCCTATCCTCCCAAATGTTCCATTCTCTGCACTGCTTGATAGGCCTTCCAATGAGTTCAGTAGGGCGTTTTAAATGAATGGGGAAAATACAAAGTGGCTGTGGTTAGATTGTGGATTGTCACTTCCCACAGTCACCATAGAAAGGACACCTCCTTTCTTCTGGGTACACAGGGATGCTAGCCACAGGGATGCTAGCCTTTGAACTGGAATTACAGTTCAAACTACAAATGTCAGTTCTCCTGGAGAAAATGGATGCTTTGGAGGGTAGACTGTACGGCATTTTACCACACTGTGGTCCCTGACCTCCCCAGGCTCTATCCTCAAATCTCCAGAGGTTTCCCCAGGCTGTATCTGGCCACCTTACCCTCCCATCCGCTGCTGGTGGTCTGGGGGGACCTGGAAGCACTAGCACACAGTTTGAAAAACCACGGGCTACCACCGGCACAGTTGAAGTTAGATTAATATCTGCTTAAAATTCAAATTTTAAAATCAACCCATCAATTACACCAATGAATCAGATAATGAAGTTGGCAGTAATAAAAATTGCATTTGAATGACGTAGTGTTTCAGGACTGAGTTGAAAGCTAAGGCGGAACTTGGAAGTGAAGTTTATTTTTCTTTGCACAGAAGTAACTTCTAACTTCCCAACTCGTTTAGGTTGGAGACGGTGTAGATGCAATGTTTCTTGTGTACAATGCAGATTAAAATTAATGTGAAGGCAAGATCTTTGAGTCACCATCACCTAGTCCTTCTCACTGGAATGGATTCTAATTGAATGTTAAGATCAAAGTTTAAGTTTATAAGAGAGAAAAACAAGCACAGATAAATAGTTATTATCTGACGTCCTTATGAAAATTCATGACCTGCAGCTTTATCGGGGACCTTTTAAGAATTCTAATTGTGAAGTATGCAGAACTATTAAATGGCTGGAGTGCTTCAGTCTCTTGATAAGAAGCGAGTTAAATAATTGTCCTGTTTAACTTGTGCTTGTTAACCTTTAAGGTCAACTAGTTTGAACATACGTTTAATGAAATCCTGGAGCCAGAATTTATGATACTGCTACTGAATGTTAAATTGGACAATTTACATAAGCAGGACATTAACCTTCTGAGTACTAAATAGCATTTTAGCACTTAGCCGCTGGGGACAATAAGGGACATGTTCTATATATTTGTGATTAGCTTGCCTGGAAACTCTCATGATGACCAATTGGCCTACCAAGTTTAGCAGCATAATTAAATGAATGGACTCAGCCTAAGTAAATTATCACTGCTGTGTACAGTATATCATTATAGTCCTAAGGAGGAGGGGGAGGGGGAAGAAAGGATATGAATAATTTAATATTACATTACTAATTTATCAATGCTAAGTGACTGTGAGGAGAGACTCCATAATTCGTTGGTTTAAATTTGATATTTGATTTACTGGTGGTGTGATTAAACTTGTGCCTACTTAATTTCTTTATCAGAAATTTATGGCAACTCAAAATTTATGAAGGCATCCACCTCCCCCTGCACTTCCTTGCCTTTTTCCAGAAACATACTCTCCCCCCCCCGCCCCGGTTCCTACTGCTATGTGATAATGGGAAATGGCATCACCACACTTGTAATCAAGACATTTCTCACAGTGAGGTACCTCTAGTTTCTCCTGGATGGCAACTCTGATAAAAGGCAAAACCTTCGTTTCTCAAACTTGCCAAATGCAAAAGTAACTGTGAGCAGTCAAGTTTAAAAGACAGAGCCTAGCTACCATCCTACTGCATCAAGACTTGCCAGCCTCCTGTCAGGGATAGAGAATCCCCCACCCCCTGCCTCTGCTTCAGCCAGTGAGAAGACATCACTTAAAAAAAATTGCCATCTGTTATGATGTGAAGTCAGTCCTGTCTAGGAATCACCAGGCGATTCCTGGAAAGGTATGATATCTCTTCCAGGATTCCCACCCCCACCGCCCAGAAGTGATGCCATGTTATTGCCAGCAGTGCCCTCCCAATGTCCTCCTGCTTGCCGTGCTTGGCACCCTAGCCCCACTTCACATGCTTAATCAACTTGTCAAGAAAATGTAGCATAGGCCATATGACAGAAGGCTAACTTCCCTCACACGTCCATGAACGTATGTGTGCAAAGGCATTTGTAGGAAGGAACTCAAGAATGGTAACGTAACATACCTACAAACACTGACTTTAAGTCTCGTTGAGGCCAGTGAGCTCTCCTTTTGAGTAAACATGTGTGAAATTGGATTAGTGCTAAATGTTCATGTGGACTGGAACTTGATTCTTCCGCAGACAAACCTCATTATGTATCAGTAAACAAACAACAGAGAGCAAATGAATGCACAGACTGGAGGAAGGTGGGTGGGTTTACTTTCACTGGAAACAGACTTGTTCGCTCTGACGGGTGATCTTCCCTGGGAGCATGATGGGTAAGTGTGTCCCCAATTTTCCTGAACCACTTGGCAGCTTTCGATATGACACCCTTCTGAAAAGTCTGGCTGTGTTAGAAGTAATGGACAATGTGCTCTGATGGTTCTGCTCTTCTTTGATTGGCCCTTTTCCAAAATGTAGTGTTGGATACCTGCTGCTGGGCCCCAAAGAAGATAATATACTATGGAATCTACAGGATCATCCATTTATTTAACATTTTCATGAAAACACAGGAAGAGATTTTTTGGGGGGAGGAGGGGGAATCTAAAGTGACACCTAGCTCTATTTCTCCTTAATAGATGAGTGGGTTTAACACTTAGATGACTTTGTGAAAGTCCTAAACAAATGCCTGGAAAACGTGATAGGATGGATGAAGGCCAATAAATGAAGCTCAGTCAAGACAAGCCTGAGATATTGTCAGTCAATAGCAAACCTGTTTGAAGACAATCTTCTCCCATACTGCCCATCTTCCTTCTTCCAAGAATTGTCAACTCTGGCTAAAGTAAGACCTATACGATCTGAATTCATGTATGATAATAATAATAACTTAATTTGTATAGCCTGCCCTTCATGATAGGCCCAGGCTGGTTAACAACAAGGCACATATAGGTGATTAATTCCAATTGACAAACAGTTATTAAATGTTTTTAATTAAAATATATTAATTAAATGATATTATTAAACCACCTCCTTAAAAACCTTATAAAGGGGAACCCATCTCTGGTGAGCTGGTTGGTGTTTTTCTGTAGGAGGCTCACAGCATAGCTCTACCTTGCTTGAGGTTTCTGTCGATGATCAGTGTGGTTGGGAGGGTGAACATAATAAAGATTGCAAAATACCTGCTAAAATAAAAACAATCAGCACTTGTGTTTTAATTTGTATCATTATTTGCTAAGACTAGTTTTCAGACATCCATACAAACATGAGGTGGGCATGTCATATATGAACCTGGCACATCTTTTACTTCCAGTTAACAATGAGGAACAATGTTATTTCAGACAGTAATAAAAACTGAAGACAGAAAAATATTGGTTTAGAGCAGGCCCGCACAACATACCAAACTGAACACAACCATCAGTTATGTATGGTATCCCTCCATCAATTTAATTAATCTCTTGTCTCTGCTGCAAATACAGGATTTCAAAACAAAGAAGGTAAATTTAACAAGCACTAGGCAGGCTATAAAACAAGGTTGTTGGGTTCTGTGAGTTCAGGGATGCCAGACTCCAGGTTGGACCTGGGGATCCCTTGGAATTATAGCTCATCTCCAGGCTAAAGAGATCAGTTCCCTTGGAACAAATGGCTGCTTTGGAAGGTGATCACCATAGCCTGAGGTCCCTCCCGGCCCCAAATCCTGCCCACTCCCAACTTCACCCTCAAAGTTTCCAAATATTTCCCAACCCAGAGCTGGCCACCCTATATGAGCCAGAAGTCATGTAGCCACTGAGACTGAGGTCTCAAGCAATATAACATCCTTTTTTAGTTGGCTATGCTCCCACTCAGAATTCCCCACTGCGGAGACTATCAGCTGTGATAAATATTCTGAACAGAAAAACAGATGAAAAGGAAGAGGCTGAGCAACTTCTCTCCCCCCCCCCTGCCCTGGTGTCTGCTCAGCCTCAGCCTCAGCCTCAGCCTCAGCCTCAGCCTCAGCCTCAGCCTCAGCCTCAGCCTCCCTAGCTGCTTTTTATAATACAAAAGAAATTACATGTGATAGTGTGCTATGTATAGTAAGCTCCTCAACCATTAAGATAATGCAAAGAGTCAGAGTTGGAGAACTGGGGAAGTAATAATGAATGGCATTTCATGAGAATGTGCGGACTCCTCACCTTGTGCCCCATATGGATAAGCAGGGTAATGATTAGGTTCTGTGTACAGGTTAGGCTAGTGGAGGTGTAAGGAGAGGGTAAAGGAGACTAGCACTCCTGACTTACTTCTTGGATCCTGGGCTGTAGGTGGACATGGCTGCTGTGGGCAAGGAGCTGCAAGCCTCTCCAGGAGGAATACACTTTTGAGAGCCTGCTGCTGTTCCTCCCTTGTAGGGGAAAGGAGAAGCCGATGGGTCGCAGTCCCAGACGAAGCCAAATCTGTCACTGTCTAAACACAAGAGCAGAAACCTTGCCAGATGATTTATACGCTGCAGCCTGGATTTGACGGATCATGCAGATGCCAAGCCACCTGCATTAGTTGGTTCAGCAGCCTCCCTGGGTGAGAACTAGCCTGCTACCAACCATGCCAGTCTACAGGAGTAGGAAAGGAAACAGATGTCAATTTTAAAAATAGAGATTGAAATTTGATGCTTGAGTTTGTGATATACATATATATATATATATATTCAAGAACTCATTTTGGATCATATCCAAGAAGAGCTGTTTTATTGAATACTATAAAGCCCCTGGCTGAAATGCAGGATAATAGGGGGTTCCAAACAGAGGAAAGTAGAAGGGATGCCATATAAAAGTTCAATAAAATTAAAAAATCAGCCAGGTGAATTGTAGCAGAGGGTTAGGCACTGCTTCCATTTTTCAAATTAACACCCCCTCTCTATCCAGAAGTGTTTTTCCATCTTAAAAATCAATTCATGGAATAGAAGCTTCCTGAACTTTGTGAGACTCATCCTCCACACAAGAATTCGGCCATCATTTTGGCTGCCTAAGCAACTGCGATAATTAAATAATCTTGGAGAAAAGCAAAGTGTTATGCAGGTCAATTCACCAAACCCATGATCCCAGTTCATTGGAAAGTGCTCAGCTAAATCCATTTCTAGGGGCTCTTAGGATTAGAAACCCATTTCCTTAAAAAAAGAAGGAAACATCTTAATGTGTTTCTAATCAGTTGACCTACATTATATAGATGACACAATGCTTCAGTTAAGAGAATGGACATGAGGCAGGTGTTTTAAACCCAAAATTCTTACAATATAAGCTTAGAGACCAACAAGATTTTCAGGGGCTGAGATTTCATTTCATCAAGATATCCCAGTTTGGTACAGTGTTTAAGAGCAGTGGCCTCTAATCTGGAGACCCAGGTTTGATTCTCCATTCCTCTCACAAAGCAGTTCTGTCAGAGCTTTTTTAAGCCTCATCTACTTTTTGTTTTGCTACTTCAGACCAACACGGCTACCCACTTGAATCTATCATCTTCTCAATGTACAACTTTGATTACCTCACATTGCTAGATGTGGGCCATCCAATCAAGATTGTTCAGTGTCAGATCAGGCTAAGTACTGCTGAAGCATCCACAACTTGGTTGGAGAACAAACTGTTTGTTTTTCTTGGGGTCTCATTTTGTCTCTGTTAACTACACTGGTAGACAAACCTTCATAGAGCTGTTTATCTATGCAATATATGGGTTATCAGTAGGAATATGAATACAAGAAGGCATACATGCTTGGAAACATATCAAATATACCAGGCATATTGGAAAACACATGTAACCCAACACATATCAGCACTCCCATTTATTAGATATTATATGCCATCTCATATAGATACCTTGAGAGGCCAAACATGCTATGGAATTGAGTCCAAGGAATGAAGACAGCAATACTTTGAGACATCACTTTATGATCTGCTACTGCAGCTTGCCCCATGCCCTCTTTCCAGGAGACTTTAGTGCCCAGCAGTTTCCCCATCAATACAAACAAAGCCGTCCACAAGAAAAGATGCTGCTGAAAGAAGTGTGGGTTCAATGGAGGGTCTTTTTTTTGCTGGTCAAAAATATTGCACTCTTTGACCGTTTACACACTAGAGGCTTCATGCCGGGCTGCAGGATGGAGTTTTAGTCATGACAGGTTACCCCGCCCCTTCCTGCACCCACACGGGGGAACATTTGGCTTGGTGCACCTCATCTACCCCCGATTTGTGATCCTGCACAGGAGCTGGGGCAGTGAAGTTCCCAGTGCATAAATGGTCATAGTGTGTGTTTTCATTTGCAAAAACAGAGGCTAAAGAAAATAATGTCCATAAACAGCAAGGAAAGCAGAAAAGCCAAAAAGGCCAAGGATCCACTGGAAGCATGCACTCTTGCTGTCTCTCCTTCCTTGGGTTCTATTCTACTCTCTTTCTGATTGTTCCATTGCTATCATCCTATTAAACCACTATCTTCTGCTCTACCGGCTTGTACAATTTTCTTTAGTACAATTTTCTTTAGTATCTGGTAAGTTTCACAGTTGCTCACAGTCCCCCATGGTATGCTCAGAGGAATAGCTTTTTGAATCACACTGAGCTTCAAATCTTGCAGACCCATTTTGTGACTCCACTCCATCTCACTGCAACCAGCCTTCAGCTCCACATGTAGCATCACCCTTCTACGGCTGCTCTTCAGACAGACATCACGCCGAATGAATTTTAAATGACAAACCATGCTGAGATTATCAGCTCTTGACCTGGAAAGACTAGATCTGGAACTCCCATTTGATTAATTGTTGGGAAGGCAGTTTAGTCATCTCTTGAAGAAAACCAATGGCAAGAAGTTAATGGCAATATGTTGACATTACATTTTAAGTTCCTTGGTGCCTTGGATCCAATAAAGAATTTTATTGTGCTATTTTGCAGGTAAGGGGGCATTTCTGAATGCAGTGGAAGTCATACTCCATGGAGACAAACTCCTTCCCTCTGGAAAACATCCAGGTCCATTCCACACAACTTAAATGCAGCCAAAGTCTTACTTTTTGTAAATGCTATTAATTTAACGATACACATGATGTCGTAAACAAACCACAAAACTCCCGCCAAACTCCAGCAACAATCGGAATTTTATAGCGCTTAGGGGAAAATCCAGAAAAGTGGATCCCCCCTGAAAAAAATGCTACACTTCTGAGAACAAGCCGCAACACATCAGCGAAAGACATGTGCATTCTAAAAATCATGGTAGAAAGAATGTCTCTCCCTCGCTCTCGCCCCCGAGCTTCTGGAGATGCGATCGCCATTTTTTACCCCTTAAACCGGCAAAGCAACGAATAAGCGAGGCTTCTCCCGCTGAAGTCCCTCCACAAGCAATTCAGAAGTGCTTAAAAGTAAAAGAAAGCTTCCTTCTGCAATTGTCTTTAATGTTCCCGAGCACAATACAGCCCCCCGTTCGACACTGCCCGTAATTTCGATCAGAAATTGCACCCATGGGGGGGGGGGATTTTTTTTGAAGAGTGTGTAAACAATTAAGCACCAGCTCCTGTGCCAGCAAAAATGGTCTTGAGACATCGAATGAACAAATACTCATTGCTACTGGTGTTTTCGGGTTTTTAAAAAACAGTTTTTAAAGGGAAAGGGGCTTTTTGGGAGCACGGACACAACAGTTTATTGGCTGTTCTGTTTGATTGATGGCCAGGAGTGGGAAGAAGTGTGGAAAAATATCGGCTCCTTTGTTGCGATTCCAGAGAGACCAGTGGGGAATGAATAGACCACTACTGGGACTTCAATGTTCCACTAGAATTGAAGGTGTGCGGAATGACAAAATTCCACTAATAAATATAGCATTTCTGAATACTGCAAACATTTAGCAACATTGGTCATTGTGCGGAATGGCCCTCAGTAACTCCAAGTGATTCATCCCTCTCTCTATCTTGTACAGTGCTGGTGTCCTGTAAATTAATACATAACAATAATAGTGTGCCTCTGCCTATTAATTCTACTGTTTGCAAAACGCAATGCTTTGAATTTCCATTAGAAATAACTGGACTACAACCAGAAGTCATATACTTGCCATCTTTAGCTGGAAAGAGCTGTTAGAAAAGATACATTGTCTGTGCCACATGACTCTATTTGTCTACTTTGTTGTTGATGTCACAGTAGTGCATTGGGGCTTTCAATCAGCTGTCATTGGGAGTATAAGGTGCAGGGGTCCTCAGAAACAATTTGAAAGGGAACTCTTCTATGTCAGGCATTCTCTTTTTGCCTTCCCTGCTCGGCCTCCTAGGTTATTCTTCATTCGAGACACTTCTTTGTATATCTGAACACTTTTTAAAAAAGAATACATTGAGATCCAGGATGAGAAAGTATGTTCTTTTTCATAATTTTCATGGAAGGGGGAGCGATCACAGACAATTAACCAATTGTGTATAGTAAAGTGGATGTACAGTAAAATGTGAGCAGTTAAAAAAATAAAACTTCTAGGAGTCCAAATTAAATGGAACAGCCACAACCATAAAGGGGGTATCCAGTATTAACAGTACTAATGATATTTTGGCAAGGAATACAGAGAATCTCCTCCTCCTCCCCCATGGGTGACTTCCATACAGTCCATCTCTTCAAGTACTTTTGCCCCAGGTAGAATTTTGGTTCAGGAGCTTGCCTAGGGAGAAAACTGCTTGGCAAAAGAAGCTGTGGAGAGGAAAGCCACAGGGGAAAGGAGGTTTCCAGGAATATGCTATTGGAGATACAGTTATCAATGTCCGGGGCCAATTTTCATATTACAAAGTCTTTGTGTTTACTGAGGGGCAACTCAGACCAGAGATGCAATGGGAAGGAAGGAAGGAAGGAATGAGGGAGGGAGGGAGGGAGGGAAGGAAGGAAGGAAGGAAGGAAGGAAGGAAGGAAGGAAGGAAGGAAGGAAGGAAGATGCATGCATGAAATCATACATACATACATACACACACCAAGCTGGCAGGACATCATGAAATAGCATTACAGTCTCTTTTCAGATATTGATACTAGTTGCATCTGATTTATCTTGTGAAACTTATTCCTATGTTAACTTATTTAGAATCAGAATACCAGTTTTATTAGAGGACATTAAGTTTGCATGCCTCCCTTGCTTGCTTGCTTCATTCCTTCCTTCCCTGTGCAAAATGTATTCATCTGAGCAAAAGGTTACCAAACCTCCTTCTAGAAAGTATCTTCTGATAAAATTCCTCAATAACTTTTAAAAACAAAAGTAGTTGTATTGTAGAGTGTTTGAAGGTAAAATACAGAAGAAAAATTTTGCTTTCATTTTTTTCTTCTCTAAGACTCTCACAAAAAAACATGCTTCCCCTAAGAAGAATGAACATTCCCCCCTCCTGATATGCTTTTTCACACCATTAAAAAAATAAAATCTAATCCATTTTGTTGCTTTGGTAAGTCAATCACACTAACAGGTATAGTTTTTTTTTTCATGACTGCCTCAGGCTAAACAGAGCAGGTGACAAAAACACTTTCAGGTTGTCATGTGTTAATGCTAAATGCCCCCCAGACACCACTGCTTATTCATCTTCATCGGCTTGACTAATGCTTTTCCCATGTTGTTACGTGTTGGCAAATTAAAGAAGCCTTCCAGACAGCTCTGTCAACAATTTACTGAAATGTCCCTCATTAGTGAGGCTGAGTTGTCACATGAGCATAATTTAATCCTACTGAATTATCACTCAAAAATGCTTGAACATCCAGGCTGGAAAGGCAAGGTTTTGAGTCAGTCTGTCAGCTTTCCATCAGTGGATGAAGTTTAACAAGCACAATCAAAAGGTTGCAGCAAAACATGTGCCAATTCCATCCGTGATGTATAGGTTAAAGGCCTGATTCACAGAAATTTGGCTTTTTGTACTGGTGTGGGGGGATGTGTTTTGATCTCACCACCAGGTGTGATCTTCACATCTATGTGTGTTTGGCTGCATGTTCCTTTACTGGGAATCCATTGCTAACAATGCTATCCCAAGCAGAGTTACATCCTTCAAAAGACATTTGTTAATGGTTTTAGAAGGGTTCAACTCTAAAAGTAGGTATTCTATTTTATTTATTTGTTTGTTTGAGACACCTAGAGACTCTGACTCATGGCCGGTAACATTATAAAACCCACAATAAAATCCCAATAAAACACATAGAGCAGTTAATCCTCCCTGGCAGTGAAAAAATCCATGCCCCCAACCCCCCCCCCCCCCACTCAATATACTACAAATAACCAATACCCTTGTGCTGCAGGGGGCAGTTGGAAAGAGTGTGGGCAGATGTTCTAGTCCTCTTTAAGTGGGCTCAGATCATAACTGACCTGGCCTCAACCAAAGACTTGGCGGGAGAGCTCTGTCTTGCAGGCCCTGTGGAACTGGGAAAGCTCTGACAGGGCCCTCAGCTCTCCCGGGAGCTCATTCCACCAGGTTGGGGCCAGGTCCAAAAAGGCCGTGGCCTGGGTCAAGGCCAGGTGTATCTGCAGTTCAGGAATAACCAACAGGTTTACACCTGAAGACCAGAGAACTCTATGGGGAGGGGGGCATATAGAAGTAGACAGTCCCATGGGTATATGGGGCCCAGACCATGAATGGCCTTAAAGGTCAATACCAGAACCTTGAACTTGATCCAGGCTGTTACCCGTAACTGGTAAGGGATATAGTGGCTTTAATAAATCTGGGTTTTCTGTCGGGGACTGCAAAAAACTAGGATGAATGGTAGGGTTGCCAACTACCATTTGTTGTCAATGGTGTTTCATCAGACTGGAGAGAGGTGAGTAGCGGGGTACCTCAGGGCTCGGTGCTCGGCCCGGTACTTTTTAACATATTTATTAATGATCTAGATGAGGGGGTGGAGGGACTACTCATCAAGTTTGCAGATGACACCAAATTGGGAGGACTGGCAAATACTCCGGAAGATAGAGACAGAGTTCAACGAGATCTGAACACAATGGAAAAATGGGCAAATGAGAACAAGATGCAATTTAATAAAGATAAGTGTAAAGTTCTGCATCTGGGTCAGAAAAATGAAAAGCATGCCTACTGGATGGGG
Organism: Paroedura picta; assembly: GCF_049243985.1. Taxonomy (NCBI): domain Eukaryota; kingdom Metazoa; phylum Chordata; class Lepidosauria; order Squamata; family Gekkonidae; genus Paroedura; species Paroedura picta. The sequence continues at coordinate 58,350,910 of NC_135369.1, read as the reverse complement.
GATACGCTTCTAGGTAACACTGTGTGTGAACGAGACCTTGGGGTACTTGTGGATTGTAAAATAAACATGAGCAGGCAGTGTGATGCAGCGGTAAAAAAGGCAAATGCCATTTTGGGCTGTATCAACAGGGGCATCACATCAAAATCACAAGATGTCATAGTCCCATTGTATACGGCACTGGTCAGACCACACCTGGAGTACTGTGTGCAGTTCTGGAGGCCTCACTTCAAGAAGGACGTCGATAAAATTGAAAGGGTACAGAGGAGAGCAACGAAGATGATCTGGGGCCAAGGGACCAAGCCCTATGAAGATAGGTTGAGGGACTTGGGAATGTTCAGCCTGGAGAAAAGGAGGTTGAGAGGAGACATGATAGCCCTCTTTAAGTATTTGAAAGGTTGTCACTTGGAGGATGGCAGTATGCTGTTTCTGCTGGCTGCAGAGGAGAGGACACGCAGTAATGGGTTTAAACTTCAAGTACAACGATATAGGCTAAATATCAGGAAAAAAATTTTCACAGTCAGAGTAGTTCAGCAGTGGAATAGGCTGCCTAAGGAGGTGGTGAGCTCCCCCTCACTGGCAGTCTTCAAGCAAAGGTTGGATACACACTTTTCTTGGATGCTTTAGGATGCTTAGGGCTGATCCTGCGTTGAGCAGGGGGTTGGACTAGATGGCCTGTATGGCCCCTTCCAACTCTATGATTCTATGATTCTATGATTCCATAACTGTGGAGTGGGACATTTCTGGAGATTGGGGGAGGAGCCTGGGGAAAACTGGCTTTAGGGAGTGGAGGAGCCTCAGCAGGGTATCATGCAATAGAGTCCACCCTCTAAAGCAGACATTTTCTCTGAGGGAACTGATCTCGATAATCTGGTGATCAGTTATAATTCCAGGAGATCTCCACACTCCACCTGGAACTTGGTAGCCCTGGCAGATAAAGTTGCCACCTGTTCAGAATTTGACCCACATGCTAAGTTAAGGTTAGTTTCTGGAAGAAACTTCCACAGTTTGGTATTCCACCACTTCATTTTCCCTCTCACTGCCACCATTCCTTCTTGCCTTGTTATCACTCTTGGCAGGGGTCTCTCTAAAACTGGTTGGCATCGCCAGAAAGGGAAGTTGAATCTCTTGAGAGAAACTTACTGGGCACTTGCGGCTTACTATATTGTGAGGTCTAGAGAAAGTGAGGAAAAGAAGGTTTTACTGTGTATCATTTTATATTTCCGTTCGTTGGTATTTTATTGGAATACAGGAAGCTCATGCCATTGGTCCACCTAGCTTTAGCCTGTGGTTACATGGCTTTAGCCTGCACACATATCATCCCTTATCAGCATGATATAGTGGTTAAGAGCAGGTGTCTAATCTGGAAAATTGGGTTTGACTCGCCACTCCTCCACTTGCAACCAGCTGGATGACCTTGGGCTAGTCACAGTTCCCTTAGGACTGTTCTTGCAGAGCAGTTCTGTTTGAGTTCTCTCAGCCCCACCTACCTCACAGGGTGTCTGTTGTGGGGAGAGGAAGGGAAGGTGATTGTAAGTTGCTCTGAGACTCCTTCAGGTAGTGGAAAGTAGGGCATAAAAGCCAACTCTTCTTCATTGTTACTATGCTCACAAAATACTATGACACATTGCTCAATGGCAACGGGTGAGAGGGAAGTCTGATGGGTGTGATATCTATTGTGGGATAATATCACTTCTGGTTAAAAAAAAAAGGAGAAGTTACATAGGTAGCTCTAGGGATCACAGGAATCTCAGTTGTAAAACTGAAGTTTCCAGTGATGCATAAAGCTACTCCCTGCCACTTCTGGGGTTTTTTGTGTATTTTTTTTACCATAAGTGATGTGAAATTACAGCTTGGAATGTGGTTTAAAAACAAAATTATCAGACCGGCGACAGGCAACAGGAGTGGGGAGTTAGGGATTCTTGTCTACACTGGGGTTATAGGACCCCTGCAGGTGGGGTTAGGCATTCACCCTCCCTTAGCCTGTAGTGCTACCTGCCTGAATACCAGCATGTGATGCTAAAACATTTGCTTGTCTGCTTCAGGTGCACACTGATTAGGACTGACAATCCCCACCGGAGGCAGGGAATAATCCACCTCATCAGCATTGCCATTGGACTGATGGTGTGATGTGACTTCCACAAAAAACAAACAGTAGTAAATTGTAATATCAGTCCTTGCTAGGAATTGTCAGAAATTCAGCAACTGTTCTTAGAGTGCTGTGACATTGCTTCTGGGTTTTCTGTGGAAGTGACACCACACCCATCCTGACAGGGCCCTCCAGGCTCCACAGGCTCCTGCTGAACCCTAAGCCTGAGGCAACATTGCAAGTAAATGGCAGCAATCCTGATTATGAGTAATCAAATCAAAGTCCTTCTACCACTACATTCTATGAGAAACATGAGAATACACTCAGGCTGAGAGAGGGCTATAAGAAGGGTGGGATTTTGGAGAATAAATATTTTAATGGGGGGTTCCAAGAGAGATATATTTGGGCATATAATACGTGTGGGAGCCTCTTTCTTTATATTTTTAACACCTTATAGTCCCCATTGCCACATCAAACAAGTGTATTTAAATATCAAATTCAATCAAACTGGAGTGTATCAATCAAACCTCCCTATAGTTGATAAGCACAGGGCATATAGTGAACCCTTAGCAACAGAGCAAGCTCTCTGTAGCCTAGAAATGTCCAGACACTTCCCAGACTGTGGAGATCTCTATATTCTCCAAGGGAACTGATTGCCATAGTTTGGAGCTGAGCTATAATTCTGAGGGATCCCTTGGTCCCCTCCCTGGAGGCTGGCATCCCTATAAAAACATATGTAGCATGAAGTAATTGGCAAATACTCCGGAAGATAGAGACAGAGTTCAACGAGATCTGAACACAATGGAAAAATGGGCAAATGAGAACAAGATGCAATTTAATAAAGATAAGTGTAAAGTTCTGCATCTGGGTCAGAAAAATGAAAAGCATACCTACTGGATGGGGGATATGCTTCTAGGTAACACAGTGTGTGAACGAAACCTTGGGGTACTTGTGGATTGTAAACTAAACATGAGCAGGCAGTGTGATGCAGCGGTAAAAAAGGCAAATGCCATTTTGGGCTATATCAACAGAGGCATCACATCAAAATCACAAGATGTCATAGTCCCATTGTATACGGCACTGGTCAGATCACACCTGGAGTACTGTGTGCAGTTCTGGAGGCCTCACTTCAAGAAGGACATAGTTAAAATTGAAAGGGTACAGAGGAGACGAGGATGATCTGGGGCCAAGGGACCAAGCCCTATGAAGATAGGTTGAGGGACTTGGGAATGTTCAGCCTGGAGAAAAGGAGGGTGAGAGGGGCCATGATAGCCCTCTTTAAGTATTTGAAAGGCTGTCACTTGGAGGAGGGCAGGAAGCTGTTCCCACTGGCTGCAGAGAAAAGGACGCGCAATAATGGGTTTAAACTACAAGCCTCTTGTGGTGCAGAGTGGTAAGGCAACAGACATGTAGTCTGAAAGCTCTGCCTATGAGGCTGGGAGTTCAATCCCAGCAGCCAGCTCAAGGTTGACTCAGCCTTCCATCATTCCAAGGTTGGTAAAATGAGTACCCAGCTTGCTGGGGGGTAAATGGTAATGACTGGGGAAGGCACTGGCAAACCACCCCGTATTGAGTCTGCCATGAAAACGCTAGAGGGCGTCACCCCAAGGGTCAGACATGATATAGGCTAGACATCAGGAAAAAAAAATTCACAGTCAGAGTAGTTCAGCAGTGGAATAGGCTGCCTAAGGAGGTAGTGAGCTCGCCCTCACTGGCAGTCTTCAAGCAAAGGTTGGATACACACTTTTCTTGGATGCTTTAGGATGCTTAGGGCTGATCCTGCATTGAGCAGGGGGTTGGACTAGATGGCCTGTATGGCCCCTTCCAACTCTATGATTCTATGATTCTATGATTCAAACCACTGAGGGAGACCCCAAGAGGGGTTGAAATGTGTTTGTTTTTTGAGTGTCAGATCATTTATCCATGAGTCATTATGTTCTTTATTTGTGCATTAGCATGGGACTAAGGCTGATGTTTTTTTAATTTTAAATGTGCACATGAATAATAATACATTTTTGCATTTTAATCTTTAGCATGTTCTTCTGTTGCTCAACCTCTAAGGTTCCTGGCTTGTGTATACAGGTTGGGTGGTTTTGTTACCTCTTTTGTTGTTCATTTCCTAACAGACAGAAACCTTTTGCTGAAGTTGTTTGACTCAAACAGAATAAGTCCAGGACCAGCTTTTGTTGGGAACATTGTACATTTACCTGCTGGACACATGTACTGTCAAATTTGCACTCACTAATTTAAGAACCAATCTCAAACTAATGTCAACCAAACTTGGTTTTGATCCTCCACCTACAACAGTATCCTACTGCTAAACATAGGGGGGGGGGGGGATATTCCTGACTTGGCTGATTGGCTTCTGCTATGCATATTAGGATTTTTTAAAAATCTACTTTTGATGTCATATTTCTATTGAGGGTCGCCTGGCAGCCTCTGTGGAAATGAGTCCACAAGTGCTTGGGGTGTCCCCATGTTACCTGCTCTGCTGGTAGCTCTGCTGGCTTTACATATTTAATGAGATTTTATGGTTTCAGGCATTGTAAATTAGTTGCCTTTTGAGACCTCGCAGACCTTTCTCCACCTCCTCTCCATGTACTTGTCAGGTTTCACAGGATGTGTTCTAAACTGTAAAAGGGAGAACATTGACTTTGCATAATATGAATAAAGAAGTCACAAATACATTATATTTTCATAAGGCTTGCACAAAACCCTCCCCAAAGCTTTGCTTATGAGGAAGTAAAAGAATAAAGTTTTGTTCAAAAAGGGCTCTGTTGATGAAAACATTATAGATTAAAATGTATTCTGAGTCTGATGATGCCAAATTATGCATGTTATAATGACAAAGAGAACATTTTGTTGCTCCTTAAAAAGGTACCAGAAAGCACTTTTTAAATGGTCACTGTAGTGGCTTTTGTGTTGGAATATGCAAGATTTGTAATGTGTATGATTCAAAAGGATATAGGGGGTACTGGAAGAGAAATGTATTTAGCATTGCTTGAATAGGAACTTCATGGTATTTTTCAAACAATATCCTCCAGCATCTTGAATGGCTCACTTGGAGACTTCCTGCTCCTTTGAGAATACTTCCTCCTTGCTTGCCTCCAGAAGAACAGCAGCTAGACATTTAATTAGGACTCTCTCCTCTCTTTCTATACAAAGCTTTTTCCCCTCTTCTAAATAAAACTATTTTATTCTTTTAAGCAGCTTGGTGCACAACTTTCTTTGTATATTTAAACACTGCCAACATTTTGAACTATATTATGAAGCAGAATCATAGAGTTGGAAGGGGCCATACAGGCCATCTAGTCCAACCCCCTGCTCAACGCAGGATCAGCCCAAAGCATCCTAAAGCATCCAAGAAAAGTGTGTATCCAACCTTTGCTTGAAGACTTCCAGTGAGGGGAAGCTCACCACCTCGTTAGGCAGCCTTCTCCACTGCTGAACTACTCTGACTATGAAAATTTTTTTCCTGATATCTAGCCTATACCGATGTACTTGTAGTTTAAACCGTCCTTTCCTCTGCAGCCAATGGGAACAGCTTCCTACCCTCATCCAAGTGACAATCTTTCAAATACTTAAAGAGGGCTATCATGTCCCCTCTCAACCTCCTTTTCTCCAGGCTGAACATTCCCTAGTCCTTCAACCTATCTTCATAGGGCTTGGTCCCTTGTGGTTTGCCTTCAGATCTCATGATCAATAGTCCTTTGTGCAACAAGTTCTGCCAGGTGTTGGTAACCCTTCCCAGTTTGTACGTTGTGATAGCTTTATTGGAACTAATTATCACCACAAAGGATTTTCCATCAAAATATTATTTATTTTATTTTGTATTTATGATTCAATTTATATCCTGCCACTCCCACATTGTGGCTCATCGCAGATCACAATTTCCCACCTACCCACTGTACCCTTCTCATTGGAAAAAATAAGATAAACTGACAATTGCTTCAACTTTGACGTGACCAAGAATGAAGTTTATTACATAGAAAAAAACACAATTGATAAATTATATTAATCAGCAAGGAGATGTTGAATGCCAAGTATACACCCAGGGGGAAATGTTCTTTCTAGGCAGGTAGTATTATATGCCACACTGGGATGCACTGTGCTGCAGCTTAGCACACACTAGGCACACACAACAAACTCTACTGGAATATAGCTTTTCCTATTCAGTTACCCATATATTGAAAGTTAACCAAAGATCTGAGACCTAAGCAACTTTTCAAACCACATCCCTTTTGACTAAATCCATCAACAGTACTTCTCTCTAACCCCCAGCTTCTAACATCAGTGGTCAAAATCTTAACTTCCTCTTTCCTTGGACTCAATTGCAATTGGCTGTTTCAGAGCACCACACTCACCAGCTCTTGTGCTATTTTCACTACCAAACTGGTCACACACAAAACCAAATTTATCTGTTTCTGCCTTGTCTCTCGCATTTAGAGCCAGTTTGGTGTAGTGGTTAGGAGTGCGGACTTCTAATCTGGCATGCCAGGTTCGATTCTGCGCTCCCCCACATGCAACCAGCTGGGTGACCTTGGGCTCACCATGGCACTGATAAAACTGTTCTGACCGAGCAGTGATATCAGGGCTCTCTCAGCCTCACCCACCTCACAGGGTGTCTGTTGTGGGGAGAGGAATGGGAAGGCGACTGGAAGCCGCTTTGAGCCTCCTTTGGGTAGGGAAAAGCAGCATATAAGAACCAACTCTTCTTCTTCTTCTTCTTTAGTATGGCGAATATCTTTCCTAAACAGTGCCAGAATAGCTATGAAGAGTCCTTCTACTCCCAAACTTGTGGTTTGTTAATTTAGATGTCACAACAAGCCACAATTAGTGATTTTTCTTCAGTGGTAGACCTTCCTTGAAAGACTGCTTGTTTTTTGAAGGCAACAGGATTGTACCCTTCTCAGTGGCTTCTCTCCTATTTCTTATACCCATATTATATATACCATCACCAGACCAACATTACATGAAAATGAATGATGACACTTGCCTGAGTCCCCAGGTTCACTAGGATTCCTGAATATATTTTTTCCTCTTCAGCCTTGCCTCATTACAGCCATGATGTTTGGGCTCAGGGAGATGTTGCCGATGAGGGCAGTGGCTCACTGGGAATTTTCTTAATGGCATTAATGGTCAATTGGTCTCTGTTTATGAAGTATACTCAGGGAATTGCTGATTGCCACTGTGGGATGGTAGGTCTGGCTGGATTCTGGAAATATTTGGTGTTGGGGGATCACTTGGGCATGAAATTGCAATCTGGATTTTCAGATCGTTAGGTGGATAGGAAATTGGTTAGAGAACCGCACTCAAAGAGTTGTTGTCAATGCTGTTTCATCAGAGTGGAGGGAGGTGAGTAGCGGGGTACCTCAGGGCTCGGTGCTTGGCCCGGTACTTTTTAACATATTTATTAATTATATAGATGAGGGGGTGGAGGGACTACTCATCAAGTTTGCAGATGACACCAAATTGGGACTGGCAAATACTCCGGAAGATAGAGACAGAGTTCAACGAGATCTGAACACAATGGGAAAATGGGCAAATGAGAACAAGATGCAATTTAATAAAGATAAGTGTAAAGTTCTGCATCTGGGTCAGAAAAATGAAAAGCATGCCTACTGGATGGGGGATACGCTTCTAGGTAACACTGTGTGTGAGTGAGACCTTGGGGTACTTGTAGATTGTAAGCTAAATATTAGCAGGCAGTGTGATGCAGCGGTAAAAAAGGCAAATGCCATTTTGGGCTGTATCAACAGGGGCATCACATCAAAATCACAAGATGTCATAGTCCCATTGTATACGGCACTGGTCAGACCACAGCTGGAGTACTGTGTGCAGTTCTGGAGGCCTCACTTCAAGAAGGACGTAGATAAAATTGAAAGAGTACAGAGGAGAGTGACGAGGATGATCTGGGGCCAAGGGACCAAGCCCTATGAAGATAGGTTGAGGGACTTGGGAATGTTCAGCCTGGAGAAAAGGAGGTTGAGAGGGGACATGATAGCCCTCTTCAAGTATTTGAAAGGTTGTCACTTGGAGGAGGGCAGGATGCTGTTTCTGTTGGCTGCAGAGGAAAGGACGCGCAGTAATGGGTTTAAACTACAAGTACTACGATATAGGCTAGATATCAGGAAAAAAATTTTCACAGTCAGAGTAGTTCAGTGGAATAGGCTGCCTAAGGAGATGGTGAGCTCTCCCTCACTGGCAGTCTTCAGGCAAAGGTTGGATACACACTTTTCTTGGATCCTTTAGGATTCTTTGGGCTGATCCTGCGTTGAGCAGGGGGTTGGACTGTATGGCCCCTTCCAACTTTATGATTCTATGATTCCCAAATGTCTCTGTCCACCTCCACACACAGAAAAACTCACTTGTTTTCCTTACATGTGTTTTTGTAAATACACATTTCTGTACATTGTACACACATACAAAGGGCATACCAATTTTAAAATGGAAATGTATCCTTGGTGTATTGGTTAAAAGTGGCGGTCTTTAATCTGGATAACTAGATTCCCCACTCCTCCACATGCAGCCTTGGGTGCCCTTGGGCCAGTCTCAGGGCCATTTCGCACGGCTTCAAAGTAGCAGAATGGTTGCTATTTGGAAACGCTACTAATTTGCCATAACCCACGACGTCGTAGACAATCTGCAACAATCCTGAAACCAATCAGCAAAAAGCGCTTCGTTGTGGCGCTTTCAGGGGAATCCAGAAAAGTGGATTCACCCTCCGGATAGTGATACACTCCTGCAACCAATCTGCAACAGTAGCGCTAAAGACCTGTGCGTTACCATTGTTGCTGGTTCTTCAAAGTCCCTCCCCCTGGCTCTCTCCTCCAAACTTCCGGCGAAGCGATCGCCATTTTTTTTTCTCCGAGCGAGCGGGGATAAACGCACCGGCGAGCCTCTTTCTGTTTAGAGGCTTCCCTGGCTTCAGTCCTTCACCTTTAGTCACTAAGCACAAACCACTGAAAAGCCCGTTTGCTGAAATAAAGTCCCTTTATTTTTCACAAATAAATTCAGCCGAAAATCGGGACCGTGGGGGGGGGGGATTTTTTTTTTATCACTCGAGGCAGCGTGCAAACGATCATACAATCAAACGACAGCTCACATTAGGCAGCTGGATGGGTCTCTCCGTAGCAACGAATCTACCTAGATTCGTTGCTATGGGTGGTTTTTTTTTTAAAAAAAACCTTTCTTAAAGGGAAAGGGGCTGTTTGGGAGCATGCTAACGGCTGCCCATTGGCTGCTTGACGGCCAGGGGCGGGACGAGCTTGGCAATAGCGCTTCCTTTCTAGCGATTTCTGCCGAGACCGGAAGCCTGTGGGAAACGCTAAAAAACGCAACTGATTCCACTACAAAGGCAGGTATGCATAACGACGAATTCCACTATTTTAAATGGCGATTTTTCATTCCGCAAACAATTTGCAACAAAGATCCCTGTGCGAAAAGGCCCTCAGCCTCACCCACCTCATAGGGTGTCTGTTGTGGGGAGAGGAAGAGTAGGCAACTGGAAGTCAATTTGAGACTCCTTCTGGTAGTAAAAAGCAGGATACAATAAACCAACTCTTCTTCTTCTTCTTCTCCTCCTTCTTCTAAGTGTAGGAAGTATTTCTGAATATATGTGGCTTGTGTGGGGAGGTGTATTATGGAATAATCATATGTATACATGGAGCAGATGGAAAGGTCTTGAGGACTGAGTTTGTATCTAGAATGGATGCATGTTTGAAATGAAGTGCACAGATGGAACGTGCCTCCTTACCACACTGTACTTTGGTATTACTAGCCCCTGCTGATTTTATTTTCTTTAAGCACTAGTTCATTTCCTGTTCAAGCAACAGAAATTACCGTAATCGAGTTCACTAGAGTTAATTACTTCTAATGCTGAACCAATTTCCCTTCATAGATATTCTGTATGCCTAACACAGTTGTATCCTGCAAACTTTAGAACATGGTGCCTTCTCTTCTGCAGTATCATCATCATGCTAAATAAGAACCAAGATTTTTCAGATGCCTCATGGATTTTCATTGAAGGTATGCTGATGTAACTTCACAGACAAAAGCAGCACCTTTTTGCAATGGTAGACATTTGTATATGTTATATAGGACATGAATCCTGCTGTTCAGCCAAGTTATTTTTAGTACTGAATTTCACCATTTCTTTAAAGAATTATTTCAAAGGTTTCTGTGTTCCTTTTCAATGACATTTAACAGTTCGACTTAAAAATACAGAAGACAGCATTATAAGTTTTTTCCAAAATGATTATGACAGCCATTTGAATAAAATACAGATTTTGCAAGCTGTAAAGCATATCATTAGAACACATCCTGGCCTAAGGTTTGGTTCACAAACTAGAGTGCTCGAACCAAGTCATTAAATCTATCTAAAAGGGCCTCATTTGAGAAGCAATAAAATTTTTAATCATTTTATTATTAAAAGAGTGTTTAATATGTAGCTAATTAAATGCCAAAGGCAGGTTATCTGAGTTTAACCTTCAAAAAGAAAATGATGTATCAAAGTCTGCCTCTGGCATCATGGGATAGAAATGTCATCCTCATAATCATTGCGTGACAACTAGCTGGTGGCCTTTTCTGGAGGTATAGTTAAATTACCTGATTAAATTAATAGCCATTTCGATGTTTTAGGAACTGCACAGGCCTACACTAAATGAAAATTAGGTCCATTACATTTTCTGAGTGGGCTAGATAGACCCTAAAATAAAACACGTATGCCATTGTCCACATTTCTTAGATTAAGCAATTAAAAGCCCTTTCTGAAAAACGGCTCATTTTCTGTAATGTTCAGGCTACTAGATCTGCCTTAATGGTTGCAGACATGTTTTCATCTAGCCTGTTTTCCCACACAATTCCTGTAACAGCACAGTTGCTAAGAGCATAGGGAACACTATTTAAGTACTGACATTTTCATCCTACACATAAGGACAGAGCTACACAGAGCTACCAAAAATGGCACTCCATGTCAAATCCTTCCTCTCTTTTTAATGTCTATAATAATTTGTCATGATGCCTTGCCTTTCCCCAGTGTGTGGCAGCTAATGAGGAAGTGGGAAGGGTAATACACATTATGATTATATAATTAGTTCTACTCTGACTTGGATGGACCAGCATGGCCTGATTTTGTGAGATCTTGGAAGCTCTGGTTAACAGTTGGATGGGAGACCACCAGTAAAACCTGGGGGTCATTATGCAGAGGCAGGCAATGGCAAACCATCTCTGTAAGTCTCTTGCCCTGAAAACCCTAAATGCTCACCATAAGGTGACTGCAACTTGACAGGACTTTCTAGCAGCACAACTCTTTTTGAGCACAACAAAGGAACACCATTTTAAGCAGTAGAGATCATGCCCAGAGTTTAAGCCTTACTGTGATCTTGGTTTAACGTTAGTGACAACTAGATTCCATATTCTTCACTATGATGTTCATAAGCAATATTAAAAGAAGGATTCTGAGCAATGGCGAAAATGGCCCACAATAGATAAGGATGGAGTACCTTCAAAATTTTGTGGAGTTCTAGCAAATTAATACTGTGAGTTGGAGACAAAAAGGTTGCTATTGCAACATACCTTGTTGTTACCGTTCCCCCTGACCAAGCTTTTCATAATAGCATAAGAAAATCCTGCTGGATCAGACCAGTGGTCCATCTGGTCCAGCATTCTGTTCCGCACAGCAGTCAAAACATATCCCAGATGATCAACAAACACCATACAGAGACCAGCATTGCCTGTTTACACTGGTATTCAGAGCTTTGCTGCTTCTGAGTATGGAGGATTCCTATAGTGACCATGACTAGTAAGTACTGATGGACCAGTCCTTAAGTAATTGCTTAATTCTCACATAAAGTCAATACTTGAGGCCATAACTATAATCACTGGCAGTGAATATAATTCATTCTGTCCTGAATCTGTTGCCCATCATTTTATTTAGTACTCAAAGTACTAATATTACAGGAAAGGGAGAAAAAAATTCTGTCCACTTTCTCCACTCCAAGCCTAATTTTATAAACCTCTATTATGTGCGTTTTCCCTAATTTTTTTTCTAAACACACAGCCCCTAATCCGCAATATGAGGATCATAATACTACCCTACCTTGAAGACGGATTATATATCATAGCTCACAACATTTACCTTTTAATACAGATTATAAATTTAGGTGGGTAGTTGTGTTGGTCAGAAGCAACGGAACAAGATTTGAGTCCTTGGGACCTTGAAGAAGATGAGGAATTGGTTCTTATTCCCCACATTTTACTACCTGAAGGAGTATCAAAGCAATTTACAATTGCCTTCCCTTTCTCTTCCCAACAGACACCAGTAAGAGCTCAGAGAGAACTGTGATTGACCCAAGGTCACCCATCTGGCTTTACGTGGAGTGGGGAATCAGAAGAGCAATTTTTGTACCCTGCTTTTTACTATCTGAAGGAATCTCAAAGCAGCTTACAATCATCTTATCTTCCTCTTCCTACAACAGACACGATGTGAGTTAGATGAGGCTGAGAAAGCCCTGAGAGAACTGTGACTGGCCCAAGGTCACCCAGCTGGCTGCATATGGAGGAGGAGGAGGAGGGAATCAAACAGTTTGGTGTAGTGGTTAGGAATGCGGATTTCTAATCTACGCTCCCCCACATGCAACCAGCGGGGTGACCTTGGGCTCACCACCGCACTAAGAAAACTGTTTTGACTGAGCAGTAATATCAGGGCTCTCTCAGTCTCACCCACCTCACAGGGTGTCTGTTGTGGGGAGAGGAAAGGGAAGGCGACTGTAAGCCGCTTTGAGCCTCCTTTGGGTAGAGAAAAGATGCATATAAGAACCTCTTCTTCTTCTTCTTCACCACCACCACTTCTTCTTCACCACCACTCTTAATCACTGCACCACACCAGCTCTCAGACCCCAACTTTGTTATGTAGATTATGTTTATCACAACAAAATCTACATTGGATGTGTATCTTGGCAACATGCTGGCTGGCATGCTGGGTCCATGGCGATTAATACTAAACCATCACCTCATTAGAACAGGCTTTTTGTTGTTTCTGTTCTTGGCTGGTTGTGATTTTGACAGAGGAAAGGATAGAAAAGGCAGACTGTGAAGACTCAGGCACTCAGGGAAGGCAAAAGATAAAAGATAAATCCTCTTCAAATATTTTTTATTAGCCCTTGGGATAAAAGTCATCCTTGACAATGATGATTTTATAGTATCCAGAGGAGGGATGGAAGCTTGGTAATAGGCAGCAAATGCATCTTTCCTTTCTCCAAGAGCTGTGTCGCTTTGGTGCACATCTGCTGTTGACACTCAAATGTTATTCTTGTGTTTGGGGTCAAATGGGTGGATCACCAGTGCAATCCTTATGGAGAGTAAATCCTTCCTGTAAATTACTTGACTCTTCACCACCCACCCTTGGAAAATGGAAGGACTGACTCACCGATGGGCATTTTAAATAACATAATAGCTGTGGTTCAGACAGAGAGAGAGAGAGAGAGAGAGAGAGGTGTTTCATCTCACAATATCTCAAAGTACTTCATGGCTTTGGAGAACTAGCATATGCAGAGGAATCTCTTCAACACCACAGAATGGCAGCCTCTATTTATCAGAGCACAGCAAGCTAACACACAACAATCTGTGACAAGATCTGAAGAACGAACAGTGTGAAGTGCACAATTACCACAGCAGGCAGTGTATACGGACACGGGTGGGTGTTCCTTTTTTTGTTGATATCCATTCCCACCAAGCAGCCAGCGGTACCCTCTAGGTCGTAAACCATTACTTTTTTGAGAATGAAGTAAAATGTGTAAACAACAAATCCTGACTGTGTTCTGCAGAAAGATTCCCACAGGTCTGTCTACGTTGGCAAGAGAGAGAACTGATTCCCTTTCTCAGCAAGCAGAGATTATACAGCCTGAAGTAAAGCCCTCAGCTTGGTGCAGGATATTCATTCTAAACCTCTAGAAAATAACAGCCAATGGATATTAAACAAAATCCCTTAAAATACTAATAAGAACGAATGAACAAACAATTCTCGTAAGCCAGATGGGGGAGAAAACTGTTGAAAGGTGTTAATTATACCAGTAGCAGAAGAATCTCGTTCAGCAACTTTCCATCATACTTTCGAAAAATCACTTAATGAAAGACACCATAAAGAAGACAGGAATTTTATTTGGTTCTCACAGGCATGAATACTCTCTAATGATACTAGGGCCCCCAGATTTATGCCTTTGAGTTATTTCTTCTAAATCAGTTTAATATCCTTTCCCTCAGAAAATAATAAAGCAATTTTGACAAGCAGGAGGGCAGCTTTTGGGCAGAAGGATAGTGTTTTACATGGCCACAACCTTTATTAACAACAACATTGAAGGGTTGGCACAGCATGAGGGGGAGCCCTCCCTAGCAGTCCACTGACTACTTCCCTCTACCAGCTCCATCAGTGATCCAGGGTCTGTCTCGGTTCAATGTAGGCCACTGGAGTTGGCCTACTGTGGGAAGTTTAAGGTGACCAGATGTTCCGCTTTTGGTGGGACAGTCCCACATTTGGGGGCATCTTCGCCCTGTCCCACTACATTTTCCAAGTGTCCCGCAACGTTCTGCAATTTTTTAAAAAAATTAACATTAAAAAAATAGTATTTTTAAAATTTTTTTGGCAGGCAGTGCAGCGGGCAGCCCGGGCTCAGGAGGCCCCCGTGCAGGCCCCCTGGCTCTGGGGCGGGGCTTGCGTGGCGCCGCCATTCCAACCGTCCCCCCCAACCCCAGTGTCACCTTAGGGAAGTTGCCTATAAAGAGTTGGCCTAATGTGGGAAGTTGCCTATAAAGAGTGGAGGGGGGGCAAAGGGTGCAGACCTCTCTGGCTGACCCCAAAGCAGCTTGGCCAAAATGAGCATGCTCGCCTTCCCTGCTGGGTCAGCTTTTGCTCACTTTGAGCCACCTCTTAAAGAGGCACCATACCACAGGGAGTCTGGTCACACACCGCCTCCCATCATACAGGCTCTTCTCATACCAAACCTCGCATTTGTGATGAACATAACATGCAAACAGAACCCAATACAAATCAACAATCCCAAATGTAAACTTACATTAAAGGGTGGGTGGGTGGGAAACTGCTCTGGTGGTGGTCCCAGGTGGAAGGCTGGTGCCTTTTATAGGTGCCTCAGGGACCCATCCTGCCCAATGTGTGTGCCGCTGCTGTGTGGCATGCATGCTTGAAGGCTGCCAGGACAAGATGCGTCCCTCTGCCCCCTGCCCTCTGCGTCTTCAAAAGGCAGCTGCAGTTAGTTGCGACCACACAGTGTACTTAGAATAATGCAGTTCAGACTACTATCAACATTATATTTCCTTACTAATATTTAAAAATACTTGTGAAGATATATGTTATTAATGCTGGGAAATTGGGTTCTGGAGCTATAATGGCTTGCCCACCTTCAGGTGTTGATTGGAATTCTCCTGGGATTATACCTGAGGTCCAGGCAACCGAGATCAGTTCACCTGGAGAAAATGGCCACTTTGGAAGGTGAATTTTATGGCATTGAATTTATGGCATTGAAGTTCCTACCCTCCCCAAGCCCTGCCCTTTTCAGACACCACTCCTCAGATATCCAGTTATTTCCCAACCTGGTACTGTCAGCCCTACAAATACAGAATGTGTGGATCCAGGTGATGGTCCCAGGAGTTTGCTACATATGTGCCATCTTTCCAACATTATATAGAAATGTATTTTTGACTCTTTTCAGCCTCATTGTGTTTAAATGGAATTATGCTCAACATGAGCATGTTGCTCATTGATTTTCCCTTAAGTGAGAAGTGAACGATCTGCCTTGGCACCATTCTTAGAAATATTTGTAAGAACTGAACATTACCTAGGAGCCTGGTTTGCATGCAGGAAGTCCCAGGTTCACCTCTTGGGGAGAGCACTACCAGCAAAACTAGGCAATGGGGAGCTAAATGAACCTATGTCATGACTAATTATACCATGTTCAATGTGTGTTCCTCAACTGGTATTTTCCAAGGCAAAGTGAATCCAGGAAACATTTGTAGAGTAGAATCAGCAAGCAGGTGGGTGCTTCACTAGTTTTTATGTATGGGAAGTTTTATCATGTAAATACTAAAAATTTTCCTCCTTTGTCAGGTTGTTTCTCCATCAGTTCTGCTTATTTGCTGTCTTGGAGCACATACAAGAAAAAGATCAGAGCCATAAATATTGAATAATACAAAAGTTTATTCTAAAAGTGATATTCTACAAATTCAAATATTAAAAATATTCTTAAAGTTCTGACATGAAAAGGCCATAGTTCTAAACCCAAGGTTTTTTTTTTAAACAAGATGCCTTTGCAGGAAGAGAGGCAAAACGTATTTGCATCCTAATAAATATGACAACGGACACTGACCAAAGCAATGCAAAATGCCTATCAAATAGAACTGTGCAGCAGTCTTGCCAAAGGCTCTTCATTATCCACCAGTGGCCCTTTAAAGAATGGAATCTCTTGCTTTAAAAAAACTACTAGACAAAATGTAGTGCTTTTGAAAACAGCTAAGGGATAAAATAAGACACATTTTCCTATACCAAGTTCTTTTTAAAAGAGTGCATTTCTCACAAGAGATAAACTCTAACATCCCCTACCCAGTTATCAAATTGTTTCTAAAAGTTAAAAAAAAGTTAAGACATATCCTAGAAGGTCATCTCCCCATCTCCCCCAGGAAAGTCCCTCTGAAATGTTCTTTGGCATGGTGCCATAATTTTACAAAGTTTTAAACATTCCTACTGCTATGCACTTCCTTGCCAGCTGCCACCACTTGTCTTCTGAGGCCATCCCTGCTTTCCTGAGGGTGGGAGCAGCTGTGGAAGATAGAAGGCAGTAGTAGTGATGGGGGCAGCGGTGCAGGCAGGCGCAGCAGCAGCCCTTGCCAGTTTCCACCACCACTGCTTGTCTTCCAAGGCCATCCCCACTCTCCTGAGGGCGAGTGCAAACATGGAAGACAGGCAGGGGTGCAGGCAGTGATGCAGAGAGGTAGGCTCAGTGGCAGGCCTTCCAAGGCTGTCCCCACTCTTCTTAGGGCAGAGACAGGTGGGAGCACAGTGAGTGGGGCTCTACACCCGACTTTGCCAGCTGCCATCTACTGGAACACTCCCTGAGGTATGAAAATGATGTCTGTACTCAGTTCCATCTCAGGGGGTGTGCCAGACGATGTGTTTCCACATCAAAAATGCCCCAGTTGGCTCCGTGCCACTGTGAAGTGTTGCAGAGCTGACTGGGATGCCGTAAGTGGGAAATATTCACATTCCCTTGCTGCATGGCAATGGAGGGCATGATTAAGGGCTGGGCCAGCATCATGTAGAAGCAGGGATTACCCCCAATACCAGACAAGCCCCGGTCTGGTCAAAGAGAGTAATTTTGGGTAATGGTCTATACACCTATTCATATTAATTTCTTGTGTTTCTTCTTTCTTTGCAAGATCACAGTAAGACTTGATGTACATATGAACCCATCATAGCTGAACCTCTCACCGAGAGCAGTGTGCACATGCACAGTATCATGTTGAAACCAGAGTGCTATCTATACCAAAAAGCTATGCCATCCCTGCTAGCTGCTTTGCACAGGCAGCAGTCTATTTGAAATAAGATGGCGTGTGACTACAAAGTCCCGTGGGTGAATGTTTTTGCCTCACCAGCACCATGTTTAAATCAAACCTGAGATGCAATTCTTGATGCGACTTACGTTAGCTGCACAAGCATAACCTGCACCTTTTAAATTCTTCGCTAGGAGATAAAAAATTATGCATAGCCTATCATGCTTTCTAGGAAGTGTATTTATCATTTTTATTATTTAAGGGCCTCTCTTGCAATGTTGATGCAAATGTCTTAAATATTGTTAAAACCTGTGTGTTTTAGCATCAGTGTAATATCGTCAGACCTCCAAGGCTAAGCCTGAAGCTATCGCTTTTAAGAATTTATGTGCCCATTCTTCTTTCTCCCCCCCTCAGTGTGGCAAAACTAATAATGAAATGCATAACTGAGATCCTTAGGAAATATAACCAGCCTATTTGTGATTTTGATTCATTGTTTAGTCACCAAAAATATATCGTTTTACAGGTATGTGCCTTTAATATTTATGGTGCAATAGTTAAATCCCAAGCACATCTCTCTTCCCCCCAGCTACTGCAAGTGGCTTCCCTATGAAAAGACAATGAGGCCTTCATGGAAGTTTATTTCTTTCTGGGACTCACTCCCCCCCACCCTTCATAAGTAGGCCCTCACAATATTTTCTGTTACCATCTTGTCAGGGTTCAATTCATTATTCCATTCATTGTTCAATTTGTTGGGCTATGAGCATCTGAATAATTGAAAACGGAAGCAGTATTATAAATTGTCATGTCTCAATGAAATCTCCCATTTAAAGGCACTATGACACAGTTCACTATTAGAAATTGGCCCTCAAGGTTTTAGTGTGAAAGGGCAGTTTCATGTATTTATGTCTATAGGAAATGTGTATAATGCCTTTCTATCAGATATGTCTATGCAGTCATCCAGAAATAAACCAACAGAAATAACACGACAAATCTGAAAAGTTAAAATCAAGCAGAAGAGATAAGCCAAAACAGTGGGCAAAAGGCAGCAGGTAAAAGCCTGACAAATACAAGAGCAAAACAAAACAAAACAAAAGCAAAACTAGAATGACAACAGAGCAAGATTAAAATGATATATGTGGAGGGGGGACCAGAGGAAGTTCTAAAAATGTTTCACGTATAAGGAAAAACCCACACAACCCCTCATGTGTGCTAAACCTTTTTTTTATGTACACATTACATGATTTTAATTACACGTACTCACAGCAGTGAACATTGTAGTTCAAGATTGCAACATAAATAACCAATTCACACTTATTATTAATGAAAGCATATTTCCACCCTTGCTGAAGGAAGCATGTTTGCACACTATTGTGAAACTAAAGTGCCCGATCTTTTATCATAAATGGATAGGGCAACAAGATGCTAAAGAGGGCAGGATTCCACTCTCATTAAGAACGCTTTGAAAAAGGGAGTTTCAGCAGGTGCAGTGCAAGACAAACCAGGTAATTTAGGGGATGAACACTTCCCCCATCCAATCTAGTATTGCACCTAATCTGATTGCATTCTGTTTGCCTTTATTTCCAGTTTAAGGAGGAAAATTTCTAAAATAAATTCTGGAATTGTATCACATGAAATTCCTTAGTCCCTTTTTCAGCTCACACACATCTCATCCCTCGTACATTACTGATGAGCATGGATGTTGATAAAATGCATGAAAGTAAACCTGATGCTGTCATACATATGATCCTCCTCTTGCTTATGTATTTTGTTTAATCATTTTACGTGTGTGTATGTGTGTGTGGGTGTGAAAGTTTGCTGTCTTGGGGATCCTAAGTTGTGTGGCATTAAAATGTTTTAGGATAAATAAATAACACATTAAATAGTAATAATTATTTATTTATTAAATTTTATACTGTTTTTCCCAGGGACTCAGAGTGGTTTACATCAGTAGGGTTATCTCCACTACGGAGCCCCTGCTGTCTGAAACTAGATGGGTGGCAACCTGAGAAAGGGCTTGGAAGAGTTTTAATGTTCTTGCCTATTTACAAAATTAACTAATAAATAAATAAATAATGAATCAATCCCTTGGCTACCATAAG
Source organism: Paroedura picta (assembly GCF_049243985.1). Lineage (NCBI taxonomy): Eukaryota > Metazoa > Chordata > Lepidosauria > Squamata > Gekkonidae > Paroedura > Paroedura picta. Next base: position 58,331,167 of record NC_135369.1, on the reverse strand, counting down.
AAGCATATTAGAAAAACAGCACAGTGGGAAGGGTTAAACCATGCCATGGTCACAGTTCAATCCTCACCCCCTTGAAGCTGCTTTTACAACTAACATAAAGTGATAGATGATTGTATTAACAACATGGTGTCTATTTCAGCCCTGACAGTTGAAAAGAAGTTGTCAATGAAAGTGCCTTATTACTTCAATCTTAGTAAATGGCTTGTACCATCCTCTGTATTGTGTTTGAAGTGCAACTGCCTTGAACTAAAAGCAAAGGTGTGATATAAATATTTTCATAAAATGAATAAAATTTTAAAACCCCCGTGTATGGCATTGATTGTTCCAGATTCATCAGTATGGAGTTTAAAAATGTGAAACTCTTCTTTCCCCAACTATAAACCAATGAGATTTAAATCAGAGATACTTAACAATGTGTTACCTGCAAGTATTGCAGCAAACAAATACGGTAAATTATGATGTGTGGATATATCAAGTCCAATACAGTCTGTCAGCCATGTTTGTTATCCTGTACAATATTTCACAGTCCCTGATTAATAGCAAGTTTATCATGTCCTTTTGAACTGTCAAGTGTGGCAGAAAGCTCTGCATATTCTCCAAATAGCTGCTGATCCCAACCATTTCCAGCAGTCCCCTCCACCCTCCACCCCCACCCCCATTTCAATCTATCCACCCTTATTTATTTAATGTATTTATTATTTAATTTTAAGCCTGCCACTCCTGTAAACCGCTCGTGGCAGGTAACAACATATTCCATAAACCCCCCCCCCCCCAAGATAAAACCCCATACATAAAAATAATCCAACATGGCTAGCGGCGATAACAAACTCTCCCCACTTCACCCCACCACAAAAGAGCTGAGACAGAAACCCATCTCGGGGCATAGGAGAGCGCCCGATGATCTGGTGCCGCTTGAGGAGGGGCCCTTGACATTACCTTATGTGTAAACAGGTGAAGGTGTAGTATGTGTTTTCATATGGCTTCTACTGTACTGTATTGTAGAACCATAACCGCTTTTTGGCAACCTCAGTTCAAATAAGTGGGGCTTCATTTTACAATTTTTGAGTGGCGGGGACTTACCCACGCCACTGCTCCATGGGGGGAGGGCGAGCGGAGGGAAGATGCGGCGGCCGCAGCTTGCCTGGCTTGTCAGGCGTGCTGTCAGCGATGGCACGCCCGGCACGCAGAAGGCGGGGTCCGGAGCGTCTTTGGGACGCTGCCTAGGGCTTTCCCGCCTCTTTGCCCAACTGCCGAACAAGTGACCCACCCTCCCGATCCCAATTTAGTATTGTTAATTTTCATTTATTTGCTTGTTTCTGTCACAGCAGGGTATGCGCATGGTAAGGAGTCAATTTCATGGGGAGCTGGTGTGCGACTGGACTCCTCACCAGGAAAGGGGCCCCTTTAAAGGGGTGGTGGAATGAGCAGTCTCAATACCCAGCAGGGAGAGCGCTGCTCGTTTATTGACCAGACAACTCAAAGGATTAAGCTACGGAGGTTTGCGCCCTTTGGCTATCCTGGGGCTGTCTCCCACTTAGATATCCAATTGGAGGTTCACGTATTTCCAGCAGGGATCATTACGTGTTCCTTCATAATGTGGATAAATGGGGCAGCCGGCAGGTTGCTTAGTTTCGGCCCTTCCCATGCTGTGCCAACCCTTCAGCAAGGGGTGTGTGTGTTTTGAAATAAATGCCGTGGCCTATGTTTAATCCAAAGAATCTCTGGCCTCATACCTGCCAATAGGGCCAAACTATACATTATATGTCCCCATCATCACTTTAGTCAGTCACACAACAAAACCAAACACAAAGATTTAAGGATTGCTACAGGCTTTGTTGAGAAACTGCATGTGTAGCGATGGGCTACACATACAACCTCCTCCCAGGTCATAGAATCATAGAATCATAGAGTTGGAAGGGGCCATAGTCAGGTAAGTCAGTATCATATTCTCCAAGTTGCAGATGATGGCTAAAGTCTACTAAACATGCCTAGAGCCACCTAATGATACTGATGATCAGTACCTAATGATGGTACTGATTCCACAAGGGCAGAGAAAACTGGGCTGGTGCACGTATGGCAGCAGGGTTAACCCCTGCAGTCACATGACATCAGCACTGACCAGGCCCCGGGCCTGGCATGTGTTAGGTGCTCCATTGCCCCGTGGCATAGGAACACAGAACTATCCACGTTCCCTGGTCTGCCACGGGGGCCAATTGGGCCTGTTTTGCAGCAGGTCTTTGTGGATGGGGGAAGAACCGGGCCTTCCAGGCCCAGCTCCGCCCCCTCCTGTGGCAGCCCAGAGGGGACAGTCACAATTGGCTCCATGGCACTTTGCTTCAGGTCTGAATGGGGCATTTTGTTTATTTGCACAAAGGTGGGATTGAGATGCTACCTTCATGTAAATACCCCACCACAGAACCATTCCACCCTGGATGCCTCTGTGAGGAGGCAGTAATCCAGGGGAGACCTGGTCCGCTGCTGGAAAACATTCCCTATGGAGCTGCAGGAAGCTTCAGAACATGCTTCTCGACAACAATGCTCCAGTGGAGGCCCCATGCAGAATCTATATGGGATATACAATATTTGAACCACAGTGCAGTTACTTAGCCAATATACTGTACTTGCTCTCATAATAATGCATAATGTTACCTTTACAATATCCAGTTGTACACAGTTTAGGACTATTTGTCCCTTGAGCTTCTCAAATCAGTTTTTAACACAACCTTCCTTAACAAACATGCACAGTTTGGTGCATGCACTCGCAAAAGACTAGATCCCATGCTTTTTGATGCAAATAATGTAGCCGAAAAGGGGTCATCCAGCATTCAGCTTTATGAAAAAAGTAGACCTAAAACAGAAAAATTCCATTCATGCTAATTTAGCTCCATACCAAATTATATCTGCATTCTCTAAGCATAAGCATCCCATTGTTATTCCTCTGGGAGCAGAAAGCCTTGGTGGCGCAGACAGATTTTACAGGTTGGTCAAATATTCTTATAATGGAAATATAGCTTCAGTCAACTAAAGAGAGCCTGCTATAATTCCACAATATTACTTACAAAATTGAATCTCAAGCTATTTTGTTTACTATTGGAAAAGGATTGTGGTATGAAGACATAATAAAAGCTTCTGAGGGGTTTTTAATACAACTTTTGCATAAATCTTGTATCTATAACCTGATCTTAGTGACATAAATATTAGCAGCCTTGTTTCCATTTCATCTGCCATAGAACCAATGCTGTCCTACAGCAATAACCAGCTAGAGAATAGAGCTATTTGCTGCTGTCATAAATAAGAAAGGGTGTCACGGATGTTTTCATTTGACTGAGCAGTAATGGAGTTAATTATACTTCCAGTCTCTTTGTTTTTGATCTGTGTTTCCAAAGTCATCTCTGTGTCCTGAGTTCTCTCAGTACTTTTAACCTTTTCCCCCATCCCCCACTGCCGACACTATTTCTGATAGGTATTTTTCTATCTTTGTGATCAATTAGGGACTCTGATTATTGGTGAAAGGCTATAATAAACTTACTTTACAGTAAATAGCATGTGGAATTCTTCATGAGAATGCATTGAAAACAGAACATTTTGCCAATAAATGGCATTATTAGAAAATAGTTTTGATGTATAGCCTTTAAGACAAAAGGCCCCTTCTGGCATAATACTTGGTGTTTGTAGTAGGATTTTCTACAGCTGTTCTTTTTGGGGTACAAGTAGAATTACATTGAAATTAGTTTCCCTTATAAAGAATCTTTGAGCAAGCTCTGGCAGGAGTTGAGGATTCTGTTCACTGAATTATTGCTGAAAAAATTCCATGTACACTTCTGGCAAATGGATTTACCTCAAGAATAGGCTACCAACTTGGATGGTTTTAAAAGGGGAGTAGACAAAAATATGACAGATGGGGTTATCAATAGCTACTAGTTGTGCTGGGTATCTTATCTTTCCAATACCAAAGGCAGGGTGTGTCTTCATATCACTTGCTGGGGAGCACAGGCTGGAGCAGAGGTAGTCAAACTGCGACCCTCCAGATGTCCATGGACTACAATTCCTATGAGCCCCTGCCAGAGAATGCTGGCAGGGGCTCATGGGAATTGTAGTCCATGGACATCTGGAGGGCTGCAGTTTGACTACCGCTGGACTGGAGGATGCTGCTGCAGTAATTCTGCTCATGGGCTTCCTAGAGGAAACTGGTTGGCCACTGCTTGAACAGGATGTTGAACTAGATGGCCTTTTGGTCTGGTCCAGTGTGGCTCTTTTTATGTTCTTATGTCTGAATCAGACCAGAACAACCACTGACATTTAGTAAATTAAATGAAATTATGTAGGCTCGTAATGTAGACTCCTTCACAAAAAACCTTACTAATCTGTCTGACCACACTAAGGCTGTTCCTTCTGGATTTTCATAGTGTCACTTGCAGCCCAGCACAGTGAGTCTGGTGTTGTTGCTGTTGTTTTGTTTTTTTAGAAGAACAGAATGTGTGAACTTTCAGCATTCCCCCTCATCTTGGGATACTTCCCATATTGGACACTGGCTGGGAGAAAAGATGCTTCAAACACTATGACACAGGTTGACACTGAAATTAGTTTTCCTGATCTCTGTGTTTTCATTTTTAAAAGAAAGACTCCTGCTGTGCTTGACTCCCCACCCTGCTCTGAGCTTTCCCAATTGAGTGCAGAACACTTTCTGTTTCAATTGGGGGGGTGGGGATAGAGGAAGACCCGAATGATGTCATTTACTTGGATCTTAGTAAAACTTTTGATAAGGTTCCCCATGATGTTCTGATGGATAGGTTGAAGGACTGCAATCTGGATTTTCAGATAGTTAAGTGGATAGGGAATTGGTTAGAGAACCGCACTCAAAGAGTTGTCAATGGTGTTTCATCAGACTGGAGAGAGGTGAGTAGTGGGGTACCTCAGGGCTCGGTGCTCAGCCCGGTACTTTTTAACGTATTTATTAATGATCTAGATGAGGGGGTGGAGGGACTACTCATCAAGTTTGCAGATGACACCAAATTGGGAGGACTGGCAAATACTCCAGAAGATAGAGACAGAGTTCAACGAGATCTGAACACAATGGAAAAATGGGCAAATGAGAACATGATGCAATTTAATAAAGATAAGTGTAAAGTTCTGCATCTGGGTCAGAAAAATGAAAAGCATGCCTACTGGATGGGGGATACGCTTCTAGGTAACATTGTGTGTGAACGAGACCTTGGGGTACTTGTGGATTGTAAACTAAACAAGAGCAGGCAGTGTGATGCAGCAGTAAAAAAATGCCATTTTGGGCTGTATCAACAGGGGCATCACATCAAAATCACAAGATGTCATAGTCCCATTGTATACGGTATGGTGTGCAGTTCTGGAGGCCTCACTTCAAGAAGGACGTAGATAAAATTGAAAGGGTACGGAAGAGGGCAATGAGGATGATCTGGGGCCAAGGGACCAAGCCCTATGAAGATAGTTTGAGGGACTTGGGAATGTTCAGCCTGGAGAAAAGGAGGTTGAGAGGGGGCATGATAGCCCTCTTCAAGTATTTGAAAGGTGTTGATATCCATCCTCTTTAAGTATTTGAACTTCCTGGTTCCCGGTTGCAAGGCTTGTCTTAAAGTGACAGCGCTCCAGAAGCCCTTACTTCTCTCAGCAGAGGTTTGCCTCTTTGTTTCCCCCCCTCCTCTGCTGTCTCCAATCCTCTCCCCCCCACCACCCCTGGTTCAAGAAAAGAAAGAAAGAGACTCCTCCTAATGACTGAAGGTGAAGGGATCAAGCACACTTCCTTGGGGAGGTTGTGCCATAATTGTGAGGCTGCTATTGAAAAGGCCCTTCCTTATGTACCCACCAAACAAGCATCTTAATTGTTGGACAGGAACATATGGGAGAAGAATGATACCTTCAGATACCCTAGTCCCAAACCATGCAGGGTGTTGAAGGACAAAACCAAGTTTAAATAGAGATTGGGAGCAGATTGGGAGCTGGTGTAATTGATTTAGAATGAGGTTCACATGCTCATGATTGCTGGCCCTGACCAGCAGTCTAGCCACTGCATTCTGCACTACTAGCTGCATTTTTCAAACCTTCTTCAAGGGAAACCCCCAACAGTCTAGATGTTCAGTCTAGATGTAAATAAAGCAAGGATCATCGTGCCTAGCTAGATCTGACTGACTCAGGAATGGGCACAGCTGATGCACCAACCAAAGCTGGGCGAACTACTCCAGACCACAGCAGCCACCTGATTATCTAAGTGACTGCTGTGTTGTGTAGCACTCCCAAGTGGTAAACCTGGCTTTTCAAGGTGAGTATAACCCCATGCAGCACCAGAATCATCTGACCTCCCTCCCTGGTCTGCCCTTCTACTTTTCCAGAGAATCTCTGTTGCTTCAGACTTAAGTTTCAGCTATCTTTGAAATACATTAAGTGAACTTTCAACCAGCAGCATATATACAGATATGGGTGGGGAAAGCCTGAAAAATTGACCATGAAAGGAAAGAAGAGTGATATTTCTATTCAAAATTCTAAAGTATTCAAGATAAGCACAGCTTTCAGAGTCAACAACTGCAACTGTTAATGAACTTTGGATGATGTATTAAATCAGCTGATAAATTCTAATTTAGCAATTTCTCACTGGAGTCCCTCTTTGAAGTTCCTTTATTGAAGTACACTTTATTGTTAGCCCTATTTAGACTGAGGGTTACTTCCAAGTAGATGCATACAAAACTCAGTTGCCACTTGGATTGGGAGTTCTTTCTTCTTCTAATTCATGCAGCCATTCCGCATTCGTCCAAAATAGCACAATGGTTACTAATTGAAATCACTACAGTTTTGCCGTTATGCACAACGTCGTTGACAATCTGCAACATTCCTGAAACCGATCCGCAAAAAGTGCTTTGTTGTAGCGCTTTCAGGGAAATCCCAAAAAGTGGATTCACCCTCCGGAAAGCGCTACACTCCTGCAACCAATCTGCAACACTAGCGGGAAAGTTCTGTGCGTTACCATTGTTGCGGTTTCTGCAAAGTCCCTCCCCCTGCCTCTCTCCTCTGATCTTCCGGCGAAGCGAGCACCATTTTTTTTCCTCCGAGCGAGCGGAGATCAACGCACTGGCAAGCCTTCGTTCACCCAGTGAGGCTTCCCCGGCTGCAGTCCCTCTGTTTAAAGTCACCAAGCACAAGCATCATAGAGCCCCGTTTGATGGTTTATTTTCACTTTATTTTTCACACTGTTTTCGGCCGAAAATCGCGCACGTGAGGGGGGGGTTCACTTGGGGGGAGCGTGGCAACGATGAAACGGCAGCTCAAACATCACCTGCTAGCTGGATGGGTCTCTCCGTTGCAACGAATCAACACATATTCATTGCAACGGGTGTGTTTTTTTTTTAAACCTTCCTTAAAGGGAAAGGGGCTGTTTGGGAGCATGCTAACGGCCGCCCATTGTCTACTTGACGGCCAGGGGCGGGACACAGCTCAGCAATAGCGCTTCCTTTCTAGCGATTTTTGCCGAGACCGGAACCCTGTGGGAAACGATAGAAATGCAACTGGATTCCACTACAAAGGCAGGTATGCATAACGACAAATTCCACTATTTAAAATGGCGATTTTTCATTCAGCAAACAATTTGCTACATGGATCCCGGTGCGGAATGGCCCATGGTATTGGCTGCCACTGTTGATTTGCTGGTTTTTCACTGCATCTTAAAATAGCACAAGACTATCTCAGAATTCTATTTAGTTTCTTAAATGTATTTTGGGGTGTCTCTAAGACAGCAGCTGTGCCAGTAGCCGGTCGCCCTGTCCCCTCTCTCTCATCACTTTGCACACACAAATGCATACATTTTAGTCCAAACTTCAGGCAAAAGCACAGAAAGAGTATCGCAACTAAGCATTGCACTTTTTGAGATCCAAAAAGCTCTCTTGTCAGTAATGGTAATGGATTTATCCGAGCTTTGCCCTTTGTTAGGGAAGGTCAGGCTGGTCTTCTCCCCCCCCCCTCCCCCAAACTCTTTCAATTCTTTCAGGCTCAGAATCCAGTTTGCATATTGAGCTTCCAGGAACTATTTTCAACTTCCAAGGGCATTTGAGCATGAAGAACACATTTCTTGATGTCTTTAGCTACAAATTGGCACGCAGCTGGGCTTGCAGTAGCATAGTGAGGAGGGGGCCAACATCTTAAATCCGCTGTTTATTACCCAGGAAGTTCTGATCAAGTTTATGGTTCTAAAGACTCCAACATATCAACTCCACTGAAGAACAGGACAAGCTATTGTAAATATGAACCATCAAAGCACCAGCCATTTCAATGAAATGAAGCAAATCAATTGTTTTTCATAAAGGTGCCTTTCAGATCTCCTCTTTAGGTTCTCTGTATCCTTACTGGTTTCAGCATTTTCATAGGTTATGCTTTGGAATGAAATAAACTAACTGCAAGGCTATGTTTGTTTGTTTGTTTAATTACACTTCTGAAAATTATCTAAAGGCTCTCGGGTACTTTTTGTTATTTGGCCAAGGCTGCAATCTTAAGGACACTTTCCTGGGCATAAATAGATCTGAGTACGATTCTGAGTAGACCTGATTACATGAGCAAAGTATATTGTAGAAACAAACGTAAAAGATCACAACTAATGAGCTTTTATAATAATGTCATAATCCTCTATAAATCTATCTGCTTGCGTTTATGGACCATTTTGCCTGTGTAATTCAGAGAGGTACAGCTGGGAAGCAGAGAAGGAATAAGAGGGAATAAACTGTGCTTGGGGAATCTGAAGAAAAGAACTTTCAGCTGGTTCACTACTGTGTGGGAACTTATAGAATCATAGAGTTGGAAGGGGCCATACAGGTCATCTAGTCCAGCCCCCTGCTCAATGAAGGATTAGCCCAAAGCATCCTAAAGCATCCAAGAAAAGTGTGTATTCAACCTTTGCTTGAAGACTGCCAGTGAGGGGGAGCTCACCACCTCCTTAGGCAGCCTATTCCACTGCTGAACTACTCTGACTGTGAACATTTTTTTCCTGATATCTAGCCTATATCGTTGTACTTGAAGTTTAAACCCATTACTGCGTGTCCTTTCCTCACCATCCATACCATTCAGCGCCATTGTGGTTATGCATTTCCATTTGTATTGCAGTGCAGACCAATCATCTTGCTATGCATATTTTGTATTTATTATTTTATGAAAAGATTTATCTTCTGCCTTTCCTCTTGGTTCAAAGTAGTATGACTGGGACTATAGAACAAACTTGGTGGGTTCACCCACACTATTTGTTAAAAAAAATTAGTAGTTGGAGTGTGTGATCTCCCTTAATTGTTCTACAATGAGGAGGCATAATCTACACTTTATTTATTGACATTTTTTCTTCAGTTCTTCAGAGGTTCTCCCAGAAGTGTTTGTGTATTCTTAATGAGGAGCAAAAGGCAGAGGTAGTGAGGGCAAATGTGCACATCTGAAAATTGACAACAATTGTAAATTATATAGGTCCCACCTCAGAACTCCATGATTTGTGCTGAGATTCCTTCAGAGATCTCTCATTTTTTCTTAAGGGTCTTTAGTTTGACTTTCTCTGACTTGTGCTAAATATATGCCACTAACTAGCAAAACTGTCAAATGTTTACACTCCAGTCTTGTAAATCTATTTTAGATGAAACAGCAAAACCAGGTGTGTGCTATTTCAGATCCAGTGGCCGCCTTTGATTCTGGGATGAGCAACAGTGCCCAACACTCCAGGGAGAGAACTGCAACTCCAAAGACTGCTGAGTGGCCTTTTGATACTATCTAAATAAATAACATCCTGTCTGTTTGAGCCTTCAAGAGAATCAAAGAGATGCCCAAGCAGATGGTGTTGATTAATTGAACACCCAGGTGTGATGAAGGCAAAGGATTTTCACCTGGGGATTCTCCACCCCTTGGATTATAATGTATAAAGTAATATATTTGTTTTGTACAATATGGTGAGTTGAATGGGAGGGGAGACTATAAAGGAATCAATATTGTTACTAAAAATGTTATATTGCTTAGATTGCCTTGTGTATTGATTCTGAAAATGAAACAACAGAGGGAAGAGGGAAAATGGACAGATACTCTAGACTTTGGTAAATATTTAAAGGAAATATGTTTTATGGTAGTAGGGGAGAAACACTTAACACATCTGTATATGTCCTTAATGTGCACATGGAATTAATTAATTCCATGATTGAAGTTTGCAGTATTACATGGAGGAAGATCTGCATATTAGTGGATGAACTTATGCATCTTATATGTAAAAATAGGGGCAAAGTCCATTGCATCAAGGTATACAGTGGGTGCTAGAGCTTACAGGTAAGAAGAGTAAGGGGAGGGGTTGTCCAGTCTGTAAGGGCATACTCATGGTTACAGATGAGCTTTCAAGAGCCACATCTTCAGATATGTGAAGGGAAAATCAGACTGGAGACTCTTCTTAGGTAGAGATTACATGGCAGCCCATTCCTTCTGATTTCAGCCTCATCTCAATTCTTGTGTGAATTAGGCCACAGATACAGAAACACCCCCCTGCCCTAATCCACATGGGGTAGTCACAGTACACAGGTATCCACTCTGCTCATTCAATCTTGTTTTTTTTCTGTTGATAAAATATTATGTGCCCACATGCTTTTTTCACTGTTGCCCCTTAGAAGAAGAGAAGAGCTGGATTTTTGTATCCTGCTTTTTACTACCCAAAGGAGTCTCAAAGTGGTTTACAAACACCTTTTCCCTTCCTGTGGGGCTGAGAGAGCTCTAAGAGAACTGAGAATGGCCCACAGTGACCCAGCAGGCCTCAGGTGTCTTTAAGCAGCTTACAATCATCTTCCCTTCCTCTCCTCATAACATACACCATGTTATGGAGGTGGGGATGAGTGAGCTCTGAGAGAACTGGGAATGGGCCACAGTCACCCAACAGGCCTCAGGTGTCTCAAAGCAGTTTACAATCGCCTTTCCTTCCTCTCTGCATAACAGACTCCCTGTGAGAGAGATGCAGCTGAGAGATCTCTGAGAGAACTGAAACTGTCCCAAGGTCACCCAGCAGGCCTCAGGTGTCTCAAAGCAGTTTACAATCACCTTCCAGTTTAGTGTAGTGGTTAGGAGTGCGGACTTCTAATCTGGCATGCTGGGTTCGATTTTGCGCTCCCCCACATGCAACCAGCTGGGTGACCTTGGGCTCGCCACGGCCCTGATAAAGCTGTTCTGACCGAGCAGTGATATCAGGGCTCTCTCAGCCTCACCTCCCTCACAGGGTGTCTGTGGTGGGGAGAGGAAAGGGAAGGAAACTGTAAGCCGCTTTGAGCCTCCTTTGGGTAGGGAAAAGCGGCATATAAGAACCAACTCTTCTTCTTCTTCCCTTCTTCTTCCCATAACAGATACCCTGTGATGGTGGTGGGGCTGAGTGAGAGAACTGGAACTGTCCCAAGGTCAACTGGCCAGCTGCTAGTGAGGAATCAAACCCAGCTCTCCAGGTTAGAGGCTGCAGTCCTTTAACTGTTGCCCCACAATGCCTCTCAGATACCAGTGGTAGAGTTGCTCTTAAAATTTTTGGCTAGGAATCTTCAAGTCAACAGAAGGATCTCTCCTCAGAATTCCCACAGCACACTGAGACTGGGCCTTAGAGGGCTTTCCCTCCAATTGGCTGACTTTCCGTTCCCCACATTCTCATTGGCTCTGGTTGCCATCTGTTGCAGGGAGCTTCGCTGAGACCAGCTTCCAGATTCTTAAAAGCCCCATCAAGCTTCTCAGGGGCACATTGAGGATGGACCATTTTTATTCTGTAGAGGCCACTTCTTTGGGCAGCTCTTTGCTGGGCTGACCTTCTGTGTAGGAGACATGAAAAAATTAGAACACAGCAAGTTCAAGGGGATGTGACGGGCCAGAAGCACAGAGGGTGGGGATTGTGAAAAGTCCATATTTTATCAGGAAAAGTGCAGGGAATATTTGCTAACGTATTCACAAAGCTTACTGAGATCTGGCCCTTCAGACCTGGTTTGTGCTTGCAGAACTGAGGCGGGAGAGCCCTGAGAGAGGAGAATAGATTAGACCAGCCCAACCCAAAGGGCGCCCGCCAGCTCAGTAAGAGGTCTGAGGCAAAGTGAATGAAGTCCTTGGATGTGACAGAGGCGGGAGACACAGCCTGATTAGACAGCTGGCCATCGGGTGGCTGGCCACTCAGGCGGCAGGACAGCACAGGCAGGAGCATTCATTGGCCCTTAAATTGTGAGGCCCAAAAGATCATAGTGAGGGCCAAAAGGTCATTAGGCCTTTTATTATAGTTACAGATGTGATTCATACTTCTGACAACATAATGAAGTTTCTGAAGGCTCCTATTGGTGGAATCTCCCCCACTCAGGCCCATTTACTGCTATTGCTCAGGATTCTGCACCCTCCCCCTGACCTTCTCAGTGTACGAAGAAGCAGAAGGCATCACACGTTTGCTTTCTATTCAGCAGGTCCTTCCTTAAAGGGAGGGAAAGAATGGCAGCTTAATAGGGGCTTGTTACCCAGTGGGAGACAGTCTAATAGCTGAAGGTATTAGGTTGCTTCCAGACCAAACTGCTCTCAGAGGATAGGAGCCCTGAAGTATGTCACAAGGAGGGTTTGCAACTGAAGGGAGAATCAGTGGAAATTGCCAGTTTGGTCTGGAACCAACTCATTGACTAATAGGGTGAAAGCCGCTGAAATAGCCAGGTGAAAGTTATTAAATATACAGACTGATTTGCAAATGGAACACTTGTAGATATCTGTCACTCAAATAGAAACCTAAAAAGTGTTATGCTCACAAAACATGACTTAAAAAAAAATCCTCATTCCTCCATATGAAGCTTGCTACTTGACCTTGGGCTAGTACAGTTCTGTCAGAAGTCTCTCTACCCCACCTACCTGTTATGGAGAGGAAAAGGGTATGCAATTGTCAGCTGCTTTGAGACTTATTAAGATAGAGAAAACCTCCTCCTCCTCCTATAATTTTTATTAGCAGACAGCAGCATGCTAGGCTTACTTGTACACAATTCTGAAATTTAGTTTTCAATCGATTCATTTATGTAGTAGGTTTTACAAATCATGAAATCCACTGCAGGAGACTTGTGGTATCTTTTTATCCTGACAGGCAGGTTAAATATCTCAAAGTGGAAGAACAGATTAGGCAACAGCAGTGATTTTAGTACTGCGTTTTTCCAACATATTTCTGCATGGCACTCTGGAATCACAATAATTGCTCACAATAGGGTGTAGGGGTGTGTGGGGTGGTTAAGACACAGCAGGTGGGTAGCTGCCACTTCTGGGAGCTAAGCTAGCTTCCAGCTTATTAAAAACAGTCTGATGGGGTCAGTAGCCCAGTCTTAGAATACCACCCAAGAACAATTCCATTTTAATAGCTTTTACTATGTATTTCCTAAGCATGCCTGTTGAAATTGAGTCATCAAAGCCTCCCAGTCCCTCCAAGACAGATTTTAGCCGGAGAGCTTGGAGTAATTATCCCACTGGATGTTAGCCTGTGTAGCTATTTCAACCTCGTTCATCATTTCAAACAGCTACATACTCTGCCTGCTAATTTCATCAGATGGATTAGCCTCTCTTACTTGTCTATCTTTTTTTTATTTCTGGGGGGTGAAATATTGCCTTCTTCCCGTTTTAATAAGCTGAGCAGGCATGCACCGCTGCACCGCTTCTGCCTCCTATTTCTTTCAGCTCAGGGAATGATCTACTGAGGAAAGAGGAAGGAGTAAATGTGAAGGTGAAAAACTTGACCACTTTTACCTGCAGGCTGAAACCAGCTGTTTTCAAGCTATCTCAGGAAAAGGTGGAGTGGGGGCAACATAAACCTGTATCTATCTCTCCCTGTTTATGATGCATTCAGATCTCCCAGCCTTCCAAACATTCTGCTCTTTTTCTTTAGGGGGGCCTTTGAGTCCATTCTATCGTGACTAGGGATTGGCAGGACGTTTTAAGAGAACTGAAGGTATTATGATAGCAAAACTGTTTCCTTAGTATACATTCTCATTTTGTTTATCAGAGAAACAGTTTTTCATAACTTTTTGAAGTTCTTCCAAATCACATTGGATCAGATCCCATGGCATTTCCCAGTGCTATACAGGGTAGTGTTCATGGTTAGAGCATTAGATTAGAACTAGACAGACTTGCATACAAATTCCCACTATGTCAAATTTTACTGGGTGCTTTTGGACCAGTCTCAGTCTTTTAGAATTACCTACCACATAATATTTTTGGGAGGATAAAATGAGGGAAGTCCGTTGAGCTGAACTTTTTGCCAGAAAAGCAGGACAAAAAATTGATTTTGTAAAAAATGCATTGCACAATTACACAGAGAAGTTCCACAATGTAAGTGTCTCAGAAATGTGATCAAACACCAGAATTACAGACATCTCTTTAAAGAAGAATACAACCTTATCTTCTTCAAAGGTCTGCAGTGAGGATAAAGAGGCAGAGTCTGGGTACACTGCTCTGAACTGAACTTCATAAAGTAAGGGTGGGATAAAAAAAAAACCCAGCCAATTGTAATGGTGTTGTTTGACATACTTGGTGTATTCAAATACTTGTAAAAAACACTGTGGGTGAATTATGTACATGGAAATTGTCTGGATCATATCATTATAAGTGCTTTTGTAGTAATTGACAATGGTGAGATAAAGGCAGGATCCTGCAAGAGATTAGGCCAGTGCTGAACTAGATGGTCCAATAATCTGACTTGAGAAAATTACACAGAAATTTGAAAACTTTCAAGTGGTTACTGGTTATAAGTTATAACATAGTGAGAAGATGAAGCTCACTTGGGCATGAAATTGGGGTCACCGTGGGTGGGCAAGTAGCTGTGAGATTCTGCATTGTGTAGGGGGTTGGACTAGATGACCTTGAAGGTCCCTTCCAACTCTCTGATCTATTATTTAAAAGTTCATTATATATATATATATATATGAAAGAAATAACCTAATTACAAGGAGGGAATGTTACCTAATGGTTCTTTGGCACTGAACAAAGTCCTAGAAGCAGAATCAGCAAATGCAGCTTGGCCTAGCAGGAAAGAAGTCCAGTGTTAGGAACTGGTGCTTACAGGAGAGATCTTTCAATTATTTCTAAATTATCCAAGTAGTTAGACAAGATCCATATCATTTGCAATGACCTTGATCTTAGGACTCATTGATATTTTAGGTGATGTTCTTTTAATTTTTGCAAATTTGTAACATTAGTTATGGTTCAGTACCAGTATCAAGATAATTAGTATTAAGTCAAATACTTTTGGATTCACTAGGCAGCAATAGCAATGGAGCTTCCAACTATTTATCTGCAAGTTTCATTTCTAACTTGCCATCATCTCAGAATCCTTTGGTCAGCTTCTGCTCTTGGTGGCACTCAGATGGCTCCCAGCAGAGAACGACTTGCTCTTTGTTTAATATGCTGGTCTGCCATTCATACATTACAGAGCCCATAATTAGAGGCACAGAATTACAGGGCAGCAAGCAGTACAAGCCTGTGCACTGAGACAGAGTTCTCTGCACCAACTGTTTCTTCCAGTGTCCTAGAGAATTCAAGAAGCATTGATTCTACAGGGAGATTTTATAGTTCAGCAGCACCAGAGGCACGTTAACCCACAGCAAGCAATAGCATAATAAAAAGGGTTTGCTACAGGGAAACTGATTTGGGTTGTCTGGAGATCAGCTGTGATAGGGGGAAACCTCAGGGTACCACCTGGATCAATGGTTCTCAACCTTCCTACTGATGCGACCCTTTAATACAGTTCCTCATGTTGTGGTGACCCCAACCATAAAATTATGCAAGTGTTCTTTCACAGAAATTAAACCGAAACTGACCAATGTCATTAAGATCCATTGTTCATGATCTGTAAACCGCTCCCGTGGGACTGGTAGTAATAAAGCAGTAAGGGATAAGTGGGCGGAGAAAGGGGCAGGGCGAGTCCATGCTAAAAACTTGAAGGGGCCAATCGGGAGCCACGAAGCTGCCAGGAAAGGAGCAGGGCCGCCATGTCGAAGACGCGGCGGGCTTGCTCCTTTCCCCGTGCTGAGGTCACAGCCTCAGGGGGGGATGGAGCAGGGGAAGAGGCTTCAGAGTAGGGAAAGGAGCAGGCCGGGGCCTCGGCGGAGAAAGAGGTGGGGCCGCCAGGGTTCGGGGGGACAGCTGGAGGGCTGCAAGGGGGCCGAGGCCTGCAGCTGGCATGCTAGCACCCCATTGTATTACAACATACAATGGGCTTTACCTCTAGTTACATATTAATTGGTTATAATTTGGATATAAATTGGAGGGCACCTTCAGGAGGAGTGACAACATTGGTAGCTTAACAGTGGCTCCCCCCCTTGGCTCTGCCATGACCCCTATAAAAGGGTTGTTTGACCCCCAAAGGGGTCCTGACCCCCATGTTGTGAACCACTGACCTGGATGGTGCAACCCTATCTCCCATTCCAACACCAACCCTGCTTAGCTTCCAACATCTGACAAGGTCAGGTTATATCATGCTGCCTTCCTGCTCACCAGGAACACTACTTTGCCCTCCCCAACCAAACCCCTTTTATGGTTGCGGGTAATGGAAAAGTAAACTTAAACTCACATTAGGCCTAGTATTAATACTCTTTAGGGATGGGCACAAACCAGCTCACAAACTAAAATTAGTGATTGACTGGTTTGTGGTTGGCAAACTGAAGTTCATAGTGGGTCAACTGGCTTGAACTTTCCAACAACTTTCCCAAACAAAATATTTACCAATGCACAAAAGCAATTTCAAAGCAACAGGGGAAATTCTCCAACCTGTGAAAACCAATAGTTTCCCTATGCATTTGATGCATTTTGAACATGCTCCTGAGATTTCCCCCAAAAGCACTTTCCTGGAGATATCTGCTCTGTGGATAGGGAATTGGTTAGAGAACCGCACTCAAAGAGTTGTTGTCAATGGTGTATCATCAGACTGGAGAGAGGTGAGTAGCGGGGTACCTCAGGGCTCGGTGCTTGGCCCAGTAATTTTTAACATATTTATTAATGATCTAGATGAGGGGGTGGAGGGACTACTCATCAAGTTTGCAGATGACACCAAATTGGGAGGACTGGCAAATACTCCGGAAGATAGAGACAGAGTTCAACGAGATCTGAACACAATGGAAAAATGGGCAAATGAGAACAAGATGCAATTTAATAAAGATAAGTGTAAAGTTCTGCATCTGGGTCAGAAAAATGAAAAGCATGCCTACTGGATGGGGGATACGCTTCTAGGTAACACTGTGTGTGAACAAGACCTTGGGGTACTTGTGGATTGTAAACTAAACATGAGCAGGCAGTGTGATGCAGCGGTAAAAAAGGCAAATGCCATTTTGGGCTGTATCAACAGAGGCATCACATCAAAATCACAAGATGTCATAGTCCCATTGTATACGGCACTGGTCAGACCACACTTGGAGTACTGTGTGCAGTTCTGGAGGCCTCACTTCAAGAAGGACGTAGATAAAATTGAAAGGGTACAGAGGAGAGCGACGAAGATGATCTGGGGCCAAGGGACCAAGCCCTATGAAGATAGGTTGAGGGACTTGGGAATGTTCAGCCTGGAGAAAAGGAGGTTGAGAGGGGACATGATAGCCCTCTTTAAGTATTTGAAAGGTTGTCACTTGGAGGAGGGCAGGATGCTGTTTTTGTTGGCTGCAGAGGAGAGGACACGCAGTAATGGGTTTAAACTTCAAGTACAACGATACAGGCTAGATATCAGGGAAAAAATTTTCACAGTCAGAGTAGTTCAGCAGTGGAATAGGCTGCCTAAGGAGGTGGTGAGCTCTCCCTCACTGGCAGTCTTCAAGCACACACTTTTCTTGGAAGCTTTAGGATGCTTTGGGCTGATCCTGCGTTGAGCAGGGGGTTGGACTAGATGGCCTGTATGGCCCCTTCCAACTCTATGATTCTATGATTCTATGATTCTATGATAACATGGCAGTCCAATCTGCACATAACCAAGGGGCCATGTAGGAGAGCATCAGGGGGAGGTTATCTACAAGTTTGATGCCTCTAGCTTGCACAGGGTCTGTTTTATATACTCCTGAACCTTCTCAACCTGAACCAGTCATTCCCCAGAGAGCACTTTCTTTAGAGACTGTAACTTGGACCCTGTAAATCCAATCCTCTTCAAACTTGGAGGGCCAGTAGAGAAGAATCAGCTGGAGATCTCCTGCAAGTTTAGTGATTCTGTTGTCCCAAAGAGAGGTTCTACTGCATCATTAAACTCATGAACTGAACCAGTTTATTTCACGGCTAGAAGTTCATGACAGTTTGTAGATCTTGAACCAGACAAACCACAAATTGAAACAAATCGCATTTTCCTAGTTCATGCCCATCCCTAATGCTCTTGTCCAAAATAATGTACACTTTACAAATGTTCCAGTGTAATGAGCCATTCCTGATCCTGGAGGCTATGTGCCTCTTCTCTAGAAACAAAAAATATTTTGTTTGTAGACTGCGTAAGCACAAAAATGGCTATAAATTGCCCTTTATTTGTTATATCATTAGAGCACTACCTAATCATTTAAGCACAAGCAGCTACTGTAAAGGCACAAAGCCAATTGGAATGTTACTTGAAATTCATTTCAACAAAAGGTAAAAATAAAACTCAGAAAATCATGGAAAGCTAAATTTTCTTGGCAGTCCCATTCTTGCCAAACTTCCTGATCATGTTCTTGTCAAACTACTCAGCTTGCCTCTGAACAACCAGGCAGAAAGAGGCATGGGTCCTTTGTCTAACCGAATGGCCATGATGCTTAATTAAAAGCATACAGGGAACTCTAGAGGAAGGAACCACCTTTTGTGGGAACAAGGTCTTGGCACAACTGTGGAACACTATAATAGGGTCTGAACTGGTAGTAACCAACCAGCAGAAAGACCTCAGAGATGTAACAGAATTGTTGAATAAAAATGTATGTGTGCACCAAGCAGTAAAAAGATAAATTCATATTTCTGTATACTAAGGTGACCAGATTGTGAGGGAGCTAAAGCGGGACACTGGGGGTGGCGGTGGGTGGCAAGGGGGTGGCAAGGGGGGTGGGGGGCGGTGGGGCAGCAGGGCGGCGGCTCTTGCTCAGAAGCAGCGGTGGTGGCAGGGAGGGTCGTGGGTGGGTGGCGGGGGGCAGCGGCTTTATCTTGCACTCCCGCAGCCCGGCCAGGTTGCAAAAAGTTGGCTCCATGGTTCATGTTTGGTGCTTTCCCACTTGCCTGTGCCCTGCCATGTCTGTGCCCTGCCATGTCTGCACTCACCCTTTCTACTCACTGAGAGTGGCCGCACTCACGCCTGTGAACGCTGTACTCCTCGGGCAGCTGCCAGAGTCCCTCACACTCGTACTCCTCCAGGACTGCTTCTCTGTTGCTGTTGAGAGTGCTGTCGGCCCAACAAAGGAGATCTTTCGCTCCACCAGCCGCACTGGACCTCTCTTCTTCCATGGCCAGCGAAGGGACTCCTGCCGGAGCGACCCACACTTCTACAGGTGGCACTAGTACCCTGTAAGAAGAAGACACAGTTTGAGAAGGCAGCGCAAGACAGAAGTGGCCGTAAGCCTGGTCACGTGACCAGAAGAGGCCCGCTGGCACGGAGTCACAGCCTTTGTTACTTTGGTGTGGGTTTAGCATTGGGCAGCTTGCGAGCAGAGCCATTGGCTTGAACGGCTTTGTCCTTTCCTCTGCAAGGCACGAAGCGGTGGCACTACACTTATTTAATACTAGAAATAAAGCCCGCTATCCTCTGAATACAGTGGGTGCTAGCATGTATAGGCCGGGAGTGTGTGGGCCATAGGAAGGGGGTAGAGAGGGTGGCTGGGCGTCGGCGCACCAGTGTGTGCCAGTGGCGGGCTCAGGCCAGAGGCATGGGCCACATGGTGGGGCGACGACGGCAGGAATAAGTCTAGGGTGCGGAGGTGTAGTGGCAGTGGTGGCCTGGCTCCGCAGCGTGCACGGCCACGGCCCCACCAAGCCAGAGTGCCCCCACCCCAGAGCATTTGTGGGGCTTCTCCTGGCCGCAGGAGCGGCCGGAAGAAGCAAGAGAAGGAGCACCCCGGCTGGAGGACTCACCGTGCGGGCTGCCAGTTCAGTCTGTCCGGTGAGTCCCCGGCTGGGTGAACCAGCCAATGGGGAGCCATGCTTTGAGCGGCTCCCCATTGGCTGCTCGGCCCTGGATGGACACTCGGAGGACCCAATCAGGAGCCACTTTGTGGCTCCTGATTGGGCCCTCTGAGTTTTTATCCTGGACAGTGCCCGCCCTAACTCCTCCCAGGCAGCCCTTACCCTTTTATTTAATCCGCTCCACAGGAGCGGTTAAAGATGAGCCAGCAGCAGTACTTCTTTTAAAAAATCAGGACATTTTGAACATGCATGGGACATGGGACTAATTATTAATAATTGGGATTGTCCCACGATAATCGGGATGCCTGGTCACCATACTGTACACAAGCACATGCCTGGAATCAACCCCCTCCTCCCACAAAAGACCCAGAGCTCGAATACTTACCTGGTCTGAAGCCATCAGAGAGAAGTACAGTGTTGAGGAACAGGCTGCTGGCCTAAGACAGATAAGAGAAGCTATGGGAACTAGTCAGGAGATGGTTGAAAGACCAGGGTCCAGGAAAACAGACAAGACTGGGCTATTGTGTAGTGGCTACTGGGTAAATGGAGAGGGGTAGATTACTGGCTTCTCATGGACAGAGGAGGTGGGAATAAGATCAGACAGGGAAATAAATAACTGGCTTCAGAGACAGTCTACAGAAGAAAGAAGCAGCACCACACTGAGGTACAGTTCTGTTCCATGGGAGGAAAGGAAAGGCCTGTAGTGCTCAGCTGGTATCCTACCTCCCCCACTTCTGAAGCCTAAGGAGCTCCAACACAGAAAGGGGATGGCAGAAAGGGGAGAAGGTGCTGGCAGCACGCTGAGAATTATTGGGCAAGGAATGGAAAACATGATACATAGCAGAGCTGTTGTATCAACAGATGATGTTGCCACATTTGAAACATTATGTACAAATCTGGTTGTCATATATCAAAAATGATATTGTAGCATTGCAGTAAAAAGAGTTCTGGGAAGGGCAAGCAAACTGATCAAGGAGTCTAAACATATTTAGGACTTTTATTCAGGGACATTGTACTACCAATTGAGTAATGGACAGTAATATAGCCAGTGCTCTAATTTCAGGGCAAAGTCTGTGGCTAAGGTTGATTATCAGGGTTGCAGTTCTGCCAATGAAGAGGTGATTCGTTTCTGGCATTAATATGGCTGCAGCCATTTATTACTGTGCCACCCTCACAAAAGAGGGGGGTTGGCCCAGAATGATAAGGAGCCTGACCCTCAGCCATTCTGGCTTTCTAACTCAAGGGTCCATGGCCTCCACAAGACCCGCTACATTCCAACTGGGAAAGCAGGGCATCTGCATCCAGAATCCCTCTCCAGGGAAGGGACCATATTGGGGCCCACCAGGCATCCACCTCACTTTGGTATCCCTTAGGTTGCTTGGCTTTGAGCCCCTGGCCTCCCAGCCGGGTAGGCCGCACTCGTGTGTCTGCCGTTCTTGTTAAGAATCCCCAATTCCCGATAAGCAAACTGGCCTCCTGGCCAACAGGCTCCTACCATGCCTAATCTGCAGATGTGACAGATAAACCTTAGTCAACATAAACCATTAATACAAACAAACCCAAAAACCAGGGTGGGAAGGCGGGAAGCTGTTCAGCTACAAGGTGTGAGAGGGGCCAGGCGGCGCACAGGGTGCCTGATATAAGAACTCATGCCCCACCTATTATGCAGGTCTTGGAACAGCATGCATGCCCATGCTGCC
This sequence comes from Paroedura picta, assembly GCF_049243985.1. NCBI lineage: Eukaryota > Metazoa > Chordata > Lepidosauria > Squamata > Gekkonidae > Paroedura > Paroedura picta. The sequence goes on along the minus strand of NC_135369.1, from coordinate 58,309,373 downwards.
CCTCTCAATGTGGGCTTCATGGCCACCAACCGCGTCATCAAGGGCAGCCGTGGTAAGTCTCGGCACCTACTTGTCCTTATTCCTTTAGTGGGTAGGATGGAAGATACTCACGAATTCCTCCTGATGAGCCCTTTAATTTGCTTACCATTATCTCATATTTGGGGACATAAAACATTGATAATTCCTTTCTGTAGCCTTGTGTAGCTTTATGAATAGGTGTGGACACGGCAGAAATCACAACGATGTACAATTTTGCTTCCCAGAGACTTTCTTTTTCTACTTCACAGTTTCTACCCACATCCCTTCCGTGGATATTATTTCTGTCATGCTAACTTAATATCTTCTCCCCACCAGAAATGATTGTTACCATGACATTCTGTCTCCATCTCAGAAATTAGGCCAGTTCAATCTGCAACTATTCACTGATATGTTCTCATAGCTTGCTCAACTTGTACTGCCTAGATAGGAATCAATGGTTTTAAAAACTGATCAACATAACCTACTTAACATCTTCAAACATCAGTTCAGTCTTTGTGAATTGCCAGGGGCAGAATTTAGTGCTAACAAACTTCAGGTATGTGTAAATAAATACAGGTACTGTCCTCTGGTACACAGCTCTATATTTTTAAATATCTTTTCCCTCTTAATAAAAAAGTAAGGGGTGTTGGGGTGGGCTCAGTCCATGATGGGGAGGGGCCAACAATTGGTCCCTTGGCCCTGGACTGACAAGCGGTGGGGCCAATCGGAAGGCGCTTACCAGGACAGACCAAAATTCTATCCAGCCAGGGGCAATCTGGAGAAATGGCTGCCAGTCTGCTACTGACCACCAAAGGGAGAGGAGGTCAGCAGGGCTGCCAAGGGGGATGAGAACAGAGGCTTGGACAGGCTGCGCCAGCCCTTTTCGCCCCAAGGCTGCCCTAACTGTCATGTCCAAGTGCAAATTGCCTCAGAACCCTGACAGAGCTGGCAGGAGGCTGCAGAGTGCTCCCCCTTCCCCCCTTCAGGCCTGCTGCGAAGGAGCCTCTGACAGGCCCTGACTGAGGGAAGGAGGCCTTTCCAAGAGCAACGCAGGGGAGCCTGAGGGCCTTCCTTTTGAGGGGGGGGGACTTTCCCCTTCTGCCAAACAGTTGCCTGACAGGGAGGCCACAGAAAAGCCCCTTCTCACTTAAAATACTGCTCTGCCCGGGGGTTAGACACAGCCAAGCCATGTGTCTTTCTTCTTTGCAACTCTCTGCAGATTTGAGGCCACTGCACAGCGTTATTCTGCAGACGAAACTGGTTCTTTTGTCGCCTGTTTCATCTGCACAACAACCCTGTGCAGTAGGCCTCAAGTCTTTCAATTCAATAACAACCTGTGTGGGAAGTCTTAAATGTTTCTTCTCTACCACAACCCTATCCAAAGTAGCCCTTTCTGCCTGGGGAGCTGATCATTATACTCTGCAGGTGAGCTGTAATTCCAGGAGCTCTCCAGGCTCCACCTGGAGGTTAGCTACCCCTGGGTTGGAAATATTCCTGGAGGTTTGGAGGTGGGACTCAATGCCTGAGAATCCAGCCTTCAAAGGAGCCATTTTTGCCTGCAGTTGGGAGGGAGTGGTATAGGTGTCTCCCTCCTGAGCTATGGGCTATGGCCAGCCCTTACTGGCAACTGTTTGTATTCTGGGGCGCAGACAGGCAGACCAGCATCAGGCCTGTGAGTCTGGAAAGTGCAAGAAGATCTAAATACCATATTTGCCGGCGTATAAGACAACTTTCCCCCCCTTGAAAAACATACCTCCAAGTGGGGGGGTCGTCTTATACGCCGGGTGCACTTCAGTTGGGATAGAAATAGCTGCTCATAGTGGCCTCCCGATGCTTGCCTGGTGCCCATAGTTTTAGGTGACCAGAATTAAGGGACACTGAGGCGGCAACGGAGGCGGCGGCGCTCCCCCCACACTGGGCTCACCAACTTTGCTGCTGTCTTGTGAACTCCTCCCGGCTCGGAACTTGCTGGGCCCGTCAACTTGTGCCTGCATGCATGCCCCACCTCGCCATTGCAGCAACCACCTCTGAAATCTCAAGCCTTGAAAACTGAATGGGTCACCATAAATCAGCTGTAATTTCATAGTACCTCCCACCCTGTGTGAAATAGGGATTCAGTCAAATACGTCTCACTGATTCATCCCATACCCTTAAAGATCCTTTTCAAAACAGTTTGATTCCAATTGACACAGTGAGCAAAATAATTTACATTCCCATATACTTCCTCTTTTACTAAGAAGACTTCTAGTAAGCTAACAAAATACCTTACTTCATGGATTGCTGATGACTATCTGGAAATGCTTCCATTTACATCAGTGGTTCTCAACCTTCCTAATGCTGTTACCCTTTCATACAATTCCTCATGTTGTGGTGACTCCCAACCATAAAATTATGCAAGGGTTCTTTCACAGAAATTAAACCGAAACTGACCAATGGCATGAAGATCCATTGTTCATGATTGTATATGAATTGTTTTTTTCCTGGTGTTTCTCAGTTCATAGAATCATAGAATCATAGAATCATAGAGTTGGAAGGGGCCATACAGGCCATCTAGTCCAACCCCCTGCTCAACGCAGGATTAGCCCTAAGCATCCTAAAGCATCCAAGAAAAGTGTGTATCCAACCTTTGCTTGAAGACTTCCAGTGAGGGGGCACTCACCACCTCCTTAGGCAGCCTATTCCACTGCTGAACGACTCTGACTGAGAAAAACTTTTTCCTGATATCTAGCCTATATCGTTGTACTTGAAGTTTAAACCCATTACTGCGTGTCCTTTCCTCTGCAGCCAGCAGAAACAGCATCCTGCCCTCCTCCAAGTGACAACCTTTCAAATACTTAAAGAGGGCTATCATGTCCCCTCTCAACCTCCTTTTCTCCAGGCTGAACATTCCCAAGTCCCTCAACCTATCTTCATAGGGCTTGGTCCCTTGGCCCCAGATCATCTTCGTCGCTCTCCTCTGTACCCTTTCAATTTTATCGATGTCCTTCTTGAAGTGAGGCCTCCAGAACTGCACACAGTACTCCAGGTGTGGTCTGACCAGTGCCGTATATAATGGCACTATGACATCTTGTGATTTTGATGTGATGCCTCTGTTGATACAGCCCAAAATGGCATTTGCCTTTTTTACCGCTGCATCACACTGCCTGCTCATGTTTAGTTTACAATCCAAAAGTACCCCAAGGTCTCGTTCACACACAGTGCTACCTAGAAGTGTATCCCCCATCCAGTAGGCATGCTTTTCATTTTTCTGACCCAGATGCAGAACTTTACACTTATCTTTATTAAATTGCATCTTGTTCTCATTTGCCCATTTTTCCATTGTGTTCAGATCTCGTTGAACTCTGTCTCTATCTTCCGGAGTATTTGCCAGTCCTCCCAATTTGGTGTCATCTGCAAACTTGATGAGTAGTCCCTCCACCCCCTCATCTAGATCATTAATAAATATGTTAAAAAGTACCGGGCCGAGCACCGAACCCTGAGGTACCCCGCTACTCACCTCTCTCCAGTCTGATGAAACACCATTGACAACAACTCTTTGAGTGCGGTTCTCTAACCAATTCCCTATCGACCTAACGATCTGAAAATCCAGATTGCAGTCCTTCAACTTATCCATCAGAACATCATGGGGAACCTTGTCAAAAGCTTTACTAAAATCCAAGTAAATGACATCAACCAAATTTCCCCGATCCAGCAAACCTGTTACTTGGTCAAAAAAGGAAACTAGGTTGGTCTGGCAGGACCTGTTGGAGACAAATCCATGCTGACTTCCTTGGATCACCAAATTGTCCTCCAGATGTTTGCAGATCGCTCCCTTTAATATCTGCTCCATTATCTTCCCCACAACAGAGGTCAGACTCACTGGTCTGTAGTTTCCCGGGTCATCCTTCCTCCCTTTTTTGAAGATCGGAATAACGTTTGCTCTTTTCCAGTCCTCCGGGACATCTCCAGTCCTTAAAGAGGTTCCGAAGATGATGGACAAGGGCTGTGCAAGTTCTCTGGAAAGTTCTTTGAGTACTCTCGGGTGCATTTCATCTGGACCAGGGGATTTGAACTCATCCAGTGCAGCTAAATGCCTCTCGACCACCTCTCTATCCATGTTAACCTGCCACCCAGACACTATCCTTTGGCTACAGCCATCTCTAGATGTGCCTAAACACTTAGACCTGTGGGAAAAAACAGATGTAAAATAGGCACTAAGCCTTTCTGATTTCTCTGCATCTTTCGTTAGAGTTTGTCCATCCGCACCCAACAGCGGGCCTATTGCCTCCTTTACTTTACGTTTGCTCCTCACGTAACTGAAAAATCTTTTCTTGTTACAATGGGCTTCCCTGGCCAATCTTAGCTCACTCTCAGCTTTGGCCTTTCTGATGATTGATCTACAGTGCCTAGTAACCTGTAGGTACTCTTCTTTAGAGCTCTGTCCTTCCCTCCATTTCCTGAACATTTTCCTTTTCTTTCTTAGTTCCTCTTGAAGTTCTCTGTTCATCCAAATAGGCTTCTTAGAGCTCCTGCAGTGTTTTCGTATTTCTGGAATAGTCATTGATTGAGCATGCAATAGCTCTTGTTTGAGTAGCGCCCACCCTTCACATGCTCCCTTCCCTTCCAGCATTCTCGTCCATGGTATGACACTCATCATGTCTCTGAGTTTATTAAAGTTTGCCCTACGAAAATCCAACATCCGCGTCTGGCTACAAGCTTCCTTGGCTCCCCATCTCAAAAGGAATTCTATGAGGACATGGTCACTTCCCCCTAGGGTCCCCACCTCCTTCACCTCATCCACCAACTCTTGCCTGTTGGTCAGTATTAAGTCCAGTATGGCTGAACCTCTTGTGGGTTCATCTACCATTTGATAAATGAAATTGTCAGCCAGGCAGGTCAGAAACTTCAGTTCTGCCTCTTGTCCCACCATGCTGATCTCCCTCTTTTCCACTGCTCCAGATAGATGAATGCTCTGTCTACCCCACAAGGCTGTTGTGTGGATGGCGCCCCCCCCGCCAAGCTGCTTGCCCTGCCGCAACCTCTGTGAAAGGGTCGTTCAACCTCCAAAGGGGTCCTGACCCCCAAGTTGAGAACCACTGATTTGTTGGGAGGCAGAAATACTTTAATCCTGAGGCCCTTCGGTGCTTGGTGTTTAGAGAATGGAATTTGTTCTTCATTAGAACAAAGTCTGAGTCCAGTGGCACCTTTAAGACCAACAAAGTTTTATTCAAGTTTATAATCTTTTGTGTACATGCACACTTCTTCCAATAAGGGATCTGAAGAATGACAGCTCCATACGCATCCTTCTCTTAGAGGCAAGATTTTCCCTTCATTTTTCTTTTGGTTAACTGACTGAGTTACTCTAGTAATGTGTTTTCTTCTTTGCAGAAGAACTCTGGCTGTCCCAACTTGTCACAGTACAATATTTTGTTTGTCTGCTCAGCAACTTAAATGGCACTCAAGGCATGTTGAAATTCAAAAATAACAAAATATTTTATTTAACACAGAGGGGAAAGGTCAGGTGAAATCAGGGTTGAAATTTCTGAGGTAAAATCAGTGCATGCACATACTATAGTTTTTGTTTCATTCTAATGGGAGTTTCTTAAGCTATTCACAGTTACTTAAATCTTTATGTTGAAAAGCTTTTCCCTAGTGTTTCCCTAAATACTCCAGTACACTTTCTTTGAGTAGTCTTTGACTATTTTGGTTTCCAGAAAGGTGGTCTACTCTTTCCAGTGCTCAAACCCCTTCTTTTGAAACACCAGTACTACATTTGAGTTTTCAACTGACTCTTAAGTTCTCTAAAGGTAGTTTCTAACCACCCGAGTTCAGGATATTTGCACTCTTCAGAACTATCAGTTTGACTAGGGCTTCTTCTGCATGATGGATAAATTGATGAAAACTCACTAAATACATCGTTGTTTTTCTGATCTCTGCACAGAAGAGTTAATTTACTCCGCAAAACTGATTTTGCTCTGCATGGTGAACTGCCTCTTCGGTGCTTTAAGCGTCTTTTAAGCGTTGTTTCTGAAAGATGCTTTTCACCGATTCATTTCTCTCCTGCCTGCCTGAGACGGACTATTAGCCATGCAGAGAAGTTCTTTAGTTATGCAGATTAGTGACTGCATTAGAGAACAAAGCAAAGTTGGCAAAACTACTGGAAATCTGTGGGGAATGAATACAACGCTACCGGGACTTCAATATTCCACTAAAATTAAAGGTATGCAGAATGACGAAATTCCACTATTTAATATAGCATTTCTGCATACTGAAAACATTCAGCAAAATTGGTCCTTGTGCAGAAAGCCCCTCTCTGTTTCTGTGAAGAATTAATCTTTCACAATCTTTTACTTGCTTGTACAGTACTTCTAAGCTTTTAAAAGTGCAATCTGTCAAGTGTACACACAAAAGTTTATACCTTGAATAAAACTTCTTGGACTTAAAGGTGCCATTAGACTCAAACTTTGTTCTGCTGCTTCAGACCAACACAGATACCCACCTGGATCTTGTATACTCGTATAGCATGGTGATTATAGTGTGAAACAATGCAAACTTGGGATATATTGGGAGTAATTACACTTGACTGTTTGGCTTGTGACATACTTGAGCATGTACAGGATCTCTGCATCATGTATTGCATACTGCACAGGGGATTGACTGGTTATTCTTTTACACTGATGAAAAGGAAAGCATGACTTCACAACATTTTGAAGTGACATAAGGCTGACAAAAGAGAATAGCTGAGCTTCTAAGTAAGCAAGAGAGATGGCTCTCTAAGGTTAATTTAATATAATACAGTAGGCTTTCAATCAGAGCTAAAATATGTCTTTTAAATGCAAATAAAGAAAAATGATGGGCATTCATGTGATTGACAGCCTCTCCAAATAGAAGTGTTGCTATAATTAAGCAATAATGTATGAGTGAGTGTACATTATGACAAATTGGAAGCTCGGTTGATTAGATTGAGCATATAAACTGTCAGTATAATTATCACATTTTAATCATTTTTCTCCTTTTTATAACAGCATTGTCTTCAGCCTCATTTGGTGCTTATTAGATTGATATTCTAAGAGAATCTGTACAACATAAAACATGTCCTTTAACAGGATGAACTTTGGATAAGACTTCAGGTATGTCTGTAAACATTTATAATGATGACTGTTGTGCATCCTTCCTCATCCCATGTGTCATTTAATGCCATGCGTGCCCCTTTGATTATGAAAAAATATGTTTAACTAAAATATCCAAGCAATAAGATACAATACCTGAAATATTCGTACATGAATAAACAGAGGCCATGATTACAAGTGAATCTCCAGCAACTTCTGCTTTGCAGTCTTGGCCAGGGCCACTACCCAAGACAAAAAGACATGAAATAACTCATGTTCAGCTAGGGATGGGCATGAATCAGATCATGAAGTAAAATTTGGCTCATTTGTGGTTTGCAAACTGAAGTTTGTAGCAGGTCATCCAGCAAGAACTTTCAGGAGGTTCATGATGGTTTAAAAATGGATACATTTCCAGGCGGACTGTCTCTGCTCAATCAAAATGTTTACTAAACTTCAAAGCAACCTGGGTGTGTGTAAATTATCCAGAGTGTGTGTTTGTTGTTTGTAGCTTGCAGTGGGTCCATGTGATACACTTTTGAACCTGTGTTTGACATTTCCCCCAAAGCACTTTTCCTAGGAATCTTATGGGGAGGCATAATTTGGACCTCCTAAATCTAATCTGCACTCAACTTCAAGAGCATGTAAAGGACCATGAGTGGGAGGTCCCCTGTGAGTCTGATGCCAGTAACTTGCACAAAGTAACTTGTACATTTCTGAACCTGCACCTGTCATTTCTCCAGAAAGCACTTTCTAGAGGGCGCCTTCTTGGGGGATGGGGTTATAACAGGAACCCTGTAAATCTAGTGCTCATCGGAGGGCAGGTAGAGGAGAGCAAGTTAGAAGATCCCTATGTATGTTGTATTCCTAGCATGCCGGGGAGACATTATACTATATCATGAACTAAATCAGTTTATTTTGCATCAATACCAATTTGATGTTTGGTTCATGATGGTTTGTGGCTAATGAACCCGGTATGCTACGAACCATGAACTGCATTTTCCCAGTCTGTGCCCATCCCTAAACAGTACTAGTGCTACCATATGATTCTAAGCTGCCAGAGAAAAGGACCTTAAAGACACAAGGCCTTAACACTGTGCCTTAGTAAACAGAGCTGTAAATCTGGTGCTAAAATATCATTTTCCTGTTTTAAAAATAGCCAGTACTCATATATAAGGTTGCATCAATTTCTACCAATTCCCCCTTCAGAACCAAGAATAACATTTCTTCAAATACATTAGCAGTAGGAAACCAGCCAGGGAGGTACTGTGGGTCCCCTGGATGAATGATTACTAAATAACGATAGGAAAATGACAGAGAGGCTGAATGATCCCCCGCCACCCCCATCTTCACTGTTTGCTCACTCCAGAACTGCCAATTTCAGGAGGGGTACTGAAAGAGTTGTATTGAGGTTCCAAGAGTGAAGAACTTACAAGTGATGGACAAATTAAAAGCTGATAAATCAGTAGGTCCAGAAGAGTTCTGAAACATGTAGATCTCCTGACAAAAATATCTGTCACTAAAATCTGCCTCAATTCCCGAGGATTGCAAGCTGGCTAAGAATCATAGAATCATAGAATCATAGAGTTGGAAGGGGCCATACAGGCCATCTAGTCCAACCCCCTGCTCAACGCAGGATTAGCCCTAAGCATCCTAAAGCATCCAAGAAAAGTGTGTATCCAACCTTTGCTTGAAGACTTCCAGTGAGGGGGAGCTCACCACCTCCTTAGGCAGCCTATTCCACTGCTGAACTACTCTGACTGTGAAAAACTTTTCCCTGATATCTAGCCTATATCGTTGTACTTGAAGTTTAAACCCATTACTGCGTGTCCTCTCCTCTGCAGCCAGCAGAAACAGCATCCTGCCCTCCTCCAAGTGACAACCTTTCAAATAATTAAAGAGGGCTATCATGTCCCCTCTCAACCTCCTTTTCTCCAGGCTGAACATTCCCAAGTCCCTCAACCTATCTTCATAGGGCTTGGTCCCTTGGCCCCAGATCATCTTCATCGCTCTCCTCTGTACCCTTTCAATTTTATCTACGTCCTTCTTGAAGTGAGGCCTCCAGAACTGCACACAGTACTCCAGGTGTGGTCTGACCAGTGCCGTATACAATGGGACTATGACTTTGATTTTGATGTGATGCCTCTGTTGATACAGCCCAAAATGGCATTGGCCTTTTTTACCGCTGCATCACACTGCCTGCTCATGTTTAGTTTACAATCCACAAGTACCCCAAGGTCTCGTTCACACACAGTGTTACCTAGAAGCGTATCCCCCATCCAGTAGGCATGCTTTTCATTTTTCTGACCCAGATGCAGAACTTTACACTTATCTTTATTAAATTGCATCTTGTTCTCATTTGAAACCACAATCTTTAAAAATGGTTCCAGTTTAGTGGGAAATTACAGGCTGGTCAGTCTAATGTTGATACCAGGTAAGTTGGTGGAATCTATTATTAAGGGTAGAATTAATAGGTACATAGAATTAATAGGTACATAATACTGACCAACAGGCAAGAGTTGGTGGATGAGGAGAAGGAGGTGGGGACCCTAGGAGGAAGTGACCATGTCCTCATAGAATTCCTTTTGAGATGGGGAGCCAATGAAGCTTGTAGCCAGACGCGGATGTTGGATTTTCGTAGGGCAAACTTTAATAAACTCAGAGACATGATGAGTGTCATACCATGGACGAGAATGCTGGAAGGGAAGGGAGCATGTGAAGGGTGGGCGCTACTCAAACAAGAGCTATTGCATGCTCAATCAATGACTATTTCAGAAATACGAAAACACTGCAGGAGCTCTAAGAAGCCTATTTGGATGAACAGAGAACTTCAAGAGGAACTAAGAAAGAAAAGGAAAATGTTCAGGAAATGGAAGGAAGGACAGAGCTCTAAAGAAGAGTACCTATAGGTTACTAGGCACTGTAGATCAATCATCAGAAAGGCCAAAGCTGAGAGTGAGCTAAGATTGGCCAGGGAAGCCCATTGTAACAAGAAAAGATTTTTCAGTTATGTGAGGAGCAAACGTATAGTCAAGGAGGCAATAGGCCCACTGTTGGGTGCAGATGGACAAACTCTAACGAAAGATGCAGAGAAAGCAGAAAGGCTTAGTGCCTATTTTACATCAGTTTTTTCCCACAGGTCAAAATGTTTAGGCACATCTAGAGATGGCTGTAGCCAAAGGATAGTGTCTGGGTGGCAGGTTAACATGGATAGAGAGGTTGTCGAGAGGCATTTAGCTGCACTGGATGAGTTCAAATCCCCTGGTCCAGATGAAATGCACCCGAGAGTACTCAAAGAACTTTCCAGAGAACTTGCACAGCCCTTGTCCATCATCTTCGGAACCTCTTTGAGGACTGGAGATGTCCCGGAGGACTGGAAAAGAGCAAACGTTATTCCGATCTTCAAAAAAGGGAGGAAGGATGACCCAGGAAACTACAGACCAGTGAGTCTGACCTCTGTTGTGGGGAAGATAATGGAGCAGATATTAAAGGGAGCGATCTGCAAACATCTGGAGGACAATTTGGTGATCCAAGGAAGTCAGCATGGATTTGTCTCCAACAGGTCCTGCCAGACCAACCTAGTTTCCTTTTTTGACCAAGTAACAGGTTTGCTGGATCGGGGAAATTTGGTTGATGTCATTTACTTGGATTTTAGTAAAGCTTTTGACAAGGTTCCCCATGATGTTCTGATGGATAAGTTGAAGGACTGCAATCTGGATTTTCAGATAGTTAGGTGGATAGGGAATTGGTTAGGGAACCGCACTCAAAGAGTTGTTGTCAATGGTGTTTCATCAGACTGGAGAGAGGTGAGTAGCGGGGTACCTCAGGGCTCGGTGCTCGGCCCGGTACTTTTTAACATATTTATTAATGATCTAGATGAGGGGGTGGAGGGACTACTCATCAAGTTTGCAGATGACACCAAATTGGGAGGACTGGCAAATACTCCGGAAGATAGAGACAGAGTTCAACGAGATCTGAACACAATGGAAAAATGGGCAAATGAGAACAAGATGCAATTTAATAAAGATAAGTGTAAAGTTCTGCATCTGGGTCAGAAAAATGAAAAGCATGCCTACTGGATGGGGGATACGCTTCTAGGTAGCACAGTGTGTGAACGAGACCTTGGGGTACTTGTGGATTGTAAACTAAACATGAGCAGGCAGTGTGATGCAGCGGTAAAAAAGGCAAATGCCATTTTGGGCTGTATCAACAGAGGCATCACATCAAAATCACAAGATGTCATAGTCCCATTGTATACGGCACTGGTCAGACCACACCTGGAGTACTGTGTGCAGTTCTGGAGGCCTCACTTCAAGAAGGACGTAGATAAAATTGAAAGGGTACAGAGGAGAGCGACGAAGATGATCTGGGGCCAAGGGACCAAGCCCTATGAAGATAGGTTGAGGGACTTGGGAATGTTCAGCCTGGAGAAAAGGAGGTTGAGAGGGGACATGATAGCCCTCTTTAAGTATTTGAAAGGTTGTCACTTGGAGGAGGGCAGGATGCTGTTTCTGCTGGCTGCAGAGGAGAGGACACGCAGTAATGGGTTTAAACTTCAAGTACAACGATATAGGCTAGATATCAGGAGAACGTTTTTCACAGTCAGAGTAGTTCAGCAGTGGAATAGGCTGCCTAAGGAGGTGGTGAGCTCCCCCTCACTGGAAGTCTTCAAGCAAAGGTTGGATACACACTTTTCTTGGATGCTTTAGGATGCTTAGGGCTAATCCTGCGTTGAGCAGGGGGTTGGACTAGATGGCCTGTATGGCCCCTTCCAACTCTATGATTCTATGATTCTATGATTCTATGATTCTAGATGAACAAAAACTATTGAGGAAGAATCAGCATGGATTCTGTGAGGGAAAATCTTGTCTCATAACCTTTTTAGAGTTCTTTGAAGAGGTTAACAAGAATATGGACAAGGGTGACCCAATAGATTTTTTAAATGAGACTTAAAGAAAACTTTTGGATAAAATCACAGAATCACAGAATCACAGAGTTGGAAGGGGCCTCCAAGGTCATCTAGTTCAACCCCCTGCACAATGCAGGAACTCACAGCTACCTGCCCACACACAGTGACCCCAATTTCATGCCCAAGTGATCCCCCCTCCCAACAAAAATCTCCAGACTCCAGCCTGTCCTGGAGGAAATTCACCTATCATCCCACAGCGGCGATTAGCAATTCCCTAGGGATACAAGGAATTGCCACAAGAGACAATAACTGGCTCATCCCTTAGAACCCTTCAGAGGATTCTAAGTAAATGCAGTGCAGCAATGTTTACTTCCAGTGCAAACCAGAAACCACCACCTCTTGGCAAGAGTCTAGCATTTGACATAGAGTTTTGAACATGTGTTATAGTGACAGTCTGTGTGTTGATGTATCCTCTGGTTCGCACAAGACATGAAGTTATGATTCCAGGCAGGTAGGTCTCCCAATCCAAATAATATCCATTATTTAATGTAAGAACTATGACTGCTATTAAGCAAACACCAGGAAATCTTGGGCTCTCTGTGAAATCATTGTTTTTGAACTACAGCACTCAAGAGTCATACTGGAAGCACTTTCTGAAGTTCTCTTTCCTTACTCTTCTGATGTGGTGGAGAAACAGAAAGTGAACGGCCCCACTAAGTATCACCCTGCAGATCTTCCACTTGACTTTTCTGGATTGAGGCCACCATCAACAATGCAGAACTTTTAGGGGGTATTTTTTGGGTAGTTTCCCAAATGGATTGCAGTCAGAGACAAGATTTCTTTCCATAGTAGTTCAAAGTAGTCTCCTTTATACTTGTACAACATTACTGTACAGCTTTGCTATTGAAATGAAATATTGCAGTGACCTTTTTAATTCCTCTGATTTTTTTTTATAATCTTGGAAATTTAGCACAACAGCAAGAGTTTAATCATATTCACTGATATAAAAGCCAAAATAAGGCACCTCTACATTCAATTAGAGATATGACCTCCAAGGTGCAGACTCTTTAGAGACTCTGTGAATGTCTCCAAGGACAATTTTATCAGTGAAGCATGAGCTGTCATACAATCCTTCACGTTTTCACAATCCTGATCCTATGAATGTTTATTTGGACATAAATCTCATTTAGTTCAAGGGTCTCTCCAAAATACATGTTCATAGGATATCCTATCCTACGCAAATAGGAATAACAGCACAAATGTTGTATTTTATTAAAGCACAATTCTTTTAAGAATGAGCTTTCTAATGTCACATCAAATAATCTTTTTAATCAAATTATAATTGCAGTGTGTTAGATTTGTGTCATTTATTTTTCTGGCATTGTTGCTATGAAATACCATCTGCAATATGGTCTTGGATACAGAGATAAAATTATTAATTTTAATGAAGTTTCTATAATCCCATTCATAATAAATCTCTTTAAATTACTGATGTTTACAAGAATATTCAGAAAAAGGCAGTCAGTTCATTCAACTATATACTGGTTTATTTTATTTTATTTTAGAAACATTTGTTAGCTGCCTGTGGATCTTGTGACACTCAAGGCAGCTTACAATATAAATAAAAACCAGTTATGAAATGCATAAATGGTGACAGTTTAAAATCTTAAGATTGGCAACCCTTGTGGCAATGTGGTTGGCAGTCAGGAGGCAACCCTTGTGGCAATGTGGTTGGCTGCCCATCCAAACCAGGGCTAATTCTAATTTGTGAAGAAATCAGTTCTCATCAGTTCTCAGTTGTGAGCAGGGTAAGTGTATATTTGCTAACACAATTTTTGTTGAAGTTTGCAGCAGTAGTAAACCTCTGAATACCAGTCCTAACACGCAACATCAGGGAAACATTAACCATTGTGTGAAACAGGATCCTGGACTTGATGAACCATGTAGGAGCAAGCAAGGCATGCTAGTTTTTTTATGTGCAGATAACCTTGTCAAAGACAAAGAAACTTATGGAGCAACCCTAAGCAGGTCTTCTCCTGTGTAAATCCCATTTTATTGACTGGGGCCTATTCCTAGGAGGGTGTTCTTAAAATTGCAGACTACAAGAAGGAAACAAAAGCTAAAGTTCCAGCCTTGGATCAAACCTCATCTCCACTAGGAACTCTCCAGGTAACCCAAAGTAACCTACAATTCTGTCAGCCACAGACAGACCCTCCAGTGCAGTGCAGGAATGAGAATAATATTATAAGTATACAATTGTTAGAATTCCCAGAATAACATATGTAAAACACTGTGTACATGTAAAACACTGTGTACACGCCAACTATTATTAAATGATAAATATTCAATGACTGAATGAGCTGGACATTTTTGAGAAAAATAGCAATTCTCTATAAAGTTGCCAGAAATAAGAGGGAGAAAAATTGTTTTGCAAAAGCCATTGACAGGGAAATCATTGAAAGTCAGCACAGCTGGTCTTTCAGCAGAGCTGGAGTAATGAAGGAGATGAGGCACATGCAAGGAGATGTACATAGGCTCATGGTTAGACCTGTGTGTATGTTTTCCGAATCATTTGAAAACTGTCACTCTATATGAAAGAATAACATTTACCTCTGTGTTTGATATTTGTTGTATTTTGGTTTTGTTAACCACTGAGGGGCAAGCAAATTGCTGGGGGGAAAGTAATAAAATAGGGGTGTTCAAAAATGTCCCCATTTTATTACAGTTTGTTTTTGTATGCACTCATTGTGAGCCATTTTATACACTGGCTGTTTACCCTGGGTTTGATGTTGTTGGAGAAGGATCCCTCAATACTCCCACCCCTAGCCACAGCACTGGTAAAGCTGTTCTGACCGAGCAGTTCTGTTCTGTTCTGATATCAGCATTCTCTCAGCCTCACCTACCTCACAGGGTGTCTGTTGTGGGGAGAGGAAAGGGAAGACGATTGTAAGCTGCTTTGAGACTCCTTCGGGTAGAGAAAAGAGGCATATAAGAACCAGCTCTTCTTCTTCTTCTGCATTGGATATCTTTCGGTTCTAGTATTTTGGAAGAGGGAGAAAAATTTCTGTGTCAACTCTCTTCACCCCATGTATATAATTTTACTAGTAATCAAGCCCGATGTAATAAAAATACAGCGGGCGCTAGGCAAGGGAGCCCCCGGCAGTCGCGCGCAGCTTGGCCGGCGGCCTGACGCGCAGCTGCCGGGGGGCTCCCTTGCCTAGCGCCCGCTTCGCGCCTCCCGATGCGTCAGGCCGCCAGCAAGCAGTTGCTCCGCGCGTCTCGCAGTTGCTTCCTTGTCGGCAGGGCGGGAATCGGCCGGGCCAATAGGCAGGCGCTTTGCACCTGCTGATTGGCCCGGCCAATGGTCTGTCTGGAGGAAGGGGCCAATCAGCACCCTTCCTCATCCCGGACAGAGCCTGCCTTAACTCCTCCCACTAAGCCCTTACAGCTTTATTTAGTCCGTGGCACCTGCGGCGGCGTGGGCTGTGTTAAGATAAACCTCTATAATGTCTCTCCCCCCTCCCCCCGGTCATCTCTTTTCTGAACTCTTCAGCCTTTCTTCATAGAGATGATCCAGCCCCCTAATCATCTTGATTACCCTCCTCTGTACCTTTTCCAACTTTGCTATGTCCTTTAAGAGATAACAATGACCAAAGCAGCACACAGTATTTCAAATAAGGCTGCACCATAGGTCTTATAGGGCACTATAGTATTGACATTACAATATTGTCTTTTGGAGTTGAGTTGATGTTATTTGTTCAATGCTCAGAATTTTCGGGTGTTTCTTGAGACTTCTAGGGACTCCTCCATTGATAACTGGCATGATGGGGACCTTCTTCTCCATGTAGACAAGCAGCAAAGGAAGGGCCATATGCTTGACCAGCATCTGGACAATGAAGTGAAAGATGATGCAAGGTGACCTTCCACAGCTGGCTCAATAGGTTCTAGGTAAAACTAGAAATCTCACACATGCACTGCCTCCCAGGTGGTGGAGGCAAAGTGAGTGGGTGGCATTTCTAGAGTTCCTAGTAATCAGCATGCAACCTCTCTGCATCAGTATGCAAAACTCTACATGAATCTGTTGCAACTTTCATATTAGAACAGAACCAGGGCTATCCACAGTTTTGTGAACATTTTGGCAAATGTTTATCAGTTTGGTTACCACTTTATTTACACCATGACTTGCATTCCCTTTCAACTGCTGGATTCTACATTGCAGGGTTCTGTTGTTCACCATCTCACCACTGATCAGGTAGAATCACAGATGTGAGTAATCCAAGAAACATGTCATTCAAATCCCCCAGGTTGTGGTTACAGAACACATTACCCAGAACCTTTGTTGAAGCCAAACCCATTTGGATGGGATATCCCCCGGGAGTCTTCTGTAAACAATTCCTTGAAGGAAAAGTGTGGGAAATATATAAATTACCAAACCTGTTGGACTATGTAACTTCATGGCATCATCCCAGTATGATCCCTGATTTGCTGGAATCATCTATGTGACTATTCCACATGCAAGAAAAAGCAGGGGAAGGAGAACAGCACTAACAACAGGGGGAAATAATGGTGATGAAAAAGGGATGGGGAAAAGAAGAATATTATCGCTATCTCAGAAAAAAATATCTACCCTAGCAATATTATTATTGTCAACTCTCAAAATGAAAGTGGAAAATATTAGGTGCAGACCGAAAATACTCACAATGTCTTCTTCAACTTCTGAATATTTTGAATTTTAGTCACTGTTACTGCTACTAAATAAAATAATGAAATATTTGTAAATTAAATAAAAGGTATCCAAGAATGACGGACAGAGATAAAAGCCAGCTTTTTAAACTGAGGTGGGAGAGGTGACTCTGAATTTGGATTTTCAAAGAGATGGAGAAGGTAAATATTAAAGTGAAGAACATGTAATGAAAATTCTGTTCACATGTGCTTATTTTGCAGAAATTGCATCCCAAGCCAGATTGGCCAGAACAAAAGCTTTTGTGGTGTTAATGTCTAGAAAACAACACGTGTATCCCTTACTTTAACTGACATAATGGATCATCCTTCTTAAATCCTTTGCTTGAGATCAGGGTGATTGATGAGAAATCCAATTGTGTCTGAGCTTTTTTTATTGTTAAAATGGTATTTAAAAAAACAAGCTAGCACCATTGACACTTTGCCTTTAAAACCATATTTGGACCATATACCTCCAAATCATTTTATTGAAGCTGTTATAAAAATGAGAAAGGTCTACATCTCTCTTTCTCTCTCTCTCTCATCTAAGCATATAAATATGCACATGCCTATCAGTTGAGTAACCATGCCCCAATCTTTTCAGATCTCAGAAGATCATCAAGGTTGGCCATGGCTAATATTTGGAGGGCTAATATTTGGAGGGGAGGCTATGACATGGAGGAAGGCAATGACAAACTACTGAATATCTCCTGCCTTGAAAACTGGGGTTTCAATAAGTCAGCTGAGACTTGATGGCACTTTCTACCACTACCACAATTATTTTCTTAAATCATATGAACTTGGGATACCTAATAATGCAGGTGACTAGAAAGGTCACTGTAGGTTCTGTCTGGCAATATTCATTCATTCATTCATTCATTCATTCATTCATTCATTCATTCATTCATTCATTCATTCATTCATTCATTCATTGAGAGCCAGTTTGGTGTAGTGGTTAGGAGTGCGGACTTCTAATCTGGCATGCCGGGTTCGATTCTGCACTCCCCCACATGCAGCCAACTGAGTGACCCTGGGCTCGCCACAGCACTGATAAAATTGTTCTGACCAAGCAGTGATATCAGGGCTCTCTCAGCCTCACCCACCTCACAGGATGTCTGTTGTGGGGAGAGGAAAGGGAAGGCAACTGTAAGCCGCTTTGAGCCTCCTTCGGGTAGGGAAAAGCGGCATATAAGAACTAACTTCTTCTTCTTCTTCTTCTTCTTCTTCTTCTTCTTCTTCTTCTTCTTCTTCTTCTTCTTCTTCTTCTTCTTCTTCTTCTTCTTCTTCTTCTTCTTCTTCTTCTTCTTCTTCTTCTTCTTCTTCTTCTTCTATGTCCATTCCTGTCCGGGCGCAGCTAAGGAGGACTGGGATGTAGCCCCAGGAGTCGGAGTTACTCCAAACCTGCCTGCCCCATCATTTGCTGCAAGGTGGCCAAAGCTGAAAAAACCGAACTGCAACAAAAGGCCCCAGCCATTGAGTCTGCTACGGCTCGTCTCGATCCCGTGCCCGGACTTGGGGAATGTAGGAATGTTAGGGATGGGGGCGAGGAAACTGAGGGAAAGGAGCGGGGAGGAGAGCAAGGAACTGAGGGAGAGTAACATTGCCAAGGGGGGGAAAGTAGTCAATGGACTCCTGAAGACAAAGAGCTATGATGGCAGTCAGCTGAAGATGAATCTCAAACAGCCCATGAATGGGACAAGGGGTGGGGGCAGGTAGTAAACAATGCCCCAGCCCGCTTGTCACAGGAAAGGGCTCGTTCAAGAGGAAGAGCTCAGCGGTACCTAGAAGGAGGAAAAGAAGAATACTTACCCACATGGCAGTCAACAGTAGTAGAGGAGGGATAGAACCGGAAGAGACAGAGGTGGAAGGAAGGGAGGAGTTAAGAAGCATGGGGTGGAGATAAAAAGGGGAGGAGGGAAGAGCATGGGTCTCAGCAGTGTTAGACAGTGAAGGAAGTGACTTGGGGGTAGAGAGCTTGTACTGTTGGCAGAAGACGGTTAAAAAGGCTTCATTCAGCAGCACCCGGTGCAGCATTCGTTTTTCCTTGCAGCCTGGCTTAAAGCGTGAAGGGTGAGGACAACAGCTGAAAGGGGAGCAGCTCCAGGAGGGGCTGGGTTGAACCCCACAATTCTGCACAACTTAAATGTAGCTGAATTTTAACAGTTTGTAAGCGCTATAATTTTAATGTTCCGCATGACATCGTACACCAACCGCAACACTCCAGCAACATTCGCATTTTTATAGCGCTTTGGGGGGAATTGTAAAAAGTGGATTCCTTCTAAAAAAAAAGCGCTTGACTCCTGATAACAACCTGCAACACATCAGCAAAAGCCATGTGTGTTCTCAATATAGTTTTAGGGAGAAGATCCCTCTTCTGTTCCTGCCCCAAGTTTCTGGGAGACAGGAATGCCTTTTTCCCCCTACAAATCTTAGAAAGCAACAAGCAAGTGAGCATACTGTTCATTTAACACAACTTTAAACTTTAAAAGTGAGCATCATAACATCACAGAGTCCCTTGCTCAACGTGTGCCCAAATGTAGCCCTGCCTGCACTAACATGCATTGTATGTTACTTTTTTTCTTGAAGACGCGTGTCAACAATAATATGCATGTCCGCCAGCAGGCTGTATTAATTAGCGTGGATGGAGGAACTGTGAAAGCTCCCTCAGCGTGCTTTTTTCCATCTCCAATGAATACCTCACCCCTGGTTTAGCCTTGTGTAAAAAGTCATTTTGGGGAGAGAAATTACAATGAAATACAGTTCTGTGTGAAGCAAAGAAGCAATGGACCTTCAGCATTTTGTCAAGGTGGACAGTCACGATTTTATTTATATAGATACTAGCTTCAAAGCCCGTTCATAAAAACAGGCTTTGAAAGCCCCCCCCCCCTGCCGCGGGCGCTTTCTCCAGGCACGCCAAGCATGCCTGAAGCAATTCCCGGCCCCCTTCTGGCCACCAGCAACCTGCAGCTTACCCGCAGCCCACAGATCACACCTGGTGAGGTGCCGGGTGGGTTCTGCAGGCCGCAGGGAAGCCATCCCCAGCCCCCACCCCCCGGGCGAGCCTGTGGCTTACCCAGGTATGTGGCCTACTCACCGGAGGGCCCACATTGTGTGCGGGTGGCATGGCTGGCTCCTGGAGGCAAGCGCTCCAGGGGCTGGCCCAATCCGGACACGCCCAGCAAAGCTGGGCATCTGCAGGCATCTGCATTGGCCTGCTGACCTAGACACCACACGGACAGGGTGATGTGCGGGCCTGGATAGGGCCACCTACATGGCCCTTTTAATTTTTATTTATAAGGCCAATGGTTAAAATTTATAGTCCACCTTTCTCTTTTCCTGTCAGTCAAGGGAGCCCAGAACCTCTCTTTCCTCTCTCCATAAGGAATACTGTGCTTTCTCTTTGTCCATGTTAAGAAAATCCTGCCTGGCTTATACAAGTGAAACAAGTAGAGTCAGAGCAAAGCAAGACTACAGTATCAAAAGGATACTATCAATACCAAATCACCTTCCCTTCCTCTCCCCACAACAGACACCCTATGAGACAGGTGAGGCTAAAAGAACTCTGTCAGAACTCTGTGACAACAGCTCTAACAGAACTGTGACTAGCCCAAGGCCACCCAAATGGCTGCATGTGGAGGAATTGGGAATCAAACCCGACTCTCCCGATTGGAAGGGGGGGAGAAGTCCTCCACAAATTTTCTGCTCAGCTCAGTGTAACAGTTTGCTTGAAATAAGCTCAAGAGAGTCCAAGCTACTAACTTGTAAGGATTCATGGCCAGTCAACTACTAGGCGACACACTTTTTGATAGATAGATGCTGTGGTAATCTCATCATCCATGATATAGTACTTACGTTCACCATTAAGTCATTTGCCCATAACTATATCTTCTTGACATGTTTTGGTAGGATGCAAACTATTAGCAAAAATACATCAAGGTTGTGATAGCTTCAGAGAGGCTGAACATTCACACAGGGACCTTTAACAAGCAGTTGGTGGCCATTCATTACAAAATTTACTGCAAGGTACTTTATGTGCCTCTGTATCCCACACATAAAGAACTGTACAGTAGTTTCAATAAAATTTGTGTGAGGTTCTTTATGGGACTTGATCTTGGCAATGTGGTGCCATCAGGAAGACTGAGTATCTGTGTATTAGACTTCAATTTGTAAGGATTTTCCAAGTAAATGGCTAAATCATTATTCAGTTGAGTGACAACTTACTGTAAACAGTATGTTGCTTCTGGATATATCACTTTTGATCAATAGGCTTTCTGGCCAGCTTGCCCTTGTTAATATTGTGTAATGACTGGACTGAATGTTTCAAGCAGTTTAAGTGGGTGATGGCTTAATTAACAAAGCTTACAGCATTTATATCTAACCATGTTTCTCATTGTTTCATATTGTACAACTAAACAAGGCTGGGTAAATTAGAACATGGACAGGCTAAGTATAGTTTATATATGGTTTCTTTTGCCTCTAAATTGAAAATCTGATAAATATTCACAAGACAATTTCATTTATTAATGCCACCCCCTCCTCTGATAAAATCTAGAGAAAGTGCTGAATGGCAAAAGGATGTATGAGGACTTTTTGTGGGCTTTAATATAGATTCTGGAATCACATTTGTCAGATTAAACTCTGAAATCCTAGTATTAAATAATAAAATAGGGGCATGTCAGAGAGAGAAAAGTATCAGTTGGATCCAACTGAGTATTTCAAGGGAAGGATTCCTATCCACAGAACATGACATACTCATTTTCTCCTCCTCCTATAGCCGCAAGTGACCCGCAGTTGCTGTCCCTGAGGGTCCTCTGCCTTCCAGGAGCAACATTTTGGTAGACATTACAGGTGAAGTAGGAGGGGAAGCATGAAAGTCACGGATAGAAATCACTCTGTCTCCAGAAATACTCTATGGAGTCTAAGCCTTAGTGCCAAAATTATATCTGAATACTGACTGAACCATCTAGTTTATTTCTTTGATAATTTCATGTAGTATTCTAGTAAAAAAAAAAAAAAAAACCTCAACATGCAATCTGGTTTTAAATGGAAAATATGGTTTGTCCATTTTGTTGGGTGATTAAGAGAAACTATTTTTTTTTCAGAATATCTAAGACTGCATGGACTCTCCCCTGATTTCTGGCTTCAATTAATATATTTTACCTCCCCCCCACCAATTTCCTATAAGAAGACTGTTGAGGGGCATACATGACTCTCTCTTTGACCAATTTATCATCACAACAGTCTTGCAAGGTAGGCTGAGATTAGGCTGACTGACCCTAAACTGCACACTGAACTTTCTAGCAGTCCAGCATCCAAATCCATGTTTCTCAACTCCTAATTCAATGCCAAAATCACTAGTTACATTGGCTTTACTGAGCAATATTATTAAGCACTGTATGTAGGTTTGGGCATGAATCAACCCACAAAAAAAAATTCATCATGGACTATGCCCTGCTGATGGTTCTCAGACCAAAGTTTGTGAAGGGTCTAACTTCCAGAAGCTTTTAAAAGAGTTTATGGATAGAGCAGAAACCCCGTCCTTTCTGTTCCCTATAAGAGCAGTTGAGACTTACCCTGACTGCGTTTTGCCAGTGCGGGGAAGCCCGCAGCACGAGGACATTGGGCGGCTCGGGACTGAATGTCCCAGGGGCCCCGGAGTGTGCACCACACGTTGAAGGCAGGTGGTTGGCCTCCTCCCCATCCCTGCCTTATATGGGAGGCGGGGCAGAGGCTCGGGCTGCTTTCCTCTTGGCGCCGACTGAGGAAACCCACCCACCCTCCCTATTATTTAAAAAAATGTTAATGTGACGATGTTGTTATGGTACGGTTAATTGTTTGGGTGTTAATGCGTTGATATGAAAATCAAAGTATTAATGTCGTTAGTATATAATAACATTGTTAGAGTATAAGAAACCGAGTAAACTAATTGAGAGCATAAGTCAGGTAATGGGCTGGTTGAAAGTTTACTATAAAAAAAAAGAAGAAGAAAAGGAAAAGGTCAAGTAGGTAGTGATTTCAGTTACTGATGTTGATCTGTTTACTGCATATTTGATGTTTAATTTTGTCACAACTTGTGGGATATGTGGCAATGGGGAGATCCCTTTGCGAGCAGGTCAGGCCTGCGTGCCGCTCTGCTCTTGTGTGGGGGCCTTCGTAAGAGGCCATGAGGAAGCGGTGTCGTTCGGTTCTCCTCTCATGGAGGGGAGGCCAGAACGGCCAAACCGCATTTCCGGGTGGCAGGGGGACCCGACAGGGGTTCACGCCTCGGCGGGTCCTTGGGTGCCCCCTCCCTGATACCCAGCAGGACATTGGGGGGCTCAAGAAATTGTGGCTTAGGGCCATATATATGTTCCTGGGCATTCCTGCTGGTAAATGGTTTGGCTGCCTCGTGACTAGGGTCGCGAGATTGCAGGATTCTTCCCCATGCTGTTCAACACTTACATTTTAATAAAAGTTGTGGCTTTTTTATTTTATTTATTTATTTATTTATTTAGATTTATATACCGCCCTCCCCGAAGGCTTTATGCCAAAAGAGAGTTGTGTGGTTTATGAGTCCACATCATTTGTGGTGTGGATGGTATTCCCCTGAGAGGCAAAAGCCACAGAAACACTTAAATGGTGAGGAGCAGCTGTTTTGGGCTCTCTTAAAAGAATGAGGGGCTGCTCCCCTTCATTCAGCTGATTCTCAGGCTTTCTGCAATTCCACTGAAAGGTGCTTGTGGGGCCAGGAATCCGTTCAGTTCACAAACCACTATCCTGGTTGGTTTTGTTTTGTGGTTCGGCCAGAAATCAACACAAACTCCATTTTTCCAGTTCATGACCATCCCCAATTCTATGTACAGTGCAGTCATGTTAGCTCCATTATGAGTCTATTTTCCACCTTAAGTTCCTACAGAGAATTCACCAGATTCAGCTGTCCTTCCAATTTGTTTAATATACAGGGTTTCTGGTTCTCAGTAGCAATAGCTTTGGCATCATAAAGACCGTTGCACTGGAGGTTTCATGCTGGGCTGCAGGCTGGAGTTTTAGTCGTGGCAGGTTGCCCCACCTCTTCCTGCACCCACTCGGGGGAACGTTTGGCCCAGTGCACCTCATCTGCTCCCGATTTGTGCTCCTGCTTGAGAGCTGGGGCAGTGAAGTGCCCAGTGCATAAATGGTCAAAATGACCTCCCCAAGGAAGGCCACCCTTTTGCAAGAAATTGTAAAGCTGTCCTTTTTAGGTGTCCATTTGGTAGCTAACTAAATTTTGTTGTCAGGTGTTTGTTTTAATTGTGATCAGGCTTTCCTGTAGGCCACCATTTCTGTGTGTATGTCGGCAGGTATTTGTTTTTTCTCAAGAAGCATGATATACCAGTGCCTACCTGTGCTGTGTTGTTCCCTGGTGAACTTCTCCTGCCAGCTGCCACCAACAAACAGAGCTTGTGCTCTGGCAGAACTTAATGGTGAAATGCTAGTGCCCAGTACAGAGATGGCTTCATGTTTCTGCAAAGTATGATATATAATGGCATGGGTATGGGGCAGGGGGAGCTGCCTGAACCCACATTCTCCAGAGTTAAAAAAGGCAGTCCCTCTAGTAGAGTCATCCCACTAGTAATTATGAGTCTTTGCCCATATTTCATTGCTAGAGCCCCTGATTTCTTTCTTTAATGGCATTTGTCCACATATTATGTACCAGTCATGCTATTTATGCATGGCTGATGCAAAAACAGGCATTAATTTTAATGATAATATTGGTAATGGTGATGAATTTTCATTACTGTGGCCAGGGAAAAGATGACTGCAGTCCTCAGCGCGAAGATACCATAGCCAGAACTTATAGAATGAATTTCTCCTCCTGAAATTCAGTGACTTTTCTACTTGATTGCTACAACCTACTGCCCTGTCTATTCCAGAGTGAGATGTTCCCATTTTATCTCCTCCATCATGGTCTGTCAGTGGTGAAGATCTATCACAGGGGGCTTGAGAGTTAGACAAAGCCATATGTTTCCTTTATCTCCTTTGTTCATGGGATATCTGTGGGTTTCATTTTGCCACCTGTGCAGAGGATTATGCTGGCTTCGAAGGTAAAGTGACCAGAAATCTGGGCCACAAGGTGGGACGTGCAGTGGTGGGGCGACGGTGGTGGCGGCGACGGCAGCATACACAAAGAAATCAGTATTTGTATGCTGAAAATAAACAGAGTAACAAAGATGTCCTGGCAAATAGATGGGGAAGAAATGGAGATAGTGACAGACTTTATTTTCCTGTGCTCCAAGATCACTGCAGATGGGGACTCCAGCACAGAAATTAACAGACGTTTGCTCCTGGGGAGGAAAGCTATGGCAAATTTAGACAGCATCCTAAAAAGCAGAGACATCACCCTGCTAACAAAAGTGTGTTAAATCAAGGCTATGGTCTCCCCAAGTTGCAATGTATGGCTGTGAAAGTTGGACCATAAGGAAGGCCGAGCGTCAAAGAATTGAGGCTTTTGAACTCTGGTGCTGGAGAAGACTCTTCCAAGTCCCTTGGACTGCAAGGCGAACAAACCGGTCAGTCCTAGAGGAGCTCAGCCCTGACTGCTCCTTAGAAGGCCAGATCCTAAAGATGAAACTCAAATACTTTGGCCACCTCATGAGAAGGAAGGACTCCCTGGAGAAGAGCCTAATGCTGGGAGCGATTGAGGGCAAAAGAAGAAGGGGACGACAGAGAATGAGGTGGCTGGATGGAGTCATGGAAGCAGTAGGTGCAAACTTAAATGGACTCCGGGGAATGGTAGAGGACAGGAAGGCCTGGAGGATCATTGTCCATGGGGTCGCGATGGGTCGGACACGACTTTCCACCAAACAACAAGAACAACTACAACAACAACAAGCATGTCACTGACCCAGGATTAACACTGCAGTAGAATGAATAGAAAGGTTAAAAGGGAGTAGGGAGGAAAACTCTCATGGACCGTTTATGCACTGGGAACTTCACTGCCCCAGCTCTCGTGCAGGAGCACAGATCAGAGGCGGATGAGATGCACCAGGCCAAATGCTCCCCCATGTGGGTGCAGGAAGAGGTGGTGTAACCTGCCACGACTAAAACTCCAGCCTGCAGCCTGGAATGAAACCTCCAGTGCATAAACGGTCTCACAGATGCAGTTAACAACACTATCTCATATAGCCCAGCAAAGCACAGCCTTTCACACAGATTGATCGGGACAGGGTAGCAATGCTAATAGGAAAGCACCAGCCAGCAGATGCATACATTTATTCTCTATAGAAACAGGATTCACGACAAGGCAACAATCCACCAGGCTCTCTCATATAGGAGCTAAGAAAGTTGTTCCAAACACCAATCTGATCAGCAGGAATGGAAGAACCTGCCTTGGCCAGATTGTAGACGGGGCAGGTTGCAAAGATTTTAAGCAGCAGCACATAGGGAAAGTGTGTGACCTCTGCAGTATAGCCCTCATCAATGGCAAGATATGTTTTCCTGTCCTTGTGGAAAAATTTCAATGACAGTTACATAATTCCCTCATGCTCTCCCCTGCCTTTAACACCTATGAATTCTAATCTACACCAGGAAGCCAGATACTAGAATAATATATATTACAGAATAGCATTCTATTTTTAATTTGCTTGCATTAATAGAAGCAACATAAGATAAATGTTTTTTATTGTTATTTCATGAAAAAGTTAGATGAACATCCCCAGTATTGATCAGTGGAGATGAGACGTTAGTGTATATTTGGGCTTTTCGGTATTAGTACAACAGGTCATGGGTAAGGAAACATTAAAATAAGACTTTCTTCTCTTGTTGAACAGTCATCTTGCTTATTATATTTAAACAAACAGAAGTTTAATTACTGGGGTTGAAAACAGACGCCCTATGTCCAAAAGCCCTATGCTAAAACACAAATCTCTGGTAATATCCAGATAAAGAGTCTGGTACCCAGCATCTCTGTCAGAGTAGCCTATAATATCAGGACTATTACAATAACATGGAGAGAAAGATGGAATAAACATTACATACCATGTGTGAGAGAAATCTGTAGTGTGAGTGAATGGTATGTGTGTGTAAAAGGGAATAAAATGGAAGGGTAAATAGCCAATATTTGAAGGGCCTGAGCCCAGGTATTCTGTAATGTAGTGCTTGGAGGAGAAAGGATGTATTACAGATTACTAAGGATTATAGACATGAATTGGGGGGGGGGTGCTGTCTCTACAGCAACTCAAGCCCTGTTACGACCTATATAATGAGGAACAGGTAAACTAAATTTGTCCATTGAAATCCCCTATAGGAAAATATTCCCAGACTTTGGTTATTGCACCATGGCAGCCTAGTTTCATTCACTGTTGTCAAGTCCATATCCCTGTAGCAATCCTTTATCTGCTGTTTATTTTATATTTGCATTGTGTCTCCCCAGGGAATAATTACAAAGATTATCACATTAATGTGGCAAAGTAAATTGAGAGTACCCCCATTACAAACTAGAGAATTTACAGATTATTTTCCATGTTCTGTAAAGCTATGGAGACCTCAGTCCTCCAAGTCTAGCTATTTTACCATAGCAATGGGTGGAGACAGGATTTTTTTTTCAGAAAAAGACACACTTCTTCATCTTATTTACATATTAGTATATCCAGTAGTTTCTCAGCTATGAACTAGTTCTTGTAATAGGTTGCTATTAAATGTGTTCACAATTTAAAATTACGATGACATACCTCCTAAAATATGAAAATTAGGAGAATGCAACAAGATTAAAACAGTCAAAATGCATAAAAGGCACATGAAATTACATTGCATATTTTAAACAACAATTATCTTAAAAGAACAGGCAAGTTATTTATTTTAATGCAAAGAGTAAGCAATGAATGGCTTATAAGCAGGCGAGATCATTCATAAATTTAAGATTCTGAAAAACAAACAACAATTAGAAAACCAAACTATGCTACCATAGAAATTATTTGACGTGTGTGTGTGTGTGTCAGATATATATATTCCACACCAGAATTAAGTGCATGTCCTCACTGACTTCATGGAATGAGTTGCAATTTCCACTCCAAGCCACCAGATGCCAGACTTTTACTGCAAAATTTATCCTGTCACTATTCAGACTCAATGATCTTTCTATTCTTTAATATATCTTTTCAGATGAAACATTAGCGGTTTTTAAGAAGCATGTTTTGTGATTTCTATATGTTTATTATAATAATGCCTGATAACCTGTAAAATATTTTTGAATGGTAATTATTATTTTGTGAGGGAATAGTCCATTACAAACAACATTCCATCCACCCCCCTTTCATGATTAGTTGGCTGTACTCCTTTCCTTCAGATCCCACAAAAAACACTTCCCATTGTATAAATGAGAGGAAATATGGGGTGGTGGGAACAATTCATATGGACAATTATATGGACAAATCCTCAAATATTGTTCATTTGTAGTGAAAGACATTGTGGTGAAAAGAAAATCAAGCATTAAGTTTTAGCTTTCTAAAATGCAATACCTTTAACCTTCTCATGATCCCAGAAAAATGACTTTTCTAGATGTAGTATTACTACTAAATCATTTAGAAATGAGCAATATTTTTCTGTATATTGGTTTATGAAACAGTGGGGTTTACAATGACATTGTTTGTTTTTTGAATTACAGGTATTCATTTAAATTGTTTCCTATAAAACTTGAACATTTTGTTCACAACTACCATTTCAACACACTGAAATTTAGTTAGTATATTCCAAAATAATATCACAAAAACAGACATATTCATATGCATACAAATATATGTTTTTGTTAAAAACAAAACCCCAGAAAAAAACAGTCCAAATTAGCATTCAAATTCTTTTTTCCTTGGAAGAAATGTGGAATTTTGTACCATGTTATTTAAAAATAAACTTGTAACAACATGTGTAAAAAAAGGGACAGAACAGAAGATATTTCCAAACTCTCTTCCAATTAGCAGAAAGGATCCCTAGAGTCAAGTCATATTAATTAATTTAAAATGGTCATAGAAAACAAATCTTCCTAGAAAAAACGCAGGCATAGTTGGATAATAACATGGGTAGCTCTGTGAATACACATTGGGTACCATGTAAAGGAAGATACATGTAAATATCTATACCAGATATTAACGAAAATATTCTGACAGATAAGCACAGACTCTCATTAATAATTCAATTATAAATTATGATACAATAGAATAGTCTTTGCCTTCATCAGCCACATTCTTGCAGACTAGTTCAGAACTTAATATTCTACTAAAAATAAAAAGCAATTGACATTGTGTGGTAGTCCTCCCCCCCTTTATTTGTTTAAAGGAATATATGGTTAGAGAATTTACTTAATAGAAAGACTGTTTTAGAAGACTGTATCTTGCAACAACATCCAACTAAGTGTTTAGCTTGGCAGGTTTATTCATCATGAGGTATAACTTTACAGTCATATTTCTTTTTGCCGTATATTAGAAAAAGGGGGTGAGGTGTCAGGAATCACAGAGAATGACAGTGACTAGTCCAGACTCAGAGCCTTTTTTTTTTTTTTTTTTTTGCATAATCCCTTAATGTAGAATCAGGATTTATTTGGGCTTCTCTGAATTGCCCGTGGATTTCAGAAATCATTGTTTGCTCTTGATTCAAGATAGAATGGTCTTTTTCTTGACATAAATTGTCAAAAAGTTTTATAATCCTTCCCTGTTCTTCAAAATATAGCACGAAGCTACTCAATTACCGTAGCGTTTTCTTAATCTTTACCTTTAAAAATAATTGACAGATTTATCATTGATTCTCCAGCAGATGTTGCAGCGCATGCCCTTGTTTTCACAAAATACCTTTTGTTAATCTGACCCCTCTTAATGATTAAACGCATTTTCCTTAGTAAAGGAAGAACACTTTCACACAAGATAGTAAGGTCTTAATGCTCATTATTGGAAATATGCTGAAACCTTGAATCCTTGTCAAAGATTCATTTTATAATCCTGAGGTTGGTTTGCCTTTAGTGAGCTACACAACAGCCGTGATTACAATAATTGATTTATTCCATGCTTAAACTCTGCCGGTGACATTAAAATGACATTATCCCACTTTTGCAGCTGGAGTTTAGATCTAGTTTACGGGAAAGGAAGGATTTTTCATTCTATATGTCCAAACAAAACTTTTGTGACTGGAAACTGCGAGTTCATATCTAAAACTATTGAAAGAATTAAGTCTGTTCAATAAAATAGCATAGGGAAACAAGGTCAACAATTTGTTTTGTAAAGCTAATTCTTGCATCTCCTGGCTAGAAAACTTTGCTTTATAGTGCAGAGATTTTTGTTTGGGTCAGCAAGCATAAAGAAGGTAGGCTTAAATACTGAAAATCACACTTTGTATGGACTGTAAAGGGATTCAGTATCCAATAATTCACATGTATATTGTCTTCTAAAAATGTTTTACCAAAAATTCTGGTTATCATAGACCAGTTTTAGTAATTCCTTGTTGTGACATGCAGCTTCCATTTTCTTGAGTGTATTTCATGAATGAATTTGACTGAAGGATTAGCCAAATGGTGCTCTAAAGGAAGCTATGGCATTTTCTACCTTAGGTTCTGGTGTTCTGAAGCTATTAAGGAACAAAAGAGCTCCCAGTGAATGCTGTAATTATTGCACAGAAAACTGGAATACGCTATAATTCCTATCCAATGAAAAGAACTAGAAGGTTATAAATAAAAAAAAAGTTTGGTACAGCTCTTTCAGTAATATCATGTCATGTTAATTTTAATGATGCTTCATTAAAGCTCCTCCATAACTAAAAGTGATTACTGTGGTTGGTTCATTAACACTGTGATTTTAGCCACAGCTGAAAAACATGTTGTAAAAAGTTAATAAGGACAAAAATATTGGAATCTAACAGAAGGCACTGAAAGAACAAAGACAGTTTAAAAGAATTAAGCTTCCAAAACCTTGCAACTGTAATCTGTTAAATGTGAGATGAAACAGATCAAAGTGTAGCTGTCATACAAGAAGAAGAAGAGTTGGTTCTTATATGCTGCTTTTCTCTACCCGAAGGAGGCTCAAAGCGGCTTACAGTCGCCTTCCCTTTCCCCTCCCCACAACAGACACCCTGTGAGGTGGGTGAGGCTAAGAGAGCCCCAAAATGGCAAACCTAGGGGCAGGTAGAAAGAAATCTTTGCTTGCCTCCCCACCAACAAGTTTCTGCAGAGAAATTCACAGAAAATTCTGAAGTACATATAGAGATCCACAAGCATAGACCCTTTCCTATATTTTCTCACATATAGCTTCATGGGTATGTCTATCCAATCCCCCTGGAATAGCTTGACATTTCATTTTATTAATTTAAGAGATTTCTATGCAGCTTTGCCATTGTGCAAACTTAAATGGACTCCGGGGAATGGTAGAGGACAGGAAGGCCTGGAGGATCATTGTCCATGGGGTCGCGATGGGTCGGACACGACTTCGCACATAACAACAACAACAACAATGCAGCTTCTTCAAAATCCTGCTGGAGGCGGCTTACTATTAAAATGTTACCAATATAAAAACTAAGCCATTAAAACAAGCCATTGAAACAAGCTCAAGGACATAAACAGCATAAAATAAGCCATTGAAACAAGTCATTTAATGGTAATAACACAGTGAAAGAGGCAAAAAGAAGTGGGAAAGGTTCTATATCATAAAACTGTAGTGATACCTTCCCATCCTCTATTTCCTAGGGCCTTTTCGCACAGGGATCTTTGTTGCAAATTGTTTGCGGAATGAAAAATTGCCATTTAAAATAGTGGAATTCGTCGTTATGCATACCTGCCTTTGTAGTGGAATCAGTTGCGTTTTTTAGCGTTTCCCACAGGCTTCCGGTCTCGGCAGAAATCGCTAGAAAGGAAGCGCTATTGCCAAGCTCGTCCCGCCCCTGGCCGTCAAGCAGCCAATGGGCAGCCGTTAGCATGCTCCCAAACAGCCCCTTTCCCTTTAAGAAAGGTTTTTTTAAAAAAAAAACGACCCATAGCAACGAATCTAGGTAGATTCGTTGCTATGGAGAGACCCATCCAGCTGCCTAATGTGAGCTGTCGTTTGATTGTATGATTGTTTGCACGCTGCCTCGAGTGATAAAAAAAAAATCCCCCCCCCCTCTCACGATTTTTGGCTGAATTTATTTGTAAAAAATAAAGGGACTTTATTTCAGCAAACGGGCTTTTCAGTGGTTTGTGCTTAGTGACTAAAGGTGAAGGACTGAAGCCAGGGAAGCCTCTAAACAGAAAGAGGCTCGCCGGTGCGTTTATCCCCGCTCGCTCGGAGAAAAAAAAATGGTGATCGCTTCGCCGGAAGTTTGGAGGAGAGAGCCAGGGGGAGGGACTTTGAAGAACCAGCAACAATGGTAACGCACAGGTCTTTAGCGCTACTGTTGCAGATTGGTTGCAGGAGTGTATCGCTATCCGGAGGGTGAATCCACTTTTCTGGATTCCCCTGAAAGCGCCACAACGAAGCGCTTTTTGCTGATTGGTTTCAGGATTGTTGCAGATTGTCTACGACGTCGTGGGTTATGGCAAATTAGTAGCGTTTCCAAATAGCAACCATTGTGCTACTTTGAAGCCGTGCGAAATGGCCCCTAGTGTTACATTGTTGTCTGGAAACATTTTCTAGTGTTATATACGCTGGTCAGCATTCAGTCTCCTGCTGGTGTACCCAAGTACCTGCCATCGATTAATTTATCACTGTGAGGGAAAAGGCCACGACATCATTTCCAAGTAAAAATCAGGAGATAATGTTACAACCCCCATGACACTCTAGAATACCAGCAATCACTATGGGTTATGGGAATTCCTAGAGCATTGTGTGTGGAGAACTGTAACATCATTTCAAGGTATTGACCTCAAAATTCTTAGAAATCTATAGAAGCTGTTTGGCAACCCTTAGGATGAAGGGACCTCATTTACGCCTTATGTTTAATGGATTTGTGGAAAGGAACTATTTTGATGCTGAGCAACATCACTTGACCCATAGTTGCTGTATGACATGGACAGAAGTGGGTGAAGTTCAATAGTTCTGAATACATATTCTTTGGTGATGAATGGCAAGGCATGTATGGCAGCATTAACTGTGCTGAGTTTTAGTCCCGGATGAGGTTGCCCTTATGTAAGAAACCTTTAGTGAGCCACTCTTTAGCACACAATTTGGGGAAACAGAATGTAAGGAGATTTAATACCAGTGTAGAACAGTTTTTAATAAACCTTTTGTCCAACATTTGTGAATCTTGGCTTTGTTACAGGGTTGTGGGACAAAATCAGATTTTAAACACCATTTTTAGCATGAAGTTGAAAACTGAATATGAAAGTAGGGTTAGAAATACCTTAGCATTTGGCACATCTGAGCCTGGGTGCAGACTTTCACCTAGACTTGGCCATGGTGACACCCCCAAGTCCACCAGATTTATCTTGTCAGGAGGCACCAACAAAGAAATGAGGGCCAGCATTATTTGGAGCCACATCCCAGTCATAGTGACAGAATGAGCCACATCAGGCCTATCACCACCACTGCAATCCAAACCAGGGCCAGCTATGTGGAGCCCAGTACCACAGTGGCTGAAGACCAGGATGAGTCACCCAATCCCATGTCAAACTCCACATGAAAGGGCCAGCCTCAATATTAGCCATCACTGGTAGCAGCCTCTCATCACCAGCCAATGACATTGTTGGTCAGAGGATAGCAGCCTACCCATTCAAAAATTAGAGAATCTTCAAGAGCTGTACAACTCTACCGATAAGATGCAAATTCAAACCAATTAGCCATGAAAAGAGGGAAGGACATCTTTCATGGCCTTCGTGACCAGGCCAGGCTAAGGCTCAGGGCAGAGTGGAGGGGATAGAACCAGCAGTAGGAAAGGGGAAGATTCCATTCATTGGATATGGGATTGGTCCAGGTGGGATCAAGAAGGATAGGGAATAAAAGGAGGAGCTCACAACTAGTAACCAGATCTCTCCTCACATTTAGGGGTAGTTTATAGACAGCACACAGAGAAACACCTTTCTTAAACCCTGCATCAAATATTAATTTGCAGTGCACTGCCTGGCTGGAATGGACACTGGAATAGATGTCAGTTTCATTTCAAATGCCAAAGTGCTCTGTCTACTGTCAAGGAGGCACAGAAAACATGGATGCCAGCCATATATCAATCTCCAGGACACACCAGGACAATCAGATTATAATATGAGAGATTGCAGGGGCTGACTCACTAATGGCTTTCCCTCCTCATCCAAAAGGAATGGATATTTTTAGGACAATAGGCTGTCTACGGACCTGGTACTAATTTCATCAGTTTCCCAATGTCTTCTTCCTCTCACACCCACAGGACTCAATTATTAATTGTTAACTCCTTGCCCCACCTTGGCAGTCCAGCAATCAAGGCGTTGTCAAGAAGCATTAACATCTTTAATTCTACTCCAGTAAAGCAATTACAGGTATTGTCTAACATCCTGGAGCCCATCACAGCTGCTCCAAAAATCTTGTCCATACCCAGACAACGCTCTATATGCTTCCTAGGTTCTTTGTCACACAACAGAAATCACACCAACACACTATTTTAAGGGCTGGCATGTAAGACATAGCTCTAGGCTACATTTTCCCTATTAACATTGAAAACCTAGCACTATTCAGTTTGTGTGTTCAAGGTGGGGCCTTGCATATACCACCTACTTCATTTAGGCTCTCCTTCTTTTCCAAGAAGTGCTGGTTGTTTCACTGAATCCATGAATCCATTGTGAAGGTAGCTATAACCTTCCATTTACAAAACACTATACCCTTTCAAACTTGCTTTTCTTAGATAATTCTATGTGTATGTTTTATGTGATTTCTGCATGTTTGCTTGTACGTTTTAAAATTCTCCTTAATAAAAACAACTTTTCCAGTTTACATTTGACTGGTTTATTTAGAGTTTCTTAAGAGAGTAACCCAGTTCACATAGGGGGAGAGATCCCGTAGTTACCTGCCTCTTGCTATGTCTCCAATTAAATTACTAATTCCCCCAACTAAATTCAGGATACCTCCAATTTGGGTAACAGGAGAAGGAGTGCCTGAGCCTGAGGCAAAGGCTGATTAATCTTAAGGGAATCAGGTGGCCCTGGATGATGCAACTCACACTCTCCAGTTCTGATTTTGAGGAGACTCTGATAGGCAAGATACAACAGTGGAGGTAGAAAGGGCTGCACTGGCAGAGAGGGATGCACACATTCTGGTTAACTGGTTGAATTCAAAAAAGCTGGAAATTATTGGTTCCTGAACTTGGCAGGATGGGGGAGCTTCCCATAATTAAGAAAGTGCATGTTCTGGAAGTGAGTCTGGATTCAGCACTAATGTTAGAAAAGCAGATGACAGTCACAGTACTCCCCCCCCTCCAAAAAAAAAAAGAAGAAGAAAATTTGCACCCGTTTACTGTAACCATTGAGCCCAAACCTACCCATCCAATAGCTGTTTGCCTCCTTGGCTGTTTGCTCATATCACTCAATTTTTCCAAAGTGCTCCTTTTTTAGAGTTCCATTTATGAAAGCCCTCTCCTACTTGTGTTCTAAGAGTGTGTGGCATGAGTAGCCCTACTATATCTCCTGTGGCGATTTCTTTCTCTGCCCAGTGTCCTTGTTGCTGTGCCAAACAGTACAGCGTCACTTTAAACATAGACCCAGAAATGATGTCACCACATTCCTGTGACACTCATGGATTGTCTAAAACTCTGTGGTAAAACCCCATCCACACCCTTCCCTCTTGCACTGTTGCTAGCCACAATACTAAACATGTAAGTCCACACTATGCCTTCTTTCACCTAAGATATATATATCCTGATAGGGATTTATATTGTGCTTGAGACAGCTGCAGTTGGCTGGATGTGCTGTAGATTTAATTGATATCTTAAGCTGAATGGCAGCTTGGGGGCATGGGAGGAGGCTTGGGGGGCTGCATTTCCATTCTTCATGTCTTCAATGGGATTTTTTCCCCCAGATTCACCATAGTGGCCAGTGTCAGGGTGAGCCTCAGGCTAATAAAGCTTAAATTGCAGACTGACCCCATTGCTCCTTTGTAATGCTCCATGCACTACTCAGTTCTAAACCAGCACTAGCATTATAGTTATTCAACACCAGCAATGCTTAAATGCAGCTTGGCCCCACTGTATGTCCAGCTATATTGGACATATCTTTCAACTATACTGGTATATTGTAGTGCAATTTTGGCTTAATTGATAGCCTAAGCTTTCAGAAGTCTCTTTTGGTAGCTTTCCTCTTCAATTTTAAATTCAGGAAAGTTTTGATCAGGAGGTATACTTCAAAAGTTAGTGGTTTAGGTTTATCAACCTTGAGGTACTAATCATCCTTTAAGTAGGCCATGAATCTCAAGGTACTCAAACCAATATCCTTTTCAGTTCTGTCACTTAACATTTCAACTTGCTGTCAGATTATATTTGGCTTCCTAGGAATTCTGAGATAGCCATATGCTATTGATGAGAGCTTTTCCTGTTAAAGACTATGGTAGACCTCCTTAGAGGGGCACCACAGCTGTTCAATCTAGGGTCTCTTTAATCAGTAACGTGTATTTTAATTGTGCAAAAAAAAGAGAGAGAGAGAGAGAAAAGAACCGATTAACCCACACTATTGCAATATGTTGTACTAGGGGCAAAGCCCGTTGTCTCCAAGAATACAACGGGCGCTAGAGCTTGGCAGTTGGAAGAGGAAGGGGAGGAGTTGTCCAGTCTGTAAGGGCATGGGGTTGAATGTTGAGGCCTACTGCACAGGGTTGTTGTGCAGATGAAACAGGAGACAAAAAAAACCAGTTTCATCTGCAGAATAACACTGTGCAGTGGCCTCAAACCTGCAGAGAGTTGCAAAGAAGAAAGACGCATGGCTTGGCTGTGTCTAACTCCTGGCCAGAGCAGTATTTTAAGTGAGAAGGGGCTTTTCTGTGGCCTCCCTGTCAGGCAACTGTTTGGCAGAAGGGGAAAGTCCCCCCCCCTCAAAAGGAAGGCCCTCAGGCTCCCCTGC
Organism: Paroedura picta; assembly: GCF_049243985.1. Classification (NCBI taxonomy): domain Eukaryota; kingdom Metazoa; phylum Chordata; class Lepidosauria; order Squamata; family Gekkonidae; genus Paroedura; species Paroedura picta. The sequence continues at coordinate 58,272,664 of NC_135369.1, read as the reverse complement.
ATTGCTCTTGGAAATGCCTCCCTCCCCTCAGTCAGGGCCTGTCAGAGGCTCCTTCACAGCAGGCCTGAAGGGGGGAGGGGGAGCACTCTGCAGCCTCCTGCCAGCTCTGTCAGGGTTCTGAGGCAATTTGCAGTTGGACATAACAGTTAGGACAGCCTTGGGGCGAAAAGGGCTGGCGCAGCCTCTGTTCTCATCCCCCTTGGCAGCCCTACTGACCTCCTCTCCCTTTGGTGGTCAGGAGCAGACTGGCAGCCAGACTGGGCTGGGTGAATGGAATTTTGATCTGTCCTGGTGAGGGGCCAATTAGAAGGTGCTTCACGTGCCTCCTCATTGGCTGCTTGGCCCTGGATGGACACTTGGAGGGCCCAATCAGGAGCCGCAAAGCGGCTCCTGATTGGGCCCTCTGAGTTTTTAACCTGGACAGGGCCCGCCCTAACTCCTCCCCAGGTGGCCTTACCCTTTTATTTAACCGCAGGAGTGGTTAAAGATGTTATACTGATTCAATAAGTCAGCTGAGTTCTTTCCCATCTTGACCTATCCACAACTTAAGGCAGAAATGAACATTATTCTTTTCTTCATTTAGGGAAGATCACTATAAACCACAGAGAGAACTGACAGGGAGAAATTATTCTGCCTCTCCTAACTGAAGGGCATCTAATGACGGCATCTCCTAGCTGAAGGACTGATGGGCAGTAGGTTCAGGAAAGACAAAAGGCAATAATTTTTTTACATAGCGAGTGAATAAATGTGAAATTAGAGATAATAAAATGTGGATGTAGAGATGGTCACAGGCATAGACAGCTTTAAAGGGCAATTAAACAGCCATGCTCACTGAGGGAAATCTCCACAAACAGAGGCATTAAACCTCTGAATCCCAGAGCTAGGAGGTGATATCAGGGGAGTGCCTTGGCCTCTATGCCCTCTGTTGGCCTTCCAGAGGAGCTGGCTGGCCACCGAGTGAGACAAGATGCTGGAATATATGGCCCACTGGCCTGCTTCACTGGTCTTATGCACTTCTACACTTTTAAACTTCTCATATTCTTTTTATGCTACTCATGTATCTTGAAGTATCAGTAACTGATTTAAAACAAAACTACTATGTACAGGATTGATGATCAAATCATGTTTGTCAAGATGAAGCAGGGAAAATTAAGAGCCCCTGTAAATTTATTTTCAACTTACTTCAGAATTTAGCTCATGTGAATACTGATGACATTTTAGAAATTACATGTATTAGATGTTATTCCTCAATTCTGGTTGATTGCTGTGTTACATTATTGATTCTGATGTGATTTTTGTGTTTGAAATCCTTACCTTTTAACCACATGGGATTAAAAATGCTAAATAAAAAACTCCTAGAAATTTAAAATGGATTATATGACAGTATCTGATTGTACAATAAAATCAAGAGTCCGGTAGCACCTTTAAGACCAGCAAGGATTTATTCAAGGCATGAGCTTTCAAGTGCAAGCACTCTAGAATTACTCACACTATATGTCAGGACCACGTTTTGTAAAAACTGTACTGTAAATCCATGAAATTAACACCCCTGGTGTAATTGTTAGGATCATTGATCTCTGTCTAGCTGCCTGTTGGCTCAAATAACATTTCCAAGAACATGCAAAGTTCCCCTTCTCCAGCCATGTCCTATATCAGTGGGAATATTGGAAGGCAACAGTAAAACAAGTCAGGTGGGCTGAGTGCTGTTATTTTCATTTTCTATGTTCATTTTCTGCTGTACTAAAAAACATTCGTTCTTTAAAAGTGGTGTGCTATCACAAATTAAGTAAGCCCGTGGAAACAAGATCTTAAGTGGCACGTATCAGCGCTTTGGGTACTAACTGGCCCCATTCTGGGTATGGTTCAGCATGGGCAGTTAAGATACCGAGAAAAGTTCGTATGAGTTTTGTTACATCAACAGAAGCATCTCCTCAGTGGGAAATTGACACATAACTCCCTGACAAGGTATAGGCCACTGGCTTGCTTACTCATCAGTGTTTAGAAACACTGAACTATATAGCAAAGGGCCTTTCTTCAACATCAAGTCTCTGGAGCCAAACTTGATGGTGAAAAATAATTTCAAAATAGTTTCCCATTTCAGATGAACAATGAGCAAGTAGCAATGAAATGCAAAGCCACCACCAGTTTGGATGATATTGAAATTCCACCAGGCACTAAAGGCCAAACTTTCTAATGAAATTTCAGATTCCCCCTTCACCACAACCCAAGTTTGATGTTATATGTTTTAGGGCCCTTGAGGACTTGAGTATCACAGTCTGCCTTATTTATTACCCAGCCACTAAAAGAACCGATTGTTAAGGAAGGTAAGAGCTGCTGAAAGCCCTGGAAAGCAGTGGCTGGTTAGGGGGCCATCTGCCCCAGGGATAGAGACAAAAAAAGAAAAAGAAAAGCAGCTTGGTGAATAAAGCTCATCCCTCCCTTTCACCCAGCCACCCCCACTCCTTCTCTGTAACCTCTAAAAAGAAGCTGCTTTGGAGTCTCCTCTCATTTGCATGGGGAGATTTAATTTCCATCCCTTAAATATGACGAATTGCTGAGATTTCCTTCAGTTAATGCTTTTAACAGCTCCCAATAAACTTCATTAATCAGGCCAGCTCTAGGCCCAACGTGCAGCCTGGAAGCAGCTAATTTGCCTGATGAGCCTGAGACTTTAGTGAATAAACAGGTGGATAAGCTGAGGGTTTTATGGCCTTAATTACACTCTAATCAGTTCAACGCTTGGCGGGCAAAAAGGAAAGCGGGAAGAAGGAGGCATCATGATCAGCCATCACTTTATTGTGATTTTTCTCTCTCTCAAAAGGCACCTCATTTCTTCCTCGGGTCTCTTGATTTTCTGAGGGTAGAATTATAGGCAGAGGATGGGGGTGTATGTATGATAAGGCCACATTTCCTAGAGGTTTTTGGATAGGACTCTACACAGTAGTAAGCAGGCCCTCTGCACTTCCTTTGTGATTCAAATCACATTCCCCATTTCATCTTATCACTGTATCTTCTTTAAAATTCTCTCTCTATGTATTTATCTCCTCTATATCTACTTCACAACCTCTCTTCTTTTGTCATTTTGCTTTTGTACTGTATATTTACAAAATATCTTATTTTTTAGTGGAGTGTCCTTATCTTAAACTTTCTCTGATAGAACAAGGGATTTAACTATTTGATAATCAGGATAGCATCTACAGAATGTATGTCATAACTTCATGAGGTTCCATAAAGCTTGGAATGTTTACTTGATAACCTTAGAAGGCTAGAATCATTTTCTTTCCCTTTCATTTCTCATCCACTCCCTAACTCTTGCCCCAGTTTAAATTAAGCAGTGTTTCCTTTCTGAAGCAATGTGCCAGAATCCAACATTGCCTAGAAGACTTGAAAACAGCTTCTAGATTTCAACTCTAGTAAAGCCATCTTTAGAACAAATTAAGCCCTGGATTTAAAGCAGAAAGAAAAATAAGGGATGTTGCAAAACCAAACCAAAAACAAAACATGCTATTCTCTGCCCTTAGAAACGAGACGGCAATTGCCATGAGTGGCAGTATATAAACTGAAGTATAAATAAAAATAAATAAATACATTTGTGAGGATTGTTTCATTCCTGACATCAAAAGTATGTTTCAGCTTCTCTTGCACTATTATACATCTTTGTGACTGCTTTAACACAGTTCTCATCAGACATGGGAAATGCTAAACTCTTTTCAAAAGAATGTTTGTTGAAACACTCTGGAAAAAATGCCAAAACCAGCCTTATGGGGGGTGGGGGGTGGGGATGTGATCAGTGCCGTGCAACAACCTTTCAAAAACAAGGGTCATCCTTGAAACTAAAATGCTATCTGGTTATAATAGCTGAGTGTTTCCACACATATGAGCAACACACAGACCTTTTTCTTCCTTCTCTTCCCCCCTTCCCCCATCTGACTCTTCTCCTTTCCCTCCTTCCTGGCTGTCCTTCACCTTCCTTTACCCCCCCCCCCCTTCTTGACCTTATCCACTCCTGGCTTCCAGGTCTCTCTTCTTTCCCATCACCTCTTCTTTCTGTCATGGCTAGGCCGCCTGACAAATCACTTCAAGGGCAGCCTAACTTCGAAGGACAAGACAAAGCTTTAGCATATGGTCCAATCCCCAGATGTTTGTCTTTCACTTGTGCTTCTCCTCCCTCCCCCTTTCCCTCTTAAGAAGGGCTACTTGGGAAGCTCATGCTTTCTTCATTTCCTTTCTCCCTCCTCTTCCCCTCAGGTTTTTGTTGGGGGGGGGGGTTGCTAACTAGCAGTCTGAGCTGCTGGTCTCTTTATAGCCTCTGAGCGAGTGGGAAAGAGAGACTGGGGAAGAAAAGGGGGTGTGAATCACTGGTGCTTTTGTTGAATTTAATGATATTTTTTACAGCCCTG